>NW_027555514.1:176194129-177434629 GCF_003287225.1 Phascolarctos cinereus | reverse complement strand
CTGATACCCCAAAAAAGGAGAGATAAAGCAAAGAAATAAGACACTGAAACAATATCACTATGGGTATTAGTAAATTAACAAAATACTGTGGAAGATGTCATAGATATTCACTATATCCAACTTAAATTTTTATCAGAAATTTGAAAGCAGTTCAATATTAGGAAAAATTAAAACAAATAATATTAATAACAAAAAGAACTCATTATTATAACAATATGTGTAGAGAGCCTTTGAAAAACTGTAACGTTCATTTATGTTAGAAGGCTTAAAAGCATAGGAATAAATGGACTTTAATATGATCAAAATAATTTATTTCAGGGGCAGCTAGGTGGCACAGTGAATAGAGGCCTTGGAGTCAGGAGGACCTGAGTTCAAATTCGGCCTCAGACACCTGACACTTCCTAGCTGTGTGACCCTGGGCAAATCACTTAACCCCTATTGCCTCACCAAAAAGAAAAAACATTTCAAAGCAAGAGCTAGCACAATTTGTCAAGGAAAAAACAGTAGAATTCTTCCCAGGAAGATTGGGGGTGGTGGTGGTAAAGCAAGGACATAAATTGCTTCAACTGTTATTTGATATATTACTTGAAGTTCTCACTATAGCAATAAAATAAGAAGAATTTGTCAAATTAGCATTCTTCTTAGTTCAGTTCAGTTGTTTTGTTTCTGTTTTTGTTTTTTAGTCATGTCTGACTCTTCATGTTATCATCTGGGGTTTTCTTGGCAAAGATACTGAAGTGGTTTGCCATTTTCTTCTCCAGCTTATTTTACAGATGATGAAAATTAGGCAAACAGGATTAAGTGACTTGCCCAGGGTCACGCAGCTAGCGTGTGAGGCCAGATTTGAATTCAAAGAGATGAGTCTTCTCAATTCCAAACCCACTATCCACTGCACCACTCAGCTGCTTAAGCGTCTGCAGAGACAGAGGCAAATTTATATCTATTTATAGATAGTGTGGTGGTTAGCCTAAAAAACTTCATTTTTTTCCAAATTTTATTTTTAATTTATGGAATAAAACAAGCATTTCCATAACATAGTACAATAAAAAAGAAGATTACATATGAAATTGTAAATCTACTATGTACAACTTGCTGTTACTTTCATATATTCAACAAAATTATCATCAAAATTTCTTTTTTTTCCTTTCCTCCCTAGAGGAAATTTCCTTCCCCCTAGAGATGACTACCACTAGAGACAAATAGGCATATATATGTGTGTGTGTATGTACGTGCGTGTGTGTATGTGTGTGTGTGTGTATGTATATGTGGAAAATTATTCTATATATACTTCTATTTATTAGTACTTTCTCTGAATGCAGATAATATTTTTCTTCATACGTCCTTTATAGATAATTTGGGTATTTATAATAGCCAAAATAACTTATTCCATCAAAGTCATTCTTAAAAAATATTGCTGTTACTGTATATAATGTTCTCTTGCTTTTGCTCATTTTGTTCTTCATTATTTAGAGCAAATCTTTCCATGTTTTTCTGAAATAATTGTGCTCATAATTTCTTACAATACAGTAATATTCCATCACAGTCATATATCACAACTTGTTCAGCCATTCTCCAATTGATGAGTATCCCTACAATTTTTAGTTCTTTGCCACCACAAAGAGAGCTACTATAAATATTTTAGGACATATAAGTTCTTTTCCTTTTTCCTAATTATCTTCAGTAATAGACCAAGTAATGGTATTGCTAGGTCAAAGGGTATAATAGCTTAATAACTCTTTGGGTATAATTCCATATTGCTCTCCAAAATGATTGGAGCAGTGCACAATTCCACCAACAATGATTTAATGTCCACGTTTTTTTCCACATCCCCTCCAGCATTTGTCACTTTCCTCTTCTTATCATTTTTGCCAATCTAGTAGGTGCAAAATGATATCACAAGGTTGTTTTAATTTGTATTTCTCTAATAAATAATGATTTAGAGCATTTTCTGTATGACTATAAATTGTTTTGATTTCTTCTTCAAAAAATTGCCTGTTCATATTCTTTGAAAATTTATCAGTTAGGGAATTTTTAAAACAATTGAAAAAATAACTTCTGTTAGCAAAATCAAAGAGAAAGACATAGAAATTCCATTAAGAAATCACAAAACTAGTTAAATGCCAAGACACATTGAGAACTTAAATGTATACAAATTTAAAACTTTTTTTACAGAAATAAAGTGAATCTTGAAGGAGGTGGCACTTGAGGTAAGCCTAGAATGGTGCTAAGGTGTGTTGGAAAGGCAGGTAAAGAGAAAAAACAATCTAAGCCTAAGGAATGTGTTGCATTGTTATAGGAACAGACTGAGGAAGGCAAGTAGACCAGTTTGGCTAGAGCTTTAAGTGTGAGAGAGGGGTGAGTAATCAGGCTAGAGAAAAAGTCCATCTTTGAGAAAGTCTTCAAATGCCAAACAGATGAGTTTGCATGTTTAGTCACAGTTACAATAGAGTCACTAAGGCTTCTTCAGCAGGGAAGCAATATGGTCAAATCTGCACTCTAGTAATATTAATTTGGTACCTGTGTGGAAAACGGATCAGAGAGGTGAGATTCTAGGTAGAAGAAGATAGGACTATAGTTCCTGTGATGTGAGTAGAGAAAAGTGGATAGATGTAAGAATTGGAATCAACAAGAATTGTACCCTGAAAGAATATATGATGTGAGACAGAGTTCTGGGAGTGTAGATTTGACACCATTTGCATGGAGTTGATGATAAATCCAATAGAAATTATAGTGAGACTACTAAGAGAGAAAACATAGTGCTAAGAGGAGAGGAGCCTCAAGAGAGCTTTCAGACACACCCCCTTGCATTAAGAATGGAAGATAAGGAGACAATCCTTCAAAGGAGGACCAAGCAGACAGAAGAACTGAGAGAAAATAGTATCAAAAAAATCCAAGGAGGAGAAAGTATGCTGGAGTAGGTGATCAGGAGTGTCAAATGTTACGGATGTCAAGAAAGATGAAATCTAATAATGAACACCTTTGAATTTAGAAATAAAGATAAAGCAACCCTACAGAGAACTGTTTCAACGAAGTGGTGGTAATAGGTTTAAACAGTGACTGGAAGTTGAGAAAGTGGAGGCAAACCATGCAGACAGCTTTTTTTTTTTTTAGTTTTGTTGTGAAAGATATATGGGATAATAGCTTGAGAAAATGGCAGGGCTAAATAAAGACTTTCAAAAAATGGGGGAGATCTGGGCATGCTTATAAGTGGGAGGGACAGAGTGAGATGATAAGGAAAGGCTGAAAATTAGTGAGAGAAATGATAATTTTAGGAAAGCTATCAGGAAAGACTGAAGGGGAAAGGATCAAATGCACAACTAGAGTGACTGGTATTGATAAAGGGAGGGGCCACCTCAGCTTCTGAAACTGGGAAAAAAGAAGGGGTAGGGGAAGGACACAAGCATTTACATAGTGCCTACTATGTGCCCGGAACTTTGCAAATGTTGCCATTTGATAACCACAACAACCCTGCAAGGTAGATGATGTTATTATCCCCATTTTATAGCTGAAGAAGTTGAGGCAAACAGAGGTTAAATGACTTCCCCAGATTTTTGTCGTTGTTGTTCAGTTGTGTCCAATTCCCTGTGACTTCATTTATTTTTTTTTTTAATTTGTGGCAAAGACACAAGTGGTTTTTCATTTCCTTCTCCAGCTCATTTTACAGGTGACAAAACTGGGGCAAACAGACTTGCTCCTGAAATGAAATAAAATGTGCTCCCTTCAAAGCCAGGGCTCTGTAGTTAAACCGTACAAATACACAATGTTTTCAGGTCTTGAATCTCTTGCTTTCTTTACAAACGCCACCTCTGGATTACTTTCTCTGCTTGTCCTCTCCATATCTTTCTGGAATGTTACTAGTGTAAACACCACTGAAGCGAGTCATACAGGGTCTGGAATCAGGAAAATCTGAATTCAAATTTGGCATCAGACACTTAATAGCTGTGTGACCCTGAGCAAGTCTGTTTGCCTCAGTTTCCTCAGCTGTGAAATGAGCTGGAGAAGGAAATGGCAACTCACTTGTGTCTTTGCGGAAAAAAAAAAGCAAACAAACCCAGATGAGGTTAGACACAATTCAACAACAACAACAACAACAACAACCACCTGGGGCAGTCACTTAATCTCTGTTTGCCTCAGTTTCTTCAGCTGTAAAATGGGGATAATAACATCACCATTTGTGATGCTCAAATGAGATATTTGTACAGTTGCTGACAGATAGTAGTGATGAGTCCCCGCTATGGCCTTGTTCACCAGAAGACATAGCCCTTGAGGAAGTTGTTTATATAGTGGAGAGCTGAGGTAAAGGAAAAATTTCTCTTTAAAATATTTCATACTTTAATTTTTTGAGTATTAACTTCATGAGATAGTAAAATATGACTTATGGATTACCATATCATTTAAGTCTTTGTCATTGTGTACCTATGAGTCCTTCATGTTTTAAGCATTGTGTGTGTGTGTGTGCGTGTGTGTGAGAGAGAGAGAGAGAGAGAGAGAGAGAAATGTCTTTTTAATACTTAATGTGTATTGAACAGACTAGACGAGATTTTTTTTCTAAACCTAAGAGATGTTTTTCCCAGGTTACCCCAATACTGAATAGAAATCTAGGTCTAGGGCTCCTTTAGGGTAAAGGGCACCCCCACCTTCCTGGGCTAGTACAGGTCTGTTAGTCACTATATCAGATGGTGATTTTTTTTACTTTCCTGTGAAAGAAGGTAGTTTTTTTTCTCAGATTCTTTCATAAGAAATTTGAATTTTACTATATTGTCTAATCTCTGCATTCATGAACTGAGCAAAAATATCTGTAGGTAATAAATTAAAAAAGCAAAAGAGGGAATTTCTAATATAATCTGATAACCCAAAATAAAAACTATTACTGTTCTATTACTCCTGAAACTTTAAAAGAAATTAAGTTTGCAATGTGGGATTGTTTGTGTTGAAAGATTCTCAGAAGATTAAGTCAACGTTATTTTTTCATTATCATTGCACTATTGTAACCTATCACTTTCTATAAAGATGTGCCAAACTTGCTAACTTCAAATCAGCAGGTGCCTTTTGTGTCTGGAATGTGAAATATCTAAGTTATTATCTATAAAGTATAACATTCTCAAGGAATGGCTTTGACTTCTTCATTTCCTATCCTACTATTGAAAAAAAAACATTTGTATCTTTTAACTTTTAATTTTATGAAAAAGAAAATGAGTCACATTCATGTTAATGATGTTAAAATTGTATATTTCTACCATTTGCCAATGGAATATTCCTATACAACAACAACAAAAAAAGTTAAGCAAAAATAAAGCAACGCTTTGGCAAAGTCTGAAAATATAAGCCTTCTTCCATGTCTGTAGGTGCCACCATTCTCTGCCTAAAGGAGGGAAGCATGCTTCATTATCAGTCATAAAAAATCATGCTTGGTCATTGCATTGATTGATTAGAAGAATCCAGATGTGCTTTAATATTGACTTCTCTTACATTATTGAGGACATTGTATAAATTGTCCTTCTTGGTTCTGCTTCCTTTACTTTGCATCAGTTTATACTTATCCTCTCAAACTTCTCTAAACTGCTGATATCCACTGATTCACATAGAGCAATACTATTCCATTATACTCACATTTTATTCTATCAGTGGTCACCTGCCTTGCTTCCAGTCCTTTGCCACTATAAAAACAAAAGAAAACAAACAAACAAAAAACACCTTCAAGAAAGACAAGTAGCTGAATAGAGTGCTAGCCTTGGAGTCAGGAAGACTTGAATTTGATTTCTGAATCAGACTCTTACTAACAGTGATCCTGAGCAATAAGTTACTTAACCTATCCCAGCCTCAACTTCTTCTTTTGTAAAATGGGGGCAATAATAACACTTGTCCCACAGTGTTGTTGTGAGGATGAAATGAAATAACATCTGCAAAGCACTTTGAAAACCTGAAACACTATCTGAATCCTAGCTTATGAGTAAAAAATATTTTTGCATATGCAGTACCAGGGCCTGCTGCCCAGATTGGTGATTCTCAGGCCAGCGTTACCAGTTTTTGAGGTTCTTTGGTCATGTTCCCTCCATTCCTGCTCATGCACTCTCCAGACTGACCCACCCTCTCTACTACCTCCTCCCTTCCCTACCTCCTTTCAGTTCCTTTTTATGTGTTGTCTTCCCTTATTAGAGTGTAAGTTCCTTGAGAGTAGAAACTTTTTTGTTTTCTTGTATTTGTATCTCTAACACTTAGTGAGCATTTAATAAATTATCTATCTATCCACCTATCCATCCATCTATCTATCTATCTAGGATTTTCCCATCCATCTCTGACTTCGAGTGTTTGTCTACCCTTTTATGTACTTTGAATATTATGACAAGAACAAGAAACAACGAGACTGGCTAAGCAAGCAAATTAGCTACTCTGATGGCAGATTTAAATGGCTGGGCTCTGGACAACTTTGAAAGTTTTAAAGTTGTAATCAGTGATAGAGGAGACCCTTGTACCTATATCAGAAGGCAGAAAGGGGAGAATTTATCTCCTACCCCCTCCCCATTGACCATGTCACATGCCACGGAAGCCAATAGATGTGTAGGAAACACTGCATACTCCATATAGAGACAGTGTATAGAAGAAGCCAATTCCTGGAGTGAGACCTCTGGCAACTGAGTGTAAAACAGGAGAGAAGCAGTCCCTTGAAACTCACTGTTAAAGACCTTATGAAGAACAAATGAACTTACAGATGCTGTAGTAGTCATGAATTGCTTTTGCCATTAGTACTGCCTACATTTCACCTTAGCTCTGCACTGTCTTCGTCAAGGTCGAAGTTCATGCTTTTCAGGCCATTCTCCCACCAATGCTCATCTTCTCTTCGAGCACAGGAACAGTTGCCGATGACTCTTTATTCTTGCTACTTGTCAACTTTTACCAGAAAGATCCAGGACTGCTGGACCTCTTGAACTCACAAAGTTGTCTGGGCATGTCCAACTTAAGATAAATACTCATTTACCTAAGATGAGGAAAGAACAAACACAAAAGAGGCAGACTGACTCAATCTTGGGATTGCCTAGGTAGGATATGCGCTTGAAATGCCTTGTGCTTATGGCTGTATGTAGGCCTAGGGTGGAGGATAAGGCAAGTTGTTGCTTCCCATCCGCACAATGGGAACAGCTGGAAACCATCCTGACAAAATCCACAGCCAAAAGAGACAGTTACATTGAGACTGAGGTCACCCCATTTTAAATATTCACTGTATAATCAGCTCCTCAGCTTATCAGCCAATGATGACCTATCTCACCTCAAAGCACCAAGCTTACTCAGGGCTGAGTCAGGCAAAAACAATTATCAAGCAGCAGAAAGGGCAGATTTGTGGTTGATCAGTTCAAAGAATTTCTATTTTTTTAATTGTTTTTTTTCTAGTTATTTTACATATATGCTCAATTCATTGACCTCTTTTCTTCCTTGTTTACATAAGGGTTTAGGGATACAAATTTCCTCTTACAGATTGCTATAGTAGCACCCTATAAGTTTTAGCATTTTAACTCATAGTTATAATTCCTTTGATACTTTATTATTTCTGAAATTTGTTCTTTAACCCAATCATTTTTAGGATATTATTTAATCTCCATTTAATTCTGAAATATTTCTTCCAAATTCCTTTATTAATATCCATACTTTTCTGCATATGTGTATGAGTTCCTTGTGGGCAGGCACATAGCTATACAGATTCCATCGAAAGCTGAAATTATATATGTACATACATGCCATATACACATGCACATATAAAATGCATATACATATATCCCTACATATATACGATATATCTATGTATATAAAAATATGAACAAATAGAGAAAGAGATAGAAATAGAGATAAAGATACTTATTTTTCTTCTCATTGAGTAACTGATAAATGTCTATTGTATTCTAAATGAGGTATCTAGGTATTAAAATGGATAGAGCAGTGGATCTGGATTTAGGAGACCTGAGTCTAAATCTAGTCTCAGACATTTACTTAACTGTGAATTCTAGGCATATCACAACCTGTCTCAGTTTCAGTTTTCTTACCTGTTATTATTTTTTTCCCCACAAGAAACGGGTTTTTAGTCAACAAAAAATTTTACGTAAAATCAGAAAAATCTCATTGGTGCAAGGTGCAAGCAGCTGCTTCAACTCTAATCTACAGCAGTTTTATTTAAGGAAACATCACAACACATTTACAAGAGTCCAAATCAAGGATTCAACAGACAGGAGACTAAAAATTAGAGTTAAGTTTCCTTATCCAGGTCAAGCACACTTCCAAAATCTGTAAAAGCAGTATGATAATAACACCTACCTCCATGGGTTTTATGAGGATAAAATGAAATAATATTTGCAAAGAACCTTCCAAGCCTCAAAGTTCTGTCAAAATGCTAGCTTATTGTTAAATATTATATTCAGATTCTTAATTTTCTATCTTTTTTCCTTGTATTTTTCTATGTTTGAAAGAGACACATTTATATCATCAATGATTTTCCAAGTTATTTATAGCTCTTTCTATTGTTCAGTTATATATTCTTGTAAGTATTTCGGTGTTATACCATTTGTTACATAAATATTTAATATCGATGTTGTTTCATTATCTATGATATCTTTAAGCATAACGTACTTTTCACAATTCTCTCTCTGTGTCTGTCTGTCTGACTCTCTTTTTGCCTGTCCCTCTCTCTTTCCTGTAGTCCAGGGGTTGGCAAACTATGGTCAGCAAGTCAAATCTGGTTTGCTGCCTGTTTTTTGTACCACCCAGAAGCTAAGAATGGTTTTTCACATTTTAAAATACAGCAAAACTTTATTTAAAACATTAAAAAACATTCTTAGTTCACTGATGGTACAAAAACAGCTCCTGGGACATAGGGTGTGATTTACCATTCCCTACCCTAACCTTTTCTACAATCACAACTGTCACACTGACTTTTTTTATATCCAGCTGAGGCATGATAGTTTCAACTGTAACCTCTTTAACCACATTAAAACACTCTCTTTGTTTCCACTACCATCTTTAAAAGGAAAAGCAAAACAGGGAAAGGCAGAAAGAAATCAACACTAGTTGTTTATATTTGGAACAGTTTTCTTTTCCCTCCTCTCTTCAGCAGACCAATGCAGATCACTGGGGGTGGGGGTGGGGGTTGTGTCTGTCTGTCTGCTATCTGTATAGTTTTACCTACCTTTTGCAATCAAGCTTCTCCTAGTCAGAGGTTTTTTATTTTTTGTTCCCCCCCCACCCCCCGCTTTAGACTAACCTTTCCTTTCCTCTACATACTTAGATCTCTTTCCTTCTTCACATTTGTTTTCAGCCTCATTCATTGCTTACTTTTTAGGAGTATTTTACACTATACGTTTTCCTAACTTTTCCTTGCCTGACTCAGATCAGTAAAATTAATGGGATATTTCCTTTCCCAACCCTTACTTTTATCCTTATTTTCAAAAAATATCCTTCCCTTAAAGTGCCCCAACTAGGAAAAGTAGTAATTCTTCCTTTTAAATCCATATCAGCCTTAATATATTCTTTTAAAAATTTTCCTTTAAAATATCCCAGCCTTAGGGGGCAGAGAGAAGATGGCAGAGTGAAAGCAGCAACTTGCTTGAGGTCTCCCCCAAACCCCTCCAAATACTTATAAAAATGGCTCTAAACAATTCTAAGGCAGCTTAACCCACAAAAAGAAAGAGAGAAACAAATTTCCAGCCAAGACAACCTGGATGATTGATCAGAAAGGTATATTTACACTGGGCTGGAAGAAGAGCGCAGCATGGCGTGAGTGCATAGGCCACAGCGAACCTGGAGCAGGCCTCAGAGGACTGAATCATGGCAGGTGTGGCGATTTCCAGACTCCTCAATCCACGATTGCCAAAGACAACTTAGAAGGTCAGTGGGAAAAGTCTGTTTCTGCAGTGCTGAGAGAGGAAGGTGGGGTCTCAGCTCCATTCCCCAAGAGCGTGGTCCTGGGGGGGGAGCAGCTGCTTCCCGAGCTTCCAGCCCACAGACTGAGGGGGAATCCAGTGGCTGATCAGAGAGGGATTGCAGGGATCTCTTTGCCAGTGCTGAGGCAGGAATCTCTTGCTTTGCCCGTGTTTGGATCTGGGCGGTGGTGCTGGGGTGATGAGGAGCACTGGTGTGGTAGAGCTTGTAGTGGCTGTGGACAGGAAACCTTCCTCACAGTTCCAGGGCAGAAACGAGTGCTTGTGGTTACTAATAGACCACAGCACAGGCCAGGAAAGGAGTAAACACCTTGCCCCTCATCATACCACCTTGTAAGAACTGAAAATTTACAGGTCCCTAAAAGTATCTCTGAAAACAGCTGTACAAACCCCTGAAGCTTGGGACAGTACATTCTACACATTGGAAGCAGATTCATACCTTAACAAAGAGTCTAAAACTCAAGTAATTGGCCGGGATCATGAGCAAGCAGCGCAAAAAGAGTCAGCTATATATCTTACTTTGGTGAAAGAAGATCAAAACATACAACTAGAAGACAACAAAGTCAGAGCTCCTACATCCAAAGCCTCCAAGAAAAATATGAATCAATCCCAGGCCTTGGAAGAGCTCAAAAAGAATTTTGAGAAGCAAGTAAGAGAAGTAGAGGAAAAACTAGGAAGAGAAATGAGAGTGATGCAAGAAAATCAAAAAACAAGTCAACAGCTTGGTAAAGGTGACCCAAAAAAATACTGAAGAAAATAACACCTTAAAAAATAGCCTAACCCAAATGGCAAAAGAGGTCCAAAAAGCCAATGAGGAGAAGAATGCCCTAAAAAGAAAAATTGGCCAAATGGAAAAGGAAGTCCAAAAGATTACTGAAGAAAATACTTCCTTAAAAATTAGAATAGAGCAATTGGAAGCTAGTGACTTTATGAGAAATCAAGACACATAAAACAAATCCAAAAGAATGAAAAAATAGAAAACAATGTGAAATATCTCATTGGAAAAACAACTGACCTGGAAAATAGATCCAGGAGAGAGAATTTAAAAATTATTGGACTATCTGAAAGCCATGATCAAAAAAAGAGCCTAGACATCATCTTTCAAGAAATTATCAAGGAAAACTGCCCTGATATAGTAGAACCAGAGGGCAAAATAGAAATTGAAAGAATCCACAGATCTCCTCCTGAAAGAGATCCCCAAAGGAAAACTCCTAGGAATATTGTAGCCAAATTCCAGAGTTCCCAGGTCAAGGAGAAAATATTACAAGCTGCCAGAAGAAACAATTCAAGTACTGTGGAAACACAATCAGGATAACACAAGATTTAGCAGCTTCTACATTAAAGGACCGCAGGGCATGGAATATAATATTCGGAGGGCAAAGGAGATAGGATTACAACCAAGAATCACCTACCAGCAAAACTGAGTATAATCCTTCAGGGGAAAAATGGTCATTCAGTGAAATAGAGGACTTTCAAGCATTCTTGATGAAAAGACCAGAGCTGAATAGAAAATTTGACTTTCAAATACAGACTCAAGTGGAACATGAAGAGGTAAACAGGAAAGAGAAATCATAAGAGACTTATTAAGAATGAACTGTTTACATTCCTGCATGGAAAGATGATATTTGTAACTCATGAGACCTTTGTCAGTATTAGGGTAGTTGGAGGAAAAAAATTATATGTATGTATAGTAGATAGATAGATAGATAGAGGGCACAGGGTGAGTTGAAGATTAAGGGGTCATATCTGGAGAATAAAATTAAGGGATGAGAGAGGATTATACTGGAGAAGAAGAAAGGGAGAGGTAGAATGGGGTAAATTATCTCACAAAAAAAAACAAAAAGAAAATGCTCTTACAGTGGAGGGGAAATGGGGAAGGTGAGAGAATGAGTGAATCTTATTCTCATAGGATTTGGCTTAAGGAGGGAATAACATACACATTCAATTGGGTAGGAAATCTGTCTTACCCTAGGAAAATAGGGGGAAGGGGACAAGAGAGCAGGGGGATGATAGAGAGGTGGGCAGATTGGGTAAGGGGGTAATCAGAAGTAAATACTTCTGAAGAGGGACAGGGTCAAAAGAAAGAATAGAATAAATGGGAGGGCAGGATAGGATTAAGGGAAATTGAGTTAGTTTTTCACAACATATCTATTATGGAAGTATTTTACATAACTGCACATGTATAACCTATATTGAATTGCTTGCCTTTTCAATAAGGGTGGGTGGGGAGGGAGGAAGGGAGAAGATTTGAAACCTAAAGTTTTAAAAACATATGTTTAAAAAAATGTTTTCGCATGCTACTGGGAAATAAGAAATACAGGAAATGGGGTATAGAAGTCTATTCTGCCCTACAGGAAAATAGAAGGGGAAAGGGATAAGAGAAGGGGGGAAGAGATAGAAGAGAGGGCAGACTAGGGGAAGGGATATTCAGAATGCATGCCATCTTGGGATGGGGGGTGGGGTGAGATGGGGTGAAAAGTTGGAACTCAAAATCTTGTGGAAGTAAATATTGAAGACTGAAAATAAACAAATTTATTAAAAAATAAGAAAAAATATCCCAGCCTTGAGTATTTATGTACTTATTCCTCCACTGGCTATTAGAAATAGTGCACTTCTGAAGAGGTGATGGTGACATTTCCCTCTTTCAGGATAAAATTATTTTGTCATCATTTAAATCCATTCAAATTCAAGTTTCTTAGACTTGCCTTTTTATTGTTAAGATTTCTCTTGTCTCTTGTGCTTGAATTCAAAGATTTTACTCAGCCTTTGTTCTCCAGACAGGAAAGTTTGGAAGTCATTAAGTTTATTTAAACATCTATTCACCCCCAACCCCACTATCCCAGCCCTGCCAGATCAAGGCCTCAGAGCCTTGTCCACTCCTGGTATCATGGATGGGCTTTCCAAGTAGAATCAGGGGGTCAGGAGCCCCTTGACACTAGTTCAATATAGTTTTGCTGTGCTGGAGAGCAGATAGTTCAGTCCTTTATTGTTCTACTTTTTGTGAGTGAATAAATATGTGGATGGATTATGGACTTTCTCTTTATTCACATATTTTGTTTGTTGATTTTTGTCTTATTGAGTAAAATTTCTTATTGTCCTTGAGGTAGTTTTAGAGAGATCTAGGTTTGGCCAGAACTTTTGTCTCCTATCTTTGCCAGAAGTCTAAAAGAGTACTTTACTGAGTCAGGTGTCTAGCATGAATTAGATCGTGTTCAAATTTTTGGTAGTTTTTATGAATCAACTTTTTGCTTGGAATCCTTTTTACAGCTAGCAATGTTACAATCATGGTTCAAATAAAGCTTGATCTTGTCATTAGTACTGCATATGGAGAACTACTTAACTGTAGGAATTTAAACAAGGCTTTTAGAGTAATCCTTATATATTCCAGCCTGCTTTCACAAACATTTAGTATAACTACATGCATTACATTTTACCATAAAAAAAAAGAAAGAAGCAAAGGAAAGAAGGAAGAGTGGGATGGGGGAAGGGAGGGAGGAAGAAAGGAAGGAAGCAAGGAAGGAAGGTGCGACAAAGAAAGAAGGAAAAAGGAAAAAAGAAGTGGGAGGAAGAAGAGAAAGACAACAGGATTGGAAATGAATATAAGTATATAGATTTACAAAAATGATTTTTTAAATATAATAACAAAATAAAACAAAGGGATTTCAAATAGGAATGATGAACACGGTCTCTAGAGATATTTACCCTTCAGGGTTTCATATCTTGTTGTTCAGTTCAGCATGAACACCTTTTGAAGGCAGGAGAAAAAATAAATACACTGAAAGAAATGTTTGGTTGACATTCAAATGAAGAATGAAGGAAACTTGGTGAGCCTGGACAAATAGTACAAAAGCAGTTTAAAATATTGGCAGAAAAAAGAGGAAGAAATTCTGTGTACACAGACAGATTGATACCTTAGAGAAGATAAAGTTAAAATGTATACAAAACCTGGAAAGCAGCATCACCAAAGACTCAGAGGAGAAACGATTAGAGACATGTTTGCAATTTAGGCTCAAATAGTTCATACCAGAAAAACTTCGAAATTAAGTGTTCGGAGATTTGTGATTTTGTTGTTTTAACAAGAGAAATGAAATTGGTTCTCATGTACCTCTGTCCAATAATACCTAGTTCAGTGTTCAATTCAATTCAGTAACCAAACATCAGACTGACTGCATGTGACAGCATATATAGCATTCCACAGCCATAGTCACTCACTTCTCCAACTAAGGGAGAGAACTACATGTCCTCATTTCTTCTCCTGGAACAAGATCAGTCATCATAAATACACAGGATTCAGTTTTGTTTTATTGTTCTTTTCATTTATATTGCTTCATTCAATTTGTATTATATGCAGATACACAGACACATGTGTATGTATGTGCGTACATATATTAATATGTATATATATTCTGCTTACTTGACTCTGCATTAGTTCATACAAGCCTTCTCATGTTTCTCAAAATTCCTTGAATTCAACATTTTTTATGGCCTAGTAATATTCATGTGCCATGTGTACTTTTGTGTGGCACAATTTGTTTACCTGTTCCCCAATCAATGTGGAACCTTGTTTGTTTCCATTTCTTGTCTAACACATGTACACAAGCACCAACATGTTGTAATGAATATTTTGGTACATCTGGAACTTTCTTTTTATCTTTGACCTTTGGATTTCTGCCCTGGAGTGAGCAGCATCTCTGAGTCAAAGAACATGGGCATTTTAGTTACATATTTGGCATGATTCCAATTCCTTTCCTAAATTGCTAGACCAATTCTTGCTTCTGTTTTCCCGTAGAACTTTTCGGCATTAATTATTTCCATCTTTTGTCACCATTCCAATTAGCTGGATATAAGGTAGAGCCTTAGATTTAAAAAAAAATTTGCATTTTAATGATTCAAAGCACTTTTTCATATAGTTTATAATTTATAATAATTCATATGTCATAGTTTATAAATTTTTAAAGAACTGTGTGTTCATATTCTTTTAAGGAATGATTCTTGACTTTATGTACTATGTATTCCCTGTGTATCTTGGATATCAGACCTTTATCGGAGGTAATTAACGTGAGACTTTCCCCCCAGTTGCCAGTTTCTCTCTAATTTTAGCTGAATTTGTTTGATTTATGTAAACACTTTTAATGATCCAGGACATGGACTGCCTTCATACCTTTGTCTCTACCCACTTATCTGCATAAGTCTTCTGACAGGAGTCTGGGGAGTATTTATTGTTGTTGTTTAGTAATTTTAGTTGCATCTGACTGTGATCCATTTTTTGACATTTTCTTGGAAAACATACTAGAGTGGTTTGCCATTTCCTTCTCCAGTGAGTTAAGGAAAACAGAGGTTAAGTGACTTGGCTA
Organism: Phascolarctos cinereus; assembly: GCF_003287225.1. Lineage (NCBI taxonomy): Eukaryota > Metazoa > Chordata > Mammalia > Diprotodontia > Phascolarctidae > Phascolarctos > Phascolarctos cinereus. The sequence goes on along the minus strand of NW_027555514.1, from coordinate 177,419,355 downwards.
GGGTCACACAGCTAGTAAGTGTCTGAGGCCAGGTATGAATTTGGGTCATTCTGACTCCAGACCTGGCATTCTATCTACTATTCCACTTAGCTATTTTGATGATTACCACTTTGTAATATAATTTAAAATCTGGTACTTATAGGCTGCCTTTCTTCACTTTTTCTTCCATTGGTTCCCTTGATATTCTCGACCTTTCGTTCTTCCAGATGAATTTTGTTATTATTTTTTCTGTCTCTATAAAATCATTCTATGGTTGTCTGATTGGTATAGCACTGAATAAGTAAATTAACTTGCATAGAATTGTCATTTTTATTATATTGGCTTGGCCTACCTATGAGCAATTAATATTTCCCCAATTGTTTAGATCTGTCTTTATTTGTGTGAAAAATTTTTTGTAAATGTGTTCCTATAGCTCCTGGGTTTGTCTCGACACCCACCTTCCAGGGTGTTACAAGAATAAGATGTGATATTTGCAAAGAACTTTCCAAACCTTAAAGTACTATTTAAATGCTAGCTTATTATTAAATGTAATTTTTATTTTTGTATGACCCAAATTTTGCAAGGTATTCCTTTTGTTTTCCCCTCCCAGAGGTTTTATACATTAAACAAAGGATTAAAAAAAGAAGGAAAAAAATCAGTAAAATTAACTTAGACATCAAAAATATTTATTTCTACATACAGTGTTCTATACCCATAGTTCTCCCAACTGTGCAAAGGAGAAGATGTCTTTTCCTGTTTCTTTTTTAGGGCCAAGCTTCAGCAACATAATTTCAAAGCATTTAATTTCGCTTGTTTTGTTGCACTTTCCATTTCTGTTGTTGTCACTGTATATATTGTTTTCCTGATCTTGCTTACCTCACTATGCACCTATTCATATAAGTCTTCCCATGCTTCTCTATATTCCTCATTTCTTAAAGAATGCAAATATTTTATTTCATTCAAAGACTGCAACTTGTTTGGCCACTCTGCAATTCCAGTTCTTTGCTACAATACGAAAAGTAGCTGTAACTATTTTAGTGTATTTTTTTGGGGGGGTGTCTTTTTATCATTTTCTTCCTTGGAATATATGCCTAGCAGCAGAATCTCTGGGCTCAAAGATATGGGTATGTTAATCACTTTCCTTGCATATGTACAAATTGCTTTTCAGAATGGTTACATCAACTCAGGGCTCCAATAGTGTGTTAATGGTCTCTTCTCTCCATAACCCTTCTAACATTGGCTTTTCACATCTTTTGCAATCTTCACAAATTAACTGGGAATGAGATACATTCCCAGAGTTGGCTTGATTTGCATTTCTATTATTAGTTGGATCAGCTACCTTTTTTCATATATATGGTTGGTAATAAGTAGTTTGTGATTTTTTTTTGAGAATTATTAATTTGTATCCTTTGGTCCCACGTCTATCGGGGGTATGCCTTTTGGTCTCATACATTTTGGTTACGTACATCTCTCATGTGCAGATAGATGCAAATATATACATATATGCATATATTTATACAAAAAACAAAAATACGTGAAACATATATTTGTATAAACAGATGCTTTTCAGAGATTTTTTATGGAAAGATTTCTTAACTACTTCTCTTATTATCCTAATTGCAGTACTCTTGTTTGTGTAAAAGTTGTTCAAACTTTATGTAGTTGAGATTATCTATTTTGTTTGTAATAACTTCTACCCCTTATGTGATTAAGAATTTATCCCCTAGCCATAACTGTGAAAAGTACCTTAAAATTCAGTTTATGCATTCATATTGGGTTTATTATGGTATATTGTATAAGGTGATGGTCAAAACTTAATTTCTGCCAGATTGCTTTTTAGTTTTCCTAGCAATTCTTGTTAAATAAACAATTCTTTTTAAAATTTCTTAGCTGAATTATCTTTTGGGTTCTATTACAAACTGAGTCAGAGTTCAGTTGTCTCTGATTCTTCGTTGTCTAGTCTGTTCTATTTATATACATTTCCATTTTTACTTAATTAACATTTTTTTGTTATTCTAAAAGAAATTTGGTATTATTTTGTCTAGTTCTATAAGATTTCCCATGGTAGTTTGGTTGATACAGAATTAATTCTGTAAAATAATTTAAATATTGTCATTTTTATCATATTTACCTGGCCCAGTCTTGAGCATTGAATATCATTCTAATTATTTAAGTTTTCTTGATTAACTTAAGGAACATTTTGTAATTATATCTATATGGATTGGATGTGCTTTTTTAGATTAAGTCATACATTTTATTTGTTTTTTTAAAAGTTATTTTTAGTGTGGCTTCCCTTTCTATTATTCCCTTCTTGATTTTGCTATTGTTATATAGAAATGCTGTTGACTTTTGTGGGTTTAGTTTGAATCCTCCTACATTATACTAAATCGATTGTCTCAATTAGTGTCTTTCCTGATTTATTGTGATTTACCAAGAGAACTAACATGTCATCAGCAAATAGGGATAGTTTTAAAGTCTTTTTGATTATCTTTATTTTATGCCTTTAGTTTTTGTCTTGTCTTTTCGCTATTTCTGGCATTACTAGAAACATATAAAACAACTGTGGGGACATTCATCATTCTTTTAAATAACTATTCTCCTAAAGCATTTAAGTATTTGTCTAGAGATAGTTGATTACTTAGTGCACTGGTATGAGAGCTAGGATGTGGCATAAAGTTGGAAGAAGGAAAAAAATATGCCTGAAGATAAAGTAGTGGGAGCAATTTATAACTGAAGAGTAATCAGACATAAAAATTACACTATAAATTAATTGTAAAAAATATTTGTTTGAAATATAATTAGAAAACAACTTTTCAGGACTAAATGCATTTTGTAAAAGTCTGATATACGATGCTTCTTCCATGCAAAAATTCTGTATCTGAGAACATTAATTAGTAAGTAGTAGATTTCACAAAACAAGATAATAAGCTAGAAGTTTCTTTGATGTCTTTCATGCCCTCCATATTTATTTAGGGCAAAATTTAAACACATTAAACATGTAAATATCTCATTTTTAAAGACCTCCACATAAACTGATACCATCACTTTTCTAAAGCAAATTTAAGGAAGAGCCTGCTAATAATGTGAACTATCCAAAAATAGATTGAACTGATCTGAGCTGTCAATGTAGTGAATTGCCTGTCTGCCAGTGAAAGCAGAGGCTACCTGACTACTTGCTAAGGATATTGCAGCAGAACTTTGCACATGAACTGTGGCTGCCCTTAAAGACTGCTGAAATCCTTTCTATGTCTAAGACTTAATGATTCTATGCACTGATATTGGATACCATTTCCAATGGTTGGTAGTCTTCAGTATCATAAAATTCTTTACATTAACCCTAAAGTTTTTACACCGGGCTGGCTGGTTGCCCAGCATCATTAGGTATTTGTTCAACCTTCTTTTTTTAGATTATTGAATTATCACATATTTATACAAGTGCATTTTTAAAGAAAAGTTTTTGGAGACCAACTGAAGTTTTAACCAACAGCTTCATATTCAGAATACAAATTGGTAAACAAAATAACACTCCATATTCTACTGGAAACTAAGTAATCTTTTTTGAATAAAAAAATGCAAGTCATTTAATCTCTATGAGCCTTATTTTTCTCATCTGTAAAATGGAGTTAATAAAATCTAGCTCACAGGATTGTTGTTAGGATCAAATGAGATAATGTATGTAAAGTTATTTGCAAACCCTAAAGTGCTACAGAAATGTCAAGTGTTATTAAGAAAATAATTTCTTTTCTTATTTTAGACAACAAATTAGAAAGCATTTGGACTTTTATTTTGGATAGGAGTTTGGACTGCATTGTCTTATACATAACTTGAACAAATATTGTGTCTTAGATAGTTAAAAAGAATAACTTCCAAAATAAGCAAAAACAACAACAACAACAACAACAACAACAATAACAACATCCAGCAAATCTTTCTTAAGGAATAAAGGGCAAGAAACTATCCGACTACTAACTATGGATGGCCACTTGTTGACATTTTATAAAACAATTGCAGGTTCTGCAGATTTTTGTGTTATGGGGGAAATATCTACTTCCATGCTAGTTTCAATTGGATTTAGCCCTCCTGTTACATTTACATAGTGAAATAACATCCTTAAGAAAACAACGGGCTGTTTTCTTAACTTCTTGGTGGAAAAGAACCCTGGAAATATTGTAATTTCATACAATATATGAATGTTATGCCTTTTAGTAAGACTCACATTTTTTCTTCCAGAAGTAAGTTACATGGTAAAATATTCTGCCATGCATCATACTTGTTACTGATATATTAAAAATGTTGAATTGTGATAAGTCATTCAAAACTCTGAGCTTACATTATATTTCTTAATCCAGGGCAAAGACCCAGAAACAGTGAGTCATATTGATTGTATTATCTTTTCTGCTAACTAAATAACTAACTGGTTTTCATTTTAGAGTTCTGATTTCCCTAAGGAAAAAGAAGCTATTATTGACCACTGTAATCACCTTCAGGGAGCTAAACAGTTAACAGGAGTGATCATCACCACTAAGTATAAATAAAATAACTAGGAGTTATTACAAAGCAAATGGAAAAGATAGGAAAACCTCATAGCTCTTTTGTAAGACCGCAGGAGTTACCAGTTTTGGTTTTCATACTAAGCAATTTATTAGGCATTTATTAAGGATCTATTATGTGCCAGTTGGTATCTTTTTGAAGCTTATGTTCTACTGGGGGAAAATGATGTATGTATATGTAATGGGTAGGAGGCATCTGGTGCATACCCAGACCACCTAAGATGGCATTATCCATATGGAAGACGCTAGAGAATACGCTTCCAGGAGACTGGAGGACTGGAACATGCATGACATTCTGGGTAAGCCTACCATATAGTGAGGGGCAACCATTTTTTCATTGGATGAATAACTAAAACTGATGCAATTGCTGATGCAATAACATTTGTGTTTGAGGGAGGAGGTGATTCCTCCATTCAGAATTGGTGTGACCATAAGGTAAGATGGGAGGGTTCTAGGTCTTCTTCTCCCTCCTTCTCCTCCTCTCCCAGGAGGAGAAATGGACCTGGGTCTTTGGTGTTTTTGTTCTAGATGCAGAAAGTGAACCGTCTTATTTGGCCTATCAGCACAAGTCACAGGGATCTTGGAATCCAAGAATGCAGGTTGAGTATTGCAGCCAGGCCAGCAATAATGTCCTGATGAGCAAGGGTCCCTGTCCTCCAGTCCAGCAGAAACCAGTAATGCAGATTTTGGACATGAATTTTTTCAACTGACAGAATGTAGGAAGTAAGTTATAATGTATATTCAATCACCTCCACTTTCATTCCTCAACCCTCCAAGGTGGTATAAGGAAAGACTGTGACCCTGAAATGTTGCAGGAAATGATAATATGTTTGTTCTTGCTGTAATGAAAGTAATTATCTCTTTATAAAAGCTAATCTAATGTTGTTATTAAATGAAACTGATTGCTAGTCATTGGGTCCCTAAAAATGAGAACACAGCCTGTGGAAATGAGTCAAAGGCAAAGAAGAAAGATTCCTCAAATGCATCCAGTGTCCTAGAGAGCCCTGGGAATGGTGATGATGATAGTGGAAAACTATGGCAAACTATGGCCCGGAAAGAGTGGGACTACAGTCAACCATTTTCTTATGTATGCCACATGTATAAGAAAATAGAAAAATATGTAAAGTAGGTACAGAATGATGTTAATGGGAAAGGAGAGACAGCAATAAGAACTGGAGAGATCAAGAAGGCCTTTGTAGATATCTTTGTAGATATTGATTCATGACCTGACTCCTGAAGAGAAGAAAAAGATGAGGAGGAAATGTATTCTAAGAAAGCCTAGACAAAGGAACAGTGGTGGGAGATGGAATGTCATGGATGGGAAACAACAAATAGACCAAGCTATCAAGAACATAGAATCCAGGATTGGGTTAATGTAAAATCAGTCTAAAAAAGATAGATTGAAGTGTAGACTAGTGTAGGCTTTACATGCCAAACAGAGGAGCTTATATTTAAATCAAGTCAATAGAAAACCATTGAAGCTTCTGAAGTAGAGGAGTGACATTTTCAGATTTGTGCTTTAGGAGTATTTATTTGGCAGTTATGTGGAGGATGGACTGGAGAGTAGGGAGACCAGAGGAAGGGAAACTGAACAGGAGGTTAGTGAAATAATCCAAGGGAGATGTGATAACAGTCTTATCTGGAGTGACAGATGTGAATGGAGAGAAGGGGACAGATATAGTGATTTTGTGGAGGGAGATTTGAGAAAATTTAGCAAGCAATTGATGGAAAATGAAGAGTTGAGCATGACCCCAGTCTGTGAATCTGAAGGACTAGAAAGATGGTGGTACTTTCAACACAAATAAGGATAAAGCACCCTTGATCCTTGGAAGATAAAGACAAAGTAGACTGTAATATACAGTTCTCCCTTCTGCATCACAACTTCTCCCATGATAGTTTTGATATATTGTGGGTTGGCTTAAGAAATTAAATGGGATTTTTTGGGGAGTTTTGTGGAAGTGGCAGATGACAACCAAAGGCCAGCAGATGACACAGAGCCTATGACCAAATACTTAACCCAAATTTTACAATAAGGTACTGTAATCACCCCATAAAAGAAAAAGAATAAACTTCAGACTTCTCTGGTATAAAGGGAGGGCCAAAAAATTTTATGTGGATTTTCTAGATTGCAGGGGTATGGGGCACCCATAACCCCTTGCTATGTGGAAGGGTCAACTCTACTATTATTCTGCTTTGTGTGTTCCTTTTTCTAATCTCTACGGCTCAATATCTTCTAAGGCAGGATGACTTAGGCAAAGAGAAGCCATCAAGTACCTTGTATTTACTTTGCCCTCCTACCTCGAAACAGAATGGATTATGATGGTAGTTTTTATCAGTTTGTCTAGTCTAGTTTTTAGTGACCAGCAATAGGGCTTCTACAACTTCCTTCAAGAAACCATTTCATAGTTTTATGGATTTCGTCACTCAGGAATGTTTCGGTAGCTTTGCCAGTTCCATATATAAAGAACACCAATGTCCACAATTTGTGGCTTGATGATGCTGTGTCATCTATGGCTAAGAGTTAGCTTCAGTTTTTAGTTACTACATTTCATCACAACAGTGATAGTCCCATCATTTTCTAAATATTTCTAAGAATTACTACTCTATCAGATGCCCAAGTATTAGATTTTATATTTCTAGGTCAGCTCCAATATCAAAAGTTTCCTTTATACATTTCTACATTCATAATTTATTTTGTGTATATCATTATCTTCTATTGTCTTTGTAACATCCTCAGCACTGCTGGTTACAAGGATAGAAAGACAAAACAAAGCATGACCTCAGTTCAATATCATTGGTTGAATTCAGCATAATGAGTTAAATGCTGAACCAGTGAAGCATCAATATACACCATGCAGGTCATATGAAAGTACTTCAGAGGCCATCTAACCCAGCCCCATCACTTTATAGAAGAGAAAATCAATGGAAAGTGAAATGATGTGTACAGGGGCAGAAAGTACAATATCTACTAAGTACCAAGGGAGGATTTGAATCCAGATGTTCCAAAACCCAAGTCCAGCACTCTACTTACTATGCCATGTTGTCTAATTTTATGCTATGGTGTTTAAAAAACTCAGATGTTACTTAACATTAGATTTAAATAAACATGTCTTGCTCAGTGTTATAACTGGATTTATTAGAATTTTGATTTATTTATCTCATCCAAACTTCAATTGTGTAAAACCCTCATTCTTTTTTTTTTTTGTCATGTAAAACATTTCTATGTTAGCCATGTTGGAAAAAAGCAAAAAAAAAAAAAGAGAGAGAAATGAAAAGCATGCTCCAATCTGCACTCAGAGTTCATCTGAGTTCACCTGTTTCTGGAGGTGCATAGCATTTTTCATCTTGAGTCCTTTCGAATTGTCTTGGATCATTGTATTGATCAGAGTGGCTAAGTCTTTCACAGTTGATCATCATTACAACATTGATGTTACTGTGTACAATGTTCTCTTAATTCTGCTCACTTCACTTTGCATCAGTTCATATAAGTCTTCCCATGAAAAACCTTCATTTCAAAAGAAACTCTCTCACCTTTGACATATGAGATTTTAAAAAAATGTGAACAGGTAAAATGCTAATGTTCAAACTTTTATTTTGTTGGTGTATTCGTTTTCCTCCTTTAGTTTTTTCTAAGATTAAATATGTTGCGAAGTTTGCATCTATAAAGATATGGTTAAGAAAAATGAAGGACAATTGTTTTGGATATCTTACCTGGAGTTCCCCACTTGTAGCATGTAAAGGGTAAGGATAAGATGAAGGCTCTCCTTTTCTAATGTAAATGGAGTCCTCACAAACTAGGGGCCAGGAGTAACAATGAGTAGAGGAAGCCTATGTGTGACAGTTGTTGGTAAAAGTTTGCTTAGGTAAGTAGAGACTCTGTAAATGACGCAAAGAGTTGGGCTGTAAGCAGGGAAAATTCCCAGCTGGTGACCAGCCATAATAAACTGCAACTTTGCTGCCCCAAGCTAAATGGCAGCAGCAAGCCACAGCATTGGAGGGAAAACACAGAGGCTTAGCAGCTCCACAGCCCAGAGACATTTCCCAGCCCCTACCTTGTGAGGCTTATTCATTCCAAGCTCATATTTGCCTTATGACCCAGTAGAGTAGATAGGAAAGGCATAGGGACTGTCCTTGGGATTTTATTACTACAGAAAATTCCCAGATGAGGAAATTCATTCTGCAAATGTAGGTCATTACCTTCTCTGGAAAGTTTTGGAGATTTGCCTAGAGTACTGAGGTTGCTGGTGTCCTGTAGGGCTCCATCATGAGTTCTCTTCTCTTCTCTTCTCCCTCTGTACTATTTGACTAAGGAATCACATCAGCCCCCATGGATTCAATTATCATTTCAATGCTCATGATTTTCAAATCTATTCATTCAGTCTAACTTCTGTGGACATTTCAAATGGGATGTCCTATATGCATCTTACACTCAACATGCCTCAAAATGAACTCATTATTTTTCTCCCACCCCCTCAAAAAAACCCTCCTTTCTTCATAACCTCCCTATTATTGTTGAGGGCATCACTATCTTCCCAGTCCCTTAGGCTCACAAACAGAGGATTTTTATTGGATTCTAGAATTGATAGGAAGCCACTGGAGTTTATTGAGTAAGAAGATGACATGGTCCAACCTGCACTTTAGGAAAATCATTTTGACAGTATGATGGAGGATGACTGATATGAGGAGGCACTGGTGAAAAGGAGACCAACCGGAAAGTTACTATAGTACTCCAGGTTTGAGGGGGATAAGGATCTGGCAATGTCTGAGAAAAGAAAGGTCCAAAGAAATGTCATGAAGTTAAAATAAATAGGTCTTGGCAGCAGATTGGATTAGGGGAGGGGGAGTTGGTGACAGAGAGAGTGATGAGTTAAGGATAATACCTAGGTTGTGAGCCTGAGGATCTGTCTTCTTAAGAACTAGGTAAATCAGGAGGAAGAGCACACTTATGATAAAAGACACATTCAATTCAAAGCCTAATGCAAGGGAAGTTTCCTGACAATTTGATTAGATCCCAGGACAGTGGGACATTTGATGACTCTTCCCCATGGAGTGTAGGCGTACCTATTTTTGTCATTTTTTCAAGGCAGAGGATGACTTCTGATGGGTTTTGAGGTGTTGGGGTTACCTTCAAAACAACCTGGTTGGCAAAGACTATGGATTCTTATCAGAAGAGCTGCTCTTTGTTAGCCTACAAAAAAGACCTGATAAACCAGTCTTTTTTCCTTTTTCTGCCCTTCCTGTCTTTTCTACCTTTTCTCTTTTTCAGTTAACAGAACAGAGCACAGCAACGTGCACTTACAGTCTGGAGGGAGAAGAAGTGAAGTGTGACCAAACTCTTTGCCCCCAGGAATCAGTAATTTACATACTGGGGCAAAATCTCAAGGAAGTTGCACATGCTGGCCTATGTCTTTCTTGTTCAGTCAACCAGAAAAAATTGCGCGTTTTTTTAGAGCAATATTTCTGAATTCATGAAACGGTAAGGACTAAAGCCTTGAAAGAGTTCCTGTGGAAGCCCATGACAGAAACAAGCAAGTCCCAGGAGGGAGGTTCATGGATAATGTGCTCTGACTTCAATCATTTGTGTATGGGAAATTTTTATTTCCAAGGTAGTATGATTCCAAAATCTAGAATAGATGACATTGCCAAGAAAGGTGGAAAATATTAAAAAGGAAAAGTTTGAAAAAGCAGAACCTTGGAGATACCCTGTATTATTAGTTATACTGGAAAAATCAAGCTGTTTGGTATTAGCTGAAAGATACTTCATACTCCCTCCTATATCAAACTCAAATATTTATACCACCAACATATGCTATAATGATGCCATTGATAGGAATGAACCCTATAAAATTGATTGCAAATAAATAGTACAGTAATTAAATTTTGTGAGGGAAATGTCTCAAAAAGATTCCTCAAAGTGTCTTTCAATTTTGTATGCTGCCAAAGCTAGGGCTTATAATTAGTTCCAAAAATGAATATTAGTAAAGGACTTCATTTTCTTCCTGTCACACACACACACACACACACACACACACACACACACACACACACTCACACACACACCCATCCACCTCAGTTGAGAGCTATTAGTTTATGAACACACGTTGGTGCTTGCTGAACAGATTTCGGTTGTTTTTCATGGTTGAATCATTTGCAAAAACAATCACAGAACAGGAAGCATTCTGTTTCTTAACTCTAAGTTCTTAGGTTCTCTAAGGCTACTAAAGCAGAGGTGGGGGGAAGGTGTATTTGGGGACCAGTGACCTTCAATACACAGTCCCAAGCATAAATTCAAGTTGTAAAACTTCTAATTTTTTATAGTCTTGCTTTGTTATAGTAACTATTAGTAATATTATTCCCTATAAAGAGAAACTCAAGTAGCCTGGACCTTTGAAAAGAGGCTTACATTCCATGGCAAAAGTGCTTCCCACATGCTTCAGTCTATTTTTGAATTTTCATAGACAAAATGGTTTATTCTAACTCATAGAGCAATTTTTTTGGTAATGCATCAAGATCAAGTGCAGCAGGCTCCCAAAAATTTCTGCAAAAAGAAAAAAAAGATGAATTATTTTTTTAAATGGAATAGAGAAAAAATAATCTAGCTGGAAAATGCTAGGTTGCTCAGTTGTTAAAATTAACAAATTTTCAACATATCCTACTGCCAATAGAAGCTGCCATCAACTATGAGAGAGTTTTAATAAATCATCAAGCCTTTATTTAAATCAAATTATTTTACATGCCATCTTCTGTGGACAGATTGCTGTTTGTAAAAGAAAAAAAAATGGAGAGATTGAGGTGGAGATAAATCAGGGGTGGGGAACCTGCATCCTAGAGGCCACATGTGGCCCTCTAGGTCTTCAAGTGAAGCCCTTTGACTGAATCCAAACTTCTTTAAAGCCTCAGATAAATAGGCAGCATGTTGTAGTGTGACTAGTGTGCTGAACTTGGATTTAGGAAAATTGCAGTTCAAATCTTGCCTCAATTACTCATAAGCTATGTGATCATGAGCAAATAATTTACTTCTTTGAGCTCTAATTTCCTCACCTATAAAATCAAAGATAATTATATTACCTACTTCATAGATCTTCAATGAAGACCAAATAAGATAGTGTATGCAATGTGTTCTCTAAACCTTGAAGTTTGTGAGCTATGATACTATTGGATTTTATATAGATTTAATTCCAACTTTGTTTTTCATATTTGATCATAGATCAGACATTTAGAACTCAAAAGGATCTTAGAACCTGAGTCTAATTCTACTAAGATGCATAGACATATTAAGTAACTTGCCTAAGGTCATACAGATGACAAGTACAAGGGCCAGGATTTGAAGAGGGACTTCTTTCCACTATGCCATTTAACCTCGATACCACACTGTTAACTTCTGGGTTGAACATACTAATTTCAGTACTTCAAAAGGTCTTTGATTTTATACATGTGAATATTCTTTCTATAGAGACAGATTACAAACCCTCTGTGCTTTAGTAGATTGTCTTCATATGTTGCTAAAACAAAAAAAAAATTATTTACCTACTAGTTAACTGCTTAGTGGATAGAATGCCTGCTGTGGAGTCTGGAGGACCTGAGTTCAAAGCTAGCCTCAGACAATTACTAGCTGTGTGACCCTGGGCAAGTCACTTAACCCTGTTTGCCTCAGTTTCCTCATCTATAAAATGATCTGGAGAAGGAAATGGCAAACCACTCCAGTATCTCTGCCAAGACAACCCCAAATGGGGTTATGAAGATTCAGAAAGTATTGAAAACAATTGAAACCTACCACACAGCCAACTTTCAGAGCCTCTATGATATTAGCTTGGCTGGTCTTCTGATAACAGAAAATCAGCAGGCCTGTACTCATAGTTTTTCCAGTGTAGATCCTATAAGTTTCATCAAAGTTCTTCATGTATAGTCAATCCAGGGCTCAGCCTGAAGTCAGGAAGACCTAGGTTTAAACCCCGCCTTTGACACTTGCTAGCTGCCTAATCTCCTTTAACCTTAGTTTCCTCATCTATGAAATGAGGTTGGATTAGACAACCCCTATGATTTCCTCCACCTCTATATCTATGGTTTTGTAATTTGTTTGGCTTCCTTATCTATTCAAAAAATGTCAGGCTCAAGCATTTATATAATGCAATTTTTTCATATTATATTGGACAGCTTCTTGACACTGGAAATTGATAATCACAGAAACCCAGACCTTTACCATTGCTATCATCTCATTGTCAGAAGGGCTAGAAGATCTTCGGACACAATTGACACTTTCTTCCTTTCTCCCTCTAATCCCCCTGATTCTACCACCTGATAATTAGCTTTTTGCAAGATTTCCTCCAGAGATTTTAAAAACCTCATGTCCTTGGAAACAATCCATGCTACGAACTCATACGCAACCTTTTTATGGGACATAATACCAATGTGAACATGCAGTCCAGGCCACATGTATTTTGCCCCAACATGGGCTTAGGACATGTCACTGCTTGTGCTCCACTTGCAAAGCCTTTAAAATGAAGATTGCCTCTATTCCCTGTTCAGTCATAAAATAAGATGTTAGTGAGGAGGATTGAAAACAGGTAATCAAATTATATATATGCATATATATATTCTTGGAAATTCTTTAGTAATTATAAATGCAATTCAGGAAATAAAGTTATACTAGCAAAATTAAAAAAGAACAAGACCCTCAACAAAAATTATATTCTCAGAGGTCTATGTGAATTGTTCAGGAAAAAAGGAGAAAATCCACCTATTTACTCTTGTAAAAATATACAAAGGAACTTTTTTGGTTGGGCTTACATCACTTTAATATTATTCCTATCAATAACTATGAAAATCTCAAGACACAAATGCTTTTTTCATGGTCTTAGTTTTTAATCAATTTTCATATGCTTCTTTATTCCAATAATTTCAAAATGAAGATAGGTAGACATACAGAATGACAGACACACAAATCATCAATAGAGGGAGGAAAGAGAAGAGAGGAGGGAGAGAGAGAGACAGAGATAGAGAGAGAGGAAAAAAGCAGAGAGAGAAAGAGAGAGAGATTCCTCATCTATCTTTACAACTTGTCAGAATTTACACAGTTATTACCAAAGCCAAGAGTTTAACTGTGCCATTGAACAACAGTCCTACTTTCTACAGTTATATGCTAAATTTCATGGAGCTGATTTAACATTTCTACTTACTGCTTATCAATACAAAGTTACAAGCATATGCTTATGAAATTGCCTAAAATCATAGGAGCTGTAATCAAATGCAAGTGCACTAATATTCCTTGAAATATTTTAAGCCAATATGCTCAATTCCCATTATGTTTCAGCAGTAAGACACATTCCTATGTCAATTCTGCTGTTTCAACAGTTTAAAGTTAAAATTTTAACCTAGTTGCTCCTATTGCCAAAAATCATTGCAATAGCTACAATATTAAGGCTCAAAGGGCAAAGTCAAAAATTATAGCCCTTATTTCCTGCAGTCAAATTTGAAAGGAGTGATATGAACTATAAAATACAGACCTTGTTATTTTATCAAAATGTGTTCTTTTCCAAGGAAGATAAAAGACAAGTGAAAAATGATACCACCTAACAGCTGATTAATTTAAACTATGAAAGGCCATAAGCTTCATGTGATTATAACACATAATTTGATAATATTTTAAATGTGCAGAACTATTTGAGCCATTAGATGGAGGGTTGAGCATTACAACATACCAGCTATTTCAAGTACTATGTTATTCACGGTTGATGTGAAAAAGATTACATTTCCTTTAGCACACTACAGAAATAGTTTCCATTTTATAGATGTTAAGGTAAATAGCTTTTCCGTTTGCAGCATTTTATGACTGTTTCTAAGGTGATGCTGATTTTTTTTTTCAATGCAGAAAACAAATGTTCTTGTAACTCCACTAAGCTTGTTTTTTTTTCTTGTCAAAGGTTATTCCTATTTTTACACTATACTGCTATGCCAGAAAATGTTTCTCACTTCATTATCATGCCCAGACCTTTATACTATCACTTAATAGAGAATGAAAATATTTGCCCAGTTTGGGTTTGGGTGTTTCTGAGTCAGAATGATCTTGAAAGATCACATGTATTTTTCAAATGGACTCATTGATGAATAGCAACATTTTCCCGAGCTATAGATGCATATGCTTAATAGATTAATTTATTTGATTTCTGTCAGTCACCTGGAGTTTGCTACACTTCCTGTCCATTTGCTGCATGAGGGAAAAACAGTTATTAAGCAAAGACTCAGACATTTCTAACAGAGCAGGCCTCTTTATTGAAAAAAAAAAGTTAGTCTAAAGTGTTTTTTTTTTAATCCCAATTAGTTTTCTGAAATTTTGCTGAAAAAAAAAACTTGAATTGCTTCATATTTTGCTAAGTTTTAAAATGCATGGAAGAAAACTTACTCATAAAGGCCTAAATAAGCCATTGTTTATATTTGTTTACTCTGCTGCTTCAGAATTCCGTTAAAAATGAATCCTCACATTCTTACTTTCCTGCAAACAGTGATGGGTTTGTTCCACCCCACTTTACTTGGGTTTCTTATTTCTCAATTGCTTTAAGGGCAAAACATACATGAATCACTGTTTTATTCAGGCTGATAGTATATGAAAGTTTAACCCTCAGAACTCCAGAGCTGTGTGTTTTGGCTTCATTCCAAACACACCATCAGATACACATAGGGTACACTTTGTCTCTGCTCAAATCATGAGAATGCAGGCACTGCAGATTATATACTACCTGCTTAAAAAAAATAAACTGGCCTATCTTTTACTTTTAGTTATGAGATTATAAATTTTTCCCATGGTTCCTTTAAAAGTGAGTTGTGTATGAATTGTGTCATAGAAATGAACTTTGGAATGTTATTTGAATATATCAATATGATTCTGTTTCTCTTATTTTGGGGGTGTTTTTTAAAAAGGAAAACTAGCTAAGTTTTGATATTCAATTCAGCTACCTGCCAGTAGCCAATTCTGCTTGTATTTGATCTTTAATTTGTGGGTGGAAATAACTGGAGAAAGACTTGTTTGTTCTTGAGGAAGTAAGGAAAGTTGTATATCTTAAGACTCAAGTGAAAAAAATCTCATTCTAAAATTAATGCCCAAACAGTGACAAATAATTTTCAGGTTAATACTTAACTAAAACTTTTCAGATAGATTTTTTAAGGAATATTGCATATATATATATATATATATATATATATATATGATGAATCTGATGTCCAAATAATTAACAAAATTTTGTTTTAAAAAGTGACTGAAGTCAGTTAAACAATAAAGACGTTTCCTTTCTATTTCTTCCCATATAACAGACTTCTTTTTTCTAAGTGGATTAGTGTAATGCCTGAAAAATTCTATGTTACTATTCTTTCTGAATAAATTGATAACCAAGAGTTCAAGTGTTCTTGAAATCTATCAAATTCTTTTTTTTCTTTTTTTTTTTTTTGTGGTGTGGGGTAATTGGGATAAAGTGACTTGCTCAGGGCCACACAACTAGTAAATGTCAAGCACCTGAGGCTGAATTTGAACTCAGGTCATCCTGACTCCAGGGCTGGTGCTCTATCCACTGTGCCACCTAGCTGCCCTGGAATCTGTCAAATTCTGATATAAATATATGTCAGTTTCTTTATAAAAGAAGAAAAAATAATCTCTGATATCCCATACAAATTTTATTCTAGAATATGAGAGTAATAAAATATGTAGTGTAGTGAGATTTTGGAATTTTATTAAAAGGTCCAAGGCCAAGTTTGTGTATTTTGATATACATATTATAAGGCTGATGTGCTATGATATAATATATAATATTTAATGTCATAAAATATTTTTTCTTTGATAATTTTTGAAGGGCAAATTATAAACTGTATTTCTACATACATTTAAAATTCTCTTCCATATGAGATACATGAGACATTGGGCTATTATTATTAAAATATTTACTTGTGTCTTTGTATATAGATATAAATCTCCCTTCTACAGAATTCTGCATTGATTTTTCATCAATGTGGAAGTGGCCTGGATTTTTGAAGGCCAATGGTGCATTTGTTTAGTTGGGGTCTACAGTGCTGGAAAGGCTCTTAATATGATCCCAAAAACAGACTGAGTGTTTTCTGAGGACCAAAAATAGCTAACTATGGAGAAACATGTCACCAATAGACTGGCCAACTGGTGACAGATATTTTTGGTCTATGAAACCTATGAAACAGATAAATAAAGACATGTGTAGTCCTCTTTCTACTTCTGCAGTGATAGTGCACAATGGTGGGAAGAAGGACAGAGAATAATATGAATCATACATATTTTAATTTGCCTATAGGTACTCCAAATTGAAGATCTGTGGCTAATAAGTGGGCATATTATTGGAGAAGATGATTCATACCAATCTTGATGTTCTTGCCATCAACAAAGCCAAAAGAAAGGAATTGCAACTAAATGGAAGAATGACCCACAAGTACCTCTTGCAGAGATAAAAAAGGAACTGCAGTGGGTTTTATCATATGTCCCAAAGCAACAAAGGTAACAAAAAACCAACAACCTTGCATGGGATATTTGATCATTACTTATTATAGAACTAATGAAAAGTATTTGCAGAAAAAGACCACCATGAAAAAAATTGCAGCTTATGCACCAACATCAGTTTCTAAGGATGAAAAGGCAAAGTAATTCTAAAAAGAACCTGATAACACTCTCCAAATTTAATCAACATGCACTATGATGCTTGATGATGTCAACAAAAGGGTGGAAAAAGGTTAAGATGAGGAAAAATATAAGGAAAGACCTGATTCAGGAAAAAGAAATGAGAGAGGATAAAGACGTATAGATTACACAGATACCTCCAGGCTCTATATCAAGATAAATTTTTCTTTGAGAAGAAATTGGTAGTTGCTGAATATAGTAAACAACAAATAACACCATAAAATTAGAAGAGATTATATTTTAACAGACAAGAAAAGACTTGTTATTGATGTGAGAGTTATCTCTCAGTCAATGTCCATGTTCTACCATCAACTTGTTAGAATTAAAATGAAAATTAGTAAAAACACTCACAAGAAAAATGAGAAAAAGATATCACATGTAATTAAAGTAATTCAATCCTGAAATATTTAAACAGGTAATTGATAAAATAGGAAATGGACAACAGAAATGACATTGACACTGACTGTGATAATTTTATACAGAAGCCAAGATGATGTAAAATCATTGCCATAACAAAAAGAACAAAAGACTCCAGAAAGCACCTTAGTCACCAAAAATCTAACTTGCTTGCCAGAGGGAGAGAGAGAGAGGTACCTGTCAAAAGCAACAGTGGATAAAAATATACATTTATTTCAAAATTCTTACAAAAAGAATGATGAGCAAATGTGAGTGGTATTGCCTCAAAAAACAGAGAGAAGTAGCAGAGAGCAAAAACAATTTAAAGAAATATTTGAGCACTGGCCCTGGATTCAGGAGGACCTGAGTCCAAATCTGGCCTCAGACACATAACATTTACTAGCTGTGTGGCCCTGGGCAAGTCACTTAATCCCATTGCCTAACTTTAAAAAAAAACAAATAAAAAACATATTCTAAAAAAAGAAATATTTGTATGATAATCAATTAAACAAAGGCATTCCAAGAACATTTATGGAGGAAATAGAAGAATGACAAACAGAAGAGAAATGGAAAAGACTTACAAAAATTTTTGTAAAAAGTTGTTTTGCTCATTCAAGGACTGTGTAAGTATCTGCGTAAGGGATCTTAACATGTCAATTCTGGTTATATTTGTAGGAGCAGTAGAAATGGCAAGAAAGGGTACAAAGATAGGAAAAGCAGCCAGATTAGATCAAGTGCATATAGAGATTTATGCTGGAGGAGACAGAAATATAAGGGCATTTAGGGACTCATATGCAAGGTATATGAAGGAAAGGAAAATACTAAAGGGGTGGTAGAAAAGCTTAGACCTTATTAAAACCTAGAAGTTGATAGTGTGGTCAGTTTATTTTTAAAATGTTCTTGGGAAAATATGGGTCTGGGTAGAGATGTACACTTCACTTAGTCTAGGCTTTTGGTTATTTACAATAATAATAGTTCACATTGATATTGTACTCCAAAACTTCAAAAGTATTTTTCATATACTATCTCATTCGATCCTCATGATAAACTTGTGATGTTGGTGGTATTATTATACCCATTTTAAAAATTCAAAAATCAGGCTTAAAGAGGTTAGATGGCTTTCTTAGGATCATATAGCTTGTAAATGCATGAGGAAGGAGGAGCCTTTTCTGACTCCTGGTTCAGAACACCATCTACAACATCACAATGCCTCTTTATGATTCAAATCACCCTAGAGAGACAAACGGTGATCATGTAGACTTTAGCTATTTGATTCTAGATATTGTAACCCAAATATGACACAGGCTTAAACACAACCTCTTTAGGCAGCTTCGGAACTAACAAGCATCATCAGCATAAAATTAAATCAGATAATATTTATTGAGCACCTACCATATCTCAGCAATGTTCTAATTACTGTAAAGAATTTAAAAAGAGGGAAAAGTGTAAAATACAATCCCTGACTTCAATGAACTTACAATCAATCTATTTTGAGCAAAAAGACAAAATGTCAAAATTAAATAAGATTTAATTAAGTTTGATGATGTTTGAAAACATTATTCTTACACTAATTAACGTGGCCAGTGTCCTAATGCACAACAACCTCTTTTAACTCATCTACAAAATAAAAAAAGGTTGGGTTAAATGGTTTCTTTGAGCAATAAAAATGCTATGATTCACAATATTCTACAATGTCACCAGGCAATACCAGATGAAGTGCTGGGTTAATGTCACATAGGGAGAGTTATTGTTATAAGTATTCAAAGGAAGATATCACTTCAAATGGGGGTGATGAATGAAGACTATTGGGATGTATAAATTAAGCTGGATACTGAATAATGGGCAGGATTTACATAGGTGGAGAGGATAAAAAAGGAAGTACTAGGTGGATAGAATGACAGAGAAGTGAAATATGTGTTCAAGGGATGGTGAGCAAGCAATTTAATATGAGCAGAGGATTTGGGGAGCTGAGTAGCTGAAATTTTTTAAAAAATGGTAGAGTCAGAAGGGGAAAAGCCTTGAAAGGCAAGATAATGAGTTTTGATTTTTTCCTGTAGGATTTTAAAACAGGAAAGTGCTACAATAAAATTGGTATTTAATAACTAGTGGGCTGACCACAAAATCACAGCTGGGAGTGATCTTAGACCTTATCTAAGTTCATAATAATTACAACTGCTAAAAAATGGAATGGGTGGGCTCTCAATAGGTAGAGAGTAGGGTGGCTATCATTAGAGATTATCAAGTAGAAGTTAGATTAATACTTGTCAGAGATATTTTAGAGGGGATTCCTGTTCAAGTACAGGTTGTGTTAAATGATTTCTGGTTTTCCTTCCAACTCAGACTCTGTAAATTGGACAAGTCAACATATCCAAAAGAGAACTTTTATTTCCTACAAAAACCATACTGAACTTTCCTATCACTTCCAAGAGCACTATTATCCAACCAATCACCATATCATCTTTAATTTTCACTCTGACCCCACATATCCAATCAATTGCCACATCTTGTTTTTTCTTCCTTCACAACTTTCTTTCATATGATTCCCTTTTCTCCATTCACACAATCACAACCCTATTCCAGCCTATCTTCACTTTTCACCTAGATTAATATGTAGTATGTACTCTCTAGCTCACTTTTGCAAGGTGGCTGGCTAAATCTTCCTTTAGGGTTCCAGGGCATATTGAGGGGCTTAGAGTACATTTTTTCTTTACTATTATTGGCTCAAGCCCCCACTAGCTGTTACCTCAATGGTTATGAAGACAGTGACTATTAGCATTCCAGTTCCATTTAACGACTTAACATCAATTAGCTTTTTACGAAAAGATGTTTACCTCAAAGATATTTCCAGAAAAGAAAATCATGCAAATATTTCCTACAATACCTCTGAGTAGTACTCTATCCTCTATACCACCTTCGTCTCTGGGACAGAGTAAGCTCAGTTTAGCTCAGTTCCTATGTAGCACTTATCACTCAATCAGTAAGTCAGTAAACATTTATTAAGCACTAACTATATGCCAAGAAGTTTTCTAAGTGCTGCAGATAGAAAAGTAAAAAATAGTCCTTGCTCTTAAGGAGCTCACAGTGCAACGAGGGAGACAACACATAAATAATTATACACAAACAAGTTATATAGGAGGTAAAATCAAAATGGCGGAGCAGCAGGAAGAAGTACAGCCTAGCTCCCTCCCCATAATATTCCACAAATATTTTGAAAATACACCAGACTTAATTCTGATTGGGAAACTTAAGAAAAAATCCAGACGGTAATTTTTCCAGCTCAGTTTAGCTTAGGGAGATGGCTAGAGCAGTCTGTGGATACTGGGGACAGGGTCTGGCCAAGATTGTGGCATGTACATAGCATTCCAGTGCCAAGGTACTGAATGGGCTGAGACTAGGTATTAGGCCAGGAAGCACCAGGGCAAAAAGAGATCTCATATCAATGAGATATCACCCCTAATCAGGGTGTAGGAACAGATGCCATCAGGAAACCGTCACCTACCTCCCAGTTCTGAATCTCAGATCCAGGGGGGCTGAGTAGGGGACCTGCACCTATGGGTGGCATAAAGTAGTTGTTGGGTAGAGGTTCTGGGTCTTAACTGTGTACTGAGTGAGGAATAGATTGAGAACAAATAGTAGCTGTGGGCTCTGATTCCAGTAGTAAGGACTTAATTCTAACCACCAGACCAGGCTAAAGCCTGCTGTGGAATAACCAGGGAGGAAATCCTAGACACAAGGGGATCCTGCAGTTTAAGTTGCTCTGAACCTGCAGAACTTCCTAATGGAATAATTGTGATAGTGTCCAGAAGCAGTTTACTGAAACTTTCAAAAGGGAAAAGCTGATAGACACAAACCTGGGTTGGGAACTTAACAGAGCTCAAGCCAAGAGGGCAGCAATCCAATTTTATCCCAGATCACATAACTTTAGGAACACTGAAAAGTCCTCAGTGTGAGCTATAAAGGCAACAAAGTTGAAAGAGGACAGAAGCTCAGTCCAGACATTCTCCCCAAATCACACAAAATCCAGCCCTGAGATAAAGTCCAAAGTCAAGAAGTAGGCTGGAAGAATGAGCAAAAAAAAAAAAAAAAGAGCTCCATCACAAAGAACTATGATAGCAAAAAGGAAGCTTAATACACAAACCCGAAGAAAAGAATGATTTCATTGTCTTTCATTTTTCATCAGCTGTTCTGCTTGGTTTCAATTCTACAAACATCATGTTTTCTCCAGGATAAGCTCATGATCTGAAATTTCGTCATCTTGGAGATTGATTCAACTTTAATACTCATTACCTCTTCATCACTCACAGTTGCCTCTGTCCTATGATTGGAGGGCTGGAAAGGTAGAGAAATAATTTCTCCCAAGTATGTCCTTTTATAGAAAACTCAGAACTTCTTTCTCATTAGCTGCTTTGCTTGGTTTTGAATCCTCAAACATCATACTCCTACACCAACTATCTTCTCTCCAACTTTTTAGCTTCTTTTTGTGTATTGTCTTCCTCTATCAGATTGAAAATTCCTTGAGGGCAGGGACTGTCTTTTTCAAATTTGTATTACCAGTGCTTAGCACAGTGCCTGGCAATTAATAAGTGTTTCTTGACTATTGATTCAAAAATATCTATAAGCAATGCCTCAAGGAAAAATACAGTTTGGGAACAAGTCTAACTATGATTCCTGTTAAGAAATAAAGCATGAGTTTAAAAAAAGAGCTAAAATTATTTTAAAAAATGAGAGTAGTAGATAAAATATAGGAAAAGAAATGAGAGTTGTGGGAGGAAGATATGCAAAGAGAATTAACAGCTTTGAATAAGGTACAAAAACTTATCTAAGAACATAACTCCCTAAAAATTAGAAATAACTGAAATGAAGCTAATAACACCTTGGGACATCAAAAAATATTACACAAAAGTCAAAAGGTGGAGAAGACATAGAAGAAGGAGGAGAGGAAGAAGAGGAAGAAGAAGGAAAAGAAGAAGGAGAAGCAGGAGGAGAAGTAGTAGTAGCAGTAGTAGTAGTAGTAGTAGTAGTAGAAAAGGAAGCAGCAGCAGCAGAAGAACAAGAGCAAGAAGGAGGAAGAGAAGTAGTTGTAGCAGAAGCAGTAGCAGCAGCAGCAGCAGCAGCAGCAGCAGCAGCAGCAGCAGCAGCAGCAGAAGAAGAAGAAGAAGAAGAAGAAGAAGAAGAAGAAGAAGAAGAAGAAGAAGAAATGTGGGGTATTTCATAGCAAAAACAACTGACTTGGAAAATAGATCAATGAGAGATTATATAAGAATCATTGGATTAGAAAGAAAAGATGGCACAGCATAGGCAGCAATTGAGCTGGACTCTTTCAACATTCCACTCCAAACAACCTTAAAATAATGCCTCAAATTGAATTGCAGAGTGGCAGAGCCAACAAAAGGTTGGGGTGAGACATTTTCCCAGTCCAAGACAACTTAGGAGGTCAGCAGGTCTATTACACCAGGGTGGCGGTTGATGGCAGCACTCATCTCCACAACACCAACAACAGTTATCAGAGGTGGCTGCAACAGTGCCAGCAGCAGCTTCAGAAGCTTTCAGCCCACAGATGGTAAGGGAATTGGATGACTGGTCAGAAAGAGATTAGAGAGAATCTTTTGCTGGCACTGGGTGCAGGGCCTGGTTGCATTGCCCAAAGAGGGCACTGGGTGGCAGTTCTAGGATGAAGAGTACCACTAGCTCTTGCGACTGCAGGAGAACAAAGGCCTGAGTCACACTCACAGGGCCAAAAGGGTCAATAACACTAGTGGCCACAGGGAAGCAGGGGACCTGGTCACAGTTCAGGGCAAAGAAGAGTGTTTTTGGCTGTTTACAAAAGAGTAGGGGCCCTGGTCTCAGTTCCAAAGCAGAAAGGAACACTTTTACTTGTGGCTGTAGGAGAGCAGGGTACCTGGTTATAGTCCAGGGACAAGAGGAGCAATAGCATTTGCAGCTGAAGGAGAACAAGGTCCCTTCCTTGGTAAAGTCCAGAGCACGGGCCAGAAGAGAAATGAGCACATCTTTGTTTGGATCATACCAAAAGTACCAAAGAATAAGCTCTGAAAAAAGCAGCATAAAAAGCCTAAAGCTTGGGACAGTGTCCCCTCCACCTTGGGAGAAAAGCCAAACTTTAATGTAAGTTAAAAGTGAAGAAATAGGCTGGAAAAATGAGCAAACAACGACAACAAAAAAGAACATGACCATAAAAAGCTACTTTGACAGGGAAGATCAAGACACAATTTCAGAAGAAGATGATGCCAAAAACAGCTATAAGCAAAATCTCAAAGAAAAATGTGAATTGGACACAAACCCAACAAGAATTCCCAGAAGATTTCAAAAAGGATTTAAAAATCAAGTAAGAGAGGTAGAAGTAAAAATGGTGAAAGAAATGACAGTAATGCAAGAAAGTCATTAAAAGAAAATTAAACACCTGGTAAAAGAAGCACAAAAAATACTGAAGAAAATAACACCTTAAAAAACAGAATTGACTAAATGGTAAAAGAGGCAGAAAAATTCACTAAAGAGAGAAACTTGAAAAACAGAAGAAAAGAACTTCTTGGGGGCAGAGGCAAGATGGCGGAGTAAAGGCAGGGACTTGAGCTCTCCACCAAACCCCTGCAAATACCTGTAAAAAATGACTAAACAAATTCTAGAGCAGCAGAACCCACAAAAAGACAGAGTGGAACACATTTCCAGCCCAAGACAACCTGGAAGGTTGACAGGAAAAGTCAGTTGCACTAGACTGACAGAGGAGCACAGTTCAGTGTGGGACATGCCAGCACAGACCAGGTCCTAGTAAACCCAGAGCAGGCGTCAGAGGATGGAATCACTGGCAGTTGTGACAGTTTCCAGACTTTTCAACCCACAAACATCAAAGACAACTTAAAAGGTCAGCAGGAAAGGTCTGTCAGATCTGGGCAAGAGAGGAGTACAGTCTAGCCCCAGCCCCACAACAGCCCCAGGATAGTGGCAGTGGCAGTGGAGGCAGCAGCAGTGGAAACAGCAGCAGGGGCTGCTTCTAGAGCTCTCAGCCCTCAGATGGTAAGGGGATCAAACAACTGATCACAAGGAGATTACAGGGGTCTCTTTCCTGGCACTGAGGCAGGATTCTGTTGCTTTGCCTATACTTGGATCTGGGTCACAGTCCTGGGTGGTAATCCTGGGGCAAGGAGGAGCACTGGCATAGTAGAACTTGTGGCAGCAGTGAAGAGGGAACACTCCCCACAGATCCAGGGCAGAAAAGAGTTCTTGTGGTCACTCACAGACCAGGAGAGGAGCAAACACCTCTCCTTAGATCATACCACCTTGGAAGAACTGAAAACTTACAAATCTCTAGAAATGTCTTTGAAAACAGCTGAGCAAAACTCTTGAAGCTTGAGACAATAAACCCTCCGCACTGGGAGCAGAGCCCTACCTTAACAAAAAGTTAAAAAGTCAAGCAATAGGCTGAGAAAATGAGCAAACAACAGAAAAAATCAGACTATAGAAACATACTTTGGGGACCAGAAAGATAAAAACATATACTCAGAAGAAGACAACAAAGTCAAAGCTCCTACAACTAAAGCCTCCAAGAAAAATGTGAATTGTTCTCAGGCCATGGAAGAGCTCAAAAAGGATTTTGAAAATCAAGTAAGATAAGTAGACAAAAAATAGGGAAGAGAAATGAGAGTGATGCAAGAAAATCATGAAAAATGAGTCAACAGCTTGTTATAGGAGACCCAAAAATAATGAAGTAAATAACACCTTAAAAAAATAGACCAGATCAAATGGCAAAAGAGGTCCAAAAAGCCAATCAGCAGAAGAATGCCTTAAAAAAGCAAGATTGGCCAAATGGAAAAGGAAATCCAAAAGCTCACTGAGGAAAATTATTCCTTAAAAATTAGAATGAAGCAAATGGAAGCTAATGACTCTATGAGAAATCAAGAAATATAAAACAAAACCAAAAGAATGAAAAAATAGATGACAATGTGAAATATCTCGTTGGAAAAACAACTGACCTGGAAAATAGATCCAGGAGAGAGAATTTAAAAAATTATTGGACTAACTGAAAGACATGATCAAAAAGAGCCTAGGATATTATCAAAGAAAACTGTCCTGATATTCTAGAACCAGAGGGTAGAGTAGAAATTGAAAGAATCCACCAATCACCTCCTGAAAGAGATCTCAAAAGGAAAACTCCTAGGAATATTTAGCCAAATTCCAGAGTTCCCAGATCAAGGAGAAAATATTACAAGCAGCCAGAAAGAAACAATTCAAGTATTGTGGAAACACAATCAGGATAGCATAAGATTTAGTAACTTTGACATTAAGGGATCAGAGAGCTTGGAATATGACATTCTATAGGTCAAAGGAGGCAGGATTAAAATCAAGAATCACCTACCCAGCAAAACTGAGTGTAATCAATGAGGGGGAAAAATTGACATTCAATGATGTGGAAGAATTTAATGCACTCTTGAGAAAGAACAGAGCTAAATAGAAAATTTGACTTTTAATGCAAGACTCAAGAGAAGCACGAAAAAGTAAGCATCAAAGAGAAATCATAAGGGACTTATTAAAGCACACTATATTTTGCTTTTTTGGTTTTTTTGTGGCTTTTCCCTTTTGTTTTTCTTCTTTCACAACATGACTAATGTGGAAATATGTTTATGTGATTGCATATGTATAACATATCAGATTGCTTGGTGTTTTGGGAGGGGGATAGGAGAGAGAGAGAGGGAGAAAAAATTTGAAACTCAGAATCTTATGAAAATTAATCTTGAAAACTATCTTTATATGTAATTGGAAAAAAAATGCTATTTATAAACAATAACAATAACAAAAAGGGTAGGTACACCTCTTTGAGTATAGATCCAAATTGTTCTTCAGAGTGGTTGGACTCATTTATCATTGTGCCAACAATGAATTATTGTCCCAATTTTTTTTACATTTCTTCTAGTATGTTATTTTCCTCTTTTGTTGTGTTACCTAATCAGACAGATGTGAGGTGGTACCTCAGAGTTGTTTTAATTTGCATTTCTCTAATTAGTAGTGATTTAGAGTTTTTTTTAAATGTGAGAATAGCTTTGATTTCTTCTTCCAAAAACTGCATGTTCATGTCCTTTGATCATTTATCAGGTGGGAGATGGTTCATATTTTTTATGAATTTGACTCAGTTCCCTACATATTTGAGAAAGGAGCTTTTTTTTTTATCAAAGAAACTTGCTGTAAAATTTCCCCCCTAGTTTCCAGTTTTCCTTCTTACTTTTGCTGCATTGGCTTTATTTGCACAAAACCTTCTTAATTTCATATAATTAACAGCATTCATTTTACTTCCCATGATCCTCTCTGTCTCTTGTTTGATCATAAATTCTTCCCTTCTCCATATGTGACAGGTGCATTTTTCCATGCTCCCTAACTTACTTTTCTATCATTCATTGTGTCTAAATCATTTCTCCATTTTATCCTTACCTTGCTATAATGTGCGAGATATTCTTTTGTGCCTAGGTTCTTCCAAACTGCTTTCTAGTTTTCCCAGCAATTTTTGTCAAATGGTGAGTTCTTGCCCCCAAAGCTTGGATCTTCAGGTTTATCAAACAATAAATTACTATGATCATTTACTACAGTGTCTTATATACACAATTTATTCCACTGATCCTCCACTCTATTTCTTAGCTGGTAATAGATAGTTTTGATGGTTACCAATTTGTAATAGAGTTTGAAATGAGGTAACTATAGGCTGCCATTTTTCATTTTTCTTTCATCAATTCACTTGATACTCGGCTTTTTGTTCTTCCAGTTGAATTTTGTTATCATTTTTTTTTCATCTCTATAAAATAATTCTTTGGCAGTTTGATTGCTATGGCACTAAATAGGTAAATTAACTTAGGCAGAATTGTTCTTTTTATTATATTGGCTTGGATTACCCATGAGCAATTAATATTTCTCCAACTATTTAGATTTGACTTTATTTGTATGAAGAGTGTTTTGTAATTGTGTTCTTATAGTCTTTTTGTTTGTCTTGGCCAGTAGGCTCCTGAGTATTTTATATTATCTGCAGCTATTTCAAATGGAATTTCTCTTTCTCTCTCTTCCTGCTAGGTTGTGTTGGTAGTATATAGAAATGGCAATTATTTGTATGGATTTATTTTATACCCTATGGACAGCTAGGTGGCAAAGTGCATAGAATGCCAGGCCTGGAATCAGGAAGAATTCTCTTCCTGAGTTTAAATCTGGCTAGCTGTGTGGCCCTGGGCAAATCACTTAGCCCAGTTTGCCTCAGTTTCCTCATCTGTAAAATGAACTGAAGAAGGAAATGGCAAACCACTCTAGTATCTTTGCTAAGAAAACCCCAAATGGGGTCATGAAAAGTCAGACATGACTAAAATGATGGAGTACAACATTTTATCCTGAAACTTTGTTAAAGTTGTTAATAGTTTCAAGTAGGTTTTTAGTTAATTCTTCAGAGTTTTCTAAATATAGCACATATCATCTGAACAGGGATATTTTTATTTATTTATTGTCTATTTTTATTCCTCCAATTATTTTTTTCTTGTATTTTTACTGTAGATAGCTAGCATTTCTAATACAATATTGAATAATAGTGGTGATAATGAACATCCTTTCTTCACCCTTTTCTTAATCAGAAGGCTGCAAGTTTATTCCCATTACAGATAATGCTTGCTCTTGGTTTTTGACAGATACTACTTATTATTTTATGAGTAGATAGGTGGCACAGTGGATACAGTGGCAGGCCTGGAGTCAGGAAGACTTGAATTCAAATCCAGCTTCAGACACTTACTAGCTTTGTGACCCTGAGCCCTGTTTGCCTCAGTTTCTTCCTCTGTAAAATGATCTAGAGAAGGCAATGACAAAGCACTCCAGTTTCTTTGCCAAGAAAACTCCAAATGGGGTCACAAAGAGTCAGATATGACTGATCAACAACTTAACATTTAAGAAAAGTTCTATTGATTCCTGTGCCTTCTAGTTTTTTTTAAAAAATAAGAATGTGTTGCATTTTGTCAAAGACTTTTTCTTCATTTATTGATATAGTAATATGATTTTTATGATTCTTGTTGTTTTCATTAATTATATGGGCTATCATGCTTATAGTTTTCTTGATATTGATATCAAGAGTTTGGGGCGGCCCCTGTCTCCAAAGACTGAGAACAGACCCCAACTTTAACATAAATTTAAAGAAATAGGCTGAAAAAATGAACAAACAGCAAAAAAGAATCTGACCGTAAAAAGCTACCATGATGATAGGGAAGATCAAAACACAAATTCAGAAGACAATGAAGTCAAAACATCTATGAGCAAAGCCTCAAAGAAAGAAAAAGCACAATGATAAATGAGTCCAACCACTCTGGAGAACAATTTGGATCTATGCCCAAAGGGCTGTACCTACCTTTTGGTGTTGTTATTGTTGTTTGTAAATAGTATTTTATTTTTCCAATTGCATATATAGATAGTTTTCAAGATTCATTTTCTTTTTTTTTTTTTTTTGAGGAAGTAATATTTATTTTTTTTAAGTTTCTTTTTTTAAAGTGTATTTATTTTTAGTTTTCAACATTTACTTCCACAAGATTTTGAGTTCCAAATTTTCACCCCAACTCGCCTCTCCCCCCACCCCAAGATGGCATGCATTCTGAATATCCCTTCCCCTAGTCTGCTCTCCCTTCTATCTCTCCCCTTCTTCTCTTATCCCCTTCCCCTTCTATTTTCCTGTAGGGCAGGATAGATTTCTGTACCCCATTTCCTGTATTTCTTATTTCCCAGTTGCATGTGAAAACATTTTTTTAAACATGCGTTTTTAAAACTTTGGGTTCCAAATTTTCTCCCTTCCTCCCTCCCCATCCACCCTCATTGAAAAGGCAAGCAACTCAATATAGGTTATACATGTGCAGTTATGCAAAATACTTCCGTAGTAGTCATGTTGTAAAAAACTAACCCTATTTCCCTTAATCCTATCTCGCCCCCCCATTTATTCTATTCTGTCTTTTGACCCTGTCCCTCCTTAGAAGTGTTTGCTTCTGATTACCCCCTTTCCCAATCTGCCCTCCTTTCTATCATTCCCCTGCTTTTTTGTCCCCTTCTCTCCCTATTTCCCTGTAGCATAATGCAGATTTCCATACCCAACTGAGTGTGTATGTTATTCCCTCCTTAAGCCAAATCCAATAAGAATAAGAGTCACTCATTCCCTCTTACTTTCCCATTTCCCCTCCACTATAAGAGCCTTTTCTTTCCTGTTTTTTTTTTGGGAGATAATTTACCCCATTCTACCTCTCCCTTTCTCCTTCTCCCAGTATAATCCTCTCTCACCCCTTAATTTTGTTCTCTAGACATAACCCCTTCATCTTCAACTCATCCTGTGCCCTCTATCTATATCTATATCTATATCTATATCTATATCTATATCTATATCTATATCTATATCTATATCTATATCTATATCTATATCTATATCTATATATATCTATATCTATATCTACATCTATATCTATATCTATATCTATATCTATATCTATATCTATATCTATATCTATATCTATATCTATATCCATACATGTAATTTTTCCCCTCCAACTACCATAATACTAACAAAGGTCTCATGAGTTATAAACATAATTTTTCCATGCAGGAATGTAAACAGTTCAACCTTAATAAATCTCTTATGATTTCTCTTTCCTGTTTACCTCTTCATGTTCCACTTGAGTCTTGTATTTGAAAGTCAAATATTCTATTTAGCTCTGGTCTTTTCATCAAGAATGCTTGACAGTCTTCTATTTCACTGAATGACCATTTTTTTCCCTGAAGGATTATACTCAGTTTTGCTGGGTGGGTGATTCTTGGTTGTAATCGTATCTCCTTTACCCTCTGGAATATTATATTCCATGCCCTTTGGTCCCTTAATGTACAAGCTGCTAAATCTTGTGTTATCCTGATTGTATTTCCATAACACTTGAATTGTTTTTTTCTGGCTGCTTTTCATATATTGCAGTAATTTACTTGTTAGTATTTTTATGACATTTAATATTTCTGCTTTTTGTGACTGGTTGTGAGGCTTTTATGCCCTAATACATGGTTAATTTTTGTGAAGGTGCCCTGTACAACTGAGAGAAAGGTATACTCATTCCCATTAAATTTTCTCCAGAGGTCTATCATATCTAACTTTTCTGAGAATCTATTAAGCTCCTTACCATCATTCTTATTTATTTTATGGTTAGATTTATGTAGCTCTGAGAAGGGAAAGTTGAGTTCTCCATTATTCTATTTCTACTATTTTCTCCTGTAATTAATTTAAATGTTCCATTAAGAATTTGGATGCTATGCCATTTGGTGCACATATGTTTAGTATTAACATTACTTCATTGTCTATGGTCCTTTTTTAGCAAGATATATTTTCTCTGCTTGTCTTTTTAAATTAGGTCTATTTTTGCTTTTGCTTTGTCTGCGATTGTGAGTGCTGCCTCTGCCTTTTTAAACTTAATTTGAAACATAATAGATTCTGTCCCAGCCCATTATTTTAATTCTGTATGTGTCTCTCTGCTTTAAGTGTGTTTCTTGTAAACAACCTGTTCCAGGATTCAGGTTTCTAATCCATTCTACTACCAGCTTCTGCTTTATGGGTGAGTTCATTTCATTCACATTTACAGTTATGATTGCTAACTGTGCATTTCCCTCCATCTTGTTTTTTTTTAATTTTTTTGCTTATCCTTCTCTCTTTGTATTCTGTCCCTCCTCAAAAGTCTGTTTTTTCTTCTTCTGATCACTGCCTTCCCTTACCCACTCTCCCTTTTATCACTCTCTTCCACTTCTCTTCCACTCCTACTTCTCTGTTGGGTGAGATAAATTTTATACCCCATTGAATGAGTCTCTCTCTCTCTCTCTCTCTCTCTCTCTCTCTCTCTCTCTCTCTTTCTCTCTCTCTCTCTCTCTCTCTCTCTGTATTTTTTTCCATCTTTTGACAAATTTAAATGACAGTGAGACTCTAGCATTGCCAACTCCTCTCCATGCCCTGTACCATTTCCCCCTTTACTGTAAAAACTCTTCCTTGTGTATCTCCTTTATGTAAGATATTTTTCCTCATTCTTCCTCTCCTTCCCACTTTCTCCCAGAGTATTCTTCTGTCTTGCACATCCATGTTTTTTTACATCATCCTAACATAATTGGCTCAGTCCTATATGTTCTGACTATGTAGAACTATGTAGAATCTTTATAACTGTCCTAATAATGATAAAATTCTTAGGAATAACATGTATCATTTTCCCAAATAGAAATGTGAACAGTTTAACCTTATTAACCCCTTATGATTTCTCTTTCATGTTTACCTTTTTACACTTCTCTTGAATCTTCTATTTGAATGTCAAATTCAAATTTCATCTCTGGTCTTCTCATCAGGAATGTTCAAAAGTCCAATATTTCATTAAATGTCTTTTTTTTTCTCTTGAAGGATTGTACTGAGTTTTATTAGATAGGTCATTCTTGGTTGTAATGCTAGATCCATTGACTCTGCAATATCATGTTCCAAGCCCTTCACTCCTTTAACATGGAAGCCACTAAATATTGTGTGATCCTTACTGTGGCTCCCTCCCAAATATTTGAAAGTTTTTTTTTTCTTTTGGGTGCTTGAAGTATTTTCTTTTTGGCCCAGGAGCTGTGGAATTTGACTATAGCATTCATAAGAGTTTTTATTTTTGAATCTTTTTCAGGTGCTGATTTCTGGATTCTTTCATTTTTTATTTTACCCTTTGTTCTAGGATACCAGGGTAATTTTCCTTGATAATTTCTTGAAATATGATGGTTAGGCTCTTTGTTTGAGCATGGTATCATTGATTCAGGTAATCTAATAACTCTTAAATTATCTCTCCTTGATCTATTTTCCAGGTCAGTTGGTTTGCTGATGAGAAATTTAACATTTTTCTATTTTTAATTCTTTTGACTTTGTTTTATTGTTTCTTTTTGTGTTTCGTGATATCAGCATCCATTTGCCCAATTCTAGTTTTAAAGGTATTGCTTTCTTTAGTGAGGTTTTGTATTTCCTTTTCCATTTGGTCAATTCTGGTTTTTAAGGAGTTATATTCATCAGTGAAGTTTCGTACCATTTTTTTCATTTAGAAATTCTGATTTTTAATGTATTACTTTCTTCAGGGTATTTTTTGTGTGCCTCTTTTACTAAGCTGTTAATTGTTTTTTCATAATTGTCTCTTTTTTTGGCTTTTATTTCTTTTTTTTCTACCACTTTTTATTTGATTTTGAAAATAATGTTTTAGCTCTTCTAGGAATTCTTGTTGGGCTAGTGTCCACTTTTTTTTCCTTGAGGTTTTGCTCGTAGCTGTTTTGATTTCATTGTCTTCTGAATTTGTGTGTTGATCTTCCATATCATCATAGTAGTTTTATGGTCAGATTCTTTTTTGCTGTTTGTTCATTTTTTTCAGCCTATTTCTTTAAGTTTATGTTAAAGTTAGGGTCTGTTCTCAGTTTTTGGAGAGAGGGGCACCATCCCAAACTTTAGACTTTTTTTGCACTATTGTTTTCAGATCTACTACTGGGAGTTTGAAAGTTTTAGGTTCTTCCAAAGTGGAATGATCTAGGGAATGGTGAGGTCACTGCTCTCCTGGTCTGCTTTCTGGCCCTTACCCAATAAGGTACCATATGTTATGGTACCTGATCTTTTGGAATTGCAATGGATACTGCTCCTCAAGGTACTTGTTCCCTTGGGACTGGAAGTGATACTACACCTCAGGGCCCCCGCTCCCTCTTGACTAGAAGTGAACCTTTCCTCCCTTGAACCCAGAAAGTTATATAGGTAATTGAGTTGCTAAACAGCTTCCAGTCCTGCATCTAGTGCTAGCACAGGCATCCCCTATAATCTCTTTCTGACCTGTTGCCAGGTCACCTTACTGTGTCTAGCTTGAGGGCTCCTGAAGCTGCTTCTCCATTTCCCACTACCACCTATTCCCATCACTGGTTTTTCATCCATTGTAATCTTTGGACCAGCGTCTACCCCCATGTCACAGATTTCTCCTTCTAACCCCCTAAGTTGTTTTGGATTGGAAGAATGTCTCACCTTGATCTTTTTATTGATTGTGCCACTCTAGATTTTTATTTAAGGCATTATTTTAAAATTGTTTAGTGGGGAATGTTGGGAATGTTGGCTGAATGTTTCCTGTACTCTGTCATCTTGGCTCTGCCCCTGGAAGAGTCATTCAGTCTTTATTTTTCACCTCTTCCACAAGCCCTCTTGTGTGGTCTTTCTTCTTTGCCCTAAAACAAAACAAAAAAAGCAAATTTTTTCTATTTTCAAGCTTCAGATGCTGCCTAAGAACCTATGGCCAGGTAACAGCCTAATCTGAATGAAGGAGTAAGACAGCATGTTACAGTGGTCTTTCCATAAATTTTAGGGTCAAATCCTGCCTCTGTCATTTACTACCTATGTCATTTTGGACTGCTGCTGCTGCTGCTGCTGCTACTACTACTACTTGACACTACTATGACTATTACCAATAATAGCTATACTTTATAGAGCACTTTCGGTTTTGTAAAACATTTTGCACATGTTATCTTATCTGATCCTCACAAAGATCTTGTGAGGTAGGTGATATTTATTATCTTTATTTTTCAGACGCAAAAATTTGAGATAGAGAGAGGGTATGTGATTTGCCCAGAGTCACACTGCCAGTAAGTGTCTGAGACAAGATTTGAATTCAGGTCCTCCTGATTCCAAGTTTAATGTTCTATCCAAAATGCCAACTAGTTACCTCAGTTAACTCCTTTGGAGCTTCTATTTTCTTATCTGTCAAATGATGTAGTTTAACTCAATGACCCCTAAGGTCTTTTTCAACTCTAAATTTGGGATCTGCTAGTTGCAGTTATATTTTAGGCCTTTGAGCTCTGCTCCTCTTTCCTGTCTGAATTTTTACAAAATCTGACGCACAGAAACAATTAGTAAGTGGATTACGTCAAACATGTGGAAGAAATGGCAATATTCCAGTGGGAAAGACATGCCCTAGACATTTGGCAGGAAGAGTGAAGGGAGGAAATCTCTTTGTAAAGTGATGATTCACACTTGTACAGAGGTTCTGGAAGGAATTAACTCAAGAGAAGGCTAGAGAGCTCCTTGAAATATATAAATGCCTCAGGCCATTAGCAATATGTTTGAAATCGTGTTAGAGACAAAATGGAGTCCATTAGGTCATTGAGATCTTTTCCCTGAATTCAATAAAGAGATGACAACTGAAGCAGCATTTGCTTTTTTGTTGTTGTTTCTGTTTCTGAAAACTCAGTTGCTCTCTATACTTAATGAGTCAACTTTTCTCTAGGACCACCTTTGAGAAATACTTTTTCCCATGTAAATTATGTTGTTATGGAATCTTTATGGTCTGTGGAAGAAGACACTACTTTAAAGGAGAATGTGGCTACTTGAACTACGGAATTATAAAGGAAGAGAATAGAGAAAGAGAAGGTTCTCAGAGATTATGTAAGGGATAAGGGCAGAGGTGAGGAAGGAGGTCTTCTAAGTAATCCATATAAAGATGGATTAAATGGATAAAGTATCTGGCTGATAATCAACAGTTCAGAACGTCTAGTTTTGTTAGGATGACATTGCCAATAAATTAGCCTGAGCTGCTAAAATTGTTAGTGAAAGAATAAAAAAAGTGAAGGAAGACAAATGCTAAATGAAAAAACAAATCCTCTGATGTGAAAGGCAGCCAAATCAATGTCCTAGTGAAACCATTTTAAAAATCTTTTATTGTGAAAGAACAGATCGATAGAGCACTGGCTCTGGAGTCGAGGACATGAGTTCAAATCTGGCCTCAGACACCTGACATTTAGTATCCGTGTGACCCTAAGCTAGTCACTTAACCCTGAATGCCTTGCCAAGAAAAAAGAAAAGAAAAGAAAGAACTGATCATGCTACTGACTTCATTTTAGCTGCAATGGCTTTCAGGCTCTTTAAATACCTGGGCTCCAGACTGTTCAGCTGTCTTTGTCAAGTACTAACAAAGTATTTTCCCTCTTATCAATCAATTGATCAATAAACATTTTTTAGGCACTTACTGTACAACCAGGCACTGTGTTAAGCTCTGTGCTTCTGGCTATGCTTCTGACTTTCTGGCCTTTAACACAATATTTCTACTACAGTTTCACCCTGGAACCTCCCCCAGTGCCTGGGGAGGTCCTCTTCACCTTTAAATATCCCCTTGCCATGATATTACCCTTCTCCCATTAGTGAATTCCTCTTGAGGCCTCCAAAATGGAAACCCTAGGAGGCCTTGTGCTAGCCAACCTTCATTATCTTCCTAGCTATGATTCTGATTTTCCAGATTATAACACCTGGAACTGCATGAGTTCCTTCATCCTCTCCATCCCCTACATTTTCTTCTTCCTTTGGTGAGTTATGTCATCTTGAGGTCAGGGACCTTCTTTTTGCTTTTATTTGTGTCCTTGTCACTTAGCAAAATTGCTGGCAATTGTAAATCCTTAATAATAAATGCTCTGTCACCTATCTACCAATAGGATGATAACAAGCATTTATTTATTATTTATAGCTTTATAAAATATTTCTGTATAACAATCCTATTAGAAGTATAATATATTACTATACATGTGTTTAAGATGAAGAAATTAAGGACTAGAAGTTAAGTGACTTACCTATCCATAGTTATGGAGCTAAAAATGTCATAGTCAAGATTCAAACCCATATCTTTTGGCTCCAAGGTCAGCAGGCTTTCCACTACGATTGTTCAAACTTAACCCACATGGAAATTTTGAGATAGGAGCATGGAGATTATTATAGCTCCACTGTGTTCTTGAATGTTATATTTGAAAGAAATAAAAAATGCCATGTTTTAAACAAATGAAATTAATAATCATAGGCTATTATAAAAATATGAAAATCTCAAAGATTGTTTTGACTAATGAAAGGTGAATAAGTCTGTCTTTTAAAATGAAGCAACATATTATGTAGTTCACTTTGTCAGCTGATCTTTAAAATATTAAATGTAGCTGTTTCTTCACATTTTGTTATTGAAGTGATTAAATGAAAAATCATGGGAATCAACATTTTATGCTGACACAGTTATAATAGATAGTTATTATGAGAGAAGTTATATGGTCATATCAAAATTCCGCTTCTCATTGTACTATACCATCTACAGATTTCATTTTTTTCAACAATACAAAGCTTACATTTTTATTCCTGTGGCCTCACTATATTTTTGGTGGTAGTATGATATTGGCTTACTAACTTTTGAAATTTACTCCCAAATCTCAAAGCCTTTTAAAGCCAAAAGTATGGGAGGAAATGGCTTAACCTTGAATTATTCTA
Organism: Phascolarctos cinereus; assembly: GCF_003287225.1. Taxonomy (NCBI): domain Eukaryota; kingdom Metazoa; phylum Chordata; class Mammalia; order Diprotodontia; family Phascolarctidae; genus Phascolarctos; species Phascolarctos cinereus. The sequence goes on along the minus strand of NW_027555514.1, from coordinate 177,382,451 downwards.
TTTCTAGTTGCTTGGGAGAGTAACCCTAAAACTAGATTAATTAGAAATCAAATTGATGTTTCCACAAACAGTAAATATATGTACTGTGTGAACAAATGATGTCAGCACTACCAGTGGTATGATACCCACAGGGACTAAAATGGGATATCCTATAAAGGCAGTTGAAGAGAAGGGAGTTTGTTTGGCTTTGACTTTTAAAAATTGCCAAAGACCATCTCTCTAGTCATTTGGAAGGAACTGGAACTGTGTGTATGTGAGAACTGATTGTCTCCAGCCTCCTTCTGCTTGAACTCTCTTTGGCTGTTTGCCTGGTTTTCTTTATAGTTTGTATTACCTCATTACTCGTACTTCTTCTCAAGTGTACTGTTCTGCAATGCTTTTCCCGGGTATGATCTTGTTGTCCTTGTCTTCAGGGTTGATCATGCAGAAACCTGATAAAGAAATTCAAAGCACTGTCCTGAAGACAAACCTTGTTTTTGCTTCAAAATATTTTATAAATGTCCTCATTTTGATATCAGTATTTGAAGGTGGAAAGGTTATTAATAATTCTTCCATTTTTTTAATGTGGAAAAACTAAGGAATAAAAAAGTAGAATAATTGAGTTGACTAAAATCCTAAATGTAGGAGAATTGTCCTATTATTCCTATTAACTTTCATTTCATTAGATCTGGCCCATCCTTCTAGCATGTTAAAGTTTTTGGTTGCCACTATCAACCAAACTGTTAACAAACTATTCCAACTTTCCATCACCTGAATGTTTGATAAGTTTAGCATCAATTCCTTTTTTCCAAATAATTGATAAAAATGTTAAACAGCACATGAAAATAACAAGGTACATTCAATGAACCTTTTCCTAGAAAAGGTTGCCACAGAGGAAAGTTATAAAAATTGGGGATTGATCCTTGGGAAACTTCACTAGAATTCTCCCTCTGAGTTGGAATGATTCTTTTAATAAATATTCTTTTGGTCTGATTAGTCAACCAATTCTGAACCAACCTAACTGAATAATCATTTAGTTCACAGCTCTCTGTATTGTCCATAATCAGTCAGTCAATTGGGGAGAATGAGTTCCTTTGTCAATAGCTTTGCTGAAGACTAGATATTCAATTATTTTTTTCTCTTTATCTCACTCTAGTGACCCTATCAACAAAGGAAATTATATTAGTCTTACATGGCTAACCTTCTTAATGAAGCCAAGCTAGCACTTGTTTTCTACTTCATTTTCTAGATATTTGTGAACCATCCTTTTAATAATACGTACTAGAATTTTGCCAATGAAACCGAAGTTCAATAGACTTCATTATAGAATTATAGATTTCTTTTATAGAATTTATAGAATTATATTATAGAATTATAGTCAATAGACTTCATTCTCTTCCCTTTCCAGAATATCAGGTCATTTGTTTTTCTCTACTACTGGGGTAACCCTTCCATTATCCATGATCTTTCTTTTTCTTTTTATAAATTAACTTTACCTTAATTCTGAACTTTAAAAAGACCAAAGGGAATAGAATTTGCCAACACATTGTAGAACAGAAAAAGAGGATTTTACATAAAGTTATAGGTCTCTAATATGTTTGATTTGCTTTTCAAGTATAGAATAAGATCAAACTGTAGTTTTCAAAGCTGTCCTGCTTATCTGATCTTTTCTTTTTTTTCTCTCTCACATAAAAAATTATTTCAAATAACTTATTTTCTCCCCCCCCCTACTTTTTTACTATCTTACTATTATTTCCTCCTTGCCTTTCCAAGCCATAGCTACCCTGGTTCCACCTCATTGGGAGAAAAAAAAAAGAAAAAAAAATAACTCTTTTAGTAAATATATTCAGTGAAGCAAAAGAAATCCACACATGGGCTGTATACAAAATTATACGTCTTATATTACATCAGCTGTTTGTGAAGAGGTGGATAGCAAGCTCTGGTCATCTAAATTCATGGTTGACAATGTGCTTGATCAGAATTCTAGAGTCTTTCAAAGTTTTAATTTATAGTGTTCGTGTTATTATGCAAGTTGATCATCTGGTTCTATTCATACAAATTTGTCCAGGTTTCTCAGAAACCATCCATTTCATTATTTCTTTTGGCACATTTCATTCCTTCACATTCCCATATCGTAATTTGTTTAACCATTTCCCAATAGATGGATATCCACTAAGTTTCCAGGGTTTTTTCTACTACAAAACAATATGCTGTAAATATTTTCATACATATGGCTCCTTTTCCTCTTTTCTTGATCTCTTTGGTGATATTATACTTAGTAACAGTATCTTGGGGTCAAAGAGTATCCACAGTTTGGTGACTTTTTGTCCATAGTCCCCAGTTGCTTTTCAGAATGAATGTATCAATCACAGCTCAACTAAAAGTGCATTAATGAGCCTGTTTCCTCTGAAGCCTCTCTAATATCTGTCATTTTCCATTTTGTCCATTTTTGTTGACTTAATGAAAGTTCAGAATTACTTTAATTTATATTCTTCTAATTATTAGTGATTTGGAACATTTTCATATAGTTGTTTGAGAGTTTGTATTTCTTCTTTTAAAAATACCTATTCATCTTTTTTGACAATTTGTCTATTGTGGAATGGTTCTCAGTCTTATACATTTGAATCAGTTCCTTAGATATCTTGGCTACGAGACTTTCATGAGATAAACTTACCCTGAAGACTGCTTCCTAGTTGTGCTTCTTTTTAAATTCTAACTGAATTCATTATGTTTGTCTAAAACCAAAAATTTTGTATAACTAAAATTATCTATTTAATCTTTGATCCAAAAGATAATTACTTTACTTGCTTCTCTGACTTGTTTATGATGTCCAAAGTAAAAAGACACATATGTACAAAAATACTTTATATTAGCTTCTTCTTCTTCTTTTTTTTTTTGTAGTTGCAAAGAACTGGAAACTAAGGGGGTGGCCATGAACTGAGTAATGGCTAAACAAATTATGGCATATGAATATATAATGGAATGTAATTATGGTATAAGAAGTGATGAAAGGGATGGTTTCCATGAAACCTAGGGAGAATTAAGTAAACTAATGCATAGGGAAGAGAGAAGAACAAAGAACAAAAACAAACATAAAAACAAAACAACAACAATTATCACTTTAAAGGAGAAAAACTTTGAAAGCCTTGTCTCTTCTCAACAAGATGACCAACTCTATGCTTCCAGAGGAGCAATGATGATATATCTGGCAGAGAGATGATGTATTCAGAGGTAGATTAAGACTTTTTTTTAAAAGCATGTTAGAAATGTGAGATCAATGTTAGAAATTGTTAAATCAATGTTAGGTCAATGTTAGAAATTTATTTTTCGTGACTGTGCCTATTTTTTTTAATAACAAGCATTTTTTTTCTTCTTTTCCCCCAGTGGTTGGAGGGGGTGAGAGTTGGCAAGGAGAGAAAATCAAGTTTTGTTTGTTGAAAAAAATAATTAAAAAACCAAAATCATTATGTCAATTTTTTATGTCTAAGTGATGTATATATTTGGGGCTTCATTTGCTAAAAGGTTAGAATTTACCAGTTTTTCCAGCTGCTTTTGTCTGATATCAAGACCTTACCCCAATAGGTGAGTTGAACATTTGGATAATAGGTTCTTTTGCTTCTTAATGTTGTGCACTTTATCTATTTTACTAATGAATCCTCATTTTCCCATCACTACTAAATCATATTTGGTAGAGCTAGGCCTCCTCAGTCCCACTTTTGTTTTTATTATTTTCCTTGAGACTCTCAATCTTTTATTCTTCCAGATGAATTTCTTTATTATTTTTCTGGCTACATAAAATAATTCTTCAACACTTTAATTGGTATGTCATTAAATAAGTAAATTAATTTAGGTAGTGTTATAAATTTTCATTGTATTAACTCAGCCTAATCATGGACAATGAATATTTCTCAAATTATTTGTCCGTCTTTGTTTCTGTAAATTATGTTTTGTAGTAGCATTTACATAGTTCCAATGTGTGCTTTCTTAGATAGTTTCCCAAGTATTTTGTATAGTCTGTAGTTATTTTGAATTAAATTTCCCTATCTCTTCATGTTGAATTTTCTTGGTAATACACAGAAAAGCTGAAATTTATATGGATTTATTATATGTAGTACAACTGTTATGAATTTATTTTGATTCATTTTTAGTTGACCCTTTAGAGTTCCCTTTAGATTAGACCATTATATCATTAGCAAAAAGTCAATTCTTTTGTTTTATCTTTGCCTGTGTTTATTCCCTGAAATTCTTTTTTAAAAAAATTCTATAGTTATAGATAGCATTTCTGTACTAGTGGTGATAATGGGCATCCTTGCTGTTTTTCTGATCTTATAGGAAACCTCTTTCCATTATGTATAGTTTGCTCTTTGTTTTAGATAGATACTGCTTGCCATGTTAAGGAAAACTCCATCTGTTCCTATACTTCCTAGAGTTTTGAACAAAAACAGGTGTTAAGTTTTGTCAAAAGTCCTTATAGTATATATTGATATAGTCAAATGGATTTTTATTATTAATATAATCTATAGTGTTTTATGTTTTCCTTATATTGTGACAGGACCAACATTTTCCTGACACAGCTTCCTTAACTTTCCCAACTTTTTTGACACAGCTTCCTCACTCTGAACAACCTGATTTTCCTAGCTTTCTTGATAAAACTTCTTGCACTGGAGACAAAAATGTCACAGACTCCTGTAGTCAGGGCCTTTCAAATTTATTGGGTGCCTGAGACAACAGAAGTTGCTAAATCCTGTTGAGTTACTGACCAAACATGTTTCTATGAGATTAAGGAGTCTGTGTCCATAGAATTTAAGTGCCACTATATCCTTGTCACATAGTGTGTTAAAATAGCTTCTTGTTCTGATCCTTTGACCACCTTCCCTTTTATTCAGCGACCAGTATAAAGGAACAATAGCAGGAAGTAAGATTGCAAAGGGGAACCTGTAAGTGACATACAAACTGACTCAAAGATCGAGGGAGCATAATTTACAAATTACATGTATTAACTAAAATTCACATCCTAGTAATGTGTGTTGAATCAAGGAAAACCATTTAGGTGCTGCTAGTTAAGGTTTGGTACTGTGATTTGTAAATTCCAGACAAACTCTAGACCTCCACAGTTCCAAACCAGCAGAACATCAAAAAGGTGTTGATAAATTTGAGGTGAAGACCTTGGAGTTTTACCAATAACTTTGAGATGTTTGGGATATATTAATGAATTAACCTCAAGGTGGCAGAGATAGGAGTTGGTCTGTTTCCCTCCAAAAACCCTATAAAAATGAGACCTCAAACTCCCCTCCCCCAACTTTTCCATATCCATAGAGTCCATGTTGTCTAGTGCTCCCAACTCTAATCAATGGTTATATGAGTGACATTCTCAACCTCTTTCCTTCTTTGCTCTTTTTTCCATGCTGTCTTCATGTGCCATCCTATTTCCTGTCCCCATGCCTCCATCTGCTTCTATACCACTTTTTGCCACTTGTGTCTGCCTTTCTGTGCTTTTTGACCCCTTTATGTTTAATTAAAGTGTGATTGCTGCCCCATCTTAGGGAATAGGGAGGAACAAGGAGAGGGAGAGAGAATAGGAATGCCCTGTGGTTGGAGCAATCAGCACATACACGCGCGCACGTGCGCGCGAACACACACACACACACATACACACACACACACCATTTATTGATGAGTGTGTTTGGTGACTTTGCAAAACAATTACAATAGTAACATCAAATATCAGTGATAACAGTACATAATATAATAATGAATATAATAATAATGAAAAAGTTTGGACTATGGTGAGAATAACCAAAATGTGACACAGAGACATTATGTGAACATATGCTGTTGGAAAAATGGTGCAAATAGATTGCTCAATGCAGAATTGCCACAAACCAATTTGTAAAAAATGTGATATCTTTCAAATGCAATAAAGTGAAGTGCAGTAAAACAAGGTGTGCTTGTATTTCATTGTTTCTTCTTTTGTTTGCCTCTCTTAAGCTCTGTGGAGTGCGGAAAAGCAATATCAAAAATTGGAATTTTTATCCAGTGAGGTTTTTCAAAAACCAATCAGGGCAATCACATAGCTGAAGCCTTCTGCTGCTGCTTCTTCCCATAGACATCTGTGAAAGAGATACTTTTGACCCCTTTCTGTTTCTTTAGCCTTCATTTACCAGATTCTTTCCTCTTCAGTGCCAGCCTCAGGCTCCTAACTTATTTATCTTCCAGAGGCTTAAATCAGAAGCCACTGGTACTCAGTGACTGACCTTTTACTTAAAAAAATTAATGTATTCCCCTAAATAACTAACAATTTTTTTAGAACCATACCTTGGTCACTAAATACTTACATATCTCAACTCTTTTGTTTGGTTTTATCCTGTTCAGTTGTTTTTCAGTCATGTCCAGTTCTTTGTGACCCTATTTGGATTTTTCTTGGAAAAGATACTGGAGTAGTTTGTCATTTCCTTCTCCAGCTCATTTTATAGGTGAGGAAACTGAGGCAAACAAGGTTAAGTGACTTGCCCAGGGTCAAACAGCTAGTAGGTGTCTGAGGTCAGTGACTCCAGGCATGGTGCTCTGTTCACTCTGTCACCTAGCTACTCCTGGTTTTACCCAAATAAGTCTTAAAACTGCTAAAAGCACATAAGATGATGGCTCACAATACTTTGTAATTCCAAGTTTTCAGTATAGTTCTTGACTTCATTTTTATGTCTTTGAAATTGTATTTCTTCATGCCCATATTTTCTATTTCTAATGAATAACATTTTTTCTCTCTTAAAATAATGAAATTGCTCTCACCCCACATCATTTATAAGGATGTTTTAGTCTTTATATTTACCTCACAGTGCATTTTATATACAAAATTACTCAAATATAATTTAAAAAGTATTTCTTCAAAACCATACTTTCAGAATTTGTTGTTAAATCATAATCTTTTCCTACTACTTGTGGGCAACAAAAATATCCATCAATGAGAGTAAAAATACTTTACATCTTTTATATTGTCTTTTTCACATCTTTTGGCATAACTCAACATATAATATATCACTTTTTATTTACTAAAAGTAATTTTTCTCCTCAACACAAGACTGTTCCATGAATTAGTACTAAATTTATCAGAACATGAAGAGGAACAAAAGATGCAAAGTATACACATGAGATGAGATAGTCTAAAAAGATGAGGAAGAAAGGAAAAAAATTACACAATTTACATTGAAGTTCATTTGTGCAAACAAAAAATTCCATATAATTTCTGTTGCTAGGCTAAATTCTGTCCAGGGAAGTAAGGCTTAAGTTCATACCATATGAGGATCAGTAGCAAGACCTGGGCACATTTAAGCTGGAGAAAAGGAAACTCAAGGGGCACATGATAGATGTTTTTTAGTATTTGAAAATCTGTTATGTGGAGGAGAGATTAGATTTGTTATTTATAGTCCTTGAAGGGAGAATCAAGAAGAATGGATGGAAGTTACAAAAAGGTATATTTACACTAAATGTGAGGAAATATTTCCTAATAATTGGAACCATCCAAAAGTAGAAGGAGTTGCTTTGCTGTCTCTTTGTAGTTATTTGGCAGAGACCAAACAACCACTTGTTGGGCAGCTGTAATAGGACTCCTTTCATGTGTGAATTGGACTAGATGGCCACTCCCAACTCTCAGATTCTGTGGTTTTTATATACTTTTTAGACAGAATAGATAGAGATAGACATCCTACATTTCCTAGGTATACACACACACACACACACACACAAATACAGAAACACGTATGTATATATAGATTCCTTTGTTTAACTTATTAGTTGTCCATACTGACAGCTCATTTTCAATGTATTCAATCTACAACTAATTTTTAAAAAACCCTAAATATAGAAAATGATCACTTGAATACCTTATCACCTCATCACTTTCACTGGGTTATTGTCACTACATGTCCATGTTAGAGGCAAGTATTTAGCTGATCAGACAAATCAAAATGATCTTGCCCCCTTGGACCTAATATTATATCTTTGTCCATCTCATTCTTTTGTGTGTGTAAAGGTGGGGCTCAATTGAGTAAACTAGTAAAATCACCCTATTGCACTTAAAATATTAAGATGGTATATACTTATACCTTAAGCTGATGAGAACACTTCTCTATTTGAATCAGTCAGTTATAGACTATAGACTAAGTGCAAAAAATCCTTGATCAATTTAGATGTCTTTGAAAACCATTAGATGTACTGGAGTGATATTGTAGGTGGGTTGTGCTTGGAATAGTGTAGGAAACTCAGTCATACCATCTGGGTCATCTATAAAATAAGAGACCAATTCAGAATTCAGACCCAAGCATCTAAGAGCCTAATGAGTGAAACCTTTAGCCAATATGCTGATAAGAAACTGCTTATTGGAAAGGAGAGCGTCTTAGCCTTCTTCAACCCATTGGTCAGAAATGGACTGTATGAACGTTAGAGGAGCAGAGGATTGGGGCTTTTTTTTTTTTTAATTGACAGTGTCTCCAGGACAGTGATAGCTGGCAATAGTGTCTGTATCAGGAGATGAGGATAGACTAGACATGGCGCAGAAAAGCAGATTTAAGACTCTAGAAGGAGTGTAGCAAAAAAAGCTATAATTGTAACATACCTAGGGAAAACATCTTGAGTACTACACAAGCAAAAGTACTTCAAGGAAGTGTGTGTTCCTTAAGCATGGGCCTTCTTTCCTCTGGATTCTATATGTACTTGTGGGAAAATGTCATGTTTGGGGAGATTATACCAATTATAGCATGGTAGCAAGGTTTTGTTTCTAAAAACTAATTGTCTAGATGGAAAATTTATATTAACTGATAGTCAAGAGATGAAGCACACTAGTGAATGAGTATGAGATATAGTATTGTCACCACTTCTGACCCTTCAGGGATGTCCCTACTGCTCTGAGGGGATGTAGTTGTCACCCTCTGGAAACTCTGTTTGCTCATATTAGTGATGGTTTAAAGAATAGTTTCAGAACATGTGCTACATAAGGAATACTAAAAGAGTCTTAGAATTAATAAACTAGGGGGATCCAAACCCATAAAAACCTTGAAAATTTCTTGGTTGAGTAGTCTCTAAAATTATGCTAACTAGATGCATTTTAGCAGGTGGAAATTTAGCAAGAAACAACAAGGAATTTCTAACCAAAAGTCAAGATGAAACTTCTGGAAGATATGCTGCTCTAGCTGTCCAGAACGGCAACATTTTAAAATAAACTTAAGCCTTAGGACACCACTTAGTTGGGGGTAATCCTATATTTAAAAGAATGTGATGCTAGGGGCAAAGAAATATCCTTCTTAAAAATAAAAACCCATTCCAGCCAAGATTAGAGAAACACATGAAGCCATCTTGCCCTAATGGGAGAAAAATCACTAAGCGTGTTTTTCATAGTCTGATGCATGAATATCTTAGGTGTTTATTTTCTAAAAGAGCTGTAGCAAAAGTCAAATAAGTAATCTAGCCATAGTGAGAAATTATTAAAAAACAACAACAATAACAACTAAGAAAAGATTCATAACCTCAGGCACAAATAGAGTCATAACTAGAAGCAACCACAGGTCCTGTAGTATAAAGTCAAGCAAATACCACACGCCCTGAAGAGATTGTATGCTGTGTGACCCCAATGGAGTTTGTCTTTTTTTAAAGAATATTTTAATCATATTTTATAGGTGCTTGATGTGCTTTGTTAGATTAACTCTAAGATTTTTGTTGCAGTTTATGGTTATTTTGAATGGAATTTCCTTTTCTATTTATGTAGGTTTATTACGTAACCTGATACTTTGTTGAAATTATTAATTGTCACAAATACTTTATTTGCTAATTCCTCTTAATAGAAGTAAAGCATGTTGTTGTTAACAAACAAGGATAGTTTTTTCCTCTTGTAGTTGTACTTTTAGTTCCTTCATTTTATTGCTATTTCTTGTATTTCTAGAACAATGCCAAAAAACATTGAGGAATGGGCTCATTTTTGCTTTACTCTGGATTTATTAGGAAAGTTTTTAGTGTGTAGCCTATTGCATATAGCGTTAACATTTGGTTCATATGGAAGCTCATCTTTTATCATATTAAAAACAATCTAAGCCTGTACTTTGAAGATTTTGTTTTTTTTACATGCATGAGTGCTGCACTTTGTCAGTTTTTTAATATGTTGAAACAATCAGGGTGTTTGTGATGTTTTTGTTTTTAATATGAGTGTTAATTGTTTTCCAAATGTTGAGCCATCTTTGTGTCCCTGGTATAAATCTAATTTGTTATAGCAAATTATTTTTTTCAGAAAAATTTCTGAAGTCTTTTTTCCAGGATTTTATTTAAAAAAGTTTGAATCAGTATTAATTAAATGTATTGATGTCTAGTTATAATTCTTTGCCTTATCCTTCCCCGGTTTAGGTATTAGGAACATATTTGTCTTGTAAAGGAGGTTGGTAGAGTGATTTCTCAAGTTCTGAGAATATTTGGCATACTACTGGTATTAATTGTTCTTTAATAGAATTCTCCTGTCAATCCATCTGAATGAGGAATTCTTACTATAGTAATTATTAAATGTGTTTGCTTTAAGTAATTGTGACTTCTGGCTGACTAGAAGAAAAAAACAAATACAGGGACTATTTCATTTTTGTCTTTGTCCCCTGCACCTAGAACAATGCCTGGCACTAAGTGTTGGTTGCTTTGTTGATTGATATATGTAGGAACTAAGATTCTGAGCAGATTTAGATCCACATGGAATTGATTGATCTGGGGTACCCGATACACAGGTTGTAAGGTATCCCTAGGTGCTTCAAAGGTGAAAGTACTTTGACAAGTATAAAACACTATATCATTGTAAGGTTTATAAGAGGTATAATAAAACTCTACCAACCTTACTCTAATTACATGGAAAGATTAGTTCAGACTAATTAAAATGAACAAAAACAGCTGATCCATTGCCTTTTTCAAAATATCTTTCTAGCAATTTGATATTCACTTTATTCCTAAAGTTCCATCATTTTATAGTGTCACTAGTATTTTGAAATTTTCGTTTCTGCTTTTGGCCTTGTGTTATATCTCCAAACATTCTCAGGCTTACCTGATTGAGTCAATTATTTAGGTGAAGCTACAAGGAAATAACTTCAGTATGTTTAGCTTTAAAAAACCAACAAACAATTTTGTGATCTTGACCTATTTTCCCTAATGTTCATTAGTTCTCTTCCTTCAGTTATACATTTGCCTGCACTGAGATACAAACAAGGCTGTTATTTTTCAGTATGTAAGCATAGAGTTGATTTTCCTTGAGGCATTGGTTTTGTGAAAGAGTCTTTGTACAGTGTAAATTATAGCTTTATTAATTGCCTTTGAGAGGGAGTCTTGTCAGTGGATTTGAATTTTCTGCTTAAGGTACTTTTGGAGCTAATCAGTTTCACTTAAAGACAGGATTCCAATCAGAAGATTTGTCATAGAAGTTCAAATATTCCTTTTATGGGGAGAGGAGATGTGGGAGATACAGGATTTGACAAATGTCTGATCGTTTGGGAAAGAGAATGGATACCTTTTCGCATTATAGGAGGGGGCAGTGAAGACAAGTACCACTGAATTGAGTTGGTAATTTGGTATACTGAGAATAAAGAAAATGAGGTAAACAAATGGCAAAAGTGAAGGAGCAAGATGAACTAAAGGGATCTGGAAATTTATTTAATATTTCCATGTCTCCTTGCCTGACTATTCAAACAAAACAAAAGATTTTAAAAATACCTTTCCAGTTGTTCATGGAGGCAAGTATGCTCAACAAGGTCAAGCAGTGTTTATTTCTTGTGCAAAACTAGATGAGTTTAAATCAATGGTATGTCTTGTAGAAGATTAGTGCACATTAGTATTGCTATGGTAATCCTTGGAGATTTAAAGTGTTAAAATGTAATAGCGTGAACTCTTGACTTTTCATCTAGAAGCTTTGAGTTGCAAAGAAGAAATTTCATTTCCTTTAAATTTGTACATCAGAATTTTCCACAACATAATATAATGAGTATCTTTCTGAATTTACACATCTTACTGTGTACCATGGTTGGTATTATCCAAGCTACAAAGTAAGTTTTTTATTAAGGAATATTGGTACACCAAACATCCTCCTTCAAACATCCGTCCTACCTTTGCCAATAAAAAAATATGTTGAGTATAACAGTTAAGGTTTTATTAAGTACTAGGTAACTGGCATTCTAACTTTATGTATCCAGCTATCTAAGAAGCATATATTTCAATGTTTCCTAAGAAATTATAATTTTATAGTCCATAACTTTAAGCCATAATTATAGCTCAAGAGCATGAAGAAGATGTATTTAGCACAACCTGTATAAAATAATCAGTATCTTTTACTATTTACAGAAGCAGACATTCTGACATCTGTTTCCGGGAATTTATCTGACTTTGGTAATGAAAGATACAATCAAATATTTAATGTCTTTCTGGAGTTGTTTTGTTTTTAGAGTGTATTTTATTACAAAAACAAAGCAAAATGTGCATTTCATAAATCATTCTTCATTTATTGTGTGCAATCTTTATAGCTACTAAACGTGACGTACCTACTTAAACTAGGCAGTAAGTATGGAAAATTCCATTGGATACTCACAGAATACAGTACTTCACTCATTTCCTTTGGAGCCAAAACAGAAAAGAATCAGAAAATATTAATTTTTATCATAGGAAAAGCTCTCTTCAAAGAATATTTAGAATTTCTAGTTTCCTTCACACTTCAGTTCAAATGGCATTTCCTAAGTGGTATCTTTCTTGATATCTCCCACCTGAAATTATGTTATATTTACTTTGTGTATAAGTATACTTTGTATGCTTTTGCACATACTTTCATGGGTGCACATTGTCTACTATACAATGTAAGCTCACTGAGGTCAGGAACTATTTTATTTTTACTTTTGTATTCCCAGTGCCTAGCACAGTGTTTTGTATGTGGAGGGATTTAGTGAATGGTTTTTTTTTTGATTGAGTGAGTGACTGTAGATTCCTCCACCCCCTTTTGCATGAGAACCATCATCCATAATGATTTTGTCATTGTTTGAATAGTTGTGACAATCTCATGTCAACTAATTTTTCTGAAATAGTCATTATGAATTTGCAGTGAAACCATTTAATGAAAGAAGAAGTGAGAAGGAATGATTGACTACAGAGATAACTGTAACAGAAATATTTGAAGATGCCATTTTAAAATGCATTGAAAAGCTCAATTATATTTTTAATGTTATTTCCAATTACATATAATTTTTCATTCAATATTGGTAAGGAAAATTAATCCAAATATTTCCACTCACTTTTCTTATTAATTTATTAATTAAAAAAAGTATCTGATATCCAAGGGAGTCATTTTCCTACTTTTTTTTTCCCTTAGAAACAGGAAGTAAGTTTTTGCCAAGAGAAAACCAATTCCAGTCCCCAAAGCCTGGTTTGTTTTGAAACCCCAAACTTTTGAGGTTTCAATTTTCCTAAACTTGGCAGAACACCTCTCCCCATCTTCCAGTTAAAATTATACTACATTGCACCATTTATGATGGCTTTAATAAGTCTTATTAGAGAAGAACAAACCGTATTCTGTTTAGGTGGTACAGTGTAAAGAGCCCTGGCTCTGGACTCAGAAGACTTAGTATTCAATATCCTGTCTGATGGTGATTACCTCTGTGACCCTGAGTGAGCTATTTAACATGCATGGGCCTTAGCTTCTTCAACTGTCAAATAAAAAGGGAGATCAACTAGATGGCCTCTGGCATACTTTCCAGATCTTGATCTATGATCTTATGATCCTAGGTCATGTAAACAGAAAAAAATGGATCAAATTATTTGTTGTTTTCAAAATGACTAGCTAAGATATGAACTTATAGAAATAAAAATATTTTAAGATAAAGTGTACTATTTAGGTAAATAGTACCACCTAATAACCATTTAAAGGTGAAGTGCCTGTAACTATCACAAATACACAAAAAAAAAATCAGAGTAAACAATGATATCTGATAAGCACTCAAAACGACCCTTAAAAATTATCTTATATCACAGGAGTTTGTGAGTGTCATAGGACACCCTCAAACTAAATTTATGCACCCATAAATCAAATATAATGCTTGGTCCTCACTTCCAACTAGTTTAACTAGGTAGAGAACATATGTCACAACTTTTGAGAAAAGAACTAGTTCTTTTGTGAAGTATCAATTTTATAATTCTTAGGGGAAAGAATCAAGGGTTTCCTAAGTTGATAAAAACAATCTCTGTGAATTTATACTGCAATGCCATGGGCCAGGTGATCTTCTTTACTTTAGTGAAATTCTGTGAACAAAAGCACATTTATTTTTGCTTTTCTCCCAAATTCATTCCTAAAAGAAGGTTGGCTTAGTATGACAGAACCATAAGTGCTGATATTTACTCCATAATATCAGATCGGTGACTGTTATTACCCTTCCTATAGTTTACATAAAGATATATTTGCTCCTAGTGCATCTCATACATACAAAACATTTGAATATACAAAATACTGAACAAAAACCTCATGCATAAATGTTTAATACATCTACTTTATGCTTTAGAATCTAGAGAGTGGCTCAGGAAAGTTAGACCAAGTAAAAATTTATTCTTTACTGAAAGGCCTATTATTAGAACTAATAGTCTCCTAGGCAAAGATAGGTTTTAGAACGGTTTCTTAAGAGTCTAGTGTGGGCCATAAGATGAAGTCCCTAATTTAAGTGAAAGAACACCCAAATTCAATGCCGGGGATGTGTCAGGCTCTTCCCAATTCTCTTTCTTTGTCTTACGCAAATCAACCAAACACAGTGTTCAAAAATCACAAAACATAGGAGCAGATGTAGGAGATACTAATTTACTTCCCCAACAGCTTCTACTTTGTGATTCAAGGAAGCTAAGAAAACTTATCAAACTTATGTAAGAAAATACATATCAGAGATAGGATCTTTCCTGTATAAGAAAAGAAAGATAGGAAGTCAACTTTTCATTTGCTCTACCTTACTCCCCTTACAAGTTAATCTGACATTCAAGTTGCCCAGAAAGTTAATGGAGGCCCACTTTGAGGCAGAAACTCAAAATTATGCACCATATCCCAACTCTAGCCCTCTTGAGGTCACAGTTGGCCATTAAGAATAATCTTCAATACATTTCATTTGGGAACTAAGATTTTATAATGGGATTCTCTTATTTTCCCTTTTTGAGTGTGAATATTGATATACTATACTGTTACAAATCTACTTATTTGAAGAGACATTTGCCTCAAATGTAGAAATTAAAACAGGTGGGAAAATTTCATTAATCTTTTTATATAAGCAATTTCATTAATTGCTTTCTATTAATAATTTTCAGGTATGTTATAGTAGAAATTACTTTCATGTACTGTTTGAACCAGATAACTGTTAAAGACTCTTCCAACTTCCCAATTCTGTATTTCAATACCAGTTCTCTGAAATTAAGACAGTTCACTATATTAATCCGAATTCTGAGGGTTTTTTAGTATTCTTTTCCTTCAATTTATGGTGGTCACTGTGTTATTGATCTTTTGACTTGCTTTTTCTTTTATTTTTGCTTGATGAAAATGTTTAGAGCTCTGTTCCCCCCACCCTCCAACAGATTGCTTTGACTGAATTCCAAAAGTATTGGTATATTTTCCCAATGATGTAATTTTCTTTGATAATATTAACTACTGTTTCTTTTATTTGTTCATTGACTGACTAATTTTTAGGATTAAATTATTTGATCTCCAATTAAATTTGAATCTTTTCTTCAAAAGCCTTTTATGTATTATAATTTGTTGTGTTGTTTCAGTAAAAATTTGTGTTTAATGGTTCTCTTTTTTGAATTTGTGAGATTTTTAAAATGAAACTTACATGATAGCTTTATTATATAATTAAAAGGAAGAGCAAGTTGTACATAACAGATTTTCAGTTTCATATATAATCATCTTTTTATTATTCTATGTAATAGAAATGTTTGTTTTATTCACAGATTAAAATAAAAAGAGAAATTTTAATTTTTATGCTAGAAGCAAGATGAATATACTGACAATTCTTGAGTAAGGAAATACAAAGAGTTAGGTCTATCTATGCTCTGTGGATATTAACTTAGCAGGCATGTGGAAGATGAATTGGAGAGAGAAGAAACTGGAGGACAGGAAAACAATTGTAAGGTTAATTGGTGATGTGGAATTAGAGTTTGGCATAGAGGATGGTGCTGATTATAAAAATCTAGGAGTCAATTGCATGGAAATGATATTTGAACCCACTGGAGCTGACAAGATCATCAAGAGCTTGCAGAGATAGAAGGGAGTCTAGGATAGATACACCTATACAGGGAGTGGGACACAGGTTGTGATCAAGCAAAGAAGACTGATAGGTGGTCATGGAGATAGGGGAACCATGTACCCAGAGAATAATGTCCCCAGAAAGAAGAGTTTGCCTAAGAAGAAAAGGTAGTGGTTATCAGTGTCAAATGCCACAGAGTTTAAAAATAAAAAAGATAAGAATTGAAAAACAGGCCTTTAGAGTAGAAAATTGATAGATCACTGGTAAACTTACAAATCAATTTCTGTTGCATGGTGACTTCAGAAAGAAGCCTGGGTTTGAAGGGTTGAGAAAGGAGTAGAAGAGAAAATAGAAAAAAAGAGTGAAGATAGCTTTTGCTGAAAATTTGGTTATGTTCATGAGATTTTTAAGCCTTAGCACATGCCCAATTTTTGCAAGGGTGCTATGCCAACTTTAAAATATGTATACTTTTCCCAGGCCCCCTTCTTTCCAAAAGAAGCCAAAGAGATGCCATATCTAAGTTTTCTAAAATTACATTCTGGTCCTTAATGTCTTTATTTTTGTTAGCTTTGTCTAGGTCTGAAAGGAGTACATTGAGGCTCTAAACTAGTATATTTTTGATGTCTATTTCTTATTGTTAATCAGTTAAATTTAACTTTAAGTACTTATATGCTGTGGCCCATGGTGCATATATATACACACACACACACACACACACACACACACACACTCACACATATACATATACATAAATATATATATATATATAGTACTGATATTATTTCATTTAGATTGTCTTTGAAAATAATATTTTTTTCCATTTAATCTCTAAGTCTATTTATTCTGTTGTTTTGTCTGAGATCATGTTTGCTACCACTGACTTGAAAGTCCTCTATGCCATTAAAAATCTATTTTTTTTACCCTGTACAATTGTACTTGGTTTTGCAAAGTAAGTAATTCTTGATTGAATGCTTTATATTTTATATTTTTTAATATTATATTTTAAGATCTTTTCATCTTTACAGTGGTAATTGTCAAGTAACATGTGATACTGACTATGGTTCCTTTTTACCCAAATTCTTTGTTTTTGGATGCTTATAGAACTTTTTCTTTGACCTAAGAGTTCTGGATTTTAACCATAGGGTTCCTAGGAGTTTTATTTTTTATTTTTATTTTTTTAGGATTTCCCTCCCCCCCCATTTTTCATCTGGTTCTAACAGATCTGAATAATTTTCATTTATAATAGATTGATGTAAATTATCTACTTTTTTTAGCCATGAATTTCAGGCAGTCTGATGATTCTTAGACTGTCTCTCTGATCTTCCTTGTAACTTTTATTGTTATTTTTTGGATAAGAGATAATTTGCATTATCTTATTCACATTCTTTTATTTGATTTTGTTTTAATATTCTTGTTTTATTAGCAATTGATTTCTATTTTTGTCTGTTTTATTATATTGGAATCTATTTCTTGGGTAATGTTTACCACAATCTCTTCTAAGCTACAGATTCTCCTTCTCAATCTTTCTTCTATAGCATTCATTCCATTTATAATCTATTGGGTTTTTTTGTAGGCACTCAGTAGTACTTGTGGCCAACTCTTTTTTATTCTTTGAATTTCTGTAATTATTATGGTTATCCTCTTTTTCAGTGTTTTTCTCTTGGACAGTTCTTAATTCATAATATTTCTTTTTAGTGTTTGGCATCCTCTCCTGTTTATTCATATCTCTAGTCACAGTTCTTGATTTGGGATTCAGTACTATGGTCAGACTTTGACACTCTCCCCCCATCCCTACCCCATACTCTTAGATGACACGGTCAGGTCCTGTTTGACCTTGACCTTAATTTCCTGGGTTTCACTTTCCTCAATATGTTTGTATTCCTAGTGCTGGCAGTCTCCTAGTCAGAATTCTGGATTTGCTCCTGATCAGGGCACTAAGTGATTTCTGTTCCTTTTACCCTCAGGTTTCCAGGATCAGGATGTCTGTCATGTCTAAGTTATCTAAAATCAGTAGTGTGAATGGCCTTTGGCTCCATTGTAGCTTCTTTCACTAGACCATTTGCTGTCCTTCTATCCTCCATGGGTCTTCCCTAGGTAGGCCATTGAGTATACTTCAATTCCTCTTGGGACTTCCCTAGTCAGGGCACTATTGCTTTCATCCTTTTCTCCACGGAGTTTCACTTCATATGGCACTGTATGGTCTCCAGTTAGGGCTTTACCTCAGGCTTCTCCATATATGGCACTGTCATAGATTTCTAGTTTGTTTACTTGAACTAGAGCTGGTTTCTCTTCCAGGATAAATCTTTCAGTATCCACAGCTTCAGCCTAGGTTTTTGTGTAGTACTGGGCTGCACGAAAGAGCCTACTAAATTTTTTTTCTTGAATTTCTTGGTCATTGTTCAATCTAGCACTCTTTTTATTTTGCTGCTGGAATGAAACTGATAGAGTTGAATTCTTTTTGATGTGCCATACCACCATATTAGTTGGAAGGCCCATGTATCAGATTTAAGTTTGATGAGAAGTTAAGCTTCCAAATAATTAGAGCCATCCAAAATGGAATGGGTTGCCTTAGTAGCAAGTAGTTTCCATTATACCAGAGATCTTCAAGCAAAGCTTGAAAGAGCACTTGGCGTATAGAGGACTAGGTAGACTCATATCCCTTCTAGCTCTCAGATTCTGTGATTCCTAATCTTTTACATATACCAAATCCTAAAGTTTATGTTAATGTTCTTTTTTTTGGTAGTTAAGCATTTTGCTGCTCATAAAAACAAATACATTAAAAGCAGTGATTAATAATGCATAAAGCATTGGCCTAAGAATGAGAAAGAACCAGATTCTAGTCCTACCTTTGACACATACTGGCTATGTGACCCTAAGAATGTCACTTAACCTCTTAGTGCTCCAGACAACTATCTAGGATTATAAATTGCAAACTAGTTGTAAAAATTTACTGAGACAGAAAGATATTCATTACTGGAAGTTTGTTTCCTCATCAGAAGTTCCATGCAACAATGAAACCACAGGTTCAGATCATAAGAAAGTGCCTTTTAGTGTTTATATTTTCAAGGTTATTGTCTGATTTGTTTTTCTTTCTACATGTGGCATTTCTATGAATTCTATGATATTCCTTAGGTGGTCTTAGCTAAAACCAATTAATTTGGGGGTTAGATTCCATTTTAGCATGATTTCAAACCAACCAGAAAAGAGTTAAAGCATATCTATGAAGCAAATGAAGACCAGCATAGAATAGTAATTACAACAAAACATAATATGGAAAAGCAAGATGGATAGAAGCAATGTGGTAATTTCTTAAAAGGAAAGTTAGATTTCCTTACTTAATTTACAATTCAGAACATGACTTCTTTCAATGGTTCTTAGGTAGCTAAGGGCTCATGGAGGACCTGCAAAGATAAAGCAAGGGGGAAAGGCATCCTCATTGGAGGTAGAAGACCATAGAGTCTGTAACTGCATGCTCAATGTTTAGCACAGAGTAAGTGCTTAATAAATGCTTCCTACCTGCCATTCATTCATTCCATGCTTTTAGCTCTTAAGGGTTATTAGAAATCTTTCCTTTAAAACTGAAGCAAAAAAAAAACCAAACCAGGTTGTGTTTGTGTTTGTAATCTGAAGTGTAAAAGACTGTGCACAAATCTTAAGGGACTCTGTGAAAACAGGATTGCCTTTTAAGATACTTATACGTTATAGAGGAAATTCCTAGTGATAAGGCCCATAGGAAATATTGTTATTACATTTGGATTTCCTAAGACAGAAGAGCTAAAAATTCAAAGTAGACTGTTATAGGCAACACATATATATTTATATACATGCATGCATATATTATGCATATACATACATGTGTATATATGTATGCATGCTTGTGTAAACAGACATGATTGTGTTTATTCATCTAGAAGACTGTGTAAAATAGCAAGTTTAAAAAAATTAATATTTATTTATCATACTTCAGTTCTGATTTTAACATAATTAGAAACTAACATTAGAAAATAAATTATAGAAACCATATTTCATGTATATTCTAGTGTAAATAAATGTAAAGTCTGTGTTATCATGTATATTAGAGAGAAACAGTGGAACAGGAAGGGAATAGAAGTACTAGTGGAAAAAGGGAATACAGGGGACCTAGTATATATGGAAAAGAGAAAAAAGAATAAAGGATTCAAATTGAATTATTAATTTTAATGTTTTGTTTTATTTACTAATATATGTGAAGTGAAAATTAAGAAAATCTCTTGTAAATGTTTTAGAAAGAAATTAATTTAACTGGTGATCATTGGAAATTATCACCTGCTATGAAAATCTCTCAAAAAGACAATAAATAGTCTTGGAAACTGCGACTTTATGGTGGTCCCCACTTCATTTTCTAAATATTTACTAATCATCCTTTTATATGCAGTATAGAATTTTGTCAGAAATCAAAATCAAGCACAGTTGATATCCTCTTCACTTTTATAAAAATTGGGACAATACTTGTCCTTTTGTCCTATACTGCCACTCTCTTTATGATCTTTAAAAGAACACAATAGTGGTTGAGAAAAGCCTCCCCAAATAATAATTTCATCTTTTCTTTGATCCTCCTTTTTTCTTTCGTATGGATAAAAAAAGACCTTTTTTATTGTACTTAACATTCCTAACCACCTTTTTATTCTGAGATTTAGAGTTTCTGAGACTACTTTTATAGGATCTTTCTATATTGTCATTCATTTGTCCTCTTTTGCCTTACCTTGCTTTTATCTTCTGTAATCTCTTTATAAAATCTAAATTGGTTGATTAATTCTCTGTTTGTACACATAACAATTCCTTATTTTCCTTCTCAATGGACTTCCTCAATGTTACCCAGGTAAGAAGTAGTAGAGCTAGGATTCCATCTAGGGCTGTGCTGGAGCTAGCTTGTATCACCTCACAAGGGTGGACTACGAAATTTTCAATGTGAGCATTTACATTTTGGAAATTAGCAAATGCTATAAATCAGAGCTTTTTAATTGTTTGGTTGATTTTCCTTAATTGAAGAAAGGGATGAAGAAAATTAAACTTAAAAGTGTGTTGTGTGTATATTTCTCTCTCTGTCTCCCTACCCCTCAAGAATTGGTTGTTAAACATTTGCCCATACATTCCTAATTAGAGTTTTTCAAAATCTAAGTCCTGTGCTTTTTTCACCCTTCCATAGTGGAGGCATAATACATTGGGTATAAAGCTAGACTTAGAAACAAAATAGATCGAGATTAAAATCTACTACCAAAAGAGTAGAACATCACTGACCCTTGAAATGTAGGCTGATTATGTGTTTATTTACATTGTATGAATCATTCACAGCTTGTATTACACAAAAAACACTGCAAACACTCACACAAATATGCCATATTGGTTGAGTAGCAGAAGGCTACATGTAATGAATCCCACTACCTAACAATGATGGACTAAATGTAATTCCCAGGTAATAGTATGTGATCTATCCCTGTCTCCTACGATACTGGATATAAATTAGATCCCTTGATCAAAAAAAGGTGAAGGGATGGACATAAGAAAGGATCCTATCTTTAGCATTATCCTATATAGCTAGGGGAATATCTGTTCATTTCGGGGCACTGACATGGCCTACTTCAATACAGTGTTGGCTGCAGCAACAAGATTTTGCCACTTGATCCTGCTTCTACAAGGTGAGCCCCTTGAGGTTCAATCAATGGAGTCTCCAACCTCCTGATCATTGAGTGAGAGCTATAACTACCCACTCAGAAGAATTCCTTAAAGAAAGATAATAAAGTTTAGTGAGGGATCAGAGGGGGATCCCAAGCCCATACCAGATGGAGTCATGGAAAGATCAAATACCAGCATGGTTTGCAGCATCCAGATGATTTACAGAGGTGAGGGAAGGATTTCACTATGTATATCAACTTCAGTGATCTTTTTATGGAGGGTGCTAATACTCATGGGCCCAGAATTGTCACATTCCCAGGTCGCATCCATTCTATAATAGTCCAGTCATGAAATGATTGGGGCCTGATCTGGGATAGTAACTATATGAGTGAAAACAAACACAAGATTTGATAACAAAATGAATATGTGGTGTGAATTGTGAATGAGGATTTAAGGGTGATACCAAGATTATTAGCATGAATGACTGGGAAGGTGGTGGTATCCTCAATAGTAATAGGAAAGTGCAAAAGAGAGGAAGGTTTTTGGGGAAAAATATGAATTGTATTTGAGACCTCTAATTCAAGATGTCCCATAAATAGATAGTCATACTAGATGTGCCAGGACAGAGGTTAGAGTTGGATAAATACATCTGAGAATCTTCTACATAGTGAAAATAACTGCATCCATGGGAACTAATGTGATCACCAAGTGGAATAATATAAAAAAATAAGAGAAGAGGACAAAAGACACATGCTTCTAGAGGACACCCATGGTTAGAGAGTGTGATCTAGATGAAGAGCTAGGCAAGGAGATTGAAAAGGAATCATCAGACCAAGAGTAGAACCAAGAGAGAGCAGTGTACCAAAAACCTAGGGAGTAGAGCTTACTTAGGAGAAAAGGGTGATCTATAGAACCAAAAGTTGCAAAGAGGTCAAGAAAGATGAGGCCATTAGATTTTCCAGATAAGAGATCCATGATGGCTTTGGAGAAAGTGCTTTCAGTTGAATAATGAAGCCAAAAGCTAGATTATAGAGGGTTTAGAAGACAGTAAGAAAAGAAAAAGTTGAAACAGAGTCTAGATGGCTTCATATAGTTTAGCTGAGAGGAGGCAAATAGATGTAGGACAATAGCTGGCTGGGATAGTAGAATCAAGTGATATTTCTTAAGGATTGAGAAGACATTGATGTGTTTCTAATCATCATGGAAAAATCCTATAAGTGGATAATGAAAGACTAAAAATTAGAAGAGAATGAGGATGAAAAGAGGAGGAAATCATCTGGAGAAGAAAGGATGGGACCAAGGATCCATACAGTAGGGTTTACTTCATAAGAAAAATTGTCTCCTATTCATATGAGACAAGGGCAAGGGAAATAAATGATGTGAGGGGAGGAGGGGAAGAGAGGGAACTTACTGAATGACCTCAATTTTTTTTTCATTGAAGTATCTTCATTGCAATAACATCTTCAGTTAAGAGGTGGAAGAGTGGGTACTGTGGGGAGACATTTTCCGATCTTATTGGAAAGTTGTCTCCTCTACATGTCATTCTAATTCTAAATTTTAGGTACTATTTACCATACTAAGAATGGCCCATTTATTCCTATACTTTTTAGTGTGTTTAATAGAAATAGGTATGATATTTTGTCAAATGCTTTTTCTGTAGCTAGTTACATAATGATGTGTTTTTAATAATAATTATAATAGCTAACATTTATATTTTGTTGTTGTTAATTCATTTCAGTAGTGTCTGAATCTTCATGACTTCATTTGGGGTTTTCTTGGCAAAGATACGAGAGTGCTTTGCCTTTTTATTCTCTAACTCATTTTACTGATGTGGAAACTGAGGCAAACAGGGTTAAATGACTTGCCCAGGGTCACAAAGCTAGTAAATGTCTTAGGCTAGATTTGAACTAAAAAAGATGTGTCTTCCTGACTCCAGTCCTGGCACTGTATTCCTTGATCACCTAGTTGCTCACCATTCATATAACACCTACTATGTGCCAGGCATTGTGCTAAATCCTTTATGCAAATATCATTTCATTTGATTCTCACAACAACCATGGGAGGTAGATGTGCTTATTACCCCCATTTTATAGATGAAGAAACTGAAGCAAACAGAGGTTAAGTGATTTATCAGGGTCATACAACTAGTAATTGTCTGAGGTCAGATTTTAACTCAGGCCTTCATGACTCCAGTTGGAGGACTCCATCCAGTGTTGTTGTTTAGTCATTATTCAGTTATATGCCTACTTAGGATTTTCTTGGGAAAAATGCTGGAATGGTTTGCTATTTCCTTCTTTAGCTCATTTTACAGTATGAGGAAACTGAGGCAAACAGGGTTAAGTGACTTGCCCAAGGTCACATAACCAGTAAGTGTTTGAGGCTGGAAATGAGCCAGTTTTGAAGATGAGTTTTCCTGCCTCTAGACCAGGCACTCTATCCACTGTACTTCCTAGGTTTTTGCCACTGCCAAAATAAAAAAATAAATAAATAAAAATGATAAAGAGAGAATAAGAGAAATTTCTTAAAGGATGAAATGAAAATTATCTTCTTTTTCTCAATTGGATTTTAACTGTAATATGTTTCATTTTCCACACAGACCTCAAAATTAGAGTTAAATAAGTATTTAATTTCAAGTGGCCAGGTATTTTCCAACTTCATCTACGCTGATTGTAAATGTTTTCCTATTGTTTATATATATATTTGGGGGAACATTCTTCACTGTGCTTCTACAACACTTGAATTTCTGGACTCATGTGGAAGTGCACTCCCTTAAGTAATCCTCTGTTTTGCTGAAGATTTCTAAAATGAAAGGATACTTTTAAAAAAATTCTAAAATTAATTTGATATGAGATTGAAAATGAAAATAATGTAACAAATCTAACTTTATGGTGTTACTCTGTTAGCTTTAAAGAATCACAGAATTTAATCATTAGTAGGGGCATAAGTAATCATAGAAGCATAGGATTATAGATTTAGACCTGGAAGGTCCTCATAAGAAAATCGAAGAACATTTCCAAAGCCCAGCACACCTCCCCATGCTACTCCCACTTTCTAATGCTTATAGTTCTGATAATTCTGATCCCAAGACGGCTCTGTCAATGAATTATAGAAGTAGCTGGTATAAGATGTTCCTTAGGCTTCTCAAATAAGTGAGAGGGAAAGCAGAAAGATATTTGGTACAGTCCTTCATGCATGAAATATTTCATGGTTTCTTTGCAATTTTGCTGTCTTTAATAAATCATTATTTGGTGTTCAGTCATTTCCATCATGTCCAACTCCTCATGACCCCATTTGGGATTTTTGTGGTTTAACATTTCCTTTTCCAACTTTTTTTTTTTTACAGATGAGGAAACTGAGATAAATAGGATTAAGTGACTTGTCTAGGGTCACATAACTAGTGTCTGAGGCTGTATTTGAACTTAGGTCTTTTTGACTTCAGGTCTGGCATTCTATCCCCTGTGTCACCTAGCTGCTCCTAATAATCCATTAAGCATAATCCATCAACACAAAAGTTGGTTTCCTGTGAATCATCAATATAATAGGTCAGAAGAGAGCAAGAAATTTCTGTAGTCATGGACATTTCTTTATTTCAGCAATCCTGAAATTTTATCTCTTTTATGTCCTCAACATCCACTCAGAACATCATTCAAAAAGGCTTCTTTTTTACCCAATTCTTTGAAGTTATGTGATTGGCAGGGCTGGGCTGTTCTCTTTGAGTTCTTTTATGCAAGTGATTAAGTTAACAGGGCCACTAGCTTGGGGTCTGGAGTAATAATCACCTGGTGGACAAAATAATAAACTACACTCTTTTGCTGGTTAATGATAAAGGGACACCTAGCTTTTCTTTAATCTTTTAGAAGACAATATATGATATGGTAGCAGCTACTTAGACTATTTCCATGCCTAGATGTTTCTTGTGACATGTACTAAATATATTCACAACATGCACTACGGTCATAATGTATTGATTATGTTATAAAACAATATTATTAGTAGTCAATGTCATGTGATGCCTGTGTATTTTACATGATACTAAGGTATTTGAAAAACTATTTAAATATCATTAAAAATTTCGGGAGGCATTTACATGCTCTGGTTCACTGAAATGTTGAAAGTTTTAAGATTCTTATTTGAACATAATTCTATTTTTTTTGAGGCAATAGGGGTTAAGTGACGTGCCCAAGGTCACATTGCTACTAAGTATCTGAGGCCAGATTTGAACTCAGGTTCTCCTGACTCCAGGATTGGTTGCTCTATCCACTGTACCACCTAGCTGCCCCTTGAGCATAATTCTAAATGTTTAGATAGTATATTATATGGAAATTCTTATGTACCATTTTTATTTTCATTGGTGGGAGGCAGAGAGAAGAGTGGGGAAACAATCATTTTGAAACCATGCTGTTCATTTTCTTAATAGAGTATTTGAGAGCTGTTACTCATCAACACCCATAAAGCTAACTAATACCTAGAATCCTCTATCTAAAAATGGTTTAATTTAATGATAGTGATAAATTGGCATAATTTGCCCTCTTCATATACACATGTGCATATACATACATAACTACTTACGGGACTTAACATCTGTGGTGTGGAAGTACTTCTCAAAATAATGCAAATGAGGAAACACCATTAATACCCATCACTTAAAGTTATACAGCTCTTTGCTTGGGAAAAATGATGTCATGATGCCAAGTGTGAAAAAAGCAAGGTAAATTATTATAGTTCAGCTAAGTTATTACAGAAGTGGTAAATGTATTTACCTCACTGAGAAATAAACAGAATTAGGTGTTTCTATGAGAAAATCTAAGTAGTAGAATTTAAGGTATTTTTGTATGAAATAAAGCATGAATAGTTTAAAAACTCATTATATTGGAGAATATATATATATGTATATATATATGTACATACATACACACACATATACATACACTCACATATGGCCTTTACATCAAAAAGAGGCAGATGAAAACATTCTATGAAAAATTAACTCTTTTGGAATAAGGTTTTTGTATATTAATGAATTTCAGGTCATATTTGTTCTTTGTTAAGTAGGATTAATGTTTACCAGGATAAAACAATCGATTGGCAAACATTCATGTATTACCTACTATGTGCTAGGAATTCTGCTTGGCACTGTGGATGCAAAAAACAAAAACAAAATAGTCCCTGGTCTCAGGGAGCTTACATTCTATCAAGGGAAACAACTGTACACATAAATAAATACAAAACATACTGCATACAAAGTAAATACAAGGTAATTTAGGCATGAGGGAGGAAATGGCAATTGTGGAGTGTGGTGTTAAGAAATGTCTAATATATGAGGTACCATATGAGTTGCCTTTGAAAGAGTCAATGGATTCCAAGAGGCAGAGTTAAGGAGAGGGTGCATGTCCAGCATAACAGCCAACCAGAGCAAAGGCATGGAGAAGGAAGGTGCAATGTGGTTTGTGAGGACATGAAAGCTAGTTTGGTAAGATTGGCAAGTGCATGAAGGAAAATAATGTATAACACACATGGAAATGTAGGTTGGAATAAGTTTGGGAAAAACTTTAAATGCCAAATAAAGGAGTTTGTACTTTATCATAGAGGCAAGACTGAGTGTTGAATGATTCTCGAGCAAGTGAGTGAAATGGCTGCCTGTGTTTTTGGAATATTACTTGGCAGCTGTGTGGAACATGAATTGGAGAGGGAAAAGATGTGAGGCAGGATCATCAATTAGGAGATTATTGTCATAGTCTAGAAATTTCATGCATAGACTTCTTAATTGGACCCTGATTTCATGACTCATGCTACTTTTATTAATGAGTCAAACTCTTCCCAGGGAGTTCTTAACTTCAAGACCTGTTATTTGTGCTGCCAGCCAATCCTCTTGAGACTAGCTTATTAATTTAGCATTTGCCAGTACTTACTATGCTAAGTCCTCTGGCTACTTCTGACCTAATCAAAGACAAGACATTGGTTAGTCTAACTTTTTTCTCTCAGACCATCTGCTTCTTTTTTTCCCACAAAGCAGGACCTGAAAGCAAGACAAAAAACCCACAGTGAAATTATTAAAAAAAAAAAACCCTAATGATGAGGTTCTTTCCCATTGAGAGGAAACTTTCTGTTTTCACAGAATCTTAGAGTTGGAAAGGACCTGTACAACCCATTCCTGAACAATCACCTTGACAAGTAGTCATTCAACCTCATCTAGTAAACCCCTGATGAGGGGGAGCCTCCTGATGTAGCCCACTCTACTTTTGGACAGCTCTAATGGTTAGAGAGGTTTTTATCTTATTGATAGCATGCCTGAATATCCTTTTTTGAAATCCAAGTCAGAAAGATCTTAGAATAATTCTGGGAATATGGCAGAGCAAATGGTATATTAGGGACAATTTTCCTTACTGCACCAAAAATGTAAGTTTAGTGTCCCCACACGCAAGAAAATTAAGCAATGAATAGGAATAGCAAGGAATAGGAAAAGTGAGAGTTGGCCATAGAAGAAGTCTTACAGAAAACACAACTAATTGCCAACTCACCAATGTAGGTCACCTGGTGAAAATTATGGCAAAATTTGATTACTTGGAGAAGTTCATCAATATTGAACATCAATTTCATGATGGCATGCTTGCCCAAGTTCTGGATAATGGATGATGCTCTCATGCTTTTCTAGTTACCTGTGGAGTGAAACAATCCTTGCTCCCATAGTTTTCAGTAATGGTGTCAGGCTCCTTCAGTGAGGATGAAAATGATAGCAATGTTAGCTGCAACAGTGATGACAATTCAGTTTCCTGGCATGGTATATCTTAGGAAGATTCTTAAGCTCATCTGGCAAGATAAGGGACCAGACACAGAGGTCTTTTCTTCAGCTTAACTGCCAAGCATTGAAATTCTACTGCAGGCAGCACAACTCTAAAGGGCTGGCCACATTGTTCAAATGCCAAATGTATGTTTGCCCAGAACACTATTTTATAGAGAACTGACACATGGCAAGCACTCATATGGAGGTTAGAAGCAGTGATACAAGGACACTCTCAAGGTCTCTCTGAAGAACTTTGGAATTGATTGCATGACATAGGAAACACTGGCAAAAGACTGCCCATCATGATGTGCACACATCAAAGAAGGCTCTGTACTCTATGAGCCAAGCAGAACTACAGTAGCTCAAAAGAAACACGAGATGCACATTCAGAGACATCTCCACTCCAAATGTTTGTGTGGGCTTGACCTGTGGTAGAGCTTCCCAAGCTTGTATTGGTCTGATCATCCACGGTATGACACATTGTCCCTTGACTCCAACATAGTGATGTCATTTTGGTCCTCTTCAAGAATGAACGACAACAACCACCATATATACATATACACAAGTATATGTATGTATATGTGGACATACACATACATACACACATATAAAGTAGGCTACCAAGGCATGTGAAATGTGATGCTACTTTCATAATAATCTGTAAGGAGGATGAACATATATAGAAGGAAAGATCATCCAAAGCCAAATAAACATGACTTCAATAAATTCATTGTATTCACATATTTACTATTAATAAATTTAATCCTGGCAGATCTACGATGATATTCACATATAACCTCTTGCTCGCTAAAAGTCATAGAATAGGATTAGAGTATTAAAAACGGAACATATTTTCTAATTCTATTTCCCAAGATCATGAAGTATAAGACTAATAAGCAAAGTATATTTTGTCCTAAACACTTCCAGTAAACATATCTAGAAGTGGAAAACAGTTTTCAGGCTTTCATTCCTTAATATATCTATATATATCTGTATATATCTATATCTATCTATCTATCTATCTATCTATCTATCTATCTATCTATATACACACACACATAACTTCTGACATCTCTAGGTGCTACAGAGAGGGAAAATATCTTTGTGGTATCAGAATCATCAGCACAAGCAAACAAAAGCACCTAGTAGAATATACATACTATTTAAATGTAGTTATTGTATTTTCTTTGTCTAATATTTGATTTAAAAAGTACCAAAACATCTCATAGTCATTAAAAGTTTGATTTATTTTACTGTTGCCCAAGATTATAGTATATTAAAAAATTACGTTATTAAGATAGTTGAAATTTAAAGTTCTAATGGAAGTGGAAAGTGGGAGCCTTGGAATTTAAACTAACTAACTAACTAACTAACTAACTAACTAACTAACTAACTATATGTGTATGTGTGTGTGTGTAACAGCAGAAGAAAGCATTTTGGCCATCTATAGAAATACTCTATTTTGCTTGATTTCTTATGAGGTTTTTATTGATTACTTATTTTCAAATAGTTCTGATTAAAGCGCTGGAATTAAAGCTGTTATAAAAGCATATTTTCAAATACTTTATATTGGCCTATGTCCTTAGTAAATTTTTTTTTAACTTTCCACTTAGAGCTATGACTAAAAATCCAAATGTGTTTGCTATATATCTCTTCACATAAAGACACTTTATAGTAATCCCATTAAATAAAACAGAAAATAATTAATCTGCTTTCTTATTTGAAATTTAAAAGATATAGATATATGCATATGTATATAAATCACATCTTAAACCTTTAATAGACTTTATCTCTGGGGTGAAAATGGCTTAAAAATAAAATGAGGTAATTTCATTTTGACCTATTGAATATTTTAAATTTTTAAACAAAAGTAGTTAATAGTTACATTTTCTCTGTTGCACCAGCATCTGCCTAATTGACTTGCAAATGGAGAATTTCTATGTGTAAGAATTAATGTAAACTATACTTAGTTGAACTTGGAATCAGGAAGACCTAGGTTTAGATCCTTAATTGACACTAGGTATATGACTATGAGCAAGTCAGCTAACTGTTCAGATCCTCACTTCCTTCATCTGTAAAATGGGGCTAATATCTATGGCAGTTACCACACATGGTTGTCATATGAAATGAAATATATATGCGCATATATATTATGTAATATACATGCCTATATACACACACACATATAATTAGGCAACATTTGAAGCACTACATAAATGCTAAATATTTTTATGTGGTTTATGCTAGTAATATAACATTAAACTTAAATGTTTACCTCTGTTCCTTCCTTTTCCTCTTTCTCTCTCCACCTTCCCTCCCTCCCTTATTTCCTTTTCTTCCTTCCCTTCCCATTTTTCCCCACTCTAGTATTTAAATAGGATGACGTATTCTTAATATGGTGGAGTGAGCTTTGGGCAGGACTTGCTGAAACTTTGACTAAGACAAAAATGTTTTACATAGATCTGTAATGAGGAAGTACCCCCAAGAGTCATAGAAACATAAAAATTTAACTGTCTGTATCTTGCTCAGATCACCCCCTGAAGAATGTATCTTGCTTTTTAAAAGAGCCACCATGTTCCTTGACAATCCTTCATTCAGGAAATGACTAGCTGCCCTTTAATTCCATTAAACTCAACTGAAAAACTTCTTCACACCTTGTAAAGGGGTACACACTTGAAGATACTTCTTTGCATTTAGTTAAGATCTTAGCATCCTATTGTCTCTGTTATCTGCCTCTTACAACCTGTAATTTCAACTGAGTTGGGAGAAAATCAGTTGATCAATAGGTCTCCTGATCAACACCTCTGATACACAAGTGTACACTGGTTTTCCAAGGAGAGGAGAAGAGACAGAAGAATGCCTCTAAATGTTCCTCTTCATCAGAAGCAATAAAATATTCATTGCCCCAAAATAGAAATGGGGCTTCAATGAGAAAAATAGGATCATGGAGGGTAAATCCATTTCAAAATATTCATTGCCCAAAATAGAAATGGGGCTTCAATGAAAAAAAAAAAAGGATCTGATGTGGAGGGGAGAAAGGTAAATCTATTTCAGGAGTTCAGAAAATAAAAGAACATCACAGAGAGGAAGAAGGGAAAGAAAATGACAGTTTCATACTTGAAGTTAAAAACACAACAAATTTGAAGGTAGGGGACAAAGTTGAATGTTCCAAGGAGGAAGAAGTCACTTCTTCTCCAAGGAAAGATCAATTAGATCCACAGAAATTATGAGTAGGAAATTATTCAGTAAGGGCCTAAGGAAAAAGAGACACTGGTGGCTGTTTGTGACTCTCTGCCCTAGGGGGGTGGTAAGGTGTTATTTGATAATTAAATAACAATAGAGAAGTCTGTCATTTTTTCCCAAGACATATATCTAAAAAATAAGAGGGATCCTCCAAAGATTTGTTTAAAAGGATTGATTTAGGAAATTCATGTGGGCATAGATGCTAACAGAAGAAGGAACCTAGAAAATATTGTCAAAGATTACAAAGTCTCGCTAAGACGCCAAAGATCATGGATCCACAGGTTATGTTTTCATCATTTCTGCCCATTGAAGGCAAGGGATGCAAAAGATTGAAGGTAGTATATGAAAATGGGTTTGGTTTTCTGGACTATAGGAAAACAGGCCCCTGTTCTGGAATAGTGTATCTAATAAAGGCAAGTAAGGATGCATTTACCTAGTGACTAACAAATCTAGTCAAAAGGGTTTTAAAATTAAAAAGATAGGAAAGGGAGAAAACTGTCTATCTAATAAGCTAGATATTATATGTGACAGCTACAATGAAGGAAGAATAGCATTTAAAACACCCAGAAGTTCAGAAGAGACAAAATCCAAGAAAGAAATCTGTCCCGGCCTGTGGGACACCACGAGGGCCTGAAGGGAGAAAAAAGGGGATGGGGACAAGAGACGAAGAATGGAGACAAGACAGGCTTTCTGATCAAGTCTCGTTTATTGAGGGCAATACTAGCAGTAATTATACTCCAAGAAAAGGAAGTAAGGGCTTTCCAAAGGTCAAGGAAGGGATGATAAGGTTATCAGAACATATTATTTCCAAAGAAGGATGGGGGAATCTACCTTTACAATCGTACCGTTTTATTGTTAGCACAGGTGGCTGATTCCTGGCCCCCTACAGGTCACCCTTTTCTATTCTTTTAGGAGGAGGAAAAGTATCTCCTTGGACCTGTGCCTGTCTTAGGTTGTCCTCGCAGGAATACAATCTTACCCGTCATAGGGAGGAGACAGTCACACCTGTCATCCCTGGCTTAGGTTGATTGTTCCCCGAGGGATCTTACCCGTCATTGGCTAGCCAGGTCTGCCAGGAGGAGAAATTTGTGAATACAAATCAGAGAACAAATCAGGATCGCCGGTTTCGAGGCGATGGTAGTGAACCTGAATGGGTTTAGCCAAGATGTCATCTATCTGTGTTTTTATAAATGCGATCACTTTCCGTGTTATCCATGGTCCGAATTATAAGGAGCAAGAAACCAAATATTGGTCCTAGTAAGGGGAGAATGTAGGGCAGGAAACCATTCATACCACTCCAGAGGGGATTTTCTAAGAGCTCACGGCCTCTTTTGACCAAATCCTCCAGCAATTTTTTTATCTTATCTCGAACCAATCCAGACTTATTAGCATAAAAGCAACATTTCTCTTGTAAGGCAAGGCAAATGCCTCCCTGCTCCCTGTTCGGCAGTCAGGAGGTCTAGCCCCCGCCGGTTTTGTAGGACCACTTCCTGGGACCTTTGTTCTTTAAATCTCTTTCTCTGTGGAAATTTAACCTTTACCTGACTCTCACAATTCCCTCCTCTTCTCAATAAGAATTATGTTTCTACACTTTTTGTTCCTGTTGTCTTTCCTCAAAGCATTCTAGCATTAGTTCGCATTCTTCATCAGATCATTAACTCTCTCAATCATCATCCTACCTCCACCTGATCCTGTTACCTGAATTCTCATAGCTGGTCCTATTGGGATACTTTTAGTTAGTGCTGTTTCTATTAATTTTTGCACTAGTCCTCTGATACAAGGGTTGATGCAGCACCTTACTACAGTTAAAACTCCCGCAGCTATGGTTAGAGAGGTGATGATGGATGCCAGACCAGGATTCTAACCATCACTTTAATCAGTTATCTATCCCAGAATTCTCTGCCAACTCCTCAGCTGAAGTGGTTAAACCTTGCAATGCCTTAGTGATGGTTCTACCTGGGACTGTGCCGCTGGGCAACATTTCATCAAGGGATTTTGGGGACTTAAAACAATATGAGAGAAGGAAGGAAAGAGTTGACCGACGCATTGACAAATTAAAAAGGGGGCAGTCCCCTTATTAAGTACAGATACAGAGACCCAAAAGTAATGATAAATTGTCCATTTAAAGCTTCAGAAGTCTCTTCTCATACCGCTGTCTGACACTCTCAACATCATCCGGTGAAGTCTTCTTGTCTAAGTGCTGTTCAAACAGTGTCCAGCAGACTCCTCCTGCAGAGATCCTTCTTCTTGTATCCACTCTCCTACAAGATTGATCTCAGCACAATTTTAAATTACCTTGCCAATAACCAGGGCAAATAATGAAAATTAACTCAACCCCTATGTCTTCACCATTACAAGATCAAAATTGGAACTTTGTCCAGTTGTCATGTTCCAAGACATTCAAATTAAAACAAAATTAGAACCTAGCCTTACATTCTGCATTACTTCTAGTTTTATACCTTGCATTAGTTCATTATTCATTCCTATTCATATTCCTCATCAGGAGGATGATATTCCACTAAGGAATTAATAACACACTCCAATACAAAGTAGTTAATTTAAAACCAGTACATATCAAATAACAAAACAATCCCAACTTCTAGTCATGTACAAATAAATAATCCTTAATTAAAGTAGATGCTTCTTTCAAGGCATTTACAAGATAAGCCATAAGCTATTCCTCTTTTAACATTAATTGTAACAAACTGAGATAACTTTAACATTAACTAAGTATTAACTAAATAACAGAATAATATCCTTGTTCCACAATCTCCTGGCCTAATTATCCCCTAATGATGGGGTAAGGGTCCAAGTCGACCCCTGCCTCTTACCCCAGAAAGAATGTGGCTCTTATTTGTCTAAGGGCCCCAGCTCCCCATCTTCCTTTGAAAGCCCTGGCCCCACTTTTTGATCTTATTCAGATGCCTTTCTAACCTCCTCCCTCCAGTTCCCTTCATTATCTGTTCCTATTGTCTATTCAATCTCTCAGACATTCCAATCAGAATTTTCTCCTAGACCCTTTTCCCAGCCCTTCCTCTGGTCACTCAAAGTTACTTTAGTGAATGTAAGATCCACCCTGATCCCTATATAAAATGCAGACTTTCTCATGACTGCTCCTCCTTATGGGGGTCATCTGGCCCATATGGTTTATCTCCAACAAACTTCTCCCCTGGCTGAAAGACCTGGGCTGAAGTTCTTCAGGAGGTACCGTTGTGCTGTGACCTTAGAGTCCCAGCACCCCAAACCTCCAGACTCATCATAACCATTATGAGAAATTAAAGGATCCTGACTTATACAGGAATACTTAATTCTGAAATTCTAGGCCAAATAACTCAATCTTTTTCATCTTACTATAATAACCTCAGATGCTCCCGCATCAATCTATTGCTTAATAGATTCAATATTTATGCTTACAAACTTATGAATATAGGAATTTGCCGTGAAAGAACATAACTAAAGTAAGGGAACAATTGCTTCCCTAGATTCATGTCAACTCTAGGCAGAAGTTATATAATGACCAACTGCATTGAGCCAGGTTTAAAGTCTGCCAGGTGTCAGTGGGGAAATTGAGTCAGGAGAATCCTACCTCAGCCTTGCAGAAAAGTCGTTCTCCCGACCTTCCCATGAGAACACCTTCTTGCAGCTCATAGGTGCAGCTCACAAACCTCTTTGCAGGTTGCTGACGTCATGGGTCAGTAGCTCAATCAGTTTGTTGTTAACCATACCTGGATTTAGACTCAAAATAATATTTCATTAACAGATTCCAAGGTCTTAGATAGCAAATTCCCCTCATCAGAGTTTCAGGTGTGACTATAGTGTCACATTAATTAGGGAACATCTCCAAAGTGAGTAGCTTGCATAACTTCCTACACATGTTGTGGTTCCTAATAACATCCTAAGTAAAATCAAATTTCCATTAAGATCATAAGTTGCTACTCCAAATAGATTTGCCTTTCTGTTTCTCAAGCTTATCTATCCCTAACCATCCTTAATCTGAAAGAATGAGACACTTTCAGGACTCGAATCTTATACATATAAGTTTAAATAGTAATTTTAGCTCTTTCTAGGCCATGGAATGAATTCAGATCAAAACAGTAAGATCTTTCTACTACTTCATGCTTATATGCTTTAGTATTAATCACTAGCCTTAGATCTCTGACACTGCTCCCATTGAGACTGTTTCTCTAAAAGCACCCAGTTAAGTCCAATCCAAGGACACAACAAACCCAGAAATGAAACTCTTAAGTTCATAAGAGATTTGAACATAATTTTCATCAACAATAAATTATTACTGCAACAAATTAGCTTGCAAATAGAAATTTAGTGGGCCCTCTAAAAGAATATCAAAGACTTCATCAAAACATCTTCTTCATAAAAGTATCTCCTTTTCTTAAAAACAGCTTACAATTTCCTAATTACCATTGTCAACCTGAACATTGGTTAAAGAGACCACAAGCTAGTGATAAGTGATATTCCACCCAGACTCAGGATGTCTGGGTTACTCAGTTTCATGGTCTCCAAATGTTTAACCTAAGCATGAGAAAGGAAATTTAAATAAGATAGGCAAATGTCAGATCCAGGACATCTGGGTGTCCTTTACCACCATCAAGGTAGTGTCTGGGTTAAAGGCGCCTCAGTGGTCATAAACATAAGAATGCTCTTGATCAGCATTCTTAGCTCACTCAGGAAGAAAAGATCAGTTCAGGTTATTTTGGCCCTTATTGGGGCTCGATCTTAAATAATTATCACCATAAAATTCCTAGTTACCTAATTTCTTTAGTCCAAAGGTGTCTGCAATGGGCCACTTAATCAGTAAGAGTTCCACCTCACAAAACTCCTGCACAGGATTGATAAGAATTACGAGATTTTACAAAATCTTTCTTTGCATAATTACATAGTTTCTTTACACACACACAAAAATACTTCTACCAGTAATTCACTTAAACAGTAACTCCAAATAGCTTAGTTAACAATTTTAAACTTCATAAGTGAGAGCCAAATAATCCCAGCTAAAACTTTCCTTTAAACAGAGAAAACTTTTAAGTTCTCATTTCTCAAATTATAGTACTTAAAAAGGAAATGTTACAGAACAGGGTCATATAGAATACCCCAACAGCCTTTACCCATTCCTTTTTTTTTTCTCTGAAGGCACAATTCTTAATTTAACATTCTAAGTTATAAAATGAATTGCTTTTCCAACAACATAACTAATACAATTGCTTACCAGATTACATCACATAAGAAAATTCAGAAATATGTAAGCAGTATATTAAAAACTTGGACCAGACCCAATTAATTATTATAAAAACCTTTTCTCTCTTTCTGAACCCCTTCACCAGGTTCAACAGTCTCCTGGGGCCACTCCCATCCCACTAGACTGGCTTTTCTTTATTATCTATGGGGTCTGATAGCCTCGGGCCACAACCAGATTCAACTTCAATGGCCCATCCCCCAACAAACCCAATAATTATCCTAAAGAAGGACTGGTTTGAAAAACATATATGTACATATATATTTTCCTATTTTTCTAATTTCTAAGTCAGGCCCTGATATGAGAGAATACCTCATTAATTCCAAATACATATCAATAAGCTTTTCCACAATAAAATATGTTTGTACCACAGGGCATACATTATAAAATTATTTCCACAATTGTAATAAACTTTGAAACGACCCATCATCAGTTTAGATGGATGTTCTTCTAAGTCACTTTGTACAGAAAATCATTCATCTCATCATTGATATGTTGAGACTATAACTTTAAACCACCATATATTTTTATAATAGTCAAGATTTTAAATGAAAATTTACTATCATAGTCTTAAAACCCAATATACCTCACTAGGTATTTAACAGTTTCAAATTATCTCAATTTCATCACTAAAGATAAAGAGACATCTCCACTCTTTATCACTGAAGACCCATTCTAGGCCAAGAGTTACTTTAACACCATTTCTACCTCACAATGGTCCCTCAAATTTTACAGTCTAAGAGTTTTAGAAATACCATTTTAGAAATACAGTAATAACCTAAACAATAAACTTCAGATAACATCAATTGAATTTCTAGATTATCACATATAAAAATTATCACTCTTATTACTCTTAGTACTTTTAACAATTACAATAAATAATAAATAGTGCCACTTCCAACATATGCCATTGTATTAAGCACTGTACAATCATCATTCATTTTCTTTTCCATAATAACCACTAGGTTTTTCCTTCATAGAACAGTAAACTTAAATCCAATCAGATCCTAATTTATGATGGCTATACATGATAAACATTTAAAAACATTTTTGTTTTAAATCCAATACTCTTGGCCCTTTAAAAGGAAATATTCTCCACATGTTTGTATATTCCCTTAAAGAGACACGTGTAAATAATTCCTACTTTAAACAATTATCTTCCTTTTTTCTTTCCTACTTCAATGTTAACTAGGCCTAATCAATTTTCTCCCCTTAGGCAGAAAGCTTCTAGAGTTCCAATAAGTAATTGAACAGCCCAGTTTATGCAACAATCTCCAATCACAATGATCTGCAAAATTTCACTTCAATTCTACCCAAAGCAGAGTCAAACTTCCTCACATTTTTAAAACACCTTGAAGGCAGCCAGAATCAATATCCAAGGGTGGCTTACCTCAAAACAAATACCCACTCATCAAGGCTGGGACAGCTTTGGACTCAGAAGGGACATAAGAATTGCAAACCCAGAGAAAAACACTCTCCCAGCCTTTCCCCAAATAGCTTTTATAATGTTAAAAACCCTTATTTTTGTAATGTTAAACACATTACCCCTACACCAGACACATTGGTGGGAGGGATAAAGACAGCCATTCAAACTCTTAGCCTTGGGATCCCATTAAACCTGAATTCTAATCCTGGGCCCTTTTTCTTCTCTTGGCCCTAGCCATCTTGGGCTGCAAGCTCCTTATCAGTTAAAGGCTGCTTGCTGGCCTTCCACTAACTTCTGAGAGATTCTCTCCTTTTTTATTCTAATCTCAATCTCCCCCAGAAAGCCTGAGGCAGGAGGTCTTTCCCACTGTTCCTTTTCCAATCTCAGACCTCAAAAGTTACCCCAAAATTTTTCTGGTAGACACAAAACATCCATAGACAGACAGACACACAGGGTGCGCGCAATCCTATTTCTAACCTTGACCGGTCTTTTGACCTAGGGTCCCCTTTGAATAGGTTCTGAGGTTTCTCTCTCTCTCTCTCTCTCTCTCTCTCTCTCTCTCTCTCTCTCTCTCTCTCTCTCTCTCTCTCTCTCTCTCTCTCTCTCTCTCTCTCTCTCTCTCTCTCTCTCTCTCTCTCTCTCTCTCTCTCTCTCTCTCTCTCTCTTTCTCTCTCTCTCTCTCTCTTTTTTTCCTCCTTTTCTTTTCCTCTTAGGAAAAGGGGGCAAGGAGCGGTAAGGCGGAGGGGCACCA
This sequence comes from Phascolarctos cinereus, assembly GCF_003287225.1. Taxonomy (NCBI): domain Eukaryota; kingdom Metazoa; phylum Chordata; class Mammalia; order Diprotodontia; family Phascolarctidae; genus Phascolarctos; species Phascolarctos cinereus. The sequence goes on along the minus strand of NW_027555514.1, from coordinate 177,343,106 downwards.
GACAAAGGAGGGGCAGAGCTCGGGGCAGAAGACACAGGAAAAAGGGAAAGATCATTGCTATAACGTGCGGTCTCTTCCTCAAGCGTGGCAGTACCAGTGGGGTCGAGGGGGCTGTCACCTATGGAGAGATTAGCAAGGCAGGGGTAGAGAGATTCTCACGGTGCAGAAGGCTGGGGGTTAAGGGGAGAACGCAAAGAGGGATCTTCTTTTAAGGGCATATCCATAGAAACTGAGTCATCATTTTTTCCTTTAGGTTCAAGTTTCGTTTGAGACTCTATATTTACGGCTCCATGGTTACTGGGGTCTATGGGAGGGCTTAGGACCCTCTCACTATTTTCTCTTTTAAAGATAACACTTCCCTCCTTAATAATTTTTGAAACATCTCTCTCCTGATGATAGATACTCAGTAAATCATTAATACAATTCCAATAATTGAAGGCAGTAACGGGGACCTTTTCTGGGCCAAATGTCTCATAATAGTCATTAAGACAATCTCCAACCCTTTTCCATCGTTTCTCATCAATTGTTCCTTCCTGTGGGAACCAGGGACAAACGTCCTTGAGGAAACAAAAGAACTGAATCAAATCTTTCTTTTTAACCCTTACTCCTCGCGCCTTTAAAGAGTCTTTAAGACCCGTCACAAACTTCTCATGAATACTAATGTCTTGTCCCATTGTACAGACGCCTCACTTACCTCAGGTCTCAATTCCTCGGGGCGGGCACTCCCGCGGCGACCACCGTCACTATTGTCTAGGCTGCAGCTTAATTCTCAGAGGTACATCTGACAAAAGGCCATTCCCAAAATCCACAAACCTTCGAGCCCCACGTTGGGCGCCATCTGTCCCGGCCTGCGGGACACCACGAGGGCCTGAAGGGAGAAAAAAGGGGATGGGGACAAGAGACGCGAAGAATGGAGACAAGACAGGCTTTCTGATCAAGTCTCGTTTATTGAGGGCAATACTAGCAGTAATTATACTCCAAGAAAAGAAAGTAAGGGCTTTCCAAAGGTCAAGGAAGGGATGATAAGGTTATCAGAACATACTGTTTCCAAAGAAGGATGGGGGAATCTACCTTTACAATCGTACCGTTTTATTGTTAGCACAGGTGGCTGGTTCCTGGCCCCCTACAGAAATCAGCAGGAAAACCCGTGGATTCAGATATCTACATACAAATGCTGAAAGTTTAGGCTGCAAGCAAGAGGAAGTAGAGTTCTAACTCAAGGATACAGGTGTGATGTCACAATCATCACTGAGGCTTGGCAGGATAGCATCTTGAAAGGGACCAGGATTATATAAATGAGGAGTGGAGTACCATTGCATGGTCTTTAAAAACATACTTGAGAGGAAATTCAGGAACTAGAGTAGGGTAGCATGGTGGAGACATTGAGGTAAAGTTTAATGGAAGGGCAAATAAAAATTGTTTTGTCTTTGGAATGTACTATAGACTACCTGGACAGAAAGTAAAAATAACAAAGGAGTTTGGGAAATATAAGCCTGCAATACAAGGATAACACGGAAGTGATGGGAGATTAACTCTATACATCTGTTAGAACTCTCAGCCAAACACAGCATCTAATCACATCTTGATTTGCCTTAAAGAAAATTGTATCCTTCAAAAGATGGAGGAACTAACAAAAAGGAATTATTCTCTGAATCTAAGAATAACAAAAAACAGGCAGCTGGAATGGGAATGATAGGGGCCTTAGAGGGATGTTCACTCCTCCAATTTATGATAAGCAAGCTGGGTCTGATATGCACCTTAAATTTGGGGAAAATAGCTTCTCATGGGAGAAACATTTCAATAAGGAGAAAAATAGAAATAGTCTGAAGTGGATAGGGTACTCACCAATTTAGATTTTTAAAAGATGTCTGCAGAAGATGGAAGCAGGGATAGGTAATAGAATAGATAACAAACACAAGAATATGGCATGATCCAGTGCAAAAAAATTGTCAGGAGGACCCAAGCTCAGAATGAATGAGCTGAATGAAATTAGCAAGGAAAGCTAAGTACAGCCAAAAGGATGTTTTTATTTGTTTTAGTTTTAAAACTATACTGAGGGAAAGAATGACTAAAGAAAGGATAAGGCCACTGTTGGTTTTAAAGGGATGATGATAACTGAAAACATAAAGAGGTAAACTACACGCTTTTTATTGCTTGTTTTCTCTGCCAAAGAACATTTGATCTGTACTGGAAATGATAGAACAAATATAGTTATCAGAGAATTAATAACCAAGATAAATAAGCACCCACCTGCCCTTCATTAATCTAAATCACAGCCTAGATGAATTCAACTGTTGAATACTGAAAGAATTGATGGATGTGATTACTGAGTCATTGCTACTGATATTTGAAAGATTAAATACAAAGAGAAAATTAGTCTGGAGAAAAAAAAACATTGTCCCAATTAAAAAAAACAAACAAACCTGAAAAGAGTAGAGTCTGAAAGCTATAGAATAGTAAGTTTGATTTTTACTCATAGGAAAAATTCTAGAATAGGTAATTAAAGAGATAGTAAATCTTTAGAAAAGGAAATTGTGATAAAAAATGAATCCTGATATCAATACACCATATAAACTTTTTTTCATTTTTTGATTGGATTAAGTCAACTAATAGACAAAGGTAATAATGACGTAGATACAGTTTATATAGATTTAATCAGCATTTATTCATATAATTCACATAAAAAGATGGAGATATATGAAATAAACATCAGTGCAATTGAAATAATGTATGAATAAGGAGACATTTATTTAAATACTCTCTTCAAAACACTGAGCTAAGCATTGAGTATACAAGTACAAGAAGCAAGATAGCTTCTGTCCTAAAGAAGCTTACATTTTAATAGTTCTAAAACAACAAATATATGGGATTGATGCCCAATGGGGTTTTAGTCAGTGAAGTCACAATGACAGTGAGTTGATTTATAGGACAGTCAAATGACATATTCTTTCCAAAAGCAGCAATATTATTGATTTCATTAGGGCAGATAGCAATATGACCCAAGTGGCAGGCTAGACATATGAGTGAAATGTGTAGCATGGTCTGGACACTGTCTAGATGTACTAGGCTACGTAATTTCACACTTATTTAATCCATAAACAAGAAGGCTCCATTCCCTAGCATGGAGATCCTAAAATCTGGATTAACTTCCTCAGAGACTGGAACATAGGTTCTGTAGGTTAAGCCCCAAAGGAGCTGATTCAAATGGGGAGAACCAGTACAGCCATAGCATGCAAGATGGCAAGATGTCTCAGATGGATGACTGAATGACTAAATGGGATAGATTCAGAATGTTTGAATTGTTGTAGGCAGAGGATCCAGGTTTAAGAGAATGATAATAGTTTTCTCTTCTCTCTTCATCAGGCTTTATCTGTGGTATCATGGGCAGTTCTGAGCACTGCTGTTTTCAAAGGACATTGATTCTAAGGTAAAGCATCTGGAGGAGGGCAGACAGGATGCTTAAGGGTTTAAATCTAAATAGTATGATGATCATTTGAAGGAACCAGAAATATTTAGCCAATACAAATGAAAGTTAGTACTTGAGCTGAGCTTGGAAGGAAGGAAGGAAGACTGTCTTTTGCCAGGAGGCCAGTGTCACTGGATTGAAGAGTATGTGTCAGGGAGTAAAGTGTAAGAAGACTGGAAAGGCTGGAAGGGCTATGTTATGAAGCACCCCACTATGTGCCAGACAATATGGTAACCACTGGGGATATAAAGAAAGACAAAACATAACCCTGCTCTCAAGGAGCTCACAGTGAGGTCTCTTTGACTCTCAAATTCTGTTATTCTTTTTTTATTGTTGTATCTCCAGTACCTAGTCCAGTTCATTACTTGTAGACAACTAATTGTTAAGTTAAATTGAATTGAATTGACTTTGTGCATATTTAGCTATAGTATCAATTTATTGTCCTCATTTGGCTATGGTAATACTGGCAAAATAGAAAATGTAGAAGAGACATCATTGAAGTGAAAGGTACATATAGTCATAGAAAACACAGATAAACTATTTGCCACTTTCGAAGTGTACTATGGGCTTTGGGATATATTATTTTCAACGATATCATGTAACTGGAATGCTAGATATTTAGTTTTAAATATTATGGAACAAAAAACTCTAATGTTTACAGCTCTGGAAACTTCTTGGGATAAAATCAGTTCAAGAGACAAAAAACCCACCTTATTTCTATAAGAACTATGCATTAACTCCCAGATTAGAGAGAGGATTTTCAAATAGAAGAAAGGGAATATTAAATATGTATTGTGAACATTAACTTCCTCTCTTAAGTCTACTGCCTACAAATCTGGACACAACACTTTTATTTTTGTTCTTTTTGCTTTCACTGGCCACTTACCTTAGCATCTAGATGTGTGTGTGTGTGTGTGTGTGTGTGTGTGTGTGTGTGTCTGGCATATATACATAATTGTTGGTCTTAAATGATAAGACACACACATTATATAACTATCAATACTATAGACAGGATTTTATGGAGTATTTCCTGATTTATTTATACAAAACTCAAAAATAAAGGTCTTTTTCATCCTGCCTCAATAAGTGTAATGATTTTCTTGGCTTCCAGCCCCTACATCCCTCCAGCCCTGCAGCTGGGTCTACTTAGCCTTAAACTTAAGGGCCAATCCTTGCAGTAGCTCTGGGTCAGATTCACAGAATCAAATCAACCTGCAGTCTGGTTTCATTCTGAGAGTGTATTGAAGTTCCTGTAAATAATATAAATAAGCTTCTGCCTTTTTTTTGTCCCTATGACAAGCCCCAGACATATGCCTCATCTGAAAATATGTCCCTAACTTTTCAGATTATGCCCTACTCTTTCCCAGTCGGTCTAGATCTCTAATTTCTCCATAAACTCCTTAGTCTGGTCAATCCCACAATTGATTTGGCTCCAGACATGACAATGAGGTTTAATAAAATGTTTTTCATAAGTAGTGGTGTGCTGGAACCAGCTCTAATGGCTTTGAGAGCCTATTGTTAAATTTTCAGTGTGATTGTTTACACCTCAGATTTTGGCAATCACTACAAATCAGGGATAGATTTATTGTTTTGACTGTTGCCTTATGAAATTGTTAATAATGCTGATTAAACTTTAAAGTATGTGCATACATTTTTTTTCTTTCTTTCTGGTGAACATATTGTTAACTATTTACCAGTACACTCCTATTTTGCTCTACAAACATCGTTAGAGCAGTAGAAGGATTGGGGTATGAAATCATCACCAGATTGGAGGTTTAGTGACTGGAGGCTAATAATAATAATAATAATAATAATAATAATAATAATAATAATAATAATAATAAATGGCACTTGCATAGTAATTTAAGGTTTGCAAAGTGTTTTACGTTCATTACTCATTTGAAACTCACAACGCTTAGGTCATAATCCCTTCCCTCAGGAAGCTTCCAACATATTACAGGTGATATGGCATATACAAACAATTGTAATAAAAATTAGAAAGTGATCATTGAATAGAAGATATTCTAGATGGTCATCTAAGAAAGACTTGGGGGTATTAAAAAAATAATAATGTCTCATCATTATGTAGTGCTTTCCTCATAAATTGGATAGTACAATTTTATTATTTCATTTTAAAGATGAGGAAACTGAGGCTATTGTTGTTTGGTGACTGGTCTGCAGTTGCAAAGTGAGTGTCAGATGTAAAACAAGATTTTATGGTGCCAGTTCTGGTGTTATTTGCCCAACACCATATGTATGAAGAAGGAGAACTATTAGCTGAGCCTAAAAAGAAGGGAAGGATTTCAAGAGGTGGAGATTGGGGGATATAGGTGGGTTAGAGAGAGAAGGGGAGCTCTTTGAAGAACAAATCATTAAAGACATGGTTAGGAAACATCTTTAAAAAAGTGAGAATAAAGGGTAAGCATAGCTTCATCAAGAACAGGTGATAGATGGCTGATGAATGTTTACTTTTTTTTTATAGAGTAACTAAATAAGTAGAGGAGAACAATGATGTTTCCCTAAATTTTAGCGACACTTTAAACAAAATATTTCACAATATTCTTTTATATCCCTTGCAAGCAAGAACTATTTCATTTTTGTATTTGTATCCAATCACAGCGATTTATATTCCAATCACAGTGTCTGGTACATAGTAGATACTTAAAAAGTTGTTGATATGCTCCAGCCAAACTCTATTTCTTGATATTTTGGAATCATCTCCTGCTTGTGCACAGGTTGTCCCCTACTCCTGTAATAACTCTGTCTTCACACGCACCTCTTAGAATATCTAATTTCCTTCCAAGCTCAGTTCAAGTACTAACTCCACATGAGGCCTTTCCTGATCCCCTAGCTACTTGTGCCTCCCCCCAAAAAATTACCTTGTGTTTATTTTGACTATACACATGTATGCATGTTGTCTCTCCCACAGAATGTAAATTACTTAAGGAAGGGATTGATATGTTTTTGTCTTTGTATCCCTAGCGCATAGCATGGTGCCTGGCATATATTAGGCACTTCTTCTTGGTGATTGATCAATGGGCAAGAATCAAAAGTCAAGAAAGCATTGCCTATAATTTCTAAAATCCATCTCTCTCTCTCTCTCTCTCTCTCTCTCTCTCTCTCTCTCTCTCTCTCTCTATCTCTTTCTCTCTCTCTTTCTCCCCCTGCCCCTCTGTCTCCCTTTCCCTCTCCCCTCCCATCTTTTTCTCCTCTCTCCCCCTCCCTCATTTCCTCTCTCTCATCTCTTTCTTTCCCTTCCTGTCTCCCCCCATCTCTTTTTCTCAACAGGGACATTTGTTCTTCAATCATGTAGTACTCATACTATTTCCAAGATTTTTCAAAATCACTGCCACAGACTCCAAGATCCTTCCAAACATATTTGTTAGTTCTTTCAGGTTCAATAATTAATCTGGGCCAAGTGATTTGAACTTATCAGGGACAGCTAAGTGTCTTCTTACCATACCATAACTTATCTTGGGCATTATCTGCCATTTTTTTTTGTCTGTCATTTTATCTGTATTAAGTATTTTCTTTGGCAGAAAAAAAAACATGTGAAAAAAGAGTTGAGCAGCTTTGCTGGTGTGGTCTATCACTGTAGACTCATACATCCCAAGAAGCCTTCTTATCTGCTTTGGTCCTCCTCTTTTCCCTAATATCTTTAAAATTATCAATATCTTTCTTTTTCACTTCTTCATCTCCAAATATTTCTCTCCCACTTACCTATCTGGCAAAGCTTTCATGTATAACAAAGTTGAGAAAAAGAGAAAAAAGTTAATCCAAACCAACCAACATATCACCCATCTGACGGTATACTTAACATCCCACAGGCATAGTTTCCCAGCCCTGTAAAGAGGGGAGCCAAATTTAGTTACTACATTGATAACAGTGTTCAGTTTTTGTTTTCACTGACATTATTGTAATCAATGTCCATGCTGTTTCTTGGTTCTTCTTAATTCATTATTTATTGGCTTATATAGCTTTTCTTATGCTTCTCTAAATTCTTAATTCAGCATTTTTTATTGTACAGTAATATTTTATAGCATTCTTGTGATACAATTTCTTTAGGCATTTAATAATTGATGGATTTAATTTTTTTGCTAACATAAAATATGCTGCTATAAATATTTTGGTGTATATTGAACTTTTCTTATTATCTTTGGCCTTTTGGGGATATGTGATTAAGAGGGGGAATTCTGGGTTGAGTAGTATGGGTATTTTGGTCACTTTGAGCATAATTTCAAATTAATTTCCAGAATGGTTGGACTGATATCCCCCTAACATTAATTGTTTCCATCTTTAGTTATCTATCTTGACCAATTTTCTGGATGTGAAGTGAAACCTCAGAGCTCTTTTGATTTGCATAATCATTAGTAATGGACCAGTCTCCTATGATTGTTAAGGATTTTTAATTCTTCTTTCAAAAACTGTTTGTATGTCTTCCTTGATCATTTTTCCATTTCTTCAACACAATTTTCAAAAATTCTTTTGCTTTCCTTCCTAACTAAATATGATTCTGAGTTTTAGTACTACTAATCAGCATTTTTACTCTAACTTGTCATATTTTTGTACTCCTTCATTATCTGTTCTTTCATCTTTTGTAACTGTCATTTTGAAATCTAAGCAATTGGCTAATTTCCTCTGCATCTATATTAGTCTTCTCAGATGATTCCCATCATCCTTATCACTGGAAGTATTCCTTAAGGTGGACTGAAAATTTAATTTTGGAGAACACTCTATCTTTCTTGGGCTGACTTCTCCCATAGAATTTTAGATTATGGGTATATGATTTTACTTATTCTTGCTCTGAAATACTTTTAAACATGTTCTCCCCCAATCTAGGATTCATGTCAGATTACTCCTGGATTCCCCCTCTTTCTTTATTACAAATTTTACAATGCTGTAGTCATTCCTCACTAAAGTTACCATCTGATATAATATTAAAACCCTGCTGTTAAAATCAGACCCAGAAGAGAAAATTTTCTTCTTGCTTCTTGCTCATTCCAAAAGATAGTAAAGAAAGAGAGAACACTAACAAATGACAAGATAATTGAATCTCTCCTCCACCTTCTATATCATCCTTCTAAGCCAGGTTTGTGATCTATTTCCTTCATTCCTCAACTATTACTTCTTTCTGTGCAGGTGGTCTACAATATAATCTGATGACAATATTGCTTCTGTATCTGTCTTCATTGATCTTCACCCAAATTGCTTTCCAACATACTCCTTGTCAATATTTTCTATATTTTCTCACTTAAGTCTCTCCAAAACTACCCAATTTTCTTTTACTTGTCCTGTTTCTTTTCAGCATACTAGATTTATTGCATCTAGAGATTTATTTCAGTCTTAGGTTTCATCCCATTGAATCCCAGTGGTACCTGTGAATTCAAATTTACCACTTTATGTTAAAAATTCGAGTTCATTTTGCTTGTTGCCTATATTTTGTGCTTTTGTTACAGATAATTAAGGTAATAGAATTTAATATTGATTACTTCCTCAAGTGTTGTCTCCTGGGAACTTTGGGGTATTGAACTACCATTCTTGAATCTATATTGTAGCTAATCTCTATAGTATCTAGTGTTTTTATACGTATGCATATATATAAACATATGTATATGTACATGGTTAAAAATGATACTTGTGAAATCTATTTCAAATCTAAAAAAAGGAGCAATATGGTTTTACTATAATTAGGTAATATATGTGCAAAATTTTATTTGAAAAGTCTTAGGATATAATAATTTTATCTATTAAAATAACTTCTTAGAGTCTGAAAAGTTATTAAGAAAATTTGGGAACCAGAATTACATAACAGAACTCAGAGGCAGTATAGTTCAACACTTACCCCCGAAGGCTTGCCTCTACTCTGAAAACACTATCCAGTCTATGCTTTGAAATTTTTTTTTGTGGAGAATCCTGTGATATTTTCTTCCTGATCCAAAACATTTGCATGTTACAGTTAAGAATAAGAAAAGATACTAAAAGGGATAATGTTTCATTGTATAAATGGCACATATAAAAAGACCACAAAATGGCCAAATTTTAGTGACCTTTTCATCTTAATGGAATATCCGTGAGAAATGTGATCATTTATTACATACCACCAAAGAGAAGCCTTCAATATACAAAATTGTATTGAATATTTTAATATAGACATTTTTTCTCTACAAAAATTGAATTACCTTAGCAATTAATTACTTTAAAAATAAATTATTAGTGGACATAAAGGCATTCTTCTCAGATACAATTGATTTACAATTGAAAAAATAAAAGCTGAAGAAATACCATTTTAAATCTGTTTCATTAAAACAAAAGCACACACACTTAAAGCTTATTAAATGGCACTACTCCAAATACCCACTGGGGAGGGAGAAGCATCAGAGTGTGGGAGTTGGAGAATCTGAGTTCAAATCCAAGGTTTGCCATTTAACGTGTGACTGTAGGCACTTTTTGACCTTAATGGGACTCATTTTTTTTTTAATCTGCCAAATGAGAGATTTGAATTTGATGATATCTAAGGTCCCTTCTAACTCTAAATTTATATGCTCAGGAATTTTTAGAAAAATAAGCGGGAAAAAAATCTTTTTTTTAGACCAAAATACCCATACTACTCAACCCAGAATTCCCCCTCTTAATCACATATCCCCAAAAGGCCAAAGATAATAAGAAAAGTTCAATATACACCAAAATATTTATAGCAGCATATTTTATGTTAGCAAAAAAATTAAATCCATCAATTATTAAATGCCTAAAGAAATTGTATCACAAGAATGCTATAAAATATTACTGTACCATAAAAAATGCTGAATTAAGAATTTAGAGAAGCATAAGAAAAGCTATATAAGCCAATAAATAATGAATTAAGAAGAACCAAGAAACAGCATGGACATTGATTACAATAATGTCAGTGAAAACAAAAACTGAACACTGTTATCAATGTAGTAACTAAATTTGTAGTAAAAGAAAATTGGGTAGTTTTGGAGAGACTTAAGTGAGAAAATATAGAAAATATTGACAAGGAGTATGTTGGAAAGCAAAAAATCATACTCAAAGATTCAAGCTCAAATTGTCTTCATCCCCAATGGGTATTTGCCATTAAGTTAGTAAGTATAGAAGAAAAACCAACCAAAACAATGACCAGCATTATGAAATTTCAAATCCCTTTATGAAAATCACTAAAGAATAAAGGATAAGTGAAAATATATAAATCACTTAAGAAAGTTATTTTTAAAGAAATAAAATCCTGACTCCCCAAGAAAATGACATATATGAAAGGAGGGACCTATTTTTGCAACTACTATTTTTTTCTCTTCTTCCAATATTGAAACAAGGTAAAGAGGATAATGGGAGTCTCACAGCATGGGAGGGAGAAAGCAGTGATGCTTTTTACAATCTACTCATTATATCTTTCCACATCTCTCCAGGGAACATGTTTCTTGGTGGAATGGAAAGAATCAGGTGTGAGTATGTTAGATTGCAAAGTGAATCAACAAACACTCATTGAGCACCTACTATATGCAAGGCATAAATGGTTGTATTAAATGAATGGGTTTTAAAAATCATATTCAGTTTTTCTTATTTCAATCTATTTGACCATTGTAAATGGATTACTCATTTTATTTTCTTTGTGGACACTTAATGATTCTCATACAGTAGACTAACACTATGTTTTTCTTTCCAATACTGTTGAGAGGAGGCTTGAGTCTAATGGAAATTATTTTCATCATAATTTTAAAATTTGTTGAAAACATTTATCTTTCCTAGAGAAATGTTGATTTGGGACCTAATATATCTGTGAGTGTTCTTGAAATACTAACAGTCAAGACTTCATTCTCATCTGAAACCCACAGGTCTTCTGTTTGTGGAGAATTTTATGAAATTATAAGGATTTCCAAGTATTAAGAATGAATGCTTAATTAGAAATATGAATCTGGCCAAAATGGTTAAAAAGCAGATTATGGATTCTTTTGAAAGTGTTTCACACATATATTATTACCCCTGGAAATAAGAGATTAAAAAAAAAACCCTTAATTACTCTGAATGAACCAGAAAGCCTCTAAACTTTTTCTGAGCATTTTGAATAACATAGTCTACATTAACTAATTTTATTTACTCTAGATTGGGGTTCTTAAACTTTTTGAAGGTGAAAGAATTTATAATACTATCTCTTTAGCAGTGTCATGAAACCTATGACCCATTCTCAGAATAATGTCTTAAAATCATAAAATAGAATATGTAGGATTACAAAAAAAACCAATATATTGAAATATAGCTATTATTTTTTAAAATCAAGTTTATAGATCCAGGCTAAGAACTCCTATTTATGAAGGCAATGAATAGTCTTAGTTTGGCAGGAACTTGGATCAGTTGATAATTGAGAAGAATATAAGATGTTCACTTTACAAAATTTTTTTTTGTAATTAATATAGAAAAAAAGCATGATAGGGATGTCATTATTTAAAAAAAAGCTTTCCAAGTTATCTATGCAAATCCATAAAAAATTAGTTTGAACATTTTGTGGATTTTAGGAGCTGTGCTGTAACTTGAGTAATATTTGTTGAAGTATTCAGAGAATGCTACAGGAAAAGCATATTAACATGCAGCACTTACCGTGAGCTCCCTATCCCTTTGGAAATAAAAATGAACCATTTGCTAGAAGCTTATTACTTAGCCAAGTTAAAGAATTTTCCTCCACTTACTCCCACCCTCACCAAGTTTTAAATTATGTCTAGCTGGAGGCAGGATCCCTGGAATTCTGATGAATGCATATGGTATAACAACAAGGAGCAAGCAGAGTTCAGATTCTTATTTAATTAAATAACCATATGCATTCAAAGTATAGTCAAGGCTTAAACTTTTTTTGACATTGAACTTTTTTTTTGTAATTGGATAAAGGTGAAGGAGAAATATAATTTTTTTCCATACTTAAAAAAAATGAACACCTCTATGGAAACTCCAACACTAAACATGTCAATTAAATGAAAAGTCACATATGCACATAAATGAGTTCTCTAGATTATGTATGTATATGTGTTGTGCATATGTACACACACACAACATACACACATAAATGGGTGGTGCAGATTGGCCTGGAGTCAGGAAGACTCATCTTCCTGAGTTCAAATTTGGCCTCAGACACTTACTAGCTGTATGACACTGAGCAAGTCACTTAACCCTGTTTGCCTCAGTTCCTCATCTGTAGAAGGAAATGGCAAATCACTCCAATATCATTGCCAAGAAAACTCAAATAGGGTCATGAAGAGTTGTACATGACTGAAAAATGATTGAACAGTAACAATGTATCTATATATCTATCTATATATACAATATATACATACATGTATATACAGAAGCACACACACACATACATGACAGAGAGAGAGAGAGAGAGAGAGAGAGAGAGAGCGCCTTGTGTATATTTATGTGTGCTCTCAATCTTGGTTTTCTCAGCTACAAAATAAAGAGGCAGGACTCAACGACTTCTAATATCCCTTCCAGTTCTAACTCTACAATCCTATGGTTCTATGATCCAATGGAGGGAAAAGATTTTATAACATTGAAAGTAAATTCAACTTAAAACTTTAACTTAGGCATTAGAAATAGGATTCGTAGGATAATAAATTTCAAGTTGAAAGGGATCTTTCTAGTTTCTGATGAAAAACTGAGGCCCAGAGAGTTTAAGGGACTTGCCCAGGATCATAAAGGTAGTAAGTAGGCTAGCCCAGACTCAAACCCCAGTCTTTTGACCTCAGAACAAGTGTTCTTTCTATTGTATTTAAATGCCTCTTCTATTTGATTTTAGCACATTATTAAAAGGGTCTTGGTTGGCTAAATTATATTTGGCTTTTCCCCTCCATTCTATGACAGTGGTCTATTAGAGGAACCAAATGAATTCCACCTATTTTGGCCTTGCCATAAGGTTTATGACCTCTGGTCCTCCTGACTCCAATGCTGGAGCTCTATTCATTGCACCACCTAGCTGTCCCTTGTTTATGAACTTTTTTTGCTCAACTGGTCACCTTTTTTTCCCCAAATCTCTTTGGTTTTTAAACAGGACAGGTTATTAGCCTTCTGTTGATTTATTCTTGCCTCTCTCCTCTTATTTGCTTTTTTTCTTTTACTTCACTGTACTAGTATTCTAGAAGAATGATTTGTCCCCAAACTTTCAGATGATAAAACTCATAGGAAAGCATATATCCAAGACTATATCCTCTGAATTTTCTATGGCTCCTGTGTAGATATTTAATTGTAATTATAGGGATAACATTTAAAATATTTTTCTTATAAATTTCAGCAACATTAAACATTTTTCTTTATAATGAGGAATAACTGGATTTAATAAGGGTAGAGCAGCACATGAGACAGAAAAAAAAGACTAATGGTGAAAAGGTGGTGACATGAAAGTTTGTTATTGTTGCTATTATTCATCCTTTCTTTTTTAAGATCAGTGACATCACAGGGTGATGTCTTTACTCTCACATGAATTAGATTTAAGTAAGGCAGAGTTGCATAAATTTGTCACCCCCACTTCTCTTCCAGAGCTGTCAAAGTCCAGTGGCAAGAAAAAAGTCAAGATGACTGGCAATGGCTTGAGATACAGTGGATTATCTTGATGTCTTCAATATCTGACCCAGCTCTAAGTGCTCCACAATGCCTGCTTCAGCTGTCCTCATGGCTATTTGAATGAATTGTTCTCATCTCCCATCCTGCTGGTGGAAATCTTCACATGCTTGGGTTTGGGGCCTGTCAGTTACCCTCAATCTGATTTAGCCCATCTACCAAGATGGTTTTACTGGGGGGTGGCCATTGTGCATGCTACAGCTTCTTGGAGCCATAGGTTAAAGTTGAGTGTCAGGTGGACACCAAAGATGGATGAGCAGCCCTGAAAAAGTCTCATCAAGCCCTCACACAGAATTACACATCCTCCAGCCAAGCCTAGTTCTCTTAAGTAATTTCATAGAAAAGATTTTAGAAGGCGCCAATTGAAGTAAAACCAAAGGAACATACTAGTAAGACCCTCTAATCACTACAGACCTTCCCAAGAACATGGCCCTGAAAGGGTTCTTCTAAGAGGGTCTTCTACAGTGGCCTGAAATTAGCCTAATCTTTAGTAAATAGGGGCTGAATAAAGTGGGAATAAGGCCTTATTCTATCAGAACCAGAAGAAACAATGATAACTGTTGATAAAAAAAAAGGACGGTGTAAAAATACATAGATGACTCTGCTCTGGGCAAAGCCTATATGGTTCAGAGTCAACCAAGAAGCCTGAAGCTAGCCCAACTACCAATAAGGGATCCTCCAGTGAAACAGAGAGGGATAGTGCATGGAAACTATCTCTGGGTGATGTCCAGAGTCCTAAAACTATGTGATTTCCAACGTTCAGTGGCTGTACCAAATGATCAAAGAACAAGAAGCATATAGAGATTCTCCCTGAATCCTCTATGAGGACTGGTCATCAAAATTTCCACCATTTGGTAAGGTCATTCAGGGTCTCAGCAGAAACAATATCAACTACTGGTTGGTGACTGTGTAAGGAAGAAAAAGAAGTAGGGCAATAACCATGCCCTAAGTGTTTTATCAGGAGCTAAAAGAAGAAGCTAGGAATTGGATCAGAGGGAAAAGGCTGATCACAGCTCTAACCACAACTCCTTGTCACTAGACAGTGCTAATGAAGAAGGAAGGAAATATAAGACAACAGAAGAGAATTCTGAATCCAGTGAAAAATTATATACTATGAGTTACGATAAGTAGCATAGATAAACCCAGAAGAAGAGAGTACTCCACAGTAAGTTCAAAGAGAGTATGGGGGGCGGAGAAGAATGGGTTGGCTACAAGGACTCCAACAGTGGATGGAGGAAATGAACAAAAACATTTTAAAGATTAAATTAGAGCTCTTGAGAAAAAAAAAACTTGAATTAAGACTAAATAGTTTAGGAAACAAAGTAGAAGATATGAACAAATTAAAAGACTTCATGAAAAAGAGAATGGAAAATAGAACTCAAATTCCATAAGACAATACCAGAGTGAAAAATTATAATCAACAAAGGGCATTGGAGAAAGGATTCAAACTTAAAAGGAGATTAAGTAATTAAATACTGAAGAACATGTGGGTTAAAGAACAACAAGCAGAAATAATAGATACATTCATTCAACAAATTAGACAATACACCCAAAACTTTTGGAATGCAGCCAAAGAACTCATGAAAGGAAAATTAATTTTCTAAATGTTTCAATCAGCAACAACAACAAAAAAAGATGAATGAATTGGGCATAAAACTAAAAAAATCCAAAAAAGCAACAAATAAATTTATCTCAAATTAACACAAATTACAAATTTTGAATACTAATTAAGAAATAAACAGTTAAATTGGTAAATAAAATAAGAACTGTTTATCTAGCAAAATAGGTAAGCCATTAGCTAATTTGATAAAATAAAGGAATGACAAATTAGCATATTAAAAAATAAAAAAGGAGAAATCATAAGAGATGAAGAGGAAATCATTAGAAATTATTTTGTCCAACTATATACCAAGAAACTGACAGAAGGAATTGGTAAATTAAAAATATAAATTATCTATATTAACAGAATAAGAAACATAGAATTTAAAAGCAGTATAATAGAAACAGTAATTGAACAACCTGGAGATGAACTCCCGAAAGAAAAAAAAACCCTCTTAAGTCAAATGGATTTCTAATTGAATTCCAATACACATTCAAGAACAATTCTTTCCAAGATTACATTAATTATCTGCACAAATAGAGAAAGATGATGTTTTATCAGACTTCTTCTATGAGCCAGATAAGGCCATGATATCTAAACCAGAAAGAGATAAAGCAGATAAAGAAACCATATTAATATTTATAATAAACATTGATTAAAAAAACCTGAATAAAATAACATAACAATAGAATTCAAGTGTTAGAAGGGACTTCAATGTTTCTCTAGTCTACCTCATAAATGAAGAGAATACTCACAATAACTTTCCCCTAAAGTGGTTGCACTGTTTTTTGCTTACTCACCACTTCTCTAGGCAGCCCATTCCACTTTTAGACGTTATATGTTAGAAAGTCTTATTTCCAGGCACTGAACTAAAATTTCCCTCTCTGTAATTTCTAACCACAGTTTTTGGTTTTTCCTTTCAGTATCGAATAGAACAAATCTAGTTCTCCTTCCACATGAAAATCTTTAAACATTTAAAACTTCTATTGAACCCCATGAGTCTCTCTTTCTCCAGGTTAACCATGCCTAATTCCTTCACATGATCCTTACCTGTTCTTCTTAAACTGTTTTGCTAAGAACTAAATATCATGCTCCAGATGTGATTTGCAGAGGGCAAAGAGACAGTATCAATGTATTGAATAAATTATACACTATGACTAGATTGTTTTTTTTTTAAACTAAGATACAGAGGTAGACCAATATTAGGAAGACTATATACATAACAGACAAAATTAATACAAAAATAATAGAAACCATGATTTTATCAATGGATTCATGAAAAGCTTTAGACAAAAAGCAACTTTTTAAAGTTAGAAAGCACAGGAATACATAGACCTCCCTCTATTGTGATGAAATACATTTATTGAAAAGTCACAGTGGAGCAGCTAGGTGGCACAGCAGATAGAGCAACTGGATCTACAGTCAGAAGGACTTCAGTTCAAATCCAGCCTCACTCACTTACTAGCTGTGTGGTCCTGGGCAAGTCATTTAATCCCGAATGCCTCCAAAAAAAAAAGAAAGAAAAAGAAAAAGAAAAAAGTCACAGGTAGTCAGTTCATCTGTACTGGAGAAATGCTACAAGCCTTTCCATTAAGATCAGGGGTAAATCAAGTATGTCCAGTATTCCCATATTATTAGCCATAGTTCTAGAAATGCTAGTTATTACAACAAGAAAAGATAAAATAGATAGAATAAGCATAGGCAAAGATAAGACAAAATTGTTGCTTTTCACAGATTTTTTTTAACTTAGAAAATCCAAGAGGTTCACTTTATAAGTAGCTTTAAAATTGACTTCAGTAAAGTATGAAGAAACAAAATAAACCCACAAAATCATCTACTTTTTTGCATGTTTTAAATAAAACTAAGAAAGAGTTAGAAAAAGACATTCCATTGGAAATAACGGCATATTGAATAAAATATCTTGGAGTACATCTACCAAACTCCCATAGGAGTTATATGAATAGTGCAACTAAACACTTTTACAAAAGAAATAAAGACTTAAGACCTAGAAGACTTAAAGACTTGAATAATTGAAGAGATAATCAATTACTCATTTTTGGACTGTGCTAATATGATGAAACTGAAAAGGATCATGATTCTGCTATTTACTACTAGTTACCATGATAAGTCATGTTCTTCATTTGTAAAATGTTGGAGTTGAACTGAATGATCTCCATGATAATCTTTCTATGTATGTGCCTATGAATATATTTATATATGTCTGCAGAGGAACTAGATCTGTTATTTCATTGGTATAGATAACTCCCAGGTAAGGAAACTCCCGCTATCAAAGTAGGTCAGCTTATGAGAAATGATTGCTAAATTTTCAGTAAGAAATTTTCACCTTGGAAATAGGCAACAGGGTTGATTGACTGTTTTCTTTGTTTTCTAGACTTATGAAAGTAATGGAGAAAATGTTAATAATTTAAATTAAACTTCATACAATGTGCATATATTTTTCAGCGATCCAGTTGCTGAGCATTTATCAACATATTTATCACCTTCCTCTTTATGATTGCCACTTGCCTTTGCCTCAGCTTTCCTAATCTAGCTTTAGATAAACAAGAAAGCAACAAGCTTTTTTTTTTTTTAAAGCACTCACCATTTTCCAGGTACTTTGCTGAGTGCTGGGTATATAAAAAAGGCAAAAAATGGTCCTTACCCTCAAAAAGCTCACAGTCTAAATGGGGAGAAAACATGGAAATAACCATATATGAGCAAAATAGAATGTGAATGGAAAGTAAACTCAGAGGGAAAGCACCAGTATTAAGTCAAAAGGTTTTATTCCCCTTAATTCATTCAAGACAAAGGTTGGTTTTTCAAAAATAATGTTTTTAGCAATTAAGGGAGAAATATAAAAAGTTAAAAATATTAAGTTTTTTTTTTTTTACCAAATTTCTAGAGCTGAGAAATCTAATAACTAAGAGATTCCACAGATATTTGGCATAGTTTCAAATGGCTAACTGGCAGAGTAAAGTGGAGAGCATATTTGAGTTGGAATCAAAGGCCCTAGAATTTAATCCCATCTTTGTCACTTAGTAACTGAGTGGCCTTTTGCAAATCTAAGCCTCAGACTCCTCATCTATAAAACAGGGATAATAAAACAACATACTTCACAAGGTTGTTTTGGGACAAGTACTCTGTAAACTTCGAAGTTCTATATAAATGTCAGCTATTTTTTTCTGTGTAAATATGAACAATCACAACTTTTGCAATGCCTCAGTACTTTAAACACAGAGCCATAATGACACTCATGGTAAATAAACCACTATTTCAGCACAGTTTTTATTAAAATAGTTGTAATTGCTTGTCCTCACAGTCTTGCCTTATTTAATGCACAGGGGGTGTTTTTGGTTACCATCTCTTATCCTACCATTCTACCACTTAACTTAGCTTTGTAGATTGACTATTATTAACAATTTTTTCAATGTCTAATCAATCAAATCAGTGTGTTTACTATGGACCTAGTAATTAATACTTTCCTAATTCTAGGAGGTAACAAAAGGTATATAAAAAACAATATTCAAGAAGCTTATGGTATGAATGGGGAGTAAAGATTAAGCAAAGTAAAAGAATTAGAGAATAATTGAAGGCTATGTTATTTGAAATGAATTCCAATAAGAATTCAGAAAAGAGAGAAATCAGCATATTATTCTATTATAATCAGAGAACTTTTCATGGAGGAAGTAGGACTAGAGCTTCGCTTAGAAGAATTTTTAAGATTTGGAGAGGTGGAGGAAGACAGTCAGGCATTCTTGTAAGGAATAGCATTTTAAAAAAGGCACGGAAGTGGGGATGAATATGTACTGTGTGAAAGACTATGAGAAGATCGGCCTTAATGGAGGAGTGTTTATTACGTACTAATAAGACATTCAGCTGGATGGTAAAATGAGATTGTGGAGAGTTTTGGAACTTATGCAGAGAAATTTAGACAATGTAGATGATTAATATTGTTATTAATAAGAATACAGTGTCTTAAGATTTGCAAAATGCAAATTACAAAATAAATTATCTCACTTAATCATCCTAACAACCCTGTGAGTAAGTACTGAGGTACTATTATTAATTTTACAGATGAAGGAACTAGTATGACTCACCCATGATCATAAAATGAATAAATATCAGAAATAGAAAATGAGTCTAGATCACTTGACTATAAGTATTCAAATACATTACACTGTGTTCTTGGTCAGGGTAGTGACATGTTTAAAGTAGGATTTTAGGAACATTAGTCTGGTTATACTATTCAAGATGGACTAGAAGGAGATAAAATGGAAATCAGGTAATGAGGCTGCTGTAGTAATACAGTTAAGCAGTTTGTTGATGTGTATTATTAGTGGGAATCAAGAAAAAAACTAAGAAGTCAAGAGTCAACTTGAAGAAAGAAATGAAAAGCAATTAACAAAATGGTTAGAGACAACTGATTGCTTGCCCTGATCCTACATTGTTTTCTTCAGTGTCTTTCTGTGCCCTTTATCTCATGCTAATTATCTCCTGATAGCCATACCACCTCCATATGCCATTCAATTTTTGCAATTGCTACCCCTCTTTTACTCTCACTCCTACAAATTGTGCTGGAAGCAGACTTGAAGATTTGCAACATTACATCCTCCCTCCATCCCAGTCTATGGCTGTCTTGAGACTTTAGCTGGCTATAAAGATTAAGCAGCAACAATTTCATTTGGATAAACAAATTTTGTGCATAGGCTCTCTCCTTTTTCCTTTCCAAACATGAGTGCTGGTTTATGAAGAACAATAATAATAAAAATTCATTTCATGAGTCATCTGCTACAAAATGTAGAAATTAAAATTGATCAGAGAATCTGAATATTTCCTCTTCCTTTTTAGAAAAAAAATCTAAATTTATAAAATTAGTACTAATATAGATTATAGTGCATTGAGCTCTGGGGATAGAGTCAAGAACACATAAGTTCAAATCCAGTCTTAGGCATTACTAGTTGTGTGATCTTAGGCAAACCACTTAATTTGTCTGCCTCAGTTTCCTCTACTATAAAATAAGTATCACAATATCACTTACCTCCCAGGGTTGTTGTGAGTATTAAATAAGACAACATTTGTAAAGCACTCAACACTATAACTGGTGCATAGTAGATACTTAATAAATACTTTCTTTCCTTCCTGCCTTTCTTCCATTTTTCCTCCCTTCCATACTTATTTTTCCATTTAAATCAAAATGTAGCTTGATTTATAATAATAACGTACTCCAAGACCTGTGTACATTTTATAACATTATTTTTGTGGGAAATTTTATTCCAACTTTCATTACTCTGAGTAATAAAATTTCCCTCTATGTCAAGATGGGTGAAGGAGGTGGGAGTTTGGGAGATTTTCTAGTACTATTGCTCATGAACCCTGCTGTAGTGTGTTTTCCACTTACCAATTGCCAGTTAATATCTTCCCAATATATTTGAACCAATAAGTATCTATTTATTGGCTTTAGAAAGGGAATGTTTAAACTGAGAATGTATAGCTCAGACTGAAGTACAAAACTTCCCCTCAAACTAGGGTGAATTCTTCCTCCTATATACTTCAGCTTTTGGGGAGAGTGGACTTGAACTCAAAGCAGATGCTACAAAATATTACTACCCATCTAACCTAGGAGAGAGAGTTCATTTGTTTAAGTGTTTTGTATGCACATTCACTTTTGGCTCAACAGCCCACTGAAAGGCTTTTCATCCACATGTAGTAGGTAAAAGGAAAAAGAGGATATTTGTGTTTGCTCTGCAGTTTGTGTGTGTGTGTATGTGTGCGTGTGTGGAGGGGCAGGGCCCCTCCATTACACATGACCAAAAGCAGGCTCACCAATCCTCCCCATGTGTTGGGACCATGTAGGACATATTGTATATTATCTAAGGAGTAGGGCCCCTTGGAAAGTACTCTCTACATCAAGTATTCAGAATAGCTAACTTAGATGAGACTAAAACTATTTTCCTCTATCTGATTAACTAGTCTACATTTTACTAACTAGTAGATAGGTCAAAAGGGCAACACTGACTTCATAATTACAAATCAACCAGATAAAAAGTGACAAGTTTAATCACAAAATTTGGGGGGAGGCATATATCATAACACACCTGGATATGTTAAAACATCTGAATGATAGGATTTTCATATAGATTTTTAGCACCTTGTAGACATGAAGAAGAAATAGTGGAGGAGAGATGGGGGAAAAAGTAGAGAAAAAGGAAAGGCTACAGGAGGCAAATAGGAAGAGTCTATGAATCACAATTCTGAGTACTGCTCTGCCTTATATGGTAAGATAAGTTTCATAATTTTATTTTATCCTTTTATTTAAGATGTATTTTCCACTTTTTAAACACCTTTATTTAAAGTTTTGAGTTACAAATCCTTCCCTTCCTTTCTCCCTGCCCCCTCCTCCTCCCTGAGATGGTAAATAATCAGATATAAGTTATACACGTGCAATTATGTAAAACATTTCCATATTAGTAATTTTGTACAAGAAGACTTGAATAAAAAAGAAAAAAATGAAAGCAAAAGAGGGAAAATAGCATGTTTTAGTCTGTATTCAAGCAATACCAGTTCTTTCTCTGGAGATGGATAACACATTTTATCATTAGTCTTTTGGGATTATCTTGGATCATTTTATTGCCAAGAATAGCTAAGTCATTCACCATTCTTCATTGAACAATATTGCTGTTATTATTTACAATGTTCTCCTGGTTCTGTTCAGTTCACTATGCATCAGTTCATGTAAGTCTTTCCCGGTTTTTCTGAAATCACCCTGCTTGTCATTTCTTACAGCACAATAATATTCCATTGTAATCATATGTCAGTTTGTTCAGCCATTCACCTATTGGAAGAGGTACTATAAATACTTTTGTGCAAATAGGTCATTTTCCTTTTTTTTTGGATGTCTGGGATATAGACCTACCACTGCTATTGTTGGATCAAAGGGTATGCACAATTTTATAACCCTTTGGGCATAGTTCCAAATTGCCCTCCAGAATGGTTGGATCAGTTTACTACCTCACCAACAAAGCATTAGTGTCAGAGTTTTCCACATCTTCCCAACATGAATTTTCAATTTTTTTGGTCATATTAGCCACTCTGATAGGTGTGAGATATTACCTGAGAGTTGTTTTAATTTGCATTTCTCTGATCAATAATGATTTAGAGCATTTTTTC
Source organism: Phascolarctos cinereus (assembly GCF_003287225.1). Taxonomy (NCBI): domain Eukaryota; kingdom Metazoa; phylum Chordata; class Mammalia; order Diprotodontia; family Phascolarctidae; genus Phascolarctos; species Phascolarctos cinereus. Next base: position 177,320,256 of record NW_027555514.1, on the reverse strand, counting down.
ATATGACTATAGATAGCTTTAATTTCTTCATCTGAAAACTGCTTGTTCATATCCTTTGACCATGTATGAATTGGAAAATGACTTGCATTCTTATAAATTGGACTCAGTTCTTTATATATCTGAAAAATGTTGGCCTTTATCAGAGATACTTATTGCAACCTTGCCCCTAGTTTTCTGCTTTCCTTATAATTTTGGTTGCATTGATTTTGTTTGTGCAAAATCTTTATAATTTCATACAATAAAAATTATCTATTGTATATTTTGTAATGCTCCCTAAATCTTGTTTGATCCTAAGTTCTTCCCTTATCCATAAATTTGATAGATGAACTATTACATGATCTCTTAATTTGCTTATGGTATCACCCTTTATGTGTAAATCATTCACACATTTTGATCTTATCTTGCTATATGGTGTGAGATTTTGGTCTATACCTGGTTTCTGCCATACTATTTTCCAGTTTTCCCCAGTAGTTTTTGTTAAATAATGTGTTTTTGTTACAAAAACTTGCATGTTTGGGTTTATCATATAATAGATTACTATGGTCATTTACTACAACATAACCTGTACCTAATCTATTCCACTGATCCACCACTCTATTTCTTAGCTAGTACCATTTGTTTTGATAATTATTGCTTTAAAATACAGCTTGGTATAGCTAGACCACCTTATTTCACTTTTTTTTTCATTGATTCCCTTGATAAGCTTGAGCTTTTGTTCTTTTAGATGAATTTTATTATTTTCATAGCATTTTAACTTTTTGATAGTTTGATTGGCATGGCACCAAAGAAATAGATTAATTTAGGTAGAATTGTCATTTTGGTTATATTGGCTTGGCCCACCCATGAGAAATTAATATTTTTCTAATTATTTAAATCTGACTTTATTTGAGTGAAAAGCATTTTTTAGTTGTGTTCATATAGTTCCTGGATTTGTCTAGACAGGTAAACTCCAAAATATTTTATATTGTCTACAGTTGTTATAAATGGAATTTCTCATTTTATCTCTTGCTGGTGAACTTTGTTGGTTATGCTGATGACTTATGTGTTTATTTTATATCCTGAAACTTTGTGAAAGTTGTTAAAGATTTCAAATAGTTCACTAGTTGCTTCTCAAAGATTTTCTAAGGATACCATTATATCATTTGCAAAGAGTGAAACTTTTGTTTCCTTACTGCCTATTCTGCTTCCTTTAATTTCTTTTCCTTCTCTGATTGTTTTGCCAACATTTGTAGTACAATATTAAACAATAGAGGTGATAATGAGCGTCCTTGCTTTACACCTTATTGTATTGGGAAGACTTTTAGCTTACCCCCATTACATATAATGCTTGCTGATGGTTTTAGACAAATATTACTTATTCTAAGGTAACCTCCATTTATTCCTATGCTCTCTGGTGTTTAATTACTTGATTTCTGTTGGTTTTGTTATTAATATGGTCAATTATGATGATAGTTTTTCCAATACTGAACCAGCCCTGAATTCCTGGTATAAATCCCACCTGGTCATAGTGTATGATCCTTGTGATGTACTGCTGTAATCTCTTTGCTAGTATTTTATTTAAAATTTTTGCATCAATATTCATTAGGGAAATTGGTCTGCAATTTTCTTTTTCTGTTTTGGCTCTTCTTGGTTTGGATATCAGTACCATATTGGTGTTATAAAAGGAATTTGGTAGGACTCCTTCTTTGTCTATTTTTCCAAGTAGTTTACATAGTACTGGAGTTAATTGTTCTTTAAATGTTTGGTAGAATTCACTGGGGAATCCATATGGTCTTGGGGATTTTTTCTTAGGAAGTTCATTGATGGCTTGTTCAATTTTTTCCCTTAAGATTGAGTTATTTAAGTATTTTATTTCTTCTTCTGTTAATCTGGGTAATTTATATTTTTTGTAGATATTCAATCATTTCATTAGGTTGCCAAATTCGCTGGCATATAATTGGGCAAAATAGTTCTTAACAATTGTCTTAATTTCCTCTTCATTGGTAGTGAGAACACCACTTTCATTTTTGATACTAGTAATTCAATTTTCTTCTTTCCTTTTAAAAATCAAATTAACTAATGTTTTATCCATTTTTTCTCATAAAACCAGCTTCTAGTTTTATTTATTAGTTCAATGTTTTTCTTGATTTCAATTTTATTAATCTCTCCTTTGATTTTCAGGATTTCCAATTTGCTGTGTAATTGGGGATTTTTAATTTGTTCTTTTCCCAATTTTTTTAGTTACATGCTCAATTTATTGATCTGCTTTTTCTATTATTGATATAAGCAATTAGAGACATAAATTTTCCCCTAAGTACTGATATGTTTTGGTATGTTGTCTCATTGTTTCTTTAATGAAATTGTTCCTGTGATTTGTTCTTTGACCAACTTTTTTTTTAAGAATAGATTATTTAATTTCCACTTAATTTTAATCTCTCTTTACACTGTTCATTATTGAATGTAATTTTTATTGCATTATGATCTGAGAAGTATGTGTTTACTTTTTATGCTTTTTTGCATTCGGTTGTGAGTTTTTTACATACTAAAATATGGTCAATTTTTGTGTAGCTGCCATGTACTGCTGAGAAAAAGGTATATTCCTTTCTATTCCCATTAAATTTTCTCTGGAGATCTATCATCTCTAATGGTTTCAAAATTTTATTTGCCTTCTTCTATTATTTATTTGTTTGTTTGTTTGTTTATTTATTTTTTGGTTAGGTTTTTCTCGTTCTGAGAGGGGAAAGGTGAGGTCTCCTACTAGTACAGTTTTATTATCTATTTCCTCCTGTAACTCATTCAATTTTTCCTTCAAAAATTTAGATGTTATACCATTTAGTACATGTATGTTTAGTATTGATATGACTTTATTGTCTATGTTATCTTTCAGCAAGACATAGTTTCCTCTTTTATTTTCTTTGATTAGAACTATTTTTGCTTTGTCTGAGTTCATGATTACTATCCCTGCTTTCTTTGCTTCAGCTGAAGCAAAGTAGATTCTGCTCCTGCCCCTGCCCCTTACCTTTACCCTGTGTGTATCCCTCTGCTTCAGATGTGTTTCTTGTAAACAACATACTGTAGGATTGTGGTTTTTAATCCATTCTGCTATCCACTTCTGTTTCTTGGGTGAATTCATCCTATTCCTATTTATAGTTATGATAACTAGCTGTGTATTTCTCTCCATGCCATTTTTTTGCTTGTTTATTACCTTCTCTCTCTTACTCCCCACACTCTCCCTCCTCACAATTGTTTTAATTCTGATCACCTTCCCCAATATACCCTCCCTTTTGTCAGTTTCCACTCTCCCTTCTATTATCCCTGTCCCTTTTTACTACCTTATAGAGTATGTATGCTATTCCCTCTTGGAGTCAATTTTTATAAGAGTAGGGTTTAAGGTTTGCCCACCATCCACCCTCTCCATTTCCCTTCCCCATTATAATAGCTCCTTCATGTCTCTTTTATGTGGGATAATTTACCCCATTCAATTACCCCTTTTTACAATGCAATTTTCTTTCTCATCCCCTTTTTTTTTTGGAGGTACAGGTATCATCCAGCAAAGCCACTTTATATCTACACCTTCGGTCTACATAGACTTCTTCTAACTACTCTTATGTTAATAAAGTTGTTAGGAGTTGAAAATATTATCTTGCCATGTAGAAATATAAACAGTTTAACCTTATTGAAATTCTTATATTTTCTCTTTCTTTTTTCTTTTTTACTTTTTATGTTTCCCTTGAGTCTTGTATTTGGAAGTAATTTTTTTTTTTGTTCAGCTCTGGTCTTTTAATTAGAAGTGCTTGAAAGTCTTCTATTTCATTAAATATCCATTTTATCCCTAAAAGATTACATTCAGTTTTTCTGGGTAGGTATTTTGGGTGCCTTCCAGTATATCATATTCCAAGCCCTTCATTTTCTTTTAAATGTGGAAGCTGCCAAATCCCATGTAATCCTGACTGTATCTTTATGATATTTGAATTGTTTCTTTTTGGTTGCTTGTAATACTTTCTCCTTGATCTGTGAACTCTGGAATTTGGCTATGATGTTCCTTGGAGTTTTCATTCTTAGCTCTCTTTCAGGTGGTGATTGGTGGATTTTTACAACTTTTATTTTGCCCTCTGGTTCTAATATATTAGGGCAATTTTCTTTCATAATTTCTTGAAAGATGTTGCCTTAGATCTTTTTTAATCATGGCTTTCAGGTAGTTTAATGATTCTTATATTATATTTCCTGGATCTATTTTCTAGGTCAGATGTTTTTCCAATGAGAAATTTCACATTCTCTTCTATTTTTAATTTTTTTGTATTTCATTTTATTGCATCTTGATGTCTCAAAGAGTCATTAGTTTTCACTTGTTCAATTGTAATTTTCAAGGAATTATTTTCTTCAGTGAGCTTTTGTACTTCTTTTTCCTTTTGGCTAGTTCCATTTTTTAGGGAGTTATATTCCTCAATAATTTTTTTTTATATCTTTCCTCATGCTATTGACTCCCTTTTTGTGATTTTCTTGCATTACTCTAATTTCTTTCCCCAATTTTTCTTCTACTTCTCTAATTTGCTTTTTAAAATCCCTTTTAAGCTCTTCCAGGAATTTCTTTTTGGGCCTGAGAGCAAATTACATTTGTCTTTGATGCTTTACTTGTAGCTATTTTGACATTATTGTCCTCTTCTTCTTTCTTTCTTTCTTTCTTTCTTTCTTTCTTTCTTTCTTTCTTTCTTTCTTTCTTTCTTTCTTTCTTTCTTTCTTTCTTTCTTTCTTTCGGCTCTACATATGTATTCCTATTAAACATATTTTCATATTAGTCATGTTGTAAAGAAGAATTAGAGACAATAGGAGGAACCACAAGAAAGAAGAAAAAAAACAAAACAGAAAAAAAGAACAAATAGTATGCTTTGATCTGCATTCAAACTCCATAGTTTTTTCTCTGGATGTGGATGGCATTTTCCATTATGAGACCTTTGGAGATGTCTTAGATCCTTGTGTTGCTAAGTCTCTCAAAGTCATCACATAATGTGGCTGTTACAGTCTACCACATTCTCCTGGTTCTGCTCACTTCACTCACCATCAATCCATACAAGTCTTTCCAGGTTTTTCTGAATTCCACCTGCTTATCATTTCTTATTGGACAATAGTATTCCATTACATTCATATGCCACAACTTGTTCAGCCATTCCCCAATTGATGGACATCCTCTCAATTTCCATTCTTTGCCACCACAGAAACAGCTGCTATAAATATTTTTGTGCATGTGGGTCCTTTTCCCATTTTTTATGATCTCTTTGCCATATAACCCTAGAAGTGTTATTGCTGAGTCAAAGGGTATGCACATTTTTATAGCCCTTTGGGCATAGTTCCAAATTGCTCTCCACAATGATTGGATCAGTTCACAGCTCTATCAACAGTGCATTAGTATTCCAATTTTTCCACATCTTCTCCAACATTTATCATTTTCCTGTTTTGTTACATTAGCCAGTCTGTTGGTGTGAGGTGGTAGCTCAGAGTCATTTTGATTTGCATTTCTCTAATCAATAGTAATTTAGAGCAATTTTTCATATGACTATAGATAGCTTTAATTTCTTCATCTGAATATTGTCAGCTTATCTATTTTTGTCTAAGTTTATGCCTTGATCCTCCCTATCCCCATAGTAACTTTTTACAGACTGGCTCTTTTTTTTTTTGCTCATATTTTCCTGCCTTTTTTGGTGACTTAGTGTTTTTATGTGAGAGTTGGCCTCTGGTCCTGCATTGCCCCAAGGTTTTTGCACTGGGGCTCTGGGTCTTACTGCTGGCTTTCATTGGGCTTAGTTGCTTGATTTCTCTGGAGGGTAGGCTTCCCTTCTGACTTGTACTAGGTGGGGTGGGGCATCCCTGTTGGCATCCCCTAGGTGTAGGGTTTAGCAACTTGCTTGCTCCAGGAGTGGGGCCTTGGGGCTGGGATGCTATAGTAACAGCTTTTCTGTTGGCTGGTCTTGGAGGAGAGATTTTGTTGCTGGTCTGCCCCAGGTGTGGGGCCCTGCTGCTGGGTTGCTATGGAAACAGGGTCTCTCTGCTGGTATACACTAGGGGTGGGGTCTCATTGTTGGCCAGCTCCAAGGCTAGGCTTCACTAGTGGTCAGCAATGGGGTCAAGACCTGGGCTGGTGACATGTACTGGAGATGGGGTTACTGGGGTGGCACTTTGCTGGCCTGCAGAAGGGTGGGGTCTTACTGGTGGATTGCCCCAGGCTAAGAGCCTTGCTGCAGGTCCCATGCTGTGAGGCTGGCTGCTGCTGTTGCTCTTGGACCTCACTTTCCTTCCACCCCAGTGAGACAGACCTTTCTTGTCTGGCTAGTAAGTTACTTCACTGCTCCTAGATCAATTCTGAGGTGGTTTTCTAGTTGTTTGGAGGGGAATTAGGGAGAGGTTCAGAGGGTCATTCTGCCATCTTGGCACCAGAAGTAAAGATGCATTTATTAAGCATCTGTTTTGTGTAATGAGGTAGCATGTTACAGGGAATAGAGTGTGGAGCTTGGAGTTGAGAAGACTTAGTTTTATGTTCCCCCCTCCACCCCAATACTTATCATCAATGTAACCATGGGCAGATCACTTCTCTTCTATGTGTCTCAAGCAATTTCCTAGTACTTATCTGTATTGATAGAGGGGATTTGTCACACTGTGCTGATGGAATCACATTTCTTTCCTTTATGGCTATGTCCAACATATTGTGCTAAGCACAAAGATTTTTATTTATTTATTTTTATTTTGTTAGAGAAAGAGTTCTAGATTAGTGATTTCATCACTGTAGGGTACTTTTGGTATACAAATTTCTACTACTGATATGTCATCAGTTCATCTGAAACCTATGTTCTCAGAGTTGTTGGGTACAATGCCTATTGCTTTAATCTTTTCATTTCTTTCTTCAAGATAACTTTTGGCTTCTTACCTGCTCATAATTCCTATATGAACCAAAAATTAATTTTGGATAAAGGGTATGTAGATATAACTTAAGGATCATCCATTTAGAAGAATAATAGCTAGTATTTATTTGGCTCTTTAAGGTTTGTAAAATATTTTACATGTTATTAATTCATTTCATCCTCACAACAACCTTGTTAGGAAGGTATTTTTTTTATTATTATTATTATTATTATTATTATTATTATTATTATTATACCCATTTTATAGATGAGGAAACAGGCACACAGAGGTTAAATGACTTGTCTGGAGTCACACAATGTAGTTGGTGTCTGAGGTGGGATGTGAATTCGGGTCTTCCCAACTCCATGTCTGGGGAATTGGTGGCTAGCTGATATTCCAATTCTCTTTTGGTAGGAAATTGGGTTTTAGGTACTGGTTTTACTCTGACACAATAAAAGCTTCCCTGAAAGAGGTTTTTTATTTTTCCCAGGCTTCTTTGTTTAGAGGGTTAGGCAGGCTATCATATTCCTTACAATGTCAAATACCAAAACTTGACTTTATAAATTTTGGATCCTCTTTCCTTCCTTGGTTTCAAAGACACTACCATTTTCTGGTTTTATTCTAATTCCTCTGTGACAGGAGTGACATCCTAATCTCTGCTCCAATGCAAGTTAAGCAAGTTGGTATTGAGACCGTCCTTGTTTGGCACAGGAAAGTAAAGCCTCAACTACTTTTTGGTCAGCAGAGTTCAGAGCGGTTGCAGGGAGCTCTCTGATATTGACTGGGAGTTGACAAAGGGCAACACAGAAAAGGGAGCTTTGCTGAGCTGAATTAAACCATCATGTCCTCAGTGCCTTGGTTAAATATAATTATTCTTCTATGGCTAAATAAATTTCCTTTTGCTAAGCACTGAATAACCTACAAATGTCTAATTTGTTCCAATATCAAACCTAAAGTACCAGGAGACTGGCCTGAGTTAAGCCCAGTCTAGAATATTGTTAAGTTGCTACCTTACTATATATATTCCCACTGGTTTATTTTCCTCTTCATGATTGTTCTTTGGGAAACATGCACCATAAACAGACATTAACAATGGGCTTTTATGGCTAAATAATTAACTGCCAAAACAGGATGACCAAAAGAGTCTAGGAGTCACTTCAACCAAAAAACACCTGATCTCTTTGCCAGGCAGAGTTACATGGAAGCCAAGGGTAACAACAGTTTAGAACATGAATTCATTTATAAAATATTACAAGAGAATGGTAGAAGATTATGAATGGTAGTCACCTCACAAAATAGCAAGGAGCATTAGAGGGAAAACATGTTTGCAGAATGCTTGGCGAAAGACCCAGTTAAGCAAAGGCATCCCAAGTACATTTAAAAAGATGAAACCGGACAGAAGACAACAAAAAGACCAAAAAATGAAGAGTTGTAAAGATTTTCACCATTATTGAGAGTAGAACTAACACATTTGGATTTAAATATTACAGTCTCAGATATACTGTTATGACAAAACAGAAATGTCATTAAAGAAAACAAACAGACTAAACCAATTCTACAGAGAATAGGTCCATGTTAGAGGTGACAAAATTTCAAGCTGATGCTGTATCGCTTCAAATAATTGAATGCCACAGTCTCTGAAGAATTCAGGTTGAGGTTCACTTGAAGGGCTATGGAGAAGTAAATGATGGGTATGAGTAGGCTCAATAAATTACAAGGAATTGTGTGGGGGAAGGTGTATATGACCAGTAAATGAAGAAGATGGGCTGATCATGTTTCTCCTCTGCTAGATTGTAAGCTTTGGGGAAGAAATAGTTTCATTTCTATCTTTACATCTCCATTGCCTAATGTGTCACCCAGAATATATTAGGTGCTTAATAAATACTTGTTGGTTGATTTATAGAATAAGGGCAAAAGATAGCAAATAGTGTATATATTCTACTGCTATCCATACAATGCCAAGAGATCCTGAGGAAGGCTCCTAAAATATTGTAAGCAACTTCTTTAAAAGATTTATTGAAATATATGGGAAAATATTGAAAAGGATGAGCAGGCAAGAATAGATTTTGATCTGCATTACTGGATGTAGTACTATAATAACAGACACACAAAGTAAGACAGTGGATTTGATGGAGCAGGCTTTGTAGTAATGTGGGCTTGATGCAATTAGTGCATTGTCATAATCAAATAGAGGCCTTTGGAAATGTTATACATCAACCAAAATTCCACTGTTAATTAGTACTTTTCCTAGGACATCTTCCTTGACAGGCTTTAAAAATAAAATAATTTCATATTTAAATTTCTCAAAATGTATTTTTATTCTGAACTTAATAAATATCAAATAAAATTAATATCTCCTTAACCTAGACATTTCCCTAGTAGAACAGAAAAATAGTATTATGCATGAAACTTCAGATCTCTATTATGTACAGCCTGCTTTCCTTCTCAAGTATATGATGAATTCCACTTGGAGTTTTCAAACTTGTCCTACTTGTCTGTGCTTCTTTTCGACCTTCCATCTGTTCTCTTCTAAGATACCTCAAAAATATACCTCAAATACACTCATCTACTTTTTTCTACCATATCCCTATTCTCTCTCATAATACTCACATATCATTCCCCAGTCCCCATTGGAATATTAAAAAAATTAAAGTCCTTGCAACAAAAACACATACTTGAGAAAAACAAATTCTGACATTCTATGTCCAAAACTGTATGTCTAATTGCCTATTGAGTCCTTGATCTCTCTGTCAAGAGGTGGGCAGCATTATTCATAATGGAGTTCTTAGTTTAGGGAGTCATTACATTGATTCAGGTTCTCAAATTTTTCATAGCTTTGTTTTTTTAAACAAGTTGCTATTGATCTCCTAGTTCTGCTCACTTCATCCTGTATCACTTCATATGGGCATCCTCAGGTTTCCCTGAAACTGCCTTAGCTTTTCTTCTGACAGCACAATAGTATTCCATTACATTCAGATATCATAATTTGTTCAGTCATTTCCAAATTGATGGGGACTTTTTGTTTCCAGTTCTTTGCTACTACAAAAATAACTACTATAAATATTTTTGTACCTATAGGACATTTTCCTCTTTTATCTCTTCTCACATAGTCCAATTAGTAGAATTTGGGGTCTACAGTTCTAAATCACTTTTTGGAATGACTAGGACTAATTCATTGCTCCAACAAGAGTGTATTAATATGATCATTTTTCAGCAGCCCCTCTAACAGTTTTATTTCTGTTTTTTTTTTTTTGGTCAGCTTTGCCAATCTAATGGATTTGTGGTAGAATCTCCGAGTTACTTTCTTTTGTATTTCTATAGTTTTTAGTGATTTGGAGAATTTTTTTTTTCATATGGATGATGATAGCTCGGTTTTCTTCTCTTGAGAACTGCCTATTCATATATTTTGACCATTTATCAACTGTGAAATGTAATTGTTTTTTAAAAATGTCTTCCTTTTTTCCTGCTGGACTTTGTTGGTTGTAGACAGAAATGTTGATGACTTAGGTTTATTTAGCTCATATGCTACAACTCTGCTAAAGTTATTTAAATTAAATATAGTTCATTCTTTGGGGTTCTTTATGTAGACCATCTTATCATCTGCAGAAGTGGTAATTTTGTTTCTTCTTTGCCTGTTTATTATCTTCATTTTTCTTATCCTAGTTTAGTGCTATTGCTATAATTTCTAATAGTATGTTAAATTGTAATGGCATTAATAGGCATTCTTGCTTTATTCCCTTTCTTGTCAGAAAGGCCTACATCTGTTTTTTTCCATTACATATAATGCTGGCTTGTTTCTTTTGATAGATAGTGCTTATAATGATGAGGAAAATGTCCATTTATTCTTATGCTTTCTATTTTTTTTTAACAAAAATGGGTGTAAGAATTAGTCTTTTCAGCATCTATTATTATAATTGTGTGTTTTTTTGTTTTTTGTTGTTGTAAATATGCTATATTATCTTTATTGTTTCTTGATATTAGACCAACCCTGAATTCTCAGTGTAAATGCAACCTTGACATAATGTATAATCTTTTAATTATGTCATAGCTTATGTGGAATACTTTATTTAAAGTGTTTAATTAAATTAAATTAAAATTTGCTAATATTGGAGACTCTGAACAATGCAATGACACTCTATGATTCCAGAGGACTGATGATGCAGTATATTATTTATCTCCTGTCAGAAAAGTGATGGATTAAAGGTATAAAACAAGATCTATATTTTTTCTAACATAGCAAATGAGGCAATTTGTTTTGCTTGATTGTACATATTTGTTACAGGGAATTTGTTTTTCTTTCCTTCCCTCTCATTAGGTAGACTTTGGGTAAAGAGAAAATGTACTTCTGTTAGTTAAGAAAATAAAATTTAATTTTAAAACAACATATCTATATTATAGAAAGAGATTAAAGGGGACCCTACTTGTCTTATTTTTGCAGCCAGTTTATGCAATATTGGAATTAATTTTTTTTAAATGTTTTATAGAATTTGTGATTCCATCTTAGCCTAGGGACTTTTAAAAAAAATTGACAGTACATTTATATTTTATTTCATTTCCTTGTTTGATAATGAGACATAAGGTTTGTTGTCACATAATTGTGCAAAATTTCTAATTTCCTTTTTTCTTTAATTTTTATGAATTCTTTAATTTTTTTTCATATGAACAATTGATATCCCTTTCCTCTCCTTAAAATCAGGGTAGCTAAATGTAAAATGTTTATCTATTTTGTTATTTTTCAAAAACAGCTCCCCATTTTATTTGTCATTTCAATGGATTTTATTTTTTGCTTTCAATTTTGTTGAGTAAATTTTTAGAATTTCTATTTTAGTGTTTAGTTGGGGGAACAATTTCTGATTTTTATTATTTTAGTTGCATGCCCAGTTCAATGACTTGTTTCTTCCTAAAGTTGATGAAAATGTATCATAAGATCTTCTACCATTTTTACCCACCATTTTTTTAGGATTAAGATTTTACTATTCAATTGCTTTTAATCATTTTTTCAAAGGCTATTTAATATAAATTTTATTACCCTTGGGTTAGCAAAGGATATGCTTAGTATTTCTGCTTTTGTGCATTTTTGTGTGATTTTTATGAGACAGTATTTGTCTATTTTTTAAAAAGATACCATTCATTGCTAAGAATTTTATAAACTCTTTTCTTTTTCCATTGAGTAATTGCCAGATATGTATTATCTCTAAAGTTCTGGTCAGGTCTCAATTTTTATTTTGGCCAAATCTGTATAAGTTAGAAAAAGAAACATTAAGATTCTTTACTAGTTTTACTGTTTAATTTTTCTTACAACCTGATAGCTTTTTATTAAACTACTTAGATGCAATGTTATTCAGAACATGTATATTAAATATTCCTATTTATTTATTATCTTTAGTGCCTTTAAGTATAGTGTAGTTTTGTGCTTGATTGCTACCCTTATTTTATTTTTTTAATTCCTCTGAAGAATAGATAGTTTTTGGTTCAATCCCTCATTTTATAGACATATAAATTCCTCACTCATAGGCATGTGAGTATATTTCTTATAAATATTCTATTGTTGGCTTTTGCTTTTTAATCTGTTTTGCTATTTTTTTCCATTTTATAGGTGAGTTCATTTCATTCATATTCATAGTCATTATCATTCATTTTGTATTTCCTTCCATTCCATTATATGGACTTTCCCTTTTCTTTACCTTTGGCCCTCTACCACCTCCCCAAAGAAGGTGGTGAAAGAGGAATTTGACTAATACTTGTAATATATGTGTAAGGAGCTTTCCCTAAACATATCCAGATCACCTAACATGGAGGAACCCTGCATCTTGCAGGTGTGGAGAGGGAACTAGGTTCATTTGAATGGCTGAATAATCAGAACAGGCTACATTTTTTAATGGCCAGATTGGGATAATGCCACTCTCTTTCCTGCACATTCTTTCTTGCTACTGCTGTTCAGTAGGTGAAAATCATCCTCACCCACAGTGTGTAGGCACAGCATCATGACTTGAACAAGGGGTAGGGAGGGTTGGGGACATCTTCCCCACCCCTTAACTTGTCTCCAAGAAATGGGCCTAAGATCTCTGTTTGTTCTGTTTCTTTTCTCTTTATCAGTTTCAGTGGCAGCCCCTGAATGATCCCCACCAGACCCAGGTCTTTGATGCATAAGGGCCTTGGAGCTAGGAATCTAGATGGATATTGCAGCTAACTAGCCCAGCAGAGAAGCTCCAAGAAGCCAGGGTGGCTGGGACTCAAGACTGAGGTGAGATGTTGGACTTGGAATTTGGAACTATTCTCTACCGGAACTGACTTAAGTTGTGAACCTAATCACTTTCCCCTCCTTAGAGACCAGTTAGTGTTGGGGAGGGGGAAGGGGAATTGATTATGCCTTCCATATTTTATGGAGTAAATTTTAGTATTTGTGATTATACCTTTGGAGTAAATATTTTTTTTAAAAAATCTAATATAATTGTTAAGTGGTTAAATGGAACTGGGGTGGAGGGGACCACCTTCTACAATTAACCATTGGAAGGAGCTGAAGTCATTTGCAGAGAGCTTAGTTACACTCTAATCACCTTAAGTGTATCAGAGAACCCTGGAGGAGGATTGAGGTGTGACAACCTGGTCTTCCAGGAAATGGGGGATTAGTATAGTCAGCATTACACTTGAGGCCTTGTTTGAGATAAAATTGAACCCTTTGCTTTTGTGGAGACTCCTGGAAAGATTCTTTGCTGAGAACTTTTAATTCTAGATGTTCTAGACTGTGAGATCCTAGAGAAATTCGGCAAAAAGAAAAAAAAAAGGCTGTAAATGTACAGTTGATTTGATTGTTTTCATGGTATATGTTCCCTCACTTCAGTTCCATTGGTAAAATTTTGCAAACTTTTCATTTTCTGATTATTTGACTATTTAAATATTTAGTAAGGCGAAGTTGGGGCTAGCAACTTTGGGAACTGGAAAACACCTCTTTAAAAATGTGGAATTGGAGCTAAGAGTGAAGAAATATATTCATTCCAGACATGATGGCCAGTCTGTGCAAAGTCTTGAAAGTTGGATATAAAATATGATTTTCTGATACCCTAAGTAGGGCATTTTTGCTGGAGTATAGTGAATCTAAGGGCTAGTGGTATGTAAAACCCATTTGACAAATCAAAGATAAGGCCTGGACCTGTGATTTCATTAATATATGAAAGTCCCAGATGAGGAAACTTACTCTACTGCTGTAGGTGTGCATCTTCTTTGCAATTTATATTCTTAGAGAGTTGACTAGGTCAATGACTTGTCAGTGACTTGTTCATGATCTTAAGTCTTTTGGCTCTGAGGTCAGCTCTCTTTCTAGCCGTGTTGCCTCTCTGTATGACAGCTATTTGCTTAAAAACATCCTTGACATATCACTAGCCATGGATACAATATATTATTCTGGAAACCATACAGAAATTTTAAAAGGGAATGAAAATTTTCACTTCTATTTTTAAGCCTAATTTTGACATAGCCAATGTCAACTCCTTTCAGGCTCTACAGCACTACAGAAAGAAAGATTGTGCTTCTGTAGCTTAAAGCATGCAATCTAAAAAGAGAGAGTTGCTAGGAGCAGGGAAAAGATAGGAAAGAGAGTTCATTTGCCTGGTATATTCCAGAACATATCTTCCTGGTATGTGCTGAAAATCTTTCCTCTTATTTTTTTTAATCCAGCACTGATTATCATTATTTCGTTAATTTCTTTTACATAATATAAATCAGGGTAACTTTCATTACGGTTTCATATCTTGTCTTTTGGATAGAGCATTGAATGTGGGGAGAAGAACTGAGTTCAAATCCCACTTGATATACTCACTAACCATGTGACTATGGGCAAATGTCTTTACTTATCTGAGCCTTAATTTCTACATCTACAAAATAGGAATAGCACCTACCTAACAATGTGGTTTTATTTTTGATGGTTTGTGTCTGATGTTTTGTGACCCCATTTGGAGTCTTTTGGTAGAGAAATGGGTTTGCCATTTCCTTTTCCAGATCATTGTGCAGACAAGGAACTGAGGCCAATAGGGTTAAGTGACTTGCTCAGAGGCACAGATGTAGTAAGTGTCTGAGGCTGGGTTTGAACTCAGGATGATGAGTCTTCCTGACTTCAGGCTAAATATTTAAATAGTCAAATAATCAGAAAATGAAAAGTTTGCAAAATTTTACCAATGGAACTGAAGTGAGGGAACATACACCAGTCTGAATTAAAATCTGGTCTCAGATACTTACTAGCTATATGACCCTGGGCAAGTCACTTAACCCTATTTGCTTTAGTTCCTCATCTGTAAAATGAGCTGGAGAAGGAAATGGCAAACTACTCCAGTATCTTCTTCAAGAAAACCCCTAATGAGGTCATGAAGAATTGGACACACTGAAATGACTGAACAACAACAAAGTTTTTTTTTTGAAGATCAAATTAGGTCGTTTTTAAAACACTTGGGAAAACTTAAAGAACTATTTAAATATCAGATAATTTTATTATTTGCTTGTTTCTACTTTAAATTTACCATAAATATGCTCACTTTCTCAGATGTAGGAAATAAAACCACAAAATTAAATTATCACAGTGTTTTGCTCATGTGTATCTGAAGAAATCATCTACCAATAATTAAAGAATATTCCTGCTGATGTGATTTCAACTAATAGTATTATTTAAAATTTTAATACCTAATCTGATACATGATAGTGCATTATTGTAAAAATATATTGCTTTTTTTCACTCTAACAATTTTTTTGAGGTTAAACTGCTTAGTCATTAAACACAAATCAGCAAAGCTGATAGTGTCTGTCTGTTTATTTCTTCTCTCTCTAGTTTACTTTCCCTTCCATTAGTTATTTATATAGGACTTAGCACTACAGTATCTATGGCTCATTAGCACAAGCAAAGGGTGAAAGACATGTTTTGAGAAATAATATCCTTTTGATGACTCATTTAAAGAATATTGCAATACATGGAGTCAGTTTTAAACACTATACATGTGAAGCTCTACCAGGGGTGAAGAACCTGCAGCCTTGAGGCCAAATGTGGCCTTCCAGGTCCTTGAGTGTGGTCTTTTGACTGAGTCCAAGTTTTACTGAACAAATTCTTTTGTTAAGGGGATTTGTTCTGTGAAGTTTGGATTCAGTCAAAGGGCCTCACTCGAGGACCTAGAGGGGCACATGTGGCCTTGAGGCTGCAGGTCTCCACTCCTGCATGAGCCTAACATTTCCATTTAAAAAAATGTTTTTTATATGATCAGGATCCACTAAATATGAATAGATTTTAATGATCATTATAGTCATTACATTACTGTCAAAGATGATTATGAGAGCAATGGATAAATCACCCCCTCTATTAAAACGTATTTATTTAAAGGATAGCATTCTATTCATATAACTATTAATTCTTTTGCTTATCTTTACATATGCATTGAGATCATTGATAAAGGTATTAGAAGGGAACATACAGGATTTTACAAATGATATTTCCCAATAGACTGCATCATTACCATCATACAACTGGCTGAAATATATAGAGAATACAACATCTTACTCTGCTACCTGGTGACTATAAACAAACAAAACCCAAAACATTTTATTTGATAAAGCAAATCCACTCTTTCAACAAGGTTTCACTTGCAAGAGCATATAGCACTAAAGATTTTGAGATGTAATAAAAATTAAGAATTTATATTTAAGCAATGTTCTTGGTCTGCTATTCATGACCTCACTTGACTCTGATGACTCAAGGACCATGTCATGAGAGGGAGTATAATCAATTTTTGAAAAAGCATGAACTATCAAGTTGATCACTAGAGGAAATATATTTTTATTACTAAAATTGAAAGAAGATGTGTCCCTTACTTAAGGATCAGATCAAGAGAAATATCCTTTTTATTTTCCAAAGATTCAACCAGATGGAGAAACTCCTGTAATTTTCTGGGGACATAGATATTATCCAATGATATGTAGTAACATTAATATTGATCTCTTTTTAGTAACCCCAAAAAGCCTAAATAAAACCATGTACTATATTTAATCATTGCTGTGGGATTTCTTCATCTTTTGCCTTTTTATTAGTATATTAGTTGGAGCTGCTTTAGGAGAGAGGGCTTTTCTAATTTAGCATGAGGAATTATTTTGGTCAGAATTCTTTCTTGTCAAATGGACTGCTCCTGCATTAAGAGAAATGTGACAGATTTGGCTATAGGCTTTTTTCTTTCCACATGTGTACATGTGTCAAAATTATATGAGATCCCCTGAAATATATAACAATAGATATAATCCTGTTCAACAAATCTCTAATTATTACTAAGCATCACACCACAAATTATATTCTCATCAAAGGTGTTCACAAAAAACAAAAAGGAATTCCAGGGCAGATTCTATGGCAAACCTCTATACATCAGAGTTCTTGACCTGTAGTCTGTGAACATGTGTATAAAACACATACATGCATGTATACATGTATATATGTATGTATACAGACATATATGTATGGATATATTATATATGTGTGTGTATAAATGTTTTTCAGAATAATTGCTTCCTTTGTAATCTTATTTAATTTTATGCCTTCAAAAACACATTTTTAGAAAGGGAGTATAGGCTTCATCAGACTGCCAAAGGGAGTCATGAGACAAAAAAGGTTGAGAATTGCTGATATTGATAGTAAGACCTTTTAGATGTTTGGAGGGTGACAATGTGTTCTTTGCATAAAGTACCAGAACATTTAAAGGCCTCAAAAATAGGATGCGTAGTAAACAAAATAATTTGGCCCAAATATCCATACAGAAAAATTGAATGGATAAAGAGTGCCTCCTTTCTAGTCTATGATATGTGGTTGGATGGATAACCTATAGAATTCAATCCATCACGCATCTATATGTACACACATATGTGTGTGTGTATGTTTAAATCTAAAATATGTAGTGTGCATATACATACATGTGTGTATCATTTATAGAAACCACAAATGAAAAGTAAGCTGGGCCCAAAGATTAACAGGAGGGGGAAATCAAGATTTGCTTCTGGAACATGCAAAATCATTTTAATGATTCCAAGATGATGTAACAAAGTTCCATATTTTCTTTCAATATCAATGTCTTTTCATCAACATGGTATGACTGCAGGTCATAGAACACTACAATTTCAAAAGAATTGAGTTGAAAGCCACCCTAAAAGCAACATAGGTATATGAAGGGTACCATTCTGCAACCTAATTGCAAAAGGGAATTATGTAGGTGAAGTGGCATAAAGGATACACACACACACACACACACACACACACACACACACACACAGCTAACACAAAGGGATATTTATGGGAGGACATGAATGGTAGAAGCATAAGATGGGGGAGGAATGGCTGGATTGTGAATCATATTGTTAGAGAGAATAACTGCATCAATGAGACTACAGATCCAATGGAATATTGGTATATTTGAAGTTTAGCTTTCAGATTCCATGTGTAACTGTTTATCCTGATCAGAAAGCCAAGAACATGGTCATTTTCAGATCTTAAATGTAAATCAGAACACAATATTCTTATTTCTAGTTTCCTAATTTTAAAATTAACATTTATTCAAAGAATCTATGATATCCTCCATGTATTTTTTCCATAAGTAGAGATTGCAATACATCCATGTTTCTTGTTCCATGCAATTTTTGTTCACATTCTTCCATAGATCCTCAGTAGAAAATGTACACAATGAGGGGTATGCAAGAAATATGTTTTTACATTTCAAAGGTAGTGCCAGCATGCCACTGTTAACCCTCATTCAGGTCGCAGCACTGGCCAATCTCACTGTCAAATCATACATTTCCATAATGATATCCTAGAAACATTTCTTGAACAAAGACATTCATTGTACATATGGTCCAGGTCACTTGTGCCCACCATGTGCTTTGGGTTACCTGCAATTTTAATTCTTTGCATATTATAATATCCTAAGATTCACCATCAGCACTTGGAGAGGATTTGCATTGCAGATATTTCTCCCCCTAATCCCCACTGGACAGTATTTGGGGAACATGAAAAACACTGCATCATTTCCCAAATAAAATCTACCCTGCTCTCCTCTATTTAGTTCTGTGACCAAATCATTGTTAGACAGTAAACCTGAAAATTCATAATGGAAAAATCATAATTAGAGGTATTTCTTTGAATGCCATGCTATACAGAACCCACAGCAAACTGAATAGTGTAATTATATGTGCTGGTCTACTTTGTGTCCTCTAGATAATCTTGCTAAACCTCAGATTAAAGTATATTCAAGATATAACATTTACTAAAACAAATATTTTTTTCCTGATTCTGTTTTTTAATTAGGGAAGTAAAAGGAGTTTTAGATATTGAGAATATTAATGTCATTATTAATTTTAAAACTATTAAAATAAATTATAATTTATGTGGCACTGGTGTACATGATGAAAAACTCATTGGACTCATGTATAATCAGGTCTAATGGGGATCTAGAGTTTGACCACATTCACTTGTAGGTTACCTAACCTGAACTTGTCACTTGACTCATGTTTATATTTTTAATTTTATCCTTCTGAGCTCTGTAGTGATTTAGGGCGGTGCTGTGGTGATTTATTTCTCAGCACTAAAATTTCAGTCTTTACTTGAAGTTCTTGTTAATTAATAACTAATTCAAGCTCCTACTCCAATTCATCAGATATTAGTTAATGAACTAGAGAAACCTCCTTTCCCAATAGGAATTATGTTTCTTCTATAATTAGACAAATGTTAATTAGCATTGTTAACGTACAAATATATACATAGATAATTTTAATAGATGGAAATGAAAATAATTATATACATATGTATGTAAAACTATTTATAATATTTTAGTTGTGACCAGTGTCACAGCCCAAGTCACTTCTAACGTTCAATATATTAGTTACATATTTTAAATAAAAATATTTGCTTTCCTGAAAAGTCCATCAAAGATCATTTAACTCACCTCAGATAATAATGAAAGTCTCTTAAGCAACTTCTTAATACTTTTCTTCCAAATTACATTAGTCCTTTCGCTCTTCTCCCTGCCTTTTTAATAATTGTAGAAAACAACTTTTCAACTTCTCTCAAGCTCTTCATAGAGTTCTCTCTCTACACTTTTCTTCATGGGATTTACTCATAAAACAACTTCAGGTAGTTCTCATAAGAGAGCAGCCAGCCCTCACCTTCTTTATCTCCCTCTCCCTACTTTTTTTTCATAGACCATCATGGATCACAGACAAAACAGACATGTCCCTAACTTCATAGGGAGAGGCACTTAATGATAAATCATTTACTCAACTGACTTTTCATTTATCTTCAGGAATCACAGACAACACTTATACCTTCTCCCTGACTCTATAGGGAGAGGTACTTCTCTTCAATCATTTCACAATTGACTTTTTCAATAGCCAACACAAAGCTATAGGATTATGCAATGAGATCATTATCAGTATTCACACATGAATAAAAAAAAAGCAAACATTCCAGTATTGTGACCTTGTTGAGTCATATTTTTAAGCAGCATATAAGATCAAAGCTCTCCATTAGTGTTATATCTCTTTACATTGATACTGTGACTGACACTTGTGCGTTACTTCTATGACATACCATAACTAAGAATCAAAGGGTTCCTCTTTTGTTAGGTGGGCACATTTCCCTCATGCCCCCAAATGCCTATAATTTAGCTATTGATCACCTTGATTATATTGACTGGCTGACAGCCTGACCTTATGGAATTCCCCTAAAAATGTTGTCGCTGGGGTAACATCTGAGAATAATGTTGACACTGAGTCATTGACTGTTGAGGAGAATGTACTCTCTCTATCTAAGTCTTTTATATCATTAATGGGTCATCCTGATAAAATCTGAAAATGTTAAACACAATTCACCAGCTCCTATTCAGTATCTATGGATTCAATAACCAATGTCCAACTATCGTACTTGACAATTATTATTTAGGGATCCAGGAATGCCTCACAGTATACTAAACTTCATACAATACAACAATGCATTATCTTTCCATATGCTTTATGCAGAGTATACACCTTCCAGAAACACGTTTCCAGCATTATATAAAAACTTTTCATCATGTCATCATAATCAGTAGGGTAAACCCCCTCCCCACCCCCAACCAGCAATCTTAGATGAGCATCAAGTCTCCAAGAGTTGACTAGCCAAGATGGTTTATTCACTTAACAACAAAATATATAATACACAATACCAGTTCAACAATGCCACAATACTTCAGTATTTGCCATGATACTTCAATGACATATGCAATGTTAATATAACACAATTATTCACTGATTTCTTGAATGGATTTATCTAGATTACTTCTAATACCTGCACTGGAGAAAAGGGAAAAAAAGACCCTGCTGCTAAAACAGGGTTGTTCTTTATAAAAAGAGAAGAAAATTCTCAGTGGTTTCCTAAAATGCTAGGACAAATAGCCTTAGCTTAGAGAACATGGATAAGAATCATGCCTGATATTATGTAGATGGATTACAATCTATACCAGTAGGAAGAATATCCACATTAATTATTCATATCCTTTGAAATAGTCTTGGTAGTGAAAAGAACAGTGGACTTGAATTCAAATCCTTACTCTACTATTTTCTACCTTTGTGACCATGGACAAGTCACATAACACCTCTAGGTCTCAGTTTCCTCATTTGAAAAATTAAGGTCCAGGACACAGTGTAGATAACTAGATTTGGGATCAGGAAAACCTTGGTCCAAATCCTTCTTCTGTCTGTATTTCTGCCCAAGTCATTTAATCTCTTCTTTGAGACTTTAAGTTGTAAAGCAGATGCAGGATTGCATTGGTAGAGGGAGTTTCTTCACCTGGAGTTCCAATGAAATCACAAGTCAAGTCCAGTAAAAAAAAATAGCAATCAAAACTACATAATACTTCAGGAATTTTCCAACTCAAAATCTACAGTCTTATGATTTTAGATTCATTATATTTTAGAAAGATGATTTATTATTAATTTTTTTTCCTGCCTGATAAAATCCATGGAAAGTGGAAATTGCACTTTGGGCTAAGCGGTACCACTAAGATTATTTCTACATGATTCTGCAACATCTAGATGAAAACAAATAGATTTTAATTTCTTAAACTTTTATCCAAATGATACACAACACATTTGAAACTAAAGTAAAACATTTACTTTGAAACAGTGTTTAGTTTCTTAATTTTTAAGTTCATACTATAGTCCTTTTTTGTTGTTGTTCCTGGTTTTTCCTTTTATGTGCCCTACCCCCAAGCCCCAACTTGTCTCTCCATTGACGTATAAACTACTGACTTGTTTCCAACTATCTATCTTTTCCCTTCTACATATCTCATACTGCTCCCCCAAATTCCTTTTCCAAAACCACTTCACCTCTTCTGGCATTGAGAAATGCCTTATCCAGAAGAGAAGAGTTTTCCCACATGCCAGTTCAACTTAAGGGAAGAGAGATAGCCTGGCATCAAGCCCAGTGAATATTTTGTCCAAGTCACATGAAGCTCCAAGTATACAGAACTATTACAGTGCTGAAAGCTGCTTATCATAGTGTACAGATTGAGAAACACAAAGGAAAAAAGTTGCAACTGTGAACAAGTAAAATGATTAATACTAATTTACATTGATTTTGTTTTGGAAAAAAATACAAACACTCCTTACTATTTGCATGGCAATCTATAGGATTACCAACGATGGTAAATTTCTTCTTCAGAAATGTTTGCATGGTTTCATAAAAGGGCATCAAAGTTTAAGGCTTATAAGAACTGGGTAAAACTTATGAAGTATTAAACTTGAGAATATAAAATGCAACCAATTCTCAAATTGAGTGGCAAATGAGAAGAGAAGACAGTATCATCATTTTCAAGTAATCAAGCCCAATTAAGTACTAACAAAAATTTTTGAGAGGGCACTTGGACTTTTTTTGGTGTATAGTAAGGTTTTCCTTCTTAAAACATATGGTATTTGACTCTCAGATGTGGCAAGCATAGAAAAGTTTAGACAGATAACACCTTAAATCTGTACCATACTTTCTACTTCCTCTTATGTGTTCTCCTATGTTTACATATTTAAGTACAACCTGTAGGATACAATTTCAAAAAAGAGCACAAGAAGAGAATAACAGAGTCTACCTGTCCTACAAAGGCTAATACTGAAAGGGGTCAGCTTTCATTTGGGTCATTCTGCATGGTAGAATATAGCTGCTGATGGCCGATTCTATCATGAAATCCACAATATTTTGGACAGTAATAGAAATCAGGAGGGCACCAGTGGTACCTTTTATTGATATGTGAAAAGAATAAAGCCGGTGTATGGCAAATTAATTTCAGATGTAGTGCTTAATCTGAGTCAAATGACATAGGTGTGATACCTTGATTACATTAAATGTACCCCCAAGTTTCTAGTACTAGGAAAGGAATTCTGGCTTGGGATTCAGGAGAGGTCCATAGCTAGACATGGAATATACCTGTTCCCAGAAATTATTCTAGTAGTAGAGGGAGAAGAATAAAGCATTCTCTTATTCCCAGGTTACACCTAGATTTTACCAAGCCAGCCAAATTATTTCTCTAAGTGTGATCCATGGATATCCCTGACATCCTTTCAAAGTATTCAAAAGGTCAAAGCTATTTTCATAATACTCAGATGTTCTAATTTCTAATATGGTACACATAATTAGGAATAACCAACATAAACCAATGCTTTTTATGGTCCTCAATAATTTTTTATGATATAAAAGGGTCCTGAGATGAAAAAGTTTGAAAATCATTGATTCAGACTATAAATTAAAATTGGAAAGAAAAAGGACCATCAGGTATGTAGGTTGAGATGTCAGTGCATTTCCCACTTAGGTCTATATGGCTTTGGTTTCAAGAATCCTGAGAGAAGGGGATGCCTGTTAAACATCCTGACTTAGAAGTCTAGAGTTGCAGCTATTTCTACTATGCAAGAGAAACCCAACCATAAAATTCCCAGTAGCCATTAAGGCTAGAGTCCAAAATGCCACTGGTTCAGAAGAATGATAAAATAATATTCAGAAGAATAAAAATACATATATATGCATATAATGAGAGTATTGTTTAGGTTTGATAAGTGTGGGAACAGGATCAAATATAAAATGCTCTGTTTGGCATTTAAATACCTTCTCAACCTGTCCCCTTCTTACCTTTCAGGTGTTCTGCTTTGCTCCCATCCACATACTCTACAATTCAGCTATACTGGCCCACTTGCTGTTTCACTCAAATAACTTTCCGTCTCTTTATCTTATACACTTGAACTGCTTGTCCCCATGCCCTGGATGTTCTCTCTCCTTGCCTCTGCCCCTGGCTTCCCTGACTTTCTTAAAGACTCAGCTCAAACCCAACCTTTTAAAAGAGGCCTTTCCTAACTCCCACCCCTACCTCCACCTCCAACTTTCCCAACTACTAGCATTCTCTATGATGACCTTCTATTTATACTGTACATATCGTCTATGTACCTAGTTATTTGCATATTGTCTCCTCCACTAGAAAGTGAGGTCCATAAGAATGGAAACTTTGCTTTTGGCTTTCTTTTTATCCCCAGTGCTTAGGATAGTGCTTGGCACATAGTAAGAGCTTAATAAATGTTTCTTGACTAGCTGACTGACAATTCCTTCAACTAATTTGTCTATAGCAGAGTGTTTAATTTCTTTAGCATCATGATTTCCCTTGCCCAGACAGTCCAATGTGTTAATATTCTTCCTATGTAGCATCTAAAAGTGGAAATAATCATCCTTTGGCTAATTAGTGTAAAGCACACCTCTCTTTTTGTGGACCTTATTGCAACCCGTGTTCAAAATAGGAAAAACAATATGGCATAATGGATGAAGAGCCTGCATCATATTCAGGAAGACCTGACTTCAAGTCTCACATCTGACACACCAAATCCCAGCGTGGCCTGTCCTAAGTAACTTACCTTTTCAGTTCCCCAAACAAGTCTCTAAGACTGTAAATTGTTGAATAGCTGCTAATCTGCATAGATATAGAGCCTTTCCTCACGGGGAGTTCCCCATATAAATTAAATCACAAGTCTAGGCAAGGAAAAAGAAAAAAACCACACAATTAAAAAAAATGTTTTGCTCACCATAGCACATTGTTAATTCATTTTGAACTTGTCCCATTCTTTTTCACATATTTTTGACATTTTATATATTTATCATCATTCAAATTATTCTTCAACCTAAGCAAAGAACTTTACAATTATCTTTATTAAATTTCTTCTTATTAGATCTATCCCACTGTTCCAACCTGCTGAGATCTTCTGATGCACCATTTCCATTATCTGGATCAATTGTCTACCTTCTCTAACTTTCATGTCATCTTCAAATTTGATAAGCATGCTATCTTTGCCTTTGTTTTTATGTTCTATTGACTTTTTTGTACCATTGTCACTTCACAATAACTCCATGCACAACTCCTACAGGCTCATCACTCCTAACAAAGAAAATAAGTGAAGCAAAAACATCACTTTAACTGCATTGGAGAGTAAATATAACATTATGCACTGATGACCTGACCTCTGAAGGAAAGAATATTTGTTTTGTCCTCTGTTCTGCAGAACTGAGATTTTTTTCATAACAATTTATCAGAATTAAGTTGACTTTCAGTATTCCTTTCTTTTATACCATTGAAATCATTATGTACATCATTCTCTTGGTTCTGCTTTTTTATTCTCTATTAATTCATAAATGCTTTCCCATGTTTCTCTAAGTTACTAATTTCCATCACTTCTTATGATGCAAATTTATTTCATTGCATTCACATACAATAATTTATTCAATCATTACTCTTATCAATAGGTGCCTGTTTTTTTCCAGTTCTTTGATATCACAAACATGTTGTTATGGAGATTTTCATGTATATGGGATCTTTCAGCCATTGATATCCATGGGGTAGATAGCCAATAGTTGGAACATTGAATAAAAACTTTAATGACCCTTCTCACATAATTCCAAATT
Organism: Phascolarctos cinereus; assembly: GCF_003287225.1. Classification (NCBI taxonomy): domain Eukaryota; kingdom Metazoa; phylum Chordata; class Mammalia; order Diprotodontia; family Phascolarctidae; genus Phascolarctos; species Phascolarctos cinereus. The sequence goes on along the minus strand of NW_027555514.1, from coordinate 177,294,422 downwards.
GTTTTCCAGAGCATTTGGACTACTTAAAAACTCCAGGTGTAGTAGCGTGCCTCTATTACCACAATTTCAAGCATTTTCTAAATAGTTGAATAAATGAATAAAAAAGCTTTTATTAAGCATCTACTGTATGCCAGACATGTATTAGGTTTCAACAAATATGAATAAAAAATTGAAACAATTCCTATCCTCAATGAGTTTATATTCAAATGAGGAGAGACAAAACATAAAAAAGTGGCAACTAGCAACCTGAGTTTTGCTGTGGATAGTCACAAGGATCAATAGTGGAGCCCAGGAGCAACTGATTGTCACACCTTTTCCAGAAGCAATGGTACCATTGTTTTAGTTTTTCCAAAGCAAGAAGTGGGGAGAGGGTGTGTGTGTGTGTGTGTGTGTGTGTGTGTGTGTGTTTGCATGCATGCACACATGCATGTAAGCAGGATAAATGGAAAGATGAGTGGCTGAATGGGGTGTGACAAATGGTCTTGTGTTGCCTGGTGGATTAAATCAGATTGTAATTATTCTCTCAATAAGCAAGAAAAAGCCCCAGATCACATAAAGGATTAACAAACCTGGAGGTAGAGGTTTGTTCTCTAAATAGGCAGAAAGGAACAATAGCAAGTGAGATTGCAGACTACTCACAAGATTATTTGTAGTTGTAATTTCATATTTTAAAATTTCATATCTTTTAATATTATCTTCTGGAGATTAGTTCTTGGTCTTACATTTTAAAAAATAATTTCCTGTATATCTCGAACATCTAAGATACAATTAAAAGGGGTGTGTGTATGTATGTGTGTAATTTAAATGGAATAATTTGAATTCCTAACTTGAATAGAATAATGCTCTGTGAATTAGTTTTATTCCCCAATATAATCTTTTTTATATTAGTACATCCTAACCATGAAAAATGACTTTTAAATTATGTTATATCTATGTCTTTAAAAGATATTTTTAGTGGTACTTATGTATCCAGAATGTATTTGTTTAGGTTAGTATTTTTTGTATTTTGTAGAAATTGTGAATGCAATTTCTTTTTTACCCTCTTAGATTTTATTGGTAGTCTACATAAAGGCTAGTGATTTCTGTTGGAGCATTTTAAATCATGCTGCTTTGCGGAGGCTATTACTTTCTTTCATTTAAAAAAATGAATCTATGGTGTTGCTAAGTAAATCATGTTATTACCTAAAAATGGAGAAAGTGTTATCTTTCCTTTGCCTATAGTTACACCTTTCTTTTCTTAGCTACCATTGCTTGCACTAAATTAAGCAATAGTGGAAATAATGGACATCCCAGCTTTACCATTGTTTTATTAATATAGTTCCTAACTCTTGGATTTTAATAGTCATTTTTGCCTGTATTAAAGAACATTTTATCTCTAAGAAGTTTGGCATTTTTAAACATGAATGACTGCAGTGTCTTATTGAAAGCATTTTCTAAATCTATTGAGATAATAATGTTTTATTCTTTTTCTATAATTAATTAATTAAGCAATAAACTTGGTAAATCACTTGACTTCTTGAGAAGGCCCCCAGGTAGACTTCAAAGGCAATAAATTGCAAAGCATGTGTTGGTCTGCATTGTTTGGGAGAATTTACTCATTGGGAGTTCTCCACACCAATAAAATCTCAGGTCTAGTATAAAAATTATTAATTTTTATCATTTGCCTTTTAAAAACATATTTCCACATTAGTCAAGTTGTAAAGAAAAATTAGGAACAAAGGGGGAAAACCATGAGAAAGAAGAAACAAAAGGAGAGAAAATGGTATGCTTCGATCTGCATTCAGACTCCATAGTTCTTTCTCTGAACATGGGTAACATTTTCCATCATGCATCCTTGGGAATTGTCTTAGATCCTTGTATTGCTGAGAAAAGTCTATCAAAGTTGGTCATTGTACAATGTTACTGTTACAGTGTATAATGTTCTCCTGGTTCTACTCACTTCACTCAGCAAAAGTTCATGTAAGTCTTTCCAGGTTTTTCTGAAGTCCACCTGCTCATAATTTTTTATGGAACAATAGTATTCCATTACATTCATGTATTGCAACTTGTTCAGCCATTCCACAATTGATGGGCATCTCTTCAATTTCCTATTCTTTGCCACCACAAAAAGATGCGATAAATATTTTTGTGTATGTGGGTCCTTTTTGCATTTTTATGATCTCTTTGGGATACAGACCTAGAAATGGTATTGCTGGGTCAAAGGGTATGCACAGTTTTATAGCCCTTTGGGCATAGTTCCAAATAATTCTCCAGAGTAGTTAGATCAGTTCACAACTCCACCAACAATGCATTAGTGTTCCAATTTTCCCACATCTTCTCCAACATTTATCATTTTCCTGTTTTGTCAGGTTGACCAACCTGATAGATGTGATGTAGTACCTTAGAGTTGTTTTGGTGTGCATTCCTATAATCAAAAGTGATATAGAGCATATTTTCATATGACTACATATAGTTTTAATTTCTTTCTCTGAAAACTGCCTATTCAGAATGACTTGTATTCTTATAAATTTGACTCAGTTCTTTATATATTTTAGAAATGAGGCCGTTATCAGAGATACTGGCTGTATAAATTATTTCCTAACTTTCTGCTTCCCTTCTAATCTTGGCTGCATTGGTTTTGTTTGTGGAAAAAAAACTTTTAAATTTAATGTAATAAATATTACCCATTTTGCATTTCATAATGTTCTCTATCTCTTGTTTGGTCATCAATTATTCCATTCTCCATATACCTGACAGGTAAACTTTCCTTGCTCTCCTAATTTGCTTGTAGTCTCACTCTTCATGTCTAAATCATGTACCCAAGTTGACCGTATCTTGGTATATGGTGTAAGATGTTGGTCTATGTCTAGTTTCTGCCATACTATTTTTCAGTTTTCTCAGAAGTTTTAGTTAAATAGTGATTTCTTATCCCAGAAGCTGTAGTCCATGGGTTTGTCAAAAGTAGATTAGTATTGTCATTGTCCTTCCTTTTCTAAGCTGTTGACTCTCTCTTGCATACCTCCCATTTCTTTTCCTAATTTTCCTTTTACTTCTCTTATTTGACTTTTAAAATCCTTCTTGAGGTCTTTCAAGAAGGCTTTTTGCGCTTGAGACTAATTCATATTTCCCTTTGAGGTTTCAGACATAGGTATATTGACAATGTTGTCCTCTTCTGAATTTGGGTTTTGATCTTCCCTGTCACCATAATAATTCTCTATGGTCAGTGTTCTTTTCTGTTTCTTGCTCATGATGTTTGTCTATTTCCTGGCTTTTAAAGTTGAACTCTCCTGCTGGAGCACAGGGGACACTGTCCCAGACTTCTTGTGTTGGGAGCCACAGACCAGGTCCTTGGCTTTGTGTGTTAGGGTGTTGACAGCTTGGGGCTCTAGAGAGTCTGGCAGCTTACCTGGTACTGAGCTGGGGTCCTAGTGGTGGTGTCTTGTGTGTGCTAAGGCTGGGGGATGGTTTTTTGCATTTCCCTGGGGCTGCACTGAAGCATGAAGAGGTTCAGCTGCTAGAGGACCCTTGCTCACCTGAGGCCATGTTGAACTACAGAGAGGTCTGCTGATGGAGGGCCTGTCCTCTGTGGGCTGTGCTGAAGCACAGGAAGATCCACTGCTGGAGGACACTTACCCATCCAGGGCTGCACTGAATTGAGTGGAGATTTGTTTCTAGGGTACACCTGCCTTCCCAGGGCTATGCTAGCACAGGTTGTGGTTCTATGAGACGGAGTTTGCCAGTTATGTCAAGGTATATGTGTGTGTGTGTGTGGGGGTCCTGGTGTTGTTGCCTGTCTGCTGCACCACCCCGGGGCCCAAGATCTCCTGCTGACTTGCTGAGGTTGGGTTTGCCAACAGCTTGCTGGAACACTTCCTGTCATGTAATGCACTCACCTTTCAACTTAGCGAAATGGATCTTTGCTGTTGATCCTCCAAGTGTCCTGGGCTAAGAGACTGCCCCATTCCATGTTTCTTCAGGCTCCACTGTTTCAGGATTTTTCCTGGGGCACTATTTTCTGGTTTTTTAAGAGGGCAAAAAGGGAGAGTAATAGCGACTTACTGCTTACTCTGCCATTTTGGCTCCTGGAACCATTTTTCTATTAAAAGATATATATATATATTTTTTTGCATTATTGGCATGACCCTAAACTAGCCAGAGAAAATAGTTTTTGGAATATGCTGTTGTAGACAGTTAATATTTCATTCAAGACTTTACATCAATATCCATTAGTGATATTAGTTTATAATTTTCTTTCCGCTTTATATTTTCCTGGTTTGAATATCAAGACCATATTTGTCTCATGGAAGGAATTCATTAAGGAACCTGTTTTATTTCAGAGAACACTTTATGAAGCATAGGGGTTATTTGCTCTCTGGACCCAAGGTTGGCTTGTTTGTTTCTTTTAGGAGTTCATTTTTTGTTCAATAACTGTTTCTGAGGTCAATTTGTGTAGACATAAAGAAAACTCCTATATATAAAATATTCATAATAGTACTTTAATGGTATCAATAAATTGAAAAACTGTATATGCCTGTAAACTTGTGAATGGCTGAACAAACTGAGGTTTATGGATATCAAAAAAAAAAGACTATTGCACTGCAGAAACAATAAATACGAGGAATTCAGGAAAAAAAAGTTGGATTTGTATGAAATGATGAATGGTAATCAGGCCATGAAAAATTATAGCCTTCTCTGCAATAATGTTAAAAAAAAACCTCACTAAAAGTCCATTGAACTAAAATTAAATGTAATACTCAATGTTGATCATATAGGACAGAACATGAAATATATCTCTTTCCTTTCAGTAGAGAGGCAGTGCATGAAGGCAATGGAATTTTTCATAGGCTGTTACATGTAAATCAGCTTTAGTTAATTGTTTTCCTTTATCACAGGAGTGTTTTCATTGAAGAGGGTAGGTGGTAGTTAAATACTAAGATTTCTTTCAGAAAGTGATGGGTGTATCCCTCTTCTAATAGGTCTGGGCATTCCCCCACCCCAACTCCATGATTTTCTTGAAATGTGATAGCCAGGCTTTTTTGAAATCATAGCTTTTGGGAGGTGGAGCCAAGATGGAAGAGGGAAAGCAATGACTTGCTTGAGCTCTACCCCAAACCCCTCCAAATACCTGTAAAAAATGGCTCTAAATAAATTCTAAAGCAACAGAACCCAGAAAAAGACAGAGTGAAACAAATTTCCAGCCCAAGACAAACTGGATGGTTCATCAGAAAGGTATGTCGCACAAAGCTGGGAGAGGAGTACAGTTTGGCATGGGCTTGCATTGAACCTGGAGCAGGCCTCAGAGGACTGAATCATGGGAACTTGTGGCAATTTCCAGACTTCTGAATCCACAAAGGCCAAAGACAACTTAGAAGGTCAGTGGGAAAAGTCTGTTTCTGTGGTGAGAGAGGAGCTAGGGCTTAGCCCCAGTTCTCAAGTGTGGCCCCTGGGCCATGGCTGCCTCCTGAGCTTCCAGCCCACAAACTGAGGGGAGGATCAGGTGGCTGATCATAGGGGGATTGCAGGGATGTCTTTGCCAGCACTGAGGCAGGAATCACTCACTTTGCCTATGCTTGGATCTGGGTCACAGTTCTGAGGAGCACTGCTGGGGTGAGGAGGAGCACTGGCATGGTGCAGCTTGTACTGGTGGTGTAAAGGTAATCTTCCTCACAGTTACAAGACAGGAAAAAGTGCTTGTGGTCACTCATAGACCACAGCACAGGCCAGGAAAGGAGTAAACACCTTGCTCCTTATCATATCACCTTGGAAGAACTGAAAATTTACAAGTCCCTAGAAGCATCTCTGAAAATAGCTGTACAAACCCCTGAAGCTTGGGACAGTACATTATCCACATTGGAAGAAGACTTCTACCTTAATAAAGAGTTTATAACTCAAGTAATTGCCTGGGATCATGAGCAAACTTCACAAGAAGTGTCAGACCACACAATATTTTTTTGGTAACAAAGAATAGCAAAACATACAAGAAGAAGAAGACAACAAATCCTACATCCAAAGCCTCTGAGAAAAATATGAATCAGTCCCAGGCCTTGGAAGAGCTCAAAAAGGATTTTGAGAAGCAATTAAGAGAAGTAGAGGAAAAATTGGGAAGAGAAATGAGTGATGCAAAAAATCATGAAAAACAAGTCAACACTTGTTAAAGGAGACTCAAAAAATACTAAAGAAAATAACACCTTGAAAAATAGCCTAACCCAAATGGCAAAAGAGGTCCAAGCAGCCAATGATAAGAAGAATTACTTAAAAAGCAAAATTGGTCAAATGGAAAAGGAAGTCCAAAAGATTACTGAAGAAAATACTTCCTTAAAAATTAGAATAGAGCAGTTGGAAGCTAGTGACTTTATGAGAAAACAAGACATCGTAAAACAAATCCAAAAGAATGAAAAACTGAAAACAATGTGAAATATCTCATTGGAAAAACAAATGGGCTGGAAAATAGATCCAGGAGAGAGAATTTAAAAAATTATTGGACTATCTGAAAGCCATGATCATAAAAGGAGCCTAGACAACATCTTTCAAGAAATTATCAAGGAAAACTGCCCTGATATTTTAGAACCAGAGGGCACAGTAAAAATTGAAAGAATCCACTGATCTCCACCTGAAAGAGATCCACAAAGGAAAACTCCTTAGAATACTGCAGCCAAATTCCAGAATTCCTAGGTCAAGGAGAAATATTACAAGCAGCCAGAAAGAAACAATTCAAGTATTGTGGAAACACAATAAGGATAACACAAGATTTAACAGCTTCTACATTAAAAGACTGCAGGACATGGAATATAATATTCCAAAGGGCAAAGGAGATAGGATTACAGCCAAGAATCACCTACCCAGCAAAACGGAGTATAATCCTTCAGGGGAAAAAATGGTCATTCTGTGAAATAAAGGACTTTCAAGCATTCTTGATGAAAAGACCAAAGCTGAATAAAAAATTTGACTTTCAAATACAAGGCTCAAGTGGAACACAAAGAGGTAAACAGGAAAGAGAAATCGTAAGAGACTTATAAAGGTTGAACTGTTTATATTCCTGCATGGAAAGATGATATTTATAATTCATGAGACCTTTGTCAGTGTTAGGGTAGTTGGAGGGAAGAAATTTATGTATGTGTAGTTAGATAGAGAGATAGATAGATAGATAGATAGATAGATAGATAGATAGATAGATAGATGGCACAGGATGAGTTGAAGATGAAGGGGTAATATCTGGAGAAAAAAATTAAGGGGTGAGAGAGGATTGTACTGGGACAAGGAGAAAGGGAGACATAGAACAGCTAAATTATCTCACACAAAACAGTCAAGAAAAGGCTCTTACAGTGGAGGGGAAACAGGGGAAGGTGAGAGGGAATGAGTGAATCTTATTCTCATAGGATTTAGCTTAAGGAGGGAATAACATACACTCTCAATTGGGTACGGAAATCTGTCTTGCCCTATAGGAAAATAGGAGGAGAAGGAGACAAGAGAGTAGGGGAATGATAGAGAGGAGGGCAGATTGGGAAAGGGGGTAATCAGAAGCAAACACTTCTGGGGATGGACAGGGTCAAAAGGAAGAATAGAATCAATGGGGGGGGGATAGGATTAAGGGAAATAGAGTTAGTTTTTCACAACATGACTACTCTGGAAGTGTTTTGCATAACTTCACATGTATAACCTATACTGAGTTGCTTGCCTTTTCAATGAGGGTGGTTGGGGAGGGAGGAAGGGAGAAAATTTGGAACCCAAAGTTTAAAAACACATGTTTAAAAAATGTTTTCACATGCAATTGGGAAATAATAAATACAAGAAATGGGGTATAGAAATCTATTCTTCCCTACAGGAAAATAGAAGGGGAAGGGGACAAGAGAAGAGGAGGAGAGATAGAAGGGAGGGCAGACTAGAGGAAGGGATATTTAGAATACATGCCATCTTGGATTGAGGGAAGAGGCGAGAAGAGGTGAAAATTTGGAACTCAAAATCTTATGGAAGTAAATGTTAAAAACTTAAAAAAAATTAAAAAAAAATAAAATCATAGCTTTTGGATAATAGTACAATTATTTTAAATTATATTGTCAGTTTTTTTTTAAAGTGAGAGGCTTCACATTTTCTACTTTTTTTAATCTTTTGACCATTCTGAGATATCTTGTTGTCACATGGATTCATTGATTTCTGCTTGGTTCCTTTCTGATTTTTTATTTCTTGTGTTTAGATGATAATTCTCCTTCTAAGTCTTTTCTGCTTTCCCCCCCTTTTCCCTTTCTCATTTCTTTTCCAATTCTTTCCTCTATTCCCTTCATTTGATTTTTAACCCTTTTTAAAATTTGCTTTATTTCTTTTAGGAATTCTAATTAACTTTGTGGTCTAACTTTTTCTTTGAGGATTTGCTTTCAGATGGTTTTTTAGTTATTCTCTTCTTCTGAGTTTTTGTCTTATGGAGGGGAACTCCATAATAACACTAAAATAGCTCATTCTTCTAGCTTATTTATAAGATTGTGTTAGGCCAGCTATACATCTTCATAGAGGGAATGTCAGGGTCTTATTTGGGCCTGATTTGCATTCTCATCTGGGCTAGTGCAGCTTTCTCTGGGTCTGAAATGCTGTGTTTTTCAAGCATCACTTGAAACAATAGGACCAGGGAGCTGCAAACTTTCAGTGAGTCCTAAGTGGTCGGATGTAGGGTACATTTTGGTCACTGTCCTCATGGACTTTCCAGGATCAAGAACCCGCATTGGGTTTAGTGAACACAACTATACACTTGTCTCTGGATGGTGCTCCAGTAGGCAGTTGCTGTTCCCAACCCCTGCCAGCTAGCTGGAAGATTCAGATTTCAGAATTTCACAACAATAGACCTGAAGGTGTGAGAAATCACTACTGATGTGGTCATTGAGAAATCACTACTGAGTTTGGCAGTCTTATTAAAGCTTTGTTAGAATTGTCCTCAGAATAGCTGGGCTGTATTGATTATTCTCAATCCCTTATTTTTGCTGGTCCTCCAATCTGCATTATTCTCAAGTGTATTTTTTTTCCTTCTCCCCCCAAAAGCTATAAGTACCCCAAAGCAGTGGAATTTTCTCCATTCTATCTCCTGACTTCCCTGACTGTCTTTAGCTTCCAGATAAATTCTCACTTTTTGCAAGAAGCTTGTCCCAACCACTCTCAACCTTGTCTCTAAGATTATCTCTAATCTATCTTGTCCATTATTTTGTTTGTGCAGTGTTATTTGCATTGTCTCTCCTACAGAATCCTTGAGAGCAGGGACTTTTTTTTTTGCCTTTTTTTCTTTTGTATCCCTAGCATTTAGCACAATACCTGGCCCATAGTAGGTGTTTAATAAATATTTGTTGACTTGACTTGATCTTATGCCTTCCTTTGTCTTCCAAGAGTTTACCTCTCTGATAATCTCTTTGTGTTGTGCCTCATTTTCAATCTCCCTTCATCTACACGCACTTTCCCAGTTGCTTACAAATACGTCCAGTTCTTTCCCATCCTCAAAAAAAACTTCACTTGATATTTCCATCCCTGAATATTACTATTCCATAGTTTTACTTCTTTCTTCAGTCAAATGTCTGGAAATAGTTGCCAACAATAGTTGTTTCCATTTTCTTACATCAACCCCTCAGTCTAGCATCTGATTTTATCACTTAGTCAAAACTGATCTCTCTAAATTTACCAATGAGCTCTTCATTGCCAAATCAAGTGATCTTTTCTCAGTCCTTCACCTTTCTCAAGCACTTTATGCTATTTGTTACTCCCTATCCTCTTTGGTTTTTTGTGACACTGATCTCTTCTAGTTCTCTGCCTTCCTTCTCTGTATAAATTGTAGGCCCAGTCCTCTGTCCTGATATTTTTTCTCTTTTCTCTCTAGACTTTTTGTCACTCAACTTCTCAGCTCTCCTGGGTCTAACTAATTCTTCTATGTAGACATGTTCTAAATTTTACAATCAGCCCTATTCTTTCTCTTGAACTTCATTCCTGCTTCCTTAATTGCCTATTAGATATCTCCAAGTGAACATTCTATGGGCATTTCACTATTACCACATATAAAAATGGAACTATTCCTTTTCCCAGAAAATAATCCCTCTTTACAACTCTCTATTTCTCTTGAGGACACCATCTTTTCAGTCACCCAGATTTGCAGTTTTAAGGTCACACTTAATTCTTCCTTCTCCCTCACCACCCACATTCAATTTGTTGCTATAACTTCTTAACTCTGCCTTTGAAGTCAATCCCCTTCTCTCCACTCACATGATTACTGACCATCATTTTGTATTCCCTGAATACATCCTTCTAATTGGTCTCCCTGATTTTAGTCTTTGACCTCTTTGATTTACTCTTCACATAGCTGCTAGCTTGATATTCCTAAAGCTAGATCTCAACCATGCTTAAGAAGCTCCAGTAACAGCCTCTTACCTTTAGGATAAAATAAAAAGTCCTCTATTTGGCATGTAAATTCATTTACAGTCTGACTCCAGCCTATTCCTCCAAACTTATTTAACAGTTTTTTCCCTCATACATGGCAGCTAGGTGGTGCAGCACTGGGTTTGGAGTCAGGAAGCCCTGAGTTCAAATTTGGAGGCAGACACTTCATAGATGTGTGGTCCTTGGTAGGTCACTTAACTTCTGTTTGCCTCAATTACCTGATCTGTAAAATGGGAATAATAATAATAGCACCTACTCCTCAGGGTTGCTGTGAGAATTAAACTATTAATTGTAAATTGCTTAGCACAGTGCCTAGCATATAGTAAGTGCTCTATAGATGTTAGCTATTATCATCATCATCATTATTATTATATAAACTCTATATTCCATTCAACTTTGTCTACTTCCTATTCTCCATAAATGACATTCCTTCTTCTATCTTCATGGTTTGTATAGGCTCTTATTTTCTATTCTTGGAATGCACCTTCTCCTTACCTCTGCTTCATAGAATTGCCAGCCTCCTTCAAAGCTTATCTCAGTTATTCTTTTTATGAGACAAATATGATCTGGAAATCCAAACAAAAGAGGGATACAGCAGAGAAGAAGAAATACAGACCAATTTCATTAGTCAATACAGACACAAAGACTCTAAATAAAATCTAAGCAAAGAAACTATGATATGTGTGTATATATATACGTATTTAACATAGAAACATATATTTAATGTTAACTATGACGAATTTGAATTTGTATGAGGATGCAAGGATGATTCAACATTAAGAAAAATAATTAGCATAATTAATCACATGGACAGAAAAAAAGTACATGATTATATAAATAGATGCAGAACAAAATCTTGAAAAATGCAACATTCATTTATATTTTAAAACTTAAAAAAGGCATGAAAAGACCCCACTTTAATCAATCAAAAATACATATCCAAAATTAAACATTGGGATTATTTTTAGTAGAGAAGCATTGCTCTAATATCTATGATATATAGACACAAAGTTTTTGTATAGTCTATAAGTTTGGGGCCCCTCTAGTTCTTATTCTTACTCCATATTTTCCAACATATCTCCTACTCCCATTTTTTCCATCTTTTATTGGAAATCATCGATTCTCAAAAGGTACATATCAACTTAATTTGTCAGATTTTGTTGCATTCCTTGCAGAATTTCTCTATCTTCTGCAATGAATGTTCTATAAGCATCGATTATGTTCATGGTGGTCTTTTTTGCAAATTCTTATCATAAGCACTACAAGGTCAAATGTCCCATTAAATTATTTTTCTTGTTGTCTTTGGATGTCTGAGAAAAAACAACTATACCAAGTCCTTTATTTATCTTCCCAAGGAGAATGTGTGAGTCATTCTACCACTTAGCTGCAACTTCCTTTTCTCTTTTGAATTCAGTTATAGTGAGAATGTCAACAAGGAGATGATTTAGCTCCTTTAGTGGTAAGCCCAATTTCTGGCCAATTGACATAGATCCCACATTTAGAATACAAATACAAGTAAATATTTAGAGATGGTCTGAAATCTGGAAGTATTAGCACCTTCTTTTCCACAGTCTGATACCATAACTGAAGAAGCAGAAAAAGCCACACTGGACTTATAGCCATTTTGTTCAATTATTTGTTTTCTGTTCAAGGGCCAAGATGAGTGCTAGTGTTTGTGCTTTCAGGGAAGCAGGGGTCCTTCCTGGGTAAGATCAGAGCACTGACCAGGAGAACAGTGACCACACTTCTCCCTGGATCACACAACCTTGGAGGCACTGAAAACTTGCAGACCCTCAGAACTTGTTCTGAAAACAGAAGCATAAAACAGCCTAAAGTTTGGAACAGTCCCTCCTCACCCCAAAGGGAGCAGAGCCCAACTTTAACATAAAGCTCAAAGTCAAGAAATAGGTTGGAAAAATGAGCAAATAACAAAAATAATTTGACAATAAAAAGCTACTATGATGGCAGAGAAGACCAAGACATAAACTTGAAAGATGATAATAATGTGAAAACACCTACAAACAAAGCCTCAAAGAGAAAGGCTAATTGGACTCAAATCCAATAAGAATTCCTGCAAGACATTAAAAAAAGAAATGAGTAGTAAAGGGAAATTTGGGAAAAGAAATGAGAATGATGCAAAAATATGAAAGTAGAATTAATGGCTTGGTAAAAGAAGCACAGAAAACACTTCCTTAAAAAAACAGAATTGGCCTAATAGTAAAATAGTCACAAAAATTCACTGAAGAAAAGAACTCCTTAAAAAGCAGAATTGGCCAAATAGCAAAAGAAAAACATAAACTAATTGAAACCAATAATCCCTTAAAAATTGGAATTGGGCAAGTGGAAACTAATGACTCCATGAGACATCAAGAAACAATAAAAGAAAGTTAAAAGAATGAACAAGAAGAAAATGTGAAATATCTCATCAGAAAAACAACTGATCTAGAAAATCGATCAAAGAGAGATTACTTAAGAATTATTAAGCCACTTGAAAATTCTAATAAAAATAGAGCCTCAATATCATATTTCAAGAAATTTGTTAAGGAAACCTGTCCTGATATCTTAGGTCCAGAGAGTAAGAAAGAAATTGAAAGAATCTACCAATCACTTCCTGAAAGAGATTCCAAAATGGAATCTCTTAGGAATATTATAGCCAAATTCCAGAGCCCCATTTTATCACACAAGATTTAGCAGCTTCCATGTTAAAGGAGCAGAGGGCTTAGAATATGATATTCTGGAAAGCAAAGGAGCTAGGATTACAACCAAGAATAACCTACCTAGCAAAATTGAGTATAATCCTTCAGGGAAAAAGAATATTTAATAAAAAGGAGGACTTTCAAGCATTCCTGGTGAAAAGATCAGAACTGTACAGAAATTTCAACTTTTAAACACAAGACTCAAGAGAAGCATAAAAAGATAAACATGAAAGAGAAATGGTAAGAGACTCAATAAAGTTAAACTGTTTACCTTCCTATATAGGAAGATTATACATGTAATTCCTAAGAATTTTATCATTATTATGGAAGTTAGAATCAGTCTACATAAAAAGAGAGTAGGAATCAGTTGATTGCGTTGGAATGATCTAAAAAAAGGGTGAGAAAGAGAGAAGCACTGGGAGAAGGAGAGAACGGAGAGGTGGAATGGGGAAAATTATCTCACATAAAACAAGAATACAAGGAAAACTTCTATTGGAGAGAAAAATGGGGATAGGGTGGGCAATGCTTGAACCTTACTCTCATTGTGATTGGTTCAAAGAGGAAAGAATATACATGAACATGTATATATACATATATCTGTGTGTGTATACACTCAGAGTTTGGTAAAGAAATCTATCTTACCCAACAGGGAAATAGGAGGAGAAGGAGATAAGAGAAAGGGGAAGATTACAAAAGGAAGGGAAGATTAAGAGAGACAGTAGTCAGAAGTAAAACAGACTTGAAGTGGGACAGGATAAAAAGAGAGAAGGATAAACAAAAGAAATAGGATGGTGGGAAATGCACAATAACTGAATAGGAATATGAGGAGTTAATCCATAAAATAGAAATGAATAGCAGCATGGATTAGAAACCAGAATTTAAAAAAATGTTTACAAGGGACAAGCTTGAAGCAGAAACACCCCCACAAACATAGAATTAAAATAAAGGAGATGGAGCAGAACCTACTATACTTATGCTGGAGCAAAAAAAAAAAAAAAAAGGAAGGGGTTGCAATCATGATATCAAAGAAAGCAAAAGCAAAAATAGACCCAATGAAAAGAGAAAATCAGGAAAAGTATGTTTACATAAAAGGTACCATAGACAGTGAAGAAACATAAAAAATACAGCTTTTCTATGATAAAGGCCTCAGTTTTCAAATATATAGAGAACTGAGTAAAATTTAAAAAAATAAGAGCCATTTCCCAATTGGTAAGAGATCAGAGGATATGAACAGGTAGTTTTCGAAAGAAGAAAACAAAACTATCTATAGTAATATGAAAAAATTCTCTAAATCACTTTTTACTTTTATTTTAATATTTTGTTTTTAATTTTACCCAGTTACATGTAAAAACAATTTTAGCATTCATCTTCAAAACTCTGGGTTCCAAATTCTCTCCTTTCCTCCCTCTTCACCCCGCCCCTCCATCGAGAAGGCAAGCAGTTCAATATAGGTTATACATGCAGTCATGCAAAATGCACCCATAATGGTCATGTTATGAAACAAAATATAAACAAAAAACCTCAAGAAAAATAAAGTAAAAAAAAAAGTAGGCTTCAATCTGTATTTATACACCATCATTTTTTTCTCTGGGGTTGGACAGCATTTTTCACCAAAAGTCCTTCAGAGTTGTCTGGGATTGTTGTGTTACTGAGAATAGCTAAGTCATTCACAGCTGATCATCTTACAATATTGCAGTTGCTTTGTATAGAATACATTATTTTACTTTGTATCAGCCTATGCAGGTCTTTCCAGGTTTTTCTGAGAGCATTCTGTTCATCATTTCTTATACTACAATAGTATTCCATCATAATTACATACCACAACTTGTTCAGTCATTCCCCAATTGATGGGCATCCCCCCAATTTCTAATTCTTTGCCCTCAGAAATTAGCTGCTAAAAATATTTTTGGACATATGGGTTCTTTTCCTGTTTGTTTTTTATCTTTTTTGGGATAGAGACCTACTAGTGGTATTGGTAGATCAAAGGGTATGTATGGTTTTATAGCCCTTTGGGCATAGTTCCAAATTGCTCCAAAGAATAGTTGAATCAGTTCACAACTCCACCAACAGTGCATTAATGTTTCATTTTCCCCACATCCCCTCCAACACTTGTCATTTATCTTTTCTGTCCTATTAGCCAATCTAATAGGTATGAGGTAGTAGCATCTCAGAATTGTTTTAATTTGCATTTCTCCTACGAATAGTGCATTAGAGTATTTTTTTTTCATATAGCTATAAATGGCTTTCATTACTTCATCTGAAAACTGATCGTATCTCTTGGTCATTTATCAATTTTTATAAATTTATAAATTTGTAAAATTTATAAATTTGCCTCAGTTCTCTAAATATTTGAGAAATGAGGTATTTCTCAGAGAAACTTGCTTCAAAACTTTTTTCACAGTTAATATTGTTAACTGTATTTCCCTCCATCCTATTCCCCCATTTATTCTATTTTCTCTCTCCTTTCATCCTGTTCCTCTTCAAAAGTGTTTTTTGTTTCTGACCACCTGTCCTCCTATCTGCCCTCCCTTCTATCACCTTCCCGCTTTTCTTATCCCC
Source organism: Phascolarctos cinereus (assembly GCF_003287225.1). Taxonomy (NCBI): domain Eukaryota; kingdom Metazoa; phylum Chordata; class Mammalia; order Diprotodontia; family Phascolarctidae; genus Phascolarctos; species Phascolarctos cinereus. The sequence continues at coordinate 177,278,787 of NW_027555514.1, read as the reverse complement.
TTGCCCTCCTACTTTCTGTAGGGTAAGATAGGTTTCTATACCCAATTGAGTGTGTATGCTATTCCCTCTTCGAGCCCATTCTGATGAGAGCAAGTTTCACTCATTCCCTTTCACCTCCCCCCTTCCCCTCCACTGCAAAAGCTTTTTCTTGTCTCTTTTATGCGAGATAATTTATCCCATTCTACCTCTCTCTTTCTCTTTCTCCCAGTACATTCCTCTCTCACCTCTTAATTTATTTTTTAGATATCATCTCTTCATATTCAACTCACTCTGTGTTCTCTGTCTACATATATATATATATATACACACACATATGTATACATATACACATACATATATGTAAGTATGTATGTATGTATACACATACAAACGTATCCAACTACCCTAATACTGACAAAGGTCTCATGAGTTACTAATATCATCTTTCCACCTAGGAATGTAAACAGTTCAACTTTAATAAGTCTCTTATGATTTCTGAAAGCTCTTATTAGTTACAAATATAATCTTCCCATGTAGGAATACAAACACCCAAAACTTATTAAGTTCCTTATGATTTCCCTTTCCTGTTTACCTTTTAATGCTTCTCTTGAGTTTTGTATTTGAAAGTCAAATTTTCTATTCAGCTCTGGACTTTTCATCAAGAATGCTTGAAAGTCCTCTATCTCATTGAATATCCATTTTGCCCTATAGGATTATACTCAGTTTTGCTGGGTATGTGATTCTTAGTTTTAATCCCAGCTCCTTTGCCCTGTGGAATATTATATTCCAAGGCCTCTGATCCTTTAATGTAGAAGCTCCTAAATCTTGTGTTATCCTGACTATAGCTCCACCATATTTGTATTATTTCTTTCTGATTACTTGCAATATTTTCTCCTTGACCTAGGAACTCTGGAATTTGGCTATAATATTGCTAGGAGTTTTCATTTTGGGATCCCTTTCAGGAAGTGATTGGTGGATTCTTTTCATTTCTATTTTATCCTCTGGTTCTAGAATATCAGGGCAGTTTTCTTTGATAATTTCTTGAAAGATGATATCTAGACTCTTTTTTATGATCATGGCTTTCAGGTAGTCCAATAATTTTTAAATTATCTCTCTTGGATCTATTTGCCCCGTCATTTGTTTTTCAATGAGATATATCCAATTGTTTTCTATTTTTTCATTCTTTTGTTTTTGTTTTATTGTTTCTTGATTTCTCATAAAGTCATTAGCTTCCATTTGCTCCATTCTAATTTTTAAGGAATTATTTTCTTCAGTGAGCTTTTGGATATCCTTTTCCATTTGGCCAATTCTGCTTTTTAAGGCATTCTTCTCATTAGCTTTTTGGACCTCTTTTAACATTTGACCTCGTCTGTTTTTTAAGGTGATGTTTTCTTTAGTATTTTTTTGTTTGTTTGTGTGTGTCTCCTTTACCAAGCTGTTGATTTGTTTTTCATGATTTTCTTTCATCGCTCTCATTTCTCTTCCCAGTTTTTCCTCTGCCTTTCTTACTTGCTTTTCAAAATCCTTTTTAAGCTCTTCCATGTCCTGAGACCCATTCATATTTTTCTTGGAAACTTCGGGTGTAGGAGCTTTGACTATGTTGTCTTCTGAGTGTGTGTTTTGATCTTCCTTGTCACCATAGTTACTTTCTATAGTCAGTTTTTTCTCTTGTTGTTGCTCATTTTCCCAGAGAATTTTTAACTTTTTAAAAAACCTTTTTTCAAAGTAGGGCTCTGCTTCCAGGGTGGAGGGCACACTGTCCCAAGCTTCGGAGGTTTTGTACATCTGTTTTCAGAGGTACTTCTAGGGACTTGTAAGCTTTCAGTCCTTCCAGGTTGGTGTGATCTAAGGAGAGGTGTTTACTCCTTTCCTGGCCTGTGTTCTGGTCTGTAAGTGACCACAAGCACTCTTTTCTTCCCTGGAACTTTGAGGAGGGTTCCCTCTCCCCTACCCTGTGGAAGCAAGCTCTGCTATGCTAGTATTCCTCTTCACCGTGGGACTGACACCTAGGAGTGTAACCTGGATCTAAGTATGGGCAAAGCAACAGAGTCCTGTCTCAGTGCTAGCAAAAAGACCTTTATAATCTCCTTCTGACCAGTTGTCACTTGCTGTCTATGGGCTGAGAGCTCTGGAAGCAGCCCCTGCCACTTCTTTTTTTTTAATTAATAAATTTATTTTTAGTTTTCAACAATCACTTCCATAAGCTTTTGAGTTTTAAATTTTCTCCTCCTCCTTGCCTGCCTCCCTCCACAAGATGGTGTGCAATCTAATATAGGCTGTACAAATACATTCCTATTAGACATATTTATACATTGGTCATGTTGTAAAGAAGAATTAGAACCAATAGGAGGAACCACAAGAAAGAAGAAAAAAAACAAAACATAAGGAAAAAAAGAGCAAATAGTATGCTTCAATCTGCATTCAAACACCTTAGTTCCTTTTCTGAATGTGGATAGCATTTTCCATTATGAGACTTTTGGAGATGTCTTAGATCCTTGTAATGCTGAGAAGAGCTAAGTCTATCAAAATTAGTCATTGTACAGCATGGCTATTACTATGTACAATGTCCTCCTGGTTCTGCTCACTTCACTCTGCATCAGTCCATACAAGTCTTTACAGGTTTTTCTGAAGTCTGCCTGCTCGTCATTTCTTATAGCACAATAGTATTCCATTACATTTATATATCACAACTTTTTCAGCCATTCAGCCACTGCCAATTCTGTTGCTGATTCAGTCACTCCCAAAACCTACTCTAGGTTTGTTGTGGCGGGGGCTGTGCTGGCACAGCTTACACTCTTAACCATGGTGTGACAGACCTTTCCTGCTGAAAAAGTTGTCTTTGGTGTCTTTGGGCTGATAAGCCTAGAAACCAACACTGGTGCCACTGATTCTGTTGCCCTGAGACCTGCTCCAAGTTTACAGGCATCTGGTCTGTGCTGGCATGGCCTGTGCTGGACTATGCTCCTCTCTCACCCTGGTGCAAGAGAACTTTCCTGCCGACCTTCCAATTTGTCTTGGGCTCAGAATTTGTTTCACTCTGTCTTTTTCTGGGTTCTTCTGCTCTGGAATTCGTTTAGGGTTATTTTTAAAGGTATTTAGAGGGGTTTGGGGGAGAGCTCAGGGGAGTAACTGCTTTTATTCCCTCATCTTCTCTAAATCACTCTTGATCTGAAGTACCACTATCAGAAATGATATATGCTAGAAGGGATGAGGGAAAATAGGTACACTTATGAACTGTTGGTGGAATTGTGAACTATTCTAACCAGTGTGGAGAACAACTTGGAACTATTTAAAAATAAAACAGTATAAAACTGTGCATCTCCTTTGACTCAGCTACTACGAGGTCTGCCCTAACTAGAGCAAAGAAAAAAGAAAAAGGAAAACAGAAAAAATATTTACAGCAACTCTTTTTGTAGTGGAAAAGGATTCAAAATTGAGGGGAAGCCCATCAATTGAGGAATGACTGAAAGAGTTGTGGTATATGATTGTGATGGAATACTATTGTGTAATGAAATGGATGGTTTCAGAAAAATATGGGAAGACCTATATGAACTGGTACAAAATGAAGTGAGAAGAAACAGGAGATTATTGCATATGGTAATAGCAATATTGTAATGATTATTAACTATGAAAAACTCAACTGTTTTGATCAATAAAGTCAATTATCCAAGAAAATTCCAAAGAATTTATGATGAAAAATGCTGTCTCTAAAGAAAGTACTGATGAACTCTCAGTGCAAATTCATTGTTTTTTACTTTATTTTTCTTGCTTTTTTGACAGTGTGGCTGATATGAAAATAGGTTTTGCATTGTTATACATGTATAATTGATATCATATTGCTTGCCTTTTCAGTGGGTAGAGGAGAGGTGTGAGGGAAGGAGAGAATTTGCGACTCAAAATTTAAAAAATGTAAATTTTTTTTAAAAAAAGGGAACATGACTGGAAAGGAGGATGGGTTGGTCATATAACAAAAGCTTGTTTCTAGTTGCTTGTAATATTTTTTCCCTTAAATTGGAAGCTCTGAAATTTGGTTATGACATTTCTAGGCACTTTCTATTTGGCTAGGTCCTCTACTTGCCTACAGTTGTCTGCTTTCTCTGTCAATATGATTAGAGAAGTTCAATCTTTCCTCCCAGCAAGAGACAGAGGTAAAGATCAGACTGGGTAATTTCTGAGAGTAAACTTGGAAGGGTAAAGACAGAAGTCATTGATGCTGAACTTGTAATAGATGAGTCTGGGAAAATGGTGATGCTGAGAGGGCCCACCCAGAATGGGTTGATAACACAGCCTTCAGTCATTTTTTTCCCATGAAGAATTACATTAGAGGGAAGGGTTTACTTTCTTTTCTTCTGTTTTATACTTTTCTCTATCTTATATGGTACATTTCTTTTTGTTTTGAGGTAGAAGGATAAAAGTTAGTTGAATCATAGCTATCTTGTCCCACTAACCCTTGATTTGATTTTATTGGTTTTTTTTCCCTCTTACGGGCTACCTATTATGAACAATATATGCAAAAATATTCCAGAGAGGTTGGTGAGAGTGAGAAGGGAAAAGAAACCATTACCATGGCTGTGGGGGAACCTCAGTTTGGTATATTTTTGGCAACCCATATGTGAAACTATTTTAGCTGACTGGATAAAATCCTTGATTTTAGCCAACTACACTATGATGGGATTGTTTACTCTCAGAATAAAAATACTTACACGGCACGCCCCCCCCTCCAAAACAGTCAATAGTTAATAAACATTTATTAAGCATGTGCTTACTATGTGCCAGTGCTGAGGATGTTAAGGAAACAAAGAACCAAAAGATAGTCACTGCCCTCAAGGAGCTCACAATTTATTAGGGGAGACAAAACCCAAACAAAAATGTATAAACAAGCTATATACAGAATAAATAGGAGATAATCGAGAAAGGAGGCACTAGATATAAGACGAGTTGGGAAAAGATGTCCTATAAAAGATGGGATTGTAGTTGGTACTTAAAGGAAATTAGGGAAGTTAGTAGGCAGGAATGAAGAGAGAGAGCATCTAGGCATAGGAGAAGCTAGAGAAAAGCCCTGAGTATAGAGATGCAGTATTTCATTCAAGGAACAGCCAGGAGGCAGTGTCACTGGTTAAAAGACTATATGGTAGGGAGGAAGGGGTAAGAAGACCAGAAAGGTAGGAAGGTCAAGCTTATGAAGGACTTTGAATGCCAAACAGAGGATTTTGTGTTTGATCGTGGAGATAATAGGAAGCCACTGGAATTTTGTGTGTGTGTGTGTGTGTGTGTGTGTGTGACATGATCAGAAATTAATTTGGTGGCTGAATGGAGGATGGATTGGAGAGGGGAGAGACCCAGCAGTCAGCTGTTGCAATAGTCCAGGAATGAGGTGATAAGGGCCTGCACCAGAGTAGGGGGTAGTGTCAGAGGAGGAGAAGGGGAATTATTCAAGAGGTGCTGCAAAGGTGAAATCCTTTCTCTCTCTCTCTCTCTCTCTCTCTCTCTCTCTCTCTCTCTCTCTCTCTCTCTCTCTCACACACACACACACACACACACATATTCCCTTTTCAATATTTTTTTCAAAACTAATTCTGTGGTTGCTTGTCCAGAGTCCATGTTGCTGGGTTCCCTTACATTGGTATGCTAGTTATAATTATTTTCCACATGCTGCAATATAATTTAAATAAAATACAATTATACTTGTAGACTCCCTTTGGCTATGTACATAGGGAGCAAAGAAATGTGGGAGAAGGGCCTGATCTTCTTAGTAGTCCTGAGGAGTTTGAAATGAAAGTGGGTTACCTAGTGGGTTGTTTTTTCCCTCTGTCTACTAACTGGATTTTGTTTAAAGCTCTACTTTCCTGCTGGATCATAGGATGGTTATTGCTCCTCTTTCTGGCTAGGAGGGAAGGAAGAAAGGAGAGAGAGGGAGAGAGACAGAGACAGAGACAGAGAGACAGAGAGAGGCAGAGAAACAGAGACAGAGACAGAGAGACAGAGAGAGAATGTTTATCCCTCTCAGACTGCCAGGAAAACCACCAGTATTTATAGTCTTGTTAACTTCTATGATGGGATTAATATCCCTACAATATGTGTTAGGAGCAAACTTTCTTCTTTTATACTTCAGTAGGGATCAACTTTCACCAAAAAGAAAACAAACCAGTCCCTGAGGCCTGATTGGTCCTTATTTCCATGACACAATCTGCTGTCACCTAAAAGTATAAAAAATCCATAACTATGAAGAGAAACTATGGATGCCACATATGTATTGTTGTTGTTGTACCAATGTCATTATTATACCTGGAGCTCCCCATCACATTAATACTCCTTTTACATGTGTGTGCATATTGTAAATGTAACTCAGCATAAGTATCCTTTACAGATGAAAGTCCTCTTACCTAGGTATATAGATTGCACATCTACCTTACACATGGGAGTAGTATCGAGAAACAATATTATATACCAACAACTCAATTTGTTGAAAAAAACTAGATTATTTAGCCATGTTTCATCAGTGCAGAGTTCCATTGGAGCTAAGATCTTTATGTACAGATGCGTGGTAAAATATATGGTTACATGGAACATCTCTCTTCATTGTATTAGTATTCAATTACTTTCAAACATGTACACATTACAATTTGTAGTATATATAAAATTTCTGGTATTTTCACATTGTATAAAGTATAAATTCCAAGTAAAGTTCTACTCTGATGCTTTATCAGAGTATGAAGGTGATACTGAGTTCTTGGGGACTCTCAGTTAAGCCCCAAAACTGGTAGGTTCAACACAACTTCAAAAGCTTCTGCTGTGAGGCTAACAACTAGACAGATGTAGACATATCATATAAGGATTAGCCTAAGTTTAGAAAGGTGATGGTCACAACAACTAAGATATGGAAATGTTTTGATTGGTGGAGGGAATAGTCATATGGATTAGATCAGGGATTCTGGAAATTTTGAAGAAGTATACAATCTGAAGATGTGTTAAATAGTGACACAGAATAGTTTATTTTTTTCTTTCTCCTATATAATATTTTTCTCCTTAAATCTAGGTCTGCCTCTCCTGGAAATTGTCAAGCAGACTAATAAAAACTCTTTGGTACTATGGAACATAAGACTTGGAGTCAGAAAGAGCTAAGTTCAATTCCTACCTCAGAGACTTATTATTTGTGTGACCATGAGCAAGTCATTTACTTTTATTGTGCCTCATTTTCCTCATCTGTAAAATGGTGATAATAATAGCACCTACCTCAAAAAATTGTTGTGAAAGTCTTATGAAGAAACACATATAAAGTGCTAGGTATTATTGTTTTTAATTTAGCTATGAGAGAAAGAAATGTGACAAAATTGGAGACAAAATACATGAATTTTTTTTTTGTAAAAAAAGGATACTGTTGCTGTTTAATGCTTAATAGGTCAATATATAGGTTGGCTACTATTCTGTTTTAATAAATAGTTCAAGTAAAGAGAAAACTCTCACTTATTTATTTTCTAGTGCTTATCTCATCAGATACCATGCTCATATTTAAGGTGATGTTTACTTCATGGGAAGTATGAAGCACTGGCTTTACAGGATGCTAAATTTCAGAATAAAAAGAACAATATTCCTTAAAATGATTACAATGATATACCTTACTTGATGAAGCATTGATATCTTTATGGCATATCATGCATATTTTCAAAGAGTTTTAAAGTAAATTATATCTAGATGGCATGATTATTTTAATAATAATGTAATTATTTTTTAAGAAATTGAGGATTGGCATTAGATTATATTGCTTCACCTACGTGTGACAAGCATGGAAATAATAAAGTGGCCAAACGCATTTAAACTTTTTAAAATGATTCTAACAAAGTCAATTAGATTTTCACCAAATAATGAACAGGAAGAATTGCACTTTCCACTACATCAAGACCCATTCCTTTGGTGTGTATAACAACAGAAACTGAAACCATTACCCTGTTGTTTAGATACATGTGCAAAAATTTCCTCAAAAAAGGAGTTGAATCTCAATGGGGCTGAATCTCATAGCATATTTTTCAAAAAGCTTGATAGCACTTTCTGTTTGACATGTAGCTTTGTAGACTTAGACTGGCTGCCTTACAAACAGGAGTATTGTAGGGCAGGTAAGAGTCCATTCATCACATTTGGAAAATCAAAGTACATGTCCTTGTGATGATTTAGCATTATTTCTGAGTACAAAGAACAAGATAATAAACAAAATTACAGGATTATAGGCATCACTAGACACTTGAAAGCATTTCTAATACCAGAGTTTATGCCTAAGATGTGTTCACATTTATAGCCACACACATATATATTATTTTAAAATTTGAATAAACTAATGTATACCATATGCACACATGTAGTATGTATATACCATATATAATACGTATATAAATATATAGTGTGTATTGATATTTTATTCAAATTGTAAGCAATACCAACAGCAAAAAAAATTGCTGTTACATGGTTATATTTATTATCATGAAAATTTTAAAGAAAATGGATCGTTATTTCATTTTTTAATGTATTTTACTGTGGTTGCAGTAGTTCTAGCACTGGGGTTGCACGTGTAGTGAACTCAGTGGTAAATCTAGCAATATTTGGTCCCTAAGTGAAAATTTCACAAAGAATCTGCTTTTCTAAATTGCGAACAAAATGTTGCCCAAGCTACCTGCTATGCAGAGGGTATTTGGGTGGCATTTATGTCTATGGAAAGAAAAAAGGAAACAACTTCCAGGGGCTTTCTCCAAGCTTGGATTCTTGTTTCTTCACCATTGCTCCCTTCAACTTTCATTTTTATCAAGAAAAAACTCTTGACAAATTCAAGTGATTTAGATGGAGCAAAAGCTTATGAAGCCTCAGGGGTGTCTATGATAACATTCTGTTTCATTAAAGCCATAGATAAGAGCCTACTGTGACTTTTGAACTCATTTCCTGTGGGTCTTTTAGCATTTGGGCTTATATGCCATACCAGTGCTTATTTTCTAGCAAAGATTGCAAACAACTAAATGAACTGCTGATCCTATACAGCCTGCTGGCATCTGATAGGAAAAAAAACACAAAAACTCAACCAGATCATTGACATGGATCAGTGTGAGAAATATTTCTACATTGCCACATATTTACTTTAAAAATATGGTTTAGCTGTTTGCCTCAGTATGCCACACTGACCAACATTATGTGATCTTGAAATGAAAATCCTTGTCCTGTCTTAGGGCTCTGCCCTCCCAAAAATATTCATGGCCTTCCTAACTTGACCAGTACTGGAAAGCTGCAAAAATTGTCCTTAGAGCAAGCTGGCTTGTATTCAGTGACCTACTATAGAAAAGCAGCACTCTAATTCCTTAGTTAGTGAAAGAGTTCAACCTCTACCTTAATCAACACACATAGGTTCTGAAAATATATAAATATGATTGTTTTCACCTTGTGATCCCTTTATCATGTATGACCTCCTCTTTAATTCAGCCAAGAAGGAGACTGTGATTAGTTAACCAACAAATTAACCACACCAGCAGAGTGCTTTAAATAGTGGAGGAACTTCAGAAGTCAACACTCAAGTGATTGACTATGGCAGTGGTGGAGGATTTGATTGTGTAAGATTCCAGGTGGGCCAATGAGAAAGAATTACCTTTGGAGCAGATGTAGGAAGGAGGAGTTTCTCTCTCCTCAAGTGGTTATTATTGGCAAAACCGGATCAGTGGTAAACAAAGCATTCAACAAGAAGAAATATAGACATGGGCAGATACAGAAAGTTAGCCACCTAAAGAAGGAATCAGTTTCAAGAAATATGGTTCTTGTTACTAGGAAAAAAGTACTGGCTATTAGCTTAAGAAATGACTTCCAGTAATTTGAAGTTGTGACTTTACCTTTTTGGTCCCCTGTATTCATTCCATATATACATCATCACCACCATACTCCAGATTTCAGCCCAGTGGTCCCTTGGAATCTGTGTGTGTAAATGGGAGAGTGTTCTTCAGACCTTTTTTGGTGGGAGGGATATGGGCCTATTTTGTACTTTCCTAATAACCGTATTAGTGAAAAGCTTTTTAAAAAGCTACTTGAAGTATGGCTGACTGATGTCAATGGGAATCAACCAATGGAGGGTTCATGAACAAGAAAACTAAAAACCCAGCCCATAAGTAATCACCTACCCTCTAAGGACTCCCAAATATGAGGGCAAATGTGAGATAGGGAATAGTCCCAGAGGAGGTGCTATACTTATCAAACCAAATTTAGGCAATAAATGCTCAGGTGAATATTACTGTTATTTTCATCTGGGTATACCCATACCTACACTTGTTGGTGGAGGAAAAAGTTCTTAATGGAATTTGAAATTGGATAAGATTTAAAAAAAAAAACCCTCTTTCTCTAATATGCCTCCCACTAGAACTTAGACTCTGCTCTTAGGAAATGGGACTCCAATAAATCCTCTGCTCCCTGTTTCTAGCTCCTTTTTTATGTGCTGTTTTTCTCCATTAGAATATAAATTACTTGAGAGTAGAGCCTGTCTTGATTGCTTGCATTTGAATTCTCAGTACTTAATACAGTGCCTAACACACAGTTAGCATTTAGCAAATGCTTTTTCATTCCTTCATTCAGTAACATCAGAAGGTAGCAGTTGGCTCAAAGTACTATAGTTTGGCCTTATATAAACTTACATTCTTAGATTGTTTCAAATCATTACCAGGGCAGTTATCGCTACTTTTATTTGGTGACCCACTAGTCTTGATTTGATTTTTCCAGAAATAGATGTTCCAGTTACTTAGCCACCAAAAAATGAAATGAGATGATAAAGGTAGCCAGCTATACATATACACATATATGTTAGGATGAAAATAACTATGTGTATACAAGATATGTACAGTGTACATTGAAGGTAATCTTACAGGGAAGAATATAGCAGTGTTGGGGACAAGAAGAGTATCATACTCAAAGTACAAACTTTGAGCTGAATCTTAAAGGAAGTTGTAGAAGGGAGAGTTGAGAAGGGAGAGCATTTAAAGCATTGGGGACAGACAATGGAAATGTATGGAGTCAGCAGAAGAAATGTCTTGTGTGAAGAACAGTAAGTTATGTTAATGGAACTGGAATGAAGAGTTAATGGAGGGAAGTAAGCATAAGAAGACTGGAAAGTAGGTAAAGGTAAATTGTCTTTAAAGGTTGAGGATTTTATATTTGATCCTGGAGATAACAGGGAGCCAGTGGAATTTATTGAGTATGGAGGGGGTGTTACATCATCACATGTAGGAAGATTTAGGAAGATCATTTTTGGGGAAAATTAGAAGGCTATTCTATAGTCCAGGAGAGAAGTCATGAGATCCCATATAAGGGTGGTACTTATGTGAGAAGAGAGAAGAGGAGGCATGTAAGTGATGTTGTGAAAGTATAAACAACAAAATTTGGCAAGAGATCAGAGTTATGGGGTAAATGAGACTGAAGAGTCAAGGATGATATTAGAATTGTGAGCCTGAATAACTGCCAGCTGATAGAAGCTTGGAAGAGAGGAGTCTTTGGAGGGAAACATAGTGACTTCTTTTCTGTCTATGTTGAGTTTGATATGCAATGGAACATTTAATTCAATATGTTTAAGAGACAAATGGTGAATGTAAGGCTGGAACTCAAGAAAGAGATTAGGGTGAGGTATATAGATCTGCATGGAGTCAATAATTGCATGTATAGAGGCTAATGAGATCATCAAACAAAATAGTATAGAGGAAAAAGAGAAGGGAGCCCAGGAAAGATCCTTGAGGAACACTTAGTGGGTGTGACTTGGATGAAAATATAGCAAGGAGAGGGAATAGTGGTCAGGCAGATAGGAAGAGAATCAGGAGAAAACAATGTCATGAAAACCTAGAGAGGAGAGATTATTCAGGAGGGCATGTTTGTCAGTTCTGCAAAAGACATAAAGCTGAAAGGTTTACCTAAGATGCTGGATTACAAAATCAGATTTTTTTTTAAAATCAAAAATTTAGAACAATGGACTGGATATAATAGAATGATATTTACTTGGGATAAATGTGAAGTTTTACACTTCAGTTCCAAAAATCTATATCACAAGTATAAGACAGAAGCTAGATCTGAAAAACATCTGGGGGTTATGGCAAGCTCATTTTGAGACAACAAAGTGATAAGTGAGCCAAGGATAATAAGAACTTAGGATTTGTTAAAAAAAAAAAAGACATAGCAACTGGGGAAAAAGAGTTCATCATTCTTTATTTTTCCATGTTCAGATATTCTCTGGATTATTCTGGTAATTCTGGAAGGAACTTGACATGCTAGAGAATGTCTCAAGAAGTGCCATCAGGATGGTAAAGAACTCCAAATTTATGCCATATGAAGATTGGTTGAAGAACTAGAGATACTAAGTCTGAAGGAGAAAAGATTTAGCAGGGGATATAATAACTATTTTCAACTATTTAATGAGCTTCAGAAAAGAGAAAAGATATTATTCTCATTTTTGTTGGCATCAGAAGAAAGAACAATGAGTAAAAGTTTCAGAGAGGCCAATTTAGAGTAATCCAAAAATTAACTGGGCTTTCCAAGGAGGTTGTATGTTCCCCTGCACTCTAGGTCTGGTAACAAAAACGATATTGTATATGAGATAATTTTTTTCAGGTATTTTCCAGAAATAGGTGTTCCAGTTACTTAGCCACCAGAAACTGAAATGAGATGATAAAGGTAGCCAGCTATGAATGTGTGTGTATGTACATATACATGTATATGTATGTATTTAGTATGTATATATGTATGTATGTGTATATATTATATACATAAGGATAAATATAATTATGAATTTACAAGGTTCATACCGCATGAATTGGAGGTAATCTTAGAGAGAAGTTCATAGCAGCATGAGTGATGATAAGGGTATCCTGCTGAAAGTCTAGGGCAGCTAGTTGGCACAGTGGTTAGTTCCAGGCCTGGAGCGAGGAAGACCTGAGTTCAAATACAGCCTCAGACACTTACTGGCTCTGTGACATTGGGAAAATAATTTAATTCTGTTTGCCTCATTTTCTTCATCAATAAAATGGGCTGGAGAAGGAAATGGTACACCACTCCAGTATCTTTGCAAGAAAACACGGAATGGGGTCATGAAGAGTCAGATGTGACTGAAATGACTGCACAACAACAGCTGAAAGTCTGGCTTATGAAGATAGCCTTCCAATTTTATGATTGTGATTTTATATTCTGTATGTCTATAATTTTGTGCTATGTAGGGTATTTATTGGCTACATTTAAGGAAGACATCTCTCTTTTTAATAATAATAGAAACATCTTAAATTCATTTGACTTTTTATCCCTACACCATGCCACTCACAGTCCAGTGATTATCTTGATCTCTCCACCATCACAACATTGGATTCTACCCCTGAATCCCCAAGTTCTAATAGATGAGATTTCACTTAATCTTTCAGAGAGCCAGGCCTCCATGCCATTTCCAGGATATCGCTACCCTATGCCAACACATGGGTACCATAGTTTTCTAGTTGTGCTTGAAGTTCTGTTCCTCTATTAGAATGTAAGCTCCTTGAGGGCAGGATTGATTTATTTGTTTATATTTGTATCTTAAGAGCTAAGAAGAATGGCTGAAATGTGAGTAGTTAAAAGCGTTACCTTTCTATCTTTAAATAAAAGGACCATAGAGTTATAACTGGAAAATAAGTTATAAGTCATTTAGCTAGTTTTAAAATCTTACTTTGTGTTCCTTTTCTTGTTGCTGGTAAAATGAATGATGTAATGTAAAAAAAGCAGTACATTAAGATTTGAGATTTAGTCCCATCTCTGCTACTAATAACCTGTACGACTGTTGGAAAATCACTTAGTCTTTTATCCAAAGATAGGTGGTAGAAAACATTCTCTTTAGAGTCCTTGAAATCTCTAAAAAATTCTTTGATGATTGCTTAGTGAATTAGATTCTGTGCCTTTATGTACTAAAATATTTGAATTTTTGGTAGAGGAGTAGAGATATGACAAAAATTCTTTCTAAAAATTCCATAGATGGACTTCCAGGAGCCAAGATGGTAGAGTAAGTAGTAAATAGCTATAGCTCTCCCATATTCACCTCTAAACAACTACAAAATAGTACCCCATAACAAATCCTGGAACAACAGAGTCATTGAAAAGATGGAGTGGAGCAGTCTTTTAGCTCAGGAGACTTGAAGGATTGGCAAGAAAGATCTGTTTCACTCAGATAAAAGGAAAGCACAGTCTAGGACAGGAAATGTTCCAGTTAGCCAGCAGCAAGCCCCACCTCAGCAAACCAGTGGGAGATCCTGAGCCTAGTCTGGTAGACTGGCAAATGCCAACACCAGGACCTTCCCCCCCCCCCCCAATGCCTTAGTATAGCCAGGGGAACTGGCAGATTTCAGCTTGGAGAGGCCCACGTGCTTCAGCATGGCTCCAGGAAAACAGCTATACTCCAGCATGACACAAAAGTAGGCCAGACCTCCATGTGCTTCAGCACAGCCCAGGGAAACAGTCATCTTTTAGTGGCCAGACCTCCACAAGCTTTAGCGTAGCCCCGGGGAAATGCAGAAAAACCACATTAGGCCTCAGCACATGCCAGACATTATCACTAGGACCCCAGCTCAGCACCAGGTAATCTGCCAGACCCCTAGAGTCTCCATCAGAAACAGTGACCCCCTACCCCAACCCCTCAACACAGCACCAGACAAGAGGGGTCCCCCATGGGCCTCAGGGCAACATCAGCATAGCACCAGGTAAATGGACAGGGCCTGTAGCCACTGGCACAAGAAGCCTGAGACAGAACCCCTTCCACCCTGGGAGCAGAGATGAAATTTAAAAGAAAGGAAAAAGGCCAAAATAAATGAGCAAAAAACAGAAAAAAAAAGAATCTGACCGTAGAAAGTTATTATGGTGACAGGGAAGACAAAGATACAAACTCAGAAGAGGACAACAATGTCAAAACACCTATGGGCAAAACCCCAAAGAAAAACAGGAAGTGCTCTCAAGACTAGAGAGAACTCATGGAAGAGCTCTAAAAGGAACATACAAATCATATAAGTGAGGTAGAAGAAAAATTGGGAAAAGAAATGAGAGTGATGCTAGAAAATTATGGGAAAAAAAAGAGTCAATGGCTTGGAAAACTGCTTAAAATGTAGAATTGGACAAATGGAAAAGGAGATACAAGCATCCACTGAGGAAAACAACTCCTTAAAGAGCACAATTGACCAAATGGAAGAGAAAGTACAAAAGTTAATTGAGGAAAACACACTTTAAAAGTTAGAATTGGGTAAATGAAAGCTAATGACTCTATGAGACATCAATAATCAATTAAACAAATTCAAAAGAATAAAAAAAAATGGAAGAAAATGTAAAGTACCTCATGGGAAAAACAACTGACCTGGAAAATAAATCCAGAGAGATAATTTAAAAATTACTGGACTACCAGAAAGCCATAATCAAAAGGGGAACCTGGACAGCATCTTTCAAGAAATTATCAAGGATGGGGGTGGAGCCAAGATGGTGGTTTACTCCACCAAGCAGTGACTTGCTTGAGCTCTCCCCTAAACCCCTCCAAATACCTGTAAAAAATGACTAATAAATTCTAGAGTAACAGAACCCACAAAAAGACAGTGAAATAAATTTCTAGCCCAAGGCAAATTGAATGGTTGATGGGAAAGGTCTGTTGTGCTGTGCTGGGAGAAGACTGTAGTTCAATGTGGGTCCTGCCAGCAAAGACAGGCACCAGCAAACTCAGAGCAGGCCTCAGGAGACTGAATCGTGGGCAGCTTTGGCAGTTGCCACAGTTCTCAACCCACAAACACCAAAGACAACTTAGAAGGTCAGTGGGAAAGGTCTTTTGGACCGGGGTGAGAGAAGAGCACAGTCTGGCCCCAGTCCTGGTGAAACCCTGGGGTGGCATCAGTGACTGCTTCTAGAGCTCTTGGCCCACAGATGGTGTGGAGATTGAGTGGCTGATCAGAGTGGGATTGCAGGGACTTTGCTGGCATTGAAGTAGGATTCATTTGCTTGGAGCTGGGCTGCAGTTCTGGGTGGTGGTCTTGGGGCAAGGAGGAGGACAAGCATGGTGGAGTTTGTGGCAGCAGTGAAGAGTGAATCCTCCTCACAGTTCCAAGGCAGAAAATAGTACCAGTTGTCACTCACAGACGAGAACACAGGCTAGTAAAGGAGCAAACACCTTTTCTTTGATCATACCACCTTGGAAGAACTGAAAACTTACAGGTCCCTAGAAATACCTCTGAAAACAGCTGCACAAAACCCCCTAAGCTTGGGACAGTACACCCTCCACACTGGAAGCAGAGCCTTACCTTAACAAAGAGTTTAAAAGCCAAGTAATTTGCCTGGGAACATGAGCAAACTGGAAAAATACTCAGACTAGAATCTTAATTTGGTGACAAAGAAGATCAAAGCATACAACCAACAGAAGACAACAAAGTCAATGCTCCTACATCCAAAGCTTCCAAGAAAAATATGAATTGATGTTAGGCCATAGAAGAGCTCCAAAAGGGTATTGAAAAGCAAGTAAGAGAAGTAGAGGAAACATTGGGAGAGAAATGAGAGTGATGCAAGAAAATCATAGAAAACGAGTCAACAGCTTGCAAGGAAACCCAAAAAATGCTGAAAAAAATAACACCTTAAAAATAGACTAATCCAAATGGCAAAAGAGGTCCAAAAAGCCAATGAGGAGAAGAATGCCTTAAAAAGGGAGGGCAGATGGTGGAGGGGATTATCAGAAGGAAACACTTTTGAGGAGGAACAGGGTCAAAGGAGAGAATAGAATAAACAAGAGGGGATAGGATGGAGGGACATATAGTTAATCTTTCACAACATGACTATTATGGAAATGTTTTACATGACTACACATGTATAACCTATATCAAATTGCTTGCCTTCTCAATGAGGGTATGTGGTGAGTGAGGAAGGGAGAGAATTTAGAACTCAAAGTTTTAAAAACAAATGTTTAAAATTGTTTTCACGTGCAACTGGGAAATAAGATATACAGGAAATGGGGTATAGAAATCTATCCTGCCCTAAAGGAAAATAGAAAAGGAAGTGGATAAGAGAAGGGTGGGAGTGATAGAAGGGAGGGCAGATTGGGGAAAGGGGTATTCAGAATGCATGCTCTCTTGGGGTTGGGGGAGGGGAGAGATGGGGAGAAAATTTGAAACTCAAAATTTTGTGAAAGCAAGTGTTAAAAACTAAAAATAAATTTGTATCTATATATCTCATACTCATTTACTCAAAAAAATTATCAAGGAAAATTGCCCTGATATCCTGGAATCAGAGGGCAAAATAGGCACTGAAAGAATCCAATAATCACCTAAAAAAGGTGATCAAAAAGGATGACCTCAAATTAAAAGAACTCCAAGGAACACTACAGCCAAATAATAGAACTATCAGGTCAAGGAAAAAATACTACAAGTGGCCAGAAAGAAACAGTTCAAATAGTAGGAGACATAATCAGGATTACACTGGACTTAGCTGCTGCAACATTAAAGGCCCAGAAGTCATGGTATATGAAATTCCAGAAGGCAAAGGAGCTAGGATTACAAGCAAGAATCACTTACCCAGCAAAAATGGGCATTTGAAAAAAATAGAGGGATTTCAAGCTTTCGTAAGAATATAAGAACTAACCCAAAAATTTGACTTCCAATATCAAGACCCAAAAGAAGTATAAGCAGGTAAAAAGGGAAAAGAAAACATAAAGGATTCAATAGAGCTACACTTTTTATATACACAGGAAGATAAGTGTAATTTAAAAAAATTGTATCACTAATAGTACATACACATACAAGAATATACATATACAGAGGGTATAACTATAAGGTGAATTTGAGGGAATGACAAAAAAAATCTAAGGGATGAAAAAGAGAAGCACAATAGGTGCAGAAGAAAGGGAGAGGCAGAATGTGATAAATTATTTCACATGAAGAGGTGATAAAGACCTATTACAGTGGAGGGGAACATGGGAGAGCAGTTGATGGGCATCACTTGAACCTTACTCTGATCAATATTGGCTCAAAGAAGGAATAATATATATAATCAGTTGAATATAGCTATATTACCTGACAGGACAGCAAAAGGGGAGGAGATCAAGTAAGGGGGAGTGGAGAATGACAGAAGGGAGGGCAGATCAGGGGATGTAGTAGACAAAAGCAAAACACTGGTTAGGAGGGAAAGGGTGAAGAGAGAAAGAGGACAAACAAAAGGAAGAATAGGATGGAGGGAAATGCATGCTAATCATAACTGTAAATGTGAGTGGGATGAACTCTCCAATAAAATGGAAGCAGATAGCAGAGTGGATCAAAAACTAGAATCCTACAATATGTTGTTTACAAGAAACACACTTGAAGTAGAGACTTACACATAGAATAAAGGTGAAGGGCTGCAGCAGAATCTTTTATGCTTCAGATGAATTTAAAAAAAGCAGAGGTAGCAACCTAGATTACAGACAAAATAAAAGCAAAAATAGATCTAAAAAGAGATAAGGAAGGAAACTATATCTTGCTAAAAGGTGCCACAGACAATGAAGCAATATCAATACCAAACATATGTAAACCAATTGGTATATCATCCAGATTCTTAAAGGAGAAGTTCAGTGATTTACAGGAAGAAGTAGACAACAAACTGTACCAGTAGGGGACCTTAACTGTCCCCTTTCAGAATTCATTAAATTCAATAAAAAATAAAGAAGAAACTAAGTAGGTAAATAGAGTATTAGAAAAGTTGAATATGGCAGACCTTGGGAGAAAACTTAATGGGAACAGAAAGGAATATATCTTTTTTCAGCAGCACATGGCACCTACACAAAAACTGACCATCTAATAGGTTATAAAAACCTCAAAATCAAATGTAAAAAGGCAGAAATAGTAAATGTATTCTTTTCATATCATAATAAAATAAAAATTATATTCAACAAAGGGGAGTAGAAATATAAATTAAAAATTAATTGAAAACTGAATAATCTAATCCTAAAGAATAAATGGGTCCAAGAACAAATCATAGAAACAATCAATAATTTCATTAAAGGGAATGACAACAAGGAGACAACATACCAAAACTTATGGGATGCAGCCAATGCAGTACTTAGAGCAAAATTTATTTTTATAAATTCTTACAACAAAATGGAAAAAAATGCAGATCAATAAATTGGGCATGCACCTAAAAAAACAGAAAAAAATTTAAAATCACCAGTTGAACACCAAATTGGAAATCCTGAAAATCAAAGGTGAGATTAATAAGATTGAAAGTTTTTAAAAAGCTATTGAGTTAGTAAATAAATTTAAGAGCTCTTTTTATGAAGAAAAAATCCCGCAAGCTAGATAAGCCATTGGTTAATTTGATTTTTTTAAAAAAGAAAGAAAATCAAATATTGAGCATCAAAAATAAAAAGGATGAAATCACCATCAGTGAAGAAGAAAATAAAGCAATAATTATGAAATATTTTGTCCAAATATATGCCAGTAAACCTGACAATCTGAGAAAAATGGATGAATACTTACACAAATACAGGTTAAAAGATCAGCAAATAGAATGTCTAAGTAATAACATCTTAGAAAAATAAAGTGAACAAGCTATTAATGAACTTCCTATGAAAGACACCTAGAGCCAGATGTGGTCACAAATGAATTCTACCAAACATTTAAAGAACAATTAGTTCCAATACTATAAACTATTTGATAAAATAGATTTAGAAGGAGTCCTACCAAATTCCTTTTATGACACAAATATGGTACTGATACCTAAACCAGGAAGAGCTAAAACAGAGAATAAAAATTATAGACCAATTTCCCTAATGAATATTAATGCAAAACATTTAAAGAAAATAATAACAAAGTGACTACAGCAATATATGAAAAAGGATTATACACTATGACCAGGTGAGAATTATATCAGGAATGCAGGGCAGGTTCAATATTAGGAAAACTATTAGCATAATTGACCATATAAACAACAAAACCAACAGAAATCATATGATTATCTCCATAGATGCTTAAAAAGTCTTCAACAAAATACAACATCTGTTCTATTTAAAACACTAGAGAGCACAGGAATAAAAGGAGAATTCCTTAAAATGATAAGTACTACCTATCTAAACCATCGGCAAGCATTATCTGTAATGGGGATAAGCTAGAAGCCTTCCCAACAAGGTCAGGGGTGAAGCAAGGATGCCCATTATCAGCACTATTATTCAATGTAGTACTAGAAATGTTAACTATAGCAATAAGAGAAGAAAAATAAATTGAAGGAATTAGGATAAGCAATGAGGAAACAAAACTATCACTCTTTGCAGATGATATGATGGTATACCTGGAGAACCCTAAAGCATCAACTAAAAAATTACTTGAAATAATTAACAAATTTAGCAAAGTTGCAGGTTATAAGATAAACCCACACAAATCATCAGCATTTCTTTATGTGACCAATAAAGCCCAGCAACAAGAGATAGAAAGAAAAATTCTTAGGAGTTTGCCTGCTAAGACAAACCTAGGAACTATATGAACACAATTATAAAACACTTTTCACACAAATGAAGTCAAATCTAAACAATTGGAAAAATATGAATTACTCATGGGTAGGCTGAGCCAATATAATAAAAATTATAATTCTGCCTAAACTATTTTTCCTGTTCAGTGCCATACCAATCAAACTACCAAAAATTATTTTATAGAGCTAGAAAAATAACAGCAAAATTCATCTGGAAGAACAAAAGGTCAAGAATATCAAGGGAATTAATGAAAAAAATACAAAGATGGCCTAGCAATACCAGATCTCAAACTATATTATAAAGCAATAATCATCAAACCTAATTGGTACTGTCTAAGAAATAGAGTGGTGGATCCGTGGAATAGATTAGGTACACAGAACACAATAATCAATGGCCATAGTAACTTCTGGTTTGATAAACCCAAAGACCCCAACTTTTGGGATAAGAACTCACTCTTTGACAGGACAGGGTAGGAAGACTAGAAAAAAATATGGCACAAACTAAGTGTAGACCAACATCTCACACCATCTACCAAGACAAGGTTAAAATGGGTGCATAATTTAGATATAGAGTGATACCATAAGCAAATTAGAAGAGGACGGAGTAGTCTACTTGGCAGATCTATGGGGAGGGGAAGAATCCATGACCAAACAAGAGATAGAGAGCATCACAAAATGTAAAATAGATAATTTTGATTATATTAAATTAAGAAGCTTTTTTACAGATGAAACCAGTGCAGCAAAGTAGGGAAGCATAAAACTGGGAAACAGTTGTTATAGCAAGTGTCTTTGATACAGACTTTATTTTGCAAATATATAGAGAACTGAGTCAAATTTATAAGAATACAAGCCATTCTCCAATTGATAAGAGGTAAAAGGACATGAACACGCAGTTTTCAGGTGAAAAAATTAAATCTATCTATAGTCATATGAAAAAATTCTCTACATCATTTTTGATCAGAGAAATGCAAATTAAAACAACTCTATGATACCAACTCGTACCTATCAGATTGGCTAATATGACAAAAAAGGAAAATGTTAAGTGTTAGAGAGGATGTGAGAAAATTGGGACACTGATGTGCTGCTGGTGGAGTTGTGAACTGATTCAACCATTCTAGAGAGGAATTTGGAGCTATGCCCAAAGGGCAACCAAGCTGTGTGTACCCTTTTATGTAGCAATGCCAATATAAGTATTTATCCCAAAGAGATCATAAAAAAGGAAAAGGACCTATATGTGCAAAAATATTTATAGCAGCCCTTTCATGGTGGCAAAATATTGGAAACTGAGGGGAAGCTCATCAAAGGGGGAATGAGCAAGTTGTGGTATATGAATATAATGAAATGCTGTCATGCAATAAGAAATGGTGAACAGGCAGATTTCAGAAAATCCTGGAAAGACTTGTACAGACTGATGCAAAGTGAAATGAGCAGAGCCAGGGAAACATTGTACATAGTATCAGCAATATTGTGTGATGATCAACTATGAATGATTCAAGTCTTCTCAGCAACACAATGATCCAAGACAAGTACAAAGGAGTCATAAAGGAAAATGATGTCCATATACAGATAATGAATTGATAGACTCTGAATGCAGATCAAAGCATATTTTTTCATTTATCCTTTCTCATGGTTTTAAACTTCTTTAATCAATTGTGATTAATATGGAAATATTTTTTACATGATAGCACATGTATAAACTATATCAAACTACCTACCATTTTCAGAAGAGGGGAGGTGAGGGAGGGAGAAAAATTTGCAACTCAAAGTCTTGTAAAAATGAATGTTAAAAATCTTCTTGACATGTAATTGAGGAAAATACTATAAAAACATAAATATCTATAGACTGCTTATAATACAATAGAATATATGTTCTCTTCAATTAGATGTATAATTTGCTATCATCATTGACCACTGTACCTTAAAGAATCCTAGAACTTGAAGAAAAAAAGACATTAAAATGTCACTTTATTATCTACTTTATTCAAGTCAAGACTACATTTGGAAGAGGTCCATGACTGATGTAGTTAATTCAAATGTGATTGGAAAGAAAAAGAGAGAGAAAGAGAGACTGAGACACAGAGAGAGAGAGAGAAATAGAGAGAGACAGAGAGAGATTATTAGTATGTAGATTAAAGTTTACAACGTCTTTTCAATATACAGAAGGATGATGCTTTATATGTGAATGGGAGGACATAATTGTGACTAATTACCAACCAGAACTGTATAATTTAATTTAAAATTCCATTTTGCTTCACCCCAAAATGTAGCTAGAAACAAGCAGTAAAAAATATTTTTTTCCTCTAATATGCAGACCAGTGTTCTAGCCCAGGATGTGATGAGGAGTTACAAAGGAAAATAGATAACCATTCATCAATCAACAGGCATTTATTAAGTGCTGAATATATTCCAGGAACTGTGCCACTCTCAGGGAGTTTGTTGTATATAATAGAGTAAGATGGGGGCAAGCTGATAAAAATACAATAATTAGAATAGAAAGAATAGCTATAATCTGGGGGTAGCTCATAGTAAAGGTGCACCCTTTGGGGTGGAATCTTTGTCTTCTAGGTATCTTGCTGGATGATAATAACAGTGGATCCAGACACTGAGCTTTCAGTAATAAGTAATCTATCCTCTGTATTAGAATATCACTGTATACTATATACAGATATGTAATACACACATATACAAACATGATATATTACCTTCAGTGAGATATAGACTTTACTATTCTCTTTCTAGTAAAGAATTAGAGTAGAGGAAGATGATGGATAGTGATTCAAAGTATCTGACACTCCAGCTCCCTCTCTCAGACACTGGGCTTCTGATTGATGAGCCTTCACCATATTTAGCCCTTACTCAGACTTACCATTCTGCTTTCTGACATTCTGAATTGAACAGAGTATAATATTTCAGCTGCTTAGTCATTTTTCAGTCATGTCTGACTCTTTATAAGCCCATTTGGGGTTTTCTTGGCATGGATACTTGAATGGTTTCCCATGCCTTTTCCAGCTAATTTTAGAGATGAGGAAACTGAGGAAAAAGTGTTAAGTGATTTTCTCAGGGGCACACAGCTAGCAAGTGTCTGAGGAAAGATGTGAACTTGGTTTTCCTGACTTCAGGCCCAGCTTCTATGTGCTGTACTACCTAGCTGCCCCAGAGTATAATGTAACCCACCTCAATCTCTTCCTTCTCTGCCACAGCTCAGCTATTAACTTTGTGCCACCAATTGTTTCTAGTTCAATTTGTTAAGTCCTGTATGAAACTGGGGACACTGTTGTCCTCACAGCTGTTTCTGCTACTCAGCTTAACCAGGGAGGCTAAGTAACTTGCTGGTCAATCTCACAGGTAATAAGTGACAGAGCTGGGATTTGAACCCATCTGACTATAATTCTAATGAAGCATGCTGCCTTTTCACATGAACTCAAGGCCCTTCAACATCCTGGCTGATTTCCTTAGGGTACTCTCTTGTTTATTAATGCCATCTTTAAATCATGGCCCCAGAAATAAACAGAAAATGAAGATTCTGAGTAGATCAGAGTACAGCAGGACTATAATCTTTTTATACCTGGATGCAATTGAGTAATGAAACCTAAATTTTAATTATCTTCTGTATCACACTTTTGACTCATATTGAATTAACTAACAAGATAATTTTTATCTGAAGTGCTACTTTACATTTTCTTGAATCTTTTCCTGATAAAGTTAATCTTTTGAATCCAAGTCGACAACTTTACATTTATCCCTATTAAATGTCATCTTATTAGATCTGGCCTAATGTCCTAATGTCAAATCTCACCCATGGCCTGCTTTTGTACAGACCACAAGCTAGGAGTAGTTTTACATTTTAAAACAAAGTTTTGTCTTTAAAGTTATTTTAAATTGAATAGTCTAGAACCCATGTTCTAGACTATTATCTTTTTAATTCCTGACTTTTAGATCTAGCATGTTAGCTAAAGCTTCAAGCTTTGTGTCTTACAAAAATTTGAGAAACTCGTTAATGATTTTACCCACCATTGATCCAGTGTGGATTTATGGGGGAACTTCACTACACAGCTTTTGCCAAGTTAACAATGAAGAATTCTTTGAATCTGAGTATTCAACTAGTTCCAAATACAACTTATACCATCATCTAGTTTACAGCATTCATTCTTTTTTTTTAAAATATAAATTTATTTATTTTTAATTTTCAACATTTACTTGCACAAGATTTTGAGTTCCAAATTTTCACCCTATCTTCCCCTCCCCTGACCCCAGGATGGCATACATTCTGAATACTCCTTCCCCTAGTCTGCCCTCTGTTCTATCTCCCCCCCCACCTTCTCTTATCCCCTTCCCATACTATTTTCCTGTAGGGCAGGATAGATTTCTGTACCCCATTTCCTGTATTTCTTATTTCCCAGTTGCATGTGAAAACATTTTTTTAACGTAAGTTTTGAAAACTTTGGGTTCCAAATTTTCTCCCTTCTTCCCTTCCCACCCACCTTCATTGAAAAGGCAAGCAACTCAATATAGGTTATACATGTGCAGTTATGCAAAGCACTTCCATAGTAGACATGTTGTGAAAAACTAACTCTCCCTTAATCCTATCCTGCCCCCCCTTTTATTCTGTTTTTTTCTTTTGACCCTGTCGCTCCTCAGAAGTATTTGCTTCTGATTACCCCCTTTCCCAATCTGCCCTCCTCTCTATCATCCCCCTGCTCTCTTGTCCCCCTTGCACCCCTATTTTCCTGTAGGGTAAGACAGCTTTCCATACCCAATTGAGTGTATATGTTATTCCCTCCTTAAGCCAAATGCTATGAGAATAAGATTCACTCATTCCCTCTTGCCTTCCCCTGTTTTCCCTCTACTGTGAGAGCCTTTTCTTTTCTGTGTTTTTGTGAGATTATTTACCCCGGTCTACCTCTCTTTTTCTTCTTCTCCTAGTATAATCCTTCTCTTCCCTTAATTTTATTCTCCAGATATGACCCTTTAATCTTTAACTCACCCTGTGCCCTCTGTCTGTCTATCTATCTATCTATCTATCTATCTATCTATCTATCTATCTATCTCTATACACACACACACACACACACACATTATTTATACACACATATAATTTTTTGCCTCCAACTACCCTAATACTGACAAAGGTCTCATGAGCTATAAATATCATCTTTACACGCAAGAATGTAAACAGTTCAACCTTAATAAGTGTCTTATGAGTTCTCTTTCCTGTTTACCTCTTCATGTCCCACTTGAGTCTTGTATTTGAAAGTCAAATTTTCTATTCAGCTTTGGTCTTTTCATCAAGAATGCTTGAAAGTCCTCTATTTCACTGAATGACCATTTTCCCCCCTGAAGGATTATACTCAGTTTTGCTGGGTAGGTGATTCTTGGTTGTAATCCTATCTCCTTTGCCCTTTGGAATATTATATTCCATGCCCTGTGGTCATTTAATGTAGAAGCTGCTAAATCTTCTGTTACCCTGATTGTGTTTCCACAATACTTGAATTGTTTCTTTCTGGCTGCTTGTAATAGTTTCTCCTTGACCTGGGAACTCTGGAATTTGGCTACAATATTCCTAGGAGTTTTCCTTTGGGGATCTCTTTCAGGAGGAGATCTGTGGATTTTTTCCATTTCTATTTTGCCCTCTGGTTCTACTATATCAGGGCAGTTTTCCTTGATAATTTCTTGAAAGATGATGTCTAGGCTCTTTTTTTGATCATGGATTTCAGATAGTCCAATAATTTTTTTTCTGTTTTAGTTAATAACTCTTTTTTTAAATTTTATTAATTTATTTTGATTTATCAAAAATCAATTCCATATGCTTTTGAGTTGAAAAATTTTCTCCCCCTTCCTCCCCCCACCCTCCTCAAGACAGTGCACAATCTGATATAGGCTTTACATTTACATTCCCATTAAACATATTTTCACATTACTGAAGTTGTAAGTAAAAATTAAAACCAATAGGAGGAACTATCAGAAAGATGAAACAAAACTCAACAGAAGGTAAAAATAAGTGATAGCGATTTGACTTCCATAGTTCTTTCTTTGGATGTGGACAGCATTTTCCACCCTGAGGCCTCTGGAGATGTCTTAGATCCTTGTAATGCTGAGAAGGGTTCAGTTTAACAATAATCATTGCATAACATGGCTGTTATTGTGTACAAAGTCCTCTTGGTTCTGCTCACTTCACTCAGCATCAGACCATATAAGTCTTTCCAGGTTTTTCTGAAGTCAGCCTGTTCATCATTTCTTATAGCACAATAGTATTCCATTACATTCATATACCACAACTTGCTCAGCCATTCCCCAATTAATGGGCATCCTCTCAATTTCCAATTCTTTGCCACCACAAAAAGAGCTGCTATGAATATTTTTGTACATGTGGGTCCTTTTCCCATTTGTTTGATCTCTTTGGGATATAGCCCTAGAAGTGCTATTGCTGGATCAAAGGGTATGCACATTTTTGTAGCCCTTTGGGCATAGTTCCAAATTGTTCTCCAAAATGGTTGGATCATTTCACAACTCCACCAACAATGTATTAGTGTTCCAATTTTCCCACATCTTCTCCAACATTTATCATTTTCCTGTTTTGTCATGTTGGCCAATCTGATAGGTGTGATGTGGTACCTCAGAGTTGTTTTGATTTGCATTTCTCTAATCAATAATGATTTAGAGCATTTTTTCACTTGACTATAGATGGCTTTAATTTCTTCATCTGAGAACTGTCTGTTCATATCCTTTGACCATTTATCAATTGGGGAATGGCTTGTGTTCTTATAAATTTGTCTTAATTCTCTATATATTTTAGAAATGAGGCCTTTATCAGAGAGACTGGTTGTAAAAATTCTTTCCCAATTTTCTACCTTCCTTCTAATCTTAGTTGCATTGGCTTTGTTTGTGCAAAACCTTTTCAATTTAATGTAATGAAAATTATCCATTTTGCTTTTCATAATGTTCTCTATCTCCTGTTTGGTCATGAATTCTTCTGTTCTCCATAGATCTGATAGGTAAACTATTCCTTGTTCTCCCAGTTTACTTATGGTATCAGCCTTTATATCTAAGTCATGAACCCATTTTGACTTTATTTTGGTATATGGTGTGAGATTTAGTTTCTGCCATACTCTTTTCCAGTTTTCCCAGCAGTGTTTTTTCAAAGAGTGGGTTCTTATCCCAGAAGCTGGGGTCTTTGGGTTTATCAAATAATAGATTACTATAGTCATTGACTACTGTGTCTTGCATATTTAACCTATTCCACTGATCCACCTCCCTATTTCTTAGCCAGTACCAAGCAGTTTTGATGATTGCTGCTTTATAATACAATTTAAGATCTGGAATTGCTAGGCCACCTTCCCCTGCATTTCTTTTCATTAGTTCCTTTGATATTCTGGACCTTTTGTTTTTCCAAATGAATCTTATTATTTTTTCTAACTCTATAAAATAATTTTTGGTAGTTTGATTGGTATGGCACTGAATAAGTAAATTAGCTTAGGTAGGATTGTCATTTTTATTATATTAGCTCGGCCTACCCATGAGCAACTGATGTTTTTCCAATTATTTAGATCTGATTTTATTTGTGTGAAAAGTGTTTTGTAATTGTGTTCATAGAGTTCCTGGGTTTGTTTTGGGAGGTAGACTCCTAAATATTTTATAATGTCTACAGTAAGTTTAAATGGGATTTCTCTTTCTATCTCTTGCTGTTGGGCTTTGTTGGTAATATATAGAAATGCTGATGATTTATGTGGGTTTATTTTATAGCCTGCAACTTTGCTAAAGTTGTTTATTATTTCAAGTAGTTTTTTACTTGATTCTCTAGGATTCTCTAAGTATCATCATGTCATCTGCAAAGAGTGATAGCTTTGTTTCTTCTTTGCCTATTCTAATGCCTTCAATTTCTTTTTCTTCTCTTATTGCTAAAGCTAAGTTTCCAGTACAATATTGAATAACAGTGGTGATAATGGACATCCTTGTTTCACCCCGATCTTATTGGAAATGCTTCTAGCCTGTCCCCATTACATATAATGCTTGCTGAAGGTTTTAGATATATGCTATTTATTATTTTAAGGAAGACTCCATTTATACCTATGCTTTCTAGTGTTTTTAATAGGAATGGGTGTTGTATTTTATCAAAAGCTTTTTCTGCATCTATTGAGATGATCATGTGGTTTCTGTTGGTTTTGGTGTTGATATGCTCAATGATGCTGATAGTTTTCCTAATATTGAACCAACCCTGCATTCCTGGTATAAATCCTACCTGGTCATAGTGTATTATTCTTGTGATAAGTTGCTGCAATCTATTTGCTAGTATTTTGTTTAAAATTTTTGCATCTATATTCATTAGAGAAATTGGTCTATAATTTTCTTTCTCTATTTTGACTCTTCCTGGTTTAGGTATCAACACCATATTTGTATCATAAAAAGAATTTGGTAAGACTCCTTCTTCACCTATTTTCCCAAATAGTCTATATAGTATTGGAATTAATTGTTCTTTAAATGTTTGATAGAATTTGCATGTAAATCCATCTGGCCCTGGAGATTTTTTCCTAGGGAGTTCATCAATGGCTTGTTCAATTTCTTTTTCTGAGATGGGGTTATTTAAGTATTTTACTTCCTCTTCGTTAATCTGGGCAATTTATATTTTTGTAAATATGTATCCATTTCACTAAGATTGTCAAATTTGTTGGCATATAGTTGGGCAAAATAATTCCTAATTATTGTTTTAATTTCCTCTTCCTTGGTGGTAGCTTCACTGTTTCCTTCTTGATACTAGCAATTTGGTTTTCTTCTTTTTTTTTAATTAAATTAACCAAAGATTTATCTATTTTATTTTTTTTCATAAAACCAGCTCTTAGTTTTATTTATTAGTTCAATAGTTTTCTTAATTTCAATTTTATTAATTTTTCCTTTGGTTTTCAATATTTCTAATTTGTGTTTAGTTGAGGATTTTTAATTTGTTCTTTTTCTAGTTTTTTTAGTTGTATGCCCAATTCATTAATCTCCTCTTTTTCTATTTTATTTATGTAAGCATTTAGAGATATAAAACTTCCCCTAAGAACTGCTTTCGCTGCATCCCATAGTTTTGGTATGTTGTCTCATTATTGTCATTCTCTTGAATGAAATTATTGATTGTTTCTATGATTTGTTGTTTGACCCAATCATTTTTTAGGATTAGATTATTTAGTTTCCAATTATTTTTTAGTCTATCTTTCCATGGCCCTTTATTACATATAATTTTTATTGTCATGATCTGAAAAGGATGCATTTAATATTTCTGCCTTTCTGCATTGGATTGTGAGGTTTTTATGCCCTAGTACATGGTCAATTTTTGTGTATGTGCCATGTATGAGAAAAAAGTATATTCCTTTCTATCCCCATTCAGTTTTCTCCAGAGGTCTATCATACCTAACTTTTCTAATGTTCTATTCACCTCCTTAACTTCTTTCTTGTTTATTTTGTGGTTAGATTATCTAGTGCAGAGAGGGGGAGGTTCAGGTCCCCCACTAGTATAGTTTTGCTGTCTATTTCTTCCTGTAACTCCCTGAACTTCTCCTGTAAGAATTTGGAAGTTATACCATTTGGTGCATATATGCTTAGTAATGATATTACTTCATTGTCTATGGTGCCTTTTAGCAGGATGTAGTTTCCTTCCTTATCTCTTTTGATTAGATCTATTTTTGCTTTTGCTTTGTCTGAGATCAGGATTGCTACCCCTGCTTTTTTTACTTCAGCTGACACATAATATATTCTGCTCCAGCCTTTTACCTTTACCCTGTATGTGTCACTCTTTTTCAAATGTGTTTCCTGTAAACAACATATTGTAGGATTATGGTTTTTAATCCATTCTGCAATCCATTTTCTGTTTTATGGGAGAGTTCATCCCATTCACATTCACAGTTATGATTACTATCTGTGTCTTTTTCTCCATCCTTTTTTCCCCCCATTTATGCTTTTCTTTCTCCTTTTTCCTTTCCCCTCTTCACTAGTGTTTTGCTTTTGACCACTGTGTCCTTCAGTCCCTCCCCCTATTATCCCTTTCCCTTTTCTTCCCCTTTACTTACTGATTCTTCCCTCCCTTCTTTCCCCCTCCCTTTTCTTTCCCCCTCCCTTTTCTTTCCCTTTTCCCTCCTACTGCCTATAGGGCAAGTTAGATTTCTATAAACTGATTATGTTATGCCCTTCTTGAGCCAAATCTGATGAGAGTAAGGTTCAAACAATGCTCACCCTCCCTCCCTTCTTTCCCTCTGCTGTAATAGGATTTTGTGTCTTTTCCTGTAATGTAATTTACCCTTGTCTGCCTCCTCCTTTCTCAGTACATTTTCTAAGATCAGATTGATCCACTTATTTGGATCCATTTAACCCACTTGATTAGATTTTTTTTATCATTACATCAAAGTCAACTAATATCCACCCTCTTTATGTATACTCCTTTAACATGGTGTAATAACAATACAGTTCTCAAGGGTTGCAAGTGTCATATTCCCTTGTAGGGGTTTAAACAGCCCCCCCCATTAACAACATATTGTATCTTTCTGTCCCATTTACCTTTTTATGTCCTTATTGAGTCCTGTACTTGAAGATCAAATTTTTTGTTGAGCTCTGGTCTTTTTATCAGGAAAGTTTGGAAGTCTCCTATTTTGTTGAATATCCACCTCCTCCCTTGAAAAATGATGCTCATTTTTGCTGGGTAATTGATCCTTGGCTGCATTCCAAGCTCCTTTGCCTTATGGAATATCATGTTCCATGCCCTGCGGTCTTTTAATGTAGAAGCTGCAAGGTCCTGTGTAATCCTGACTGTGGTTCCATGATATTTAAATTGTTTCTTTCTGGCTGCTTGCAGCACCTTCTCTTTCATCTGGTAATTTTGGAATTTTGCTATTATATTCCTTGGTTTGTCAATTTGGGATCTCTTTCAGGTGGTGATCGGTGGATTCTTTCTATGGTTATTTTCCCTTCTGGTTCTAGGACTTCAGGGCAGTTTTCCTTTATGATTTCCTGAAAGATACTGTCCAGGCTCTTTTTTTCATCATGATTTTCAGGTAGTCCAATAATTTTTAAATTGTCTCTCCTGAGTCGATTTTCCAGGTCGGTTGTTTTACTGATGAGGTATTTTATGTTTTCATCTATTTTTTCATTTTTTTGTTTCTGTTTGACTGATTCTTGCTCTCTCATAGAGACATTAGTTTCCATTTGTCCAATTCTAGTTTTTAACAGATTGTTTTCTTCTGTTAGTTTTTGTACTTCCTTCTTCAATTGGCCAATTGTGTTTTTTAGGGACTTGTTTTCTTCAGTGTATTTTTTTTCCAATTGGCCAATTGTATTTTTGAAGGACTCTTCTACCTCTCTCATTTGACTATTAAAATCCTTCTTGAGCTCTTCTAAGAAGGCTTTTTGGGCTTCAGACCAGTTCATATTCCCTTTTGTTGTTGCAGATGTGGGTTTGTTGACAATGTTGTCCTCTTCAGAATTTCTGTCTTGATCTTCACTCTTCTCATAATATGAATCTATGGTATGTTTCTTTTTACTCATGGTGTTTCTTTATTCCCTGGCCTTGAAAGAGATTGAGCTCTCCTGCTGGGGAACACAGGGTACTGACCCAAGCTTCTTGTGTTGGGAGCCTAGGTCTTGGTCACTGGCTTTGTGTGCTGGGACCTCTTATGCTGGCAATTGGAGGCTATAGGTTTCTGGCAGCTTACCTCGTGTTGGGCTGGAATCAGCAAGGCTGGAACTTTCAGGCAATTCTAGGTTGCCTGCTTTTCCTTTCCTTTAGCTTTCTTCAGCTCCTTTGAGATGGGTGCTGCAGGGTGTTTATCTGCCTGGGGCCCCTGCAGTGTTGTCTCCTCCTTTCTGCTAATGCACTGGGAGATTCCTTTGTGGTAGAGTGCCGAGGCTGGTGGTTTTCTGAGCTGGTTTCCACTGGTTCCCCCCCCACTGAGGCACTCGAGGTCCAGGTGTTGGGGTTTGCCTGCTCTACTACCTGGGCTTCAGGATTTCTTCACAATTGGAGGCTGCAGGGCTCTGACAGCTCAACTGGTGTTGGGTTGGAACCAGCAAGGCTGGGGCTTTAGGAAGACTTTAGGTTGTGTTCTTCACCTCCTTTCAGATGAATGCCACAGGGTACTTATCTGCCTGAGGCCCCTTGTAGTTCTGCCTCCCTTATTTTTGCTGAGGCACTGGGAGACCCATTTGCTGGGCTGCTGCACTGCTGCTCCCCTATCTTTCTTCTAGTTCAGGTGTTCCAGGGTTTTTTTCTGGGGTGATATTTTCTGGGTTTTCAGAGGTTGATAGGGGAGAGTGAGAATGGCTACCTTTTCATTCCGCCATCTTGGCTCCCGGAAGTGGAAGTCCAGATAGTCCAATAATTTTTAAATACTCTCTCCTGGATGTGTTTTCCATGTCAGTTGCTTTTCCAATGAGATATTTCACGTTGTTTTCTAATTTTTCATTCTTTTTGATTTGTTTTATTGTTTCTTGACTTCTCATAGAGTCACTGGCTTCCAATTGCTCTATTCTAATTTTTAAGGAAGTATTTTCTTCAGTAAGCTTTCGGACTTCTTTTTCCATTTGGCCAATTTTGCTTTTTAGGGCATTCTTCTCCTCATTGGCTTTTGGACCTCTTTTGCCATTTGGGTTAGGGCATTTTTAAGGTGTTATTTTTTTCAGTACTTTTTTGGTCTCCTTTAGCAAGTTGTTGACTTGTTTTTCATGATTTTCTTGCATTGCTCTCGTTCCTCTTCCCAGTTTTTCCTCTACTTCTCTTATTTGCTTCTCAAAATCCCTTTTGAGCTCTTCCAAGGCCTGGGACTGATTCAAATTTTTCTTGGAGGCTTTGGATGTAGGAGCTTTGACTTTGTTGTCTTCTTCTGGTTATATGTTTTGCTCTTCTTTGTCACCAAAGTAAGATAATATAGTCTGACTCTTTTTGTGAGGTTTGCTTATGATCCCAGGCAATTACTTGAGTTTTAAACTCTTTGTTAAGGTAAAAGTCTGCTTCCAATGTGGAGAATATACTGTCCCAAGCTTCAGGGGTTTGTGTCAAGCTGTTTTCAGAGATACTTCTAGGGACCTGTAAATTTTCAGTTCTTCCAAGGTGGTATGATAAAGGGTGAGGTGTTTACTCCTTTCCTGGCCTGTTCTCTGGTCTATGAGTGACCACAAGCAGTCTTTCCTATCTTGGAACAGTGAGGAGAATTTTCTCTACCTAGCCACTACAAGCTCCACTACACCAGTGCTCCTTGCCCAGGATTGCCACCCAGAACTGTGGCCCAGATCCAAGCCCGGGCAAAGCAAGAGATTGCTGCCTCAGCACTGGCAAAAAGATCCCTGCAATTTCCCTCTGATAAGCCACCCAATTCCCCCTCAGTCTCTGGGCCAGAAGCTCAGGAGGCAGCTACCACCCTGGGGCCACACTCACTTGGGAACTGAGTCTGAGACCTAGCTTCTCTGTCAACACCACAGAAAGAGACTTTTCCCACTGACCGTCTAAGTTGTCTTTGGCGTTCCTGGGTTCAGAAATCTGAGAACCGCCACAGCTGCCTGTGATTAAGTCCTCTGAGGCCTGCTACAGGTTCGCTGTGGCCTGTGTGTGCTCCTCTCCCAGCCCAGTGTGATATACCTTTCTGATCAATCTTCCAGGTTGTCTTGGGCTGGAAATTTGCTTCACTCTGTATTTTTGTGTGTTCTGCTGCTTTAGAATTTGTTTAGAGCCATTTTTCATAGGTATTTGGAGGGGTTTGGGGGACAGCTCAAACAAGTCACTGCATTCACTCCACCATCTTGGCTCTGCCCCCAGCCGAGTTCATTCTTTCCCCACAAAAATAACCATATAAATTTTGTCAAATGCTTCACTAAAATCCAGGTAGAGTATATCTATATAATTTCCTTTATCTAATAGATTAAAGGCCCCATCAAAACTGAAGTGACTTTTTTTTTCTGTAGCAATTTACTTTTGATGAAATTATGCTGGCTTTTTTAAAGCACCACTAAGTGTTCACCAGCCATTCCTCTAAAAATGTCTTTTGGATACTTCCAGGATTTGAAGTAAATCTTATTAGCCTATTACTTGTAGAATGGTTTGTCTTTCCTTTTTAGAAAATCTAAACAATATTTGCCTTTTTCTAACATTTTGATTCCAATGTTATTCTCCAGAATTTTTCAATGTTTCATACATCGGCTTGCTCTCATTTCTGCCAGTTCATTGATAACCATGGGATATAACTTATCAAGGGCAGTCACTCATTGTCCTACTGACTCCTTACTTATCTGGATATCAACTTCCTTATAGTTATTCCCGCCCCCCCATTTCTTACAGTCCAAACATCACTCTTCTTGAAAAATGGCTTACTTAGTTTCTCTTTTTGACATTAGGCATTTGTGACATATTTCCTTCTTTAAATTCTCAATTTTAACCAAATATAATTGGTTATGATAGTTTATGAAATTTTCTTCATTATTCAATATTCAATGCAAATTTCTCGTTTTTCAATTTGTCAATTTAGTTTTCATTTTTTTTTCTTTTTTCAAAAACCAAATTAGCTAATCATTTTTGATTATGTTAGTCTTTGGAAAATAGTTCTGTTTTCTTTATCAATTCACTAAGCTTTATTTGTCTTCCACTTTTTCCCCTTAAATTTCAGAAATTCTAATTATGTTCTTGTTGCAAATGATAATTTGTTGCTTTTTTAGTTGTCTTAATTCAATATTCAGTTCAGCATCTCTTTCATTAATGCTTTTAGTGTTGTAAATTTTCTCTAATAACTGATTTAACTATTTTCCATAAGTATTCACAACTTCTCACTCTAATCATTGTTTTTTATAATTAAAATAATTTTTATTTTTATTTTATTTTAAATTTTAATTTAATTTTAAATTTAAATAATTCACCACTTTTTTCCATATTTATGAATCACTCATTATTTAGCACATCACTCTTTAGTCTCCTCCTAGGTTCACATTCTTTGTTAATGTTTTCTTTATTGACTATTTTTGTTATGATCTATAAAAGATGGACTTGATATTTCTGCATTTCTATGTTTGTGAGTTTATCATGCAGAACATTATCAAATTCTGCAAAGGTATCATGAGATGCAGTCTATCTTAAAGTATACATTTTGATACTTTTTTTCTCCTTTACAATTCAATTCAACAAAAATTACTGGGATGTCATTCAATTTGAAATCCTAAGCAAAACCCAAAATGCTTCCCAAAGAATATCCTGATTCAGGACCTCTGAAATTTAAGAGCCATGATGGCATAGATAAGGAAGGACCACTGTCTCACCAAGCACAACATATCCATTTTCCAAAATCAAGGTGCAACTGAAATAGGACTGTTCAGAACCCCCTTGTTCCCACTAGTGGGAGGCCACATTGGCCCAACCACAGTGGAGCAACTACTACTATTTTCATTCAGAAGCAGCAGAGGAAATATATCCCCAAGCTTCCCTCCCTTATGATTCCTGGCAAAAACATGTCCTTTCATTTACTAATTATTGGGGAAGGGGTTTTTTGGTGAGGATAAGAAGTTATGGGAATTTTTTGAAAATGCATTTCTACCTCCATCATTGGGGTGTTATGAGGATTGCTGTCTATGTGGCAAAGAAAATCTTTAAACTGACTTGAACTCCCCATTGGAAAGGGTGCTTTAGAAATTCAAGTCATAAAAAATTAATAACAATTCTGATTTTGATGTGTAATATAAAAATAATGAGATAGAAATTTAAAATGTGGAAGGAAATACTATAAAGCTATGATCCGTTCAGATTTTTGAATTTAACAGGGGTGGGCCTAGTTAGCTCTTGGATGAAAGGTGCTGCAGGATGTGGTGTCAGTGATTCAGCGGGTGGCACTCTTCCATCCCAAGATGGTAATGAGCCAATTGCCAGCAGTGGATTATGGAAGCTCTGTACAGCAGTAGAGGCCATCTTTTGGATGAAATGTAAAACTGAGGTTCTGACCACTTCTGCTCATTAAAAATTCCAGGGCATTTTTTACAAGGTTAAAGATGTACCCTAGTGTTCTAGAATCTACTTCCAATTGGGTAACTACATTGGCCTTGTAAGTAAGGATTAGATGAAGTGAGGATATGGAGATACATGGAAAATTTATAATGATGATTATTGTTAGAAATGATT
The DNA here is from genome assembly GCF_003287225.1 of Phascolarctos cinereus. Classification (NCBI taxonomy): domain Eukaryota; kingdom Metazoa; phylum Chordata; class Mammalia; order Diprotodontia; family Phascolarctidae; genus Phascolarctos; species Phascolarctos cinereus. Next base: position 177,242,234 of record NW_027555514.1, on the reverse strand, counting down.
TTATATTTCTTTACTGTGAATATGAACAAATCAATTAAAATTTTTCTCCATAATTGTATTTTACTCTGTTTCCTAACCAAGTTTCTTTGAATAATTTTCTTAGTTGAGTGAATATATACTTGGGATTGAAGTGACTGCTTGACTTTCTCACACCTCTTTTAAAAATGAATTCAATAAACATTAACTTACAGAACCTCTCTAGATTTTCTTTAGTTTATTCTTGTTTCATTTGAATTTGATGAATGTGATACATTTTCAAGATATCTTTTATTTCCTTCATTTTCTTAAGTTATATTAGGACTGTTCATAGAAATAGAATGAACTACAAACTCTTGTCTGTTCTCTTTTCTTCTCTTCCTTCACCATCACCTAAAATTACCTGGGATCTATTCTCTGTATTAGCAACTTTGTGTATAGGATGTTATGTAAATAACAAAGTTCTTAACATTATAAAATTAACTTGTGGTTTCAGCAGAAATAAATAGAAATATATTATCTCAGGATTTCTCAGATAAACAGGTCAATGTGCAAGGTAAGGTAAAGGAGTGGTGAATGGTGGGCAAAGAAAATTTTAACATTTTAATTTACTTCTCTGGGCTGAAGGAATGGTGTATGGGACCACAATAATACTGACACAGGCTACTTACTGCCTTTCTCCATATAATAATAGCTCTTAGAGAATGAAGGACAAACAATGATCAACAACTATGTGTTAGGCACTGTGCTAAATGTTTAACAATTATTATGTCATTTGATCCTCACAATAATCCTGGGAAGTAGATGCTAGTATTAGCCTCATTTTGCAGATGAAGAAACTGAGGCAAACAGAGGTTAAATGACTTGCCTGGGATCATGCAGCTGGTAAGTATCTGAGGCTAGAGTTGAACTTGTCTTCCTGACTCCAGGTCCAGTGCTGTATTCACTGTGCCACCTAACTGCCCTTACTACTTTTCCTACCAAGTTCAAATTGGCATAATTGAGGACTTGGCTAGAGTGATCATTTACTCTTTTTGTGTTATGTTTAAAAATATAATAGCCTAGGGTTTGTATAATGGTTGTATTCCAGAGCTGACACTGTTCCAAAATTAATGCAGCAACTTTTTCCCCTTTGTCCTTGTCTGTGGAGAATTTACTGCATCTATAAATGCAAACTTCTTCTACTGAAAGGTATATCTGAATTCTGAACTACTCAATATTGGTAGGAAAATGGCAGGCTTTAATATTTTGCTCTGTATCTTTGAGTATAGCTCTGTTAATTACAGATTACCAGAGGGGCAAAGCCAAGGTGGCAGAGAGAAGCCAGGAAGTTGCCTGACTCTCTCCAGTTTCCCTTGGAAACAATGTTGAATCAAGCCTCTAAAAGAATTCTGGAGTGACACAATCCACAAAAAGATGTAGAGAAACAATTTTTAACTTAGAAGGACTTTGGGAAAGTTCTATCTCGGTTGGATAAAAAAGGAACAAAGCCCAGCACAGTTGTTGCCCAGGCAAGCCAACAGGAGGCTCTTAGCCACAGCAGAGATAAGCAACAAAGGCTCCACAGACCTGGCTTAGAAGCCTAGTGGCACAGCAGGTTAGATGTGAGGCCTCCAGCCCCAGTGCAGCAGGCAAACTGCCAGCCCTGGCAGCCAGGGTGCAAAAGGAAGGACTAGGATGGGCCACCCTAGTGTAGTGGGTAAGCCACCAGCCCCAGAGCACCTGACACAGAAAGCCAATGACCAGACCACTGGCCTATGGTACAAAAAGCTTGGGGCAATGACACCTATACCACAGAAGCAGAGCACAGCTTTAAAAAATAACCAAAAATAAACCTGATTATAGAAGGGTACTGTGGTAATAGGGAAGATCAAAACACACTCAGAAGAGGACAATAATGTCAAAATGTCTATATGTGAAGCCTCAAAGGGGGATATAAATTGGTCTCAAGTCCAAAAAGTACTCTTGCAAGAGCTCAGAAAGGATTTTTAAAATCAAGTAAGAGAGGTATAATTAAAAATAGGAAAAGAAATGAGAGTTATGCAAGAGAATTATGAAAAAAGAATTAACAGCTTGGAAAAGGAAGCACAAAAATTTATTGGAAAAAACAACTCCTTAAAAATTAGAACTGGACAAATGGGAAAAAAATCCACTGAAGAAAACAACTCCTTTAAAAGTAGAAGTGACCAAATGGAAAAGGAGGTACAAAAGCTAACTGAAGAAAATAATTCCTTTAAAATTAGGATTGATGAAGTGGAAGCTAATGACTATATTTGACATCAAGAACAAATAAATAAATAAATAAATTGAAAGACTGAAAAACTAGAAGAAAATGTAAAATAATTCATTGGAAAAAAAAAACTGACCTGGAAAATAGATCCAGAAGAGATAGTTTAAGAATTACTGCACTAGCAGAAAGCCATGATCAAAAAAAGATCCCAGGAAGCATTTTTCAATAAATTATCAAGGAAAACTGCCCTCACAAGCTAGAAACAAAGGGTAAAATAGTCATTGAAAGAATCCACTGATCATCTCCTGAAAGAGATCCCAAAATGAAAACTCCAAGAAACATTGTAGCCAAATTTCAGAACTATCAGGTCAAGGAGAAAATACAGTGAGTGTCCAGAAAGTAATAATTCAAAAATCAAGGATCCGCAATCCAGATTACACAGGACTTAGCAGCTTCAACCTTAAAGGACAGGAGTTTTGATATTCTGGAAGGCAAAGGAATTTGGATTACAAACAAGAATCAATCTTTCAGGGGAAAACATGGATATTCAATGAAATAGGGGACTTTCAAAATTTCCTGATGAAAAGGCCAGAGGTTAACAGAAAATGTAGTCTTCAAATGCAAGACTCAAGAGAAGCATAAAAAGGTAAACAGGAAAGAAAAAACAAACATGTTATTCAATAAGGTTAAACTATTTACATCCCTACACGGGAAGATAATACTTGTAAGGCTAAGAACTGTATCTCTGTTAGGATAGTTAGAAGAAGTATACTTTGACAGAGGGTGTGGGTATAAGTTGACTTTGATATGATGATAAAAAATAATTAAAAGGTGAAAAGTTGTACTGGGAGAAGCAGAAAGGGAGAGGTAGAATGGGGTAAATTATATCACATGAAGAGGCATGAAAGACCTATTAAATTAAAGGGAAAGAAGGGAGGGGGTGAGCATTGTTTGAACCTTGGTCTCACTAGATTTGGCTCAAAGAGGGAATAACATACATATCCAATTGGGTATATAAATCTATCTTACCCTATAAGGAAGTAGGAAGGGAAGGTGAAAAGAAAAGTGTGTGTGGGGGGGGACTGACATAAGAAAGAGCAGATTGAAGGAGGCAGTTGTCAAAAGCAAAACACTGGTGAGAAGGGACAGGGTGAAAGGAAAGAGACAGAGACAGAGACAGAGAGAGAGAGTGAGAGAGAGAGAGAGAGAGAGGTATAAACAGGGGAAAATAGGATGGAGGAAAATACACAGTAATCATAAATATGAATGTGAATGGGAAGAACTATCCAATAAAATGGAAGTGGTTAGCAGAGTGGATTAAAAAACAGAATCCTAAAATACATTGTTTAAAAGAAACACATGTGAAGCAGAGAGACACACATAGAGTAAAGGTAAGGGGCAGTAGCCGAATATGTTACGTTTCAATTGAAGTAAAAAAAGCAGCAATAGAAATCCTATCTCAGACAAAGCAAAACCAAAAACTGATATAATTAAAAGAGACAAAGAAGGAAACTACATCTTGCTAAAAAGTACCACAGATAATGCAGTAATATTAATATTAAATATATAAGCACCAAATGGTATAGCATCTGAATTCTGGGAGAAGTTAAGTGAGTTATAGGAAGAAATAGATTGCAAAACTGTATTAGCGGGGGACCTCAAACTTCCCTCTCAGAATTTGATAAATCTAAGTGCAAAATAAATAAGAAAGTTAAGGAGGTAGATAGATTAGAAAAGTTAGATATAGTAGACCTCTGGAGAAAGTTGAATTGGGATAGAAAGTAATATACCTTTTTCTCAGTGGTACATGACACCTATACAAAAATTGGCCATGTATTACGACATAAAAACCTCACAATGAAGTGTAGAAAGGTAGAAATAATAAATGCATCTTTTTCAGATTATGATGCAATAAAAATTACATGTAATAAAGGGCCATGGAAAGATAGATAAAAAATTAAATGGAAACTAAATAATCTAACCCTAAGGAATGAGTGGGCCAAACCACAAATCATAAAAACAATAATTTGATCAAAGAGAATGACAATAATGAGACAACATACCAAAATGCAACCAAAGGAATACTTAAGTGAAATTTTATATCTCTAAATGCTTATGTAAATAAAATAAAGAAAGATCAGATCAGGATTGGGCATACAATCAAAAAAGCTAGAAAAATAACAAATTAAAAATCCCTAGTTAAACACCAAACTAGAAAGTTGGAAACACAAAAGAGAGATTAATAAACCAGAAAGCAAGAAAATTATTGAACTTATAAATAAAAGTAAGAGCCAGTTTTATGAAAAAAACAAAATAAAATAGAAAAACCTTTGGTTAATTTGACTAAAAAAGTAGAGAACCAAATTACCAGTATCAAAAATGAAAAGGATGAATTCACCACCATTGAAGAGGAAATTGAAGCAATAATTAGGAATTATGTTGTCCAACTTTTGCCAATAAATCTGATGAACATTTGTAAAGATGTAAATTGCCCAGATTCACAGAAGAGGAAAGAAAATGCTTGAATAACCTCATTTTAGAAAAAGAAGTTGAAGAAGCCATCAATGAATTCCCTAAGAAAAAAATCTCCAGGGCCAGGTGAATTTATGTAAATTCTAACATACATTTAAAGAACGATTAATTCCAATACTACATAAACAATTTGGAAAAATAAGCAAAGGAGGAGGCCTACAAAATTCTTTTTATGACACAAATATAGTGCTGATACCTTAACTCAAAGAACCAAAAAAGAGAAAGAAATTTATAGAACAATCTCCCTAACGAATATTGTTGCATAAATTTTAAATAAAAAATTAGCAAAGGGGCTACAGCAATTTATCACCAAGGAAATATAATATGACTAGGTAGAATTTATACAAGGAATGCAGAGGTGGTTCAATATCAGAAAAACTATCAGCATAATTGACCACATCAGTAACTAAACCAACAAAAATCTTGATTATCTTGATAGATGCTGAAAAAGTTTTTGATAAAATGCAGCAACTTTCCTATGAAAAACACTAGAGAGCATAGGAATAAATGAGCTTTCCTTAAAATGATAAGGAGTATCTATCTATAAACCATCAGCAAACTTCTATAATGGGGATAAGCTAGAAGCCTGTCCAGTAAGATCAGGAGTGAAAAAAGGATGTCAATTGTCACTACTATTGTCACTACAAAATTTAGCTTTAGCAATAAGAGAAGAAAAAGAAATTGAAGGAATTAGAATAGACAATGAGGAGACAAAACTATCATTCTTTGCTGATGACATGATGATATACTTAGAGAATCCTAGATAATCAACTAAAACACTTTTTAAAATAATAACTTTAGTGAAGTTGCAGGATATAAAATAAACTCACATAAATCATCAGCATTTCTTTATATTACCAACAAAGCCCGGCAGCAAGAGATAGAAAGAGAAATTCTATTTAAAGTTCCTGTAGGCATTATAAAATATTTAGGAGTCTATCTGCCGAAACAAACCCAGGAACTATATGAACACAATTACAAAATACTTTTCACACAAGTAAAGTAACATCTAACAATTGGAAAAATATCAATTTCTCATGGGTAAGCCAAGTTAATAGAATAAAAATGACATTTCTACCTAAATTAATTTACTTATTCAGTACAGTATCAATCAAACTACCAAAATTATTTTATAGAGCTAGAAAAAATAATAACAAAATTCATCTGGAAGAACAAAAGGTCAAAAATATCAAGGGAATTAATGAAAAAAGTACAAAGGAAGGTGACCTAGCCACACCAGATCTAAAACTATATTATAAAATGGCAATCATCAAAACTATCTGGTACTGGCTAAGAAAGAGAGTGGTGGATCAGAGGACTAGATTAGGTACATGTGACACAGTTGTCAATGACCACAGTAATTCATTGTTTGATAAACCCAAAGACTCCAGCTTCTGAGCTAAGATCTCACTATCTGACAAAAACTGATGGGAAAACTGGAAAATAGTATGGCAGAAACTACACATAGACCAATATCTCAACCCTATATCAACATAGGTTCAAAATAAGCACATGATTTAGAAATAAAGAGTGATACATAAGCAAATTAGAAGAGCAAGAAATAGTTTACATGCCAGATCTATGGAGAAGGGAAGAATTTATAACCAAACGAGAGACAGACAACATTATGAAGTGCAAAATAAATAATTTTGATTACACTAAATTAAAAAAGTTTTGCACAAACAAAAGAAATGCAGTCAAGATTAGAGGGGAAACAGAAAGCTAAGAAACAATTTTTATGGCAAGTATTTCTGACAATGGCCTCATTTCCCAAATATATGGAGAACTGAGTCAAATTTGTAGAAATATAAGTTGTCTCCCAATTGATAAATGGTCAAAGGATATGAACAGACAGTTTTCAGATGAAGAAATTAAAGCTATCTATAGTTATGTGAAAAATGCTCCAAATCACTATTGATTATAGGAATGCAAATTAAAACAACTCTGAGGTACTACCTTATACCCATCAGATTGGCTAATATGACAGAAAAGGAAAATGATAAATGTTGGAGATGTGGGAAAATTGGAATACCAATGCACTGTTGGTAGAGTTGTGAACTGACCCAACCATTCTGGATAGGAACTTGGAACTATGCCCAAAGTGCAATTAAACTGTGCATACCCTTTGACCCAGCAATACCACTTCTAGGTCTGTATCTCAAAGAGATAATAAAAAGGGGAAAGACTTACATGCACAAAAATATTTGTAGCAGCTCTTTTTGTGGTGGCAAATAAATTGGAAATAGAGGGGATACCCATCAATTGGGGAATGGCTGAATAAGCTGTGGTATATGAATATAATTGGAAAACTTATGAAATGATGAGCAGGCAGATTTCAGAAAAACCTGGAAAGACTTACAGTAATTGATGCTGAGTGAAGTGAACAGAACTAGGAAAACATTGTACCTAGTAACAGTAACACTATGCAATAATCAACCATGATTAACTTAACTCTTCTCAGCAATACAATGATCCAAGACAATTCCAATAGTCTCATGATGGAAAATGCCATCCACATCCAGAGAAAGAACTATGGAGTCTGAATGCAGATTGAACCATATTATTTTCACTTGTTTTTGTGGCTTTTCTCTTTTGTTCTGTTCCTTCTTTCACAACATTAATAATATGGAAATATATTTCTATGATTGCACATGTATAACCTACAACAGATTGCTTGCTGTCTTGGGGAGAGGGGAAGAAGAGAGTAAGGGAGAAAAGTTTGGAACTCAAAATCTTATAAAAATGAATTTTGAAAACTATCTATACATGTAATTGGAAAAAATAAAATATTATTTACAAATTTTTTTAAGATTACCAATGAATATTACCAAGATCCCTTCCCATGTTTTTCCATGTAATTATTAAAGAACTCCTAGATTTCTTCTTGAAAGCTTGTACAGAGATTCACATTTTAGTGACATGCCAATTAGGCATAAAAATCATCAGAAATAGAATGACTCTTTTGAGCAAGGTAATTGAGCAGACCATAAGCTTAAGAAGCAGTAAAACAAGCAGAAGTAGATTCTGAAAATTTCAGGGTACAGCTAAAAGAAAATGAAGCATGTGCAACTATTGGATTTGGAAAACATAGGTTTCCAATTGATCCTTTTGGACACACTCATACATGGATAAAAAGGGAGCTAAGGGGGGAAATTCTCATCTCTGGAAGTTCTAGCTATGCAAATTTGTATCAAAGTAACCTTTTGCAAAGTTAAGCACAATTATAGCAAGAGAAAAAAACCAACCATTAATTGCAGGGAATTTTGAAGCACTTCTGATGGAAAGACCAGAGCTGAGTTGCAACTTTGGAATGCAAACAAGAGTCAAAAGAAACCTAGAAAGGCAAGTTTATTTGAGCAATTGAAAGGGGTTATATGTTGATGTATTACTAGCATTTTAATAGAGAGAGCAGATTCATTTTTACTAGGTTATGTTTTTTTGTTCCAAGGCTTTTTCCTCTTTGTTTTATTTGGTAGAAAAATTTGGGATGGGGGCAGAGAGCATGGGTTAGCAACAGTGATGTAAAAAAGAAAAAGAGTACCACTGAAATATTTTAAACATGCACAAAAGGGAACATAAAGACTTTCAGAAGGAAGCACAGAGAAAAGGTACAATTTTAAAAGTGATGTATGAAATATATATGTGTGTGTGTGTGTGTGTGTGTGTGTGTGTGTGTGTGTGTGTGTGTATTGGTATGAAATGGAGCTCTGTGGTTTTAAATGCAATCCTCTTCATTTTTTTGGTATCCTGCTGTGTATAAAATGTTCTTTTATTTTGTCTTGAATAAGAGATATTAAAAAAAAGGAACCCTAACCTTTGATACCCCCTTTCCCAATCTGCCCTCTTCTGTATCATTCCCCTGCTCTTTTGTCCCCTTGTCCCTCTATTTTCCTGTAGGGTAAGACAGATTTCCATGCCCAATTGAGCGTGTATGCTATTCCCTCCTTAAGCCAAATCCTATGAGAATAAGATTTAACTCATTCCCTCTTGCCTTACCCCATTTCCCCTCCACTGTAAGATCCTTTTCTTTTCTGCTTTTTTTTGTGAGATAATTTACCCCATTCTACCTCTCCCTTTCTGCTTCTCCCAGTATAATCCTCTCTCACCCCTTAATTTTATTCTCCAGATATGACCCCTTCAATCTTCAACTCACCCCGTACCCTCTATCTACCTCTGTCTATATCTATATCTATACACACATATAATTTTACCCTCCAACTACTCTAATACTGACAAAGGTCTCCTGAGTTATAAATGTCATTTTTCCATGCAGGAACATAAACAGTTCAACCTTAATAAGTGTCTTATGATTTCTCTTTCCTGTTTACCTCTTCATGTCCCACTTGAGTCTTGTATTTGAAAGTCAAATTTTCTATTCAGTTCTGGTCTTTTCATCAAGAATGCTTGAAAGTCCTCTATTTCATTGAATGACCATTGTTCCCTCTGAAGAATCATACTCAGTTTTGCTGGGTAGATGATTCTTGGTTTTGATCCTATCTCCTTTGCCCTCTAGAATAATATTCCATGCCCTGTGGTCCTTTAATGTAGAAGCTGCGAAATCTTGTGTTATCCTGATTGTGTTTCCACAATACTTGAATTGTTTCTTTCTGGCTGCTTGTAATAGTTTCTCCTTGACCTGGGAACTCTGGAATTTGGCTACAATATTCCTAGGAGTTTTCCTTTGGGAATCTCTTTCAGGAGGAGATCAGTGGATTATTTCAATTTCTATTTTGCGCTCTGGTTCTAATATATCAGGGCAGTTTTCCTTGACAATTTCTTGAAAGATGATGTCTAGGCTCTTTTTTTGATCATGGCTTTCAGATAGTCCAACAATTTTTAAATTCTCTCTCTTGGATCTATTTTCCAGGTCAGTTGTTTTTCCAATGAGATATTTCACATTGTTTTCTAATTTTTCATTCTTTTGGATTTGTTCTACTGTGTCGTGATTTCTCATAAAGTCACTAGCTTCCAATTGCTCTATCCTAATTTTTAAGGAAGTATTCTCTTCAGTAAGCTTTTGGACTTCCTTTTCCATTTGGCCAATTTTGTTTTTTAGGGCATTTTTATCCTCATTGGCTTTTTGGACCTCTTTTGCCATTGGGGTTAGGCTATTTTTTAAGGTGTTATTTTCTTCAGTATTTTTTTGGGTCGCCTTTAGCAAGCTGTTGACTTGTTTTTCATGATTTTCTTGCATTACTCTCATTTCTCTTCCCAGTTTTTCCTCTACTTTCCTTACTTTGCTTCTCAAAATCCCTTTTGAGCTCTTCCAAGGCCTGGGACTGATTCATATTTTTCTTGGAGGCTTTGGATGTTGGAGCTTTGACTTTGTTGTCTTCTTCTGGTTGCATATTTTGATCTTCTTTGTCACCAAAGTAAGATAATATGTCTGACTCTTTTTGCGCTGCTTGCTCATGATCCTGGCCAATTACTTGAGTTTTAAACTCTTTGTTAAGGTAAGAGTCTGCTTCCAATGTGGAGAATGTACTGTCCCAAGCTTCAGGGGTTTGTACAGCTGTTTTCAGAGATACTTGTAGGGACCTGTAAATTTTCAGTTCTTGCAAGGTGGTATGATAAGGGGCAAGGTGTTTCACTCCTTTCCTGGCCTGTGACCACAAGTACTCCTTTCCGTCCTGTAACTGTGAGGAAGGGTTCCTCTCTACAGCCACTCCAAGCTCCACCATGCCAGCGCTCCTCCTCACCCCAGCACCACTGCCCAGAACTGTGACCCAGATCCAGACAGGGGCAAAGCAAGAGATTCCTGCCTCAGCACTGGCAAAGATATCCCTGCAATTCCTCTCTGATCAGCCACTGGATTTCCCCTCAGTCTGTGGGCCCAAAGCTTGGGAAGCAGCTGCTCCCCCCCAGTGCCAAGCCCTTGGGGAATGGAGGTGAAACCCCGCCTTCCTCTCTGAGAACCGACAGAGACAGAATTTTCCCACTGACCTTCTAAATTGTCTTTGGCATTTGTGGATTGAGGAGTCTGGAACCTGCACAGCTGCCAGCTATTCAGTCCTCCGAGGCCTGCTCCAGGTTTGCTGCGGCCTGCGCGCCCACAGTGCGCTGCGCTGTGCTCCCAGCCCGGCGCGATACACCTTTCTGATCAATCATCCAGGTTGTCTTGGGCTGGAAATTTGTTTCACCCTGTCTTTTTGTGGGTTTTGCTGCTTCAGAATTTGTTCAGAGCCATTTTTTACAAGTATTTGGAGGGGTTTGGGGGAGAGTTCAAGCAAGTCACTGCTTTCACTCTGCCATCTTGGCTCTACCCCCCCCCAAATGGTAATATTTGCAAAAAATGGTTAGCACAGTGCCTGGCACATAATAGGTACTACATAAATACTTATTGCTTTTCCCTTCACAAAACCAGTTTTCTTCAAATCATCTTTATGATGGTTTCCTTCTTATTCAGCTCAAGTCCTTGTCTCTTTTTCCTTTCTCTTCTCCTAATACATTCTTTCACAGAAATTAGAAATATAAAATGCTATTTAATATAGATCTCAAGAGGCAATTGATAGTAATGAAATAATAAAAAAATTTGGGGCATAAACATAAATTATGAAGAGATAAAATTATCACTATTTTCTGGTTGCATGGTGATTTTTTAGAAGTACCAGAGGATAAACAAAATAATTACTAGCTTCAGTGAAGTTATAAGTTACAAAATAAATCCACAAAAAAAAATCATCATTTCTACATAGCAGTAGTCAAAACAAATTTAGGAGGTCCTGATAGCAAGATGAATCTGATTTAAAATAACTCTAAATTACAAAAAAATTCTGGGAGTCAACATAAATAGAATTACCAAACAGTCTTTAGAGAAAGCAAGACAAAAAATTGAGGAATATTCATTGCTTATGCTTGGGCTGTACTAGTATAATAAAATGACTATACTACTAAAATTAATTCACAAATTTATTGTTCTATCAAGTGAACTATTATGAGATGAATTTATAGAACTCTGTTAAATAAATACATAGAATCAAACCAGATAAGATATCAGATAAGAATCAGAAAAAAATTAAATTTAGAAGCCAAATATGTGCCAAGCCCAAGAACATAAACTACTTCAAAAAACCTTCCATTATCTGACCTAGTAGAATATGGGTTCCTTGACAGTGGGGAATGTTTTACTTTTCTTTGTATTTCTAGCCCATAGCATAGTGTTTTGAACATAGCAAGCACTTAATGAATGCTTTTTTATTCATTGATTCAGGAAAGAAGGACTTCTTATTTGATAAAAAATGCTGGAAAAGAAAGAAAGCAGTTTGGAAAAATAGATTTACAACAGCATTCTATAGCACATACCATAAAAAGTTCCAAATATATGCTCCACCTAAATATAAAATGTCATAACAAGAGAAAAATTGGATAGTGAAGGGGAGGATTGGAAGGAGATAAATTTCACAACTCTAGCTGAGGGGGAAATTCTTAACTAAACCATGGATAGAAGTGATTATAAAAGATAAAATAAATAATTTTGCATATGTTAAATTTAAAAGTTCTTGAATGAACAAAATCATGCAGATAGTATAAGAAGGGAAACTTTCAGGGGTGGAGAATTTGCATTAAATATCTTTGATAACAATCTGCTAGCCAAGATATATAAAAAAAACCATAAATATATTACATTGTATTTCCTTATGTAGTCAAATGATATAAACAACAAATTTTCAAAAAAAATTTCAAGCTATTAACAACAATATGAAAGATTGTTCCAAATGGATATTAATAAGAGAGCATCAATTAGATCCATTCAGCTTTCACACCACGCCCTACAAACTGGGAGATAAGACAATAGAAAGAAATAGAGCCTATTGGAAGGGCTACAGGAAGATGGCACAATGAGTGGAGGTATGAATTGGTTCAAACCTTCTGTTAAACTGCTTGGGTTTATACAAATGAAATGATTAAACCATCCCACCATGAGACAGACACTCCAAGAAGTTAAAAACCAAAAGGACAGGTTCCATATATACAAAAAACATCTCACAGTAATACTTTCTGAGGTAGCAAAGAATTAGAAATAAATTTAGTGCTCATTGATTGAGAAAGAGCTAAACAACTTGGCATATGTGAGTATAATGGTACATCACTATGGTGTAAGAAATGACAGATATGAGGAATTAAAAAAAGACATGAATTAATGTAATGTAAATTAAACATAACAGAGAAAGTAATATGAAGACTACACCTAGGTAAATAAAATGAGTGATATAATGAATCTCAATCATCATGATCAATTTTGTCCCGGTGAAGGAGTACAGGAAAACACATCCTTTCATTGCAGAGGTGGAAGACCATGGCTTTGAACTGCTGCCCATGTTTTCAGATTTGGTCAGCATGTCAGTTGCTTTTGCTTATCATTTCTTTTCTTCATAATTACAAGGAAAGTCTTGTAGTTAGATGTGGGAGAGCTGAGTATATTGGTGAGCTATGTCTAGAAATAACTGTAAAAACAAAAGTGTTTACTAAAACTTTTTTAAAAAATTAATACAATAAAGTAAACAAGAGACTACTAGCAAGATCTTTCTGGAACCAGGTAGGACAGACTGGGTTTATGGCAAGCAGTTCATATGAAAAATTTAAGGAATTCAGTTTAGTTTAGTTTAGTCTTCTATAAAGTGCTGCTATGATGCCTCATCATGCTGTGGAGGTGACCTTGGATTCTCAAAGACTTTTTCAACTGGGTATGATCTTTAGTAAGTATTATCAATTTGGAAAAAACCTTAGATATGAGCCTGGTGATGGACTATATGCCTATACTTCAAAGACCAGAGCCTGTAGATATCCAAAGAGGTCTATCACCAGGATGGATGCAAGGTGATTAGTTTTTTGCACATGGAAATTCATATAAGACCATCTATCAAGTTATAGAGGAGTTGTAATCTGCATTAGTAGCACTCATAGTCTATAAATCTTTGAAGTGTTGAAGTACAATCAAAATTCAGACCAATTATAACTTTAGAGGTCTGAAAATAGAACATGCCTCATGCTACTCTGCAAAGAGATGATGGACTGACTTCAGGTACCGAGGGAGGCATATGTTTCATATAGCCTCCCTGTTTTGTTTACTTGTCCTTATTTCTTAAAAGGAAGGATTCTGTTATGTGGTGGAGGGGTTTATTAGGAAATAGCAGCAACATAAAGGAGAAAAGAGCACTGATAAAACATTTAAAAAGAAAAAAATTGTAAAGTAGAAGTCAAATCTGAGCAAACAGTGTGATGTGGCTTAAAAATAATTCTAACACCAACTTAGATTACAATGATAAAATAGTGTCTTGATCCAGGAAGTTTACTTGAACTTTGTATTAGTTAGAACTTATCTTAAACATTGGGTTCACCTTCAGGACCACATTTTAATACTAACTATAATGAGTTTAGCTTTAGGATGGTTGGAACTCTAGAAGCTATGCAACATGGGATGTTGAACTGAACTGTAGTGCCTAGGGGACACTCCCTGAACTCACAGTGTGAGACTCCAAGAGAAGGAATCACAAGTTTGAGTTTCCTCTATGGGTCCTCATCTATTTAAATCCATAGCTCATGAGCTTTCATCTATGTGTTTCTCTTGCAGGTCAGTGAGATGGAACAATTAGTTTAAAGTAAGGAAATTTAATGAAATAGCAAGGTTCCAAAGGTAAAGACAAATTATATCCCCTTAAACTTGCAATATATTTTTCCAGTAAAACACACATTAGCGGGAAGAGTAGACACACATGGAAGATAGGTGGCCTGGACACACGTGGAAAAGCAACTTATACCACAAAATGTCTTTTGGAGATGACATCATACTGTATCCTGTAGAGGAAATATTCAAAACCTACACATACTGTGAGTTTAGGGGAAACATTTTCTCTTTCCTTTCCAATATTCAAAAGTAACCTCACAGGTCAAACAAACATAATCTGAAAGGTTCTGTAAATAAAGACAGACTTTCAATCTGATTCCACCACACCTTAGGACCCATCCAGATATTTTGATGAAAATAACTAGAAACCTCTTGCCCTGGGAAAATGGTCTGATGAGATTAACTATAGGGAAGCACTTCAAAAAACAGACCTGGTTTTGGGGAAGCACCAAGTTTACCCCAATGCTAAGACATTTCCCTACATGTAAACTACTTAACATCCTGTTCTTTTTACTAAACCTCCCACAAAAGTGGCTAAGGAGCCTCACTTGATGGGCTCCTTTTGCCTTTTTACAAAGACTAAAGCTTTGTAAAACTCTAAATGTGTGTATCTCTCTCTGTTCTGGAGTTGCTAGCTACCTGACAACTGCCCATCAACTGATGTTAATTAAACTTTTTATATTGCCTCTTGATGTATTGACCTTCACTCAAAAGGATATAGATGGGAGGGGTTATTCTTCTGGAAGATCAGAATTTCTGAGTTGAGGAATTCCCAAACAACCTACTACAGGACCTGTTCCTTGTTGGTTTCATGTGATAGTCTCCACTGAATGTACCTTCTTTGCTGAGCTTTGCTTCTTGCTAATCTCAAGCAGCTCAGCCATATTTTGTTCATTACATGATTGATTGTGATCATCTTTATGTAACATGTAATTCTATTTCTGCTTCCAACTTCTGGCTTCATTAGACTCCTTAATTGGGGTGCTATTTCTTCCTCCTAGGAACAGTGAACTCTGCCATGATCTTTCAGACTAAAGTCTAAGATTTTTTTTGTTTGTTTGTTTTTCTGAAGCAGTTGTTTTATACAGACCCTTAACCTATTCAAGCCATTGAATAGGAAATATTCTGAGGTAAAAAACACAAATAAAAAAAAAATAAAAAACCCACAATGTCCTTGGCTTTTTTCCTTAAGACATGGTCTGCCTGTTCTTTTCAGAGCCCTGGTTAGAATAGAGTTTCCATTTCCAGTAGGATATTATTTGTCTCCAGCACCAAGCTCTTTATAACACAGAGCAGAGTCACTCCTGCCTAGCTAGTATTCTCAGGCTCTCTTCTCTTTTTTGAAATATATTTCCTGTTCACTAGGACTTGCCTCTTAATTGGAGAACTCACTGTATCACAGAAATTGCTCAATTTATTAGGAACTATCTAATTTTTGGTAGCTAGACCTAACTCAACATTTGCTCTAGAATCTACTCTCCCAACAAGGACTAATGTCCCCATAAGCCAACTACTAATTACTCTTAGAGTCTGAGATTTCCCAGTTTCTCAATCTCTGAACCCTTTAGTTCTCACAGTGCAGAGGAATGGTTAGGGAAGAGAAGGAATAGAAACAAGGGCAAGGCCTTATTCCTCTTTTGATAAAATAATATTTTCAGCCTTTCATATGTATGTGCACCAGAAAAAGCCTTTTTACAGATAATTAGCTATTTGAACCAGTTACAGAATATCTATGCATATTACAATGCATTTTTATTATGAGTTACTACAACTGTCCCAGAAGCAGGTTCCTCCATCTTCAAATCAGGAGATGCCATTAGGAGTACTTTCTATATGTGTTAGTCCCCATTACAATTGATATAGATTTAGACAAACTCAATTTAATTTTACAAGACCTTTCCAAGCACCTACCACATGGCAAGCATCACTATGAGTGCTGAAAATACAAAGACAAAAGCAAAGCAGACTCTGCCCTCAAGGTGCAAGGGGTTAGGGGTGGGGAGGAACAGCACATACATAGAATATTAAATACAATCATACGCACAATCATTTTTATGGAGAGGAATAGATTTCCTTGAGGAGGTGGCATATGAACTGAACTTTAAGGAAGCTGGAGATACATCAAGGCAGAGATGTTGAGAACATGAGAGCAAGAATAGGAGACATCCTATGCTAAGGTGGAAGGTGAGAATAGCAAGCAGTCCAGTTGGGTTGGAATCTAAAGAGAATGAAGTAGAATGTGTCATAAACCTGGAAAGGCAGGCTGGACCCAGATTGTGAAGGACTTTCAAAACCGAATGGAAGAGTTTGTATTGTATCTAGAGGCAAGAGGGAGTCACTGGAGTTTCTTGAGCAAGGTAGTGACATGGTCACATCTGTGCTTTAGGAATATCAATTTTGTAGCTGGGTGAAGATGGATTGGACAGAAGAATCAGGAAGACTAATTAGGAAGCTAGTGCAATATTCAGAGTTAGATCACAGACATACTTATATGTTTCCTGGATGAATACCCTAATGAAATGTGCTATGCTAGGCAGTGAGTGAGACGATCTAAGGGTAGTGGTCATAGAAATGGAGAAAAGGAAATAGGTGAAAGTTATAATATAAATATGGAATTACCAAGACTTGACATGATTAGACATGAGAGGTGATGGAGAGAGAAGAGTGAGGTAGACAACCTGGGTGACTGAAAGGACACTATGCTTTCCACAGAAATAGACAAATTAGGAATCACTGCTAACAGTGTTGGTTTTTTTTATTTTTTAAAAAATTTTATTAATTTATTTTGAGTTATCAACAATCACTTCCATATGCTTTTGAGTTTAAAATTTTTCTCCCCCTTCCTCCCCACCACCCTCCCCAAGATGTTGCACTATCTGATACAGGCTATACATTTACATTCCTATTAAACATATTTTCACATTAGTGAAGTTGCAAGTAAAAATTAAAACCAATAGGAGGAACCATCAGAAAGGGGAAACAAAACTCAACAGAAGAGAAAAAAATGATAGCAATTCAACTTCCATAGTTCTCTCTTTGGATGTGGATAGCATTTTCCATTATGAGGCCTCTGGAGATATCTTAGACCCTTGTATTGATGAGAAGGATTACGTTTATCAATATTAGTTATCGCACAATGTGGCTGTTACTGTGTACAACATTCTCCTGGTTCTGCTCACTTCACTCAGCATCAGACCATACAAGTCTTTCCAGGTTTTTCTGAAGTCAGCCTGTTCATTATTTCTTATAGCACAATAGTATTCCATTACATTCATATACCACAACTTGCACAGCCATTCCCCAATTGATGGGCATCATCTCAATTTCCAATTCTTTGCCACCACAAAAAGAGCTGCTCTGAATATTTTTGTATATGTGGGTCCTTTTCCCATTTGTATGATCTCTTTGGGATATAGCTCTAGAAGTGCTATTGCTGGGTCAAAAGGTATGCACATTTTTATAGCCCTCTGAGCATAGTTCCAAATTGTTCTCCAAAATGGTTGGATCATTTCACAACTCCACCAACAATACATTGGTGTTTAATTTTCCCACATCTTCTCCAACATTTATGATTTTCCTGTTTTGTCATGTTGGCAAATCTGATAAGTGTGATGTGGTGCCTCAGAGTTGTTTTAATTTGTATTTCTCTAATCAATAATGATTTAGAGCATTTTTTTCATATGACTATAGATGGCTTTAATTTCTTCATCTGAGAACTGTCTGTTCATATCCTTTGACCATTTGTCAACTGGGGAATGGCTTGTATTCTTATAAATTTGTATTAATTCTCTATATATTTTAGAAATGAGGCCCTTATCAGAGAGATGGGTTGTAAAACTTCTTTCCTAATTTTCTACCTTCCTTCTAATCCTAGTTGCATTGGTTTTGTGCAAAAACTTTTCAGTTTAATGTAATCAAAATCATCCATTTTGCTTTTCGTAATGTTCTCTGTCTCCTGTTTGGTCATAAATTCTTCTGTTCTCCATAGATCTGATAGGTAAACTATTCCTTGTTCTCCCAGTTTACTTACAGTATCAGCCTTTATATCTAAATCATGAGCCCATTTTGACTTTATTTTGGTATATGGTGTGAGATTTAGTTTCTGCCATACTCTTTTCCAGTTTTCCCAGCAGTTTTTTTCAAAGAGTAGGTCCTTATCCCAGAAACTGGGGTCTTTGGGCTTATCAAATAAGAGATTACTATAGTCATGGACCACTGCGTCTGGCATATTTAACCTATTCCACTGATCCACCTCTCTATTTCTTAGCCAGTACCAAGCAGTTTTGATGATTTCTGCTTTATAATGCAATTTAAGATCTGGAATTGCTAACAGTGTTTGAAAGATATAGGAAAGGGAAACAGATTTCTACTCAATATGAGGGAAAGCTTTTTAATTTGAGATATATAGTATTGGAAAGGGTTGTCTGAAAAATCAATTAGATCTTAATTATTGAATCAAACATTTAGAGTTGGAAGACACCTCAGTAGTCATTTCTTTAACATTCTCATTTTACAGATAAGGAAATGGGGTTCCCAAAAAATTTAGTGACTCACCCAACGTAACATAGGTTGTATGTTATCAAGCTTGGATTTGAATATAGGTCTTCTAATTCCAGATCTAATTCTTTTTCTGCAGCTGGATATATTCAAACAAAAGTTGTATGAGTAGTCAGGCAATTTATGTTAGGAATACTCTAGAAAGAAATATTTCATTGTATGTAGGTTGGAATACAGAACTTCTAAAGATCCTTGAAACTTGTCAGATTCTATGAAAATATGATCACACAAAAAATCTTTCTTTTCTTAGACTTTGCATAATATTTGCACATGCTTATGTTATGTTTACTTTTATAAAATAGACTTTTGTATATGCTTCAAATATCTCCTACTGTATTATGAGCTCCATGATGACTAAAAATGTGTTTAATTTATCTTTAGGTCCCTCTCAGAGTCTAGAATTAAAACCTTGCTGAATAAATGTATGTGGAACTGAATTTTATAGTAATTAGCTAATTTTGCTGTGGGAGTAGGGGTAAATCTTGATTATTTAGGGATTGTTTATCCAATGTGGAGAAAATTCAGATTCGATGCTTCTTTTCCTCTTCCTTTCAACTGCCCAATTTATAATCAGAAGTACTACATAGTGTGGACAATAGTAAAGATAGGAGATAAAGCCCCAATCTAATTAGTTTCCTTTTGCTTACATCAGCTGTGATAAGAGATTTGTACAAGAAGAAGTAAGTTTTCATTGGTTAAAATAAGCTTTCAATATCCATAAAATAATGTGGATTACATGGATTGAATTTTTCTGTGCTTTCCCAACTAGTACCTATTACTTCAAACAACTGAGAGATTATTAGAATTAGAGAGAATATTTAGAATTAAGAGAGTATTAGAATTTCCAAGGGAAATCTTAAAATCAAGGTACATTTGTATAGAGAAAAAATGGTCATATCTATTTACTCCTTTTTTATCTAGGAATACTGAAGTATTTCTAATACTTCTTAATAAATTCAACTAATAAAAAGCAGATCTCATTTTGAAGCACTAACATTGACTTCACTGTATACAGAAGAGTCTAATCATAGAATTTTTTAAAGTTGAAGGCATCTTTCAGATTATCTAGCCCAACTCTCTCAATTTATAGATGAGGAAACCTGGAGGTAAAATCGTTTTCTCCATATCACACTGTGGCCAAGACTACACAATAATTCATTAAGTATGTAACACTGTGTCTGTGAAGTCACTTGAATATATTCAGTTGCCAAGTCATGTTGCTCCCATCTCAATATATATCACTTGCATAAGTTACTTTCTCTTTAACTCACATAGATTCTATTATAATACAAGACCTCATCACCTTTCATGGTGACATGAGGGAGGAGGCTGGCCCAGAGTCAATGTGGATGAAATGCCAGTGGTAGGACTAGGTGGTGGAGATAGAAGCAGTATCAGCTTCAGGAACTCATAAACTGGTGACAATCATACCACCCTGGAAGCACTGAAAACTTCCAATCTCCCAGAACTAGTCTGAAAAAACAGGAGTGTGAAAAAGCCTGAAGCTGAGACATAGCTTCCTACTCCCTCCTGTGAACAGAGCCCAACATTAACATAAAGTTCCAAAGCAAGAAATAGGATGGAGAACTGAGCAAACTACAACAAAAGAGCCTGATTATAAAAAGCTACTATGGTGACAAGGAAGATCAAAACACAAAGTCAGAAGAAGACAATGAAGTCAAAACAGAAAACAAAGCCTCAGAGAGGGAAACAAGTATGAATTCAACAGTATCCCAATAAGAATTCCTAGAGGGAGCTAAAAAATTATTTTCAAAATAAAATAAGAGTGGTACAGGAAAAATTAGAAAAGATACAAAAGCAAAGGAAGAAAATTCTGAGGACAACAGCTTGATACAAGATACTGAAATAATACAAAATATACTGTAATATAAAATAATATAAATAATGATATAATAATATGAAATATAAAACAATAAAAATAATGTAAAATTTAAAAAAAACACTAAAGAAAATAAAAAACAGAATTGGCCAAGTGGAAAAAGAGGTACAAAAATTACAACCAAAAGTAACCTACCCAGCAAAACACTAAAATTTTTCAAGGGAAAAAAATTGATATTTCATGAAATAGAGCACTTTCAAGCATTACTGATCAAAAGGCCAAAGTTGAATGGAAAATTTTACTTTCAAATACAAGATTCAAGAGAAGCATAAAAAGGTAAACATAAAAGTGCAATCATAACGGACTCAATAAGGTTAAATGCATTTTCTAAATAAGAAGAGGATATATGTATCTTCCAAAAACTTTATCATTATTATGACAGTTAGAAACATTCTGCTTTGAAAGAGAGTTTGGAAGTGAGTCAATTATGTTGGGATGATAGGAAAAAATTGGATAAGAGAGAAAGAGTAATACTCTCAGAGAAGGGGGAAGAGAGAAAAAGAATGGGGAAAAATATCTCACATAAAAGAAGAATTCCAAGTAGAGCTTTTACAGTAGAAGAGATAATGGCAGGGGTGGGAGAGACAGGCAGTGCTTGAACCTCACTCACATCTAAATTGGCTCCAAAAGGGAAAATCAGTCTCTTTCTCACTCACTCTTGCTCTTGATGGCTTTTGCTCTAGCTCTCGCCTCATATGGTAATATAAATGGAGGGAAACAGGCAGAGAAGATGACAAGAGAAAAAAGAGAGATCAGATAAAAGAAGGCAGAGGTCAAAAGCAAAATAAACTAGAGGATAAAAAAGAGGGAGAAAGGGATAGAAAGAAAAAAATAGGATAGAGGGAAATGCATGGTTAGTAATCATAACCGTGAATGTGAGTGGGATGAACTCATCTATAAAATGGAAGTGGATAGCAGAATGGATTAAAAACCAGAATCCAATAATATATTGTTTATAAGAAACACACTTGAAACAGAGAGAGATACACAGAGCTAAAACAAGGGGCTAGAGCAGAATCTCTTATATTTTAGCTGAAGTAAAAAAAAAGGTAGGGGTAGCAATCATGATTTCAGACAAAGAAAAAGTAAAAATAGATCTAATTAAATGGGATAATCAGGGAAAGTACATCTTGCTGAAAGGAGCCATAGACAATAAAGTAATATCAATGCTAAACATATATACATCAAATACCATAGCATCCAAATTCTTAAAGGAAAAGTTAAATAAATTACAGGAAGAAATACACAGTAAAACAATGCTAGTGGGGAGTCTCGACTTTCCCTACTCAGAACTAAATAAATTTAACCATAAAATAAAAAAAGGAATGGAGGAGATGAATAGAATCTTAGAAAAGTTAGATATTCTAGACCTCTGAAAAAAACTGAATGGGAATAGAAAGGAAAATACCTTTTTCTCAGCTGTACATTGAAACTTCACAAAAATTAACCATGTAATAGGATGTAAAAACTTCACAACCAAATGAAAAAAAAACCAAAAAATATTAAGTGCACCCTTTTCACATCATAAAGCAACAAAAACTACATTTAATAAAGAGCCATGGAAGCATAGATTAAAAGCTAATTAGAAATTAAATAATCTAATCCTAAAGAATTAGTGGGCCAAAGATCAAATCCTAGGAATGATCAATTATTTCATTAAAGAGAAATATAACAATAAGGCATTACAAAATGTGTGGGATGTAGCCAAAGCTGTATTTAGGGGAAAATTTATATCTCTGAATGAACACATTAAGAAAAGATAGAAAGAGCAGATCAAATAATTGGGAATACAACAAAAAAACCTAAAAAAGACAAACTAAAAATCCCCAATTAAACACCCAAATGGAAATCCTGAAAATCAAAGGATAAATTATTAAAATTAAAAGTAAAAAACCAAACCCACCACCACCACCACCAACATTGAACTAATAAATAAAACTAGGAGCTAGTTTTATGAAAAACAAACAAATAACATAGACAAACCATTGGTTAATTTGATTAAAAAATAAAGAAAAACAAATCACTAGTATCTAAAACAAAAAAGGTGAATATGCCACCAATGAAGACAAAATTAAAGCCATTATTAGGAATTATATTGCCCAATTATTTGCTAGTAAAACTAATAATCTAAGTGAAATGGATCAATATTTACAAAAAATAAACTGTCTAGATTAACAGAGGAGATAGAAAAATAATCCTATCTTAGAAAAATAATTTGAACAAGTCATAAATGAGCTCCCTAAGAAAAATTCCCCAGGACCAGATGGATTTACCAATTAATTCTAATAAGAATTTAAGAAATAATTAATCCCAACAGTATATAAACTATTTGAAAAAAAGGTAAGAAAGTTCTACCAATTTTTTTTTATGACATAAATATGGTTTTGACACCTAAACTAGGGAGAGCAAAAGCAGAGCAAAAACACTATAGACCAATTACTTTAGTGAATATTGATGCAAAAATTTCAAAATAAAGTACTGGGAAGGAGATTACAGCAATATTTCACAAAGATCACACACTATAACCATATGGTATTTATGTCAAGAATGCAGGGCTGGTTCAATATTAAGAAAACAATTGGCACAATTGACTATATAAGTATCAATAACAACAAAAATAATATATGATTATATCAATAGATGCTGGAAAAGGTTTTTCTTATTTTTTTTTTTTTACAAAATACAATACTCATCCCTATTAAGAACACTACAAAGCAAAGGAATTAATGGAACCTTTTTAGGCAATTGGGGTTAAGAGACTTGCCCAAGGTCACACAGCTAGTAAGTGTCAAGTGTTTGGTCTGAGGCTGGATTTGAACTCAGGTACTCCTGACTTCAGGACCAGTGCTCTATCCACTGTGCCACTTAGCTGCCCCTTGGAACTTTTCTTAAAATGATAAATAGTATCCATCTAAAACCAAGAGGAGCAAGCATTATGTGTAATGAGGATAAACTTAAAGTCTTTCCAATAAGATCAAGAGTGGAGCAAGAATGTTTATTATTACCACTATTGTTCAATATCATATTTAAAATGCTAGCTATGGAAATAAGAGAAGAAATTAAGTCAATGAGGAAACACAACTATCACTCTTTACAAATAATATGATGGTGTAGAGAACCTATAGAATCAACTAAAAAAACCAAACTGAAACAATTAACAACTTTAGTAAAGTTGCAGGATATAAAATAAACCTATATAAATCATCAGCATTATCATATATTACCAACAAACCCAACAGGAAGAGATAGAAAGAGAAATCTCTTTTAAAATAATTGTAGGGGGCAGCTACATGGCACAGTGAATACAGCACCCCTCAAGTCATGAGGACCTGAGTTCAAATCCAGCCTCAGACCAAACACTTGACATTTACTAGCTGTGTGACCCTGGGCAAGTCATTTAACCCCAATTGTCTAAAAGCAAAAACAAAAACAAAACAAAACAAATAAAATAATTGTAGATAATATAAAATACTTGGGAAATCTCTCTACCAAGACAAACCCAGGAACTATATGAAATTATCAAACACCTTTTGCATAAAGATAGATCTAAATAATTGGAGAAATATTAATTGCTCATGGGTAGGCTGAACCAATACAATTAAAATGACAATTTTATCTAAATTATTTATTCAGTGTCATACTAATTAAACTACCAAAGAATGATTTTATAGAACTAGAAAAAATAGTAATAAAATTAATCTGGAAGAATGAAAAGTCAAGAATGTAAAGGGAACCAATGAAAAGAAATATGAAGGAAGGCAGTCTAAAAGTTCCAGATTTCAAACTGTAAATTACCAAGCAATAATCAGTAAAACAATCTGGTACTGGCTAAGAATTAGAGTGTCACATCAGTGGAACAGATTAGATTATTGTTCATCCTTCACTTTTTTTGACAATTTATTTTTAGTTTTCAATATTCACTTCCATAAGATTTTGAGTTTTAAATTTTCTCCTCCTCCTATGCATCCCCTCCCCCCAAGACAGTGTGCAATCTACCATAGGCTCTACATATACATTCCTGTTAAGCATATTTTCCCATTAGTCATGATGTAAAGAACAATTAGAACTAATGGGAGGAACCATGAGAATGAAGCAATGAAATGAAACAACAAAGGAAAAGGAGAGCAAATAGTATGCTTCATCTGCATTCAGACTCCATGTTTCTTTCTGTGGGTGTGGACAGCAATTTCCATCTTGAGTGTTTTGGAGTTGTCTTAGAATCTTACATTGCTGTGAAGAGCCAAGTCTATCAAAGTCAGTCATCCCATAATGTGGCTATTACTGGGTACAATGTTCTCCTGGTTGTGCTCATTTCACTCTGCATCAGTTCATGTAAGTCTTTCCAGGGTTTTTTTGGTCATCCTTCACTTTTGAAGAGGACAAAGGACATCACAGTGTGATGTCTTGACTTGCACTTGAATTGGATTTAAGTGCTGCAGAGGTGCACAAAGTCGTCACCCTCACTCTCTCTTCCAGAGTTATTGAAGTCCAGTGGCAAGACAAAAGTCAGGACATCTAGTGATGGCCTAGGATGCAGTGGATGACCTTGGAGCCTTCAATGTCTGACCAAGATCTAAGTGCTTCACAGTGCCTGCTTCAGCTGCTGGAACAAATAGTTCTCATCTACCCATTCTACCAGGAATGTCTACCCCAAGCCTTCGTATGCTTGGGGTTGACATTCGCCTAACTCACTTATGGGTTTGAGGACTATTGGTTACCTCAACCTGGTTTAGCCCATCTGCTGAGATAGTTTTACTGCAGTGTGGCTGCTGACCATGCTACAGCTTCTTAGAGCCACAGGTGAGAGTTGAGTGAATCAGATGGACACAAAAGGTAGATGAGCAGCCCAGAAAAAAGCTCAGCAAGACCTCACACCAGACCTGTCCTCCCTGTAAATTCCATGCACTCCAATAAAGTAGGTACACAATGCAGAGCAATAAATGGCCATAGTAATCTAGTGTTTGAGAAACCCAAATATTCAAGGTTTGAGGCTAAGAACTCACCATTTGACAAAAATTTCTGGAAAAACTGGAAAATAGTTTGGCAGAAACTAAGCATAGACCAACATCTCACGTCGTATAGCAAGATAAGGTCAAAATGGGTAAATCCATAATGGGTGATGTCATAAGTAAATTATGGGAGCATAGAAAAATGTACCTGTTAGGTCTATGGATAAGAAAAGAGTTTATGACAAAATAAGAAATAGAGGAGATTACAGGAAGTAAAATAGAATATTTTGATCACATGAAATTAAAAAAAATATTTTCCACAAACAAAAATAATACACTCAAAATCAGAAAGAAAACAGAAAACCAAGAAAATTTTTTGAAACACCTTTCTTGGATAAAATTCTCATTTTTCAAATATATAGGGAAGAGAGCAAAATTTATGAAAATAAAAGTTGATCCTTAGTTGATAAATGGTCAAAGGATATGAAAAGGCAGTTTTCAGAAGAAGAAATGAAAGTTATCAATAGTCACACAAAAATGTTCTAAGCACTACTGATTAGAGAAATATAAATTAAAATACCTCTCATATACCACCTTACACATCAGATTGGCTAACATGACAAAAAAGGAAAATGTCAAATGCTGGAGGGGATATGGAAAAATTGGGACACTAATGCACTGTTGGTAGAACTGTGAACTAGTCTAACCATTCTGGGAAGCAATTTGGAACTGTGCCCAAAGGGCTGATATAACTGTGCATACCCATCAATACAGCTATACCCTTATTAGGTCTATATCCAAAAGAGATCAAAGAAAAGGGAAAAAGGACATATTTGTACAAAAATAGTGACTTTTTTTGTGGTGGCAAAGAATTGGAAATCACTCATTAATTGGGGAATGGCTGAATAATTTGTGGTACAGGGTTGTGATGGAATACTATTGGGCTTCTCAGAAAAATAAAAGTCTAGGAAAACTTATATGAATTTATGAAAAGTGAAATGAGCAGAACAAGGAGAACATTTTCCTTAGTAAACAGCAATATTGTAAAGATGATCAACTGTGAAAGACTCAGCTATTCTGATCAAGACAATGACCTAAGACAATTCCAAAGGATCTATGATGAAAAATGGTATCCACCTCCAGAGAGTGAACTGATGAACTCAATGCAGATTGAAGCATTTTTAAACTTTATTTTTATTATTTTATTTTGTTTGTGTTTTCTTTTGCAATGTGGCTAATGTAGAAATGTTTTCCACAACTTTACATGTGAAATTAAAATCAAAGTGCTTACCTTCTCAAGGAAGGTGAAGGGGCAGAAGAGGAGAAAATTTAGAACTCAAAATTTTAAAAATGATTATTAAAAATGTGTACATGTAATTGGGAAATATTTAATGAAATAAGTAAAAATAATTTAAAAAAGGAATTGAAAGTTACTAACAACCACATTTTTAAAATGTTTCTAAATCACCACTAATAAAAAAATGGAGATTAAAATAACTCATGCCCATAAAAGAGGGAGAGGGAATAAGCATTTATTAAACACATACAATGGGTATTGTGCTAAGTGCTGTATAGACATTATGTCAGTTCATTCTCACAACAACCATGAGAGGAAAGTGCTATTATGATCTTCATTTTATAATTGAAGAAAATGGAGCTAACCGAAGTTAAATGACTTGCTTAGGGTCACGTGGCTAGTAAGCGTCTGGGCTGGATTTGAACTGAGGTCTTCCTGAAAATTGGCAAATATAACATTCAGCTACTTAAAAATCAGTGTTGGTATCCCTACAGTGATGCAGACTGTAACCTATCTTTGCCTATCCTTCTTATATGACTCATGTTTATTTTAGCATTTATGATAAAATATAGAAATGAGTAATTTTAAGGTTGGGGATGCCATGAGAAAAGAGGAATGTTAAAATATTGTTGGTGAAGCTGCCTATTGGTCCAATCATTCCAGGGTGGGGAAATGGCTGAGGAATAGTGGGAAAGTCTGTGGAATTGGAAGCAGAGCCAGAAAAAGAATAAAGGATCTTGGGCCTGGTGGCTATTCTTAAAACAGAGGTTCTGAGAGGCACTCATCAATGGAGAAGAGGTAAAGGGATGTTCGTAGATGAGAAAGAAACAAGTACTGAAAGGAGTTCAAAGATGAAAAGGCAGTAGAGATATGGGGTGGAAAAGCTGTGAGATTCAGAAGCAGAACTGGAAGAGGAATGGACATTAGAAAACCTCATCCAAGAATTAAAATGGCCCAGATTTATAACAATGTATTAGTAACACAACAGGAAATGTCAAAACACAATAAAAAGCTTGAAAAAAAGAAGAAAATGTAAGAAATATTATATCAAAAACAACTGACCTAGAAAACAGGTCAAGGAGAGAACTCCTAAGAATTATTGGACTATCTGAAAATCATGATAAAACCTCTGGATACTAGATTTCAAGAAATTATAAATGAAAATGTCTCAAAATTATTAGAACCAGAAGGCCAAGTGAAAATAGAAAGAATGTACCAGTCATCTCCAGAAAGAAACTCAAAATGAAAATTCCCATGAATGTCATAGCTAAATTCAGAGCTTCTAGACCACATAAAAATATTACAAAGAAAGAGTTAAAAAACACAAGAATCACAATAAGGATCACACAAGACTTAGCTGCCACTAAATAAATCAGGAGAACTTGAAATATGTGGTTCAAAATGGCAAGAGTTAAAGGCTTAAAACTGAGGATAACCCCCCCACCCAGCAAAACTAAGTCTAAATAGAGGAGTGAGGGAGGGGTTAGGAAGGGATGTACCTTTAATGGAACAGAGATTTCCAAACATTCCAGATTAAAAGATCAGTAATGAGTGATACTTAGAAATGGAAATTCAGGCATCAAGAGAAATATACAAAGGTACACATATGTGTTTAATTGAAAGTAATGTCAGGATGAATTACTTTAAAATGTTAATAGGGGTATAAAAAATAAATGTCTTCTCAGAACCCTAATCAAATGGAAGAAAGTAAAAATGACAGAGGGTTTGTGAGTGGTCTTGTTCTTTTTAATAGTCGTGGACAGAAATGGAAAGGACAGATGATTATCCTTGGGAAGAAAGGAGCAAAAAGGGGAAGGAAATCCCTATAGAATAACAGAGCTACATAAGATGGAGTATATAGTCATGGCGGAAGGGGTGGAGTAATAGGCATCCCATGAACCTCACTTTCATTTAAGCTGGTTAAAGAAGATTGAACAATCACACACATTCACAGGTTTTGATATAAAAAACAGACTCAAAATGGAATAAGAAGCAGGAAGGACAAAGGTAGAGAGGAATCTAAAAGAGGACAGGATAAGTAAAAGTAGTCATAAGTAAAACAAATTCTAATGTTAGAGGGAAGAATGTGAAGGGGAGATTAAAAGGAAAAGAAGAAAGTAAAAATCTGGAAGAGACGATTTACAACAGAGAGGAAACAGGCTGTTTTACTTATAATATCACATAGGCAAACTCCCTGAAAAAGTATAAGAGGACAAGATGGAGGGAAATTAAAAATCAATTAACATAATTGTGAATATGAATAAGATGTATCTACCTGAAAAAGGGTAAAGGATAACAGCATGGATTAGAAAACAGAAACTGACAATATGGGATAAGCACAGTGGAGCAGCATATCACCCCAAACACCTGTGGCCTTGTGGTATGAAAAGCATAAGGTGTTCTGTGTATCTGAGTTGGCCAAAGGCATCCCCTATGTGTCTGCTCACCTCCCACCTATGTATATACACTCTTCCCACTGATATATGTGTGTTTATGGGACAGGTGCATGAAGTTTATAGAGAGAATATCCTGTTGCTACTTTTTTTTAAATTAGGCTTTCATGAAAAGCGTACACTTTTATCCATTTGCAAGGAATTTATATTTGAATGGGAAAGATAACATGCAAACAATAGATACATGCAAGGTACATTCAGAGCACATAGGTAGCCTTAGAGGGAAAAGCTCCAGTAGCAGTTGGGGGGGGGGTGATGGGAATGTTCTTGCAGAATTTGTGTTTGAACTGAGTCTTGAAGGAAGCCAGTGATTTTAAGAGGCAGGGGCAAGGAGTCAGAGCATCCCAGGCACTGTGGATAGGAAGTGTGAAGACATAGAGATGGAGGAAGTGTTATGCGCAAGGAAAGCAAGGAAGCCTGAATGGATGGATCAGAGAATATGTGGAGGGAAATCAAACATAAGAAATTAGAAAGGTAGGAAGTGGCCAGTCAAGGAAAAGCTTTAAATGCCAAAGTATTTATATTTCATCTTGGAGGAATAAGGAGCTAGTAGGGTTTACTGAATAAAGCCTTGACATGATCAGCACTACACTTATTAGGGAGAGACTTGAGGTAGGGAAACCAATTAGGAAGCTATAATGGCAGTGCAAGTGAGAGGTGATGAGAAAGTGAAGTGGGGTGGTGGCTTTATGAGTAGGAATATAGAACAGATATTGTAAAAGTGGAAAAGAAAATACAGCAAGAGGTGGATTTGGCAACGGATTGGTTATGTGGGGTGAATGCTAGTGAGGAGTAAAGAATGACATCAAGGTTGCAAACCTTTGTGACTGGAAGGAAGGTAGTGCCCTCAGCAGTTGAAAGGGAAGTTCAGAAGTGAAGAGGATTACGGGAAAGATGAGTGTTTTGGGCTTGAGAAGTTGTGGAACAATAGAGTACCTGGGTAATATTTCTGAGGAGTACATGCTTCCACGTGAGAGGATTTGCAACAGGTGTAACACGTTTCCTGTCTCACATCAGGAAGTTTATCTTCTGTCTCTGAAAAATTCAGTTAGGTCACTATTAATGTATTTCCTTTTATGTATGGCAGATCTTAAAATGTGTCTTAAAATTTATATTTTATGGTCCATAACTACTTTTTCATGCTTTTGTCACTAACCCCCAAACTTACCCATAACTAGGAATGTTCTAAAAATTTTAATGTCTTCATTTTGGTGGGTGCCAAAATGCCTATTATTTGATTTTTTCCTTACTAAATTCCAGGAGGGTAGCATCTAAATCAAGCATATACAATGGAAACCTACAAGTATGTGTGTGCATGATAGGGGGCTCATTTGTCTTTGGCAAGGACATTATTTCTCCTGTTACCTTAATTATTAAACAGATGGTACCTCCCTTCATTGACTAGCTGCCCTGGTTGTTCTCCACATGACATGTGAGTTCTGCATTTCTGGCTGAGACCAGTTGCAATGGTACTAATTCTAACATACATGTGTGTCTTATCATTAAAATCTCTAATAGCAAAAAGGAGTATAAAGAGTATAAAGGAACCATTCATTTAATAAAATCATATCTTAAAGATCCAATTTCACTTTTGTTTTGAAAACTATGCATCTATATCAGAATAAAGTGGCATATTGAAGCAATTAGCCAGATCATGTAGACTAAAATACTTTCACCTGAAATATGAATTTAATTAGGCAAAGGTGGTTTATTAATTATCACCATCGTTTTCTGTGGGGTTGAGTTCAGTCAAAGAACATGAGAGTGTTTTAGAATTGCATGTAAGGGCCCTTGCTTTGTCTATCAATGAAAGCCCCAGCAGCAGAAGGGACTACTGAGGGTCTGGCACACACTTATTTAACAGCCTATTTGTGTTGTTGTCATAATTGTTAATCATCATAACCTTT
This sequence comes from Phascolarctos cinereus, assembly GCF_003287225.1. NCBI lineage: Eukaryota > Metazoa > Chordata > Mammalia > Diprotodontia > Phascolarctidae > Phascolarctos > Phascolarctos cinereus. The sequence goes on along the minus strand of NW_027555514.1, from coordinate 177,210,808 downwards.
GATGAAGTCAGTGCTTGGTTATATTTAGAAATTGCTGTTAGTTTCCAAAACACCTTGTTATTTTTGTGTGACATCATTGCCACCCATTTAAATCACAGATGTGATTATGGTACTAATTGTTTGGCACAAGTTTTTTGTTGTCAATATAAAAACAATTTTGCAGTGACAGGAATTTGGGTGACATGGTCCAGTCTACCCTTTGGAGGAACTGATGTTTGTTTAGAACTACTCTAGACACCTTAACCTTTTGAAGTTCCCGAAAGTCTAACCTCAAAACCCAGTTTTGCTTTCAATAGTCAATAACCAAGGGATACTCCTGACTCAGAATTCTTTTGTTTCGTTACTGACAAAATTTCAAAAAGAAAGGAAGTGACAACCAGGAAAACAACCCTTCATCTTGACAGCAATGATGATAAAGTGGTCTTTGTAACTTGTGAAATTGTCCATCATTTACACCAACAAGAACCACAAAAGGTTTACTGTTTAAAATTTTTTTTTTCAAGCAGGTTCATTCAGAAATGCCTCTTGAAATTGTTTTGCTATTTAAATTAATTTGTGAATGAATGTATGGTAGTTCTTCAAAAGAGTGAAATTGTGGTTGGTTTCTTAATTTTTAAATGACAGAAGGGAGTGATTTGGCTACCCAGCACCCTCTCTGCTTTTAGGAAGCCAGACAGATTCCCTTCCTCCAAATACATCTAAAAAGTTAACGACAACGGGAAAGCAAGTAATTTGATCCTAAGTTTCTGAACTAAAATATTTCTTGGTTGTGGAGAGAGTTCAGCTTAGCGGCTTCTCCTGCGTGTTTATTGCGTAGGTCCTAGTCAAGAGATGAAGAGCAATACAGAAGTAGCGCCAGGAGCAGCGCCTCCTCGGGGGTAGTGGCAAACACAGAGAGGAAGTCTGTTTTTCAGAATTGCCTTAAAAAAAAAGGCGAATAAGAGACCGCCAATTTCTGGCTTTCTTGTTTTAGGATTACTTTGCTCAGGGATTGCCTAGATCAAAGTGTGACTTTCCTCAGGCGCTTGCATCTGCTTAGTTTACAAAACTGCAAATCCCCAAGACTAACACTGCGCCAAAAAGAGAAAAAGCACATCCCATTTTCCCTCTTACCCTCCCTTCCTTTTTTTCATTTCTCCCTTCCTCCTTCCCTTTTGCTGTTTTTCTCTCGAAGGGTCTGTCTCCGCGACTGGGTTTAGCAACTTCTTAATTATTTTCTCATCCATCCATTCCCCTTCCCTTTCTTCTTCCTCTCCCCTCCTCTATCAGCTTTTCGATTTCTTTCTTTTTTTTTTTTTTTTAAAAACTGACCTGGACTGGCGCCCCCCGCCTTCATCCCACAACCCAGCTTTCCTACTTAGCCCAGGGGAATGGCGATTCTAGTCTGGCGGCGGTGCTGGAAGGGACTGGAGCAGGAGAGGAAAGAGTGATAGAGAAAGGACAGGGAGAAGAAAGGGAGGGGGGCGGAGAGACTCCATCTGCTTTTGGAGCTCAGCTAAAGGCTGGGGCCAGCGCTAGTGAGTTGCAAGGAGATGGCCTAGAGATTAACTAGCACTTTTGACTTGTCCTTCTACTGCTGCTGCTACGATTGCTGCTGCTTTGACTCCAGCCCTCCGCTAGCACGCGAAGGATGCATTTCACAGTTTTAAAAGACCTCAAGTAAGAATCCACCCGGGAGAATGTGTATGGGTGAGGGAAGAGACTTTGGGGGGTGGTTGTTTAAAAGCTCAAGAAAAGTAGGGTCGTTTTCTCCCATGCCAGCTTTGAACTTTCAAGAACCCCTTTGGTAGCATCTTATTCTCCCCTCCCCACCCCCATTCTTCCTCTCCCTCCACTTTTAGTAGCAAGTAATTGCTTATTGTGGAGCTGCAACTTAAGGCGATTTGGGGAGGGGGGTTTAAAAGAGAAAGAAATTAAGGCAGTAGGAGCTGGTACCCCATTTGGTGTTTTAGTGAATAAGGCTAAAACCATGGCTCCGACTGGAGAGGTTGCTGATGTCGGTGATGAATCCAGCAGTGGCAAGGAGGCTGAGTGTCAGATCCCGGGGTCCGATTGCAACGGTTACCCTTGTAACGCCAAGCATTTGCCCCTGAGCCCTGCTAGTCCCTCGAGACCGCCCCGGGACCCAGGCTGCCAGGTCCGCTGGGGAGACTTGGTCTTGAACAAGCTCCGGAGCTCCCGGAAACTTTCCTCAGCGCTCTGCGCTGGCTCGCTCTCCTTTCTGCTGGCGGTCGTGGTGAGGCTGGTTCGAGGCGAGATCAGCTGTGACCTGGAGGAGAGTCAGGAGGAGGCGGAGGCGGCGGCGGTGGCGGCGGCGGCCGCAGCGGCGGAGGAGGAAGCAGCAGCAGCAGCAGCAGCAGCAGCAGCTGAAGGGGGCGTCTTAAATCTGCCTCGGGGAGGTCCTCTGAGCGGAGGCTGGCAGCTCAGCTCTGGGCTGCAGCCCGCGGCGCTGCTCTTCGGTTTTCTGTGCGCCTTTTTTTGGATGGGCTTGTACTTGCTGCGCTCCGGGGTCCGACTGCCTCTCGCGCTCTTGCTGTTGGCCGCCTGCTGCGGGGGGGAAGTAATTGTCCACATCGGTCTGGGAGTCCGCGAGGATCACTTGCTCTCCCTCCCCGCCACAGGGGTGGTGCTCAGCTGCTTGGCCGCCGCGACATGGCTGGTGCTGAAGCTGAGACAGGGTGTCCTCATGATCTTCTTGATTAGTGCGGTGAGGACCGCGTCCTTGATTTCTTTAGAGAGGGTCAAGGTCGCCTGGAGGCCATACCTGGCTTACTCAGCTGGGCTTGTGGGGCTGCTTCTAGCCAGGTACCCGGAGAAAATCTTGCCCCAACCGAGAGAAGCCGCCCGGAGAGAGGATTTTGGCACCCAGCTGGTTGTAGGGACTAAAGAAGAGGTCTCGGTGTTGAAGAGGAGGAGGCGGTCCAGCTCCATGATCTCCTCCGAGATGTCCGGCTGCGGCAGCAAGTCTCATCGCAGGACCTCCCTGCCCTGCATACCTAGGGAACAGGTAAGGACTTACTCCTCTCGCGTCTGAAACACAGCGGTGGAGAAGAAACAGGGGCAGGGTGGAGAGAGTTGGAGTGCTGTGAGGCACAGTAATAAATGGTCTTTGCAGCAGGAAGGCACAGAGGCTAGGAAAAGAGACATCTAAAAGGCTTGGAGATGGGCATCAGTTTCTCTGACCGTGAGCACCTTGTCACTTAAACAGTCACCAACATGGATTCAGGGCAAAACAGAAGATCTCTAGATGGTTGCTCACAGCTGTTGCAACTTTTAAAATTTCCTACACCTGACTAGGTCACCCATTCTCAAACTCTTTAAAATGTGTTGACTTCCTTTCCTTCTTTATTTTGAAGTGATGTTTTGAATTAATGAAGTTTAGTTTTAAGTGGTGGACGATCTTTTCAAAACGTGGCCTTTGTTGTATGTCTTCCGTTTTTCTCATACAGTGGTTCATTGGTGGAACGAAGATAAACAGTTCTACAGCAAGGCTTGTTTGAATTAGTGCTGTCAATACAAAACTATGGAAGTGTCACAATTTGTTTTATTTTGAAAAGAGGATATCTGAGGTTCTCCAATAGGTTATAAATATGTTGGAATTTTTTTTGGGGGGGGAATAGCTATTGTATTATAAGCTGACGCTAATAGACACTCATTTTGGTAATCATGCATTTGTGAATTGTAGGATTATGGAAACAGATAAATTGTTAATGTGGTTTTACAGGACGATTTGATGATGTATCCAAAGATTGGATTTAAAACATTTTTGTACATCTATGCAAACTATGTACATAGGTTAGAGGAGACATTTGTCCAGGATTGTAGTTAACAGAATGCATAAATTCCTTTTAAGTTTAAAAATTGCATAGCAATTAGCTTCCGTAGATCAGTGACCTAGCAATCATCCTTGAAGTTCTTGAAAACTGAACTGTTATACCCTTATTTAGGAAAAAAAAACCTTTTAAAAATAATTTAAATAGGAAATGATTGTGCATACTTTTGTGTAAATGTCATTCTGACATTTACATGTCTGACATCCTCTGAAATTATGAGTAGTTGAGGACAAAATGAAAATCATGAGATGCTTCTTGGGGTCCAGTGTCTTTTCATTGCAGTTCTAAAAAACATTTCCTGTAACTTAAAAAGAAACAAACTTAATTTTTTAAACAGTGATCATTTATGAGTAGAGATCATTTCAAGTATTTTACTGAAGTATTGTGTTTTGAACAGGTCTGACACAGTGTCAAAGAGGGAAAATAGGGGATAAAATATGGATTTACATTTTTCAACTTTTGAGACTAAATGATAATTAATGTTTGAAAGACTATTGATTGAGAGATTATTCTAAAATGTGAAAAAAAACACTTTTTTTTCCAGGTTCTTAATTTGGTTGTGCAAGCAGTTGAGCATTTTCTGAGTAGTAGGAAGTCACCATATGGTGTGGGTAGCTACTTTTCATTCTGAAAATGAGTTGATTTGTACATATATTTGTGGTTGTTTATATTATCATTTGGAAGAGTAATTCACTATTACATACTTTACGTTTGTTTTAAAATTAAGCATACTTATTTAACATATTGTCTAGATAAAATAAACATTACTCTGTGTAACTAAATTCCAAAACTGTGGTACATATCCCCAAACTGACTCTATTATTCTTAATAGGAACTATAGCAATGCTAAGAGAATGTTAAGAAAGTTAAATAAGGGGAAGACCATTTATTTTTACAGGTACATGGAAGCATATCTTTCTACCTCTGGCATAACAGTCTAGCACATATCACTTCATTTATCAGATATTTGGAAGTGAACAGCATATAAACAATTTATACATTTTTAAAGAAAAGGTCACATTTCTTTGATTTCATCATGCACAATTCCTTTCCAATGCATTTCATTCATATATGTAAATTTAAATTCAAGAGCTTTCATATTTCCATTCAGAGGCCAAGTTTCTATTTTTCACTGTATTAGATATTGAATAGACTTAAGACAAGTAAAGTGCCTGAATAAATTGTGTCAGGTTTTACATTACCTTTATTTTCTTCTTGTTTTTATATTTACATTGATAGGTGAAAAAAATTGACTCTCATTTAAAGAAAATGTCTGAGGTTTAAGGCTTTTAAAATTGTTGATAATTGAGAAGAGTATTACACCATTCTTGTCATGTGGAATAGAGTAATTAAATTATTCCAAGTCATTAACTTTATTTGGTTACTATTTTTAACTGTATTATTTGTGAAAAATATTATTCAGTGTGCAACCTCATCAATAATGGTTTGTAACAAAACTAAAATTGCATCTCTGTGAAATTCAGGTCCTTGAAAAATTTAAGAAACTATGGGCAAGTATTCCTCTTTTTAGAATAGTTTTTTTTTTCTTTCTAAAGTGAATATAAGATGCTTCATAAGCCGGGATAGCATATTCTATCAGCATAGCATTTAACCTCCACCAGTGAAATTTTGGGTCAAAACATTCACCCAACCCTCACAAATTACCCAAAGATGTAGAATTGATGAGGAAGCATATAATAAATCACACAAAGAGAGAGAGAGAGAGAGAGAGAGAGAGAGAGAGAGAGAGAGAGAGGAGAGAGAGAGAGGAGAGAGAGAGAAGGAAAACATCATTTATGTTGCAAAGTGTACCACTGTCTTTGACACTTTTTATAAAAACCAGTAATTGACCCTTCCAAATGTGCCTCTGTTTGTTAACTATTAATGATTCCATTCTTGAAAACAATTTCTACTCTTCAAACTTGAAAAGGATCACAAAACACTACAAAGTAATAAATTGGACTTAGCCAGGAACTTTCAATGGCAGTATATAAGAAAGCAGAGTGCTCTGATAAACTTGATAACCTATTTGGACCTTGACCATCTTAAGTTGTAAGGGTTAGAGAGGGTGAGCACAGCTTACTCTTGTCTGTATACCTTAAAGTGAACTTTCAGTTCCTTATAAAACTTGTCTTCACTCCTTCCTTCCTTCCCTCCCCTAACTATTCCAAGCCCTTAAAGGAGAGGAAGACTTTAAGGCAGAGGTCGTAGCCATCAATTTAAAGGGTTAAGGGATTTCAGGAAATATGGTACAGTGGAAAGTGTGCTGGATTTGGATTCAGAGGATCTGGTCACAGATCCCACCTTTGATGCTTGTTACCATTCTGGGCCTCAGTTACCTCTGCTGTTAAATGAGAGGGTTGGACTGACCGATGTATGAGGTTTCTTCCAGCTCTAATTTTGTGATCCTGTAGTGATGATCTAGGATGACTCCTTGATTTTTACATATAATGGAATTTGGGGGCCTAGACAAGTTTAAGTGGCTTGTCCAAGGTCACAGAGGTAATAAGTATCAGAGCCAGGCTACCAACCCAGGTTCTTAGATCCCAAATCCTGATCACCTTTGACTGTACCTTGCAACTACTTTTGTCTTAAAGGAGAAAGCAGCAGTAGATTATATGGAATGCAGAACAGTGTCTTGGCATGTAGTTTTTAAGAAAGTTCATCAAATAGTATGTTTATCTATATGGCATGTAGGCTAGTTGCATTTGAAAAGAAGTTTTCTTGATTCACTAAAGAACCAAAAATACACAGGTTATTAAATATATGTGTGTGTGTGTGTGTGTGTGTGTGTGTGTGTACACACACACAAATGCATGTGTACATATATACATAAATCTCACAGGCCATAAAATATTTTGCTAGACTGAATATTCAGGCAGTTTGTTATGCATGACCTATAAACAGATAGTACACATTATACTTCAATTATGCATATTTTATTAATACATCCCTTTAACATTTGGATTTTTTGTTTGAAAGATATCACTTTTGTCTTTACACATCAAAGAAATATCTGCTAGTAGAACAATGATTACAGTGAACATTTCACATTTCATTTAAAAAAAAACTCCATACCAATACTATTGATTTTCCTGAAATTGTGATTTTTGACAGAAATATATATTGTAATTTAGAGGCATGTACCCCTTTCCATTTTGTGTATGTACACTTTGTGTTCATACATTTGTGACATTTATAGCAAAGGAGGCTGAATTTGTCATTGAGCTTGGATTAAAAATATATAATGGTGGACATTTAGGTAAAAAAATCTTTAAAAGTTCAAATTGTGCTACATATTAGATTACAACTTTTTATTTAAAAAATCCTTAAGAAAAGGTGAGGGTAACTGAGATAAATTAAAACTTTATCAAAACTTGGAAACATTTGAAGCATGGATGTACATTATACAAGCAGAAATAGCTGGAAAATTTTCCAGTGGGGAGAGGACGGATACATGATTGGCTGAAAAGATGAGATCCTGTTGCAATAAATGTTTTTGAAATTAATCTAAGCCGTGGTCCTAACTTTCATTTCTCAAATAAAAGAAAGTTAATGGTAACATTCCCTGTTTATATTCACATGCATGATTTTATTTCAGTCATAACTTAGGACATATTTTAGTAGTACTAGGCTGTTTGTAGTGTTACAGATGGTAGTACTGATGAGTTTATTTCACCTTGGTGACAAAATGAAATATGAATGTCAATATCATTAACGCCAACTCTTAAAAACAAAAAGGCAAAAATCCAATTTTTTCCTAGTAGGGGTAAAGAGGAAAACTTTTTCCCCCCTTTCCTTCTATTTTTTGGTCATATATTTTATAATTTCATTTTTGAGTTTAGATGTTTAAAGTGTGATTAGTAAAACCACTTTTACTGTCAAGTCAGTGAATCTGTATAAACTTATAGAGCATGGAAGGAGTCAAAACAAGAACTTTGTTCTTTCTGTACTGAAACTAAAGTGTAAAAAAGTGAAAAGCTATGGAACTGAAAGAAATTCTGTGTATGCTGGGCTGTCATGTTTAATTAAATAAACAGGCCAGAACAGTGACTCTGTGTATGAAATACATTTTGAAAAGCCTAGGGGGCTTTAAACAGCTAGGGAAGCAAGAGGGAGCAATATTAGCATGAAAAAATATTCCTTACATTTGTAATGAGTGACATTTGTGTGAATTTGTCAATATCAGCTATTAAAGAATATAGTCTGTGGAAAGAAACAAGTTGATTGAACACACTTTACAAAATTAAAAATTCTCTGATTCGAAAGGTAAAGCACTAAACGTAGATTCATGAAGACCTTTAAATCTTGCCTCAAACGCTCATAAACTTTTTGTCCCTGGGAAAGTCTCTTAAACTTTGAGCCTTAGTTTCCTTATCTGTAAAATGAGGATATTAATGGCACTTATCCAAGATGAAGTGAGATAATGTTATAAAATTCTTTACCACCTTTAAATCTATATTAATGTATTTTGTTACTTTTCTGAGGAGTTTGGATTAAGATTCCTTCCAGTTCTAAATAATTTGATTTTATGAAATTCAACATATACTATAACAAATATAGAAATTATTTCTTTGAATCCCCTCATTTTACAGATGAGGAAATTGAGGCCGAAAAAGGGTGGCTTCTCTGGCTAACACAGGTAGTAAAAGGACTGGGATTTGAACTCAGATCCTGTGATGCCTAGTTCAAAGTTCTTTCCATTATATTATAGAACTTTCTTCTTAGTTTTCATTGAAGACACATATCGCATCTACTTGAAATTTGTTCTGCATTTGTTTATTAAGCAATAATTACTTGTTTGTTAGACTCTGATCGATTTTGAGAATAATAGGGAGCATGTCAGAGAAACCAGAATGAAAATAATATGGGATTTTATTTTGTGTAAGCTACCCAAATGTTATTTAGATAGAACTAGGTAATAGTAAAATTTGAAGGAAAATAATTTTAAGATAGTAATGAAGGAACTTAGTATCCTCTTGACACTGGTTGAAAATTAGAAGTAGACCTGTGTCTCATTTGTCACCCTTGAGTATTTGCTCTGTGTGTGTTTGTGGTGTGTGTTGTGCAATTTTCACAACCCTTTTCTGCTTTCTGATCAATAATACAATTGTTTTTGAAGTTTCATATGAGTTTTTTTTTGTGTGAAGCAATTGAGGTTAAGTGACTTGCCCAGAGTCACACAACTAGTAAGTATTATGTATCTGAGTCTGAATTTGAACTCGGGTCCTCCTGACTCCAGTACTCCATATGAGTATTAAATAGCCTTTTTCTACTCTACTATTTGCAAGAGAAAGTGGAAAAAATCAGTGCTGTAATTGTAGCATGTCACTTTTTGTAGAGGAAGAATTTTTTTTTCTCTCACATTTGTGTGTAGTGATACTCTAAGAACTGAAATATTCACCAAATGCATGAAACAGTAGTGTATGTCTGTCTCTTTTCAAGATGCACTTTAGTTTCCAGGCTAACTTTGAAAATAATCATTTTCCAAGGTTTTGTAGTTGCCTTTTAAAATTATACCACAATCACTCAAAAATGCCATCCCTTTCATCCCTGCCTTCTAACAACATAAATGAAAAAGTAGTTCAGTAAAACCAATTGACACATCTATCATGTCCTGAGAATATCCAACATATCACATGCATGGTCTCCCATTCTTCTAATAAGAAGGTATCAAGAATCATGATTCACTCTCCATTATCAAGGTCGATCATTACACCCAATGTGAGTTCACCTGACTTTTATGTTTTTTTTTTTGGGTTATTGTAGCATATTATTACTTTTGTTCTTTCCCATGTTTCTCCAAGTTCCTCATATTTACTATTGCTTATCATGCAGTAATATTCCATTACACTAATGTACCAAAATTTGTTCAGAGATCCTCTGATTGATAGGTACCCTCTTTGTTTCAAGGTTTACTGACACAAAAGTGCTGCTATGAGTATTTTGGTATATATGGGATGTTTCTTTCTGCCTTTTGATGTCTTCGGGCTGTGTGCCCAGTAGTGGAATTGCAGGGTAAAAGGGTAGGAACAGTTTAGTGACTTTTCTCACATAGTTCCAAATGGTTGTCCAGAACAGTTGGACTGCTTCCCAGTTCCATCAACAGTAGATTAGTGTGACTGTCTTCCCACCCTTCCCCAACATTGCCTAGTTCTGTCTTTTATCATCATTGCCAGTTTGAATGTGAGGTGAAATTTCAGAGTTATTTTAATTTCTACTTCCTATATTAGTGATTTGGAACATTTTTTGATATGGTAATTGATAGTTTGCATTTCTTCTCTTAAAGACATTTATATACTGGGGAATGCTCTTTGGTCTTTCAATTTTATCAATTCTCTCTAGTCTTGGATAGCAGATATTTATCAGAGAGATCTAAGATAAAGATTTTATTCTCATTTCTTTTCTTTTCTTTTCTTAGACTTCTTTTTTTACAGCAAAAGCATTTTAATAAAACATAACTTAAATTGTCTATTTTATCATTTATGATCAACTCTATTCTGGATTTAGTTAGAAGTTCACTCCCTATAACCAGAATTATTTAAAGTACCTACTTCTGTCTTCATCTTGCTCTCTTCAACTTATCCAATATTAAAAACACCTACTTGGTCCAGGGGCCTGGATGATTTTACCTGGTACCCCAGGGAAGATATACATGCAGCTTAGATTGTGGCTCATGTCTAGGGTCTCTGAAAGTGTAAAGTGGAAAGATACACCATGTACAATATGTATCTTGCATAGGACAAGTATTTATTTCCTACACAGAAAAGAAATATCAAAAGACAGTGCTTCTCAGTGCACACTGACAGAGTGACTTAAAATAGGACTCAGTAACATAAATCTGTTGCAATCTCTCAGGAGGTTGATTGCTTTTAAAACAGATTTTTATTGATGGTTTTTTTTTACATCAAGTAGATTTTTGCCTATATCCTTTCTCTTTCTCCTTTCCTGAGAGCCATCCCTTAGAAAAAAAGGACTTTTCTTTGAAAAAATAGGAAGAGAAAACAGTTCAATAAAATCAATCAATACACTGAAGAAATCTTACATATGCAAAGTTTCGCTCCTATGGTAACCTCTCCTCCCCTGCAAAGGAGTGGAGGGAGATGTCTTCTCATATCTCTTTGAGACCAAGGTTGTTCATTACAATTTTGCCACATTAATTTTGCATTTTTTTGTGGATTGTTCTTTACATTTTTGTCAATGTGTATATTATTTAGCTGTCTCTTCTTTATTTTGTATTAGTTCATCTAATCTTTCCATGCTTCTCTGTAATTCATCATATTCAATGTTTCTTATAGAACAGTATATTCTAGGATATTCATATGCTACAACTTTTTTTTTTTTAGCCATTCCTCATTAATGGACATCTACTTTGCTGAAGAGCATGTACTTTGTTTTTAGTTTTTATACTACACAAAATGCTACTATTATTATTTTGGGGCGTATATGAATCTTCTCTATTTGTCAGTGACCTCTTAGGGGTATATAAAGTGCCTCATTCTTAAGCCTCATCTGAAAATTCAATAATTTGTGGTCCTACCAAATAGGTCTGAACTTTGCACTTTCCAAACAACTTCTAGTTCACTGAGGAACAGATTTGGTAGAGGGTAGGGATTGGATGGAGAAGTATGTTTCCCATCCCTGCCCCTCCTTACAGGAAATCTAGTGGTAGAGAAGGCTTCTTTTTACATGGGAGAGTGGAAGGACTAGATAGCTTGAAGCTATTTCATTTTAACACATGTAGTATCCTCCCTCCCCCTCACCATCTCCCAGTGTTCCTCTCATGGGATGAGCAGGAGGAAGAAAGGAACACCTAAGGTTTTCAATGCCAGTTCAAAGCTCCAAGTCCTCTCAGAGTGGAGTATCATTTGCACATGATTAGAAGAAACAAGGAGTTTGTCATCCCCAAAGTGGCAAGCCCCTTTATTTCTGAGTCATACACATATGATTGACTGGAGGCAAGAAGGTCAGTTTTGAACATTTTCAGTGTAACTGTTTAATTGGAATCACTTATTTCTTTGTTGTTTATTGTGCTGTATAGTATAAGATACTGTACTTAGATGATTTAATTAAATTGCTTTCCAGTTTTCCGTGTAGTTATTGTTGAATAGGGAGTAATCTTGAATTCTCAAGATTATGAAACATATTTGTTTGTTTCTGGGTCTTGAATATCTAATATTCTCAACTTTTCCATTTTTTTTAAACTATTGCCAAATGCTTTAGATAAATACTACTTTAAGATATACTTCAGGATCTGGTAATGTTAGGTCCCTCTTCAATTCTACTTTTGTCATTAGTTTCCATGAAATTTTTGGTAATTTGTTTCTCCAAAAGAATTTTGTTGTTAAGTCTATAAAGTAATCTTTTGGTGGGTTGCTTTGTATAGCACTAGATATGTAAATTTAAGTACTATTATTATTAAATTGGCACAGGCCAAAAAAAATTTCTCCAATTCTTTGAGTCTTTATTTTGGTAAAGTGTCTTATAGTTGTATTTATTTAAGTCCTTAGTGTATCTTAGTAAGTTAATGACTCAAATATTTTATGCAGTTTAAAGGTTACTTTAAATTGAATTTTTCCGACATTTCCCCTTTTTTTAAAAGAAAATATTGTATCAAAATCTTGATCACCTCTGCTGAAATATTTTATATTCTGCTGTTTTACTAAAGCTAATGCCTTGATTGGTTTTTTTTAGGTAACAATTTTTTTCCTTTAAATTCTCAGTTTTGCTAATGTAATTATCTATAGAAGTTTCTGATAATTCTCTGGTCCATCTGAAAATGTAATTTTTGATCTTGGCAATTTTGATTTTCTTATTTTTTTGTTTCAGATTGGCTAACAGTTTACTGATTTTTTGGTTAATCTTAAAAAAAACTAGCTCTTTGTCTTCTTTCTTAATCCTACTTTGATTTACTATTATTTATGTTATAGTTAAAGTTTCTTGTTTGGGGTTTAATTTTTCTATTTTTTCTTTTTTAAATTAAATTAAATTTTTCAATCAGCAAATTTTTTTTTCTTCTCTCCCTCCCACCTCCTTATATCTCAACGGAGAAATAAAGAAAACTGAAACCACTGTTGCAGACATGTATAGTCAAACATAACAAATTCTCTTATTGGCCATTTCAAAAAAAATTATGTCTCAATTTCTAGCCTAAATCTTTCACCTCTCAATCAGGAGGTGAGCAGCACATTTCATCTTGAATCCTCTGGCATTGTGGTTGATCATTATGTTAGAGTTTCTAATTCTTTCAAAGTTGTTTGTGTTTTGATATTTTTGCATAAATTATTCTCCTGGTTCTGCTCACTGGACTCTTCATTAGTTTGTGCAAGTCTTTCCAGGTTCCTCTGAAACCACCCCCTTCATACTTTCTTACTGCACCTTTATAACTATAATGTTTTCAGCTATTTCCTAATTGATGAGTACCTCCTCATTTTCTAATTCTTTGCTACTGAAAAAAGAGGTGCTATAAATATTTTTATGCATCCTTAGAGTTTGTTTTGCTTAGGATTGATCCATCCCTTAATTTATTCTTCCTCTTATTCCTTTCCCCTACTTTTTTCTCTTTTCTTCCTGTTTCCCTGCTTAGTGAAATGTATTTTGTTTTTACCCAATTATGTGTATGTTTATTCTTATCTCTTTTGACAAGTTTAGTTGAGATTGAAATTCAAGTGTCACCCACTCTCCTCATTCTTTCCTCCTTCTTTGTAAATAATTCTACTTAATGCACCCTGATTTTGTGACATAATTTCCCCCATACTCCCCTTTCCTCTTTCCACTCTTATTTTAAGATCAACAAGTTACAATATAACTAGTCATAGGTTCTCTGCCTAATTAGATTCTTTATATGATTCCTGATAATGACATAGTTCTGAGGGGACACAGGTATCATCTTCCCATATTAGAATGTAAACAGTTTATCTTTGTTTATTCCCTTGTCATAACTCATATTTATCTTTCTATGTTTCTCTTGACTCTTGTGCTTGTACATCAAAATTTCTATGAACTTCTGGTCATTTCATCTAGAATTCTTGGAAGTCCTCTATTTCATTAAAAATCCATATTTTTCCCTTCTGCAGGATTATACTTAGTTATGCTGAATATGATATTCTCTAGGTAAGTTATTCTTCATTCTAAGCTTCTGTTTACCTTCTGGAACCTTCTAGAACCTTCTGGAGCAAGGTAGCACAGGCTTTCCCATCCTGTTTAGTGGTGTCACTAAATTGTGTGTACTTAGTACTTCAATTCTTTCTGGTTATTTGTAGGATTTTTTTATTCTACCTAAATATTCTGGATTTTGGCTATAATGTTCCTGTAATTTTTTTTTGGCTAGGCAGCGGGATTGAGTGACTTGCCCAGGGTCACACAGCTAGTAAGTGTTACGTGTCTGAGACCGGATTTGAACTCAGGTCCTCCTGGATCCAGGGCCGGTGCTCTATTCACTGCGGCAGCTAGCTGCCCCACCCGTGATTTTTAGTTGTAGAATTTTCTTTTTTTGGGAGGAGGCTGGTAGAGTCTTTCTATTTCTATTTTAATTCTTTTGGAGGGGTGGGTAGATTAAGGAATAGGAGGGCAAGGTAGTAGGTAGAAATAAAGCAGAAGAGTAAAAAGAGATATGGGTAAATAGGGTTAGAAGGAAAGTGAGGAAAAATAGGAAGGAGGAAAATATACAGCAATAATTGTAACTTAGAATGTAAATGAGATGACTCTACCCACAAAATGATAACAGATAGCAGATTAAAAATTTGAATTCAACAATATGTTGCTTTCAGGAAACACTTTAAAAAAAATGAGAGATACACCTAAAAATTAAATAAATGACAAGAGTAAAACTTATTAGGTTAAAAAAAAGCAGGGGTAGTAATCATGATCTCAGACAAAGTTAAAGTTGAAATAGATTTAATCAAAAGAAAAGAAGAGAAACTACACTTTGTGTCAGCAATATTATTCAATATTGTTTTAGACCATTTAAAACAACCAGACAGTGTAAAATACCTGAGTCTATACCTGCCAAAACAGACACAGAACTATATGAACATAAACATAAAAACTTTTTATACAAATAAACTCAGATCTAAATAATTGAAGTAATATTTATATTTATGGATAGGCAAAGTCAATATAATTTTTAAAAATGACAACTTTACCTAATATATTCAGTGTCATCCCAATTAATTTATGAGAAAATTGTCTTACTGAGTTAGAAAAAAATAATAACCAAGTTCATTTGGAAGAACAAACGGTCAGGAATTTCAAAGAAACCAGGGAAAAAAGATGTAAAGAAAGTAGATTCAGCAGTATCAGACTTTAAACTATATTGCAAGGTGAGAGCCCAACCAAAAAAAAAGAAGAAAAGAAAAAAAGAGAGGATCCAGGATAAACAGGATAAAGGGGGTGAAGATGGGGAAAAACTGATGGAAGAAGTAAGTTCTGGAAAAAATGGCACCTTCTCTCTCAAAGACTGGAGAAAGCAAGGAAAAAATAAATTGATGCTGAATCGGAAATTCATGAAAGATGGCCTCAGTTTTCTCAGGAAAATAGCAGGTGTGGTATTCTGTTTAAAGAGAAGTAGAGAAAGAAGAATGTATATTGTAGGACGCTTGAAGAAAAAAAGGAAGGTGTAAAATGGATAATTTCAGTTATTCTAAATTAAAAATTTCTCGTATAAATAAAGCCTATGTAGCCAACAATAGAAGGAATGCAGAAAGTTGAGGGAAAATATTCGTAGACAGTCTCTCAGCTAGGGTGTGATTATGTTGGAATATTGTTGTAGGTGTAGGAAATTTTGAGCTGGTTGATTTTGTAAAACATGGAAAGGCTTGGACTTAGGAAGATGCTATCCATCTTCACAGAAACAGATGACAAGTGGAAATAAGCATAGTATGGTCTTACATATTTGTTTATTAGTTTATATTTGTATGTTTATAGATCTTTATGTATATGCATATATATATGTATATATATGTATATATGTGTGTGTATACACACACACACACACACACACACACACACACACACATATATACACTTAATTGTAGCCTTCTTTAGGGTGGCAGTGAGGGGGAAAAACAAACTAAAAAGTGCAGAGCAAAGAACAAAAGAAAACCTACAAGGAAGTAAAGAAAAGCTGGGCAGCATTGAAAATAATGTGCAGTATTTATTATATAGGTTTTCTTGAAATGGAAATTTATTGCTCCATAGTGATTGATAACTGTATTTCTTCAGCATTTGTTTCAGTTTCTATATTTCTCATATTTCTACCATGTAAGCTGATATTAATATTTTCCTTTCACACTTTTTGCATGTAGAATCATGAGTTTGATTGACATCCATGATTTCCTTTTGAATTAAACTGTGCCAATTGGAATGTAAGATGTTTCCTTCATTGTTTCCTTTAGAGGAAAGAAAATATTCACCCTAGCAAAATGATGCAATAATTGTTTGAGTTGCCATATAATGTCAGTTGTTTAGGCTGTAGTATGCTGCCATATGGACAAACAACAAAATTATTCCTTTAGTATGTACATCTTAAATGATACTACACATCTTTGTGCTGAACTTTTACCTTTGGGAAATTGTGCTGGGCTTTTAATGGCTCTAAGTTTCTCCCTGAGACAAAATCCCTGATTGACACTTTCTGTAATACTCTCCACAACACCTGATCCAAACCTTCCTTTTTCTCTTCAAACCTCCTACAATATACGTTCTTCTTTCTCTACTTCTCTTTAAACAGAATACCACACCTGCTGTTTTCCTGAGAAAACTGAGTCCATCTTTCATGAATTTCTGATTCAGCATCAATTTATTTTTTCCTTGCTTTCTCCAGTCTTTGAGAGAGAAGGTGCCATTTTTTCCAAAACTTACTTCTTCCATCAGTTTTTCCCCATCTTCACCCCCTTTATCCTGTTTATCCTGGATCCTCTCTTTTTTTCTTTTTCTTTTTCTATTTTTTTTTGGTTGGGCAATAGGGGTTAAGTGACCTGCCCAGGGTCACACAGCTAGTAAGTGTTATGTGTCTGAGGCTGGATTTGAACTCAGGTCCTCCTGAACCCAGGGCCAGTGCTCTATCCACTGCAACAACTAGCTTCCCTGTCCTGGATCTCTCTTGCTGCTTACATGCCCAAGTTTCTCCCACCATCTAACTTTCAATTGATCCTACCATTCCCTCAATGCGTCTCTACTTGTTGCCTCTACTTTCAGTTCCTTGAAATCTGACTTCACATCCCATCATTTGATGAAAATATTCTCTCCAAGGTTACCAGTGATCTCTTAACTGCAAAATCCAAAGGCTTTTTCTTCATTTTCATCATTCTTGACTTCTCTGAAGCATGTGACACTGTTAGCTACCCCTTTGAGCTTCACTTCACTAACAAACTGTTTCGTTCTTCATAAAATTTTCTTTCTCTTTGCCATTGTCTTTGTAGCCTGCCAATTTTCTAGAACCTCTTCTTTTTATATGCTCACTTCTGGGGATTTCAGTATCTCCTCTGGGTTAAAGTATCATTTATATGGAGATAACTCTCAAATCTACAGATCTATTCCATACCAAAGATATCTGTTGCATATCTTTGCCTGGTTGTCCCACAAACAAACACAGTGTGTCTAAAACAGAAGTCATTATCTTTCCTCACTAAACTGCCATTTACACCAAACTTCCTATGTCATCCAGGTTAACAATCCTAGAGATACCTTTCACCCTTTTTTTTTTCCTCCACACCCCAAAGCCAGGCTGTTTTCAGGTCTTGTCAATTCTATTTCTGCATATCACCTTTCTGTCCTTCCTAGAAACACAATCACCACCCTAGTTAAGTCCTTGCCACCTGCACTATTATAATATCACTCAGCTTCTTTCCTCTCTAATCCATACTCATACAGTTGCCAAACTACTGTTCCTAAAGCACAAGTCTACCCATGTTTTTCTCTTGTTCAAAAAAACTTTAGTAACTCCCTATTTGTTGTAGCTGTTCAGTCATGTCCAATTCTTCATCACCCCGTTTGAGGTTTTCTTGGCAAAGATACTAGAGTGGTTTGCCTTTTCCTTCTTCAGCTCATTTTATAGATGAGGAAACTGAGGCAAACAAGATTAAGTAACTTTCCCAGGGTCACACAGCTACTTAGTGTCTGAGGCCAGATTTTAATTTAAGAAGATGAATCTCCTTGACTCTGGGACTGACACTCTATTCATTGTGCCACTTAGCTACTCCAACTCCCTATTAGCTCTAAGATAACATGCAAATTCTTTTGAGATTTAAAATTCTTCTTGATTGTGCCCTAGCCTCTTTTTAGATCTTTTCTATTCCACCCCTCATTTTGCATTCTAGTTAATGTAACTTAATTGCTATTTTCCACGCACTTGCTTCAGTGCCTTTGTACCGGGTGTCTATATGCTTGGGAATGTATTACCTCTTCACCTCTATTTCTTGTGATCTTTAGCCTCATTCAAAGTTCATTTAAAGTGCCCTGTCTTGCAAGAGCACTTTTCTGAAAAAAAAATTCCCCTTCTTCCTAGTTGTTAGTGTTCTTCCTCTCTCAAAATTACATTGTCTTTAATTTATTTGGGTTATGTATCACATTGTAAAGTTGTCTCTCCATCTCTCCCTTAGGGTATAAGCTTGACAGTAAAGGTGTTAATTTTGTTTTTGTGTCTCTAGACCTTATTATGTAGAAGATGCTTGATAAACATTTGAGTTAAATTACATTTTAACACTGGTGTTTTCCTAGTAATTCCATATAACTACAAGTCATGGACAATCATAGTCTAGGAAGAGTTAAGGTTTATGGTTATCTGAAGAGCAATGGAATGTATCAGAGCATGGTGTCTATCAGGCTGAAACAAATCACCACTAAGCATTGTTTAAAAGAAGTGATACAACGACCCTGTCAGAGAAATGTGTGATGAGGGGAGCAGCATAATAGACAGGAAGACTTCATTTGGAGTTATTAAATTCAAGTGACCTAAAGAATCTGAGAGAATAAGCTGGACCCTTTGTGTCAGATTTTCTGGAGGATGTAGATGGACAAAACAATAATGATATTAGTATCAAGCATTTTTACATAATGCTTTAAGATTTTTTTTTTTAAGAGTAGATCATTACCTTTATTTTACTTACTTTTTACTCAAGGCCCAGCTCAATTATCAGCTTGTCACAATGGAGTTTTGCCTGAGCATCTCTACACTTAACAGTCATTCCTCCCTCTAAACACCAAAAGTCCATTGACTGTACCTTTTTTTGGACTTTTAACATTCACTGCTTTTTATGATTCACATTTTTTTAATTTAAATTTATTTATTTTTAGCTTTCAACATTCACTCCCACAAGTTTTTGAATTCCAAATTTATATCCCATCTCCCCCTTCCTCCCACCCAAGATGGCATGCATTCTGAATATCCCTTCCCCTAGTCTGTCCTCTCTTCTATCTCTCTCCCCTTCTCTTATCCCCTTCTCCTTCTATTTTCCTGTAGGGCAGGATAGACTTCAGTACCCCATTTCCTGTATTTCTTATTTCCCAGTAGCATGTGAAAACATTTTATTTTAAGCATATGTTTTTAAAACTTTAGGTTTCAAATTTTCTCTCTCCCTCCCTCCCCACCCACCCTCATTGAAAAGGCAAGCAACTCAATATAGGTTGTACATGTGCAGTTATGCAAAACACGTCCATAGTAGACATGTTGTGAAAAACTAACTCTATTTGCCTTAATCCTATCCTGCCCTCCCATTTATTCTATTCTTTCTTTTGACCCTGTCCCTCCTCAGAAGTATTTACTTCTGATTACTACCTTTCCCAATCTGCCCTCCTCTCTATCATCCCCCTGCTCTCTTGTCCCCTTCTCCCCCTATTTTCCTGTAAGGTAAGACAGATTTCCATACCCAATTGAATGTGTTTGTTATTCCCTCCTTAAGCCAAATCCTATGAGAATAAGATTCACTCATTCTCTCACCTTCCCCATTTCCCCTCCACTGTAAGAGACTTCTTCTTTTTTTTGTGAGAGTTTACCCCATTCTACCTCTCCCTTTCTTCTTCTCCGAGTATAATCCTCTCTCATCCCTTAATTTTATTCTCCAGATATGACCCCTTAATCTTCAACTCACCCTGTGCCCTCTATCTACATATACATACATATAATTTTTTCCTCCAACTACCCTAATACTGACAAAGGTCTCATGAGTTATAAATATCATCTTTCCATGCAGGAATGTAAACAGTTCAATCTTAATAAGTCTCTTATGATTTCTCTTTCCTGTTTACCTCTTCATGTTCCACTTGAGTCCTGTATTTGAAAGTCAAATTTTCTATTCAGCTCTGGTCTTTTCATCAAGAATGCTTGAAAGTCCTCTATTTCACTGAATGACCATTTTTTCCCCTGAAGGATTATACTCAGTTTTGCTGGGTAGGTGATTCTTGGTTGTAATCCTATCTCCTTTGCCCTCCAGAATATTATATTCCATGCCCTGGTCCTTTAATGTAGAAGCTGCTAAATCTGTTATCCTGATTGTGTTTCCACAGTACTTGAACTGTTTCCTTCTGGCAGCTTGTAATATTTTCTCCTTGACCTGGGAACTCTGGAATTTGGCTACAATATTCCTAGGAGTTTTCCTTTGGGGATCTCTTTCAGGAGGAGATCTGTGGATTCTTTCATTTCTATTTTGCCCTCTGGTTCTACTATATCAGGGCAGTTTTCCTTGATAATTTCTTGAAAGATGATGTCTAGGCTCTTTTTTTGATCATGGCTTTCAGATAGTCCAATAATTTTTAAATTCTCTCTCTGGATCTATTTTCCAGGTCAGTTGTTTTTCCAATGAGATATTTCACATTGTTTTCTAATTTTTCATTCTTTTGGATTTGTTCTACTGTGTTTGATTTCTCATAAAGTCACTGTCTTCCAATTGCTCTATTCTAATTTTTAAGGAAGTATTTTCTTCAGTAAGCTTTTGGACTTCCTTTTCCATTTGGCCAATTTTGCTTTTTAGGGCATTCTTCTCCTCATTGGCTTTTTGGACCTTTTTGCCATTTGGGTTAGGCTATTTTTTAAGGTGTTATTTTCTTCAGTATTTTTTGGGCCTCCTTTAGCAAGCTGTTGACTTGTTTTTCATGATTTTCTTGCATCACTCTCAGTTTTTCCTCTACTTCCCTTACTTGCTTCTCAAAATCCCTTTTGAGCTCTTCCAAGGCCTGGGACTGATTCATATTTTTCTTGGAGGCTTTGGATGTAGGAGCTTTGACTTTGTTGTCTTCTTCTGGTTGTATATTTTGATCTTCTTTTTCACCAAAGTAAGATAATATAGTCTGACTCTTTTTGCACTGCTTGCTCATGATCCAGCCAATTACTTGAGTTTTAAACTCTTTGTTAAGGTAAGAGTCTGCCTCCAATGTGGAAAATATATTGTCCCAAGCTTCAGGGGTTTGTATAGCTGTTTTCAGAGATACTTGTAGGGACCTGTAAATTTTCAGTTCTTTCAAGGTGGTATGATAAGGGGCAAGGTGTTTACTCCTTTTCTGGCCTGTGACCACAAGCACTCCTTTCTGTCCTGTAACTGTGAGGAAGGGTTCCTCTCTACAGCCACTCCAAGCTCCACCATGCCAGCGTTCCTCCTCACCCCAGCACCACGCCCAGAACTGTGACCCAGATCCAGACAGGGGCAAAGCAAGAGATTCCTGCCTCAGCACTGGCAAAGAGATCCCTCCTATCCCTCTCTGATCAGCCACTGGATTCCCCCTCAGTCTGTGAGCTCTCGGAAGCAGCTGCCCCCCCCCAGGGCCATGCTTTGGGAATGGAGCTGAAACCCCACCTTCCTGTCTCAGCACTGACAGAAACAGACTTTTCTCACTGACCTTCTAAGTTGTCTTTGGCATTTGTGGATTGAGGAGTTGGAAACCTCCACAGCTGCCAGCTATTCAGTCCTCTGAGCCCTGCTCCAGGTTCGCTGCGGCCTACACCCCCAAGCCACACTGTGCTGTGTTCCTAGCCTGGCGCGATACACCTTTCTGATCAATCATCCAGTTTGTCTTGGGCTGGAAATTTGTTTCACTCTGTCTTTTTGTGGGTTCTGCTGCTTCAGAATTTGTTTAGAGCCATTTTTTATGAGTATTTGGAGGGGTTTGGAGAAGAGCTCAAGCAAGTCACTGCTTTCACTCTGCCATCTTGGCTTTGCCCCGCTATAATGCTTTAAGATTAACAAAATGCTTTTGCAAAGTGTCATTTGATCTAAACAACAACCTTGTGAAGTAGGTACTATTATTTTCTCCATTTTACAGATGAGAAAACTGAGGCTAATAGAGGTTAAGTGACTGATCAGGGTCGCACAGATAGTAAATTTCTGAGAGTTTGAGCATGGGTCTTCCTGACCATATGTCCGGTGCTCTTCTACTGCACCACTATAAGTTACCCACTGTATGAAAGGGTATGAGTAAGGGGCAACTAGGTGGTGCAGTGGATAGAAGACCCACCCTGGATTCAGCTGGACCTGAGTTCAAATGCGGCCTTACTAGGTGTGTGACCCTGGGCAAGTCACTTAACCCTGTTGCGTAGACAAAAAAGAAAAGAAAGAAAAGAAAAAGAAAAAGAAAGGGCGTGAGTGAACTGTGATCGATATCCTTGAAGGGACACAGCCACATTAAGATCATAGATCTTTTGATACATTTGTTACTAGTCTAAATTATTAGACACATCATATACCTTAGCATGATTGCTTTAAAAAATAAGGCTACTGGTTGCAATTAAACAAAACTAAAAGGATTTTAAGTAACACTAACCTTGGAAAACCAAGAATATACTTTTTTTGAGTCAGTCAACACATTAAGGAAAAGAGTTCTATAACTGTGTTACTGAGAGAGAAGAATGTAATATTGAAAAATCATAGTTGAGTGACAGAGATGTGTTCTTTGTATTAGTTGTGAAAGCTTTTCAAAGACTACAAATTTGATGTACTCTTGTTATTCTGACTCCCCATAAGCTCTTTTAAAAGACCATCTCTCCTGATGGCTTTCGTAAGAAAAACTTGGATGGTTGCTTGCCTTTCTGCAATATCACCTACCCCTGCCTAATCCCTTTATACATGACACTTTAAAAAATTTCTTTAAAAAAAGTACCTAAAGTGTGCAGATCATTGTTGTATGGACTTGGCAAGATATACCTTCTCTTAAATTCTTTTAAAAAACGTATTGCATGTGTTGACTGTAAATACTTGGGTTAGATCCCTGCTGTTCAGCAATAAATGCATAGAGGTTCTATGAGAGAATTTTGATTACAGTATAACAATATTTTCCCATGCTGCCAAAATCTTATAAAACTGGCTGAAAAAAGGCTTAATTTTTTCTTCTTTTAAATTCCTGAAGGTATTTTATGCTCCTGGCACTACCTCATATTCTTCCTTCCTTTTCTCAAGGGCCCTGTCAAGATTACATAAGTCTTACTCAAAATTGGTTCATGAAACATGGTCTTGAGGCATTAGATTTTGATCTGTCACTATACTAACAATCAAATTAACAAACATATGATGAATGCCTATCATGTTCCAGAATACTTTTGCAGATACAAACAAATGGAAGATATGATTTCTATCACTGCAAGTAGAGATTGGTCCATTCTTTGTGTTTCAATGCCCAGTTTCTGGCAAATAGTAGGCTCTTAATAAATGCTTGTTAATTGATTGATTCCTGCCCTCAAGCAGTAGGAAGATGAGATATAAGTAAGTGCTAATGAAATAAAAGATTCAGAAAACAATATATGACACTTCATCGCCAAGAGGTAGATAGATGTTTTAGTTATCAAAACTAGAGATAATGACAAAACAGCATTTATTTGGTACTGAATATAATGAACCATGGATGCACTTTTAATATTTTGTCTTGCTATGCTTATGTAATATTTTTGAGGCAGCTTAAAGCCAGATGTAGAAGCCTTTAAGAGTTTAATTAAATCATCTGATTTAAGTAGAGAGCTAGTATTCATCCTGATATCTCTTTTTCTTCCTTGAGGAAAGAAATTGAGGGACAACCAAACTTTCGTGGAAGTGTGATAGCTTAGATTTATGGATTGCACCCTACCCAACTTGATCTTCACAAGCTCATGAAGGCAGGCAGCATGAATCCTTTCATCTATTTAAATGAAGAGAAATCAGGGAGCTTATATAGGTTAAATTAAACTCCCAGAGACAGTAAGTGGTAGTTTATATGACATTGAACTTGCAATGACTGTCAATATAATCTAGTTCAAGTTTATCATTTTAAAATGAGGAAACTGAGCCCCAAAGAAGTCAAATAAATAACTTGCCCATGGTTTCAAGGATAATAAGTAGTAAAACTACGCCTTGAACCCATATCTTCTTACACATCTGGCACTGATTCTGTTACAGAATTTGGCCTACTTCCAATTCTCTTTCTGGACTTTGAGATGTTGCAGTGTAAAGTGAGATAGGAAGAAATTCAGGTTAGTGTCAATAAGGTGCTAAGTCTGAATCCTCAAACAGGGTAAAGGACAGAAGACCATGCTAATTTGTTGGTATAGATGTTGGAAGATTGTCTTAAAAGAACACCCTCCAGTAGTATATCTTCTTCTCATCAGATTGCACATTGGTAGCTTCTGGAATGTATGATTTTTTTGAACTTTAGTTCTTTACATAAAATAAATGTTAATTGCATTCCAAAGTCTAGCTTCATGCTGATCAGATAAAGGCTAAGCAGAATATTTAATCCCTGTCTAAAGAATGATAATCATTTCATTTTAGTCTTTTACAACAAATTAAGCTGGTGTCAAGTATCAAAACAATTGAGGGAGAAAAATCTTTCCTCTTCAAAATTAGTTTTCAGATGCAAGTACAAAAATAGCTTTGAGTGTATTTTTCATTTAAGTCATCTTATTGACTATTAATACATTCTTGAATGAGTTGTGAGCATATGATACAGCATTAATATAATTTCTAATAAACCTTACCACTTAGAAGTTTGAAATCTCATCTTTGAGAAATTACAAAGTAACTTGCCTCCTGTAGTTTTGTTATATGTTCAACAGTTTTGAAGTGTATGTGTTTTTTTCAGGTGCCTAGGCTAAAATGGATCATTGACGTGGAAGTTCCCTCCAACAGTGCAGATTGTGACAATCCATAACTGCCCCATCTCTGTGACTTTTTGTTCATTATTTTGCCATAAATTCACCCTAAGGCATCCCACTACATGTTTAAGGGACCTTCTACACTTCTTCGTGACACTGATGATAACAGTGGAAACTATGGGATGTCCAAAGTTACCTTTTACTATTGCTTCATGACTAACTTATTTTTTTTAACTCATATTTCTTTGACTTTTTTCTATGGTTTTTCTTTATAGCTCCTTATTTGTTTGGTGAGAGTGGCTGCAACACATAATATATGCCTCTCCATTGACTTCTGATTGGTGATACCCTATTTCGACTCTACAATATATTCTCCTAGCACGTATAGCCATACTACATCACTAGTGCAATATTAGCATTCAAAACACCTACCTTCATTTTGGGAGAACATTTAGGGAGCTCTGAAGTTTCCGTAAAGAAGCCAGTCAGTCAGCCAGGTCTCCTACTCCAATTTAATTATGGGTTTGATCTGCCCATTTTCATTGTCTGTTCAAGGTATGTGTACTGGTGGACATGTTCTATAAGTTGTTCATCTAACTTTACGTCACAGTCTGGAAAATCAATGTTCTTTATTTATTTGGTTTTCCCTATATGAATGGTTGAACCAAACTTTAAATGGTTCTGGATCTCTTCCAGGTGGCTCATAAGCATTATGTAATTTGATGCAACTACAACAATGTCATCTACAAATAAGAACACCTGGAGAATCTAATGATCTATAGGGAATTTTTCTTCAACTTGGGCTGTGCTCCATAGGATTGATGGATGGTTTTGGCAAGCCTACATCTCCCTATTTTATGCCTTGCCTGACATTAATGATTAGAGGGTTGTTGAACAAAGTTCTCTCTCTTATCTTTAAAGAAATATAACATGATTTTGAGAGACTTTAGATAAGTATTTGTCTTAATACTTATTATTTTAATAATATGTAATAAAATAAATCACAGATAAATAATTTAATCATAATAATATTAAATAATCATATAAATCATAGTCTATTGTAGAATATCATTGTAAAATCCTATCTGTTCCCTAATAATACACTAATCAGGGTGCCATTGATAAATACACATACACAAATTCTCATAAAAATTTTATATCAATGAGAAAATAGGCCTCTAAATTAGATAGTGGTAGTTTTTGTAGCTTTTCTCTTCTTCTCCCCTTTTTTTAAACTAAAAAAGTCACCCCCCCATACATTCGGAATTTCACAATTGTGTCACATTTTTCCATTTATGTTGGTTTTCCCCAAAGTTCTGCTCTATGTATATTTGGTCAGTTTCAGTGTCAAATATTTTCCATCTTCGTTCTCTTTAATGCCATTTCTAGCTCTTCACTTACCACACCCAGGACTATGATGGTAGTTCATGTTTTAGCTCCATTTCCTTTAAGAGTGAAAAAAGCTCTTTACAAAAATATTTCCAGCTCTTTCCCACCTTCTGTTTGTTTGCCTCCTTCAGTTTCACCAGTTCCCTCAAACTGGCTTTCCTTATTTTGAATCTCTCATCAAGATTTCTTTAAAATTGGTTTGGCCTTCCACTGCTTCTTTCTGTTTTATGAGGTAATATTTCTCATAGTCTTCTCTAATTATTCTCTGTCTTCTAGATTTGAACTAATTTTCATCTTTCCTCTGGAAAGTCTGACTGTACACAGACAGCTGTTAAGGGCTACTTCAGTAATGAATTGTTTCTTGTCCATTATAATTAATTCCATCTTTGTCATCTCTCCATGCCTATGGATTCAGTTTCTTTTCAAAAAACATTGCTTGTGATATATAGGCATGAGACTTTGATGCAGTACATTAACTTTGGGCCACTTTCATTTCTTATTCTTGATCTGTATCTTCCAGCATTTTTTCTGTCCTCATGTATTTATTCTTCTTTTTGCTTTGAAGTCATGGAATATCATGTTGGTTTAATTTGGACAGTCTTTTCAGTTCTTTATAGACTTTCTATACCCTGCCATATTCTTCAACAGATGATGGTAACAAGCCACACTTATTTTTACTTTAGGTTTTCTGAAAATATTTGTTATTAGTATTATAATATAAAATTTCCACATGTCTCATGAAATAGAATTGCCTTTAGACGCATAATAAAACTGATAGCTCAAGTCCTTCATTTAACTTTTTAAAGAGAACCTATGACCCATTCTTCCGTTTAGCTGTCACTTCTTTCTTTCTCATGGTTTTGTACAGTGAGGATGTCAAGATTTCTGGGATTCATCTCCTATAGTAGTGTGTTCATTCTTTTGGTCACCAGAGAAGTATATGTCACCTTCAGACTATTGGTAGCTAAATTAAAATTAATATCTTTCTGAAAACTTCTGATTCTTAAGACCTTCTGCCCTCTTTTCTATCACCCTAAGAGTTTAAGGAAGCTGCATGGAAGTAAAGAAATTTATGCACTTTCCTTTTGTATGGACAAAGGAATCAGACTATATAGTCAATCTGCTGGTGATGAGCCTTTCTATACTTAGCTAGGTTTGTTCTTGGAAAGCAGACCCAAGCTACCGCCAGGAGTATGCTTGAAGCCTTTCCAGCATAGGGAAACTGCCCAAACCTTTTACATAGTTTTGGAGAGCTCAGAGTCACCTCTATGCTATGTTGAAACATCACACAAGGAGTTTCTTGAGGTAAACTAAATTTCTATGAATTTTAAAAATTAGGTTTTGAAAACATGACAAGTTTTGTGCCTACTACATATATCTGTAGTTCCTGTGACAATGTATTATACTTATGCAGGCACATATATTTTCCCTCTTATTGTTTACAGTAGCAGTTCAACATATATATTCCTCTCATGTGAAATGTAATTGGTATGATAGAATAGGGAATGATATTTTTATCTCTGAAAAGTTTTAATGGTGGCCAGGAAATTACTTTTTGTCATTTCTTGATAATACAATAGCACCCATTGGCTACTTCATGATGAAATCAACACTGGAACATTATTTTCATAAGAGATTTGAAAGAAAGTACAGTCCTTTTAACCTTTTCAGATTTTAAGGGAAATTCATTTTAGATCCTTATCAAAAGCTTACTTGTGCAAGGTGCTATGCTGAGAGATGTATAAAATAATCTAAAACATAATTTTTACTCCTAAGGACAGATTGAAGTTTGGTTTTTTTTTTGTCTGGTTTTTTTTTTTACTATTTGATACTGAATTTAAAAATCAAAGTTGATTTTCATAGAAAATCTATATAAATTTCACAATTTCCCTAAATACTTGCTAGAACCCAGAGAAGGTATTTTCACCAGGGTCTCTAACCCACAAGCACACTAGAAGGTCAGGTTCATAGAGTGAGGAAAGCTACATATTCCCATTAGAATTCTAGGGTTACTCCTGAGGAGTTGGGAACATCTATCTGTCATGGGATCAAATCTCTATTCCTCTGTGCTTTCCCCATTGTTAACTGCCAATGATTTGCAGTCCAATATCATTTAACCAATAAACATCAATTTCCTTCTTAAACATTTTATTTATTTCATTAGATATTTTGCAATTACATGTAAAATTTTAACATTTATTTTAAAAATTGTTGAGTTCCAAATTCTCTCCCTTACTCCCATCCCACTCCTCTTCCTTGAGAAAGTAAGCAATTTGATATCCATTATACATGTGAAGTAATGCAAAACATATTTCTATATTAGCTATGTTGCAAAAGAAAACACAAAAAATCCAAAGAAAAATAAAGTAAAATAAAAAAACAAGCTATGCTTCAATCTGCATTCAGAATTCATCAGTTCTTTCTCTGGAAATGGATAGCATTTTTTTTTAACTTGGGTCCTTTGGAATTGTCTTGAATCATTGTCTTGATTAGAGTAGCTAAGTCTTTCACAGTTGATCATCCTTACAATATTGTTGTTACTTTGTACAGTGTTCTTCTGGTTCTGCTCACTTCATTTTGCATGAGTTCATATAGGTCTTCCCAGGTTTTTCTGAAACTATCCTGTACATCATTTCTTAAAGCACAATAGTATTCCATCACAATCATATACATCAATTTGATTTTAAAAAGGGCTGCTTATAGCAAATATATAGCAATAACATAAATTAAAAGAAACACCTGGGCTCACACTCTTTCACTATACTACCTTGGTCCCTAGGGATAATGAGCTCAAACTTAAAGCAGTTCAACATATCATTTACCCAATGAAATTCATGTCTATATTTGGCATTGCCAACGGAGGAATCATGTAGCTACCTTTTAGCTCCCTTCCATGGATGCAGGGTCAAACAAATTACTAGGGACATAACTTTTTAAAAAAAAAACACATTGGCTCTCTGCAGAGTCTGGCATAGCCTTTGGTTACTGGACCTCTGGTGACTTGCACAAAGTTCACAAGATCTTGGTTGTCTCCAATACTCATTCTGAGAGCAAGAAAGAATAAACATAGAGGCAAAGAACAGAGTTGTGTATTAATGAGATAACATGTTGGTCCCAAGCGGGGAGGGGACCTGAGGTCTCTCCTTTTATGCAAAGGTTTATAGTCTCTCTCTTTAACTTTGAAAGAAACCAGCCAAGCAGGAAAGAGGAAAGGGCTCACTTTGGATGGTAAATGCCTTTTGTATGCATCTTGGTTATAGCTCAACAGCTAATCAAAAATCTGTCTCTAATGTGGTTAGAAGAGCAGAACTAGTAATAAAATGGCTGCCCATGCTCCAAAAATTCTGTAGAGAATTGCATCAAACAAGCACACTGCACATGCTCAGGAGGATTGGGATCACTGGCTAGTCCTTCTTTCAAAATATGATGTGATTCTCTTTTAAAAATTTATTTGAAGTTAATCTTTATGTAACTTGCAATAGAATTATTTTGTTTGGGTTACTATTTAAAAGTTTCCTTTTGTGTGTGTGTGTGTGTGTGTGTGTGTGTGAGAGAGAGAGAGAGAGAGAGAGAGAGAGAGAGAGAGAGAGAGAGAGAGAGCCCCTTCTGGTGAAGCCTAAGGACCACTTCTCAGCATACTGTTTTTTTAAATATAAATTTATTTATTTTTAGTTTTTAATACTTACTTCCACAAGATTTTGAGTTCCAAATTTTCACCCCATCTTAACCCTTCCCCCACCGAGATGGCATGCATTCTGAATATCCCTTTCCCTAGTCTGTCCTCCCTTCTATCTCTCCCTCCACCCTTCTCTTATCCCCTTCCCCTTCCATTTCCCTGTAGGGTAGGAGAGACTTCTGTACCCCATTTCCTGTATTTATTTCCCAGTAGCATGTAAAAACAATTTTTTGAAGCATATGTTTTTAAAACTTTAGGTTTCAAATTTTTTCCTTCCTCCCTCCCCTCACACCCTCATTGAAAAGGCAAGCAACTCAATATAGGTTATACATGTGCAGTTATGCAAAGCATTTCCATAGTAGACATATTGTGAAAAACTAACTCTATTTCCCTTAATCCTATCCTACCCTCCCATTTATTCTATTCTTTCTTTTCAGCCTGTCCCTCCTCAGAAGTTTGCTTCTGATTACCCCCTTTCCCAATCTGCCCTCCTCTCTATCATTCCCCCTGGTGTCTTGTCCCCTTCTCCCCCGATTTTTCTGTAGGGTAAGACAGATTTCTATGCCCATTTGAATGTGTATGTTATTCCCTCCTTAAGCCAAATCCTATGAGAACAAGATTCACTCATTCTCTCTCACCTTCCCCCATTTCCCCTCCACTGTAAGAGACTTTTAATTTCTGTTTATTTTTTGTGGGATAATTTACCCCATTCTACCTCTCCCTTTCTTCTTCTCTGAGTATAATCCTCTCTCATCCTTTAATTTTATTCTCCAGATATGACCTCTTAATCTTCAACTCACCCTGTGCCATCTATCTATCTATCTATCTATCTATCTATCTATCTATCTATCTATCTACATACATATAATTTTTTTCCTCCAACTACCCTAATACTGACAAAGGTCTCATGAGCTATAAATATCGTCTTTCCATGCAGGAATGTAAACAGTTCAATCTTAATAAGTCTCTTATGATTTCTCTTTCCTACTTACCCCTTCATGTTCCACTTGAGTCCTGTATTTGACAGTCAAATTTTCTATTCAGCTCTGGTCTTTTCATCAAGAATGCTTGAAAGTTCTCTATTTCACCGAATAACCATTTTTTTCCCCTGAAGGATTATACTCAGTTTTGCTGGGTAGGTGATTCTTGGTTGTAATCCTGTCTTCTTTGCCCTCCAGAATATTATATTCCATGCCCTGTGGTCCTTTAATGTAGAAGCTGCTAAATCTTGTGTTATCCTGATTGTGTTTCCACAGTACTTGAACTGTTTCCTTCTGGCAGCTTGTAATATTTTCTCCTTGACCTGGGAACTCTGGAATTTGGCTACAATATTCCTAGTTTTCCTTTGGGGATCTCTTTCAGGAGGAGATCTGTGGATTCTTTCCATTTCTATTTTGCCCTCTGGTTCTACTATATCAGGGCAGTTTTCCTTGATAATTTCTTGAAAGATGATGTCTAGGCTCTTTTTTTGATCATGGCTTTCAGATAGTCCAATAATTTTTAAATTCTCTCTCCTGGATCTATTTTCCAGGTCAGTTGTTTTTCCAATGAGATATTTCACATTGTTTTCTAATTTTTCATTCTTTTGGATTTGTTCTACTGTGTTGTGATTTCTCATAAAGTCACTGTCTTCCACTTGCTCTATTCTAATTTTTAAGGAAGTATTTTCTTCAGTAAGCTTTGGGACTTCCTTTTCCATTTGGCCCATTTTGCTTTTTATGGCATTCTTCTCCTCATTGGCTATTTAGACCTTTTTTGCCATTTGGGTTAGGCTATTTTTTAAGGTGTTATTTTCTTCAGTATTTTTTTGGGTCTCCTTTAGCAAGCTGTTGACTTGTTTTTCATGATTTTCTTGCATCACTCTCAGTTTTTCCTCTACTTCCCTTACTTGCTTCTCAAAATCCCTTTTGAGCTCTTCCAAGGCCTGGGACTGATTCATATTTTTCTTGGAGGCTTTGGATGTCAGAGCTTTGACTTTGCTGCCTTCTTCTGGTTGTATATTTTGATCTTCTTTGTTACCAAAGTAAGATAATATGGTCTGACTCTTTTTGCACTGCTTGCTCATGATCCAGGCCAATTACTTGAGTTTTAAACTCTTTGTTAAGGTAAGAGTCTGCTTCCAATGTGGAGAATGTACTGTCCCAAGCTTCAGGGGTTTGTACAGCTGTTTTCAGAGATACTTGTAGGGACCTGTAAATTTTCAGTTCTTTCAAGGTGGTATGATAAGGGGTGAGGTGTTTACTCCTTTCCTGGCCTGTGACCACAAGCACTCCTTTCTGTCCTGTAACTGTGAGGAAGGTTTCCTGTCTATAGCCACTACAAGCCCCACCATGCCAGGGCCAGCACTCCTCCTCACCCCAGGACCGCTGCCCAGAACTGTGACCCAGATCTAAGGAGGGGCAAAGCAAGAGATTACTGCAGTCCCCCTCTGATCAGCCACTGGATTCCCCTTCAGTCTATGGGCCAGAAGCTTAGGAGGCAGGTGCTCCCCCACCAGGGCCACACCCTTGGGAAATGGATCTGAGACCCCACCTTCCTGTCTCAGCACTGCAGAAACAGACTTTTCCCACTGACCTTCTAAGTTGTGTTTGGCATTGGTGGATTGAGGAGTTTGGAAGCTGCCACAGCTGCCAGCTATTCAGTCCTCTGAGGCCTGCTCCAGGTTCACTGAGGCCTGTGTGCCCATGCCATGCTGTTCTCTTCTCCCAGCCCGGTGCGATATACCTTTCTGATCAATCATCCAGGTTGTCTTGGGCTGGAAATTTGTTTCAGTCTGTCTTTTTGTGGGTTCTGATGCTTTAGAATTTGTTTAGAGCCATTTTTTATGATTATTTGGAGGGGTTTGGGGGAGAGCTCAAGCAAGTCACTGCTTTCACTCTGCCATCTTGGCTCCGCCCCTCCCAATATCAGCATACTGTTTTTAAATGTAAAAAATAAAGTGCGTAAGAGTATAAAGAAAATTAGTTATAATGAAATAGTTATCTAAATGTAAAAAAAAATATTCACCAACTCCAGGTTAAGAACTCCTCATTGAATTTTTTTAAAAAAAATTTATTTTTCCTAATTTAAAACATTTATTTTCTCTCTCCCACTCCCAACTGAGCAACAAAGAAAATCAAAATCCTTGTAACAAACATGCACAGTCAAGCAAAGAAAATTCCTACTATTTGTGTCGAAAATGTTCATGTTATTTAGAGTCTATCACTTCTCTGGTAAAAGTGGGAAACATGCCTCATTATTGGTCGTCTGCACTCCTGCTCTGTCACCGCCTCAGAATTCTTCTTACATTGTCTGACTTCATAATGCTGTTATCCTATAAATTGTTCACTTCACTGTACAGTACATTAGTTCAGAAAGGTCTTCACAGTTTCCTATAAATTTGTCCATTTAATCATTTTATGTGGCAAAATAATATTGCATTCTGTTCACCTTTGATAATTTATTTAGCCATTCCCCACAGGTGGGCACCACCTTATAGTTTCCAGGGTTTGGGGTTTGTTTGTTTGTTTGCTACTACAGGAAAAGCTACTACATTTTCTTGTGTGTGTGTGTGTGTGTGTATGGATATACACATACATATGTACATACTATATGTATATATGTGTGTGTGTGTGTGTGTGTGTGTGTGTGTGTGTGTGTCTTTTTCCTTTCTTTGATCTTGGGGGGCTGGCATGTGACAAGTTGTGGTACTGCTGACAAAGGCTATTCAGAGTCTGACGTCTCTTAGGTAGGCAAAGGTCCAGGTGGCTTTCCAGAATGGCCTGACTGTGAATGATCACAACTCTGTCAACGCTGCTTTGGAGTGCCTGTTTTTCCACAGCCCCTCCAATATTTGTCATTCTCCTCTTTGTCACCTTTGATGGGTATGAGGTGGAGAACAAATTGCATTATTTGTTATTTCTCTAAATATTAGTGATTTGAAGCATTTTTATTTGATGATAGCTTGGACTTCTTTCTTTGAGAGCTCCCTGTTCAAATACTTTAATATAAATTTTAATAAGTTCCTCATATTTCTTGGAAATGAGACCTTTATCAGAGGGAACTGCCTCAGAGATTTCCCCCCAGTTCCCTGATTCCTGTCTAATTTTAACTACATGGGTTTCCTTTGTACAAAGACATTTCTATATTGTCAAGATTGTCCATTTTGGGTCGTGAACATTTTCCCCTATCTACAGGATGTCTCTGTTGAATGCCTGATTTGACTATTGCCATTTGTTATGTCTGCATTATGTATTTATTTGAAGCTTCTCTTGCTCTGTGGTGGGAGATGTTGATTTAGGCTTATTTACTGCCAGACTGCTTTCCAAGTTTTCAAGCCATTTTGTGAAATAGTGAGAACTTAACCCAGTAGCTGGGATGAAGGCCTTGCTTTTTACAGAAGAGACCCTGAGGGCAAGAGAAGTGAAGGAAGTACAGAGCAGGCTGAGATTCTAAGTGGGGTCCTTCAACTTTAAACCCAGGATGCCTTCCTTCCACCTGACCCCACTGTTCTTCTGCCTAGTGCCCTCATTTTGTAGAGGAGACTGAGGGAGGACCAGAGAAATGCATGATGTGGTTAAGGATGACCCAGGAAGGAGGCTGCTGAGCTGGGGCCACTAACCCAAAATACAGCAATCTTTACGGTGAAGCACGTGGCCTCTTTTCCATGTCCCTTTCTCCCATCTACCCTTAGACTATAATCTTGTTCAGAGGAAGGCCTGTGCTACATTTCTCAGAACTCAGCAGTCAGCAGGTTTTTAGGAAGGCCTGCTGAATGAATGAATGAATGAGGCAGAGGGCTGTGGGGCTCTTGGGCGTCACTCTGGGCAATTAGAGGACACCGTTCCCCGGTGCACTCTCTGATGGACCTGCAGGTTGGAGCTCTGCTTGAAGCCTTTCCCACAGATGAGACACTTGTAGGGCTTTTTGCCCGTGTGCTGATAAATGCTCCCCACAAATTATGAATTTGACTTTTAGAATGCGATGCAATTTTAATATGAATGTAGTATATGTGTCTGATTATCTGTGGTTTTGGGAGTTGTATATGTCTGGACATAAAGTGCCTTTGTAAACAACTCATAGTCAAATGACATAGAATCTCTCATCTGTCCTATGATCAGCTGTAGAGTTGTAAGGATCAAATTTGTAAAGTGCTTTGCAGACTTTAAAGCACCACATAAATGAGAGCTATTATTAATATTATGGGGTAGCTAGGTGGCACAGTGGATAGAGCATGGGGCTTGATTCAAATCTGACATCAAGACACTTAATAGCTATGTTACCCTGGGCAAGTCACTTGACCCTTTTTGTCTCAGTTTCCTCATCTGTAAAATGATCTGGAGAAGGAAATGACAAACCACTCCAGTAGCTTTGCCAAGAAAACCTCAAATGGAGTCACAAAGGGTTGGACGCAACTGAAATGACACGACAACAATAGCAGCAACAACAGTAACAACAACATGCAGGCACTAATAGTACAACTGTTAATCTTACTATTGCTTATTCACATTTTATTTTGTATACAACATAGTTCCATTTTTGAGCCAGGTGACACTGTGGAGGTTTTTCTAATGTAGAACTTGCTAAAGAAGAGTTGACCAAAAGTTGTTTAAAGTGGCATTGTGTAATTGCAATCTGAAGCATC
Organism: Phascolarctos cinereus; assembly: GCF_003287225.1. Classification (NCBI taxonomy): domain Eukaryota; kingdom Metazoa; phylum Chordata; class Mammalia; order Diprotodontia; family Phascolarctidae; genus Phascolarctos; species Phascolarctos cinereus. Next base: position 177,175,241 of record NW_027555514.1, on the reverse strand, counting down.
AAATGGTTTCTACAGAAAAAAAAATCATGTAACACTTAACTTTCTGTCTTCCTCCCATTCTTATCTCATCTTAAGGGCTCCTTTTTCAAAGTCTAGCAGTCTAAGATGTATTTCCAGTTTTATATTTGAATGTTAATGGAAAATAGGCTTTGATATTTTAAATTTTGTTTTAGATTCAGCTTTCCCAGAATGCCTTTATTCCATATTTATAAGATATATGTGTGTAAAAGTCTGTGGTGACCTAGTGCCCTCATTTTTGTGTCTTGTAAATCTTATTTTTTTTTTTCGTTATTCTAAATGTTTATCTTTGCATTCCACAGTGCAAACTGTGAGATGCCCAGATTTTTTTTTTGTTTCATTTAAGGGGAAAAAAAGTACAAGGCTTTAAGACCTCAGAATTCAAAAAATAAACTAAGATAAAGCAAAACTGAGCCAAAGGTGTTGAGTAATGAAACTATCTTAATATTTTAAAGTCTAAATATAACTAAAATAATAGAATGCAATTAAAACACGCAGGCACACATTAAACTTGGAAAGTATTTTAATCATTGCTGTAAAATATGAATTTTGTTGACTAGAGCTATTCATTTTCCTTGGATAAATTTTTGAAACATTAATGTGCAGAAAATATTTATCTTGCTCTTATCTTTTTCTTTCTTTGCTCTACATTTTAAATATATTCTTCAGATACCTCCCCCACTTTACTACTCCAAATTGAACTCAACTTTGAATACATTCCAGGAGCTTGTGATTCTACCTTAATAGACTTTTAATTGTAAAGGGAACTTCATCCCCCAAAGCCTCTACGGAGGGAAGCAAGTGATGCTCTTGGATTAGGGGATGGACAGTAGCACATTGACTGAGAAGCTGGATGGTGCTCTCCTGAGAGATGAAAGGTGGGGCATTTCAACATGGAGCAGAAACAGGAGAGAAGAAAAGAAAATGAGAGTTATACCTGGAGTCCCACCATCCGGAGAGGACTTTGGTGATGACTCTGGCAAGAAGCAGATCTATTTGGAATTTCAGTTATTTTTGTTTACTCTTGCACCCAGAAGCCTGTCTCGCTAGGGTATAACTTTGGTCTGAAGCCACAGCTTCCAAGATTATTGCTGCTGTCTTGATAGATAGGGAGGTGACTAAGCAGAGGCTGTTCTTCATGTTGATTTTGTATATCTATCCATGGGTACTTGTATGCTGCTCCTGTTGTGTGATAGTAGAGGTTATTTGGCAGGTGGGAGTGGGATTGGTGAGGTGGTTATTTTCTGATTTTAATTTTGTTATTTACCTTGAATTCTTTGTTTAAGGACATGTCCATTTTGATTTATAATGATTTCATGTAATTTATTAGGTCTGATAGGGTATGATTGTGTGGGAACACAGATTTATAAAAAAGTAAAAAACAACATTTAATAATGTGTGAGCTAGTGCTTAAATAGATGTTGAGCTCAAATATGTCCTAAGAGCAAAAATTTGCTTTAAGATCGTGCATAATGGAAAGACCTCTATCTTCCAGAATTGAACATTTCAGATTGTGACTAAGTAAACATTTCTCCCTGTGTTGGTATAACTGACTTAAGGAAGTGCGCATAGGGTACTTTGAACTTAGAAGAGTATATTTAAGGAAATTATTCTTTTACATTACTGATTCCAATGTCGGTGTGTTTATATGCTCTCAAGACTTCTTGAACTAAATAGTGGGAGTTTCAGATACCAAAGTTAATAAGTGTTGTAGACTCCCTTCAGAAGTAGCATTCTTTATGTTAACCTGAAGAGTTACTTAGGAGGTTGTAAAACTTCAAGACCCTTGTCTTCCCAAGTCCCCCACCCCCCCTTTTTTAAGAATTTTCACCTTAGCATATATTTTAATTCAATAAGCATTTTTTTAAAAGGCCTACTATGTATTTATCTCCAAGGCCTAGTAAAGGAGAAAAATATCCTAATTCCTCTTCCCAAGGCATATACTAGTATAAGCCTGTGTACAATGATAAAAACTGGAATGTAGTAAGTAGGAGAAATCAGAGAAGGGATGAAACATGAGGGAGGGATCCTTTCTAACTAAAAGTGGTTTGAGATCAGGGAGGGAGCAAAGAAGGCTTCATGGAGAAGAAGGTACTGAAGGAACCTGGACACAAAGAAAGAGAAGGATTTCAATATCTGGGAATGTGAAGGGAGTTTGTTCTGAGTATGGGGGCAGCGTATGAAAGTTTATAGATTTGGGAGAGAAAAAAATATGCTAGAGACAGACCACATAGTAAACAGAAGCCCAGGATGAGACACTTTATGTTTGTTTTTTGATTTTTAATTTATAAAATCCTATAGGTAAGAGAGACATTGGTTTCTTTGGTCCTATAGCAAATGTCCTGCAGATATCTCTCTGTGTCTCTGGAGGGTTTGATTTGTAGTTCTGCAGTCTGCAACAAAATTCATTTACAGGTTAAAACTCACCCAAAGGGCAAGTGAACTTTGACCTTTTCCTGCTTCAAGTGAGATTATTTCTCTCTAAGATTAGTGTTGATTAAAAAAAAAATCTTTTACCATATGGGATCATATGGAGCTGAAGGGTCCTTAGACATCATCTAGCTCAACGCCCTCCTTTTTCTTTTTAATGGAAAGCAGAAGTGAAATAACTTTCCCAGGGTTACAATGGGACTAGTTGTACAGTTGGATCTTGAATCTACATCTTCCAATACAAGCTGTATTGTTTACTCTATCTTTACTGCCTCTGAGAATTTTATTTCCCTTCTAAGCTGGTATAAATAACAATAAGGATAGCTGATGTATACATAGAACTTTCCATATATTATCTCATTTTATCTTCACAACAACACCATGAAATAGATGTTATTATTTTTCTCCTCTTGCAAAAGAGGAAACTGAGGCTGAGAGAAGTTAAGTGACTTACCTATATTGGTACAGCTAAGTAAGTGTCTGAAATAGGACTTAAACTCGAGATTTTGTGACTTCCAAATTCAGTGCTCTCTCTATCCATCACACTACATCACTAAATGAAAAGGAAAGAAAAATAAATTTTTGACATGATCAGTTAAATAGGAAATGGAACTTTTATTTTTAGCCCATCTTTTCCTCATCTGATGATTTGAAGGTCTGAAAATGTCCTTGAAATTAAACCTGCAGAATATTCAGTCACTTTCTCAATTATGATCTGATATTTTAGAGAAAGTAGTATTTGCCACTCCCTGTTGATTTTATTTATCTAGTCTTCCTCAGGTGTATTTGTGCTTTGGTCTGTTTTACTCATTCAGAATCACTTCACGCTTCATGTAAGTTTTCTCAGTTCTCTTAATTTTTCATATTTTGTCATTCCTTAAGGAGCAGTAGCAGATATATTCACATGCCATAATGCATGTGGTTATTCTTCCAATCACTGGGAAGATATTTTGTTTCTAGTTTTTTTTTTGTTTGTATGTTACAAATATTGCTGCTATCAACATTTTTTGCCTTTGCGTCTCTTTCCTAATTCACTACCTCCTGAGCATACAGCCCCAGTAACAGAATGAAGTTTTAGTGGGACAAATATAACATTTTAATTCATAAATACTAAAACTGCACTTGGTAGCTTATGATGCCATGGTTGTCTTGTTCATGGTTTTCTATAGAGCTTCTGTACTTGAAGGTAGCCAGATTTTCTCATCTCAAATTTGCTTATCTAGTTTATTTTCATCTTTAGAAAGGACAGATATACTACATTAGCCTTGTCCATACCAAACTTCAGTATGGACAATTTCAATACTCCCCCACCCCCATGAATTAATTTAGATATGGCTTAATATCATGAATCTAGAATTGTAAGAGAACTCAACCATCTGGTCCAACTCCTTCATTCTACAATCGAGGAAACTGAGACTCTAGAAAACTAAGTGACTTGGTTAAGATGACATAAGGAATAGGCTTTAGAGGCAGGATCTGAATCCAGGTCCTGTGTATACAGAGCTGTCCAATGCTTACTGTTGTTTAGGTGTCTGTTGAGTATTCCACAAGCTTATTAAAAATGACAATAACGAACTATAAAATTTTAATGTAATTCCATGAAATAACAATTTTAACATTAATTGAACAAGTACTATAGTTCTGTATGTTTTAAAGAGGTGGTCGAACTTTTGAAAATGCTAGCAGCTTCTATTAGCATTCTTTAGGGCTTTGCTGGTTTTTCAGTCTGGTCCTTTAAGAAAAAAGAAGTATGAGAGATCCATTATAAAAGAGACACCCAGAGTGTGGTAAAAATCCTCATTCATTACAAATTCTGTTTCTGTTGTGGGCTTCTATTTTTTCTGGTTTGAACTCCCCATTGTTTCTTAGTAATATTTTCCCTTTATTCTAATTCTTGTGTTATTAGTAATCTTCTGTTTGTAATTTGGTAAGCACTCCTAAATCCCAATTGCTAGCAATCTTCAATGGCCAGTCAATTTATATTTCTAATCCTTGTTTTCTTGTTCTGTCTCCTATTTTGGTTCTTTCCACTATTAGCTGGAACCTTCTTGCCTCCTCCTCTTCTTTTAACAAGTATATGTCAGAAATTTCTCCATTTTCCATATATTTTAAAAATAAATCAAGTGCCATTCCAAGCATAAATTTTAATAGTCTCCCTCATTCTTGAGCAAAGCATATATTGGCTTAATGAGAAATAAAAAAAATGGCAAACTTAGAAGTGGTGTGTGTGTGGTGTGTGTGTGTGTGTGTGTGTGTGTGACACATGAGGGAGGTGAGGTTATCTTGTGTTTTTATTCCATTACTTGAATACTTCATTTTCCAGATAAGAACAATTTCATTTCAGTCTACTATTGACGTCAGTTAAATGGGAAAATTCAAATAAAACTTGATTAGATTTTTTTCTGATGTTAATTAACAATGTGAACTTTTTGCAGATGTCTTTTTACTGAATGGGGCTGCCATATATTAATATTATGGTAATTAAAATTAGAATGGCATTTTGGTTTTAAGGTGGGTTTTTTTCCTTTGTTTTAAATTAAGAAAACAAATACATCATTCATTTTAGTCTCTTTGGTGGGTTTTTGATGTATAAACTATGGCATGCTTCTGTTTTGTGAGATGTAAAGATACACCTAGGTATAGATTCCTGGGAAGAGGTCCTAGTACTCATATAAGGTGTCTACATTTCCTTATGGAAAAATATTGTCAGTCTATAGCATTACATTGTTTACATCTCATTTTGCATGTAGTAGTCTTCACAAAATCATAAGGTTGAAAAGTACTATATATAATCTTTTGTGTCTCCTTGTCCTTTCAAAAGGGCTGCAATAACATAATCTTGTAGACATGCTGAAAGATACTCATGGATCTCTAATTTTGAAACTCAGTCTTCTGAGCTCTTTTCTTTTACAGTTACTAAATTAGCTACTGTTGTTTTATCTCAGGAATAAATAGCAGATGTCCTATATTAGTTTTCTTTACAACTAGTTAAGTCTAAACTAGTGAGAGTTTAGCTTTATGTTTGCTGAAAATTGAAATGGGAGTTATGGCTCTCTTCTGCTTTTAAGCTTTTTAACTAGTTAACTAACTATAGGTTATCTTTTAGTATTTTACTAGTCATTTAGCTACTTAGCTGTTTAGAGTTAAAAATATTCTTGGCATTTACATTTTCTGTTAATTAATATTAATTTCTGTGTCTAGGTTAGTAGTCCTGACTCTGGGTTATGGTACCAGCCCTTATGGCCTGTACTTCTAAATTCCAACTCTTAAATGACCACTCGGTTTATGCTTCTAATCCTTGTTTTCTTGTTCTGTCTCCCATTTTACTTCTTTGCATTGTTAACTGGAACCTTCTTGCCTCTTCCTCTTCCTCTAACTAGTAAACATGAAGAATTTTGGAGGGAGGACGTAGAATGCTAGGCCTACCTTCAGGAAGGCCTAAATTCAAATCTGGCCTCAGGCACTCACTCATTAGCTGTGTGACCCTGAGTAAGTCACTTAACCTCTGCTTGCCTTAATTGACCGGAGAAGGAATGGCAAATGGTTCCAGTATCTTTGCCAAGAAAACCCCAAACAGGGTCATGAAGAGTTGGACATGACTGAACAACAACTCGTCTTTATCTTGTTTTCATAGAATGTCCTGTCACCGAAAATGGAACTAGTCAGGAGCCTCATCATCATGCTTCAGCTCTCCATTACTACCACTTATTTTAAAAATAATTTAAAAAAAGTAATTTAAGTGACTAATCCCTAATCCCTATGACCTGTAGATTTGAGCAGGAATGCAAAAACTCACTTATGAATGGAGCAGGATAGAAAACCCCCAAATAAAACACTTTTGCTTAACCAGGTGGTGAGCTGGGTTTGGACCGTAGGCATAGTTTGTGATCTTCTAGTTTAGACCAAAGATTTGATCTGCTCTAGAATAGTATGTGTGAAAACCTTAAATCCTCATCAAGGTTATCTCTCCCTCAGGAGATTGTAGGCTTCTTGAGAACAGAGAATTTTTTTTTAATATTTTGTATCCCCAGCAGGCGCCTGGCACATAGTGGGTACTTAATAAATGTTTATTGAATTGAATTGTCTTCAGCACATGCATAGGATATGAAAATAAAGATTTTATGAACATGGAAAAATGGGGGGGGGGGCCGAGCCAAGATGGCGGAGTGAAAGCAGTGACTTGCTTGAACTGTCCCCCAAGACCCTCCAAATACCTATAAAAAATGGCTCTAAACAAATTCTAAAACAGCAGAACCCACAAAAAGACAGAGTGAAGCAAATTTCCAGCCCAAGACAACCTGGATGATTGATCTGAAAGGTATATCGCACTATGCAGGTAGAAGAGCACAGTGTGCAGTGGGCGCACAGGCCACAGTGAGCCTGGAGCAGGCCTCAGAGGACTGAATCTTGGGCAGCTGTGGCAGATTCCTGACTCCCCACCCACGAATGCCAAAGACAATTTAGAAGGCCAGTGGGAAAAGTCTGTTTCTGCAGTGAGAGAGGAGCTAGATTTCAAAGCCAGTTCCATAGTGCAGAGCACCGGGGCTGTGGCTGTGTCCTGAGCTTCTGGTCCACAGACTGAGGGGGAATTGAGTGGCTTATCAGAGGGAAATTGCAGGGATTGCTTTGCCAGTGCTGAGGCAGGAATCTCTTGCTTTGCCCATGCTTGGATCTGGGTCACAGTTCTGGGCGGCAGTACTGGGGTGAAGAGAAGCACTGGCGTAGTGGAGCTTGTAGTGGTTGTGAAGAGTAAACCCTCCTCATAGTTCCAGGACAGTGCTTGTGGTCACTCATAGACCAGAGAACAGGCCAGGAAAGGAGTAAACACCTCACCCTTTATCATACCACCTTGGAAGAACTGAAAATTTACAGGTCCCTACAAGTATCTCTGAAAACAGCTGACAAACCCCTGAAGCTTGGGACAGTACATTCTCCACATTGGAAGCAGACTTTACCTTAACAAAGAGTTTAAAACTCAAGTAATTGGCCTGGGATCATGAGCAACCTCACAAAAAGAGTCAGACTATATTATCTTACTTTGGTGACAAAGAAGAGCAAAACATATAACCAGAAGAAGACAACAAAGTCAAAGCTCCTACATCCAAAGCCTCCAAGAAAAATTTGAATCAGTCCCAGGCCTTGGAAGAGCTCAAAAGAGATTTTGAGAAGCAAATAAGAGAAGTAGAGGAAAAACTGGGAAGAGAATGAGAGATGCAAGAAAATCATGAAAAACAAGTCAACAGCTTGCTAAAGGAGACCCAAAAAATACTGAAAAAATAACACCTTAAAAAATAGCCTAACCCAAATGGCAAAAGAGGTCCAAAAAGCCAATGAGGAGAAGAATGCCCTAAAAAGCAAAATTGGCCAAATGGAAAAGGAAGTCCAAAAGCTTACTGAAGAAAATACTTCCTTAAAAATTAGAATAGAGCAATTGGAAGCTAGTGACTTTATGAGAAATCAAGACACTGTAAAACAAATCCAAAAGAATGAAAAATAGAAACAATGTGAAATATCTCATTGGAAAAACAACTGACCTGGAAAATAGATCCAGGAGAGAAATTTAAAAATTATTGGACTATCTGAAAGCCATGATCAAAAAAAGAGCCTAGACATCATCTTTCAAGAAATTATCAAGGAAAACTGCCCTGATATTTAGAACCAGAGGCAAAATAGAAATTGAAAGAATCCACGATCTCCTCCTGAAAGAGATCCCCAAAGGAAAACTCCTAGGAATATTGTAGCCAAATTCCAGAGTTCCCAGGTCAAGGAGAAAATATTACAAGCTGCCAGAAAGAAACAATTCAAGTATTGTGGAAACACAATCAGGATAACACAAGATTTAGCAGCTTCTACATTAAAGGACCACAGGGCATGGAATATAATATTCCAGAGGGCAAAGGAGATAGGATTACAACCAAGAATTACCTACCCAGCAAAACTGAGTATAATCCTTCAAGGGAAAAAATGGTCATTCAGTGAAATAGAGGACTTTCAAGACTTCTTGATGAAAAGACCAGAGCTGAATAGAAAATTTGACTTTCAAATACAAGACTCAAGGGGAACATGAAGAGGTAAACAGGAAAGAGAAATCATAAGAGACTTATCAAGGTTGAACTGTTTACATTCCTGCATGGAAAGATGATATTTGTAACTCATGAGATCTTTGTCAGTATTAGGGTAATTAGAGGGGGGAAAATTATATGTATGTATAGATAGATAGATAGAGAGAGGGTACAGGGTGAGTTGAAGATTAAGGAATCATATCTGGAGAATAAATTTAAGGGGTGAGACAGGATTATACTAGAAGAGGAAAGGGAGAGGTAGAGAGGGGTAAATTACCTCACAAAAAAAAATCAGAAAAGAACAGGCTCTTACAGTGCAGGGAAAATGGGGAAAGGTGAGAGGGAATGAGTGAATCTTATTCTCATAGGATTTGACTTAAGGAGGGAATAACATACACATTCAGTTGGGTATAGAAATCTGTCTTACCCTACAGAAAAATAGCAGGGGGAACGGGCCAAGAGAACAAGGGGATGATAGAGAGGAGGGCAGATTGGGAAAGGGGGTAATCAGAAGCAAATACTTCTGAGGAGGGACAGGTTGAAAAGAAAGAATAGAATAAATGGGGGGGCAGGCTAGGATTAAGGCAAATAGAGTTAGTTTTTCACAACATGTTTACTATGGAAGTGTTTTGCATAACTGCACATGTATAAGCTATATTGAGTTGCTTGCCTTTTCAATGAGGGTGTGTGGGGAGTGAGGAAGGGAGAAAATTTGGAACCCAACGTTTTAAAAACACATTAAAAAATGTTTTCACATGCTACTGGGAAATAAGAAATACAGGAAATGGGGTACAGAAGTCTATCCTGCCCTACAGGAAAATAGAAGGGGAAGGGGATAACAGAAGAGAGGGGGAGAGATAGAAGAGAGGACAGACTAGGGGAAGGGATATTCAGAATGCATGCCATCTTGGGGTGGGGGGAGGGGTAAGATGGGATGAAAATTTAGAAGGCAAAATCTTGTGGAAGTAAATGTTGAAAACTAAAAATAAATAAATTTATATAATAAAAAAGATTAAAGAATAAATAAATTCAGTATTATTATATAAAAAAAGAAAAATAGTCACATGGTTTGGTAATTATTGATATTTTTCCAGGTCCTTGAAATCTTTTTTTTTTAAATATCTTGATTCATTTTTGGTACACTCAGAATTGAGTCATCTCTAGCATAGACCTCTTCTTTGTACCCTTGGTCTGTGCTTTTCCCATCTTTGTATATTTTTTTGAAGTGTCTACCTACTTACGTTCAGGTATATAATTATCTGTTATATTACAGGTGAACATATCAGTATGTTTATTCAATTTTTTACTCTTTGGAATGATCTGGTTTAGTTGAGTGCCTTATCAAGCTTTCTCTAAATCTGCTTCTTTTTTTTTTTTTTGGTTAGGCAGTGCGGTTAAGTGGCTTGCCCAGGGTCACACAGCTAGTAAGTGTTATGTGTCTGAGGCTGGATTTGAACTCAGGTCCTCCTGATTTCAGGGCTGGTGCTCTATCCACTGAGCCACCTAGCTGCCCCTAAGTCTGCTTTTTACTCCATGGATTATTGTTTTATGAGGTGATAGTACTTCTAGTCTTCCACCATTCCCTCCCTAAAAGGAGGTGGCAGGACATAGTGGATTGAATGCTGAACTTGGAGCTAGGAACATATGGGTTTATAGTTAACTATTAGACAGCTACTAAGTGTGTGACCCTGGACAACTCACTTAATACTTATCAGCCTGTTTTCTCATATGTAAAATGGATAATAGCACCCACCATCATGGGACTCTTGTCAGGAGCAAATGAGATAATATTTACAAAGCACTTTGCTAGCATTAACTTACTATGTAAATGTCAACTAGTTTACAAAGTTGTATTTTGAGCCTGTGTTGCACTTGCCTGACATAGCTTTGTGAATAGAAAGGAGATCGTGTGTTTTTTTTTACTGGAGCAGCTTTTTAGGTTTCTATATTGTGGAAATGGATTTACATTAGTTAAACTTGCTTAGGAAGCAGTGATTGTGTTGGTCTATTCTTTTATTCTTGACCCATTTATCAGTAATAGAAATACCTTGTTTAAATAGGTCAATTTGGAGTTTCTTAAAATGCTTACCATATGTTCTCATTTTTATTCTTCCAGTGTGGTAGCAATTTTGTTCTTTGATTTAGCAAGTCAGTGGTCTAATTATGCACACAGGCAGTTGATTTGGAAATGACTCCAAGGCAACATGATGCACTAGAAACAGTACTGTTTTGGGAATCAGAGCACCTGAGTTCTTATTCTATTTCTCTTTCTACCTGTGTGATCTTAGGCAAATCACTTAATCTCTGTGGGCTTTAATTTACTAGATAGATGATTTCTGGGATGTCTTACAGTTTTAAATCTATGATTATATTGTCCCCAGATTGATAGGAAATAACTCCATTCAGTACATACAGTGTGAGTAGCAGACATAGTTCTGTGCTTAGAGTCAAGACTTTAGTCCAACTACCACTTTGAGATATTCAATATCTGTGTGACTTTAGAGAAATTACTTAGTCTCTCCAAGCCTAAGCCTAATTTCCTTACCTGTAAATGAGGATATTAACACTTACCTTACAGTGCTGTTATAAGGATCAGATGAGGTGATACACACACACACACACACACACACACACACACAAACACACACACACACACGTGTGTGTGTATGTGTTTTACATGTATATACATATATGCATGCATGTATATCTATATACCACACCTTCATAAATGTGAATTATAATTTCTTGTCAAAATTCTTTATATTATTTTTTTTCCTGATGCTCCTTGGTGTTCACTATACCTCCTCACTCTCTTCTTGGAAAAAAAAAAGCATTTACGATAAATAGATGTGAGGCTTCTATATCATCTATAATTCTTTCAACCTCTCTTTTTTATTTTTTACCTGTGAATCATGTTTTCCAAATCTTCCCCCTCCCCATTGCATTCCCTGAGCAAAGGCATTGATGTCACTGAGTATTAAAAGCATGTTTTGATTTAATTTGAAGAGTTTATCCAGCTCTTAATTTTTCTACTCCTTATCCTCTGCAACAGATGTTTGAATATAAGCCCTCATTATTTTTGTGGTGGTTTTGTGAATGTTAATCACTGAAAACTACAATAGGATATGACCAAGTGCTCCAGGACATGATTTCTTGTTGCATTTTGACACGCAATAAAACTCCCTCCAATTCCCTTATTTGCCTCTCCAAGAAGAACCTGTGAGCCATTTTTTTTTCTACTTGGTTTCATCTTCTTTTTTTACTTCTGATCTCATATATAGTGAAAATATCAATGTTGTAGTTCCTCTACTAGTATGTATACTTGTTTGTACTGGGGAAAAGATCTCCTATTTAGAATACTGTCAGTGGAACTAATGTTTATAGAGTGTCTAAAAATTGGATGATTCATAGAATTCTTCACTATCCAAGGTGTCTGTGAGTGGCCACTGTGCTTCTGGCATGGGCAAGATAGAGGGAAGTCAATCTTAGAAAAAAATACATCAGACAGCAGACCCTTCATGGCTTGGTTGGGCCTGCTAAAGTGCATGATCTGCTTGAATAACTTTCAGGAACCCAGGGTCACCCTCATGACATAGTGGGGCACTGGAGTTAGGACATTGGGGATATGTTATGTCTAAGTTTAAGGCATTTGGATATATTTTTATTTTTTTGTCCTCAGGCTTTCTTTTTATAAACGCTTATTTAATTATTATTCATGGCTCCGTATAAAATGATATCTAAGAATAGAAGAAATGGTTCTGACTTTAGGTATCTTATAGTTGATATGTATCTACACACTTGGGATACCCTGCTACTTTTATCTACTAGATTGTGAGAAGCCCACATACTTAAAACAATAATGTCTTTTGTTTGAATATTAATCGTTTCCAGATATAACATCCCCCACCATCTCCCATCACAACAAAGAAAAAATAGTTAAATAAAAGCAACTTACAAGGGATTCAGGGTAAAGGATACCATTGGGAGCAAGATAAACTCGGATCACAATCATGTTTGGGTGACCATTATGTGTTAAAATACCATAAGAAAGTTTGAGGTATTTGTTTTTATTTTGTCTTATGGGATGTATTTCATAAGCATCTTTAATGACAATATTTTACATTTCCTAAGCTTTCATAACAATGTATTTATGTCTCTAATTACATTTTACATTCTATCTCATGTCATAATGGCTATGATAACTTTATGGACATAACATTTTATAGTATAAAAAGTGTTTCAACCCATGCTTCCTGTACACAACTTATCTTTTATGTTAGACAATTCCTCTCGGTGGAGTTGCTTTGTTCATTTGTCAATAAATAGTTGAGTACTGTAAGAGTACAATGAATGAACGAATGAACAAAGTAATGAAGAGGCAAGATGGGAAAGCTATAAATAAGTTATATCCACATAGATCTTGATGACATTATCTTTGATAAGTTCATTCTGGTAATAATTATACCCAATACTATGCTACTCATTTATTTTCATCAATGTGGTTGAGTGCATACCCAGGTAATCTTGTATAAATCATATAGACATTTTTTAGGCAAGTGTTTCTTCATGTGGAAAATGACTAGCCTTTTACTATCTAGCAGCTAGCCCAAATTCCCCTCACATAGCTTCATTAAAAATGACATTTAAACATTTTCAATTAACAAACAACTATTTTTTCTCCCTCCTTTCCTTCCCATTGAAAAGAAAAAAATAACAAAACCCCTGCAACAAATACACATAGTGAAACAAACAAATTCTCATAGTCTAATATGTGTGTGTGTGTATGTGTGTGTGTGTGTGTGTGTGTGTGTGTGTGTGTGTGTGTGTGTGTGTATATATTCAGGAAGTAGGTTTCATGCTTTATCATAGGTCCCCTGGTATTGGGTCTCATTATTTTACTTGATGAGAGTTCTTAAGTCTTTCAAAGCTGCTTGTCATTACTATGTTATTATTGTACAAATTGTTTTCTTGATTTTACTCACTTTACTCTGTGCCATTTCATACAAGTCTTCCCATGTTTCCCTGAAACAGTCTTCATCATTCTTATAGAAAAATAATATTCCATTATATTTATATGTTGTAATTTGTTAAGACATTCCCCAGTTGATGGACATCCCCTAATTTACAATCCATCACAAAAATAAATACTATTAATAGTTTTGTACAAAAGGGTCATATTATCCTTTGGTCTATGTTGTATTCTTTGATAAGTCATATGCATATGTTTGGGGCAGCTAGGTGGCCCAGTGGATAGAATTCTTTTCTTCCTGAATTCAAGTTTGGCCTCAGAAACTTACCAGTTATGCAACCCTGGGGAAATAACTTAATCCTATTTGCCTCAGTTTCCTCATCTCTAAAATGAACTGCAGAAGGAAATGGCAAACCACTCCAATATCTTCACCAAGAAAACCCCAAATGGGGTCATAAAGAATTATACATGACTAAAAATTGACTCAATCAAATACATATGTTTGGACATGCACATGTGACTATTTAATAATAACTTATCCTGAAGCCAATTCAGATTCTTTTCATTTAAAAGAAGTTTGTACAAAATGATTATGTTGCTGCTGATTCTTTTTCATCTCCTTCCTTATTCTCCATCATAGCAATATACTCCCAAAGAATAAAATCAGTAACACAATAATCTATAGATTCTGGAATGTTCTTTCTCAGATTTTTGTGAAAGCAAAGGTCCAATTAATTAATATTTAAGCATATTTGTACTTCAATTTATTCTTCCTCTTTTCCATTTTGTCAGAGTTGGTAGATGTATCATATTATTGCAAAGAAAAACATAGTTTTTTTTTTCTGGAAAGTAGAATTTATTTAGTTAAATGCTTTTCACTCTATAATAGTCTCATTCAAGAGGAATGTGAGCAAGGAATGTGACCCCTGACAGCTTATGATCAATCAATTTTGTATTTTTTCTCATAGTATTTTAGAACAATTTATGTTTTAATTATCTTTAGTCTAATCCCCCACAGCCAGCTTATAATGGAATTTACTTGTTCTTAAAAAAATAAACAGAAAACGAAAGATTTCTAACAATGTGAAGTGACCAAAATTGCATGATTAATCTGAATTTAACAGGAGTAATCATGGAATCCCCTACCAGACAGTTTAAACTGGACAGCCTATATTTCATACACAAAACACAACTCCTCTATCCACTCTATCCGCCCCCACTCTATCCACCTCCCTCTTTCGAATCTCCCTATTACTGTTGGGGGCATTATTATCCTTCCAGACACCCAGATATGCAATTTTAGTATTGTCCTTGATTGCCCACTTTTACTTACCTATTATGATGAAGATTATTTCATAGAATCACAGGATTTTCAGTTGGGAGGACCTCATATAAAATAGTCCAACCTACAACATTCTCTTCAAATGATAATCACTCTGCTATTTGAAGACTTCTAGTGATGGTAGACTCCCTGCTTGCCAAGGAAGTCTATTCCAATATTTGACAGCTTTAATTGTTAGAAAGTTTATTCTTTTCTAGAATTGATATCTGCCTCTGCAGACTCCATCCATTTTTTCTCCTTCTGAGACCAGGTTGACCTCGGGTCTAATTCTTCTTCCATGTGGCAACCCTTCCCATATTTAAAGATATAAATTATGGTTTCTCTACATTTTCTCATTTCTAGGCTAAATATTTAATTTAAATCAAATGTCATTTATTGAGCACACCACATTGCTAGCAGATAGGGATGCAAAAATGAAAAATGACATTGGCAAGATCTCATTTATGAGGGTAGAGCTGAAGTTGTTTCAGGCAGAGATCAAGGAATAAGAAGTTGTGTACTTTAATGATAGTTACAATCCTGAAGGATCATACATTGAAATATAAACTTTTAATTATACTTAAAATAATAGCCAAATAATACCTAAAGTAAACTTTATGATGTCCTAAAAAACTTATTCTTTCTTATGAAGTTCCTGAAGGGCAATTAAAACTTGTCCACTTATAAGTAATGATAAATTAGCATTCCAGTTGGGATTTTATATGGAGTCAAGCAAGTATTAATCACTGAATAGTAGTAACAAAGAACTGGAAAATAGGTATGTATGGTTGTGGCATGGCTCAATAAATTGTGGTATGTGAACTAATATTTTTGACAGTAAGAAACGATGACTATGAAGAATTCATATAAACAAAGGAAGACTTATGTGAACTGATTCAGAGTGAAGTAGAACTGGGGAAACAATATGCACAGTGAATAGAACAACAAAATGAAATTAACCCCCGAGTAATTATCTTGACCAAATTTGGCCTTTGAGAACAGAAGAGGAAAGGTACCTCTTTCACTTCACTGTGGAGGTAGGAGTATATGATTATGGAGTACTGTGTGTACTATTAGATTTGGTTGATATTTTGCTAAACTTCTTTTTAACTGAAATTATAGAAGCCTTGTTAGCTAGGGGAGGACATGGAGGGACATATTCAGAAATGGATGTAAAGCAAAAACAAAATATATTAGTAACTTAAAAAAAAGCAAATGAGATAATGAAAAATTTTAAAGGATTGAAATGCTATACCATTAGTAAATTTTTCAACCTGACATAGCTTCACACATTGTAAAAGTAGCAATTTGGCTTCCTACTCTTGAATCACTTTACCACTTCTAACTTTACTTCCAAATTAATTCTTCTGCTTACTTGGCACCTTTCCTATCCTTTCAGCTAACTCACTGGCCACTTTCCAGAAAATTCTAGCTATCAGTATTTATACAGTTTTATTGTGGTATCCACGAACAGGAAGAAGTAACAGGAAAAGCTTGAGAATGAAATGGCTAATTTGTGCACTGAACTATCCAGCAAACTGACTTGTGTCTGGCAATGATTTACTTCCCCACTTAAGAATAATAATAGCTCACAATTCTGTGATGCTTTAAGATTTATAAAACTCTTCTGCATAGTAGTCCTCCAAGGTAGATACTGCAGATATTATTATCCCTATTTCATAGGTGAGGAAATAAGACTCTCAAAGGTTAAGGCATGGTCATACAGCTAGTATGTTTCAACCCAAACCATCTGACTCTGAAGTCTACAGCATGGCCTCATCTACACTAGCTTTATTGTACATGGTGTACCACATTTGCTCCAAACTCCTTTGCTACACATCTAAGACCTCTGTCACCTACCTTTATCCTGCCTCTCCAATCTCATTTCCCAATGTAGAAGACCTTGAATTATTTTAGCCTCCACTTAATTTTTATTTCTTCTTTTAGAAATATCTATTGTTACTGGGCGCTGTGAAGTATAGACCCACTTGAACATGAGGAAGAAAGGATTGATTTGTCTTCCACAAGCTAATAAACAGTGTAGATTCTACACTCTCCTTCCAAATCTCTGCCTTCTTGTCTATCAATGAGCAGCTTGGGTATAAATGTTTCCATGAAGCCTTTTACCATCTTTCCCCTAACCAGAAGTATTTTTCTCTCTTTGTTTTTTTTCTCCCTCCTTCCATCTTCTTTCTTTCTCTCCTTTTCTCCTTTTCTCTTTCTTTCTTTCTTTCTTTCTTTCTTTCTTTCTTTCTTTCTTTCTTTCTTTCTTTCTTTCTTTCTTCCTTCCTTCCTTCCTTCCTTCCTTCCTTCCTTCCTTCCTTTCTCTATTTCTTTCCTTCTCTCATTTCCTCCCCTGTTTTCCCTCTTTTCCTCCCTTCCTTTGTTTCCTTCTTTCTTTCCCTATTTCCCACCCTTAATTGCTCTTTCCCTCCCTTGATTCCTTCATTCCTTCCTCCCTTCCTTCCTCTCTTTCTTTCTTCCTTCTTCTATGTGATTACTCTTTCAACATTTAGTATAATTATTTGTATTCATGTACATGTCTTTTCTCTATCAATAGTAATCTGTTTAAAGACATGGGCCCTGTCTAATTTACATTTTAATATCCTGGCCTTAGTCTAATGCCTTTTAGTAGTAGACCTTGGTAAATGTTTGTTGGTTTGAATTAAATTGGTAGACTTATGAGGTGTGGGAGAGCTGGGAGACCAGCTACCCAGAGTGGAAAAAATAATTCATGTTCAATACAATTGTCAAAATAATCTTCCTAATGTAGAGTTCTGACCATGTTACAATGCTGTTCAAAAACCTTCATTTAACAAGTACTTATTAAATGCCTACTATGTTGAAAAAGATAAGCTGCCTTAAAAGAGATTACATTCTACATGGTGATGATAGTGGTGGTACAGATTCTGGTGGTGGTAGAGATACAACCTGAACACAGATAAATAAATACTCTGTTTTAGTGTGTTATATAAGGGAAAAGGTAGTATTAGCAGCTGGTGTGGGAGTGGAAGATATGTCATGTGTGGGAAAGGTTATATGACCTGAGCCTTAATGGAAAGTAGGGATTCTCTGATGTAGAGGTGGGGAAGGAGGTACGGCCTAGGCTTTGGGGATGCAAAGGCATGGGTACTAGATGTGGAATGCTGTTTACAAGAAACAGTGAGAAATCCAATTTATCTGGAGTGTAGATTGTTAAAAAATCTGGAAAGTGCCTTGGAACCAGTTTATGAAGGACTTTAAATGAGTAACAACAGAGTTAGCATTTTTTCCCTAGAAGCTCTAAAGATTCAGTAGGATTCTGTGTCAGGTTTATGCTTTAGTAATAGCATTGTAGAAGCTGTACAAAGGATGGATTAGACAGGGAAGAGTTGATAGGGCTTGAACTAGGGTGGTGTCCATGTGGATAAAGACAAAGAGATAAATGTGAGAGATGCTAAGGAGGCAGAATCAGCAATATTTGCCAACTAATTGGTCTCAGTGAAGAAAGAGTTAAGGATGATATTGAGTTTATAAACCTAGGTGAGAGGAAGAATGGTGGTTGACTGGAACTTGACTGGAAGTTTGGAGAGAATTAATTACCAGGTTGTTGGGTAGCTTACGTCAAATGATCTCTATTTCAGTCCATTTATCTTTATTGCACAGATAACGTCTGATTTATGAGTACAAACTGGATCAAGGAATTTACTTAAAAATTACACATTTTTATATGTTTAAACTTCCTCTAATTTTGACATTGTAATGTCTTCATGCCTTCTCTATAACAAATCATTTATGTAGTAGTTCCTTCTGTTAAAGCTCCAAAATAATTGTTTCTTGGTAGTGGGAAGGATCAGTGGTGGTAAAAATAATGATAGCTCATGTTCATATACTGCTTTAGAGCATACAAGGGGCTTTCTTCAAAATAGCCCCGAAGGCAATTAATACTTATTTCTGCTTTATAGATCAAGAAACAGAAAGATGAAATGACTTATCCACTGGGCTCACAGTACCAAAGCAGAGGCTTGAAGATTGGTTGCATTGTGCTAGCACTTTAACAAATATTGGAGGAATGCAATTGGAGGGAAAGAGAAGATAGTTTTCTTTTAACTCTTTAGGAAAACCTAGAGGACATTTTCTAGCCGATTGGAGGAAATCGTGCTTAGATTGCAATGTGAACTGATATAAGTAATACCCATATTAATATGACAGAGAGCCATTGAAGTTTTGAAAAGACTACAAATGTAGAGCTAAGAAGGAACTTTAGAGATTTACCAGTACAACTCCTTTATTTTGTAGAAGAAACTGAGTCCCAGAGAGGTTGAAGGACTTGTTTAAGGTTTTGTTGGTAGAAAGTAGAACAGCTGGGATTCAAATCTCGGTCTTTTGACTTCAAGTCTAATGCTTTTCCCCCTATACCTCTAAAATGGGGTAGGGGGAAACCTGCAGCCTCAAGGCTACATGCGGCCCTCTAGATCCTCAAGTGTGGCCCTTTAAACTTTGACTCAGTCAAAGGGGCACACTTGAGGACCTAGAGGGCCGCATGGAGCCTTGAGGCTGCAGGTTTCCCATCCTTGCTCTAAACTATGTGAATACCTGTTTTCTAGAATCATGGGACTAGAAAGAACTGAAGAGATCATCTGCTTTGTCCCATTTTCCTCCTGGCCCCAGCTCCATTATACAGATGGAGAAAACAAGGTCCATTATACAGTTGAAGAAAATGAGGCAAACAGGTGGTTTGCCCTAGATCAAATAGCTGAACAAGCCAGGACTAAAACTCAAGTTTCCCAACTCCCAATCCATATGTTCTTTCTATTATACCACCTTGCTTCTTTTTGCTCTCTTGTCTGGATTGAGTAGTAAATCCTCAAGAAATAAGGATTCTGTCTTTTTATATTATGTATACCTTTGAGCAGGTAAAATAAAGTGCTCATTGTTAATTTCATTGAACTAAAATATATTTCTTTTCCTTAAATTAAAAAAAAATAATTTTTGTAAAATGGCAATCATATCTGCCTCTCCATTTCATGCTGGAAGTGGAGGGGATATTTTGGGGCCTGGTCCTGCCTTCCAGTCAGCCGGGAAACTTTGACCTGCTCCATTTTCTGATTTAGGTCAGTTTGCCCCTCTTTAGACAAACTGGCGAGCCCCTCTTCTTTGAGCTCACAATGCTGATACCAGACTCAGTGAGGATGCTTGATCAGTATATTCTACCTTAGCTTTGAACTCCTAAACTCAGAAATATGCTAGCCTTAGTCTTCCTGGCAACTGGGGTTTGCCCTGGCCACCCTCATCTCTTTTGAATTTTTTGAACAATTTCCCTCCCCCCACAACCTATAGGATTATTCTTTCTTTTTCCTTTTCTTTCCTCTCCCTTCTTCACAAAAATTTAGATTTAGGAAATATGTGAACCTTTAGGGTGATTTTTTTAAAGGAATATCAGAAGAAGTGAAAATGGTTCTATCTTGACAGCACTGGAACTAACTGAACAATAGTCCATGTTTCTTAATACCTAAATGAACTTTTAAATTTCTAATAAGAACTTGAAGAAATATATACAAAATGACTGATATGTTAATGTCCCTATGATGACCTTTCTTTCCCTCAAAGCAATATCTTTTTTATTTAAAGCTTAGAATTTACAGATAGGTATGGACTGTTTATTGCCTTAAAAAATCTTGCCCATGGTAGACATTTCCCTCTTAGACTTACCCACGTGCTTTTCTCACAATTTGTGTGTGTACACATGTGTCTTTTCTTTGGCATAATTTCTCAGTGTGACAGAACATGAGGATGATTTGTTATTTCCAGGCCACAACTGATCAGAATTCTTCCTCTGTAATTTCAAATGCAAGGTGTTTGCTATGAGTTAAATTAAAAATTAAATTAAACTTTACAATTTAAATAAGTCACCAGACTCCTTTATGTACTTCTCTTTGGTATATGCCTTGTAACATGATAAAAGTACCAGTAGTATATCGAAGATAACAAAACAATAAAAAAAAATTATTTCCCCTAAATTACAAAACCATAATCAGCACCAAGTAGTGCTAGACATTAATCAGGGGGACATGGCTTCAAATCTTGCCTCTGATATGTGTTACCATGGGCCAGCATGAGTCTCAGGCAACTTGCTAAGATTGCAAGGTATAGACAAGTTCCATTTGCCTCATTAAGGGGAATTCCCATTGATGAAACCACTGGATCATGACTTAGAGCTGGAAGGAGCCTCAGAGGTAATGACAAATCTAACCTCTTCATTTTACAGCTGAGACAATGGAGGCCCATGTCCTTGATCTATTAATGTAAACCTTGAGCATTCATCATTTGGCTCAGTAGGGCCTGTATTCAGTAAGGACTCTAAGATGCTTAATGCTAATAGCTGGAAGAAAGATCAAGGGAAGAAAATTGAAGGTACGGGTGGAGAAGAAATGATGAGTGGAAGTTAATAAAGACTAATAAGCCACAAGCTCTCAATGTATAGTAGATTGCATGGTAGATGATGAAATCTCAAGCATGGGTTTACTTTGTCATATCACAATAATAGTTGACTTATATGATGATTTACAGTTTTAAAAGTACTTTACTTACATTATCTAATTCAATCCTACCAATTACCCTGTTAGGTAAGTATTATTATTCCTGTTTTCCAAATGAGGCAACATAGCTCCAAGTGGTCAGATGACTTGGAAAGAGTCACAGAAATACTAAATGACACAGCCAGAACTTAACTCAGGTCTGGTGTTGTTTTCTCTCTTTCTCTGTCTGTCTTTGCCTTTGTCTCTCTTTCTGTTTTCCTCTCACTGACTGACATAAATTCAAGCTCTTTCCTGCTTGGAGTAAGACGTCTGAGATATGAAAGGAGGATATCAGATATTACCCACCAAGCTTTTGATAACCTCAAACTCAGCAAGCTTTAGTTTTGTAAATTCCCAGTCTCTTTTTCCTGGAAAATTGTTAGACATCTGAGAAGAGGACCATCTAGTATGTGAATGTTACACTGGAATAATCAATTCTGAATGAGATTAGAATTACATTTCACAGTCTTTGGCCATAAACAGATTAAAAACCCAGCATGACAAAAAAGAAACCAAAAGTGTTTTTGACAAAGACTACAGAACAATGAATTTTTTTTCTGTCATTCAACTATCAAATAAATATTCATTAAGCATAAAACATTGTGGTAGGCACTAGGAGTAATAAAAATTGTGGACAAACTAGAGTTCCTTTCCTAATTGTGTCTTATTCATTCTATGTCCTGTCAGCTCAAACACATGACCTTAAACAATATCACATCACACAGTAAGTGTACTACTATTAAAAAGCAAAACATTAAAATGACAGGCCATTAACAGTCTCGGGGAAGGAAGAAGAGAGTCAGGGAAAACTATCATCTAACTAATGCCTAGGCTTTTGCCATAGTCTTCTGGTTGGTCTCCCTGCCTCAAGTAGGGAAATTTGTCACTCCAATTTGTCCTTTATTTAGCTGCTAAAATGACTTTCCTAAAGTTCCATTCTTACCATATCACTCTCCTGTTCACTGAACTCCAGTGACAGGTAATAAGTTATCTCCAGGATCAAATATATAGAAACTCCCCTGTCTGGCATTTAACACTCTTCATAACCTGACATCTTACATTTGTACTGCGATTAAACTTTGCTGCTTCATACAGTCTAGGATCATTCAGGTAATACTAGCTTATTTGTAACTGCTCGAACATTTCACCTTATCTCCCATCTTCGTGCTTTTGCACTGGCTGTGCCTCATGCCTGGAATACTCTGCCCCTGCTCCTTTATCTCTTGATCTCTCTTCCTTCATCCTTCAAGACTCAGCTCAACTTCCACTGTCTGCAAGAGGTTGTTTCCAATCCATCCCCAGATGCTAGAGGCTTCCTCTCTGAGATGAACTTCCATCTACTCTATATATAGTTTGTGCTTAATTATTTACATGTTGTTTCTTCCCATTAGACTATGTTCCTTGAGGGCGGGGACTGGTTTTGCTTTTCTTTGTATCCCCAGAACTCAGGATAGTGCTGGCACATGGTAAGCCTTTAGTAAATGATTGTTGACTGACTGACTAGTAGTGGTTGATTTGCCAAGAAAAATGATCCTTAGTCTACAAAGACCAGAAGAGAAATAGCTAACATGGAGCTGTCTCCCTGCAAAAGAAGATGCTCTGAGAGTACCTGGTACCCTTAATGAGTTCAGGTCACTTGGCCAAAATGAATCCAATGCTAAGCTAATAAAAGAGTTGCAAATGTGAGAAAAAGAGAATTGTAGAAATGTAAATATTTCTTAGTTTTGAAAAAGAGGAAGAGAACAATCTGAAAACTTATTTCTTATTCCTAACAATTCTAGAATGTATTTTTTTTAAAGCCAAAGTCTGCCACACACAATTTATTAATATATAAATATTACTGCCTGGAGAGAGGTCCAAATGGGCAAAGTTTCTCCTGCTAACTGAAATGCTATCACCCAAGCAATTGATTTAGAAAAAAAAAACACATTTGTATTTTGAACCTGACAAATAAAAATAAATATGGGCATTCTATATACAAAGAACAACAGAAATGTATGAAAATATGAACCTCTATTACATATAGCTTGTATTTTGAAAAATATTTAACAACTTTTTTCAAAGATATATTGCTTGTCTCTAACTTTTCCTTTCTACATTAAAAACACTTCTCTTCCCCTTTTTGGGCATCATTATTATTAGTGTTGTCTTCCATCTTCTCTTCAGAAAAAACAGACACAAAAAACAAACCAACAAAATAAAAGATCTTTGTAACATAAACGTAGTCAATCAAAACAAATCCATTTGTTAGCCATGTCTGAAAATGAACTTCTCATTCTGTACCACCAGTTCATCCACTGATGGATGGTTGTCAGAAAGTAGGTAGTATGCCTTATCACTGGTAATCTGGAGTTGTAATTTTTCATTGTTATTGATCATCGTCTTTCAAAGTTGTTTTCCTTACAGTATTGTAGTCAACGTATAATTGTTTTCTGGTTTTGT
This sequence comes from Phascolarctos cinereus, assembly GCF_003287225.1. Taxonomy (NCBI): domain Eukaryota; kingdom Metazoa; phylum Chordata; class Mammalia; order Diprotodontia; family Phascolarctidae; genus Phascolarctos; species Phascolarctos cinereus. The sequence goes on along the minus strand of NW_027555514.1, from coordinate 177,151,442 downwards.
TCACTTTATTCAGTTTTAGTTTTACTCAGCAGCAGTTGGTATAGTTTTCCTAAGTTTCTCTGAATCCATCCCTTTCATCATTTAAGAAATGGTATTCCATTATTTTCATATACATAATTAGTTAAGCCATTCACCAAATAATGGGTACTGTGTGCTTTACTTTCTAGTTATTCACCACACTAAAAAATGCTTTTATGACTTTTTAAACAAATGGGTCCTTTATTTTTTTTTTGATCTTTTTGGAGTATATAACTAGTAGTGGTCACATTGGTTCAAAGGATATACACAGTTTGGTGATGAGGTATAGTTTCAAAATGCCTTCTGTAATAGCTATACAATTCACTGCTTCACTAACACTATGTTAATGTGCCTGTCCTCTCATCCCTTTCAACAATTGTTGTATTTACTGACCTGAGTATGAAGTAAGTACTCAGAGTTTTTTAAAATTTGTATTTTTTAATTATATATTTTAAGCATTTAAAAAATGATAACTTTAATTTCTTCCCTTGAGAACTACCTCTTCATAACCATTGACTAGATACTAAGAAATGGCTAAATGGCTATTTTCTTTAATTTTTAAAATTATTTCCCAATTATATATAACATTTTTAGCAATCATTTTTCAAACTTTAAGTTCCAAATTCTTTTCCTCCTTGCCACTCCTTGAAAAGGCAAGCACATTGATTTCTAATTTAGATGTGAGGTCATGCAAAACATATTCCCATATTAGCTATGTTTAAAGAAAACAGGAACAAAACAAAATAACAAAAATAAAACAAAAAAAAGCATTCTTCAATCTTCAGTGCACTGAATCCATCATTTCTCTGCCTTACAGTTTTACTGGCAATTTTTGTCAATTTTGAGTTCTAGCCCCCAAAGGTTGCATCTTTTAGTTTATTGAACACTAGATTATTGTGGTCATTTACTGCTGTGTATTGTGTACCTGATCTATTCCACTGATTCTCCACTCTATTTCTTTGCCAATACCAGATTGTTTTGATGATTACCACTTTGTAATATAGTTTGAAATCCAGAACTGCAATGCTACCTTCCTTCATATTTTTTCTCATTGATTCCCTTGACATTTTGGACTTTTTGTTCTTCCAGATAACTTTTGTTATTATTTTTTCTAGCTCTGTAAAATCATTCTTTGATAGTTTGATTGGTATGGCATTGAATAAGTAAATTAACTTAGGTAGAATTGTCATTTTTATTATATTGGCTTGACTTACCCATGAGAAATTAATATTTCTCCAATTGTTTAGAACTGTCTATATTTGTGTGAAAAGCATATTGTAATTGTATTTATATACTCCCAGAGTTTTTCTTAGCAGGTAGCCTCTGAAATATTTTATATCATCTGCAATACTTTAAAGGAAATTATTCTTTCTATCTCTTCTGGCTGGTTTTTTTGGTGGTATGTAGAAATGCTGATGACTTATGTGGGTTTATTTTATATCTTGCAACTTTGCTGATGTTGTTAATTGTTTCAACTAGATTTTTGGTTGATTTTCTAAGGTTCTCTAAGTGTACCATCATGTCATCTGCAAAGGGTAATAGTTTTGTTTCCTCATTGCCTATTTTTCAACATAACTAGCATTTCTAGTACAATATTAATAATAATGGTGATAATGGACATCTTTGTTTCACTCTTGATCTTATTGGAAAGACTTCAAGTTTATCCCCATTACAGATAATGATTGCTTTTCATTTTAGTGGATACTACTTACCATTTTAAGAAAGGCTCCATTGATTCCTATGCTTCTAGTGTTTTCAATAGTAATGGGTGTTGTATTTTGTCAAAGGCTTTTTATGCATCTATTCACAAAATCACATATTTTCATTGTTATTGTTATTTATATTGTGAGTTATGGTAATAGTTTTCCTAATATTCCTGATAGAAATCCTATGTGGTCAAGTGTACGATCTTTGTGAAATATTGCTGTAATCTCCTTGCTATTTATTATTTTTTTTCTCTCCAGATTTCTCCATCCTTGCTATATATTATTTCAAATTTTTGTATTGATATTCATTGAGGAAATTGGTCCATAGTTCTCTTTCTCTGTTTTTGTTCTCCCTAGCTTAGGTATCAAAATTATATTCTTTTCATAAAAAAAGAATTTTGTAAGACTCTTTTATGTATTTTTTTCAATTAGTTTGTATAGTATTTGGGTTAATTGTTTCTTAAATGTTTGGTAGAATTCACTTGTGAATCTATTTGGTCCTAAGGATTTTTTCTTAGGGAGCTCATTTATGACTTTCTCAATTTCTATTTTCTAAGATAGGGTTATTTAACTATGGTATTTCCTCTTCTGTTAATCTGGGCAGTTTGTATTTTTGTAAATATTTGCCATTCTACTTAGATTGTCAGTTTTACTAGCATGCAATTAGATAAACTAACTCCTGCTAATTGCTTTAATTTCATCTTCATTGTTGGTGCATTCACTCTTTTCACTTTTAATATTGGTAATTTGGTTTTCTTTTTTTAAAATCAAATTAATCAATGGTTTATCAGTTTTATTGTTTTTGCCCCCATAAAACCAACTCTAAGTTTTATTTATCAGTTTAATGTTTTTTTTTAAACTTTCTATTTTATTAATCTCTCCCTTGATTTTCAGGATTTCTATTTGGGTATTGAATTGGAGATTTAAAATTTGTTCTTCTAGTTTTTTTTTTTTAGTTGCAAGCCCCATTCATTGATCTCTCTTTTATTGATTTACATATTCAGAGATATAAATTTTCCCCAAGTGCTGCTTTGGCTGCATTCCATAAATTTTGGAATGTTGTCTTATTGTGTCATTCTCTTTAATGAGAAAATTGATTGTTTCTGATTTGTTCTTTGACACATTCTTTTGGATTAGATCATTTAACTTCTAATTGGCTTTTAATCTTTGCTCCCACAGCCCTTCATTAAAAGTAATTTTTATTGCATTATGATCTAAAGAGGGTACATTTAATATTTTTGCTTTTTCTGCATTTGGTTGTGAAGTTTTAATACCTTAATATATAGCCAATTTTTGTGAAGGATCCCTGTACAACTGGTAAAAAGATATACTTTCTATTCCCATTAAGTTTTCTTTAGAGGCCTCTCATATTTAAATTTTCTAATATTCTGTTCATCTCTTCACATCTTTCTTATTTATTTTATGGTTAGATTTATCTAGCTCTGAAAGGGAAAGTTGAGGGCCCCAACTTGTATAGTTTTACTTTCTATTTCTTCCTGTAATTAAAAAATTTAGATGCTATCCTACTTGATGCATATATGTTCAGTATGATACTAATTCATTGTCTGTGGTTCCCTTTAGCAAGTTGTTGTTTCCCTACTTGTCCTTTTTAGTTAGGTCTATTTTTGCTTTTGCTTTATGTGCGACCATGATTGCTACCCCTGCCTTTTTTACTTCAGCTGAAGCAAAGTAGATTCTGCTCCAGTTTCTTATTTTAAATCTTTGTTTTAAATGAGTTTCTTGTAAACAACATATTGTTGATTTCTGGTTTCTAGTACATTCTGCTATTCACTTCTGTTTTATGAGTAAATTCATCCCATTAGCATTCATAGTTATAATTGGTAACTGTGTATTCCCTCCATCTTATTTTCTTCTGTTTATCCTTTTCTCTCTCTTTTTATCCTGTTCCCTCCTCTAAAGTCTGTTTTGCTTCAGACCACTAGCTTCTTTCTTCTCCCCTCCCTCTTATTACTTTCCCTTTCTATTATCCCCTTTCCCTCCTACTTTCCTCTTGGTTAAGATAGATTTCTCTTACCAATTTTGTGAGTGTGTGTGTGCACACGCTTATGTGTGTGTGTGTGTGTGTGTGTGTGTGTGTGTCTGTGTGTCTGTGTGTATTCTATTTTGGAACCAATTTAAGATGTAAGGTTCACATGTTGCCCGACACTCCCTACCATTTTCCCTTTCACTGTAAAAACTTTTGCACCTCTTTCATGTGACATAATTTTTCCTATTTTTTGTCTTCCTTCCCCATTTTCCCAAGGCGTCCCTCTTTCTACCCTATCCATTTTTTTATATCATATCAACATAATTAACACATTTTCACACCCTCTTTCTATATGGAATCCTTTTAACTGTCCAAATAATGATAAAGTTCTTAGATAATACCTGTATTGTTTTATCATATAGAAAGAAACACAATTTATCCTTATTGAGTACCTTATGATTTCTCTTTCATGTTTACCTTTTATGCTTCTCTTGTAATTGAAAGTTATAGTTTCTATTCAGCTCTGGTCTTTTCATCGGGACAGCTTGAAACTGCTCTATTTCATTCAATATTCATTTCCCCCCTTGTTTTCCCAGTTTTGCTGGGTAGGTTATTCTTGATTGTAATGCCAGCTCTTTTGCTTCTGGAATATCATCTTCCAAGCTTTCCACTCCTTTAATATGGTTGCTGTTAAATCTTGCGTGACCTTGACTGTGCCTCTGTGGCTTGGTATTTGAATGGTCTCTTTCTTGCTAGATGAAGTATTTTCTCTTTAACCTGGGGTCTCTGGAATTTGGCTATAATATTTCTGGGAGTTTTCATTTTGGGATCTCTTTCAGGTGGTAATTGGTAGAGTCTTTTAATTTCTATTTTACCTCCTGGTTGTAAGATATCAGGCAGTTTAACTTGATAATTTCTTCAAATATGATCTATAGGTTCTTTCTCTACTTGTAACTTTCAGATAATCCAATAATTCTTACATTATCTCTTTGAGCTCTTTTCCAGGTAAGTTGTATTTCTGATGGAATATTTCACATTTTCTTTTATTTTTTCATTCTTTGGACTTTATTTCTTGATATTTCATTGAATCATTAGCTTCCTTTTGTTCAATGTTAATTTTTAACACTTATTTTCTTCAGTGAGCTTTTATATCTATTTTTCCATTTGACCAATTCTGCTTTTTAATGAGTTTTCTTTTTTTTTTTAAAAGGAGTTATTTTCATCAGTGAATTTTTTTGTACCTCTTTTTCCATTTTGCCAGTTCTGGTTTTTATTGTGTCCCTTTGACCAAACTATTAATTGTCTTTTCATAATTTTCTTCCTTTGTTTCATTTATTTGCCTAATTTTTCCTTTACCACTCTTATTTGACTTTGAAAATTATTTTTAGCTGTCTCAGGAATTTTTGTCAGGCTTGTGTCCAATTCACATTTAAAGAAATAATATTTCCCCCAATTAGACACAAAAACAGTTTTTAACATTCATTTTTGAAAATTTGAATTCCAAATTCTCTCCACCCTTCCCCCCTCCCTGAGATAATATGCAATCTGATAGAGATTATATATCACATTTTTTTCTTCAAGGCTTTGTTTGTGTTCTTTTGAGATCATTGTCTTCTTCTGAGTTTATATCTTGATCTTCCCTGTCACTGAAGTACCTTTTAATGTTCAAATTCTTTTTTGTTGTTGTTGTTGTTTGTTCATTTTTCTACCCTATTTCTTGATTTAAAACTTTCTGTTAATGTTGGGCTCTATTTCCAGAGTTGGGGGGGAGGGGCTCTCAATCAAGTTTAAGGCTTTTTTGTGCTGCTGTTTTCAGAACTAGTTCTAAGGATTTGGATGTTTTTGGTGCTTGCAAGGTGGTTTAATCTGGGATGAGGTATGGTCAAAGGTCTTTTTGTCTTTAGTCCTTTTTCATGAAGGACCCCTGATCCTTTGGGATTGCAATTGATACTGCTCCTCATGGCCCCTCCTCCCTTGAGACTGGAAATGCTTCTGTTCCTCAGTGTTTTTGATCCCTTAAGGCTGGAAGTGATACTACCCCTCAGGGCTTTCACTACTTGTTGACCAAAAATGCTCTACTCTGTCCTTGAACTTGTCAAGCAGAATTTGTATCCAGCACTCTGCAATCTCTTTCTGATCAATTGCCAAGTCCCCTTACCATTTCTAACTTGGGAGCTCTTAAAGCTGATGCTGCTTCTGTCTCTACCACCTAGTCCCACCACTGGTGTTTCATCTATGTGGACTCTGGGCCAGCCTCCTCCCCCTATGTCATAGATTTCTCTTTCCAACTTCCTATGTTATCTTTGGCTGGAAGAAGGTCTCATTCTGCCCTTTTTGTTTCTTGCTCTGCCAGTCCATGCTTTAATTTGCAGTGTTATTTTAAAATTGCTTGGAAGAGAATGTTGGGAGAGTTCAGCTGAGTGCTTCTCTACTGCACCATCTTGGCTCCACCTCCTGAAATCCTTTTCTTTATATTTTGAGTCTATTCCCATTATACATTGGATATGAGACATTTTTATCAGAAAAAAACTCACTGCCATGATTTTCTTCCATTACCTATTTCCCATCTAATTTTAACAGCATTGCTTTTGTTGTGTTGAAGATTTTTCTGTAATCAAAATTTTCCTGTCATTCTCTTGACCCTGTTCCATCAAGAGCTCTTTCCCTATCCATTTTTCAAAAGGCATTTCCTTTCGCTCTTCAATTTGCTTGTGATATGATCTTTTCTATTATCCATTTGGTCTAGTAGGTCTAGTATCCATTTGACACTGATTGTGGTAGATGATGTGAGAAAATCATTCTAACTTTAATTTCTGCTAGATTGGTTTCCAGGTTTCCTAGCAGTTTTTGTCAAAGTCTTTGTTCAGAAGTTTCTTTCTTTCATGTCTTCTGTACCTAATTTATTCCAATGATGAACTATTCTGGTTTTTAACCAGTACTAAAGGGTTTCTATATTGTAGTATAGTTGTGCTGGGTCTTCTTGCTTCCCACTTTTTTCCTTGAGATTCTTGATCTTGTATTCCTTCAGGTAAATTTCATTTATTTTAGTTTCATATGGCAATCCTTTGATAAATTGATACATCAATGAATAAATGAATTAATTTATGAAATATGGTTATTTTCATTATATTGCTATTTCTTAACTATGAGCCATATGAATTCCTTTCCATTTATGTTAATTTATTTTATGTAATAAAGGTTTTTTTTTTTTTTAGAAACAAGGGTATCCTGAGGGTACTTCTACAGTAAACTTGTGTCCCTTTGGGTTGAAGTTTTGCTTCCTAGGTGCTTTCTTAAAATGTGATGTTTGTACCAGGATATTGTGCATTTAGTATAGTTCTAGTACATAATACTGTAGCTTTAAATGTATAGTCTCTCTCCAGTGAGGTGATAGATGGTGGAAGGTAATGTCTGGTGATTCAGAAAGAACTATGAAATTAATTTCCATTTAGGCATTAATGTGTGGTATTTTCACATCTGTGTAGTTACTTGTGGGGAAAATAAATATATCAATTTCTCTCAGTAGATGGGTATGTCCTAAAATAGATCTTCCTGTTCTTTTTGTTAGGTTTTGATTAAGAATAGAAATACTATATATAGACCTAAAGGGCAAAGAAAAACAGAGGTTTTGAGGAGTAATTAGACTAACTCCATATATAGAACTTTCATGAGGGCCTAGGTTAAATTCTGGCTCCACTGCTTTATATGATTAAGCATCTAGAACTGGAAAGGGACATTGGAGGCCATCTGGGCCTGTTCCCTCATTTCATAGATGAGTCATGTGAGACCTAAGAAGGTTAAATAACCCAACCAAGGTCACCTGGCTAATGTTAGGAGCAGGGTTTGAATCCTTTGATTTCAAAGCCAGTGCTCTTTTAATTATATCATACTCCTCTCCTGTCCCCAATACATACACTTGATAGCTTTGTAATCTTGGGCAAGTAATTTTCCTTTTCTGTGCTTCAGTTTATTTATATAAAGTAGCTGAAAAACATCTATGTTCCCTTTCAGGTCTAACTCTTGCCATTGGATAAAGTGCAAGGTTTAGCAATATAAATTAAGGGAATACATGGTAAGTTCATCTTTTAAGCAAAATGTAAAAATATAGAAACTTATAAAGCTATGTCTCATGTTGCTGTGGATTATCAGACTTTCAAGTTAGTGCTGAATACAAGATCTGTAGATGACAGTTAACAACTGACATCTAAAAAAATCATAATAAAAGAAAGAATTTTGCCAAGGGAGGGTTATTAAAATTTAATTTGGGTAACTCCATATACTGTTTGCTAAGAGAAGTGTTAAAGGAATTAAGAAAGTATTTTTTTCCTGAAATAATTTTTTTTAAAGTCTCTGAAGAGTTTTGTAAAAGATTACTAGGTAAGGATCATCCAAAAAATGAATTGGTAGGTTTTTTTTTTTATTATAGATCTAATGTTAGACTGCTGATTCTCAAAGAACTCAAAGATTTATAGACTACAAAGAATTCCTTCCCCCCAATATCATGAATACTTTTTTTTACAAGAAGAAAGTCAGGAAATGTTGAACACAGCAATCACTAAATAACAGCATAAAAGGTAATGTTTAATATCTAGTAATAATCAATAATTAGCATTTAAATAGTACCTTAAGGTTTGCAAAGTGCTTTACACATGTTCACTCATTTGATCCTCACAATAAACTAGTGAGGAAGGTGCTATTATCATGATAGAGGTTAAGTGACTTGCCCAGGGTCATGCAGCTACTAAGTTGTCTAAATTAGGATTTGAACTCAGGTCTTCCTGACTCTAAGCCATTTGTATAAGAAAGTAGAACTATATCTAATCTAAAGAAAACAATGATGGGAAAAAAAGAACAAGTGAAATAGACTAATTTATAGGTGAGGTCTGTTCTTGAGGTAACATACATTTTTCCTACTAGTTTTAGAAAAAAAGTATTGATCCCTTTTTGTTTTATTTTACCATCACTTCTGAATTTATGCGTCTTCTGTCAATTACCCAGTGAGCCATCCTTTGTGACAAAGAAAATAAGCAAGCTGAGTAGAACTATATATTATATCAACTGAGTCTGATGGTATATGCAATTTTTACACCCATAAACTTCTGCCTTTGTAAGGGAGAACTACATTTTTTTGATTCTCAGGGACCAAGATTGGTCATTGTGTTTATACAATGTTCAGTTGGGTTTTTTCGGTTGTGCTCTTCATTTACATTATTGTAGTTTCTACATATATTATGTATGTTGTTTTTTTTGGTTCTGCTTTATGTAACAGGGATGATCAAGGAAATTCTGATTTTTTGGACTGGAGCGTTTGTCTCACATGGAACTATATATTAGTTTTGTCCCCTTGATGAGGGATATCTGCCTTACTGGCATAACACAAACTCTCAGTTGGTCCCTAGTGTAAAAGAAGAGTTAGCACTGGAAAAGCAACCCAATGAAGAAGGGTCCAAAGGAAAATGCAACCTTACTCTTAAAAGCTATAGTGGGGAGCCTCTCCAACTGGAATCCATCACTCCCGAGGCTCAATGGCCAAGCTTATTTGACATAGCCTCCTAAGAGATGTCTGAATCCAACAAATCAGAGGTTCCCTTTACCACCTTTAATTCACTCTATATTAACTTATTTACATTAGTTCATACTGTATTCCCATTTTCTGCATTCTTCATGTTTATTACCAGTAATATTCTATTACATCAACATACTACAGTTTGCTTCACTGTTCTTCAGTAGACAGATAATTAATTTGTTGTCACAAGAAGTGCCGCTATGATGATTAGTATATGCATGGAGTCTTTCTGCCTTTGCTGTCTTTGGGGTATATGCCTACCAGTAGAATCTCTGGGTCAAAGAAAGATGACTCAGAAAAGAAGGTTATTGCAACCAAAATCCTTAGCAATGTCAAATTGTTTAACATCAGAAGTGCATATCATTTTATTAGTGGAAATGATATTAAAGAATATGTATTAATATCTACCCTACTATTATGCACTGAAGGCCATGGGACTTTTCCATCTGACTTGTAACTGATACCTTCTATATATGTTCTCTTTCCTATTAGAATGTGAGCTCCTCAAGGGCAGGAATTGTCTTTGTATCCCCACTGCTTGGAATAGTTCTTTGCACATAGTAAGTTCTTAATAAATTCTTCATTTATTCACTACAGATATCTTTTTCAATTTTTTTTATCATAGTTCCAAATTAACTTTCAGAATAGTTGGACCAACTCATAGTTCCACCAACAATGCATTAGTGTGTTGGTCATTCCACAAATCCCCCAACTCGGGCTACTTTGTGGGAACAATATTAAAGATATCAAAAACTGAGAAAAATATTAAACAATTGTGAAAATAAATTATGGCTATTATTATGAGTACAAAAGGTAGTCATGATGATATTCACAACCACTAATATATTTACTTATTTTCTTTTTGTAAAACTATGAGAATAATTTACCACATGTATAGTGTCCTAAAATGTTTGGTATAGTTTTTAGCTTTAATAGCTTAATAACTTTAATAATTTGGGAGAATTCTAATACTTTTGGGGATTGGGTGTTGAAGATATACTTCATGAAAATATGAGAAGGGAAGAGAGTGGCTTTTGGATATAGAACTCTACAGAAAATCACATCTATATAGTCAAAAAATTCATTGAAAAATACGAAGTAACAGAAGATCCTGCTGAGCTTATTTCTTGACTGTACAAAAGCATTTGATTTGTAGAATAAAATGTAACTTAAAGACCACCTTTCAACAGTTTCTCCCATCATTATGTTAAAGTCATGTGAGGAAAAAAGACCATAAAGGAGTCAAAAAAATCTCAGCACTTCAAAAATGGAAAGGGTCTTAAAGAGAATTATGATCAGAGTGTAGCTGAACAAGACGCTCTTCTAAATTATACTTCTCATGTATCTGGCTTTTGCTTTAAAACCTCTACTCAGGGGAATTTGTTATTTGGTGAGGCAGTTCATTCCACTTTAGGAAGATTCACCCCCCCCCCTTCCTTAAGCCTCTCTTTGCTTCTTTAAGTTTTCTCATCAAGGAGGACTCTGGCAAGAATCTTGACAGCAATGATTAAGAGAAACATCCCCCTGTCATTGTCACAAAACAATCTATTTCTTTTACCTTTATAGAGATGCATCATGGAGGCATCCTTGAACTCCTAGGTTATAACCTCCTCTTATTATATAACCTGGAAATTTTCAGTCAGCTCTTCTATGAGCAATGGACCCCCCACCCTGTAAATCTCAGCTGGAAAAGAATCAGCACCTGGTTCTTTGCCACACAAAAGGAGCCTACAGCAAATTGGGATGTTTTGAGTACTGTGGGTAAGTTCACTTACCTTGGCAGTGTACTTTCCAGGAATGTGCACATTGATAATAAGATTGATGCAGGCATTGCCAGAGCTAGCTTAATGTTTGGGAGACTCTGAAGGAAAATGTGGGAGAGAAGAGATATTAGACTGACTCCCAAACTGAAGGTCTACAGAGCCATTGTACTAACCTTATTATTGTATAACTGTGAGTATACCAATGCGATGCCAGGAAAGTGAATCACTTCCATTTGGATTTTCTTAGAAAGATTCTTAGGATCATCTGGCAAGATAAGAAACCAGGCACTGAGGTCCTTTCTCAAACTAGACTGCCAAGCATTCAAACTCTACCATAGAGAGTACAATTCTGATGGGCTGGCTATGTGTTGTTCCAATGCCAAACATGTGCTTTCCCAAAAAAAAAGAATTTATGGAGAACTCACAAAGGGCAAGCACTCACATGGTGGTCAGAAAAGGTGATACAAGGACACTCTCCAGGTCACTCTTAAGAACTTTGGATGTAACTTTGTGACTCGGGAGACACTGGCACAGGATCAGCCAGCATTATGAGCAAAGCTCAAAAGAAATGGGAGATGTGCAAATTTAGAGAATCCTTCCAAATGTTCACATGGAATATTTATGCCTGACCTGTGGTAGAGCATTGTGCACTTGTATTGGTTTAATCAGCCACAGTTGGACACACTATAATTTGACTCTAGCATTGTGATGTCATTTTGCTCCTCTTGGAGAATGAAGGACAACAATCAACCAAGGCTTCTCATACCAATTGTTAGGTTTATCCTCTGGGGCCAAGCAGAAATGACTGAATCATTCCAGTGCCAATCCTTCAGGTACTTGAAGACAAATAACATATCTACATTAAATTTTCTCTTTTTTTCTTGGCTAAATGCTTTCATTTCCTTCAATTGATTTCCATCACTATCTCAGTTAACATTGGGATGCTCTCCAGATCACTGGTGTGAATAAATAATGAGAGAATAAGACTGAAGCAAATGACTAAGATATCGCACTATTGCAGAATATAACAGGACTATCACCTCTCTAGTCCTGGATACTGTGACTCTCTAATTGAAGCATAAGATATATAACTTTGTGGGGTTTTTTTGATTTGGTTATATATTTTTAGCACTTATTTTTTTAAATTGAGTTCCAAATTCTCACTCTTACTCAAGCCCCTCTCCTACCCGTTGACAAGGCAAATGATATATCAAATATACATGTGGAATCATGTATAACATATTTCCATATTAGTCATGTTGCAAAAAAATAAGCAAGTGAAAAAAATATTTCAGTTTATGCTCAGAATTCATCAGTTCTTTCTCTGAAGGGTGGATGGTATTTTTTTTTTTAATATCAGTCCTTTGGAATTATCTTGGATCATTTTATTGAACACAGTTGTTTTTACAGTTGTTCATTATATTATTGCTGTTACTTTGTACAATGTTAGTCTGGTTCTGCCCACTTCACTTCATGTCAGTTCATATAAGTATTCCTAAGCTTTTTCCCTGAACCATCCTGTTTCTCATTTTTTATAGCACAACAGTATTCCATCATAATCACATGCAACAACTTGTTTAGCCATTCCCCAGTTAAAGTGTATCCCCTGAATTTCCAAGTCTTTGCTTCTACAGTGCTACTATAAATATTTTATACATATAGTTCCTCTTCCCTTCACTCTGATCTCTTTGGAATACAAACCTAAGAGTGGTATTACTGGGTCAAAGGGTATGCATGGTTTTATAATCCTTTGGGTGTAGTTCCAAATTGATCTTCAGAATGGTTGGACCAGTTTTTATTTTTCCACATCCCCTCTAGCTTTTGTCATTTTTTTCTTTTTGTTTGTTTTGTTAGCCAATCTGATAGGTGTGAGGTATCACCTCAGGGTTGTTTTAATTTATATTTCTCTAATCAATAGTGATCTGGAGTGTTTTTCATGTGATAATTTTAAATTTTTCTGCTTGTTTATTTCCTTTGAATATTTATCAATTGAGGAATGGCTTTATTTTTATAAATTTGACTCAATTCTCTATATATTTGAGAAATGAGGCCTTTATCAGAGAATCTTGCTGTGAATTTCTCTCTCATTTTCCTACTTCTAATTTTGGCTAAATTGGTTTTATTTGTGCAAAGTGTTTCATGTAATCAAATCTATTTTACTTCATTTGACCCTCTCAATCTCATATTTGGACATAAACTCTTCTCTTATCCATGGGTCTTACAGGTAAAATGTTCCATGCCACCCTAATTTGCTTATGTTATCCTTTATGTCTAAGTCATGTAACCATTTTGGCTTTATCTTGGTATGTATACGTTATGAGATTCTGGTCTGTACCTAGTTTCTGCCAAACTGTTTTTTTAACATATAACATTGTCAACTCAGTTGAACCTGTTGTTAAATGATACACTCTGGATTTTTTCCTTCATATGAACTGTCCAGCTACTTTTCCCCTACCCCTCTCCTATTGAACTTGCAAATGACCGTCACATAGTTATTTATATCAGAGTTGGACTTAAACTGAGATGTTCTTGAATCTGAGGCCAGTTCTTTTTGTCATGCTGTTCCTAATCTATCGCTGTCTATGAATTTATCCAAGTCATTGGTTAAAATTTTGAAACAATACAGAAGCAAGCACCAATCTCTTCATGAAACATCAATGGTGCAGTCTACTGGAGATTTACTTTTAAGATGATATACAATTATTAATCAGTCAACAGATACTTATTGGATACCTATTGGGACCCAAATATAAAGAAGAGAAGAATAAAGACAAATCAACAAGCATTTACTTTCTATTTGCCAGACATTGTACTAAACATGATTAATACAAAGAAAAGTAGTACTTCTTCTCAAGGAACTTATATTGTAATTATTTAGTCTGGCCATTAATCCAATTTTGTATTGGATTGTACTAATCTTAGTAAATTGCTGTGTCTTACCCCCCCCCGAAAATGTTAATACTTCTTGTACAGTTGTCTAGTGAACAACTCTTCTCCAAGACAGTGCTATAATGGCACATCTATAAAATCTGTTGTCAGCCATGTACTTGAATCCTGTACAGTTTGGCAGGACTGCTATAGAACTTGCTTTAAAGTTATTGAAATGTAGATTTTCTCTGTCATGAGAGATGAGTAGTAATAAAAGTCAAGGGGTTCAGAGTGCTACTCTGTGAAATTCAATTCCTTTTGGGAGTAGTCATGGTGACCACATTGGGTGCTAATCTATTGAAGAGGAAAAGAATATGGAAATAATGTAATTAGACAATGGAAGTGACAGGTTCTTCCTTTTTGTTGAATGATTTTGTAATGTTGGTATCTGATAGTGGCTTTGGAACCTATTTCTGGATTCAGTTTTATTTATTTTCCTACATCTAGTTTTCATCCAGGTGCTAGTTGAGTTCATCAAAGTTTGGCCATGTTTCCCCCTTTCCACCCACATCTTCAACATGGTAAACATTTTAAATGCTCTTTAAATTGACTTAAGTGTTCTTTAAGTTTCAGAATGTTAAGTGTATTTAAAATGTCACGTTATTTATTTTTGCAATCACAACTTTATGTTTAAGTGGAATCTTAGGAAATGTTTTGACCAATTATATTTTTTCTCTTATTTTTTGTTTATATTAGAGAGATAGATAGCTAGTGAGAGAGAGAGAGAGAGAGAGAGAGAGAGAGAGAGAGTGTGTGTGTGTGTGTGTGTGTGTGTGTGGTCCTGTTAGCTCTGCTCTGATCATCAGGAGAGCTGATTGTTTTTTCTTTTGTAAATGCCATTCTTAAAATCTACATTCATACCATATAATGCAAGGAGGAGCTATGAGTGCTGAATGTAGTATGAAGTTTATTGTTTTAATTGCAACCAGGATGATTTGTAGTATTTAACAATTCTAGTGCCATTTATCTTTCATGTTTATAACTCTGGGACTGTATAAGCAAATAGATTATAACTCTGTACCTGAATGTACTCCTCTACAGTTTTATTGGTAATAAAAAGGCATGCTGACTCTTTTGAGAACTGATTCTGTTTTTTACCTTCTCTATTGCTGTGGGAGAGATGAAATGAGGCTTGTTTTCATGACTTTGCAGCTCCTACTCACTATTCCTTTGGGTGGCATATTCAGTTTTCTTTTTTCCCCCCCTAGACTCTTGCTTCTTTGAATGGCTGCCTTTTGAGATCCAAATGATCTAGAAGTTAGCAGCAACACAATGAGTGTGTGCAGTTGGCAAATGGAGATAACTCAGTAGGAAATATTCAAATCATACATTCACCATACCACCTGAGATGAGCCTAGAAGGAAGCTAGGGATTCTAAGAAGTGAGGTTGAAGAGAGAGTGATTTCCTGGCATGGGGGACAGACTAAAGAGTTTTCCTTGAGTCAATCAGGAGCCAAACAAGACTTTGGAACAGAAGAGTGATATGTCTAATCAACAAGCATTTATTTACCACCTGCTATTTGCCTGGTACTGGGTATATACAAAGAAAAAAATGAAACCATTCCTGCCCACAATCAGCTTACTTTCAGGGTAGATAAAATTTACATCTATAAGCATATGCAAAATATCTTTTTAAGAAACAGAGAGCATTAGCAAATGGGAAAACAGGAAAAGCCTCAGGTAGGTGGCATTTGAGCTGAGTCTTGAGGGAAACCAGGGATTATAGGAGATTGAAGTAAAAGGGGAATGCTTTCTGCTTATGGGGGAATAGTGTATTCAAAGGAAGACTCTGTGTGTGAAGCATCAACAAGGCTAATATTTGAAGAGTTCCAGAAGGGAAGCAATGTACATTAAGGTTGGAAAGGTAGGTTGGAGCTAGGTTGAAAAAGCCTTTAAAATGTCAAAGAGTGGAGTTCATGTTTAATCTTAAAGGTGATAGGGATCCACTGCAATTTTATTGAACATGGTAGTGATGTGGTTATACTTGTCCTTTAGAGATACCACTTTGCTAAATGTGTGGGAATCTATTTCAGTAGTCCAGACAAAAGGTGTTGAGAATCTGTGTAAGTAGATGGAAAGTTGATAGATGTCAGAGAAGTTATACAACTGGGGACAATTATAAGGCTGTAAACCTAGGTGACTGGAAGGATTGAAGTATGCTCAGGAGAATCATGAAAGTTTGGTGAAAAGGTGAATTTGGGAGGAAATAAATTTTGGAGACATTGGGTTTTAGATGCCTATGGGAAATACGAGTGGAGTTGTCTAGTAGCAAGCATTTGACTGAGCTAGCCAGTGCTGGAGTGTAGTGCTGGAAATAGAGAACTGGTAGTGATTTGGAAAGAGGTAATAATTGAAGCTAGAGGAACTCCTGAAATTACCCAGAAAGAGTAAATAAGAGCAAAGAGTGTAATAGACATGCCTTGGAGGATACTGAATGCTAAAGAACGGGAAAATAGATGAAGATTCAGTAAAAGACATTAAGAAATAGTGATCAGTCACTTAGGAAAGGCAAGAAAGATCAGTATCACAGAAGCCATGGGAAGAAGGGCACCTAGTGGTATACTGAATTGAGCACTGGGCCTAGAGTTGGGAAGACCTGAATTCAAATCTGGCCTCAGATACTTACTAGCTATGTGACTCTGGGCAAATTCCTTAACCTCTGTTTGCCTTAGTTTCTTCATATGTAAAATGGGAATAATAATAACACCTAATTCTTAGGGTTGTTGCAAGGATCAAATGAGATAACATTTCTAAAATGCTTAGCCTATGTACTTGGCACATAGTAGGTGATATAGAAATATTAGATGATTGTTATTATGCGAGATAATAATTGTAAAGTAAGTGCTTGGCACATAGTAAGTGCTTATAAATGTTAGTTTTTTCTTCTTATTATTATTAGGAGAGGATGTCTAGGAGGAGGGGTAATGCAACAACTTTAGACACTATAGAGAGGTCAAGTTGAATGAGTTCTGAAATAGGACATGGAAGTTACAATTGAAAGATCATTGATGACCGTATAGAAAGCAGTTTCAGTGGAGTGGGAATACACAGAATGCAAGAGTAGAGACCTTGTCCCATCCCTGAGAGCCATTTCTTACTGCTTTAAGTGAGATGTTCCTTACCCTTTAAAAACCCAATTAATATAACTGATAAGATACTCTATGCCCTGATCAGGGGGAAAAAGAAACAACTCTGAATTATGGAATCAATCAATTAAAGGTACTAACTAGGAATATGTTGAATGAAAGCAGATGACTGCCACATGTGTTCAGTTGAAGAGAATCAGCCACTCCCTATGGGACTTGGATAAAGCTTTAACTCAGCTTGATAACTGAGGCTGGCCTGCCATTGGAATACAGGTGTCGAACTCAGCTCCAGCTAAACTACTGAGAGGGAATTGCTTGGAGGCAGAGGTGGGGTGGTGACAATGGGCAACAAGGCATGATTGAGTCTTGCTCTCCTAAATACTCAAAGGATGACTTTTTGATGATTTGGGCTTCCCATTGGTGTTGTGTAGTAGTAGTTTATGGAAGTGTTTGTATTGGGAACTGAGGATAAACTAGTCACACCAATGACAGGTAGTGTCAGGACTTTACAAGGTTGTTGACCTTTGAAGCCTAGAAAAAAAGCTACGCACACTAAAGGAGAAATTCTTGAGGAATCCACATACGGAAGAAAAGAACTTCCAAAACCCAAGACCTATGAATTACCTTTTGGCCACGTGTGCTCTTAAACTTTTACCATCTTCTCTTCAGGTACCTTGTCTATGCAAGGGGAGAATGTGACATAGACTCCCAAGGGGGATGTTTATTATCCCATCTCTTCTTACTGTATCATCTCAATAAATATTCCTTTCTAAAAGCCCATTAAGTCTGGCATTAGTCAGCTACCTTCTTTGGATCCAGTCTGCCAGTATGAATGGGAGTTGGGAGAGTGAGACCATAAGGGATGTTGTGTAACAAATAATGGAAATGGGGTAATGGGGGAACAAAACAGTTCAACTAAACTAACCAACATGTCACCTGGGTTGGACTTTCTGCCCAACATCTAAGAAAAGAGGGAGGTAAATCATTGTATTTCTTCTTTGGGGTCAAGCTTGGCCATTATAATTTCATAATAGTTGATGTTTATTTGTTTGTTCTTTCCATTTACATTGTTGTAGTCTTTGTGTATATTGTTTTCCTGGCCCTGCTCGCTCTCTCTCTCTCTGTATATGTGTATATATATATATATATATATATATATATATATATATATGTATATATATGTATATATATGTGTATATATGTATACACACATATGTACACACATATATATATATATATGCATTTATACATGTGTGTGTATATATATATATATATAAAATGTATGCATGTATATATCTGATGGTTTTTAAGTTAAATTAGAAATAGTGCAAGAAAAAAATCACACTTCAGAAAACTTTCCAAAGCTTATTAGGTCCATCTCTCTGCTATTTAATTAGTTGATCTTTTGAACTAAAAGTAATACCTTTTTCCTAAAGACCTTTATACATAAGTTATTAGAAGTTACAGTCAAAAATCTCTGGATTTTCTAGCCTCAATGACATTTAAATACTTTAATAAAGTAATAACTTTTTCTCTCATTCATTTTATCTAGAAAAGACTGATACAGCATGAATAAAGCGACGTAAAATTTCTTTAAACATTTAATCTTTAGGATTATATAGTTCCTTTATTGTTCTCAGAAAAGCATGAAAATATTCCCAGATGGCATCTAGAAGAGGTGATGTTGACTTTGAAACAAAGTGGCATGTTAAGTTAATAGGACAACATAGAAGGTGTTTTATTTCATTGCAAATGTGACTACTCTATATTAAAATAGTTTAAAAAAATATTGGTAAAATTATTAAGGATACTAGAAATACCATACAAAAATTTTAATTTTTTTTCTGCCTTAAAAAAACCACATTTTAATAGTTGTGATTAGCAGAATATAAAAACAAGGAATCCTAGCATTGAAAGTGACTTGAGAGATGAGGAAGACCAGTATTTCCCCAAGCATTCTTAAAGTGTGATTTTTATGGAATCTGCCAGTTATATAACTAATTATTTGTTATAGCTATAAAATTTATAGGCCTGTAATTCTCACTGAGTGAATTTGACTTGAGATATAAGTAGTTCTTAAACTCTCCCAAACTAAAATATAGTTGAAATCTGTGTTGATGATCTGAATTTATATAGGATGAAATGATACACAAATCTCTTATTAATATCTCAATATAAATTTATTAAATACACAGCTTAAGGTAGAGATATGTGAATTTAGGTTTGTGTCTCTATGAATATTAAAGGAAATTTCTAGAATTAAAACTAAATTTTAATAAAACAAAAGTGCTTATTTCAGTAAAACTATATTTCTACTCAATTATTAATAGATTTTCATCAGATGATTTTTGAGATATGTTTTTGGTAGACTTATTCTACAAAACATTAACCCACAGTATATTTCATAGTTATTTCAGGTGCAGTTTGATTATGGAGATAGTTGTATTTTTTAAGTCCATATTCAGTTAGTGCTTTTGAGGCTGAAACAGAAACAAAATAGTATTGGGTAAAGCAAAAGTGTTTGTTGAAAAACATTCTTTTAGAAACAGTATTGACTGAGAATTCAGTTGGCCATTTCATATAGGGTCTTATACAAACTTACCTGTATGTGACTGTTATCATTTTTCCATTCCTGTGCTGATGAGTCACCACTGAATACCACTGTGGACAGTTTCTGGGCTTATAGTTAAGCCATCTTTGATGCTACAGTCCCTGTGTGACCCTGGTCATGCCAAATAACCTCCAAATGCCTCAAGCAAGTCTTTAGAACTTATCCACAAAATCATTGACCTTGGTGGCCATGTAATGAAGGGAGTTACTCATCCTGTGGCAATCAAATATCCTTTCAGGATTCCTGAATCCAAACTATACTGCCTTTGTACTGTAAACTAGTAAGCATTTATTAAGCGCCTACAGTGTCAGACATGGCAAAAGACAGCTCTGGCCCCCAAAGAGCTCATAGTCTAAAGGGCGAGACAACATGAGAATAACTATGTAAAAACAAGCAACATACAGGATACATTGGAGATAATCAACAAAGGAAAGATATCAGAATTAAAAGAGATCAGGAATGACCTCTCCTAAAAGGGGGGGGATTTTAACTGGGACCTAAAGGAAGCCAGGAGGAGGAAATGAGGGGGACATGGGAGATAGCCAGTGAAAATGCCCCCAGGTGTGAGCTGGAGTTTCTTGGATTGAAAAGCATGTTTGGGGAGGGGGAAAGGTTTAAATGTAAGAAGACTGGAGAAGTAGGAGGGAGCTAGGTTGTGAGAGGCTTTGAATGCCAAACAGACAATTTTATATTTGATCCTGGAAATGATAGTGACGTACTGAAGTTTATAGTGTTGGGGGCAGGGAGTGGTATGAGGCTAGATCTGACCTTTAGGAAGAATAATTTGACAGCCAAATGAAGCCAGATGGACTGGAGTGGGGGTGAGGGTGGAGATGAAGTAGGTTTTCATTGAGACTGCTTCTGGAGAATATGGATCACAGACTCCAACACAGCTATTATGTAACACCAACATGACACCATAATTTCACATTTAGTAAGAGAAAAAGATGTGAATTTTTATTATTGGCTTCAAAAAGCCAAATAATAAGGACAAGATGGGGAAGGTTATATTCAGACCATGCTTAGACTAATAAGACCAGTTCTGAGTGCTATGCTTTAGGAAAGTCATTGACAGATTAGAATACATCCAGTGGGAGGATGACAAAGATGGTGAATGTACCAAAGACCATGTGAACATTTAAAAAATTTTCTGAACTTAAGTAGCAAATACAATAAACATTTCCATATATGAAGCAGAACAGATAAAGAGGATTGTACTAGAAACTGAATATTGTATGTAACATGTTTCACCTTTTAAGTATACATATATAATGAATTCACATATTGCTTAAAGCTATCCCACATGTTCGTTGTTTTCTTCTCTTCTGTGTGTGTTTTAATAAAAATACTTCAGTTACCACTTTTATTTCTTTTTTGGTAGCCCTATCTTCCATCCTTCTTTCATCTCTCCCCCACCTCAGCTCACATCCCTCACCTCAATCTTTTGGAAAATAAAACAAAACAAATCTAATCCCTGAATCTGAGCAAATTTCAAACCAATAAATTATAGGCAAAAATAAATGCATCTGAGGGCTGTGAAAAGAAAATGAGTGCATAGGAAAGTTAAAGGGCTAAATAATAATCTTTAGTTCTCCTTTCCATTCAAACAGCCAGTTCCCTGGTTTAGGCACTCATCACCTCCTTTTAACTGGTATTCTTCCCTTAAGTTTCTCCCCTCTCCAATCCAGTCAGGCTATAAACATTTATCAGGCTCCTACTATGTGCCAGGCACTGTGCTAAGCACTTGGGATACAAAAAGAGGAAAAAAGTCCTTGCCCTCACAGAACTCACAGTTCCACTCTGCACAGTTTCCAAGGTGATATCCCTACAGCATAGGACAATGTCACTCCCTTGCTCTATAAGCTCCAGTGACTTCCTATTATGATTATGTGATCTAGAGTTGAAAGGGATCTTAAAATTCACCTGTCCCAACTTCCTTATTTTATAGCTGTGCAAACTATTGTAAATTCCTCTGTTGCCTTTTAAAGCCCTTCACAACTTGGCTCCAGCTGCTGCATCTTTTCCCAAACTTTATGGTTCAGTCAAACTGGCCTTTTTGCTGTTCCTCATGGGACATTCCATGTACTGTCCCTCTTAATAGCCTATCCCTTTGCCTGGAATGCAATCCCTTGTCAACTTCATCTCTTAGAATTCTTAGATTCCTTCAAAACTTGGTTCATCTATCACCTATTAATGAGTCCTTTCCTATCTCCCCTGCTCCCCTTACCCTGTCATGTCAAATTACTTTGCATTTATTTTATAAATACTTTAAGAGTATGTGTTATGTTCCCAATAGAATGTGCTTCTCAAAAGCAGATTTTTTTATGTCCATATCCCTAGTGCTTACCATACACATACAGCCTTGCATATAGTAGGTACTTAATAAATATTTGTTGACTGAGTAGTATAAATTAGGATGTCCTAGATTAAGGGTTCTTGACTGGGCAGGATATAAATTTTGACATTTGGATAATTATATTTCAATATAATTGGTTTGTTTATTATTCTTTGTATTTTATTTAATTTTATGCATTTAATAGCATTATTCTGAGAGGTCCCTGATGCACAAAACGTTAAGAATCCTTGGCTTAGATCCATAGGCCTTTGAGAACATACTCTGGAAGTGTGTGTATGTGCTGTTGAAACAGTATCTACTTTCTAAAAATTGTACTATATTTAGATCGAACATTTTAAGTGACTGTGAGCACTTCTTCTTATTGTCATTACCACTGTTATCACATAGGATCATGGGGTCAGAGCTGGAAATGACCTCAGAAGACATTGGACTCCGAAGCTCTCATTTGGTAGAGCAGGAAATTCAGGCCCAGAGAAGTTAGATGATCTGCCCGGTGTCAGACAAGTAACAAATGACAGAGGCAGGACTGAAAAAGCCACATCTTCTGTTTCCAAATCCAGTATTTCTTCCACTATACTATTGTTGCTTTGTTTTCCTTTTGGAAAAAAAAGTGTTGTGGAGTGGGCTATATTTGTACATTTGATTTTAGATGATAATTAGTATTGGGCTATTAATAGTTTTCATATGAACTTTAATAGCCTAATAAATCCATATAATTATGACAGAATGAAAGAATATAAAGATGTTGTTTTTCAGTTGTTTCAGTAATGTCTGACTCTTTGTGACCCCATTTGGGGTTTTCTTGGCAGAAATACTGTAGTGGTTTCCCATTTCCTTTCTAGCTTATTTATAGATGAGGAAACTGAGGCAAACAGGGTTAAGTGGCTTGCTCAGCATCACACAGGTAGTTAGTGTCTGAGACCAGATTTGAATTCAGAAAGATGAGTCTTCCCGATTTCAGGCCCAGCACTCTATTCCCTGTGCCACTTAGCTACCCAAGTATCAAGATGAGTGATCAAAATTCACAATAATTGAAAGCATCTGTCCGGTTGATGTTTTTTGGCTGTGGTATATTCTATGAAGAAATCCCAGTGTAGCTAAAGCTTTTACACCACTAAACTATTTAAGCATATGATTTTTTCCCCTCTCTTTCCTGAAATAGAGAAATGGATGCATTCTCAGGGGTTGTTCTTTCAGTCCCATTTACATTGTATTACTTTGGCTAGGATGCACCTGCTGTTTAACTTCTGGATTCTTAGGGTTTGATTCATCAGCATGTCCTCCGCTCTGGATTTTTGCTTCACCTTTCAGTATTATAGTAAGAATCAGTAAAGAAATGTCACAGAATCAATCTTCAGTATGTATTGAAGGTATATTATTTGGTGTTTCCCAGGTTAGTCACATAACAAAGTAATGCAATTTAAACTGTCAAAGTCAGCAGAGAAGTGAAATTAGAATTCTCTATATTTCTATGTATGACAGCATACAGATTTATTTTTCAATTTACTCAATAATACTAATAGAACAACAATACTGAGTATGTACATGACTCAGTGAAATTAAACCGGAAGGCTGAGCTGAATCATGTTTAATGACTCTGATTATGTCTTGTTGGAACCTCCCATTAATAGTATTCTTTCAGTAGCTCTCAGTATATAAGGTGGGTTTGCATAGGGCTCTAAAAGATGCAGTTTAATTGTTGAATTATCTCATCAAAAAGATGCTGCTTGTGAGTTAGTCTTTCCAATAAGGCTGAAAAGACCCAGAGATCATATGGGAACACAGGACAATTGTAAATTGTGACTATAAAGAAATAAAGGTTATATTTTTCTTTTAAAGCATGGCTTTCTCCTAAATGAATTTGAGAGGTGACACTATCGTCTCAGATAATTGCATGTGAGTATTGTAGTAAATATTTCTGTTTCCCAAGCTTCTGACATCTTATGGACCTGGATTAACAGCAACAAACAAAGTTTCTGTGTACTGGGAGAAGACACCAGTCCCCTGAATTTCTTCTCAACTTTTCATATGTTTCAATCTTTAGCTTCATAATGTTCAAATTAGGTACATTCTGCTATCTCAGTATGTGTTGGTTTTTCAAGGAGGTTAATATTTTAGCATAAGGCATGATGCTTCAGCCCCCTCATGTGGGTAATATTTTGAAAGTGCAACACTGCTGTTTGGCAGATGTTTGTACTTATCATTTAAAAAATACGTCAGAGAGCAGATGTGATTGGGGGAGGGACACTTGAGGGCATTATTACCAGCCAAAAGCAATTCTAATTTAACTGAGTGAACAGTCATAAGGAATTTTGTCTGTCCAGTCTGGAGACAAATTTCAATTAACATTTTTAAAGAGATTGTTGTGTGTAAGACACTGCAGAGTTCAGTGGGATAGCATATAGATAAGGTATAGACGTTTAGAAAATTAGTAGAGAATGTAGCCTGTGTGAAGGGCTTGATTTCCTTTTCCTTTTTCCTTCTATTCCAATGCAGAAATCTGAACTGCATGTTGTATACGTGCTATGCTGCTTCTTTTATGTCATTCTGGCAGCCATCCAGCACCCAAGCACCAACATCTGCTGTGTTCAGCCTCCTGGTTGTAAAGGGCTTGCACTCTGAAATGCCCCCAAATGTTTCTCAAATTTATTTGTGTAGATTTTCAAAATAACCTTGGTTTGAGTTTTCAGTTTTATGTGAACTGTAGTTAAACTCCTTTTTTTCCATGACTTGCAGCATATGGTATTTAACTATTTGTTAGTATCATTTTTCTGAATAAACACACTTGTAGAAAGGCATTTTGAGCTATTAACAAGAACTCTACCAAGGTGCTTTTGTTTAAACCCAACTTTCACTTATTGCTTGCATTTTAATTAAAATTTTATATACTTTGGGTTTTTCCTTCTTTTTGGGCTCATTATTGGATCTGGAATTAGAGAAAGTATGGCACATTTTAAGTTTCAAAACAAAGTAATACTTAAACTTTGCATCCTGTAAAATCTACCAATGACAGAGGAAGGATCCAAGTTGAAAATGACCTCAGAAACCATTTGGTCCAACCTATATGTGAAGAATAATTCTTTCTGCTGCGTATGTGACAGGTGGTCACTTTACACCTATGGATATCCCTAATTGATGTAAAGTATTTCCTTAAATCAAATTTCCTCTTTGTAACATCTACCTATTGCTCTTAGTTGTGCCATCTGGGGCAAAGTAGAAAAAATAGAATTCCTCTTCTGAGAAATAGCCTTTCAAATGTTTGAAAGCATATTTATGTCCCCCCTAAGTCCAGGCTAAATTATCTACAGTTTCTTGAACTGATCCTCATCTAGAATGCACTTGAGGCTTTTCACCATTGTAAATGCCTTACTCTGGACTCCAAATAAAATGAGTAAATATTTTGGGTCTCTGAAACAGAATTTTGTATTTTTTAAGCCAAACTTGATAGAATCCTAGGCCTAGAGTCAGGAAGACCTGAATTCAAATCCAGCTCCAGATATTTACTAGCCTTGTAATCCTGGGCAAGTCCCTTAATCCTGTTTGCCTAAGTTTCTTCATCTGTAAGACGAGCTGGAGAAGGAGATGGTGAACCACTCTAGTATCTTTGCCAAGAAAACCCCAAATGGGGTTATGAAGGGTCAAACACGAAGGAAATAACCGAGCAGCAACAACAAAGCTAAACTTATGGTTCTGTTGGGTGTTTATAAGAAACTAGGATGATGGTATATGAGAAGAGGGATTCTGAAAATAAGTGCTGTACTCTATTCCTGCCACTAACTACTGAGTGACCAAATTGTTCACCTATTTGGATCCCTGGCACCTCAAGTATAAAATGAAGTTAGGTTAGAGGATCTTTAAAATCTTTTTCTTAAAGTTCTAAGATATCTTTAGCAAGGTTAAGAAGTGGTTTGAAATGACATAGATTATATCATACCCTATAAAATCAGGAATAATGAAAATTGTTAATTGCATCTTTCATAAACTGGTTGTGTTGAAGGGAGCTCTTAGCTGCAGTGTAGGTTAACTTTTCTGATTTCATGACATGGAAAGGGGAAAAAAATTGTCAAGAAATACAGAAAACAGATGATTACAGAATTCATCATAAAAGATTGAGGAAGTATGCTGTAATGGAATAAGTGTAGGACTTAAAGGTACAGGACCATTAAGCCAGAGCTGGAAAAGACCTCAGATGTCAGCCCATTACCTACCCTCATTTTCAGGAGTGAACTAGGTTCTCATTCTGCCGCAGATATTTACTAGCTGTGTGATCATGGAGAAGTCACTAAACTCCCCAATCTCAGTTTTCTTGTCTATAAAATGAGGATAGCTCTAATACTAAATAAAGCTGCTGTGAACATCCAGTGAGATAATGAATGTAAATTGCTTTACAAACCTTAAACTATTATAGAAAGTCAGCTGCTATTATTGTTGTTAGGTACTATGCACAGAGGGAAGGTTCAATGATAATTTGCACAGTTTATTCATCTAGTTGGTAACTGTCTTTCATTCTAGAAGAGCATCAAAATGATATCACCATGTTGGCGTCAAGGTACAATGTGTCCATCTGCAGCTGATCAGACCATATGAGCTTGGAAAGGCTCTGCCACAGGTTGGGCACAAACGGTCTATATGAACATTTGGAGTGGAGATAATCTCTAAATTTGCACACAGTTATTCATCTAGAGAGACAGCAAAGCACCTCCTATTTGTATCTCATTTTGTATCTTTCGAAGGATGTCCCAAAAGTCTTAGGGCAGTTTTAAGCTTTAATTCTTTGAACACATGCTTAAGTGTGCCTCCTTCTAACTTCCATCTGTCATTCCTAGTTATGCCACTTGGGGCCAAGCAGAAAAAGTAGAATTCCACTTCTAGGGATCAGCTCTTCAAATGAGAGTTTTAATAGCTCACATGTACATTAATACTTTTGGGCCACTCTGTATGTCATTTTGAAGCCAATAGATTAATACAGAAAGTTACTGATATTGTCAGTGTGTAGGAGTTGTGAATCATACTGGTTATTTTACAAAATGAAATGATTACTTTTTGAGAGAAATAGTAAGGGGGGGCAATTAATTGGTTAACTGCAGACTGCCATTTCCCCTCTACTTACTAGAATAATGAATTTTGGGGAGGAAAATGATTTGGAAGAGGGAAACTTGTTCATGGTACACAGATCTTCTCTTATCAGTGTTCAGCAAATAGCTGAAGCAGGACAGCTCCTCGTTGGTCCTCATATTGACCCGCCCACTCACTTTCTAGCCCCCATACTTCCTAAACCCTCTTTTCTCTTGCTCATTCTCTAAATTCACTCCTTCTAGGCTTTTGTTTCCTTGATACTGATAATCAGTAGGAATGGTTGGAATCTGGCCTCTCTTTGTGATAGTGTATTGAGAATGGAGTTTGAGGGTATGGAGGAGGGAAGAGTTTTAGTGTTTGCTTTGAGTTCCACCAGAACAATTGACTAACTTGACTGTGTGGTAGATGAATGGGTATCAGTGGGGGTGTATGCCATTGTTTTGGGGGTGTGCAGCAGGTCGTGAAAATCTGGATAATTTGTGGGCGCATTTCAGTCTTCCAGGTGTAGCTCCTCAGTGGAGTGGGGTAATGTGAAGAGAGGGTGGCGTGATGGGAAGGGGGAAAATTGGGTTGCTCTGATGCTAAATAGATCATAGATATAGAGACCTTAGGAGTTATTTAATCTAGTCTTGAGAGTGAATGCACATGGGAGTTTAGGAGTGGGCATGGGTGGGAAGAGAATACGTATATATAAAGTGCTTACTGTGTGCCAGGTATTATGCAAAATGCGTTACAAATATTATATCAGTTGATCTTCAGAACAACCCTATGAGGTAGGTGTTATTATTTCCCCCATTTTACAGTTAGGAAAATGGAAGCAGAAAGCAGCTAAGTGACTTGCCCCAGGTCACAAAGCTAATAAATGTCTTAGACTGGGTTCGAACTTGTTCTTCCTGATTTCAGACTTAGCATTGTACCATACTGCACCCAGCAAGCTTCCTAAAGTCTCAGAAGCAGTAAGGGACAAATGATGAAATGAGTGCATGCGTCAAAGAGTAAATTTTCTCCCATGGGGGGGATGAGGAGAGTTCAAGAAGCTCCAGTTGAGCTTGGTGAATCTGGATGGCATACGTAAATCTCTGGACACAATTTTGAGCCTTCATCATTTGCCCTTGGGAAAACAGTCCTCAGGGTTGTACAAGTGCGTGAAAGAGTTGTGTGTTGTGGGGAGCGGAAAGGGCATTTGTGTGTGGCAGAGGGAGCTTCCTAACTAGGAATTCCCTCTACCAATTCATTCTCTCCTCACAAAAAAAGGAATGGACAAGGTAGCACACAAGCTTACTTGGACTGCTTGAACTTCATGATACCCCATGTACAATGTGCCAGGTGTCACACTGTTTCTGATTAAGACCAGATTCTTCTGGCTTATGATAACAAGTAATATTGATTATAAAATCAATATTAGAATATGATAATAACTAATATAGGAAATAGCTAATTCCTTTTCTATGTAACCATTTTTCATTTTTCAAGTATCTATAATTGGGTCTGGATCAAAATATAATTAATATGATTAATTAATTATATAATTAATATCATAATTTCATTGCAGTCTAATCTACATTTTTTTCCTTATGGTTTCATATAGTTTGCCCCAAATCTATTTATTTCTTTACCTAACTCTACAGAAGTGTAAACTGAATGCTAACAACAATAGAGCAACTGCCACCCACCATTTCCACCACCTACTAGAGCCACCACCACCAGCAAGGTAAGGGTGGTATCAACCACCCTTGCTCCATACCTTAACTAGACGAGTGAGAACATGTCTTAATCAATCACTCAGTGGTGATAGAATAAGTGCTAAATGGCCTTTGGAAGATTCAGATAGGCTGAAGAAACTTGGCTGAGCTCCAGGTGATTATCGATAAATTCTCAATGCAGCTGAGAAAGAATTATGATTCTAGAAATTAAAGCAAGTGTGTCTTACCAGTTTACCTCTTAGGAAGAACCACATTAGGGGGTGGGGAGGAGAAGTCTTGACTTCAGCCTTCATTTTGTCTGGAAGACTTTGGACTTCCTAACTCTCCAGTGAAGTTTTTGTGGTATCCCTGGATCAGATGATGGCCGTGTATGCATTGGAAATGAGAACTGACACAGATTCACTATATTTAAGTGAAACTTCTTGAACCTCCCACGAATGGGAAAAAATGAGTTCTAACTCTGAGTTACCCTTTTGACACATTGCACTCATTAAGCTTGAATTCACTTTTCTCTGGGCATATGTTTTTGTGGAAGAGTACATTATAGTGTTTTAGGTGGATGTTTTATATCCAGTGTTTGCATTATGCCATTTTATTAAATGCCCCTTTTCTTAAAGCTACCCAGTGCTGGCCTGCTAAATTGATTCTTACCTGATGAACTTGAGGGGAAACACACACATGGAGTTTTGAGCCAATGGCATTAGAAACAAACTGCTTCAACTCTCAGTGTTACCTCAATGAGAGACATAGCCAGTCTAACATTGGGAACTCAAATCATCAGTGGCAGTGGATGCTGAGAGAATGATTCTTGGAGCTTTCGTGGGATATATTAGCTGAGGTTTATTTAACACTTAAAAGTTTGTAAAGTCAGTCCATGAGGGTTAAGCACTTACTACATGCCGGGCACTGCGCTAAGTGCTGGAGACACAAATAAAGACAAGTTCTTGGTCCTCCAGTAATTTACATTCCAATGGTAGAGACAACATGGAAAAAACTATGTGGATATAAAATATATAACCTGTAAATTGGCAGTAGGACAGCTAGGGTGGCACAATGGATAGAGTGACAGGCCTGGAGTCAGGAAGACATCAAGAGTTCAGATCTGGCCTTAGATATTTACTAGATATGTGACCTGGGAAAGTCACTTAACCTTTTTTGCCTCCATTTTCTCATCTGTAAAATGAGCTGGA
Source organism: Phascolarctos cinereus (assembly GCF_003287225.1). Lineage (NCBI taxonomy): Eukaryota > Metazoa > Chordata > Mammalia > Diprotodontia > Phascolarctidae > Phascolarctos > Phascolarctos cinereus. The sequence goes on along the minus strand of NW_027555514.1, from coordinate 177,121,452 downwards.
GAAGAAAATGGCTAACTACTACAGAATCTTTGCCAAGAAAACCCAAAATAAGATCACAAAGAGTTTGACAGGACTGAAAAAGGCAACAAAATGTTCAGTAATCTCAGAGGAGATGCATTACATTAGCAATGAAGGGAATGGTAAAGGTCTCTTGCAAACGTAGGATCTAGAACATAGTGAAAGAAGACAGGGAATCCAGGAGAGATTATGATTCCCCAGGGGGGAGAGTATTCTAGGCATGGGGAAATGGCATATGAATTGGAAGATGGAGTATCCTATTTGAAGAAAAGCAAGAAGCTCAGTGTTGCTGGATCATAGACTATGCAGAGTGAAGTGTAAGAAGACTGAAAAAGTACTGAAGAGTCAGATTTTGAAGTGCTTTAAAAGGCAAATTGAGGATTTTATTTTGATTTTGAAAGTAATAGAGACCACTGGTTTTTATGGGGGGGGGGAAGAGTTGAACAGTGTGTGTAAATGTGTGTGTATGTGTGTGTGTGTGTGTGTATGTGTGTGAGAGAGAAAGAGAGAGAGAGAGATGGTCATACTTGTGCTTTAGAAATATCACTTAGGCAGCTGAGTGAAAGATACACTGGATTGAAGAGAGAATTGAGGCATGCAGACCAATAAAAAAACTGTTACAGTAGTTCAGGTGGAAGGTGGTAAAGGCCTTCCTCAGGATGGTGGCTATGCAAGCTTCTATTCTTGGCTACATTGGTTTTATTTATACAAGAAAATTTTAATTGAAATTAATTGAAATTATCCATTTTACACTTCAGCCATGAAAGAGAGATGAGAACCTTTAAGATAGATATGTGAAGGTAGAAATAGCAAGGCTTAGCAGCATATTGGATGAGTGGAGTGAATGCAAATGAAGAGTAGAGGATGCCATTACCTTGTGAGCCTGGGTGAGTAGGAGGATGGTGGTTCCCTTAATAGTAAGAGGGAACTTCAGAAGAAGGCAGGGTTTGGGGAAAAAGATAATAACTTCTGTTTTGGACATGTTGATTTTGAGATGTCTATGGGATATGCAGTTTGAAATGTGGTGTAAGCCTGGAGGTCAGGAAGAAGGTTAGGACAAGACAAATATATCTGAGAATCATCTGCATTGAGATGATAATAGAACCCATGGGAGCTGATGAGATCACCAAGTGAGATGGTGCAGAAGGAGAAGAGAAAAGGGCCAAGGGCAGACCCGAAGCTCTTCATTTGATCCTCACAACAGCCCTGTGAAGTAGTCATTTGTAATTATTTCCATTTTGCAGATGAGGAAACTGAGGCTAAGTCAGTTTTAAGTAACTTGATCAGTGTTACAAGCTGGTAAATGCCCAAGGTAGGATTTGAATTCAGATATTCCTGGCTCTAAGTCCAATGGTTATACAGTTGTCTCCAGCTTCCCTTTCCAGATTTTTTATATAATATTCTCCTGTGTGTACTTCAGCAGTCTAGCCAAAGAAGCCTTCATGCTGTTTCTCAAACATAGTATCCCATCCCTTGTCTCTGTACCTTTGTATAGGCTGGCTTCATGCACTACCTTCTCACACTTCTGCTCTTTGGAACCTCTGCTTTCCTTCAAAGGGTAGTTAGTTGCCTCAGTGAATAGAATGCCAACCTTGGAGTAAGGAGGACCTGAGTTTAAATCCAGCCTCAGACGCTTACTAGCTAAGTGACTGTGGGCAAGTCACTTAACTCTGTTTGCTTCAGTTCCTCATCTGTAAAGTGAGCTGGACAAGGAAATGGCAAACCACTCCAGTATCTCTACCAAGAAAACCCCAAATTGGGGTCATAGAGAGTCCATCATGACTGAAATGATTCAATAACAACAACAACTTTCCTTCATAGCTTCTTGGTCCTAGCTACTGGTATCTCTCACCCCTCCAAAAAATTACTTTGCATTTATTTTACATATATATGTACATACATTATTACATTATGTGTATTAAATTATATATTGTATTATATATTACATATGTCATGTTACATATGTATATATTGTTCCTGGCACATAGTAAAGTCTTACTAAATGATTATTGATTGATTTCATATATTCACTTAAATTGTAAAATTGGCCACCAATTATACAAATTATACAGCCATAATATGTGTCTCAAATAGCTTGAAATGATGGAGCTACCCTTTACACTTCAGTGTTGCATTTTGGGTGTAAAATAAGGCATACACGTTTTTCTTGAGGGATCATTCAAAATATTTGGGAGCAAAAACTATGTGAAGGACCCATTTGATCTCTAGATAATACCAGTCATACTCTTCAAAACTAATTTGCAGTTATGGAATGTGCCAGCACCATCATGGGAAGGTGAGTGGCTTTTTTATTGCTCTGGACCAACCATGTGCTTCAGGTTTATTTTCCATTGACAATCCCTTGAGGCCACCAGTATCCAAAAACATGTTACCCTAAGATTTATGTGGTGCTGAAGTCAGATTCTCTATCTTTATCATAACAACAAAAGACCAAAAATAAGAACTACTAGTATCTGGTATTATAGGTCTCTGGGGATTAGGGTGGAGGAGGGAGGGAGGATTTAGTCAGAAGACCTAAGAATTTATCAAGGCATTCATTATTTCATAATTCGTTGCCAGTTGGACTTTGTGAAGAGTTCAAGATGCTTTGATAAAAATGTTTTAATCCTATTCTGATCTAAAGGATAAATGGATAGGGGAAATTGAGACACAGAAGGGTTTAAAGACTTAAAGCTAACACAGTTATTGAGTCTTATAATTTGAAAATGGGATTTTAAATCCTTAATCAGGTTGAAAGAATTAAACCTTAGACTGTGTGTAACAGTAAACAGACCCCAGAGAACAAATACTATTGTAACTGGAACTAATTAACCTCCTTTTCCAGTTTTACTAGATAGGCTGAGGACTCACAGAACCAGGAAAATTGTACCAGCAAAAGGAAACAGGATTCTTTTGAATATTGAATCATTATGATGAGTCTGTATTATAACTCTGGATTTTATGTTTATTACAGTAATGAATTTTAAATTTTCAGTATTGTATACCCTTTGCTTAGATGCTAAGCTGAGGGTTTGCTATGTCAGTATTAATTATATTAGACTAAACTCCTGGAGAGTGGATATTAGTAGGATAGTAGTGTACCTGACAGAATCTTTGTATGTTGTGACAAGTGGCTTTTCCCCTTCATGAGACTATGGCAAGAGCTGTTGATGGTGTTTTGGCTTCTGCTTTCTGATCTACACCTATCTGACCGTAGAAAAAGATAATAAGGCAAGTAGACAGAGTCACCATTTTTTGTTTTCATACTTCAAGATAAATGTTTGTTGAGAATTCAGCAAAATGTTTATAGGAGACTCTATGGCCTTGCAACTCAAACACCTGAAATATACTAAATTCAATTCAACACAGCACACACTTAGTAAGTACCTAGTGGTACAGCCCTAGAAGGCTAGGCCTGGAGTCAGGAAGAAATAAGTTTAAATCAAGCCTCAGGCACTTACTAAATGTGTGACCCTGAGCAAGTCATTTAACCTTTCTTACCTCAGTTTCCTCATCTGTAAAATGAGCTGTAGAAGGAAATTATCTTTGCCAAGAAGATCCCAAAAGGGGTCATGAGCAATTGGACATAACTGAAAAATGACCAAACAACAACAACAGGTACTAGACTCTTTGGAAATACAGATGAAAAACAATATGGTTTTTGCTCTTTATAAATTTTTGGTTTATAATTCAGTAGATCATAATTTAGGGTTAGTTAGCAACAAGCCTCTCATGTTATAGCTTTGCCTCCTCCCACTATTAACTCATTTCTAATTAAATTAATATTTTAGCAACGAACTTAACAAGCAAAATAGGTAATTACTTCTTCATAAACATAGCTTATTCCCTGCCCCTGCCTGGGACCTTACAAAGTATTAACTAACAATTAGAATACAAACTTTTTAGTTTTAGAGAACATGGAGGTCTCCTTATCTTTCTCTGGTTAGGCTGGCTCCTTCTGAGATGAAAGCCTTTGTATTTAAAAATACAGTGAAACATCTTTTTTTTTTTTAAACAACATCATAGCTGATGTTGAGTTGCAAAGATGCTTAGGCTAGCCATATGATACAGCAAGATAGTACTAAAGATTAACCTGAAAGTGAAACAAAGTCTCCATTTTCTTCTATTAATCTCATACACAGATATTATTAAAGCATTCTACTAAAATAAATAACATTTCTATTTGGCTTCTTTAACATCCCTTTGAGCTTAGTAGTACAAGAATTGTCATTACCATTTTACAGGTAAAGAGAGGTTGATCAGGGGAGTTCATCAAATGATTAGATAAGCTTACAGGACATTCAGCCTTTGTCTGGGAATTTTAAAAGCACGTCTTTCTATGGAGTATCTATGTGTCCACTGACAACTCCTTATGGGGACAGAAGTGATTGGGGCTCTCCCAAAATTAATTTGTTGTTTTGGTGTTACCCTTCATTATATCCTAGAGGATGGATTTCAGGAATGGAGTCTGCCCTCTGGGTGAATTAGTTGTTTCAGAATCTTGGAATGGCATATGATTTTGGGAGAAGTGACCCTGTTTTGTTGACATATGAAAACGAGCTGACTGACCTTCTATGCTCCTGCTCCCCCCCCTTTTTGGGCCTTTTAACCCATTTTCCCATTTTTATGTTGTCAGAAAATTCCAGGAAGCTCTGGGTAGGAGGAAGGAGGAGCTTGTGCTTCTTCAGTCTTCACTCCCCCAGCTCCTTATCATTTCTGACTTTCTTGGGACAGAAGCATGTGGAAAATGCACTTGCTCATCTACGAAGTCCTAGAGGATAGTTCTCAAGAGTGGATTTGCCTAGTCAAGAGATGGCAACAGCCAGGGTGATTGGCAGAGGCTCCTAGAGAAGCACATGGAACTCAAATGTGCTTGCCTCCAGGGCTGAGGAAAAATCACAATGTTCCTGAATCCCTGGTTTGGTAGAGATGAAGAAGGAATTGTGAATTTCATAGGTGAAATGATTCCAGAATCTAACCTAGCCAGAAAAGGGAGATTTCTTGGATAGTAGTAGTTTTGAGGGTTGTTGGGAGAATAATCATGTGTTCAAGAGTTCAGAGATGTGACCGTCCAGAGAGAGAATGGGAGCTCCTGAGTAATATATGTCTTAGAGAAAAAAGCTAATACTCTCTGTAGCCTGTGTAGCTAGAGGGGCACTAACAGACTAAAGCTATCCGAGAGTGATAATCTTGCACCGCTTTTCACCTTCTTCTTTCCCTTCCCCCCTAATTAATGTGAGCTACTCAGTCATGCTGGTCTGATAGGAGGAATTTGTGGATCCAATGTCCTTCAGTCCCAAAGTCAGAGCTTAGATTGGAAATCCAACTCTTTTCCTTATTACATGTGTGAACTTAGGAAAGTCACTTAACTTCCTCATTTGTAAAGTGAAGATCTATTAGAGGATCTCTAATGGCCCTTCCTGTTCTAGATGTTATGAACATTAAAGAAATGTGGTTCCTTGATTTAAATCTACTTAACCAAAAAAAAAAAAAGAGCGAACAGTACCACCCATAGGCTGTATGCTTTTATGTGTGAGCATCTACACTCCTGAGTAGTTTAAAGCACTGGTCATCGGATTGTTGTAATAAGCTTTCTTTCATAATACTGAGCATTTTGAGGACAGAGATGTGTCAGTCATCTTTACATCCCCCACAATGCACCTTATGGAGTATGGTTACTTAAACATTTTTTAAATTATTAAATGAATGAGTTACAAAATTGAGTTAAGGTCCAGCCCAGAAAAAATATGGTCATTGTCAACTAGGTAGCTTGGTAGTGCCTGAATCTGTATTATGTCACCTGATCCTTTAATCCTTAGTATGATGCCTCAAAGTAGAAGAAACTATGGAAATATGTCATGGTGGAAAATATAATTCTGCTGTAATAAAACATTACAAAGCAACAATGATTCCTAATCCATGAAATCCTAACCCTTGTGTCTCTCTGAGATGGAGAGATTGGAGGCCAAATCATGAAGTTCTAAAGGTTGGAATGGAATTCCATTTGCTCCAGAGGGCAGAAATCTCAAGAACTGTCCATACCAGTGTGGGCAGTTCAGTTCTCATTTTAGGTTTGTGAGGAACTGGAGAGATATGGGGAGAGTAATGCTAGGGGGGAGCACTTAGAGGTGCTTTCATGATTAGGGAGCCAATTCATGCAGATGCCATCTGAGTCTGCTGAGAGCTATGGTGATGTTTTCCTCTATCCCTATCTTTCTGCACCCCCTCCCAGGGAAAGAATGAATTTGTGTTCCAAAGACTGATTTCCTTTCCCTGAAAGTTCATTTATGGTTTCTGTTTTAATTAGCACTGGTGTTGGCTTATACTAGATAAAGATTTGACCAAGAATAACTGTTCTTGTTTGCATGCTTCATTATTTTTGAATGAGGAATTATGAAAAAGGCAGGATCAGTGGCTGACATCTTTTCATATCTACAGGATGGATTTTTTTTTCCTGAATGGCTTGAGTGGAAGGAATTTTCTTGTCTCTTTCCTCCTTTCCTCTTTTCTCAACATGCTGAGTTCCCCTGAGCTGTATGTGAGAATCCTAAGTGTATATAGATTATGTGTGTGTAAATGTATGTATACAAATATATATACATATATATCTATATGTGTGTACACATATGTATGTATATATGATATGTATATATAAACACATATATACATGTAGTCACACACATTTCCATAAATACTGAAGTGGTCTAAAAGCTAAATCTGGGGTTTCCTCAAAGGCAGATTTCAAACCAAAAGCAAATTGACTGTCTTGAGGGGTGGGGAGGAGCTGGGCTGGGGACTCATGATGCCTTTCCCATCTTTTGCCCATCACAAATGCTCAGAGGATCCCCAGTTTAGAGGTGGAGCCCTGCCTACCACCTAGTACATCTTGATAGCCTGAGAGGAAGGGAAGTGGCTAAAAAAGAATGCCGATGCCCACATTTTAAAGGTTGGTGGTCAGAGGAACGGGAGTGAATACCTCTCCTTAATTGTAGTAGTCTAACACGTAAATTATTTCCACCTTTAACCCCAGACACAATGATTTTAAATTGAGACTTGAGGAAATTAGGAAAATTTGTTTTGAAGGATTAGGATGAGCAGAAGTATCCAAAGAAGCAAGTTGACTGGTTAAAGAATCAGGCATAAGCACTTTCAGGAAATCAAGTTTCTTTGCCATTAACTTTATGCATGTTAATAATTGCCTAAGCCCCACATTCCTTATTTTCTTTGTAAATAAAATTGTGGAAATTAGCATTTAACATATTTCAATATAGAGAAAAATGATTGTTTTTTTTCCCATCACGACCCCTGATGTGTGTAATCTGCCATATTTATTATACTTTGTGGAAGAAAATTATATTGTTATGAAAGAAAACTGTATTTTTCTTCTAAGCAAGTGTACTATAAATTAAAGTTTTCTCTTTTTTGTTTATAATTTATGGTATTTTAAAAAATGACTGGATCACTGTTTTGAATCTTTACTGACTACTTATCTTTGAAAGGCAGACTATTTAGATTTTACAGTACTGTAAATGCCGTGGGAAGAGGTGACTTTTCTCTATTTTTTACTACCAAATGTGTATTTCTGTCTTCATCATGTAACTTTGCAATACATACTTCAAAACTATTTTCAGAGAGCAGGAAGTTTATTATATTTTTATAACTATCTGTTTCAAATTATATGTTTAAGAAGAAAATGGGACAAGCTCTCCCCTTTACCCTAGAGGCAAATTTTCCGTGACAGAATACATTTGAACATCAGGATATTGCATAAGTCAGTCTGGGAAAAATAGAAACAGACATCTAAAACTACCTAATACAATTTTGCCTTGGAGATTTTTTTTTATTAAGAATTATACATAAAATAGATATAATTTTCCTGTATGTTTGGAAAGAAAATTGTTAAATTGTTTTTGTTCTGTTTTGAAAGCTTTTCACTTGTTCTGAAAATGTAGGTAGGTGGGTAGAACTAAGATAATGCTAATTAGATACAATTAGGGAAAGTAGACTTGAATAGACTAAAATAAAACCTACTTTTTTTTTTTGAGAAAATGCTTGGAGTAGTGGGTAAAGAAATAACTGGCTTTAAAGTCAAAAAGACCTAGGTTAAAGGCCTGCCCCAGGCGTATACTAGCTTTGTGATCCTGGGTAAGTCACAATTTTTTCTGTGCTCTGAGCCAGTGTCAAACTCCAATAGAAATGGGGGCCATTAAACCTTACATAAAGTTGCCTGCAGGGCACATATTGACTTCGATTTAAAATATAATACATTGTATTTTATTTATATTGTAAAATATAAATATTTCTTAATTATATTTTAATCTGGTTTAGGCTGTATTCTCATCAGTGTTGTGGATGACATGAAGCCAGGTGGCCAAGCTGGCACCTCTTCTCTAGGAAACTCTTTAAGAATATAAGGTATAGAGAAAGTACCAGACTGCACTGACAGAGGGAGTTCCCTCTATCAATTAAATTGCACTCATCAATTGGCTGTCCTAGTCCCTAAAAAAAGCATGAAATGGGCTAAGATGAAATATCTATGACTAGATTGGGAGCTCTTAAAATATGAGTTGTAAAAGGTTGAAATGTATTATTATTATTATTATTATTATTATTATTATTATTTATTATATTATTATTATTATTATTATTATTATTACCAAATAGACTAGTTGGCTTTTGTCAGGTGGGATTGCAGGATGACTCAGGTATTTAGAGAAAATGTTCTGGGAAGGGGTAGGTTGCAATGTTTGTGAAAGAAAGACAAAAATCAGGACCTGGCCTCTTGAAATGGCTGAATTGTGAGTATGATAGTAAGCAGCGAATACTCTTCTAGCTGTGATTTCTTTCTATTGTATCATTCACTATCCGTATCTTAGTAAAAAAAAAAAAGGCCTGAATAGAAAAAGTACACAATCCATATGTGTGTGTGTGTGTGTGTGTGTGTGTGTGTGTGTGTGTTTCACAAGTTTATGAAGATTATACTCTAGGGCTCAGTTGACTTTGAAGTGCAGATCTGTTTCTTAGTAAACCAATTCACTTAGACAACTCATACTGTAACTGCTTATTTACTGTGCTGCAAACAATGAGTATTAGGAAACACTTGGTTTACCAGGGGGTCAGAGTTGGGGAGAAGACAGGGTTTTTCAGCAGACAGTTGTTTATTTGGAGTTTTATCTGCCTTGTGACGTCTTTATAGTGGTTGTAGTGAAGAATGTTATCTGACAAATTGTGGGAGATTAGATTTCTTCCTTTTTTTTCCCCTGGTCAGGAATGAGAGTAAATGTGAGCTTTGTGTTAGGGATTGTTAAACTTGGCTTCAGGCTCTGTCACTGATTTATTGTGCTATTATGGACAAATCACTAGGCTTATCTGAATCTGTTACTTCTTATCTGTAAAACCTGGGAAGAGAACCCCTAATTTACTACACCCAGCAGTTGTGAGGGGTGGGGGTGGGATAAAATCCTGTCTCCTAGTGCTGGGTTTCTTTTACCTTTTAAGGTATTTTGGTGTGAGTTTAACTGTGTATAAATGAAATTAAAACTTTCTCAACTTATGTTTCAACATGTAATTGGGGGAGAAGGTCATATTAAAAAAGAAAAAAAATTAGCTTCATCGTGTGTAAAAAATATAGGTAATAGGTTTTCCCCTAGGAAGTGAGTGAGAGGGAGAGAGAGAGAGAGAGAGAGTGTGTGTGTGTGTTTGTGTGTGTATGTGTGTGTGTGTAGGGGGGGTATTGCATTCAATCTATTAAGTAATAGTTCCTAGTTATTGACTCCATTCTAATGAAGTTATCTTGGAGGACATTTCTTTGTAGAGCAGTTGACATAACTACGTAGTCTGTTCAGTGGAAGTTCTTGTGTTAATGATAAATTCACAGCCTTTGTGGTAGCTTTACTTGACAGATTTAAATACTGTTTTTTTGGGAACAGAAGCCAGCATTTGACAATAGCACCTAGCATTTTTTTTTAAAGTGTAAAGTTTTGGCTCCAGGTTTTTGTTGCATTTTCCTTTTAAATTCTCTTTTATTTAATGTCTTAGTGTGAAACCTATTCTTCCCTCTTTCTTAGTTGATTTATGGAAAATGTCATATTCCTGATGAAAGATATACCATACAATTTTAAACTTTATTTTTATTTGAAAGAATAAAAATTCATTCATTTGAAATGTCATAGGTAAAGAAATAAATTGTAGACAGAAGAATCCCATTTAAGCAAACTAATGCATTGGTATTAATGGTATACTTTTATTTATAACTATTGCTACATTAATGCAATTTATTATTTTTATTAATGCAGAGATTGTGGGTAGGTCAACAATTTTGAGAAATAAATGAAAAGCTGTTTGTTTTTTACTTTTAGTGATATTTGAACAAAAATTCCATTTACAACATAACTAGAACTCTATTATGTCCTAAAGGAATGCTATTTCTGTCTATTTTCTACATATATGTATATTGAAATGAACAAGACCATGGCATTTTGAATTTTTATTTTCAGAGTCCCATTTTTAACACATGATCACTGTGAGTGAACTAGTGTTTTATATTTTCCTTTTCAAATGAATGTCTTAGAAAAATGCACAGGATGGTGCCATTTATTTTGGTTTGTAAGATAAAGAAGACAAAACATGAACTCCATAATGCAGCTTTTAGGGTTTCACATTCTTGCATTGTTTTTTTAAAAAAAGTACAGTGAAAAAATTTTTTGAAATTTAGTTGCAAAATTTCTATGTACCTAGAGTTTAAAAGATTAGCACCATTCATTTATCTTACCCTGGTGACTGGGGGTTGAACCAGAGCTTTTGGAAAGATGCCCTCCCTAATTCCAGCTGACCATTGCATATTAGGGATTGAGCCCTTTGGGAATGAAAAAAGCCTGCTGCTTCTTAACATGAGTAAATTAGGATCAAAGGACCCTTGTGCTTTGAGATGACAAAACATCCCTTTTTTGGTCACTGATCAGAAAAAGCTGATGACCCTGTGGATCTATTTAGAAAGGCAGTGAGTGAATCTGCCTCATGAGGCTGGTAGTACACTTTGACTAGACTTCTCATGAGAGGGTAAGGAGAGTTCATTTTCCCTAGCCTGGGCCATATGGTGATTACTTCCAAGAGACAACTAGAAGAAGTGGATTCAACAAGGCGAGCTTGAGCTTGGCTTCCTTGCTGCCTGTTGTGTGTGGTGTTTCATTTCATGAGTAGGTCCAACATCAATCCTGAGTTAGACAGATGTAGGCATGTATGTAACCCTGTGAATTTCTTTGGTCCATTGGATGGAATTGACTGATAGCTGGAGAAGTTTCTGCATCAGAAAAGATTACCAATGACAAGAGGAGGAGCCCAAGTGTTGGCCTGTCTACCTAGAAGACCTGAACTTTGAGGGAAAAGCACATAGTCAAGGAGACATGTAACAATACCTATTCAGGAAGCTTGAAAAATTACTTTATTTTCTGATGAAGTTTAAGTATCGACTTTTTTAGGACCGTATAAGTGTAGTTATAAGTTAATCTTGTTTTAAAAAAAAACACTTTCTGTTGAATGCTCATGAATCTTTTGTGTTAAGCATTTCTTTATTTTTCTGAGAAATAAATACCTGCCCCATATCTCATTCATATTATACAATGAATATCTTTTTGCTCTCCCCTTTAGGTAAACCAAAATCTAAGATGTAAGTGATTTTCCCCTGGGGCAATGACATAGGAAGTACAACAGGCCAAAGCATGTGAGAAAAAGAAGTCTAAATTTTTATGGGAGTCTATGTCTCCCCTGGACTGAATTCAGCCTGGACTGCACACCTGGAACCCTTAGAGGAAATGGAGAGGGTGTACTGCTCTAGCCCTTTGGGTCTAGCAGTAATTATAATTGTTAGACCACATACTTGAATATATTCAAACTAAACCTGACTAAACAGAAGAAGGCAACTTGCTTCCCAGTCCCTTGTCTGAGTTAAGAAATTTAGCAAGTTAGGAAAATAGGATGACCTCCATTATAAAATCTTCCATGTACAAGCCAGTCTGGCCCACTGTAAATACAATACAATCTTTCTTAATTGAGAAGTGCAAGTTAAGGTCAAAAGTATACCTAATTAATTTACCCGACATTTGAGAAGGCATCTTAAGGCTTTCTGCTTTCTACCTCTGTGTTTATACACCTATTTAATTTTTCCAAAACTTCATTGCATCCTGATTCAATCTACATTTATACTCAAAGCTAATAAAAGCAAGTCAATTTCAGCTTTTTTATCTATGTGCCAGTGTTTTTTATTTATTTATTCATTCATTCAGTCACTCATTCATTTGCTTGCTTGTGCATTTATTTATCTGTGTATCTATTTATTGAATGATTTTGGTGTGTGTCAGTCATGTTCCCTGAACTACCCTGCCCCCTTGACTCCTTCCTTGTAAAAAGAAGAATATTTAAGCAAAACCAATTAACCCAGCATCTAGGTTTACCAATGTACACATGGTTAACCACTGTTCTATTAAAGAGATAAACTTGATTTAGTTCTTCAGGATTGTTCATTATTAGTTCATTAGAATTTAGCTGCTTATTAGTTCTGCTTATGTTGTCAGTGTTTATATTCTCCTTGTTTTGCTTTGTTTAATCTATGTCACTTCATACTCATTTTCCTGTTTCTGAATTGTTTTTTCCCATGGAACAAGAATACTTTACTCACTCATTCCATAATGATAGATTATTAATTTATAAAATAGTTTGAGATTTGGTAATGCTATGATGTTCTCTTGATTTGCAGGAAATATCTTATTTTTTTTTTCAGTTTAAGTTTCTTCTGATTAGCTAAATATATCACAGATCACTAATTCAAGTTTTTTTTTTTCTCACAGAAAAATGCATTAGCAGATAGGGAGATTGTATGTGCCTGAGAGGGTTTTAAGATTCAGGTCCCTTTCTTGTGCAGGACAATTCTTACCTAGAGCAGTTTCACTACAAAAATGGGTTAACACTTATTTATTCAGACTATATCAGATTAAATGAGATAGCCCTGTATTGGAATTATTCACTATTATAGTTGACATAATAAGATCACATTTATTAAGAGTCCTTTTTTATCACTTACTTTGCCATCTTGTGATACTTTGGTAATTTGGTAGTGAAACATGATGAAAGCCATCATAAAAAGGGGTTTGTAGATATGGATGCAATTAAAATGAGAGAATTTGCTACTAAATTATTTAGGAAAAGTCTCCTTACTTTCTAAAACTATTGTTTATCTAGCGGTGCAATCAAGTAAACAGAAATAATTTAGAATGGGTAATTTTCAAATTAAAAAATATTTATATGCCCCTTTAGACCAGCATATAATGTTAGATGTATATACTTGGGGTAGTGCAGAAGTGTAATTATCCTCAATTAGCTCATATATTATTTTCCGTAAGCTCCAGTAGAAAGGAAATGTATCACATAAGTCTCTACTCCCCATATTCACAGGAGAAGGACATCTAACATACTGTGACCACAGAGTTTATTGATTGTAACAATAGAAATGAGACTTGGTTGAAGCATTTGTTTCCAATTATCTTTTGAAATAATCTCCTGAGCCCATGGGTCATGTGAAAAAAAGTGAGGGAACTTACCTAGAACCCCTGCAAATGGTTCTGGATGATATCAAAAGAAACATGATGGAGGAGAGTTGTCTGACTTTCCATCTCACTAGTAGATGAGATTTTCAATGGAATACGGTCCTAACAGCCCAGTCACTCCAGTTTCTCCTTTATTTCAATAATCTCTTAGGTAGGGGTGACTTGGTACAAGTTATGTCTTGCTTCCTCTTTACCTTATCACAACAGACAGCAGAAAGAACATTGGTTTGTGACAGTTTTTGGTGGTTGCCACAATTTGGTAGTCTCCTATCCCGAGGTGAAATATGATATTTTTTTAGTTCCTTCCATGACTAATAGGAATTGTGAATCTCAGAGGCTTTGTGTGCCTGATTATGATAGCTTTCTGCTTCCTTTGCCATGCATGGCATCCAGAAAATTTCTTTCAAAGCCAACAAAAAGAAAAGGGAAGTTCTCCCACCTGTATACCTTCATGTAGGTCTCTCACAATTTTCTTTCCTTCTGCGAAGGACTTTTAGGGCTTCTCATCTATTTACAGAGCTAAACTCAAACTACATAAACATTCACTGAAGTAATAATTGATTGGAAAGCTGTTTGTGTTTAATTGTTTGGGTTAAAATATGATACTCCCAACCTCCAATAATGGCTGATGCCCTAGAATGAGATTTTTGAAAGGAACACTAATTATAATCTTCCTTTGTTGTTGTTGTGGTTGTCCAGTTGTATCTGACTTTTTGTGACCCCATATGGGGTTTTCTTGGCAAAGATACTTGGAGTGGTTTGCCATTTTCTTCTCCAGCTCATTTTATAAATGAGGAACTGAGGCAGACAGAGTTGAGTGACTTTCCAGAGTCACAAAGCTAGTAAATATCTGAGGTGGATTTGAACTCACAAAGATGAGTCTTCCTGAATCCAGGCCTGAAACTCTGTCCATGCTCTACCACCTAGTTGCCTGTTTTTAGTAACTAAGGTTTGGGGAGAAAATGACATTCCTATATTCACAAAAATAAGTTACTGGAAGGTGAAAATAAAATAACATCCTTCTTTTCTTAGATGTGGGTTAAATAGGTTTTGAGCAGGCTACTGAGAGTCCTTTGTGATTATTTGTAAGAGATGGAACAAGATGAGTTGAAAATTAAGTGGATAACATATATTACTGCTTATCCAGTAAAGTAGCAATGGATAGGTTTTCTATAGTATTATTTTTCATTTATGTGCTTTACGTAAAGAAAAAGAAAATGGTCCCTTGTCTCTCACAAATTTTGTTAATTCATTTGCATCTTTTAAAGATTTCATTGGATGATATCTTCAAATCTGAAATATTTGTACATTAATTTCCTTATATAAATGGCAAGGATGTTGCCAAATGATTTACTTGAATAGGAAGAAATGGAGGAGCTAATTTCAATGAAGAAATATAAAGAGCAGCTTGGAATTAGACAAATTGGCCTCCATCACTTATCAACATTGGAGCTTTTGGTCAAGACCCATTAAGTGAGGATAATCTTGGTTTTTTGTTTTCATTTTTTTTTTATTTCATAGGGTTTTTGTGTGATCAAATAAAATTCTAGAATCAGAGCTGGAACTTATCTTTTATATCATCATTTCACAGATGAAGACTTTTTTTCCCATCATAAAAATCTTTGTAATCTCTAAAGCAATTTTGTAAGAAAAAACTTTAATTAACAAAGTCAGGTAAAGAAAAGAATAAGAAAAAAACCAATAATACTAATTCTGGAGAGAGAAGTGGAAGGGCACAATTTGTTTTTGCATTTTTTAAAATAAATTTTTAATTGATATATTTTTATGTCACCTACATCTCTCCCTATGTCTCTTCCCTTCCTCCTCCCAGAGAGACATCCCATATACCAAAGATTTTTTTCAAAGATAGAAAGAAGAGAAAAAACAACAAAACAGATTAATACATTGAAAAATATGAGAATATCTGCAATACCTGTAGACTTCTTCCATCCTCCACTTATCAAGTGCCTTCTTATATCTCTTTTTCTGGGCTTTCTTCTCTGCTTTCACCATAGTACTCATTTCTTACAGCACAATATTCTGTTATGTTTTTTTTTATCCAAACTATGTTGATGGGCACATATTTGCTTTCCAATTCTTTGTTACTACAAAAAGTGCTGCTATACATATTTTGCTTTATATGAGGCCTTTATTTTCATCACTGGCTTGCTTGTGGTACATACTTAGCACTGAAATATCAGGGTTAAAGGGTATGGATATATTAATCACTTTACATAATTCCAAATTGTTTTCCACCAACAGTGAATTAGTATCATTAAGTCAACAAGCATTTATTAAACCTCTACTATGATCCAGGCACTGTGATAAGTACTGAAGATACAGAGAAAGGGGAAAAAAAATCTTTGCTTTCAAGGATCTCACAGTCTAATGGGGAGATATCATACCAACAAGTACAAGCAAGAAATATGTAGGATAAATTGGAGATAATTAATAGAGGGAAGTTACTAACGTTAAGGAAGATAAGAAAAGGTTTCCTGTAGAAGGTGTGATTTTAATTGGAATTGAAGGAAGTCAGGGAAGCCAGGAGGCAGAGATGAGGAGGGAAAGTATGGTAGGCATGGGGGATAATCAGTGAAAATGACTGACATTTGTAAATAGAGTGTCCTGTACAAGGACCAGAAGGAGGCTAGTGTCACTGGATTGGAGAGTATATGAGATGGAGTAAGATGTAAGAAAAATCAAAAGGTAAAGGGTCAGGCTGTGAAGAGTTTTGAATGTCAAATAGAAGTTTTTTAATTTGATCCTGGAAGCGATAGGAAGGAGAGGGTGACATGGTAAGAGTTGACCTTTGGAAAGATTTATTTGATATCTAAGCGGAGGACTGACTAGAGTGTGGAGACATTTGTGGCAAAGAGGCCAACCAGTTGGCTGTTGAAAATCTAGGTATAGTCACTTCATATAATTTCAAATTGCTTTGGATGATGAGGGCCTGCATCAGGGTGGTTGCATTGTCAGAGGAGATAAAGGGATGTATAGAAGAGATGTTATGAAAGTTAAATTGACATGGCTTGGCAACAGAGTGGACATGGGAGGTGTGAGAGAGTGAGGAGTCTATAATAACTAATTAGGTTGTGAGCCTGAGGAAATTGGAGGATAGTACCCTTGACAATAATAGGGAAGTTTGGAAGCAGGAAGGCTTTTGGGGGAAAGACAATGACTTTAGTTTTGGACATGTTGAGTTTATCTGTGTAACAGGCAGTTGGATATGTGAGACTGAAATTCAGGAGAGAGGTTAGGACTGGACAAATAAATCTGAGAATCATCTGCATGGAGATGATAGTTGAAACCGTGGGAGCTGATGAGACTACCAAGTGAAATAGTATAGATGAAGAAGAGGGCCCAGAACAGAGCCTTGGAAGATATTCACAATCAATGGGTGTCAATCAGGATGAAAATCCAACAAAGAGACTGAGAAAGAATGGTCAGACAGGTAGAAGGGGAAACAGGAGAGAGCAATGGGAGAAGGGAGCATCAAGGAGAAGAGAGTGATTGAGACAATTAAAGGCTGACTAGAGGTCAAGAAGGTTGAGGATTGAGAATAGGCTGTTAGATTTGGCATTTGGAGATGGCAAGCCAGCCTTCAAAGAGTTAAAAAGACAGTAAGAAGAAAGGAAATGGAAGGAGATGGACTTTTTCAAAAACTTTAGCCAGAAAAGAGAGATGAGATATGGGACACTAGCTAGTGGGAATCAATGTATTGAGTAAGGTTTTTTGTTTGTTTGTTAGTTTGTTTTTTGAGGAGACAGGGACACATAGGCAGCAGAGAAGCAGCCAGTAGTAAAAGAGAAATTGGAGGTAAGTAAGAGGGTAGGATGGTGGAAAGGACAATCTGCTGGAGAAGATGGCATGGAATGAGATAATTTTTGCATGTAGAAGTGTCTGTCTTGGTAAGGAGAAAGGTCACCTTTTCATGTGATTTGGGGTTAAAGGAGGAAATAGGGACAGAAAACATCTAGGTGATGCGGAATGAAGAGGAGGGGAGAAAGAGTTGCTGCTGGTAAATAGCCTCAATCATTTTTTCTTTCTTTCTTTCTCTTTCTTTCTTTCTCTCTTTCTTTCTTTCTTTCTTTCTTTCTTTCTTTCTTTTCTTTTCTTTTCTTTCTCTTTCTTTCTTTCTTTCTCTTTCTTTCTTTCCTTCTTTCTCTTCTTCTTTCTCTTTTTTCTTTCCTTTTCTTTCTTTCTTTCCTTCTTTCTTTCTTTCTTTCCTTCCTTCCTTCTTTCTTTCTTTCTTTCTTTCTTTCTTTTCTTCTTTCTTTCTTTTTTCTCTTTCTTTCTTTCTTTCTTTCTTTCTTTCTTTCTTTCTTTCTTTCTTTCTTTCTTTCTTTCTTTCTTTCTTTCTTTCTTTCTTTCTCTTTTCTTTTTTTAAAGTAAAATATAAGCAAGTTTTTCAGCTGAAAAGGTTGGGAGACCCAGAGTCATGGCAGGTTTGAGGAGGGATGAAAAGGTCCGGAAGAAGTGCTCTGTTGAGTGGGATAGAAATTATTATTATTTGTTGTTCAGTTGTTTCATGTTCTCTGTGACTCCATTTTTGATTTTCTTGGCAAGGAAATAGGAGTATTTTGCCATTTCCTTCTCTGGCTCGTTTTACAGATGAGTAACTGAGTTAAAAAGGGTTAAAGTCCCTTGCCCAGAGTCACACAGCTAGTAAGCGTTGGAGGCCAGATTTGAACTCGGGTCTTCCTGAATCCAGGCCCAGCACTCTATCCGCACTACTTAGCTGCCCTAGTAAATTAGTTGGGGAGGTATAAAAGGATTGCCTTGTCATAGTGAGGGCCCACTTGAGTTTATGTGACAAAATTGTTGTTCATAGGGGTTTGGCTTTAGGGTGAAGACCTGTCAGGGCCTTAGGCCATTCAGGTGAGGGAACAGGTGCTGGAAGCTGAAGAACTAATGGTGTTCCCCTTCCTCAAAGGTAGGAGATTAGACTGGAGGAATGACATTTTTCCTTTTCCCAGGAAGGGAGGAATCTGGTAATTGATGGAATGGCATTTCTTCTCTTCTCTAGGGAAGCAGGAGGTGGCTTTCCTGAATGTCCTTTTCTTCCTTTATTCACTACCTCAGTATCATAACTGTTTCTAACCTAAATGTCATGTCCTTCATGGAGCCTCTCCTGTTCCATATATGACACCATGTATATATTCCTAAGCAATTATTTATTATTATGGTCATGCTTAACCCTAACACAGTACTCTTTACACACTACCTACTGCCTGGCAGTGAGCTCGCTAAAATGTTTCTCAAAAGTGCAATTTTTGGGTCAAATAGCTATAGATCAAAGCCAAATGTGAGCATGCTATGAAGCCAGAGTTAAAATGTGGATGACAGTGCCTTCGACTTCAAACCAAATGCTTCATATGAAAGATATAAAGAAATAAATGTAAAATCCTTTACAAGTTAAATTTCTGGAAATGATCAAGAAAAATCTGATCCAATCTCTTTGATTTGCCTCTCCTATTTTTAAGCCTATAAATTATTTCCTTCCTTTATTACTTGTTGTTTCAACATGATATTTGAATACTCAGTCCATGGAGAATATATTCCCCCCACCACATGTAGATAGAAATAGAGAGATGACGCCTTATGTTCCCTGCAGTCATGCATCATTCATACCTTACTCCTTTCTAGGTCATACAGCTTTTCACAAAATCAGCAGTAGTAGCATCATGTGAAAAGATGAATGTGACCCCCCTTGCTTTCACCTCAAATCAGGGCCTTTGATCACAGGAAGTGATGGATAAAAATATAAAATTTGCATGGTTTATGAGTATTGTTAGAAAATAGCTATTTTACACAAATAACTTTATTGACAATATTTCCTTTACCATCCCTTTTCTGCATGTCTGATGAAGAACAGAAGTATAGCTAGAAATATCTGTATTTTATGTGAGTTAATCATACACACTGCTCTGATTAATAGACTCAAAGAATTTGAAACAGATTTTCTTTATCCTTCCTACCTTTCCCCCAAAATTTAAAAAAGAACCAAATTTCTAGTCAGTTTACATTGAATATCTATTTGTCCTCACTGCCTCCCTTCTTTCCTCATTAGACTAATTACTATAAAAGTATGAGGACATAATCACAATATAAAAATATCCCAAACACAGCATAATATGCAAAATGGGGTATAAAGAAATATTCATTCTCTCACACACAGTAGCTTGAAGCTCTTTGCATCAGGAAATTTTTGACTTGACTTCAAAGGACAACAAACTCTGCTTTTTATGAAGTAGATGCTATGGTGTTATTGGATACCAAACATTGAAGCAACAGTATGCAACCATTTCAGGCAAAAAATAATACTTCTTAAAGCAGCATTTAGCATTGAAATAGTTATAAAACATTTGTTTTCCTGAATAAATTTAGCTTTAAGCCAAATACCATTTCTTATTATCTAAAAACATTGAATGACACTGTCAGTTGTAAGCTACTCTGATTCACAAAGATAGGTTTTAATTATTTACAGAAATAATGCAAATGGTCTTATGAAATTAAATTGATGCAATTAAGTTCCCAGCATTTATCTTCCAAATATCCACTTTATCTCTGTGTGGCTTTTCCACATTTGCCTCTTAATTTTTAGATTTTAAAATAAACCTTCATAATATATCATCTTCCAACTTTAAGTTATTCTATTAGTAAAAAAACTAAAACATGACATTTGAAAGTTATTCATGGGGTCAAGTATGCATGGAGGAAAAAAGGTTTTTTTGAATTAATAAAGCTAAGTAGCTAAGTCAATCTAACATTTTATTGGTTATGAAATAATGAGAGCATCTAGCTTTTGAGTAAATGTTATGTATGCCAGGTTGGCTAATTATGCTGGCATTCTGGGAAGGTTTCAGTTCATCATTTTCTGGCACATATTTATTATATAGCAGTTTAAATTCTATGTCAAATCCAAGGCCCCAGAGTAAATAATTTAGCTCTTAGGAGCTCAGTAATGCCTCAGTATTTTAAAAAATGTATCTAAATTATATAACATTAAATCAGTACTACTGAAATACACATCTCATGATTTTTAATAGAGATTTCTTGTTTCAAATTGACTAAAAGGAAGAAATACTTATTAAGGAGGTCTTCAACCAACTTGAAATTTTATGGAACAAAATCTAACTTATTTTTTGGCATCATTCTGCTTCAAGTTTGCAATAAAGATCCTTTCAGTTAGGAAACTGGATTTTATAACACCAGAATTCTTCATTGTATACTTACACACTACATTTAGTTTTCCTTCCAACTGGCAAACCAGCCTAGAAGAGGCAGCAAGGTACCCTGACGGAGAGACAGCAGGGCAGCATTTGCTAGGCAAGTCAAATCACTTGCTGCCACCTTGATCACCATCACACCTCTCACTCTGCTGGAGACAGCCCAAGACCCTGAACCCAAGAGCCTTTGGAGTACCAATGCCTTCAGTCCAGTCATCCTGGGAAGCAACCCCTGTGGAGATGTAATTTTCCTATTACATATTCCGATAA
The DNA here is from genome assembly GCF_003287225.1 of Phascolarctos cinereus. Classification (NCBI taxonomy): domain Eukaryota; kingdom Metazoa; phylum Chordata; class Mammalia; order Diprotodontia; family Phascolarctidae; genus Phascolarctos; species Phascolarctos cinereus. The sequence continues at coordinate 177,100,337 of NW_027555514.1, read as the reverse complement.
TATATTTCCTAGCCTGGCAACTGCTTTTACAGATGTTACAGCCACAGCTATTGAAGATCCAAAAAAGAAAGTTCTCAACTCCTTGGCACTGTAAAATGATTCTGTACCATAAACTGATATGATTTTGTCAGCGCATATTTCTTTGAAGAGGCATCACCATCTTCTTTGACTCTGTTCCCTGAGGACCATTAAACCTTTCCATTTGACTTGCAGCTGAAATCTTCCATATGAGTTGTCTCCCCCATTAAAATGTGAGTTCTTTGAGAAGAGGGACTGTCCTGCCTCTTGTTTCCCTCTCCAGTGCTTTGTACAGTGCTTTTCATGTAGCAAGTACTTAATAAATGCTTCATTAGTTCTGAAATATTATGATTCTTGAAGTTTGCATTTTACCCTAAAGGAATCAACTGAACTTTTTTTTTTTTTTGAGTAGAGAATGATGTCAAAACTGTAGTTCAGGAATATCCACCTGGCACTTGTGCACATTGTTACTTTCAAGGCACCATATTTTAAGAACAATATTCACAAGCTATAGTACTTATAAATGGGTAACCAAAACCTTGTCACGATCATTTGATGGAAGTAGGCATGTTGATTCTAGAAAAAGAATTAGAGGAAAAGTTATGATTAGAGGAAAGATTATGTTCAATTTGACCTGAGGTTATGATGAATATTATTTTTTAGCCATCGAGGATGCTGCTGGTCGTTAGCCTGATTCAATTCAACAATAATAAATTAGGCACTAGACATTTCCACAGCCATGCCATGCAGTTATGTACTCTACTCAATTCTCCAGACGGTGCTTGGAAATACCTAGCTCTCTGTGGTTTCTGTCTCCTAACTGTTCCTTTTTTGGGTAGCAGTGTTTATCTTATTAGTGTAGGGATATGAATTATATGAATCTATCTAATTACAGTTTAGTTCATGCCTCTATCCACTTAGTGATATTCTACCTTCTTTTATTCCCTGTTTCATTTACATTCGCTAGATCCATTTCATCTGAAAATTGTATGATGGGAAAAACCATGACTTGTCTGCATATGGTTTCATTGCTCATGACTGAAGAAGTAGAAGAAAAGGGAGATGAAATAAATATTAGAACAACTAGTTTTCATGTTCATCCAGGACACAGGCAGCCCTTAACTAATCTGTAAATATATGCAAAAAAGGTATTTCAACTGTACACAGCCAGTACCTTCTAGTATTGTAATTGGTGTGCATTTTGTGTCCTCTTTACCTTCAAAGCTACATCCTTTTCTCTTGGCATCTTCCCTTCACCAGGTGCCCCGATGCTGCTTTCAGGTTGTCATAAATTGCCTACTTCGATGTCCCATTTAGATCTGTTCTCCCAAAAATGTGCCATATTCCAAAACTACTTACCCTTTTATCCTATCCTTTGGGTTTAAGATGAAACTAATCCATATTTGTTGTTTGCAAAAGAGTGGACCTGGTCTTTCTCATCTCAGTATTACCTCATTGTGTGTGGCCCTGGAATTGAATTCAGTTGGAAATAATAATTGTTATTCCTAACTACCTCAGAAGAATTTAATGAGAATGAATGAGTGAAAATACTTTGTATATAAGATATTATTTAAACCCAAGATGTCATGTTCCATGGAAAATTTATGATGTCATCTATGGCTTATCCTGGTATCACAACCCACCCAAGTCTTATCCTGCATATCTCTTGTCTCTATCCTCCCATAAATCTACCAGAGTGGATCCATTCTGTGCTCTGGGTGTAAGCTTGACATCATGTGGATAGTTATGCCATGCATTTACTACTTTACAAGCTATATTTCTCCTTGATATGCCAATTCAATGTAATGATGCAGGATTCATATTTATTGCTCATATAAATTTGGTCTTAAAACAGTGTGGGTTGGTTTTATTAGCCAAATATATTCTTGATTATTCTTACTATGCATATCATCTGGCAATATGACAAGTACCCCAAAGTATTGCTTCCTGAATTAATGCCAAAGAATATCATATCTCCAGTCAGAGATGTCCAATTACTGTTTGTAGAACTACTCCTACCCTCCAGCCTATGAGAAAGATGACTTTATATTGATCCTTACTATCTACATTTGTCTTCACTTCTTTGCCAGAATCACATGGCAGTCTTTTTTCCCCCTTCCATAATTTTTTATTGATGCACCTACACAATTGTTTTAGGATAGTAGTATATACTGTGAATTCAGAGTGAATATATTACACAGGGGGCCAAGGAGAGGTACATGGTAAATATGAGAAAACTGCTACCTGTTACAAAGAATTAGGAAGAAGAAGCAGGATAGAGGATTTTATTAATATATGAGGGTACAGAAAAGAGACTGATCACATAATGAGCATGAGGGATAACATGAATAGGCTATAGGCTCTAGTGTTATTTTCATGATGTCAAGAGAAAACAAAGCTTCTAGTTTATTGAGTAGTTCCCCGTAATGAATTTAGATAGCTTTTGCAATCCTTTCTAGGTCTATGATCCTAGGATTATATTAAATAATATATTCATAGTTTGAAATCATTTACATGCACCAAAAGTGCATTATATAGTCAGAGAGCTGCTTATTTATTAACTGACCAAGTATGTGACAGGCAAAGTAATAAATATATGATACTTTTAGTCCTTGGTATCAAGTGTATTTATTTGTAGCAACTGGAGTACCCCTAACTCTTCTAACTCTCATGTGGGTGCCCCCTGCCCCAGCTGCACAAGTTCAAGGTACTTTGTACTTAGGTAACCTCGAAGCCATAGTTTTTGAATCTCTATCAACATATTTATTTTTGTAAGTCAGCCAAAGGGCATGGTTATTTCAAAGAAAAAATATTTGATGAAATAACTTGATAACAAAAGTGGCAATAGAATATTTTCCCTGTAAAATTGAGATATACATAAGTGTGAAGAGAGGGAACACAGAGGGAAGGATGCTCACATGGCTGGTGATGTCTTCATGCTGCTCCTGTTGGTTTTGCGTGGTGTGATGTTTCTGTTAGCCATGTTCCTTACTCAGCTGATGCTGGTCCTTGGAGTCACCTCTCTATTAGTTCCATGGTCACCACCAATCATTGCTAGGTGTAAGCTTCACTGCTTTTTCACTTCCATAGATAGTATTTTGATGGTCCATGGAGCCGTGATGGTGGTAGGTACTTCCATTCGAAAAGGAGAATACTTGTCCATTCAGGAGCTTTTTGGAACATATGGTAGATGGGTAAGTGGTATCTGCATGCTTCAAGTAGGGTCTTAAACTCCTGCTCACAAAAAACAGTGTCTCTGAGTTAATGATAGAAAGTCACTGTAAACTCCCCATTTAATGGCCATTTGTCAAACCATGTCTATACAAAATGTTTTAAGGCTGCCCTTCCAGCCAGCTACCAAAAGACTCTGGGTCTGGCCCTCTAATTTTCTAACTTCAGGGTTCTTTTTGGTCTCCCATGAAAATGAACAGAAGGGTAAAAGGCAAAGCAAAAGCCAGACAAATCCCTAGGTAGAGTTTCTTCTCCTTCCCTTTAATATTTTCTTTCAAATTCTTACCTTTAGCATGTACACATGTGGCCAGTTTCAAATGCTGTCATGTTTTGAGCAAGTCAAACATCATATTTATTTTTTACTGGTTAGTTACTTTGAGCAGACATACAATGATGTATATAAAGTACCTAAATGAGAAAATGATATGTAAATGTAAGCTGTTATCATCACCATTATCATTTCCCATTCTTGTCAAGGTTATGGTGATGACAGAGTTAGTGGTAATATGAAGAAAATAATATGAAGAAAATGATACATTTTAAATATCTGTAACATTAAATTACTTGTTGACCTGAAGCAGGATTACTTTCAGAACCTGCCTAATTTCTTTGTTTCTAAACTTATGCCATTTTTTATAAGTAGGTAGGTATGTGTAAGATGAAAGTTTTATTTTCACTTTAAAACCCCAAAGTACAAACAAATAATCTGGCAAAGAATTGCCTGGTACCCATGGGCACAGACATTCAACTTTGTAAAATGTGACCAGTTCTGACCTAGTTGACTTTTCATGAATTTTAACTGCTATGGGGGGGGGGGGATGTTTCACTCTTGTCTCTGAATCCTTACTGCTTAGCACAGTTCTTAGAACATAGCAGGGGGGCAGCTAGTTGGAACAGTGGATAGAGCATCGGGCCCTGAAGTCAGGAGGACCTGAGTTCAAATCCAGCCTCAGACCAAACACTTGACAATTACTAGCTGTGTGACCCAAGGCAAGTCACTTAACCCCACTTGCCTTAAAAAAAGAACAACAAAAAAAGAACATAGTAGGACTCCATAAATACTTGTTGAATGATCGATTTTTAAAGCAGTATATTCTGCTATGCAAAAGGAAGATTTTTCAGGTAAATGTTTCCTGTTTCTACTCATTAGCTGTATCCCAACTGTTTCCATCCTGTCTGGCATAATGTTTATTGGTTAGTCAACAAGTGTTTATTATATGCTTACTATGTGACATACAAAGAAATGAAAAAAAAACACCTCCTTTAATGTGGGGGGGGCGATATATGTATGCGCACACACACACACATGTACATATACACATATATAAATGTACACATACCCCATACATTATATATCATACATTATATGTGTGTATATGTGTGTCTATATATGTGTACATGTATGTGTGCATATCTACAAATGTAGTTATACATATATAAATATTGTGTATTTGTATGTATATGTTTGTATGTATGTATCTGTGTGTAGATATACATGCATGAATATGTATATGTATGTATGTGTGTATATATTTATATTCCTAGTTACTTAATATTTTCTCCCCATGATAATACAAGTTCCTTCAGGATAGGGGCTGTTTCTTTTCTTTAATTCATTTTTATGGCATATAATAAATACTTAAATGATTATGATTGGCTGAACACTTCACACACACACACACACACACACACACACACATATATATACATATATATGTATTTGCACACAAACATACATACACAGAATAGATGGAAGGCAACGAGTTAGAAGGGAAGGCATTAGTGACTGTGTCTTGAAGGAATCCAGGGGAACTAACAGGTGGAAGTAAAGAAAGATAATATTCTAGACTTGGCAGATAGGTTATAACAAGACAGAAACTGGAGATGGAATGTAATTTGGGAATAACCACAATAAGGCCAATGTAGCTAAATCATAGAGGTATGCAGACAGTAATGAAATGTAAGAAAGTTGAAATGATGGGAGGAGGACAGGTTGTGAAGAGCTTGAAATCAAACCAATCAGAGGACTTTATATATGGTTTTGGAGGTAATAGGAAGCCCCTAAAGTTTATTAGAGTGGGGGATGACATGGTTAGACATATACATTAAGAAAATGACTTTGGCGGGTGAGTGGGAGTTTTTGTGGATAGACTTGAAGACAGGGGATTAGTTCAAAAGCTATTGCAATAATCTGGGTGAGGGATCATAAGACCTTGAGCTAGGGTGGTCGTAATATGAGTAGAGAGAAGGGGTCCTATTTAGGAGATGGGAAGGTAGATATTATGATGCTAAATGATATTATTTGGCACTGCAGTAAATATCTATGGAGAGAGTGAGGAGTTGAAGATGACACAGTTTCTTACAACTAAATGAGTGGGAGAACTGTAGTACATTCAACAGTAGTAGAGAAATTCAGAAGGGAGAGTTTTTTGGGAAAGACAATGACATTTTTCTAGAAAGGGGAAACAAAACACTTGAAGAAGAATATTAAAAGGTAGCTCCCTATGACAAAGTGACTTAAAGAGGCAACCTGTTATGAAAAAACATCTTGGTACAGTGGACTGTTTTAAGCATGGACATTTTCACATATTCTGAGTGACTTTTATCATTTAACTTCTCTATTGTCCTCAATGGCAGCTAAGTAACACAGTGGATAGACCTCTGGTCCTGGTCAGGAGGACTCATCTTCCTGAGTTCAAATCTGACCTCAGACACTTACTAGTTTGTGATCCTGGGCAGGTCACTTAATCCTGTTTGTTTCAGTTTTCTCATCTGTAAAATGAGTTGGAGGAGGAAATGACAAACCAAGTATCTTTGACAAGAAAACCTCAAATGGGGTCGGAAAGAGTCAGATATAACTGAAAAATGGTTCAACAATAATAAAAAGGGTCCTCTGTTTCCTCTAGGTTAAAGGTAGAAGATAATACCTTTCCTACTTACCAAAATCATAGGTTTGTTGAGAGGATCAAATGAGTTAATGCGTATAAAATGATATGTAAATTTAAAGTGTCATAGATAGGAAATTTACTATGTTCCTTCAGGACATCCTGGAGAATAGCTCAGAAGATCTTGAAGCAGAACTGCATAAAATAAAAACCTGCAGTATATGAGCTTGTTACATCACAGTTGAGGGTTTGTTTTTTAATACATGAAGGCACAAACAACAACAAAATAATTCTGAAAAGGAAATTATAACACCCTTGCTAAAGGGTCCTTCTTAGTGCTACCTGACTTACTTGCTTAGTGACATCTCAGACTGTCAAAATATAAAATTGAATTTACATTATGTAAATCCATAATTTTTTTGAAATTTGTGACTGGAAGGGCATATTATGTTTGTGAAATTAGAATTATAAAAAAGTTTCTTGGTTTCATTTCAGTATGCCAATATATAATTTTTAAAATATATTTTACATCCAAAGAAATGCATTCCCTTTCAAGTCAGTTGTATTTCAGGTCATGCATCTCTGAACGCAAAACTCCCAAGGCTTTTCCTCCTGATGATTTCTTCCCCCTCTAGAAAAATCATGATCTAAATAAACTTGTTGTACCAGGTTGACAATTAAAAATGGCTTACAAAATATTTGTCAAAGTTCCAGAGCATCCTCTATACTATATGAATGATTGTGGCTCAAATGCCAAAAATGTTGGAACTCTGTAACCCCCTCTTATCCCTCCCCCTGGTAAAAATGCTATTTTTCCTCCCAGCAGAGAACAGATGGTTTCTGGTCTTTGGTACTTGACAGAGTAAATCTTAAGGGATATTTCAGTTGAAGAAAGGATCGCAATACAAGAGATTACTTTGCCCTCAAAATGTTATTCAATTGTTCAAGCCCTTTTGGATTTGTGGATCAATATGAGACTATGTTTAAATTGGAAGTGGCAGTATTTATTGCTTAAGGTGATTAGCCATTGAAACAAAATAGCATGTTAAAACGTAACACTGCATCATATTTAGTTTCCTAAAACTAAATATTTTAGTTTCCTTTTCCTATAATCCCTTTCCAAAGCAAGTATTCTAGAAATCTATGCAAATAGGCCCTGGAGGTTCTGAGTCCCACTCTTTTGTACACTGTTATGCAATTGGGAAATTGCTCACAGTCAATTTCCCTGACTGCTATTTACCTAGAAGTTAAAATTTCACAGGAAAAAATGATGGAAAACCTCTGTTACTTACTATGTGATTTTGGACAAGTCATTCAACCTCTCTGGTTTTAATTTCCCTAGATGTAAAATGAAGATTTTGAACTAGAGAACTTCTGAGGTCCCTTCTAGATGTACAATCTTATAACCCCTTTCTTCTGTGAAGCACAAATTAGACTAACAGTTACTTTTTGAAATAGGAGAAATGTTTCAGGGCTTTAAAAATTATAAGTGAGTTTTATATTGATGTAAACTTTGGCAAAAAGCTGATAAGTATAAATGTAGTTCTATACTATCAAATGAATCTTTCATACAAATTAGTAGCATGAAATGTGAGTATTTAAATTTCATTGTTTTAAAAAATGCTTACGTGTGCAGGGAGTTAGAATTGCTGCCATTTTGTTGATTATACAGAGAATGACAGAGTATTAGAACTGATAGAAAATATATGTACAGGAAGACAAGCTTCAGTGGTCCTTGGTAGGTAAGCAGTACAGCCATATCATCTGAGTAGTTGTTGAAGCAACTAGGGATGTTTAGAGGACAAGAGTAAAGGAAGATATATGACAGTAACACATGCAAGAGGCAGTAGACTTGCTCTGTATTGCTTTAAAGGTTAGGGGTTACTGGGTAGAAATTATGGAGCAAGGGATGAGGAAAGACTTTCTAGCTATGAGATTTGCCACCAAATAGTTATTTGTTTTTACCTTCACCAAAGAGTTAGCTTTTCACTGTATTTGTTCAAAAAGAAGCTGTGTGACCATCTGTCAGTGATGGACACTTTTGCTACATTGGAAAGGGCATTGACTCTTGAGTCAGAGGAACTGGGTTCCTCCATATCCTGCCTCATACTTAACTGCTTGTGTCTTTGATATATCATTTAACCTCCATGGACCTTAGTTTCCTTATCAGTAAAATGAAGGAGGTTGCAATAATTGGCTTCTAAGGTCGCTTCTAGCATTAGATTTGTGATTCTTTGGTTGGGAGTATATACTAAATAATCTCTATAGGTTTGATTATTACATCACTTTTATTCAATCAAGAAACACATTTGTTTTCTTTTTTTAGGCAATGGGGTTAAGTGACTTGCCCAGGGTCACATAGCTAGTAAGTGTCAAGGGTTTGGTCTGAGGCCAGATTTGGACTCAGGTCCTCCTGACTTCAGGGCTGGTGCTCTATCCACTGTACCACCTAGTTGCCTCAAGGAACACATTTATTAAGCACCTTCTATGTACTGGGCGCTGTGCTAGGAACTAGAGATTCAAGTACTAAGAATGAAATAATCAGTGCTTACAAGAAGATTATAATCTAATGGGGAAGATAGGAAGTACCTATATACTTATATAAAGCATAAATATAAAGTGAATAAATACTAAGTAGTTAAATGCAAGATAATCTCGTGGGGAGGGGAAATTGTCAATGACATCATGTGTAAGATGATGTCTGAGATGTATCTTAGAAGAAGAGACGAACTATAGAAGGTCAAGATAAGACAGGAACATATTGTAGGCATGTGGAAGAGTCAGTGCAAAGGCATGGGGAGATGGAAGATGGAGTATTGAGTATGCAAAAAGTGAGAAAGACAGTAGGGCTGGTTCACAGAGTACCAGAGTGGGAATGAGATTCAATGAGGCTGGAAAAATAGGTTAGACAAGGTTGTGAACAGCTTTAAAACCTCAAAACAGAGCAGTTATGTTATTCTTCAGTGGAGGTTCTTAACCTGGTATCTCTCGACTCCCAAGAGCTTCATGGATAGGTTTCATGAGACCCATGAGTTTGGATGGAAAAAAATTACAAAAAAACTCCTATTAACTGAAATTTCACTTCCTTCATTTATCAACATAGGCAACAAAACATTGATTTGAGAAGAACTTTGAGAAAGATTCCATAAGTTTCACTAGATTGCCAAAGGGATGCTTGATATGAAGATTAAGAACCCTTCTAGAGGCATGAGGAAGCTACTGGAGTTGATTGGGTAGGAGATGTAATATGGTCAGATCTGTAATTAAGACAGAATATTTTGGCAGCGGTGTGAAGAGTGGTTTTGAGTAGTGAGAGACCTGAGGAAGAAAGATTGTTACCAAAATATGAATGAGAGATGATGAGGTCTGAACTAAGGTGGTAGCTGTGTGAGTATAGAGAATTTCAGATTACAGAGATGTTATAAAAGTAGAACAAGAAAGATTTGGCAAATGACTAAGTCGGATGAGGGGTTGTGAGGACTCCAGGATAACACCAAAGTTACAAACTTGGAAAACTGGGAGTATGGTAGTGTTTTTGACAGAAGTAGGGAAGTTTGGAAGAAAAGGAGGGTTTAGGGGGAAAGATGAGTTCATTTTTGATCCTGTTCATTTGGAGTATCTCAGAAAACCCGGTTTGAAATGCCCAATAGAATGATCAGAGGGGTGTGTGTGTGTGTGTGTGTGTAAGAGAGAGAGAGAGAGAGAGAGAGAGAGAGAGAGAGAGAGAGAGAGAGAGAGAGAGAGAGAGAGAGAGAGAAAGAGAGGAGGGAATCTGTCTACAAATAGTTGAACCAATGGGAGTTGATAAGGTTGTAAAGAGAGAGTGTAGAGTCAGAAGAGGGGCTAAGAAAGAAATATGGGGAACATTCACAGTTAGGGGACCTGATATCAGTGATAAATGGGCAAAAGAGAATTAAAAAGAGTGGTCAGACAGATAGGAGAACCAAAGGAAATAGTTTTTAAAAAAGCAGTCTGTGCTCTCAAAGAACTCGGTCTAAAGGGAGAGACAACATGCTAATGATTACATACAAAGTATATACAGGATGAATTGTAGACAGCTTCAGAGAGAAGCCACTAAGATTAAGGAGGGTCAAAAAAAGGCTTCTTGCAGAAGATTAGTCTTTAGCTCAGACTTGAAGGAAGCCAGGAGGGAGAATTAAGGAGGGAGAGTGTTCCCAGCATGAAGGATAGCCAATGAAAATGCCTGGAGTTGGGAAATGGTAGTGTCACATGCCAGGAAGAGTGAGGCCAATGTCACTGGTTCAACGGAGCGAAGTGAGGTGATGCAAAAAAAAAAAATGGACACATTGGTAACATCTGAAAAAGATACGCTTTATTCTATACCTAAAATCCATCATCCCTTTTCCCCCTGTTATTGTGGTCATGGTATAAATTGGTCCCTTGTTTTTGTTTACTTCATTCAGCACCAGTTCATACAATTTTTTTTTCTGTTTTCCCCAAATACCTTCTATTGGTAATTTCTCCAAGCACATTAATATTTAATTACATTCATAAGTTAGATTTTTTTGAGCCGTTCCTCCATCTATGAGCATCCGCTTGGCTTCCAGTTCTTTGTTGCCATAAAACAGACTGCTCTAAATAGACTGCTTTCTGTTCCTTCCATTTTCCTCTAGCTTCAATCCTTTGGAATTATGTACCCTAGCTTAGGAAGTAGGGATACTTAGCAGAGCTAGAGGAAGTGGATTGGGAATGCACTTTTTTATTTGCTGTTTTCCCTCCACTAAGAAATGTCTTTGGCAGAATGTTTTTCCTTTTTTCTCTTCTTGTTATAACTTTTATCATTTGATGCATGTCTTGTTTTTTTGAGACTCTGAGGGTGGGAGCTAGGCTGACACATAGTCTTTTGCTCTGCCATGTCTCTGGAAGCTTGGTTTGTTTTCAAAGCAGCAAGATTTTTCAGATAGGATTGAGCTGTGCTAATTAAGTTTACTGCCTGGCCTGAAATGCTGAGTTTCTTGATTCATTATGGAATTTCTTTTTTTTTTTTTGTTTGCAATCAGTTTGCATGTCTGTTTTTTGAAAATTACACTTTAACTTTTTTATGAATTTTGCATTTGTTATTTCACTTCAAATAATGTATCACAATCACCTATTTTCTACATTTCCCCTTTGTTATCGTTATTCCTTTTTGACAGTGCTACCAAGAAGCATCTGTTGAGGAGAGTATAAACTTTCTACGGGAATATGAATTTTACTGATGGAGAAGGCATGTCAGTGTTTAAGTCACTCTGATCATGTCTCCTCAGTTTTCCCTCTCACTGTTTGGCAGTTTCAGGCATACCAGACTTAGGAGAATTACTTCACGGTTGTTTTTATGACTTTTGACCTAACTACTGGTGAGAAGAATTAAAAAGGAGTACTTAGGAAGTGGTTGTATTTTTCATGTTAGTGGTGGGTTGGCAAGAGCTATAATTTGATTTTCAGAAACTTGTTTTTGTTGTGGAGATCAACTCATGCAGACAAGGAATCAACTGGATTGTCTTTCAGGAAGTTATAAAAGTAAAGTAGTCACTTCAGGCAAGAATATTGTTTCACTGTTTTTTTTTTCCTTTTTTTTTTCCCACGGTAGAGTTTGAATCAGTTTTGCTGAATTAGGCCATGGCTAGTGTCTTTTACCCATTCAGTTTATGAAGTCCAAAAGCAGAATGAAATCATTTTGTGCCCCCGTCGTTTTGATGGGGTGTTTAGGCCCCAACCCCAAGATCATGTCTCTGGAAGCCTCCCAATTTCTCACAGGATGGGCCTACTGAGAAATCGAGAGGCTTCTAGAGACATGATTTTAGGGCTGGAACCCCAAACACCCCGTCATTTTCAACTATCACATTAACCTTTTTGAAAAAGCAAAACAAAAAAAAAACCCAAAAGCCTGTTCATAAAAGTCCCTTCTATACTCACCAGCAGCACCAGTTTGTCCTATGTCCTGGAAGCAAGCATTCAAAAATAACAAAGGGAAGTAAAGTACAGGGTAGAATGTGTATCAATTACTACTCTTCTGTTTTTGCCCAGCTTTAGTGACTGCTTGTTTATGTGACTAGCCTCCCAGACACTCAGAATTTTAAAGCTGACAATGACTTTAGAAGTCACCCATCCTAAGCTCCAATCCTATGCAGGAATTCCTTCTATGAAATCCCTGACAGTCAGGGGTTAGATGAGAATAAACAGGGCAGACCAGAACCAAAATTATAAAATCATCCAATTTTGTATTTCTACATTCTCTCTTATCAAGTGGAAAATATTTGTAAAGCATTTAGCACAGTACCTGGCATATAGTAGGTGTTTCATAAATGCTTCTTCCTTTTCCTTCCCACCTTCCCCTCTATTCCCTTTTCCTTGTTTGTAGTATTCCTTCTGCCTAACCTCTTCCCATATCAAAGTTAAAGATTTGACATTGATTAAGCTTAAACTCAATCACACAAATGATGCAGTTATTTATATTTTTCAGGATTTTATCTGTTATTGTGGAATTAGCCTATGTACAAAATGAAGGAGGTGATCTTGGTCAGACCAAACCTGGAGTATTGTGTTCACTTCTGGGCACCACATTTTATGAGCAATACTCATTGAAAAGCTAAAGAATGTTTGAAAAGGTGAACAGGATAATGACTAGAAGAAAAACTATTCCATATAAGGATTAGTTAAAGTAGTTGAGGAATGTTTAATTTGGACAAGAAAATAGAGGAAGGAATATGATAGTTATCTTCAAGTACTTGAAGGACTGTTATGTAGGAGAGATACTAGGATTGTTTTGCTTGGACCCAGAAAGCAGAATTGGGAATAGTGGGTGGAAATAGTCATTGATGGTTCTATATTATCTTGGAGAGATGTCTCTAGTGGAATGTCTAAGGGATGGGTTTTAGGCCTAGTGCTTTTAAAAAATGTTCAGGACAGCTAGGTGGTATAGTGGACAAAGTACCAGGCCTGGAGTCAGACTCATCTTCCCCGAGTTCAAATTTGGCCTCAAATATTTATTAGCTGTGTGACCCTGTGCAAGTCACTTAACCCTATTTGTTCCTCATTTGTAAAATGAGCTGGAGAAGGAAGTGGAAAATCACTTCAGTATCTTTGCCAAGAAAACCCCAAATGGAGTCACAAAGAGTGTGAAACAACTGAACAACAACAAAACTTTTGAAGTATTTTTTTGTGAATGAGTTGGATAAAGCCGCAGATAGCATGCTTGTCAATTTTCGATGACACTAAGCTACGGTGGATGTTCACTTAGCATCCACATAGGCACTTAATAAAACACGTGTTGGCTGATTTTGTGTAAACATGAATCACTGGTTAGATGTGGAAACCACGAAAACTAATTTTACAATACACCTTTTTGAGAGACAAGTATCCAGGACTAAGGAGGATAAAGTCCTTTCATACTCTGTCTACAGCTGGAGTATTATTTTCAGGTCTGGACACAATACTTTAGGAATGACATTGATAAGCTACAAATACAGTATCTTACACTAGTTTTTTTCTTTAAGTCGATTGATCACATTTCAACATACTAATGAATTCAAAATCTAAAATTCATTTATGTGTATGTATACATATACATACACATACACGTAATACACATAAACAGGTTTTTTCTGCATGTTTCTTAGAACTTTTTTTCACATTTTTTTCCCCTACAGCAGTAGATGATTTCCATAATGTGTACATAACCTTAATCCTTATTATAATCATCTCTAAATGAATTTGACAAACACCAAATATCTGTGAGCTAACCTTGTTCCCTTTAAATTCTTCCTCTGTTTATTTTAAAATAAGCTAGCTACCACTTGATACAATAGTTTTATTGATGTCAATTTTAGGGGAAAATAGCTTTTGCATATTCTTGCTTTCCCTCTTCCCTTCACTCCTACAGACTTTCCAACATCCAATCATTAAGAGACTTTTGGAAACTAAGATACAGAATGAAAAACTGTAGAATTCTTCCAAAGATAAAACCACTTTGTTAGTTTTAAAATCCTGTGTGTTTGAGTTATTGTACTTCACTCTGATTCTGTTTAACACAGATTCTTGATCTAAATTACACTGACCATGTTCCTATGATAATAGCAATGTATTTTATACTGTTCTCTCAGAAAAATGAATAACATGACTAGTAAATAACTTTTTGAAAAGTGGTTTTATTTTAAGGCTTCTATCTTACTATGGTTTTTGCTTGTATTGTAGTGAAGGGAACAGTTGAAATGTATGTTTTGTAGTAATATTTAGGGAATTCTAAATTTCTGTATAGTTGAAGGGTAATACTGTGAACAACAAAATATTTATAAAACATCTTTCAAGTATAGGCTTTCAGAAACACCTTTTGAAAAGTAAAAAAAAAAAGGAGTTCCATTATATCTTCTAATGTAAGGTATTGTAGGGAAAACATGTATGAAATTGATCTGGGTCTATGCCAACCTGAATCCATAGTGCATTTTAGAATTGGATGATAACTATTTGAGTAAAATTTGATGAGTAGATTGTATATGCAGTAAAAGAACCTGTGACTTTTTAATAGCCCATTGCCAAATAGAGACTTCTTCATCAAATAGATTTAACTGATCAGTGATGATATTTTTACCTCTGTGATAGAAGTATGTGGAAGATATAATGAAGGAAGACACAAGCGCTTGCTATCAAATATTTATTTTTTTCTTTTAAAAAATCTTGAGTTACTTTTGAAAATTCTTTACATTTTTTCATTCCCCAGCAGCACACATTCATTTGACTAATGACAAAAGTCTATGCAATAAACATTAACCATATCTAGTATATCAAAGGGAAAAAGGAAATTCCTTTGAATCTGCTTTGAAATAACAGGATATTACTTAGATGAAGATATGAAGATATACATACATGCATATATTCACATACACATATGTATGTGTGTGTGTATATATATATATATATATATATATATATATATATATATATATATATATATATATATATATATATATATATATATAGAGAGAGAGAGAGAGAGAGAGAGAGAGAGAGAGAGAGAGACAGTCAGAGAAAGAGAGAGAAGAGCAAGAGCCTTCTAAAGACATGGAGGTACTAGAAAGCAGAAATTCTTAATGGAAAGCAGAAAATCAGTGAGGATTTAAGGAAGGTGATGTCAGGCAAGTAGGAAGGCAGAAATTTGTAGTAAAGGGAATCAACCTGAAAGATATAGATAGGAGAAAATTATTTCAATATTTAAAATCTTTCTTTTTGTTCATTCTAGGGATCATTGGTTTTATAGATCATGGTTTTTGGTATCCAAATATGCCATAGACATTTTTGCTTTTATGAGACAGTTGTAGCCTTTTTTTTTTTTTTTTGCTATTCTCTTAAATTAATCATCTGAGTATTCCGGTATTTATTTTTTATCATTGATTTAATTGACTGTGAGATAAAATATAAACAAAGTTACAGTGTTATTATTTTAAAAATTTATTTTATTTTTAATTTACAGAATAAAACAAGTATTTCCGTGACATAGTATGATAAAAATGATGATTGCACATGTAACTGCAATTCTACTATATACAACTTGCAATTCCTTTCAAATATAAAACAAAATTATCATGTAAATTTCTTTTTTCCCTTTTTCTACCTACTTTCCTCCCCACTCCAGAAATGGCTTACAATTAGACACAACTAGGTATGCATATGTAAATTATTCTATACATATTTCAGTTTATTAGTTTTTTCTTTGGATGCAGATAGTATCTCTCTTCATATGTCCTTTATAGCTAATTGTTGCTATTAATTATTATAAAAGGTCTGTAAACACAAAGCAACCCATATCTAGTTCTATTATTATTTATTTTAAAATCTTAATATTGGAAAATGCATGTGATATAACAAAATTATAAGGTAATTTACAGAAAATATATATGTGATTATTATTTGTAGGTCAGAGCTGTATTTTTGCCTTTGTAGAATAAATCTGATGGCTTTCACTACCTTAATAAATTGAATCTGATGGCATATTTTGAACATTTAATATATTTTTTTAAAAAGAAGTCCTAAGTAATAAATGTGAAAGCAGATAGTTTAAAAATTCAAGAATTTCATGTAGATATTGACAATCATAAATTTAGAGGTAAATAAACCCTTTTAGAATCTTGTTCAATTTTTTCATTTACAGATGATGAAAATGAAACCTAGAAGGATTGGGATTTGACCAAGTTTTAATATACCTAGTTAGTAGAAGAGCTTTCTCAGTCTTGGGCCTTCTGACTCCTAGTTTATTGCTCTTTCTACTATACATTATGTGGGTCTCTGTTGAGCATTCACTAGTTATATCATTTTTTAAATTCTTTGCCCTCATTATAGGAGGATGCAATTGGTACTGAAAGAGTAGTTGTTAAATCTGATCATCTGAACCCTTTAGGTTTGGCTGTAGAGTTATAAGCATATATGCTCACGTCCACAGGGATTCTAACCAAAGCCTTGAGGTTTGGCTGAAGAGTCCTTTCCCCTATGAGCAAAAAGATATGTCAACAAAATTATATCCCTTGTTAAATTACATCAAATTCTTTCAAATCTGAGGGCTGAACATGTCAGTACTTTTTAATTTAGGCACTGAAAATAATTAAAACATATTATTTGTGAAGGTCTGTTATTCAAAGCTGTCATTAGTGATGAATTGGTAGTTGAGCCTTCATTGTTAGAAGAAAGTGTAAATAATAAACAAAAAGGGAAATTGCTTTCATTTCCTTGAAAAGCCATAACCTTGGGGATTTGGGACAAAATCCTACTTATTCTTTTTCTGCTAAATGATGTTTTTGGGGTTCTAGGTGTAGTTGAATAACACTTATAGGAGTCTAAATTCACATTTGGAAATTTTTCAGTGCAACCTGGAGGTGTATGCATTGGGATCATGATTTGGTCTTCTTAACCCAAATATTCCCTTCCACAGATCTTAAAATTGTTCTATCAAACAAGGTGTTGAATGACTGTAAGTGAATTTCCCTTTCCTCATTTCTGGTTTGGGCTGATATAAATATACCATTGTTAAGCGCATAGTACTTTTTCCCCACTTCTTCTCCAAAGGTTCCTATTGTTTTCTTCTGCATTTTCCATTAGATGCCAAAGGGATGGGAGGTATGGGACTGAGTAGCCTGAGGGAATTATGGTAAATGGAATGAGAATTTATGTTAGATGCTAAATAATATAGAGTTTCTTTGAAAGCATCTTGAATTTCTATTTACTTATTAATATATTCTCCTTCTTTCTCAGAGAGTGGTATCTCTCACTGTTCTGGGGATTTGAATCTTGGGAGCCTTGCTTTATTGGACTGTTGCTTCTTTTGTACTAGTGGTTATGACTGAGAAGATGAAGAGAAGGAAGCTAACATATGATAGAATTGAGCAGCAGACACCCTTCAGACTTGACAAAGATGCTGATGGAGGGAAGGAGAGAAATGGGCAGGATAACAGCAGCTGTTACACTTCATAAGGAGATTCAGGTGATGCTCATGAACTGGGATCTCCTACAGCAGATTCACCTTTTTGATGGCCAGAAGTTCTGGCAGAATTTTATAATGGGCAGGCCTGACTCAGGCTAGGCTCCTCGTAGTTTAAGTTCAGTGTTGGAATGAAATGAGACACTCAAGTAATTCAACAGTTAAAAAACAGAATTTTATTTTGACATAGAAAGCATACTTAATGAAGATACATTGGCACTTAGCACAGCAAGGTAAATGACATAGAGGGCTACAGCTCCATGAGAGTAAGCAACCAGGAGGGCACATTAGTTTGGCTAGAGGCCACCAGGAAGGGATGCAAGGCCTAAGTCTTAACTGGGACAATCAAATCTCAGTGACAGCTTTGTTACCTTTAAGAAAGAGAAACAAAACAAAACAAAAAAATTCCAAACCAAAACTTGCTTACCTAATGTTTCAGGGTAGATTGTTACCCTATGACATTGCAATTACAGTAACAGCTAGTACATGAGAGAGAAATGTGGCAAGCTAAAGAAATCTACTCTATTGTCTTCACCTTTGAGACCAAAATGCTTGAATGAAGGGAGAGAGATTGTCCCCTACCAATCTAGTCTCTGTGCCTGTAGAAAACTAGTAGCAAAACATGAGGGAGTAGGGGAAAGAGAGGTCCTCTCCTTCAGAATTTTAACCTTTTACTTCACTTTTTCTGTTTCCATATAATAAAGTCTGTATTGAATGAGTAATCATTTTAGGGTCATCGAAGTTTAGGAAAATGATTAAAACTGTGGGAATGGGGACAAGTGGCATATTCAAAAATTATGATTTATTAGTGGGAATATCCATACCTTGGAGCAAAGTTCAGGGAGATCCTAGAAGGGGAAATATAAGGGAGAAGTAGGACCAAGCAAGTCTAGTTCATTCATAGTCAGTAGTGATTAGAAAATAGAAGCTGTCCAAGCAACTGTTATGAGTCAGTAGTTCATGGATTGTAAAACCATGGTGGCTTGCCCAGATAAGTATGATGGTAGGCTCTGTTGGCACATGCACAGTGGAAATGAACTGGAGTTGATTGAGCTTAGAGCACCACCTGGTGGCGTGATCAGATATTGCACTCTCAATAGCTTTTCCATCCATATACCCTTCCTACCAATGTACAGTGATACCCTAGTGGGTGTGGTTATGTCGTATGTCTTTACAGCAAACACTCTTCTATCCTTGTAACCTCAGAGACATCATTGACAATTTGTTTTCTTCCTTGTTCCCCATATCACCTTACTTACCAAGTCTTGTCATTTCTGTATAACATCTCTCACACTCCTTGCTGATTGCTCCCCCATCCATTCTATTCATTTACCTAGTCTTATTGATTTTGCTTCTACACCATTATGCATCCTTACCCATCCCTGTACTCATACTGTCCTAGTTCAACCCCTTATCACCTCTTACCTGGATAATTGTAATAGCCTCCTAATTAGACTCCCACCTTCCAGATTCCCTTGTCTACAATCCATTCTTCACAGAGTTGTCCAAAACACCATTTTTAATGCATGTCTAGCCATGTAATTTTTTGTTTGAAAAGCTTCAATTATTCCCCACAACCTTAGGGTAAAATATAAATTCCTCTATTTGACATTTAAAGCTCTTTGCAGTCAGGTTATAGTCTACTTTTCCATGCTGATGACAGATTCCTCCCCCATGCACTCTTTAAAAAATAAAATTGTATTTATTGATATCATTTGCTTTTATTTCACCTGTATTCCCCCACTATATTCCCTCATAATTTTGCTACTTTCAGTTTTTCTCTTTATTTGTTATAATCATTATGTGTACCATTTTTGTGTTTCTGTTTACCTCCCTCCATGCTTCTACATATTCATAATATACATTGTTTCTTACAATTTGCTTAGCCATTCTTCATTCAATGGACATTTGCTTTGTTTCCAGTTCTTTGCTATCATGAGAAACAGTGCTGTTATGAATGTTTTGTTGTATATGGAGTTTTCTTTTTTGTCATCATCCTTCTTGGGGCTCTATGTCTAGCAGTGGGCTTTATTGATAAAAGAACATGGACATTTTAGTCACAATTGCATAATTGCAGACTGTGGTGTGGAATGGTTGTACCATTTTGCAAGGTGTTCATGTAGCGGAGACCCAGCTTACTGGCATGCAGAAGTGAGCAGAAGGGAGTTTAGCAGACGATAGTAATGACCAATTGCATAGCCAAAAAAAGTTTGAAAGGAATATGATACATCATGAACTTCATGGCACATCATGAATTGAGAGGCTAAAAATGAACATGGAAAAGAAAAACTGTTTGCTAATACAATGAAGAAATATTGTGGATTGAACCTTCTTATCACATTATAAAAGTAATTTTGGAAAAATAAACAAGTAGAAGCCTGGAAAAGAGAATCGTTTAGCCTAAAACACTTAAGGATTAAATAGAAGGGTGAGAAGGTTAAAGAAGGACTCATGATTTCACTGGTGTAGGGAACACCTGCCTAGGAACTTTCTCTCCTAAAACAGTGCAAGACCTTCTCTATAACTTAGTCTTACTTTTCTAAAGCACTGAGAAGTTTTGTGACTTGCTTGAGGTAATACAGCCATTATTGTCAATGGAAGAGCACCCAGAACTTGAGGAAGGACTTAGCTTGAGAATACATGGTCCAGAATTGAGGCTGGAAAAATTGAGACAAATTAATAGATATCATGACAAATAGAATGGAGGAAGCAGAAAACCCACACATACATACACACCCAAAAAACTCTTGGTGATTAAAAAATATTAGATCAAAATCAAAGAGTGTCACCAACCTCCCCCTGAAAATGGAAGGTACATGAGATTTTATTGTTGTTTTTCAGTCATGTCCAACTCTTCATGACCCCATTTGGGGTTTTCTTGGCAAAGATACTGGAGTAGTTTGCCATCTCCTTCTCTAGCTCATTTTACAGTTTCCTCAGGGTTAAGTGACTTGCCCTTGGTCACACAGCTAGGAAGTGTCTGAGGCCAGATGAGTCTTCCTAACTTCAGGCCCGGCACTGTATCCGATATACAGGAGATATATCCTACCCCAAACTCTTTGCTGATCTCCAGTGTCATTTCTCCAATTGCTTTTCAGTCATCTGGAATTGGATATCTAGTAGACATCTTAAACTCAACATCTCTAAAACTAAACTTATTAGCTTTCTCTCTACCCTCCCCCTTCTCATTTTCCTTTTACTGTCAAAGGTAACACCATCCTTCCAGTCCCTTAGGCTCCTAACCTATGTGTCATCTCTGACTTCTTTGTAGCTCTTACCTTCACATCCAGTCTATTGCCAAGGCCTGTCAATTTCATCTTTGCAATATCTCTTGAATATACTCCTTTCTCTCCTCTGAGACTGCTACCAGCCTGATGCAGGCCCTCATCACTTCACACTTAGACTACTGAAGTAGCCTCCTGGTGGGCCTCAAGCCACCCCACCTTCCAATCCATCTTCCATTAAGTCACCAAACTGAATTTCCTAAAGGGCAGGTCTGACCATGTCACTGCCACTCTTTTCTCTGACTCAATAAACTCCAATGGCTCCCTATTACCTCTAGGATCAAATACAAAATTTTGTGGCATTCAGTGTTCTTCATAACAATCTTCCCATGCTCCCTGGCTTTTACTTTTGTAGTTTTCTCACACCTTATTCCCCATCACAAGTGACTGCAAATAATTTAGCCTCTCTGAACCTCAGTTTCCTCATTTGTAAAATGGGGTTCATAATAAATGTGGTACCTATTTCATAGGGCTATTGTAAAGCTTAAGTGAGATAAAATATTGAAAATACATTAAAAGCTTTTAAATCACTATGGAAATGTAAGCTATTATTCTTGGAATTAAAAAAATATATATATCAGCCACCTTTCAGAGTTTTCTTTTGACAGATTATATATCCTGATATACTCGCCTCAATTAGAACGGTATTAATAATTCTATATTATTCTTCCCAATTGATTATAGACTTGATTAATTGGTTATGAAGAACAAACAGTGTTTGGAAACCCACAGAGTAAACGTGTGTAGAATGGCATACCAGTTATAGAAAAAAAGGAATAATACTGAATTTACGTGGGTAAACAATTTGATTTTGTTTTAGTGGAGATTAGTTCTTTATTTGGAGCAACTCTGGTTATATCTATGAAAGGGTAGGTTTATCTATGGATTGTAAGCTTATATTTATACATTTCTGTTTTGAATTATTCTGAGTTAAAATGAGTTTGTATTAAGTTTTCTGTATTAAACATTTAATCACAAATCCCTTAAAAGATGGCTTAAGAGAGTTTCATGGAAATTTGAAGGCATAAAGCTGCATACCCTTTAAATTAGCAATATAACTACATTTCTATACTCTTAAAGAGATGGGAAAAACAGAAAAGGATCCACATATTCAAATATATTTATAGTTGCTTTTTCTGTAATGGCAAAGAACTGGAAACTAAGGGAATGATCATCAGTTGAGGAATGGTTGAATGAATTGTGATACCTGAATGTAATGAAATATTATGTTGACATAAGAAATGAGGAAAGGGATGCTTTCAGAGAAACCTTGGAAGAATTGTATAAAGTGCTGCAGAGTGAAGTGAGAAGAACCAGGATAATAATTTATACATCAACAACATCGTAAGAGAAAAACAACTTTGAAAGGCTTAACTCCAACCAGTGAACTTATCAGTTATTATAGCAGAGGACCAATGATGAAAAATGTAGGAAGACTTGAGTCCAAATACGGCCCCGGGACCCTTACTAGCTGTGTGACCCAGGGCAACTCATTTAACCTCAGTTTCCTCATCCGTAAAATGGGGATAACAATAGCACCTACCCCCTCCCCCATAGCTGTTGTGATGATCAAATGAGATAATAGTTATAAAATGCTTAGTACAGGGCCTGGCACATATTAAGCACTATATAGATGTTAGAGTATTATTATTATTATTATTAATCTATTATGCTACACACTTCCTGATGGTTTAAAATGCAGAATGAGATGTGCATTTTTTTGGACATGGACAGAATGGGAATATTTGTGCTGACTATATTTTTACAAGGGTTTTTGTTTTTGTTTTTTCCTCTCTAATAGAGGAAAGCAGGTGGGAAGGAGAAAAAAATTATTTGATAATTGGAAAAAAAACTTAAATGAGTCATATTAAAAAAGAAATTAAAAGGCAGCTATGTTAGGTAAGCATTTTAAAACACTTAGCTGGAGTCTGGTAGAAGTGAGTGCTATCACAGGGGCCAAATGTGAAGAATGAAGAAATACTAAAATTCCACCTCCTATAGAATGGATTATAACATTGAATCTTACTTGTGCCTAAGGCCATAGTTTTTATATCTAAATCTCTTACATCTTGTTGTTCTCTATTATAGTGTGAACTAAACTCATTTCAGTACATTTCAAGGGTGGTTTTTTTTGGGGGGGGAGGGTGGAAACTGTATCTATCCTCCTGATTTGCTTTATACCCAATTTTAAGTATTGTAGTTATCAGGATGTATGGGAAGAAAGTATAAGTGAAGAAAAATAATTTTAGTTGCTCGTCATAATGTTTAAATAGTTTCTAGGTCTTTGGAGCTTGTATCCAAATGTGAGCACATTTTATAAAATGTGTATTTTTTGGCTAGTATGGCACATTTTGTGGTTGGAAGGAGATTCAAATTACAGTGAGATAGTCTGGACAACAGGCTATAGCAGCTGGAATTACTTAGTAGATTCTCACCACTGCTGTTTCCTTTTGAAAATTTCTGCATACTAATAGCTGAACATCAGATAACAAAATATTAAACCAATTTTATAAAGATTGAAACTAAAGCAGTTCAAGACTGAAAAAAGAGAGAGAATCCAATAAGCTTAAAACCCTAAAAACCTCAAGCAATTGAATGATGAAAATCCTGGGATAGGCAAGATTTAATTATTAACAAATGAATGAAAAAGCATTTATTAAGTCCTTACCATGTGCAAAGCATTGTGGAAAGAACTAGGAATACACATAGTTCAGGAGTTCACATTTCAATCAGTAAGACAACATATGTAGGAAGTTTCAGCTGCAAGTCAGATGGATAGGCCCAGTTGTCCTTAGGGTATATTGGCAAAGTAAATAATAATGAGTCTTCCTTTAGTGTCATTTCCATCAATAAAACTGTATGCATCTGATGTTGAATAATTTGAAATTGCCAAGAATTTTTGTGTGGAGAACTTTTCTTTTTCTTCTTCTTCTTTAATAGCTTTCTCTGCAACTTCCTGAGAACCCCTCTCCCAGGCCCATCCTCACTCTTTCTTCATCCCCCAAATGAATACACCATATTTTAGGACTGGCACTGATAAATTTGAAGGATGTCTGAAGTGAACTGGATGGTAAAAGGCCTTGAGATCATGCTTTTGAAAGAACGAGGAAGATATATAATTGTCTAAGTATTGGAAGAGTTGTCTTCTTAGAAGTTTGTCATGTATTCATTTTGTTCCTGGTCCCGGAGGACAGAACTCAGAACAAGGGAGGAAGTTACAGGAAAGCCAATTCTGGTTTGATGTAAGAAAAAAAAAAACACTTCCCAGTAATTAGAGCTAACAAGCTATCCCAGGATGTAATGCATTCCCCCTCTACAGAAATTGTCTTGGTATTAGATGTTTTAGAGGGGAATCTTCTTTAGGTGTTGGTTGAACTAGATGGTTTCTGAAGTCCTTTCCAACTTGGAAATTTTGTGATTTTTGTGAGTTGACCTGCCAAAGGAGCTTTTGCTCTTGCTTCCTGGCCCAAATGCATAGCACTTGTGCCAGACCCCTCACTGGCTTTCCAAAGAATATGCTAGTTCTTTCTGAAGGTTGGGAGAGGTGAGCAGAATCAGTGGACAATTTATAAAACAGATGAGGTAATTTGTGATATGGTTATAAAATGACACATGCAATACTGCAAACATATTGAACTCCAGCCCTACATTTCCAACTTAGGTTTTGTTATCTCTAATAGATGTCTCACTAGCACCTGAAATTCCACACATCCAGAGTTGAACTCTTACCATCGTCTCCTTTCCCCCAAAGCAAAAAAAGAAAACAACAGAACACCTGTCCATCCTCCTCACTTTGTCTGTTGATGGTATCAGTTTAAGCCAGTTACCTAGGCTAAAACTTTTGCAGTCATCTTCACTTTTTCCCTCTTTCTCACTCTCCCCTCCCATAGGAAGGAAAGCTGGTATATGTGTGTGGTAGGAAGATGGAAAGTAGCCGCATGGTGAGTCTCAATTGGGGTTAATTGGGCTATTTGTGGTAAATATCTATCAGATGCCCAGCTTCATAGAGCAAAGGGAGGGCCAGGTTACAAGGTAGATGCTAGCAATTAAAGTGTTCAATAAACAAATATGGAAGGGCTTACAAATATTCACAGATTCATGATTTATAGTCCTCTTCCTTTATATTATTTCTGGTTCACTGATTCATGTGCCAGTACAAATACTACAAAATGCTGCAACAAACTTTTCCTAAGTACTTATTGTTTACAGAGAAAGTTGCTAGGCAGTGGAGGAATATACACAATTTAGATAAGACAGTTGAGATTTCAAAATCAATCTATTTGCTGAGCTATAATTATCATAGGGAGATTAGCATTGTGGCTCAGGCTGCTGACATTGGGATAGAGTGGGGAGGAGGGATGCTGAGAAGTGGAGACATATTTTCTCCCAGAGAGTGTCTGTTTCTTGCTAGCAGAAGACCTCACGATAAGACAGTTGCCTCATGGCAACTGTCTTATCGTGAGGTCTTCTGCTAGCTTGTGGCATAATTGCCCCCAGGTTCCCATCACTTGACCCCCTATCTAGTCATCATTACATCTCTCTCTCTGAGTCTTTCTTCAACTCCCTTTCCCTCCCTCTACTCCCAAGCATAGACTGGACTCCCTGGGAAAAGGCCATCTCTTCTTCCAGTATGACTGTGTCTGAAGCTGAATTTGGAGTGTCCTCTGGACTTCCACCACCTCTTCTTTGAACTGAATTTTCCCCAGGTGAAAGAATTCCTAGTTCCAGATCCCTTTACTTTTAAAGGTGAAAAAGGTGTCCACTTCTTACATGGTACTGTTAGATCCTCTAGATAGTAAGAAAGATATGACAGATCCTGGTCTCAAGGAGTTTACAGGATATAAGAGTATTAGAGAGATCTGGGCAATGAAATATGGGAATTTTTTTTAATCAGACATTACTTTCATGACTCCCTAGTTTGGAGAGCATTGTGGAGGAAGTGGCACCTGAATTTGACCTTGAAGAAATGAAAAAGGCTTGAAGAATTGGATGTGATATGTGATGGTGGGAATAGCCAGGAGGAGCACATCTCAAACAATAGGGGTAGCATAAGCAAAGGCACAAAGACTCAGTCACAGAATTTGAGAGTTGGGACGGTCCTCAGCTGACATCTTGCCTAATTCATTCATGAAAGACATACCTACTATCATATATTTGAAGTCCTGCCCCATTTGAAGATTTCCAAGATGGGTGAGCCTACTGCTTCTTGAGACTGGTGATTCCTCTTTTGGATCCCACCACTTTAATTGATAGTTTTTCCCAGCATCAAGCTGAATTTCCTTCTTTGCAACTTCTTTCAGACTGTTGTTCTCCTTTGGCCCTGGGCCAAAGAGAACAAGTGTATTTCTTCTCCCATGATAGCCTTTCAAATATATGAAGATAGTTATCATTCACCACCTGTGTCTTCTTTTCTCTAGGCTAAACATGCTCACTTGAACAAATCCTCATGTGCTTAACACAGTGCTAGGTGCAGAATAACTGCTTGATAAATGCCTTTTTATTCATTCATATGCCCAATGCACTCAAGGCCCTTTAGCATCCTGGTTGTCCTTCTCTGGATACTTTGACTTATCAGTATTTTTCTTTCCGCCATTCAGTTTTATTTCATATACCGTATGTGGATAAACATTTATTCCAGACCTCCTATGTGCTAGGGGCAGTGCCAAGTACTAGGGAAATAAGGAAAAGTAGAACAGTTTCTGCTTTCCTGGGGCTCAGTCTAATGTCTCCCCAAGACAATATGCAAAAAGCTATGCACAAATAGGCTATATACAGGATCAATTGGAAGTATCAACAGAAGGAAGGCTGGAATTAAGGGGATTGGGAAAGGCTTCCTTTACAAGGTGGGATTTTAGCTGAGACTTGAAGGAAGCCTGGGAAGCCAAGAGGCAGAGATAAGGAGGGAGAACATTCCAGGCCTGGGGGACAGTCCAGAAAAACAAACAGTCAGTAGATGGAATGTCTTGTGTGAGAAATAGAAAGGAGGCTAGTGTCACTGGATAGCACAGTGTGTGAGGGAGTGTAAGGTTTGAGAAGGAAAGGTGGGGACCGGGTCATGAAAGGCTCTATCAGTATTTTTCTTAAACCATGATGGTTTAAACTTCTGATGGTCAGAATTAAAAACACACAAAGGGGAATAGCTCAAATTAAAGCTTGAATGGTAGGTTGGGACAGCTATAGCAGTCCATGAATGCCAGGATTGGAAGTTCATACCTTATTTGGTAGGTGACAGAGGTAGTCAGTGAAGATTTTGTGTAGGGAAGTAACATAATCATAACTGTGCAGGAAGATTACTTGGACAGCAGTATGAAGAATGAATTGGTGAAAGGATAGACTGATAGAATTGGAAATTGAGAGGATGCCCATCAATTGGAGAATGGCTGAGCAAGTTGTGGCATATGAATGTAATAGAATACTATTGTGCTATAAAAAATGATGAACAGGCTGACTTCAGAAAAACCTGGAAAGATTTGTATGGTCTGATGCTGAGTGGAGTGAGCAGAACCAAGAGAATGTTGTACACAATATATTGTGCGATGACTATTATTGATAAACTTAACCCTTCTCAGCAATACAAGGATCTAAGACATCTCCAGAGGCCTCATGATGGAAAATGCTATCCACATCGGAAGAAAGAACTATGGAAGTTGAACTGTTATTTTTTTTTTCCTGTTGCATTTTGTTTCCTCTTTCTGATGGTTCCTTGTATTGGTTTTAATTTTTACTTACAACATCACTAATGTGAAAATATGTTTAATAGGAATGTAAATGTATAGCCTATATCAGATTGTGTGCCATTTTGGGGAGGGTGGTGAGGAGGAAGGGGGAGAAAAATTTTGAACTCAAAAGCATATAGAATGATTGTTGATAAATCAAATAAATTAATAAAATTTAAAAATTTAAAAAAGAAAGAATAGTTAGGAATTACATTGTAAACTTTGCGTAGTGTTGGTAAGAAGATGCCACAGCTTACCTGGAGCAGTGCAGTATCTGTGTAAAGGAATATAGATAGATGGGAGAGTAATTGCAGGGAACATCAGTGGGACATTATAACCATTTGGATGTGAGCAGGAGATGAAGTTAAAAGGAAGAGTTAACAAATGGCTATTTCAAGGTTTCAAGTCTCTGTAAGTAGATTAGGGTTGTCATCAAAAGGAACAGGGAAGTTAAGAGGGGTGGCAGGTTTTAGACAAGACCTTATAGGACCTTTACCTTTCTGATATGTAGGCTCTCTGGTATGTTTTTACAAGTGTATCTTATGATTTTTGTTAATGATAATAATCTCAATTTGCAATGTAGGTATTAGTTTCATTGGGGGGAGGGTGAAAAAGTATTGACATTGACATGACTGACTTTTCTGGCTGTGTTTTTGCTATGTCTAATTCTTTCGTCAAAAAGAGATCACTATTTAACTTTTCATCATGCAAATTAAAAAAAAATGGTCATTATATATTTGTAGGCCCTTTACTTTTTGTACCTTCCCTGGCATAGCACCTACTGCATATATTGCATTGGCCCTAGTTTACAGTAGAGGAAGATTATGAAGAATAGTTTGAAATATATGAAGTTTGAAGTCAATTCAATCAATTTAATTCTGTTCATTTTTCTCATTATAAAGTTATGTAAAACATTGCCGTATAGACATTTTATAACTTAGGTGATTCATTTGAAGGTATCATTTAAAAATCAAGATCCTCTTGGAGGAAAAAGGTCAAGGAGGATTTAATTTACAACATATTGTAGAATATCTTTATCATATTATCAGAATATTCTGTTGCTTTTTTGGTCCCTGAACTATTATCTTCACTTCTGCTGTTATTTTAAGAGGTACATTAACTATCTTGAACCCTTCTGGGAAAGAGTGTATAGGATTTGTAATGGTAAGTAAAAACGATGGCACATAATGAAGAGTTAAAGGAATTTAGGGGAATAGCGTGCAGAAGGGATGACTTACTGGAGGCGCAACTGTCTTCAGATTAAAAAGCAAAGTATGCAGAGTTAACATGACAAGAGCATTATATTATGCTTACCATAAATTCAGGTTATGGTGAAACAGAGCAATTCAGTTTAAAAAAGTATTGGGAAAGGGGAATAAACTAAAAACTTTCTTCCCAAAATTGAAATTCTGGAGAAATCTGTAAAGTTCAAAGAAGATAGATATTCTTCTCTTAGTTATATTTTAAAAAACATCAACACAGAAAGTCAGCTTCAACATTTGACCTGCTAATTGTCACTGCTAAAATCAGGAGCTTGCCCAGGAAGTTTATACACTGTACTTTCTAATGGGGGTAGGAGATGGGATACGCATAGGACACAGAGGGACTAATCATTTTTATAGTATCTACCATTTGCCACTCACTGTACTAAACACTTTTTAAAATCTCTATCTATCTATCTGTCTGTCTGTCTTACAAATATCTGATTTGATCAAGGGATGCTGGGGAAAATGCTAAACTACTTATGGTCTTCTGAGAGCTGCTTTGCATCTCTTAGGTCTGGCAATACTTGCTTCTTTAGTTTAGAGGTGTACACTGTGTGTATTTATCCAATTAGAAGATTGGCTAGAGCCTGTTATCCTCCTCTCTCCATGCTATATTTCAGTGCAGCTTATGACATGGGCATTGTATAACGGAGTATATAACAAAAGCATGGTTTAACTCTATAGGGTCTTAACTGGGACCTGTAGAATCAAAAGTAATAAAGTTAAAATATGTAAAAACTACCACATGGGGTTCATGCCTGCAGCTAGTCTCAGAGTAAACCAGACTGTAGGCATGTCTGAAATCCTGGATCCCCTGACATAGTTCATTCCATTGGATATTCCCATCCAATCTAGCATACAGTCCTTTGTTAGGCATTTGTAAGTGTTTATGGTGTGGGAATTGGGAGATCTTGCCTTCTCTAGACCATAGAGGAGAAGAAAAATGTTTGCAATTGTTGGTGCTCTGGGTTATCCCTTCTACCCCATTTAAACTCTGCCAATGTTTTTTTTAGTGATACTTTATGGCTGAAAATCATTGCATGCTACAGCTTCTAAGGAAGTCATCCAAAGTTGCAGGTTATCCAGAGGTCAATGGAAAGATGTACAGTAGGCATAAATAGGGCACAGAACATTACTGATAATGAATTAGGCTCCTATGGTAGTTGGAAAGATATCATCATAGAGCTCTACTTCTGGAAAAGGTAGGTCAGTTACATGATGAAAATGTCAAAGACTCTATGGCTACCTCCACACAATGTCAACAGAACTAAAGGAAATCCCCTTACATATTGGGTTCACTCATTATGGAGGATGCATGGGAACACAGAAACAAAAGTTTCAAAGGATAGGAGCAGTCTGCTTCTTTGCTGGAAATAACCACATAGATGAGATCACAGATTTATTTATAGCAGAGGTATTTGGCAAAATTTAAGTATGTAAGGGATATATCCTTATATCCAGAGGTAGCAAAGTATGAAAAATAACTTGTTTGAAGTTAAGTATATATCATCAGATATTTAAAGTTGGAAGAGGCTTGAAAGTCTATCTTGTCCAACCTCATTTTACAGATGAAGAAAGGGAAGCCTGGGGAGGTTAAATAACTGAGCTAAGCTCACATAAGTAGTTAAGTAGGAGAATAGGATTTGAGCCCAGGTCCTCTCACTCCAGAGACATTGTTTCACTGTACCAGGCTACCTCTTTTATCTATTAATATAAACACAAAAATCCTTAATCTATTTGAAAGTATTATAAGATTTGGGCCATTGTATAAAAGAAAGTTGAAGGTACATGGGAAATTGGTTGAGAAGATCAGGTTACACCTCTTGGGTCATCTATAAAACTCAGTAAGCCAGTTGAGAGTTGGGCAGGTAATCAAGCAGTAAGCCAGTTTAGTGGTAGAGGGGTTCTAGTTCAAGGGATCGCAGTTTAAGTAGAGGCCAAGTCCTGAGAAGCAATTGCCTTTAGTGGCAGGAGGAAGAGAGGTTCTCTCTGTCTGTCTCTCTTTTGTTATCTCTCTCTTTGTCTGTGTGTGTGTGTGTGTGTGTGTGTGTGTGTGTGTGTGTGTGTGTGTGGATGTGGATGTGGATGTGTCTGTCTGTCTGCCTGTCTCTCTCTGATCTCTTTTCTTTCTTTCCTCCCCTATGCCCTGCCATTGACTCTGTATCAGAAAGATGGGACCAAAAGCAGATGATTCATTGATCCTGAAGTGATAACCAATAATGGAAAGCAGCTTCAAAGAGTGTGACCACTTGTGGCCACACAAAGAGGAGGGGAAGAGTGAGATGTTAGTTATGGACCCCAGAAAATGCATTTACCTGCAGAGAGCTTCAGCTAAGCAGAATTTCATTACTTTCATGAAATGGGACACTGGGGCACTCTCCTCATGGCCCTTGTATGTATTTGTTTGACAATGTGTCCCAGAAGATTTTGGGGAGGGAGTGTTTTTGAACTACCATACTTGTGAGTCTGGCTAATTGTTAATGCAGGACATAACTTGCTGGGGCTTGCCAGTGTAGATCAGATTTGGGAAAGTAGCCTCAGAGAAAGTATTGCAGTTAGAAATCATTTTCATGGCTTTTGTAGTTGATGGGAAGCTTAAATCTTCCTGTTTTTTTCTTTAAGTTTTGTTCATTTTTAAAAATTATTTTATTTTATTAGGGTTGGGGAACCGCATGAAAGACTTTAGGATCACATAGATATTTTACAATGAGCAGCTGATTGGTACCTTGATGTTTAGTTGTTTTTCAGTCACACCTGACTCTTTGTGACCTCTCTTTGGGGTTTTCTTGGAAAATATCCTGCAATAGTTTGACATTTCCTTCTCCAGCTCATTTTACATCTGAGGAAAGTGAGGTAAATAGAGTTAAGTGACTTGCCCAGGGTCACACAGCTAGTAAGTATCTGAGGTCAGATTTGAACTTGGGAAGATGAATGTTCCTGACTCTAGCACTCTATCCACTGTGCTGCCTACCTGCCCCAATTGATATCTTATTCTGGGATTTAATGAAGAAGGAAAAAGAGAACTTGAAATTGAAGAGAAAGTGAAAGGAAATCAAGATAGAGAAAGAAGAGCCCGTTTCTGGCACACATAGCATGATGTAAAACTTTTTTTTGCAAAATAAATTAGTATTGATATTTTTTATGTTTTTGTATCACTTACACATTCCTGATCTCTTTCTCTCTCTCAGAGAACCATTCTTAAAATAAAAATTAAAAAGAGAAAAAAAGTGAAATATAATCAATACACCAAAAAGTCAGACATTGTATGCAGCGTTCTACACAAAGAACTTTTGCCATAATCTCAATTCTACCCATTCAGGAGTAGTATCATTAAGGAAGGGATAGAGGGCCTATCAATCCTGCCTTTAACTTATACTGGCAGTGTGACCATGAACAGGTCCCCAAACTACTTGTCCCAGGAAATTTTACTTTTATAAATTGCAGAACACAGGAAGCTTGCTCACTGTGTGATCTCTACACTGATGAAATCACCAGGCTGGGGGAACTGACTCTCTTGGTCTCTCAGGCTGGCTCTGTTTCTCTGACTCTAATATTCAAACTAGCCTAGATATGATTCAGAGAAAAATATGATACAAATTGAATCTCATTGGGCAAAACCGGCATGAAATTTATGACGATCACATAAAATATTTCTCTGTTGCTGATGTAAAAAGAGAAGCAAGTGTTTATATGACAGAATGTGTGCAAGACCCATATGGAGCTAATATCCATTTAATCAAATGTCACTATGTTTTTGAATGTTTTGTTGTTTGATGCAAAGAATGTACTTTTAGTTCTTCAGCAGCTGCTCTTTTAAATGCCTGCAGCTGTATTACAGATTGAATTGGCAACAAGCACCTAATTTTTAGGGTATTGCTTCCAGTCCTTCCATGCGGTTAAGAAGGGAAAGACTTTTTTTCCTAGAAAGTGAAAAAGATACCGTGAAGTAGAAGTTAGGCAGTTGAAAGCCTAGGCTTGATTTTATAATCACCGAATGATATCCTATCTTCCTAGATCATTTCTTTCATTTTTCATTTCTCTGTCTCTCTCTGTCTTGGTTTCTGTCTCTGTCTCTCTCTTGTCTCTCTCTCCCTTCCTCTCTCCCTTACTTTCTCCTTCTATCTCTTTCATTTTAATGAATAGTACTGGGTATTTTATATCTCAGTATTCCTATATTAAAATATAAACCACATATATTTTTTCCTTACCTCTAAATTATTCCGTGTTCCATTTCTAAATCTATTCAGCTGTTACGGAAAGCTTATTTTCCCCCCAAATGTCTTTGATTCAGCTCCTTTAAAAAAAAACAATAAACACACAAAAAATTAATACTTAAGAGACACATGCTGCCATAAATTGGATCCATTAGCTATATCCCCATTCTTCCCATTCCCTAACCTCCCATCCCTAAAGCAAAACTGCAAGTACAGTTGCACTGATATTAAAATAAAATAAACCTTGGAAAGACCTCAACTCTTTCTTTATTTGAGACTTAGAAACATCTCAAGGGAGCTCTGAATTTTTAGGCATGGTAATTGAAATCTCCCAGGTCTTATCTGTTCTTTTGCTCTTTTCATTCCCATACTTGACTCATAGTTTAGTTATGAGTACTGCCTTTAGTTCTGCCTTCCTTTTCTGTGCCTCTGTTCTTTTCCCACACATTTCCTAACATATACCAGAGCCTTGCTAACTCCATGGTGCTTCCTGTCATCTCCCCAAACCATTAACTGACAGATCAAATTCTATAAGTACATTTAAAAGTCAGCCACTCTTTTCACCTTCTACCCCTAATCATAGTTTTCTGGTTGTTGCACCACACTTTGATGAGTTTGGGTTGCATGATTTTAATGAAATTAAGTTCTGGAGTATAAGAGAGTTCTTGGAAATATCACAGAATTTAAATTTCAGATTTATCTTTTTGTATTAATAAAGATGTATAATAGTTATTATAGAGTATAGTGTGGCATATTATACACACACATACACACACAGAGCTTATTACTTTGGATGGAAATGACAGTCTATGCTTACCAGTAATTCTATTCTCATTTACTTTTAAACAAATGTTTTGTTGAAGTCATTTGATTTTTTAAAATAACACATTCACTTTCCCACTGTAATATCTTCAGTTATACAAAATAGCAGCCAAGAAAATGAGCTAAACAAAACTGACCAACATCAGGACTGAAAGTATATATCATTCCACATGTGTACCATATCTACTTTCCTAAGAAGAAGGAAGTGTGTTCTCATAGCAGTCCTCTGCAATCAACTTTGATCATTGTATGAAACATATTAGTTGTCTTTCAGTGTTGCCTTCATTTATATTATTGAAATTTTATCCATTTTCCTCCTAATTGTGCTTTTGGCATTTTATATCATTAACATCTTATTTTTTCCCTGAATTCTTCATAGTTATCATTTGTTTTGGCACAAAATTCCTTAATATTAATAAACCACAGTTTGTTTAATTCCCCAGTTCCCAGGCATGTCACAGTGAACTCATAGGGGTGTGGCCGGATGTTTTAAATTTTCAAAGGAAACTTATTCAAGTCCTGTAGGACACTGTGATTTCAACATTAGGCTGTACAACAGTCCTTTTAATGCTGTCCTTGGATGTTTGAGATATATTTTTATTTAATTGTACTTTTGGCTACTACATTAATTTCTTACACTTTCTTGTTTATGACATATCTTTTCAAAGCTATTTGGTTTTTGGTGGTTGCTGTGATTAAAAAGCAAGTTCTGTGTGAAAATCAATGTGGAACAAGAAATGAGGGTGGTGATTTTCAATCTGATTCCAAGGTTTGAGAAGTTGCACAAAGCCAACAGGTGCACACATCCCATTAGTAAGTAATGACGGTTATTTAAGGATGAAATAAAATTTTTTTTCTTTCAATTCATGTGTATTATTTTTTAAATTGTTATTGACTTGTTAGAATATAAATATACATTAAGTTGTTTGGACCTGAATTGTTGGGTATTTATTTTGGTCTAAGGGCACCACAAAAAAGTTATTGAGACTCTAAGGGCTCTATGAA
The DNA here is from genome assembly GCF_003287225.1 of Phascolarctos cinereus. Taxonomy (NCBI): domain Eukaryota; kingdom Metazoa; phylum Chordata; class Mammalia; order Diprotodontia; family Phascolarctidae; genus Phascolarctos; species Phascolarctos cinereus. Next base: position 177,065,433 of record NW_027555514.1, on the reverse strand, counting down.
TTAAGAAAGTTTGGGTATCTTTGTTTAATTATTTCTGAATCAATAGGTGCCAAACATATTTAATCTCTACTACACAAAGTGCTGATGTGAATATTTTGTTATACACACTACCTTTTGTTCTGTCCTTTACCTCTTTGAGGCATATGTCAAATATTGAGATTGCTGAATAAAAGAATGTGACCCATTTAACTTTGTATAATTCTAAATTATTTTACTTTTTATAATGTTATTGAGTCATGTTATGCCTTGTGCTTTCTCACTCCAACCTAATACATAGAGAGAGATGAAGCTTCCATTTAACATTTAGAAGTTTAGCCTTCCTAATTTTTATCCTGACCTATATTTTTAACATTAAAAACATTGTGCCATATATAGTCATTATAAATGACAATAATAAACATAAATATATAAATATAAATGTTTTTGTTTGAGGAAGAAACTTGGCATCTTTAAAAACACTATAGAGTCTTAAAAGCAACCCAGCTTACTATTCCTATTCAAATTTGGGTCAGATTCATTGTCCACATGGACTGTCTTTCCAAGATTCATCTACTTGTGAACCAGCTCTATGGTTGATTGATCACTGCATATAATAGTTATACAATAGGCATTCAAATATTAGAAATTTGTAAACTTCTAAGTTTAAACATCACAGATTTGCTGGACTATTGCAATTGTCCCTGCACTTTAAGACCTTACATTCTTTTGGAGTAAATAATATGTACATAGAAAATTAAATACTAAATATATGCAAGAAATCTGAGGGGAGGTGTAAAGTCACATATGAAGGAATATGAGGGAAGTGGGTTTCAGAAGTCACAATGGAAAAGTAGAATAAAGTGTGATATGGGAAGAATGGGGCTAACATATGAAGATATGAGTGATGTCCAGGAGGGAAGGAAGCATTGGCTTAGACAGCCTGTGACTTGGAGTCACAGGGATTTTGATTGGAGGCAATGGACAATAGCAGTGGCAATATTGATGTGTCTAGAGTTGGGAGATGGAGTACATTGTGTGAGGAACAACATGGAGGTCATTATCACTGGATGGCAGAGTCTATGGAGAGCAGTTAGGTGGCACAGTGGATAGATTGCTGGACCTAGAGTCCATCTTCCTGAGTTCAAATCTGGGCTTGGACTTACTAGCTGTGTGACCCTGGGCAAGTCACTTAACCTGTTTGCTTCAGTTTCCTCATCTGTAAAATGAGTTGGAGAAAGAAATGGCAAACCACTCTAATATTTCTGACAAGAAAACCCCAATGGGGTGAAGAAGAGCAAGACACTACTGAAAAATGACTGAACAACAACAAAAATAAGATACTAGACAGTAGAAACAATAATATTGGTTACTAATCTTTGGGAAGGAGGTGGGAATTGGTGAGATAAAGGTATGCCTGCAGTGGCAATAAAGATAAGGAGTGCATAGTTTTGCCTCATAATTAAAGCGGGAATAGTAGGTAGATGGACTTTTGGGGCCTTGATGGTTAGAGAGAAGTGAGGCATATCTGACAGACCTCAGCATTGTTAATTCTATCCCCAAGGATTACCCCAGTGCTGAGTAAAATATGTTCTGTAGCATGGGTGGCTCAGGAGATTGGTGGCAGATGTAGAGGGGGAGCGGCAAGTCGACTGAAGTAATCAAAGGTTACTAAATGTCTGTAATGTGCCAGGCACTTTGACAAATGCTGGGGATACAAAGAAAGACAAAAAACAGACCCTACTCTCAGAGATCTCATGAATCTATATGGAAGAGGGAGTATGATGGGGGAGACAAAATGCAAAATACATATGAATCAGATGTATATAAGATTACTCATAGACAATATTAAAGGGAAGTCAATAAGATAAAGGAGGACCTCCCTTTAGCTGAGGCTTGAAGCAATACAGGGAAACTGAGATGGGGGGCAGAGAGGAGATGGGAAAGAGTTGCAGGTAGGGACAACAGTCAGTGAAAATCTGCAGTTTGAGGAGATGGAGTGCTTTGTGTGAGGTACAGCAAGGAGGTCATTATCACTAGATGGCAGAATTTGTAGAGGATAGATAAGTCACTTGTGCCTCTAATTTCCTTCGCAACACAGATCAAGTGCCATTTCAAATACGATATTTGTTGATTCTCTTGTCTCCTATACCTTCAGTTGTTTATACTCTCCCTCTTAAAATTATTTTGTATTTGCTAACATTTATGCATATGATATCATCTCAGAATATAAGCTCCTAGAGGACAGTAACACTGATGTTTTTGTTTTTTGATGTTCCCAGCACTTAACAGCATGCTACACACTTAATAGATGATTTAAATATTTGTTGAGTTGAATTTTGCTGTTGAATTAACAGATAGGAAACAACTTGTTACCCACGTGTACCATATGACTATTGACCTGTTCAATGGAAAGATCAAAATCAATACCAGGTGAGAATAAAAATGGGAAACTGTGCTATGCAATTGGCCTATTTAAATGAACTGTTCATGCCAAAAATGGAAAATGAATTTATAAAAGCAATCCAAGCTATCATAATTTCCTTGTATTTTTAAAAAATTGTACTGATGTTTTTAAATTATAAACACAGATTATTCCCCCTTTGAGGGGGAATCTCTTGTAACAAAGGAAAACAGTTAAGTAAAATTGATGATACAGTGATCTTATGCAAAATTTCACATGTATTTCACCTCTCACCTTGTTATTAAAATAATAACAGAAATCTACTTTCTTTCTTTCTCACCCCCTGCCCCATTGGGGAAAAAAAATTAAAAATCTGTAAACAAATATGCATAATCAAACAAAGACAACTCATTCAATGGCTGTATATGTAAGTATGTGTATATGTATGTATGTGTATACATGCACTTTTTGTATACAGCTCTGTGTTTATGTGTTTGTATCTCAAATGAGGTAATTTTTGTAAAGTACTTAGCACAGTGCCTGGCACATAGAAAGTACTTAATGAATAATATTCCTCCCTTCTCTCCCTACCCCGCCCCCACATCATTCTGCATGCTAAATCCATTACCTAATGTTTCATCCTTAGTCTCCTGTAATCATGAATGACCATTGCATTGAGCATAGTTCTTACAACTTTCAAAGTTGCTTGTTTTTATAATTTTGTTGTTATGATGTTATGTTGATGTGATTGTGTAATTGTTTGTATAACTTGTTCATCTGGTTCTGCTTACTTAATTTTTCATCAAATCATAATTATATTTCAAAATTGTTCACTTTTGTAATGTTGACGTGATATTATAAATTGTTCTGGTTCCACTTATTTTATTCTGCATCAGTTCATATAAGCCTTTAAACATTTTTTGAAATCATCTCTTCCCTAATTTTTTTTTTTACACTACAGTGGTATTTCATCACATTCATATACCACAACCTACTCAGCCATTCCTCAGTTGATGGATACCCCCTTCATTTCTAGGTTTTGTTTTGTTGCCACTGTAGAAAGAGCTCAAATAATTAAGTGATTTGTGTTGGTCCAGGAAAGTAATTTGGAATTGTACTCAAAAAATTACCAAATGTTGCTTTCTAAAACCAATGCAAATCATTTGCAGCAGTGAAGACAAGGTCCTAGAAACTCTATCAGCCAGAAAACCCTGGATCTCCTTACTAAACAGATCACCACAAAAAACCCAGGGCAATATGTGTTACAAACTCATTTGTAAAACCTTACAAACAATTCTAAGTATATGGATAGTAGTAAGCAATAAAATAGCATGAAGTAGAGGAGGAAAACAACAACAACAACAACAACAACAACAATTTTATAGTAAGCTTGGGGAGAGGTTAAATCAAGTCATCCATAGAAAATGTAAAGATAAAACTAGAAGGACAGCTAATGGATAAAAAATTGGAAAAGGATCTTTTAAAGTTTCTATAGCAATCTTGTTTTTTTTTCTCCATCAGTAGTAACAGAACCATTTCATTTTAACCCTAGCACTACAGTATCCAGTGTTCTAGTTGAAGAAGCAGATATTTCACTAAAAAACAGAACAAAGAAGCAAGGAGAACCTGGATCAGATCAATTCTGTACAGATGAGGTCAGGTGATGAAAAGTTGAGGGAGTTGACGGATTGATTTTAAAGATATCTCAAAGGGGGATAGATTCCAAACATTATTTTTGAAAAAATCCAGAAACCTTGCTTACACCAAAAATAGAAGATTGAGAACATGTCAATAATTGTGAATCTAAATGACTACTTTTGTATCTATAAAAATAATAAAAATAATTAGTATACACATTGAGGTCATTTTTGAGGAGGAAACAGAAAGATTTACACAAATGATATTCTACAGTAGATTATATTTTTACCATTCAATTGACTGAAATGTGTAGAAAGTACAAGATCCCACTCTAGTTAATGTTTGTTGACAATAAACAAATGTTAATTTGGTATCACAAAATGGCTCCTTACAAGTTTCTTTTCAGCATCCTGTTTCCCATAGGAGATAGGGAGTATTTTCAAAGGTACAACTTTCTTGAAAGAATTAATTACACATACTCTTTCACCTAGTGATATCACTAACAAGCAGATGCCCTTAAGAGGTCAAAGAAAGAAGAAACACAATTTATATCTGCAAAATCATTTATAAGCAGCATTTTCTTGTTGTAGCAAGAACTGGAAACTGAGTGGGGACCCAACAGTTGGAGAATAGTTGAACAAATTGTAGCATGTGAATCCAGTGAAACATCATATTGCACAAAAAAGGAATAGTGAATGTGATTGAGAGAAAATCAGCTAGACCTGTATGAACTGATATAGAATGAAATGAGCAGAGCTGGGAGAACAAGTTACATGATGACTCCAGTAATTCAAAGGGAGATGGTGAGATCCTATAGATGCTACTATTTATTTATGATATTTGTGCTTATTGTGTCAATCCCTGGATTTTCCAGAGCCACCAAAATGGAATCCTCAATTGCCCAACTGATCTTCTTCTAACTATACTCAGACAAAAAAAAGTAACCGAAGAATGCCTTATGTTTAGACTATGATATGCAGTTGTATGGTTAACCCATGGAGATAGTCTACCAGGATGTTGATTGTGAACAGTCCTTCAAAAACCCTGTATTCAACAGGAAGACATGAGCAAGTTTGATTGACTTTGGGGAATTATGAAGTGCTTTTAATGGCCCCAAACTGTTACTTTAGACAAAATTCCATATCTTTACTGAAAATACTCTTCCAGTGATGCTTTATTACATCAAGTCAGAATTCCAAAATGTCTTAAGAATGAGTCATGGATCACCCAAATACCAGTGGAAAGGTTTATTATGATGAGCTCTCCTGTACCCTTTTCACAATCTGTACCCCCATGATTGTGATGTTCTTCTTCCCTACCTCTTGACTTTCCTGACCTTGGTTGAGATTCAGCTCAAATTCTACCTTTTACAGGAAGTCATTTCAGATCTCTTTGCCTTCCCTTTTCCTATGGCATTACCCTCCATTTATACTGCATATATTTTGTATGTGCAGTTATTTGCTTATTGTGGGAAGCTAGGTAGCATAGTGGATAGGATGCTGGGCCTGTGGTCAGAAAATTCTGAATTCAAATATGGTCTTAGATACTTAATAGCTGTGTGACCCTGATCAAATCACTTAACCTTTGTAAGCTTCAGTTTCCTCAACTATAGAATGGAAATAATAATAATAACTCCCTCACAGATTATGGTAAGAATTGAATGAGATATTTATATATGTACTTAACAAATACTTATTTCCTTCCTCTTTGCTTCTTGTCTCCCCAATTAGAATGTGAACTCCTTTTGGACAGAGCTGTGTTTTTCCCCTTCATATCTCTAGCACTTAGCACAATATCTGGCATATGGTAAGGGCTTAACTGGAGAAGGAAATGGCAAACCACTCCAGTATTTTTGCCAAGAAAACCCCAAATACAGTCATGAAGAGTAGTAGAGGATTAAAATGACTAAACAATAAAGGGCTTAATAAATGCTTATTGACTGATTTGTGGGCATGAGTAGACTGCAATATATTACCAATGAAAATTTGTTTGAGGAAAGTGGCATTAAAAATGTCATCAGAGAAACGTGACTGGAAAAAGAGGTGGGAAAACAATACTGAGGGTTAGGGTTAGGGTTAGGGTTAGCCTTAGCTCCTTTCATATCTATTAAATGTTGAGACATCTAGAGGAAGATTTTTAGCAAGTTGTTTGGATCACCTGTGGATGATTTATGGAGATAAATGAACAATTACAAAGGACAAGTGGGTTTATATAAGTGGCAAGCAACATTACTGGAGAATACCTGTGTTGATGAAATCAAAGATCCATTAAAGTATAGTATTTTTGTCTGTAGCAAAATGAACTGAAATTCTGTGTTACTGAGAGGGTAAGCAATTTGATGTACATTATACATATGCAGTCATGCAAAACATATTTTCATATGTCATGTTGTTAAAAGAAACACAGACAAAAAAACCTTCCAATAAAAATAAAATTTAGAAAAAAAAGTATGCTTTAATTTGCATTCAGACTTTATCAGTTCTTTCTTTGGAGATAGATTGCATTTTTCATCACAAGTCCTTTGGAATTGCCTTAGGTCATATATTGATAAGAATAGTTAAATCATACATAGTGGATCATCATACAATATTGCTCTTACTGTATACAATGTTCTAGTTCTGCTCCCTTCACTGTGTATCAGTTCATGTAAGGCTTTCCAGGTTTTCCTGAAAGCATCCTGCTCATCATTTCTTAAGGCACAATGGTATTCCATCACAATTATATACTACTACTTGTTCAACCATTCCCCAATTAATAGATATCCCCTTAATTTTAAATTCTTTACCTCCACAGAAAGAACTAGTATAAATATTTTGCACATATAGTTCTTCTGTTCCCCAACCCTTTTGATCTGTTTGGGATGCAGATCTAGTATTGCTGGTTATAGCCCTTTGGGAATAGTTACAAACTGCTCCCCAGAATAGTTGGATCAGTTTGCAGCTCCAACCTTAGATATCCTTTCCAATATCAGTCATTTTCCTTTTCTGTCATATTAGTCAACCTGATAGATGTGAAGTGTTAACTCAGAATTGTTTTAATTTGCATTTCTGTAATCAATAGTGATTTAGAGTATTTTTTCATGTTACTATAGATAGTTTTGATTTCTCCTAAAAATGGCCTGTTCATATCCTTTGACCATTTATCAATTGGGAAATGACTTGTAATCTTATAAGTTTGATTCAGTTCTCTATATAATTAAGAAATGAGGCCTTTATCAGAGAAACTTGGTAAAAATCCCATCCCCCTTTCCCAGTTTTCTGCATTATTTCTAATCTTGCATGCATTAGTTTTCTTTGTGCAAATGCTTTTAAAATTTAACGCAGTCATAATTATCCATTTTACATCCCATAATGTTCTCTATCTCTTGTTTGGTCATAAATTCTTCCCTTATCTAACAGTAAACAATTCCTGCTCCTTTAATTTGCCTATGGTATCATCTTTTATGTCTAAGTCACATAATCCACTTTCCTATCTGCTTTAATTTTATGGGTGAGTTAATCCCATTCACTTTCACAGTTATAATTACTGTGTATTTTCCTCTATCTTACATTCCTCCATTTATCCTTCTCTCTTTCTCTCTCCTTTTACCCTATCTCTCTTCAAAAGTATTTTGCTTCTGATCAGTGCCTCCCTCAATCCTCCCTTCATTCTATCACTTCTATCCCTTCTCTCATCCCCCTCCTATCTTACCCTACTTTCCTGTATGATAAGATAGATTTCTATACCGAAATGAGTGTGTATGTTATTCCCTCTTTGAGCCAATTACAATGACAGCAAGGTTCAAGCAATGCCTGCCATCATCCCATCTTCCCCTCCAATGTAAAAGCTCTTTCGTGAGTCTTTTTTATGAGATAATTTACCCCATTCTACCTCCCCATTTCCCCTTCTCCCAGTACCTTCCTCTTTCTCACTCTTTTTTTTATAGGATATTATCCCATCACAGTCAACTTATACCTGTGCCTTCTGTCAATATATACTCCTTCTAACTATCCTATTAGTGATAAAGCTCTTAGGAGTTACAGGGATCATCTTCCCATATAGGAATGTAAATAACTTAACTTTATTGAATCCCTTATGATTTATTTTTCCTGTTTACCTTTTGATAGTTAAATTTTTATTCAGCTCTGGTCTTTTCATCAGGAATGCTTGAATGTCCTCTTTTTCCTTAAATGTCCATTTTCCCACTGAAGGATTATGCTCAGTTTTGCTGCATATGTGATTTTTGCTTGAAATCCTAGCTCCTTTGCCTTTCAGAATATCATATTCCAAGCCCATCAGTCCTTTAGGAAGATAGAAGCTGCTAAGTCTTGTATTATCCTGACTGTGGCTCCATGATATTTGAATTGTTTCCTTTTGGCTGCTTGCAATATTTTCTCCTTGACCTGAGAGTTCTGGAATTGGGCATTAATATTCTTGGGTTTTCATTTTTGGATCTCTTTCAAGAAGTGATCTCTGGATTCTTTCTATTTCACCCTGTAGTTCTAGACTATCAGGGCAGTTTTCCTTGATAATTTCGTGAAAGATGATGTCTAAACTTTTTTTTTGATCATGGCTTTGAGGTAACCCAATAATTCTTAAATGATCTCTCCTGGATCTATTTTCCATGTCAGTTGTTTTTCCAATGAGATACATCATAATTTCTTCTTTTTTTTTTCTCCTTCTTTTGATTTTGTTTCATTGTTTCTTGATATCTCATGGATTCATTAGCTTCCACTTGCTCTATTGTAATTTTTAAGGAATTATTTTCTTAAGTGCATTTCTATACCTTTTTTACCATTTGACCTATTGTGTTTAAGGAGTCATTTTCCTTAGTGTGTGTGTGTGTGTGTGTGTGTGTGTGTGTGTGTGACTTACCAAGCTGTTGACTTTTTTTCATGATTTCCTAGCATCACTCTCATTTCTTTTTTTCTCAGATTTTCCTCTACCTCTCTTAATTGATTCTTAAAATCCTTTTTGAGCTCTTCATGGAATTATTTTTTTTGGGGGGTGAGGCTGAAACTAAAACACATTTTTCTTTGAGGCTTTGAATGTAGCTATTTTGATACAGTTGTTTTCTTCTGAGTTTGTCTTTTGATCTTCCCTGTCGCCATAATAACTTTCCATGGTCAGGTTTTTTTTTGTGTGTGTGTGTGTGTATTTTTGCTCATTTTTCCAGCCTCTTTCTTGACTTTCAATTTTATATTAAAACTGGGCTCTGTTCCTGGTTCCAAGCTTCAAGCTTTTCATGCTTCTGTTTTTAAAGCTAGTTCTGGGGTTCTGTAAGTTTTCAGTTCTTCTAAGGTGGTATGATGCATGCAGAGACATGTGGTCTCTGCTCTTCTGGCCTATGCTCTGGTCTGTGAGCAACCACAAGCACTTTTTTCTGCCCTTCAATTATGTCCAGGGTTTTTGCTTCAACTAATGTTCCTTCTTGCCCTAAGACTGTGACCCAGAACTGAGTACGAGCAATGCAACAGAGCTCTGCTTCCAGTGCCAGCAAAGAGTCCCCTGTAATCTCCTTTTGTCCAGTTTTCCAACCTCCTTACCATCAGGGGATGAGAGCTCTGGAAGCTGTCACCATCTCTTCAGGCATCCCCAAGGCCTGCTGCTGGCTTGCTGTGACACAGCCTTTGTCAGTGCTCCACTCATCCCAGTGAGACAGACCTTTCCTGACAACCTTCTAATTTCTCTTGAGCTGGAAAATATTTTCACCCCACTCTTTCTTCTAATAAGACATGAAACAGAAGCACACAAGTCACCAGGAGTTACAATTCACACTGGATCCTGCTTTCACAATCCATGCCACCACCAGGTCTTACTTCCAGAGTTCCCGAGTCTTCACCTATTAACTTGGCATAGCAGATACATGAGTCAAACACCAAGTTGTGGAGAGTATTGTCCAAGCTTCTTATCTTTTGGAAGGATAAACATCTGTGAAGTCAAAATAAATTAAACCATGCACTTCTTAGAATTCCTTACTTCATGATAGCTTATGTACTGCCTGGAAAATTCCTTTTTCTGAGAGAGTTTGTGAAGATGTAGCCAAGGACATCAGATTCTGCAGGCCACCTTAGGGTTATTCCAACCACTTTGGTTCCTACTTGAATACCTTCTGAACTACACCCATCTCTTCTGACTTGGATCTGTGCTGAATACCCTCCACTCCTTTATCCTGCATGATGTCTTTGCTATGACATCTCCTAAGGGGATTTATGGTTAGTCCTTGGATAGTTACTCTGTGAGGATTTTAGTATCTACCCCCTGGTTGGATAAGTAAGAAGGGGATGGAGGTTAGGTATTATTGCTTTTATTGATTTTATGCAAAGAATAAAGGACTGTGTTGTTTTGCAGAAGAGGAAACTGAGGTAAACAGGGTGGAGTGTCTTGCCCAGGGTCACACAACTTGTAAGTGTTTGAAGCCAAATTTGATCTCAGGTCTTCCTGACTCCAGGCCAAGTGCTCTATCCACTATACTACCTAGCTGCCCATTATCTCTTTTTATGAGAAGGCAATTCTATTATGGCAAAGTGGCATGATTAGTGCTCAATAAAATATAGGCAATTGTGATTATAATCTTAAGTATAGTTAGATGTTTTAAGGGAAATATTATTAACCTATGCAAAGATTACAGGTTTTGTTAAAAAAAAAACTATTGTGATCAGATGCTGCCTTGAAAATGAAATATTTGTATCTTTTGTACGAAAGACTAACAATAGAATATTGCACATTTTAATTCTCATTTTAATCTAGTAAACTTTTTTTTGGAGGAAGGGGAGAGTATATACAGTGCTCTTTCCGCTTAAAAAATAGAGTGTTGGAGTAGCATAGGGGCTAGGAGCTCATTCTGGTTAAGTGAATCTGAACTAATTGTTAGCACTTAAAGAACTGAACTTGTACTGCCACTGTCTAAAGGAAGGTGAGGTAGGAAATAAAAGGTCTTTGAGACACAAGTACTTTGAGAACCATAAAAAGTATGGCATTCCTCGAGTACTTTCATTCATTGGGTTGGAGGACAATATTCCCTAAGGTGAGCATGGGACTTGCCCAGCAGTGATTTTTCCTCTTACTTTGGATGTGCTTAATGGCTATCAGCATCACAGTCATGAAATAGGAATGTCTTGGAATAGAAAATCCAGATTGTAAGTAATCAACATTTTGTGTAAGTTAAGTACCAATTACACAATTTATTATTTTAATTCAAATTATGTGTTTCACTTATTTTCAAATAGAGAGAAGTATTCATTTTCAGTGCAATAATAACATAATGATTTTACAATTGAGTTGAAACATTAAAGTTTGATCATTATATTTTAAATGTTAAATAAAATAAAGTACAGGAATGTCCTTTTTTATGGCATTGTCCTTTTCTTAGAATCTTAGAATCCCTTCCTATCTCTTTCCTTATTTTATAATCACCATATAAATGAAACTTAAGTTCTAAAGAGACTTTTTTCTTTGTCTAGAAAAGATCACTCATATTTGGAATGCATAATAAATAGTGCAAACTGATGGGAGAAAACTATAGAAAGTTTGTCAGTAGGCCCAATTAAACCAAATGATCTTGAGCGTATTTAAAGAGGAAAATGGAAGACAACAAACAGATGAAAAATTTTACTTCTAATGAAATGTAACTGGTAATGAAAAATGTAATTTGTAATGTAACTCATAAGGTAACAATTCCCTTGGATAAAATGAGTTTTACTGGAGGTGCACAAAACTACAAATGATAAATACTGGCTCTCTATCTTGGTAGGTCTAGAGTTCTCTTTTTACAATATGATGGAAAGGTACAGATTTCATTGCCCTTAAGTTGTCACCACTTCCTAATAATAGGATCCACAATTTAAAACTATAAGCATCTTCTCTACTGTTTTTAAATCCCTTCATAGCTTTGATCCTTCCTACCTTTTTTATTCTTATAACTTATGACCCTCCTTGTACGTTTTGATCTGGTGACTCTGTTCTCCTTACCAACACTCTGTTTCCTGACTCCAGGTATTTTCACTCGATGTCCTGCATGCCTAGAACTCTCTCTTTCCTTTTCTGCACCTGGCCTCTTTGAAATCTCAGCTAAAGTCCTGCTTTCTGCAAGAGGCCTTTATAGGTCCCTCTTAATCTTAGTGCCTTCCCTCTGAGACCATTTCTAAATCATCCTGTATATATCTTGTTTGTATAGAGTTGTTAGCATGCTATCTCTATCATCAGACTGTGAGCTCCTTGATAGGGACTGTTATTGCTGTTTCCTTTTTTACTTCCTTTTTGTATCCTTAGCACTTATTAGCACAATGTCTGCCTCATAATAGACTCTTAATTGTTGTTGCTTGTAATTGCTCATTGACATGACTCTTATGGGAAGGAAGACAAAGCATATTCAAATACTACAGGAATTCCCATGGTTGGGGGAGATGTGGAGAGGAGTGTCTGGTTAGGTGGGGAATGATGGGAGGGTAGTGGTTAAGCAGAAATAACATTAAGTGTGTGAGAAAGGACCATTAGGTTTTTTATGAATTAATATTTTGGGTTTTGTATTACCAGTACTGCATAAAAGACAGAAACATTTATTTTTTAAAAAGATGGAAAGGGAAAGGAAACATCTGGTCATAATAGTCTGACATTGATCAGAAAAAAATCCTGTAATCTTAGTTGAGGTTAGTAAAGTTTACCTCAGAATGTCTAATTATATCAAAGATTACAATCAATATTGCCTACCATTTGGATGTCACTACAGTGTACTAAAGACAATGTCTTCGCTGAAAAGTAGTATCTTTTTAAATGAAGCTATATTGTTTTAGAATATGAACATTTAAAAGTGAAAAGGTTTCCATGCAAGCTCTTTTCATTTATTTTTCTTGATTAGTATTTAATATTGATTTCCCAATTCCAGTTCTACTTCTCTCTTTCAATTTTTCTTTCCTTTGCTAAAGATGATTAACCACGAACAGCATTTCAGCAATCTGGTTGGGTGTCATTGGGAGGCATACATGCTTCCTACGGTTTAAGCCTCTTTCATTAGAAAGCATTATGAAATTAACTAGAATATGTTTTTGGAGTTGAACATCTTTATTTTCATTGTGTTGTGACAGAAGCAATGGTGGTTAAATTACATAACTTTTTAAAGAAGAAAAGTAGGGCATATCATGTTGATAGTAAGGTTCATACATTTTTCTCTGTCATTGACCCCCTAGCCCTCCTATTCACTGTTTCCCTATATTGTTTACTACTTCCTGATAGAAATATCCAGGATCAATGTGATATGTGCTGTGTTAATAACTTTGCATGGTTGTTTTATCCTGTAACTTCTCCAGGAGCCATCCCAAAGTTCTATGTAAATTTATCTGACTGCTAATTAATAAGTACACGATTTAATCTTGATTTTTAGATCCCCCCACACTTCCATCAGGTATAGTATAGTTTGTTTTCTTTTGCTTTTCTTCTCAATTTTTTATTAGTGCAGAGAAAGGGTAAGAGGAGGGAAAATTTTTTGTCACTTTTTTTTTCATGATTAGTGTAGAAAAGTCTCACTGAAAGATTTAGCCTTACTGTGATCCTTTGAGTCAAAGCAACATAACTAGCAATGTTGGCAGTCAACCTCATAGCAATATGAGCTTCCCTTGAGGGGGCCTGAAGAATGACTCTCTTTGCTTGTGCCAGAACCTTACTATCAAGCTGAGAATGAAGCAGCTCTTTGGTTTAATGAGAATTAAACTATTGTAGCCTTGAAAGTATGTATTCCTAATATACGATTATATGGAGAATATAAGTTTATCTTGCTACCAGTCGCTACTTTTAAAAAAGAAAAAGAAGTCTACAACTAAAATTGTCAATTTATTCATGTAAAGCTGAATTGTTTTTTTTCTATATGTCCAGAAAGATAAGAAAATTTTTAATAAGGGTTTATATTTATTTCTGCTTCCTCACTTATGTAGCTAACTAAACAGTACACACACACACACACACACACACACACACACACACACACACACACAAACTTCAACTAAATAGCTTAAATGCCAAGAAAAAAACTGAAAATAGCGCACACAGATTGAAATGGCAATAGCAGATGGGTCTTATTCAAGGCTAACATCTATGGCATGGAGGTATTGGTGGTTAGTATTTATATTCCAGTAATGTCTGACCTGGATTTTCCCCCCCACATATTTTGGAAATACAGGACTATGGAGGCATTGATATCATTGAGAATGGAGATTTTGATTTAGGCTGTATGCTTTTGCTGGCTATCCTTTATTAGTACATTAGTTTCCTGTGCCCTGTAGCCATTTCTACCCCCTCAGGAAAAGAGATATCAATAATTAAGTGACGTCTAGAGGTTTTCTGTTCTACAGGGTCAAAAGTGTGTGTGTGTGTGTGTGTGTGTGTGTGTGTGTGTGTGTGTGTGTGTGTGTGTAGTCTTTGAGGCTTGTTTTTAGAATTTAACATTTGTTATTGGCAAATTTAACACTTCTAGATGAGAAAATATAGAACAGAGATAAATGTGATATGATTCATAGAGAAGAAAGCAATAAAATAAATTATCCTATCAGTCAACCTAAAACTTCTCCATAACACTGAAAGAAAAGTTAAGTACCTGGAATCTATGCATTTAAATTGTGGCATCTTTTACCCTAATTTCACTAGTTAGAAGTTAGTGTATTTATGTAGCCTCACTGAGGCCAATGATAAATTACTACATCTCTTACAATGTTTTGCATGTGGCATATTTTTATCAAGTATCTATTTGAATTTGAGGCTTTAAGAATTTCTGAAACTACATATCCTTAAAAGAGAGGTCTCATTTCTAAATTAGCTATGTCAAACTAAAAAGAGAGATTTCCTTTGTCTGTGGAGGGAAAGTGTTATGAATAGAGAGCAGATTCCCACTCTCCTCATCCTGCCCCTTCCAGGTCCTATCAGTTGATGTAGTCACAAAAGGCTGGGAATGTAATCAGAAGATATTAATAAGGTTTTGAACTATGGTCTATGCTCTAATCCCTTGAAAAACTGCAAATACCCTTCAGATTGAGTCAAGAAGAGAACAGTGATTGGTTAAACAAACAAATTAGCCATGCCCTTGGAGACTCTAAATAGTTAAAAGCTGGATGAATTTTAGCTAGGAGAAAGTAGGAGAGATTACAGACTGGTAGCTGACTGTGCAACTAGAATTATGATTGGGTTAAGGGAAGAAGGAATATGTCTTTGAATGGGAACTATTTGGCAAATAGGATACACTGCATGCAATGGAGGGCAGAGACACATCCTTCAGACATGGATGAAGAGAGATAGTCTCTAAAGGACAAAAGTAACTTAAAGGAAAGTGACTCCTGGCAGCAGAAAAGGGAGTTGGCCAATGGAGAGTAGACCCTGGGAACTCAGCTGAGTAACCTGTCCAGCAGAGACTGAACCAAAGGGGAGCTGTTTGAGAACTCTACAAAGAGAGATAGGACTTCCAAGTCTAGCACTTTCAGGAGTTGAGGTGTTTTAGTTAATATGCCTCATCACTATTGTAATCTAAATTGGAGACTACTTTTTTCATGGCTATATGTATTGATAGCAAAGAGCATCCTAGGTTTATGGGAGTGGTGTAGATGCTGGCTAATTTTAATGGGGCTTTTGGTTCACTATAGTATTAAGAATAGTCTCCCATAGAGTTACTTCTAGAGTCTGAGGTAGTAGTTGTCCTCCAGGGCACCCTAGAACAAGTACAAATTGGAGGATTGTCCCAGCAAAGCATGCTATATTAAATATAAGTTTCATGTTCAGTAGATAAAATTAAGGCATTTTGGTAAACTTAGTTCTAAAACAAAATTCTGAGTTATGCTACAGTTTTCCTGTTATGCCTCTTATAAAATGTCATGTGCATAATACTATGAAGGGAGTTGGGTGGAGTGAGCACTACTTGGAAAAGAGACAAAAGTACAGAAACTTCTCATTGTGATTGAGTCATGGGGTGAATTAAAGGAGCAGTATCTTTTTGCTTTCTATCTCAAGGAGTATTGTTTAACAAAATCACTTCTGTGGTTGCATCATGGAATCTTTGGGATCATGAGAAGCACCTTTTTCTTTTGGAGGGTTCCCAGAGCAGTGATTTACATCATGAAACCAAGTGTTTTTTTGTTTGTTTGATTGTTTCATTTCATTTTGTTTTGTTTGTAATCAACTGCATTCTTCTTGTTTCTTAACCTTTGCTTACATTATTCTTTATTCTTAGTAACTACTCTGCATCTCTCCTCTATTACCACCTCCTCCTCCTCCCTTTACCTTTTGAATGAGTGAAAAATCATTTATTAAATGCTGACTATGTACAAAGCATTGCACTTGGTTCTGGGCATACAAAGAGGAAAGTAAAACACTCCTTCCCTCTTCTCAAGGAGCTGGATTCTGATAATGGAAGACAATGAATAAGAACTTTAATTCTAATGAAAAGAGACAAAAGAGGTTTCAGTTACAAGTCAGATGGAAAGCCCTAGTGGTCCTTAGGGACACATGCAGTGTCAAAGCAGATAGAAATAATCAGTCTTAGCATCATGTCTACTAATAATACCATAAAAGATTCTGATGTTGAATCGTTTGGTTCCATGGTCTTTAGCAATAGCAACATTTTCTTTTCTGGGACTGCTGTGGCTGTTGAGAAGGCAGAGGCTGGAGTACCTATAGAAGTTGTTGGCATAATATATGCCCTTTACAGCCTACGACACAACCTCTTCCATGAAGCTTATTCTTTTGCTCTTACTCAGTAGTGATTTTCCCTCTTTATCCTCAATTGTTTTACAGGTGTCAAATGTACCTATGTAAGATAATTATCTGTTTTTGTGACAACCCAATATTAGACTTATATGAGGACAGGAACTTTTTTAAATTTTATATTTCTCTGAGCACCCAGTGCTGTTTTCTGAATAAATATTGATTGCTTGAATGTATAAAGAAAAAATTGAATTATTCATGTATTCCACAACATTTGAAGGGGAGACTTGTATACAGGTAGGCAAGGACTCTCTGGACTTTTACCCAGAAGGTAGAGAATATGTTCATTTGGAAAGGATCCCAAATGGGACTTTTCAGGGGGCTTTACATGAGGCATATGCCATGAGGATTTTTTTCAGGGGCCTCGTCAATGGAGTTAAGTGACTTGCCCAGGGTCACACAGCTAGTAAGTGTCAAGTGTCTGAGGCTGGATTTGAACTCAGATCCTCCTGACTCCAGGGCCAGTGCATTATTCACTGTGCCATGTAGCTGCCCCAGATTCTTTTTTAAGAATTGAATGGCCTAGAGAAAGGGGGAAAGGTCTAGAACAGGATCCCCACTCTTGATCCAGAGAGAACATAGTGGGTATTGGGAGAAGTGATCTCTCAAAGACCTTTCCTATAGACCCAAGTGTTTGCAGACAAACTCTTTAACTTGCTGAAATTCAGACCTTGTTTTGATAGTAGTAGAGATAGGCAGGCAGTCTGGGAGCAAGCAAAATTATTCACTAAGGCATTGGGTATATCAGTCAAGTTTCCCATGGCTATTTAAGGCCCCAGGAATTGTAGCATGTTTTTTTTTTTTTTGTGATCTTTGGTGAGTGATTGAACTACTTCTTTTCCCACAGAACTGGGGAGAGCTCAAGATTAAGGATAAGGCAACAAAACTGCTTGCTTTCATTCCTTATTTAATGAATGTAAAATGGGGAATGTGAAGGAGATGAAACTTCACCTGGGATTGAAGAAGGCACTTTGGTGTTAATGTGAATCAATGGGTTTTTTTTTAATTTTTAAGTTTTCTCTGGTTTGCTTTTTGATGCTTTGTATTTCAAGGAATATTGTTCTCTCTTTTTTTTTTGTATGAGATGAGAGACCATGATCCAATGACAAAGTCTAAAAAAGGGATATTCTGTTGGTAGAGGTTCTGGACCATTGTTGTGAATAGTTTTGAATCTAAAGCTAGGCAGCATTTTAGGATATCAGGTTAGGGCACCGTGATATTAATAGACTGCATAAATACAAGGCACACTTGTGCCTTCTAGTACGAAGACGGATACTAATTTTAGTTGCTAATGGAACTATAGAATATTAATGCTAGAAAGGACCTTAGAGATGAACAGTTTGGCATGTTTAGAAAGTGGTTGTGTTTGGAGTCAGGAGAGGCCTGAGCTTAAAATCTGCTTCTAATACTGTGAAACCAGGACAAGTCATTTAATCTCTGTAAAATGGGGATTATAATACCTGTACTATTTGCTTCCCAGCCTTGTTATAAGGGTGAAATGAGATAATGTAGGTGCAGTGTTTTGCAAACAATGCAGTACATAAATTTCAGTAATTTATCTGTTCCTTTGTTAGCCTTTCTCCTCCTTAATTTCTTTCTCATTATCATTATAATTTAGTCTATCCATCCAATCTGGCCATTTTCCTTCTTATTATACAGTAAAGGAAGCTGAGGCCTACTTGAGTTGTGACTTGTCCAAGGTAACTAGGATCATATCTCTTAACTTCCATTTCCCCAGGAGCACTTCATGTTACCACAGCAGATCAAAGAATAGATGCATTTCTCCTTCCTATTTCAGCACTCCAGAATGTCAGAAATCTCCAAAGATAAGCCTAGATAAATATGTCAGTCTAGTATGTAATATATCTAGTCCTCAGGGGCTGAGAGTCAAGATAAAGTCAGTAGGAAATCTGTTCTTCTGAAGGCTTCATTTATTTGCATAAAATCTCCTAATTCCTAGACACATTCTTATTTACAATCTACCATATATGGAACAGGGTTTTGTTCAAGTCTGTCCTTGCTGAAAATCTTCCATTCCAGATTGTTAATGTTCTGGGGTTTATCTAACATTAGACTACTGTTTTCAGCTGCTTCTGTTTCTTATCTAGTCTGCTCCACTGATCTACTTTTCTGCTTTCTTAAGTCAGTACTAAATAGTTTTGATGATTACTACGTTATAGCATAGTTTGAGATCTGGCAATGCTATGCTATGTCTCTTTTTATGTACTTTTCCATCATAAGTTCCCTTGAGAGTTTAAATCTTTTCTCCTAAGAATATTTTTTATTGTTTTGTCTAGTTTTATTATATCACTGTGACAATTTTACTGGTATAGCATTCTACATGTAAACATTTCTTATTTTATTGGTATAGGCCAGACATAAACAGTGACTTTCTCCCTTGATTTCAATATATAGCATTTTCTAGTTATATTTATAGAATGTATGTATGTGTCCTAGTTGGCTAATTCACATATATTATACATTTTATAGCTATATGAAATTGAATTTCTCTTATATCATTCTCTGTTATTGTTTGTACTATATAGAAATGTTTTTTTAAATTTATTTTGTATCCTTGCTTACTGAAAATTAATCATCTCAATTATCTTTACTGATTAATTTTTTAGCATATACCATCATATTACTTGCAGTAGTAATATTTCTAATTTTTGCTAGTAGTTATAGTTTTAATTTCATATTCTTATCTTTCTGCTGTTGCTAACATTTCTAGAACTCTGTTAAGTAACAGTAGGGGCATCTTTGTATTTGCTTCTTTTGGTACTGGGAAAATCTCTAGTGTCTATGCATTGCAAACAATACTAGCTCTTGATTGCATTTATAATAATAATAGCTAGTGTTTAGATAATACTTTAAGATTTGCAAAGATCCTTACAAATATTATGTCATTTTATTCTGAAAACAACCTTCTTCTTAGGTGCTATTATTATTCCCATTTTATAGAAGAGACTAACAGGTCAAGTGACTTGTTCATGATCATAAAGCTAGCACGCATTTGAGGCGGATTATCTTGTATGCAGTTACCTTACTGAAGTTATTAATTATTTCATTTACTTCCTTTTCTGATTCTATGCAGATTATACAATGGTTTGCTTAGAAGTCTCAAATAGGGATGGTTTCATATCTTTCTTTCCTGATGTTTGTGACTTTAACTTTTTTTTCTCCTCTCTTACTAGTACTATTAGCATTTCTACATGAATGTTAAATAATCATGGGGAAAGGGAACATCTTTGTTTTACTTCTGTATTTGTTGGAAGAATTGACTAGTATTTTGAATCATAAATGATAGGTTTTGGATATATATATATATATATATATATATATATATATATATGAAATATTGAAAAATGTCAAGTCACTCTCACCCTCCCCTATCAACCTCTGAAAACCAGAAAATATCACCCCAGAAAAAAACCCCTGGAACAGCTGAACTAGAAGAAAGACTGGGAACAGCAGCACAGCAGCACAGCAGCACAGCAAAAGGGTCTCCCAGTGCCTCAGCAAAAATAAGGGAAGCAGAACTACAAAGAGCCCCAGGAAGATAAGCACCATGCAGCACTCATCTGAAAGGAGCTGAAGAAAGCAACCTACAGTCTTCCTAAAGTTCCAGCCTTGCTGATTCCAACCCAACACCAGGTAAGCAGTCAGAACACTACATTCTCCAAATGCCAACCTAAGAGGCCTCAGCATACAAAGCCAGTGACCAAGACCTAGGCTCCCAACATAAGAAACTTGTGTCAGTGCCTTCTGTTCCCCAGCAGGAGAACTCAATTTCTTTAAAGGCCAGGGAATAAATAAAGCATGAGTAAAAAAGAAATGTACCATAGATTCATATTATGAGAAGAGTGAAGATCAAGACAAAAATTCTGAAGAGGACAACATTGTCAACAAACCCACACCTGCAACATCAAAAGGGAATATGAACTGGTCTGAAGCCCCAAAAGCCTTCTTAGAAGAGCTCAAGAAGGATTTTAAAAGTCTAATGAGGGAGGTAGAAAAGTCATTAAAAAATGCAATTGGCCAACTGGAAAAAAGAAGTACACTGAAGAAAACCAATCCCTTAAAAATGCAATTGGCTATTGGAGAAAGAAGTACAAAAACTAACAGAAGAAAATAATCTGTTAAAAACTAGAATTGGACAAATGGAAACTAATGACTCTATGAGAGAACAAGAATCATTCAAACAGAAACAAAAAAATGAAAAAAATAGATGAAAACATAAAATACCTCATTGTAAAACAACCAACCTAGAAAATTGATTCAGGAGAGATAATTTAAAAATCACTGGACTACCTGAAAATCATGATGGAAAAAAGAGCCTGGACAATATCTTTCAGGAAATCATAAAGGAAAACTGCCCTGAAGTCCTAGAACTAGAAGGTAAAATAACCATAGAAAGAACACACTGCTCCCCACCTGAAAGAGATCCCAAATTGTAAATGGCAAGCAATATAATAGCAAAATTCCAAAATTACCAGATGAAAGAGAAGGTGCTACAAGCAGCCAGAAAGAAACAATTTAAATATCATGGAACCACAGTCAGGATTACACAGGACCTTGCAGCTTCTACATTAAAAGACCGTAAGGTATGGAACATGATATTCTGTAAGGCAAAGGAGCTTGGATTGCAGCCAAGGATCAACTACCCTGAAAAAATGAGCATGATTTTTCAAGGGAGGAGATGGATATTCAATGAAATAGGGGACTTCCAAACCTTCCTCATAAAAAGACCAGAGCTCAACAAAAAATTTGATCTTCAAGTCAAGATTCAAGAAAGACATAAAAAGGTAAATGGGACAGAAAGATACAATATGTTGCTAATAAGGGCAGACTGTTTACTTCCCTGCAAGTGAAAATGACACTTGCAACTCTTGAGAACTATATTGTTATTATACCATGTTAAAGGAGTATACATAAAGGGGGTGGATATTAGTTGACTTTGATGTAATGATAAAAAAAAATCTAATCAAGTGGGTTAAATGGATCCAAGTAAGTGGATTAGTCTGATCTTAGAAAATGTACTGAGAAAGGAGGAGCAGACAAGGGTAAATTACATTACAGGAAAAGACAGAAAATCCTATTACAGCAGAGGGAAAAAAGAGGGGTGGAGCATTGTTTGAACCTTACTCTCATCAGATTTGGCTCAAGAAGGGAATAACATAATCAGTTAGGTATAGAAATCTAACTTGCCCTATAGGCAGTAGGAGGGAAAAGGGGAAAGAAAAGGGAGGGGGGATAAGGGAGGAAGAAGCAGTAAGCAAAGGGAAGAAAAGGGAAAGGGATAATAGAAGGAGGAGACTGAAGGAGGCGGTGTCAAAAGCAAAACACTGAGGGGGAGAAGGAGAAAGGAGAAAGAAAAGCATAAACAAGGGGGGAAAAGATGGAGAAAAAAAATAGATGGTAATCATAACTGTGAATGGGATGATCTTTTCTTTTTTTTTTTCTCTTCTGTTGAGTTTTGTTTCCTCTTTCTGGTGGTTCCTCCTATTGGTTTTAATTTTTACTTACAACTTCACTAATGTGAAAATATGTTTAATAGGAATGTAAATGTATAGCCTGTATCAGATTGTTCGCTGTCTTGGGGAGGGTGGTGGGGAGGAAGGGGGAGAAAAAATTAAAACTCAAAAGCATATGTAAGTGATTGTTGATACACCAAAATAAATTAATAAAATAAATTTAAAAAGAAAGAAGAAAAAAAAGAAAAAATGGCCTGTGTCTTATGATTTAAAGGGACTATTAAGGGAGGGGCATAAATAAATGTCGTATTTTATCAGTTTCCCACCCCACCACCTGCAACTATGGATATAATTATATAGTTTTGCTTGCTTAAGTTTTTAAAATTTTTACACCAATATTCCTTAGTGAGTGAGAGGGAATGTTGAATAATAGATAGAGAGGTATTCTTGGAGCCAGAGAGATCTAGGTTTAAATCTTGCCTTTAATGTACACTATCTGTGTGAATTTGGGCTACCCAGTGCTCTAGTCAACTCTCTAATACTGTGAGTTTCAGGGAACATGTTGACCTGTGTTGATAGAGTGATTTTTCTCAGAAGTGCCATATACCTATAAAATCTTCAGTCTGGTCATTATTCCTATCCTAGTCATTAGTAATATTATCTTATTTGAAGGTTGGGGTTTTTTTGTTTTTTTTTCTCCCTTTATCCCTCTCAATCCGTCATTAGAATTTCCCTGTGCCCCATTAGTTGCCATTATCCAGTGGCAAAATTCAATGTCATCTGATCAGGTTAATTGAGGAACTTCTTCAATTTCATGAACAACTAACAATGGTCCAAACTTTATTATGTATTGGGGTGTCTAGGAAACTCCTTCCCACTCTTATGAAATTGGTTAGGAAAACTCCCAAATTTGATCATTGGTCCACTTCCTTTACTTAACAATTCCATCTTAAGATTTGTGGTGGAGGAAGGGGAAACTGGGAATAGTCCCTAGCATTGAGGAAAGCAGATTCCAAAAAGATAGAAAAGAAGGATAAAATCTGACATAGTAAGAAAGGTGAAGTGGTAGATCATCCCATTCTCAAGATCAAATTTCTGAAGACATAAAGGTAAATGATTCTTTTGCACTTCCTAGAGCCAAGATGGTGCAGTGAGCAGTAAATTATGGTACCTTTCCCATATTCACCTCCAAACAACCATAAAATAGTGCCACAGAATTCATCCTCTAACAGCAGAATGAGCAAAAAGATGCAGTGAAACTATCTTTGACTAAAGTAGGGACTTCAGGATCAGTGAGCTTGACTACAGTTCATGATGCCCCTTCTTCACCTCCCTGCCTTCACCCATGGTAGAATTGTGGGAGACTATATGGACAGGCTACCTAGGATGGATAGAGACAGATTGGTTTCATTCTGCATTGTAAAAGTAATCATCCACATTGATGAGCTTATAAAGCCATTGGAATGAGGAAAAAATGTACTCTTAATTAGAGCTATCTAAAGTGGAATGGGCTATTTTATGAGGTATGGTTTCTCTCTGATTGAAGGTCATATTGCAGGAGGTAGTTGTTTTATCAGATATGTTGGCCCTTGAGGTCCCTTCCAACTCTGAAGTTACATTATACTCAGAATATTATTGAAATAACTTATAGCCTCTTATAGGGCTAAGGCTTATTCAGAATCTTTTTCTAGTCCTGGTGAAGCCTCATCTGGGCATCACATATGAGGAAGGGCTAGACTCTTGTTGGGTCTATTTGTGAGCTTACTGGAGCCAGCTTGAACCAGTGGTCAAAAGCCAATTGTTCCATTTTCATTTTGAGTACTTATACCACAGAAATTGTCAAATGCTCCAAATCAGGGTTTGTTTTTGTTTTGTCACATATCTAGACTAAAAAAAGTGATGGATAAGATGTCAATAATGCAGATTAAACTTGAGTGTGGTATGCATGTATTGTGTTGTTGTTGCTGTTTTCCCCAAAGAGCCAGTTGTGAAATATTTACTAATACACTACTAACCACTAGATACTTTATAGTGGGGATTCTTTTTTGGGTATAGGTTGTGCCAAATGATTGCTGGGGTTGCTTTCAGTGTTGAAATTCTGTGATTGGTGATTTAACTGCATATTACATTAATTTTTTTCCAGTAAATAATACAAGGTATTTTGGAGGGTTTTCCAGGTGTCTTTTAAAATAAATGACACCAATCTTTACACCTTTGAAGTGTTCATTGAGTAAACTGGAATTTGTTGGCTTAGTAATCCTAAGTACTTTCTGCTTAGGGAATTCTCCAGGATCATCTGTTATGTGGCCTGTAGTTATAAAAGATTGTTTGTTCAACAAGAATATATTGGGTGTTTACTCTGTGGAAAGCAGTGAGTAGTACAATGTGGAAGGTTAAAAGGCATATCAAGATGCAAAGTTTGAAGAAATGCTCCTGGTTGTAAATCCTGAGGTAAAACTAGGGCAAGGAAGAAGCAGTAGTGAGAGAATAGATACAGGCAAGTTCAGCCACCATTTTCTTATTTGTAAAAAATGAAGGGGTTGGACTCTATCTCCAAGGTTTCTTCTGGCTCTAAATCAATAATTCTGTGGTGTCATGTTTTGTTTCTGAGCCTACCATTAACTTACTATTCTATAAATGCTACTTACTGAGATCACAAGATTTCGAGCTGGAAAGAGAGATAATCAAAGCCTTCCCTTGGTTTCAGTTGTTATATTGACAGTTATCTTGCCCATTTGCTAAATGTTGTATCCTCTGAATTGTTTGAATGTGTCTGCGACCTCTTTTGATAGGTTGAGGTGACTATGAGATGCACTTCTGTTTCAAATTGTTAAATGGCTTGACCCCATAGGGTAGCCCCTCAGTCTTTCGTAGTGTATGGTTGAGTAAAAAAGAAAAAGTGAGTACAGAGGCATTTTGGGATTGATGATTTCAGTCATGCATGTTGTATAAAATGTAACAGAATACTTGGTTTTTTTTTCAATGATGTTGGAGGATAATACCAATATGCTTGTTACTATGTAAATTTTTATCATACATAATTGTGCTTCAGAGAAAATATTTGGGATAAATCCAAATCTGCATAACAATATACTGTTATAACAGGGTGTTACAGTTCTTTACATGGTTTTATTAAACTAACTCCTTCAAGGAAATGAATCAAGTAGTATAAGAAAACAAACTAACTAGCTAATTGTGTCTTGAACTATATAAAAATGGTATGGCTATGGACCTATTCTATTATGGCACTGACTGTGGCAAAATATAAGAGATCTGTTATTCCCCACAGTTCATTGAAAATTTGTTTCATTTCAGGTGAAATTCCCAGTGTGAAATTCCCAAACTCTGTACCTAAGAGAAAAATCCATTTTGAAAACTATATGTTGGACCCAAGCTGAGCTAGTAGATTCCTCCTCCATTCCCATTTTTCCTTCCAAGAAGACACTTTTGTCCACTTAGTATTGGTTGGGGTGGGAGGAATTGTGTTGCTTTGGGTTACTGAATTATCAGCACTATTACTATGGAAATAGAAAGGTATCAACTGTATGATGCAAACCTTCAATAAACTTGATCTCATCGGGAGGAAAGGCTAAGTAAGCCTAATATTCACAATAGTGAACAATTCAAGAATGTGTACATTTAAATGATTGGTTGTGTGGTGTATACAATGACGTGGAAGAAGAAAAAGATGGTCTAGTCAAGGATATCTTTATAGAGGAAGAGAAACTTAAAGATTTGCATGTCAATTGAGATCAACAAGGAAGAGTTTATTATTCTGTTTTTTTTAACATTTAGTTATGATTTCTATACCCTAGCACATGGCCTGTTTTTGTAAATGTATCATATCATTCTGAAAAACACGTACTCTTTCATGTTCCCATTCAGAAGATATTATAATTCTTTCTTATCTAAGTTCTCTAACAGTTTTTTTTTAAGTTTTATGTTTTCATTTTTTCTTTCTGTTAGGTTTGTTAGAGAAGGACACCATCATAATTATTGTTATTGTTCAAAGTTTTGCAATTTAATTTTCCTTTATTAATTTTGAGGCTATGCTACTTTTATCACTTTGTCTAGCGCCTGGGACATCATAGGCACTTAATAAACTTTGATAAACTTTGTACATATATATTGGGAACTACTATTGGTTCATTGTCTAGTAAGCCCAATATAGTTTTTCTGTTTTTTCTCGATATTTGTTAATTTTTATTTTTTACTTTCTCTGATTGCGTGACTTCAAAACCTAATTTTTAGAATCACCTGGTGCATAGTAAATTTTATTCTAGCCTTTCATTTTTAATTCATGTTATTCTGAAATGTATTCTTGTGTGAAACAGGTTATGGGCTTTTTTGTTTTCTTATCCATTCTGTTCTTCTTTCAATTTATTGTCATGTTTAATTCATTCTCATTTTAAGTTACAGTTGTTAGGCAGCCTCTATTAAGACAGTTATTTCTCCCTGACACTAGTTTTGCTTATACCAATGCTATTCAGTTCCCACCAATATTCCTCTTTGCTTATTTCTGTTTGCCTGTCTTTATCCCATCTTTGAATTTACTTAAACTGCTAACTTCTGGGTTTTTTTGTTATTTGTTTGTTTCCTTTTCTCTTTCTGTCTCTGGATATCCGTCTTTTGGCCCCTTTCTTTTTATGCCCAATTATGCAAAAAGTTGATAATATTCCCACCCCTCTTCCCTTCCACCATCTCA
Source organism: Phascolarctos cinereus (assembly GCF_003287225.1). NCBI lineage: Eukaryota > Metazoa > Chordata > Mammalia > Diprotodontia > Phascolarctidae > Phascolarctos > Phascolarctos cinereus. Next base: position 177,038,519 of record NW_027555514.1, on the reverse strand, counting down.
TTTTAACTAACTTCTTTGTGTTGCACTCTTTTCGAAAAAGTTTTCCTTTGCTTTGTCCTCCTCATTAATTCTCATCTCTTCTGGCCTATTAGGATTGATGGATCTTTGGCAATATTCCTCACTCTTTTGCTCTTCCTTTTCCCACCATTGCAAAGACTTCTGAGGAGTAGTTGCTAAGTGTCTTCACTGTAGTCCTACTGAGAGCTATTAGGATTAGCAGAGATGCCCCAAGTAAGCACTGAAAAGGGAGAGAACTGGCTTCAGCTGGGGTTCATTTTGTGTTCCTCAGATGTGATACTAGCTACCTTCTAGGTTGTGACTGAGTGCTTCATCTCTCCTTCCTCAAATCTTTGTCCTTTTTTTCTCTTGCTGTTGCTGGGCAGAATCACTGTGCATTGCCTCTTACAAGGTGAGGAAGAAGGGGTAGAGGATCTGAGCATAGTCACTGCCATGAAGGAATCCTTATAGTTGTACCCTACTGAGTCACAAACCTAGTGGTGTGCTTGCGCTCACTGGTTGCAGAAAACTTTTCCAGTCACAGAATCTTTCCCACATCCATAAAGAGACAGATGAGTTAGTGGAATTGACCATACATTTGATTTTTGGGATGGTCTTAATATGATTCTTTGTTAGGTATAAATTGACCTGGCTTCTTTGTTTCCTTCTAGCCCTGAGATTCTATGATGTAATTTTTTTTAAGCTGAAAAATTTTGCATGTCATTAGGTCTCACTGAGGATATTTCTAAGTGTTCAATAAAAATATTTGGAAACATTTTGAATCCAATTTTTTTTCTAAACTGATGTTCTAGAATTTCTGGTAAATTTTTAGTCTGTATCACTTCCCTCTCAGTATTCTAGACAACTCTCTAAGACTAAAAGTTGCAGAGAAGTGGCCAACCTGCATTACTGTAGAGGGTTTGCTCATCCAGGAGTTACCCATATGAGTGAAATGACAGGTCCAGTTCCTATTCTCTATTCTGTTAATTTCCCCAGGTAATTATGTATCATTTAGTAAATTACTATTCTACTTAACATTGATCTTGGGGTCAGAAAATCTGAGTTTAGGCCTCCATTCTGTCACTTACTGGCAATAGTATACTTGAATTTCTTCTTTCTCTGATGTAACATAGGAGATCAAATGAGATAATGGACAGGGGAGCAATTTGTGAATGATTAAGCACTATGTAAATGTAAAATGATATTTTTATTACTACTTCAATGTCTTAAGAGAAAATAAAGATGAAGTAGTAGTAGTAGTAATAGCAGCAGCAGCAGCAGTAGTGGTGGTAGTAGTAGTAGTAGTAGTAGTAGAAGTAGTAGTATCAGCAGCAGCAGCTAACATTTATATTGTGCTTTCTATGTGCCAGGCACATTTCTCATTTGATCCTCACAACAACTCTAGAAGATAGGAGCTATTATTATCTTCGTTTTACAGATAAGGAAACTGAGGCAAAAAGAGATTAAATTGCTTATCCAGGGTCACAAAGCTAGTAAGTGTCTAAAGCCTAATTATACCCAACTATATAGGAACTGATCATTGAGAGAATTTGGTTCCATATGTATTAATATCTTAACATTTTTAAATAGTCATAGTTTATACATATAAAATATATGTGTACAAACACATATGCATATATGTACGTATGTGTGCATATATGTATCTATCTATATATCTATCATTGTTTGTAGTTTGTGCAGAATTACTCTTTAATGAACTGAACCAATGATACCCTGTTGATTTTGTCAAGTTAATAGTCTTTGAATTCCATATATCATTTTTACATGGAGACCATTGGATACAAATGCTACAACAATGTAATTAGTATGTACCTTCCCTTACACTTAAATCTATTGATCACAGGAGTTGCTAAGAAATTCTAAAAGAATAAAGAATTTCATCTCTGTTCCTCAGTACATTGTTTTATAAAGCCATGGACACAGTTCTAAATGCTGAATTAATAAAATGTATATTTAAGTATTGGTGTTTGGAACTCATTACCAGATATAAAAAATATTACTTAGAGTGGTATTTATACCATCAGTTGCCTACAGCTTCAAAACAAATAAAAATTCCATCATCTACCATGTTAATCCCTCTCTGACCCACTTCCTCAAATTGTACTTGGAATATCAGATTGAGTTCTCAGAAGGGTGGTTACTATTACTCAAGATTGTGGGCTTAATGCTAAGGGCTTTAATATTTAGCCCTGTAACTCCTGAGCTTCCACTGGTGTTCTCCCCATCAGCAATCAACTTAATTCCATTAGTTTTTAGAAAAGACATTTATGGCAGATGCTGCCTTGGTGTTTCTCTTCCTTTATCTCTTGTCACTAGTGACCTCCTAGAACACTACCTGTCAAGCCTGAGGTAGACGTGGCCCATGGATTCATGGGCAAGAGGTTACAGCAAAAATTAATGACCCTAATAATGCCTTCCCAGAGTCTGACCATCTCTTCAAATGGGTTGGGGCCATCTATTGGGCAGCTGAGAAAGTAATATGAAGAATTGAAGAATACATCCTCACTGGAGTTCCCCGTCATCTATCCATATAGTGCTCTCATTGTGAAATTTGTCACCCCTTCTTCGCTTGTTACTAACCTGTTGTGGATACCCAAGACAGTATCTACTTGGACAAACTCAAGCACAAGTAGTGAAGTGTATATGATGTCAGGTCCATCTTGCTACCTAACCAGGGATTACAGGCAGAACTCAACATTGAAAGCTCAGCTCATCAAACACACCCAATGCTGAGCTCTAGACAAAACCTGCAGCCTTTGAAAAATACCTTTTGGAAACCTAAAGAAAGCAGAAGACTAGCCAAGAGTCCTGACACTGGCTTCCCAGACTACCTTTCTTTCACTGAGTGTGTGTATGTGTGTATGTATCTTTTCCCCTTCCTCATGATCTGTCTTATTCCTCTTCTCTCTTCTGTACAGGACTCTGTATCAAAGACCATTTTCTTTTTCTTCTGATGTTTTTCTTTTTTTTTTTTCTTCAGCTAAGTCTCTAGTTCAGTCCTCATTGTTAATGTATGATGAATTTCATTTTTTCCAAAAGAAAGGGGATTTACTAAAAAATATAGTGAGTATATTTACACATTTACAAGTATATTTTACATGAACCAAGTGTACATTTTACAAGTATATTTACATAAACCAAGGAGGGCAACCCCCCCAACACAAAAATACACAGTAACCCTGAGAAGAGTAGGCTTAAAATTAAGGTATAGTGGTAATGAGAAACATATGTGGAGAGCATATGAGACAAAGAATCTCCCATTCAGTCCTGGAAGAGCTTTTTTTTTCCTGGAAGACCCTTTTCCCAAAGAGGGGCTGAATCTATCTGAGCTAAGTGCTATATCATTCTCAAGTATCCATTCTTTTCCATGACTAAATCTTTTATTAACTGTTAAATGGCCTATAAGTTTTATTTCACTCTGATATTAGACTTTACAATCAGGAGAATAGCCTGTATCAGACTGCTTGAACTAAAACTAGGTAGGGAATATCTCCACATGCTACAAGGACTGGCCCCTGTGGGCCAGTCCATCCCTATTACACATGGAATATTCTTAGATTATTTCCTTTCCCCCTAAAGCATAATATTGATTCTGGTAACCACAAAGTATTTAAAAGTTCTCCTGCTTTCTTTCATAAGATATGGCATCTCTAGAACTTATAGAAAGTACATTGAAAACAAGGAGAGTTGAAAAGCTTTCAACAAGTGGCATGGTTTTATTTCAGGAAACTAAAGGGTGTTTTTTGTTTGTTTATTTTAATGGTTTTTATCCACCATCCTCTAATTGGCAATGTTTTTCAATTCTAAAAATTCATCTATTCTGTTTTTAGCAATGAACATATAAAGGCTTGTATCAGAGCAAAGGCTTCAACATTTTCTTTTCCTCTAGAGATTTTTATTTTTTGACTTTCTGAGTAGTTGTAACTTCTGCTTATTTTATTTATATATATATGTATATATATATATATATATACATACACATATATATGTATATACACATATATGTATATATATACATACATATATATATGTATACACACATATATGTATATATATATATACATACATATGTGTATATATATGTATGTATGTATTTCTTATTTTTATCAATATACAATTTGTCTATTTGGGCCAATTGTTAATTTATTATTGACTGTGGGATTTGTATGAACATCCACTGAATATATCTAGTATTATTTTAGATATGAAAGTATACCTTATATTGATTTATCTGTGTCAATATATTCAAAAGATAGTATATGTTTGTTTTAAATTCCATTATGGCCTCTACAGATTAGGGTTAATGACTCAGATGCATGTTCCACTGAGAATTTTTTATTAGAATATCCGAACGTTGTATCAACCTGAGACTATTCATCAGTCATAGAAGAATTTCAACAGTGTGTGAATGAAGTGATATGAAGGGAAATCTCTCATTATATTACTGTCAGTACAAATTTCACCATTTTATATTTTAAAAGGTCTCGTCAGTTACCAAGTGAAAATTGCTGTCAGTTTTTTTTTCAGATTTGCACTTTTTTTTCCTCCTTCAGAGTTTATCTTGAAGAAATGTGGTCAAAATGAGAGGTTTTGTATCATTGAAGCAAAGACTTAGAACTATGAGAGGATAACCTGGTCTACAAATAACATCAGAACATTTCTATTTGTATTCTCAGTGCCTAGTACAGTATCTGGCACATATTGGGTACTTAATATATACTTGTTAATTGATTGGGTAGTAATGTTTTGTTATGCATCCTAGTGGATAAGATTTTAGATCAGCACCATAACTATACTTTCACTCAAGGACAAAAAAAAAAGAAAAATTACTTCTTTCTCCTAACCTGAGGGCATGATGAACTTGAGCTACTTGAGCCAAATTTTCCATATTTTTCTGTGCTTATCCTCTTTGTATACCTAAGGCTTCACTTGACCTCATTTGCTTTGATTGATTCCAAATCCAGTCCTGTCTCTACTATGACATCCCTAGAGGATCCAGTATTGAATCTCAGTTCTGTTACTAGATCACTGTATAATCTTTATCAAGTTAAGTTTTGGAGGGCTCAATTTCTCCATTTGTTAAAAAAAAATTAAAGGGATATGCTAGGTCTCCAAATTCCTTTCTACTTATAACCTTTCTAATCTGGGAATGTTTGCTAAGAAGTTATAGATTGCCTTCAAAGTAGTTTGAGAAATACACTATTTCCATGAAATTTCCCAACTTCTGCAGGCCATAATATAATAAAATCAGTAGTATGAAGAGCACAAGCAAAAATGAAGACATAAATTAAGACTTAATAGTGATATTCTGAAAAATAATTGGACCAAAGAAGAAATCATGCAAACAATTAATTATCATTAACAGAATAAACATACCAAATAGAACTAAATCTCTGGGATGCTGCTAAAGCAGTCTTCAAAGAGAAAATTGTAGCCCTGAGATCATACATTAAACTGAATAGAAAAAGAGAGCATTAATGAACCGAACCTATAATTTAAAAAATTAGGAACTCAACAAAAAACCCAAAATAGGCGCAAAACAGAAAAATTTCAAAATCAGAGAATTGACTAAATTAAAAAATAAAAAGTCTATAGAACTGATCAAACTAAAAAAACCCTTTCTTAATGAATAGTGTAAAATAAAAACAGATGAAATGATTCATAGACTTACTATACATGGCTCCATGTCAACAAAACTGAGGGTCATCTTCAAAAAAATAAGCTATCCAAATGAACAGGTTGTCAAAGGGAAATCTTAATCCAGTTTCAGAAAAGAAAATTGAATTGGGTGGAAAGGGATTTGGAAGAGACAAAACAAAAGAACAACAACCTTGGCCCAGATGGATTTGTAGAAGAATTCTTTCAAAGCTTTAAAGGACAATTAATACCTATAACCCACACATTATTCTCAAAAGTTGAGAAAGAAAATACCAAACTACTTTTTGTGCCAAACCTTCCCCCTTCTCCTTCCCCTCTTCTTCCTCCTTCCCTTTTTCTTCTTCCTTCTCTTCTTGCTCTTCCTTCCCCTCTTCTTTCTCTTCTTTTCTTCTTTCTTTATTCTTTTGCCTTCTTCTTTCTTCTTCCTATTGGTCACTGATCTCTTTTTGATTTCTAGGGTTAGTAATCTTGTCATTCCTCTGGACACCTCATTCTCCCTCACCTCACAAATCCAATCATTTGCCAAAGCTTGCCATTGCTATCTTTTTAAACATCTTTGCATCTAACCCTTTCCTTCCACTCGCACAATTACCACCCTGATTCAAGTCTTCATCATCATCATCATCATCATCATCATCATCGTCGTCGTCATCATCATGTTTGCCACATCCCATTTATTGGTCTCCCAGCCTCATGTCTCAAAACTCTCCAATTCATTCTACACATCACTGTGAAAGTGCCTTTCCTTTTGTATGGATCTGACTATGTCATTCTCTGACTGAAACAACTCTCTTGCCTCTAGTATAAAATATAAACTTCTCTCTATAGCTTTGAAAATCACAACATGGCCGCAAACTATCCAGACTTATTGGTCACTGTTTTCTCTCCTCTACTCTGCAGTCTGTCTAAATTGGCCTTCTCTTTGTTAATCATGCATATCACTTCATCTCTTTCATTGTTCATCTCACATAATTGGAACACACTCTCTCCTTATCTTTGCCTAGCAAAATTCCTATCTTCCTTTAAGACACAGCTCAAATACCATCTTCTGCACAAAGTGTTTACTGGTCCTTTCAACTTATAGTACCCTTCCTCCCTCTGTACTCTGTATTTAACTACTGTGAATGTACTTGTATATTCACTTTATATTTATGCTAAATATGTTTTTGTATATGTGTATATTCAATTTTTATATTCACTGGGAATGTATTTGTATATTCACTTTATATTTATGCTGAACATATTTTTATATGTACTTGTTGCCTCCTGTGCAAGATAACACTAACCCTTTTGAAAGCATTCTTCCATCTCCTTACAGCTGGCTGAAAGCGTGCTCTCATATCCCTGTTTCTAATTTAAACAAAAAACTATCTCTCTTCCCCAAACACCTCAGTAACTTGGGTGACTATGTTTCTGCTTCCCCTCCCTGTTTGGATGTATACACTTCTTTCCTTGCAGGCTCAGGAGATATTTCCTTGCCTAACCCTTGGCTAGTCCAAAGCACTTTTTCCCTCTCTGTGGGTTGGGCAAAGATCCAAGTGCTGAATATGAGCATCAGGTGAGTGGGGCGGGTCTCTAGGAGTCTGGGTAGGAAGAGAACAGGCAGACATGGTTCAAACTTTGCACACATTATACAGGGCTATGAGCAGCTGCAAAACCTAGTTCAGGTGTGACAGCTGCTTGTGGGAGGCTTTCAGAACAGCAGCATTAAAAATAGAGGAGTGTCAATATTTCCCATGAGATTGACTGAAGAAGTTAAAAAGTATTCATAGAAGGTCAGGGGTGGATGCTGGTTTAGGTCATTTGTGAACTTGATTAGCTAAATAACTTTTAATCAATCGTTGACTTCTATATTAATGGTTATTGACTGTGCTTAACTGGAAGGTTTGTAGAATTGTGATTCATTCAATAAACATTATTAAACATAAGCTTAATAAGACAGCTGGTGGTACAGTGGATAGGACACTGGGTCTAGAGTAAGGAAGACCTAAGTCCAAATTCAGGCTCAGATTATTGCTAGCTGGGTAAATTGATGTCATTTAGTAGTACTAAATATTTTCAAAATGAGTGATATGTTGAATCTGCAAAGCGTTAGGAATTATGCATGGAAGGTAATGAGTTTTACTGGAAAGAGTACTAGGCTTTAGAGTCAAAAGAGACCTGGATTAAAATTTTTACTTCTGAGTATTACTAGTTGTATGATTGTGGTCTCTAAAAGCCCTCAAAAATTCAGCTTTTTGGTACCTCACTTTGCTCACCTATAAAAAATGTTACTTTTAATACTTATAATGTTGAAAAAAAAATTACAGCCTTAAAAGTTGTAAGGAAATTCATTGGCTATCTAGTCCAATCTTTATCTGTGTAAGAAATCACTCTATAACACACACAACAAATGATCATCCAGCCTTGGCATATTTATTCAGCTAAATTTGCGGTAGGGGATGGAATCCATAATTTCTTACCGTTCCATTATTGTTGTTCAGTTGTTTCAGTTGTGTCCAACTCGTCATGAGCCCATTTTTGGGTTTTCTTGGCAAAGATCCTAGAGTGGTTTCCCGTTTCCTTCTCTAGCTCATTTTACAGATGGGGAAACTGAGGCAAACAGGGTTAAATGACTTGCCCCAGGGTCTCACACCTAAGTGTCTGAGGCTGGATTTGAACTCAGGACTTCCTGACTCTGGGCCTGGCACTCTATCCACAGTGCCACCTAGCTGTGCATTTTTAGATAATTATTACCTATTCCATTTTTAGATAACTATAATTAAGTTAATTGATTTAAAGCTAAAAGGAAACTTAGCCCTCATTTTATTAAAAAAAAAAAAAAAGGAAATTGAAGCCTAGAGAAGTAAAATGACTTGCCCAAGTCACAAGGTAGTAAGTATCAGAGCTGGAACTTGAACTAATAACCTCTTCAAATCTGTTGTTCATGCCACTGTACAATACTCCTGAAAGGAAATTTTTCCTGAAGCTTGTTTATCTTTATTTTAACTTCTACCCATTGTTCTGCTGCCTAAGGCGAAACAGAGCAAATCTAGCCCTTCTTTCACTCTTAACTCTCAAATAAGTGAATATAGCTATTGTGACCCCTGTGTGCCCCACCCTCACCCCCTCCAGCCTTCTCCTCTTAAGTCTAAATATCCTTATTTCCTTCAAGCATTTCTACAGCTAGACTCAAGGCCCTGTACCATCCTTTTTGCCTCCCACTTGACACTCTCCACCTTACCTATTCCCTTCCTTAAATGTACTGATAATAAGAGAATTTCTGGTTCAGTTTTATTACCACTATGTGCTTAAGACCAGCAGGTCATGTAACTAACTAGGGTTTATAAAATCAAGTTGAGATATCAACCTGTTAACAATTAGTTTGCAGATTCCATCTATATCCTCAGTGTTTACTGACTAGTTTAAGATTTTTACCTGATGTAAATCTGTCGTGTGTGTAATTCATTACTGTCCCTTTCTGTCTTCTGTAAAATTCCATTGTGTCCATCCTGCTATGTAACTAAAACCTTTATAAAGTTGTTGAAACTGTTGTTCAGGACTCACTGATTTTTGTAAACAGTGGGTCCCTGCTCTGAGCATAGAATAAACCATTTTTCTGTATTTCTGCATGTTGATGGTTATGATTGGCAGCAGTACCTATTCACACGTTGTTGGACAATTTCTTTCATGTACATATAACTGGACACAGTACTCCGGATGTAGTAGGAATAGGACAGAGTATAGCAGGGTGATCACCTCTGTATTCTTTGGAGCTATTCCCCTCAATATAGCACAAAATTACTTTTTTTTGGCAGCAAGATTATTCTGTTGACTAATTTACAGGTGACTAAAAACTTCAATCTTTTTTGAAAAAAAAAAACCTGCTCTTTAATCATCTCACCCTGCCTTAAATTTCTGAAATAGTTAATTTGATTCCCTAGAGTAAGAATTTATATTTGCCCCTAAGAACAGGTTCAGACCTGTAATATTAGAGGGAGTTCCTGTTCCGGCAAAATCACAAGTCCAGTCTCTACATCTAAATTTCTCCTAATTTGATGATATTGCCCAGTGTCCTCACTTATAAAGATCTTTTGGGATCTTGACTATGTATCATCCAGTAGGTTAGTTTACCCTCTCGGTTTTGTGTTAACTGCAGATTTGATGGTGATTTCGTCTGTCTTTTTTGAAGATCTTATATTTTAAACAGCATAGGGTCAAGCACAGATCATTCTGTTATGCTTATGTCGCCATTTTCAATTTTCTGTTTTTTAACTAATTCTAGTTCACATTTGGGGGGGTAAGTCTTAAACATTCTCTCTCTCTCCATATATAACAATAATAATTAACATTTCATTTAATACTGGCATACCTATATATGTGTATACACACATTATATATATATATGCATATATATATATATGTATAATTCTCTATATGTCTTAGATATCATACTTTTCTTGGAGAGGTTTAATGCAAAGCTAATTTCTATTCCTCCTCAGGAGGTAATAGTTTTCTCTTCAGTGGAGCTCTTCAAACAAAGGCTGGATGACCACTTGGTTGAGTATGTTGTAGGATCATTTCTGGTTCAGCTTCTGACTGGAACAGATGATTGTTGACATACTTTCCAACTAACAAAACAAACCTGTGCAATTCAACAAACTGATTTGAAGAGATGAAATGGAAACTGTAATAAACCACATAAAAATGTTGATAATCATTATTCTTAAGAAATGGCAAATGAAAACAACTCCATAGATTTCACTTTTCAGCTATCATTTTATCCAAACCACCACAGATATACATTCTAAAACTTCTCCCAATGAATTGAATGACAGGCAAACTTAGATGGAAAGAAATGCTTAGTCCTAGAGTCAGACTTTTTCTTCAACTAGTATCATAGCATCAATGTAATAAATGGGTGACTGGTCACACAGTGATACAGTTGGATGTGACTTACTTATCATTAGCGACTATTACTTATGTTTGCATGACTCTTAGTTGTGCTGTATTTTGTTCATTGTTCATATAACAGTTTATATACTATGAAATTTCTGGTGCAGATGAGGGGATAAGACAAATACAGATAATCAAAACATGCATTACATTTGCTTGAAAAATTATGTCAGCCATGGCAATGTTGCTCAGGGTATGCATATGTTTATTTTTGATATTCATGAAATTCTGCTACTCTTATAAATGAACAATTTCCAGAGATTGCATTCAAATCTACAACACTATCAATATTCTGTATTTGGTACATTAAGGTTTTCAAAGCACCTTAAATATATCATCACACTTCATTCTCACAATAACCCGGTGAAGTATTATTATCCCACTTTTACAGATGAGGAAATTGAGGCCCATGAAAATGAGGTGGTTTGTCCAAAGATATAAAAACAAATAATGGTAGAGGTGATCAAACTCGAGTTTCTTATGACTTCAAGTTCAGTATGCTTCCTGTTACAACTTGGGACTTTTTTTTCCTTTTTTGTTACTTAAAACAACTGACGGAACAGTTGGGGTGTGTGTGTGTGTGTGTGTGTGTGTGTGTGTGTGTGTGTGTGTGTGTGTGTGTGTATGTGTGTATGTGTGTGTACAGTTTATAGCTGAACTCAGTATTGCCTGGAAATTGGTTTGAGCTTACTACTCTTGGCTTCTTTAAAATGATACCATTTTAGGAAATCATATTTTTAAAGAACAAAATGATAATTTACCGTGGCATGAAAAACAAGAAATGAATAGCTATATGTATTGAATCTACAAAATTTACTTTTTGCATCTTTATTTCCAAAGATGTCTATGCTCATACTCCCATTTCCACAACACCCTCCTTTTTAGAATCAAACTTCTTGAAAAGGTTTATGCTTAAAGCCTCTGCTTTCTCACCTCTCACTCTCTTTTGAATTCCTTCTAATCCAGCTTCCCACCCCACCCCTTGCAGACATTACTCTTTCCAAGGCTGATTTCTTAATTGCTAAATTTGATGATATTTTCTCAATTCTCCTTTTTTTTTCTTTTTTAACTTGTCATTAGCTTTTGACATCATATTCCTTCCTTTCTTGGATTTTTGTGGCATGACAGTCTGCTGGCTTTTCTCCCTGCCTTACCATTCAGTCTTCTTCACTGCAGTATCCATATTTTGACCTCTAAAAACTAGGAATGTTTCTAAAATCCACACCTGGAATTTATTTCCTCCCCACTTCTGCTTTGAGGCCAGGACCTATTATCTTGTCTTGGAAAACTTAACAGTTTTGACTTTGTAACTCTTGCTCTAGGGACCTGATTCCAGACTGGCAAGAGCTTAATAATAATAACTAACATTTTCAATAATGCTTAGTATGTACTAGACACTGTGCTAAGCACTTCACAATTATAATCATATTTAATCCTCACAACAACCCTGAGACCCAGATGCTATTGTTATCCCTATTTTACAGATAAGGAAGCAGAGGGAAACAGAGGTTAAGTGACTTGCCCAGGGTCACAAAGTAAGTGTTTGAGGCCAAATTTTAACTGGGCCTTCCTGACTCCAAGCCAGTGCTCTATCCATTGCTACACCTAGTTGTCCAACTACATGCGTCCTAGAGCATGCTATCTTGAGCCAGGACAATTCCATCCATGCTTTACTTTATTCCTTTGCTATCTTGCTTCTAAATGCTTACTCTCTGCACCTTCACCACTTGTAGTTTTAGAATATAGTTAAACAAATACTGCTTTTCTACTGGACAGGGCCTCTCAGTGTACTCTTCTATGGCTCCATTCACTATTCTTGTAACTTTCCAAGACAAAATCTTCCTCCTGCCAGCTGCCACTCCCCTTTATATGTTGTTTTCCCCTATTATATTATAAACTCCAAGAGCAGGGATTATCTTTATATTTATATATGTATATCCTGCACTTAATGGTACCTGGTACAAGGTTAATGCTTAATAAATACTTTTTCATTCATTCATAAAATTCCTCACTTCCTTTAAGATGTACCTCAAAATATGTTGAAATTATATATTTACATGTTATTCCAAATGGTCAGAAAGAGTTTGTAAATCTGTTTGGCTATCTGTTTTTCTAAGGAATGAGAGGAGAAAAGTGAGGAAGAATTATCTTGATCACTGTTGAAAAACTGTTAAAATCTATGTATATATATCTTTATGGTTATCATCAACTGAATGATTTCATATGTACATATACATGCATTCACAAAACACATATTCACATATATGTATATTTATGTGTATATATGTTCCTGTACATATATATATATATATATATACACAGTGCATGAGTTGCAAAGCAGATATATACAATGTATGCAAATATCTGTACACATGCATATATACATATGTGTGTGTATATATATATATATATATATATTCACTGTTCTTGCAATGTAACATATCCATGAAAATTAAATATTCATGCATGCATGTACACACATATAATCATACATATGTATGTACATTATGCATATATGTGTATATGTGTGTAAAGCACATACTCTATATGTATATGTATACATGTGCATATATAATTCATGTTACAAATTGATTAAACTAGGGGTAGTTGACTTTTTAAATTTCCCCCCTAGTAAAGACTTTGCTTCTGATATTAATTGTGTGAAGGATAAACACAACAGCTATGAGTTTAATACACTCTTTCCTTTTCTTCCATCTGTGTTCTATCCCCTACCCAATTTACATTTCTTGGCTTCCTTTAGCTGTTCGTTTTTTGGAACTCCGACATAAATGACTCACAGTGAGTGACCCCCATGGCAAACCTGTAAAATATTATACAGTACGAATAAGAAGTTTCTTATTAGATCCACAGCTGGTTGGATGCAGACATGTGGCAACAGGGATGTTTTGGAAGAAAGGCATTGCTTGACAAAGAACCCAGTCTCTTGAATAAAGGTTTATACTGGCACCTCTCTGTGTTTATAATACCCAATGCCAGAGGCGAGATTTTTTTTATTATATTGTTATTTTACTATTTAAACACAATCATTTCACATGTTGAAATGTAGAAACAGAAATTGTATGTATATATGTGCACACATATGTGTGTATGTGTTTGTAACTTAAAGAAAAATACCATCGATCTTTCTCAGGCTCTGTCTACCCAGCTGGAACTACTTGGAGGCCCAGACTCAGATTTAAAATGAATGAATGTGCTAGAATAGACCAAATACTGGAAGGGTAGGATTAAAAATGATGATAAGGTCATGTTGTTTCTATAATATTCTAACTACTTCAATGCTATTTTTAAAAAATTTTGTTCTTTTCATCAGGGGTCAGTAGCTTTCCTTAAGGACTAAAATTTCAGTGTGAAAATGAAATTGTTATATTGATATACATTTGGTTTCACCATTTCTTTCCTTCCTCCCTCTGCCCCATCATTTTAAATTCTTATTTATTATTTATAATCATATGTGGAACATGGTAATGTTTGGTAGCCCTGTGTTTCTCTGTGCAGATTTAAATTTGGTTTTCCATATCATGTTCTGTGGTGATTTGACCACAGCGTAGTGGTGACTCCATGAGTAAAAATATGCATTTGAAATTCTCAGACCAACATAGGATCAAAGGTTTTAAATCTAGTTTAAAGGCTAATGAGTCCCAACTAAAATCTCATCTTTTACTAAGAACCTTTCTCAACCCCTCTTGATTGTAGCACCATCCCCCTGTTAATTATTTTCTACTTATTCTTTTAAAGGGCTGCCCTAACACAAAAATAATTAAGAAAGAAAAAAGGCATTACTATGAGTATTAACCTACAAAATGATAAAAGAAAAATGGGCATGGGGATGCAAGAGAAACTTCTCACCTTACAGAGGACAGATTATTCTCAAATGAATGTGGTACTTTCCCAACAGAGACTTGTCAATTGGGCGTAGATTGGAAGTTATCTCTTCCCCCTCAGGTTATAATAAAAAAATAATTCTTCAAAAAATGAGAAATCACTCATGTTCTAGGCCATTGAACAATTCTTTTCCAATTGACTTTGAGTCCAGAAAGATACCAGATGGTCTGTATACATGCAGATATCTCGAAAGAAAAAAAAAAGAGGAACATAGTACTGTGGAGAGTATCAGCTTTAGAGTGAAATGGGGAGTCAGATCCCAGTTCTGATGCTTACTACCTTTATGACCTTGGCAAGTTACTTCACTACTTACTGTGGCTCATTTTCCTCATTTGTAAAATGAGCAGGTTGTATTAAGTGGACTCTGAAGTTTCTTTATATCTCTAGACCTGTGAATGCCAAAATAAACATGGACGAGCCCCAAAGATGGAGGGGTGGCTACAAAACAGAATTATGTACTTGAGACTGATTGGAAATCAAATCTTTACATACTAGGCAAGCCCCCAAGATATATGCCTGACTGAATATCACCCCTTTGCTTAAGGACCACAGAGACACAGACTAGATCTGATCATGTGAGCTGACCCTTAAAAATAATTTTCTTATTTTGGCTCATTGCCCCTTTCTGAACTTACTCCAAGAAAATCTCTTAATATGGCTTACATTTGGCTTGAATTTGGTTTTCCCCAAATATGGGTAACTGGATTCCAGTTCACATACCTGCACTCAGGGACATAGTGTATTTGAATAATCCAACCTTTATTTCACTCCACAGAAAAGACAAAATATGAAAAAGACTGAAAAGAGCCTTTCTAAACAGGTGTAGAAATGCATATAGCTCTAAAATAGCCTGTTATTTCCCTTTGAAAGGGTACTGAACTTGGGGTTGCTAGGAGGAGGGCAACTTTTTGACACATCTAGTGGATCCCTAGCCCTCTCACAATATCCTACATAGTCCATCACAGGAATGTAGTGTTTAACCAATATTCAGATTCCTTCCAAAAAGAATATAAAATCACTTTGGGGATGCTATTCCAAAAGACTTGTATTGTTTGAGTGACTCACAACTTTTGCTCTCCAAGTATAATTGATCCTATGCAGAAACTGTGAGGGTGATTGTCCTTCTCTAAGGTGCCAGATGTATTTAAATAGAGAAATTCATCATCTATGCAGAAATCCCCACATTTAGGCCAAATGGGCACCCACATGTCTGTTTTTGACAAAAGGGGAAAGGTGGGGGTGGGGAGAGACAGAAGGGAGAGGAGAAAGGGGAAAAGGAATGAGAGACTCGCTTTTATCAACTCCCAAGAAGAGTACATCCTCTGATAAGAGTCAATCCTCCTGCATATTAGCAGTCATCAGTTTTTTTATGTGTCCATGCCCATATTCTCTATTGGGAGGTAATTGGAAGCATCCCAACAAAGGAATATTCATTGTAACCTCATTAAGTTGATTGGGAAATAAATGAATGAATGAAAATAATTATCAAACATTTAATATGAACTAAGTACTGGGGATACAAACAGAAATCAAGAAAATCAAGAAAGTCCCTGCTCTCATAGTGCTCCCATTAAGATTCATCAAGCCAACACAAATAGAAGAATTCAGTTTCAGGGTGAATAGAAAGTCCTGATGGGCCATAAGTAGGGTAAAAGGCAAGGTCCAGGGATCATTCAGGGGAGATGGCAATGCCCATAGGTCTACAGGGCATAGCAATAGAGCAGATGTTAAGACCTGGTAGAGAACTCTTCTGATCAATCTCTGCCTCCCTTATATATGTAAAAACAATTTTGATTAGGTAAGAAGAGTTACTTACATTTCTTTAAAGTGATAGAGCATTTTTTTTTGATGACTCGTGTTTCAGAAGTTAAACCTAGAGAGCAGGTATAATTATCCCTGCTTAACATAAACCTTTAATATATTTATTACAAAGGGCAGCATTTAATTTTTTTATGAGTGGTTATCAATGGTTTATCAAGGATTCAGGACAAATTCAAACAGGGCAAATGTAACTACATTTGATATGTATCTGTATATGAAGCAGCCAGGTTGCACAATAGATAGACCATTGAGCCTGGAAGATCTGAGTTCAAATCCAGACTCAAATATTTACTTCCTGTGGGACCCTTGGCAAACTCACTTAACCCCTCTCTGCTTCAGTTTCCTCAAGTATAAAATAGGAATAATAATAGCACCCACCTCCCAGTTTCATTGTGAGGACTAAATCAGATCATCATTGTAAAGTATTTAGCACAGTACCTGGCACATAGTAAGCAACTAATAAATTGTTCCTTCCCTTCCCCCAATTTTTCCCTCTAATTGGGCAATTAAAAATGGATTAAAAGGGAGTCATTTAATGTGGTTTTATTTTCTGATATTTTCAAAAAAATATATTTTTTGTTATGGAATAAAACATATTTCCATAACATATTATAATAAAAAGATGATTGTACATGAAACTGCAAATCTATTATGTGTAACTTGCTATTCTTTTTAAATATATAATAAAGTTATCACGTAAATTTCTTTTCCTCCCTCATTTTCTTCCCTTCCTAACCCCCCCACATAGAGATGGCTGCCGTTAGACAGAAATAGGTATACATATGTAAAATTTTACATTATTCTATATATCTGTTTATTAGTTCTTTCTCTAGATGCAAATAGCATCTTTCTTCATATGTCCTTTATAATTAATTTGGGATTTATAATCACCAAAATCACATTCACTCAGTCATTGTTAAAACAAAATTACTGGTACTGTATATAGTGTTCTCTTGGTTCTGCTCATTTCATTTTTCATTGTTTAATATAAGTCTTTCCATGTTTTTCTAAGATCATTGAGTTCATCATTTCTTATAGCACAGTGGTATTCCATCACAATCATATACCACAAGGTGGCAAAGAACTGGAAATTGCAGAGATGCCCATCTGAGGTGATTTTGAGGTATGAGTTATCAGTGAATAGATTTTCATATTTTTCCTAGGAAAAAAGCATGTAAATATGCAAATTAAACTTTTGAATGACCCCAAGTTCTTTGTTAGGGATTATATTTTATTTTAATTTTATTTTTTGGTGACAAATTCAAAACAAAAAGCATTGATAAAATATATTAAAATACAGAAAGAAAACAGATACAGAAGATATTAGATATATAAGAAATTTCACTTTCATGTATTTTCCTCCTTAAATTTTGTGTTAAAATTCATAATTCTATTCAGAGAAACTATGCACATGAATCACAAATATTTTATATTTCTTGCAACCCATCAAATGCTTCCTTTGCCCCCAGCCTTTCTTCATTTATGCACATTGATTATATCCATCTTCTATGCTATTTGTTGTCGTTATTGTTATTTTACCAAGGTCAAGATGTTTTAAATACTGACATATCTCTAGTTTATGCTTGTACTTCATGTGAGGATTTTATATAATAAACCAGAATTGTAACCCAGAGGAGGAAAAGACATTTCATATTGCCTTGTTCACATTCCTTCCAAGATAAGCATAGTTCCCTTTGTGCATTCAGAGGCATAGTCCAGGCTAAGTGTCATACTTGGCCAGGCTTCTGTAATACCTTGTGAATTGACTTTGATTTCCTGATCTCAGTTTCATTTCATCACTCATAATCTTACTCATTTTGGATGCCCTCAGTGATTCCTTTTCTTTCTTCTTCTACAATTCACATACACCACTGTTCCTTTTGTTAGAATGTTAACATTTTTATGATGACACTCAATACTCAAGAATATTTGCTTGTGTGATGTTTTGGGCAATAAAAGTGATTATGTTTAATTATTCTTAAGCAAAATATTACTTTAAAATGTAGGGTTTTTTTGTTTTTGTTTTTTGTTTTTATAGCTCTTCACTTGGCAGCTCTTTGTTAGCTTAGGAGGCTTCTAGGTTTCAGCCTTCTTGTGGTGAAGAATGCTTTCCACACTTTAAAGTTTTTCATAGGGAAATGATGATAATCTGCTTTGACTTTTGATCCTTTCTCCTATATAAATTGTCCATCTGTGTGTATCTTAAGTAGGAATTGTAATACAAAAAATGTTGGGCCCAGAATTAAATTAATTCTGCACTTCTCCCAGAAAAAGGCAGTTATTTTAAATATTAGAATTCTACTAGCGTCATTTATTCTGCAAGTTGTATGATATTGCAGTCATCAAAGAACTGAAAATGAGTATTCCTCAGCAGTCATTTGAGAAGTGCTTGGTGGGTATGAGTAGGCAGCAACATATTCCTAGTAAGGGGCTATGAAGAAGAACCATAGTAAAGGATCCCATCAGGGAACTATATGATCGAAAAAGGTGGGTTGGTCTTGTGGAGAGCTCAGGAGATAAAGGAAGGAACCTAAGTATTACACTAATATCCTCTCCATGTCAGAAGAAAGAAAGGTCTCTAGTATGCTGGATGAACCTCCTATGATGAACTTGTTGGGGGGACATAGATAAGAGTTGCACAGAATGGGCAGGCATGAATGGGCTGTGATCTGCATTACTGAAAGGAATATTCATATAGATATCACTCATTTGAGGGAAAGGGGAAAGGTAATAAACATTTATAAAGTGCTTACTATATGCCAAGTGCTATATGCCAGGTACTAAGTACTTTACAAATATTTTATCTTTTGATCTTTGCAACAATCCTTGGAGGTAAGGACTGTTATCATTCCCATTTTATAACTGAGGGAACTGAGGTAAACGGAAGTCAAGTGTCTTGACCAGGGTTATACTTCTAATAGGTATCTGAAGCCATATTTGAACTCAGTTCTTTCTGACTCCAGGCACATTGGTCTATCCCCTGTACCACCTAGCTGCCCTTTTGAGCATCTGAGATCATCTAAAAATTTTATGTCTTTTAATTAGGCTTTACTTTGGATAGAAGACACTACTTGTCACTAAGGCCCTACTCTGAGCTTTTCTGGCAAGGTAGAATCTGCCAGAGTTTGTACTCTACTGTCATAAGTCTTTGAGAACCAGGGTAATTATAATCACTGTGCCTCAGTGAGGTATTTGAGTAAGACTTTTGTGGAGTGAAAGATTTTTTTGAAGATATAATAAGAATATATGAGTTTGTAATTGCAAGTGTCTTTTTGCCCAACCTGTGACAGAGGCCTTATAGATGGCAAAGTATCCAAGGAGTAAGAGAACTTATGAACATAGTGTTAGAAGTTCAGTGTCATATTGGAATTGATGACTTTTACAACTGGCACAAAATGAGGTAATCCTAGGTCATTGAACAATTAAAACAAGTAGGCCTAATTTCCCCCAATATAACAACCATATGCAACAAGGATTCGATGGCTCTTAGCTTCTCCAGACATAGATACCCTTATTTCCATATGAAAATCCATCTGGTCAACAGGGCTAAGGATGCTTACTTATGTGGGCTTCAGAAATCCACCAAATCTTAATGCCCTCTACTCTATGTGGTGGGGACTTTTTAATGCCATTAGATGCCCAGGAAGCTAAGTCAATAAAATTCTAGGGGGGCAGATGTGGTGTAGGCTTTCCTCCTGTTGACTGAAGGGGAAGTGGAGAAGAAAGCTGTGTCAAGAAAGCCAGGCTGATCATGTAAACTAATGAGGTCTTGTGACAGCTTTGTCTTCTTTTAGGTAAAGACTCCTCATGTTGTAGGTGGGAGCAAAGGAGCAATATCAGGGAAACACTGGTCCTATCACAGACGCTTAGTGTTACCCTGTCCAAGGATAGGGGGCAGTGAAAATCACAATTTCAACTTAACTCTGCTCTTTTAGAGGCCTATATAATGTTAAACTCCCAAATACATGGAGATATCCCCACACATTTTCCTTTTCCCAGCATCTACCTATAATTGAGCTCCTAGTAAATTAATGACCTTTTACCTGCTCTACTATATCTACATAATTCTTTAGCACACATCTTCTTACATGGAAAACTTCCCTATGCTGTGAGGTCTTAGAATTCTTTTACCTCTTTACAGCATTTTTACAGTGGTCTCAGCTCCTTCTCTTGGTGGATTTTGGTGCCCTGCTTAGTACCTGTTCAGACTCAGCTTACCTTTAGAGCTGACTTCTTTTTCAAAAGTGGAGTTTTTAGCCAAACAAAGAACACTACTTTTAAAATCTTCAAGATTACTGTTCTGTAATCTGCTATCTCTCCACCAGCATCTATGATTTGCCTATCTTTTAGGAGAGAGTTCCTTTTAAAAGCCTTGATGTGCTATTATGAGGCTAGAATATATGGTTGGTATTAAATTCAGTGGGCTGGATTAAAAACTGAGCAGGAGGAAGGTCATGTTGGACTTCTTTTGGAAAATTATGCTGTTCCTAGAAAGGATCCCAAACCATTCATTGCAGCAAAAGCCTCATCTCTTTAACACCAGTATTAATTTGGTGGTATTATATGGCCCAGTGCCTTATTTTACTTAATAAGATTTTGATCTTTAAAGAGAATATTGAAGAGCACAACAGGGGACAATTATTACCTACCATTGTCATTTAAATTTTCAAAAACTTTATGTCCAATGATGACATATTGAACTATTTTTGGTTTCAATTTCACTTCTCATTAGTGTTCTTAAATTTAGAATCTTTTTCACTCTTAGCTTTGGAGAAATCCTTAAAACCTAAACATTCTAATTTCTTTTAGATTCAGCAAACTGCAAAAAATTAATGATGATGATGATGGTGATGATAGCTGACATGTATACACACACACAGCCAGGCAGCTAGGTGGGCAGAGGGTAGAATACCAGGCCTAGAGTGAAGTTCAAATTTGGCCTCAGACACTTAAAAACGGTGTGACCCTGAGCAAGTCATTTAACTCAATTTGCCCAAGTTTCTTCATCTATAAAATGAGCTGGAGAAGGAAATGGTAAACCACATCAGTATTTTTGCCAAGAAAACCCCAAACAGGGTCATGAAGAGTTGAACATAACTGAAATGACTGAACAACAAAGGTTTACACAGTACTTCACAGAAATTATGCATTTGAGGGAGCAGCTAGGTGGTGCAGTGGATAGAGCATAGGCCCTGGATTCAGGAGGACCTGAGTTCAAATGTGACCTTGGACATATAACACTTACTAGCTGTGTGACCCTGGGCAAGTCACTTAACCCCCATTTCCCAACCAAAAAAAAAAAGAAATTATGCATTTGATCTTCACAACATCTTAGGAAGTAGGTACTATCATTATGACTGCTTTACAGATGAGGAAGCAGCTCAAATGACTTCTCTCAGGACAGGCAGCACCTGAGGCAGGTTTTTAACTCAGATCTTCCTGACTCCAAGTCCAATCCTGTATCCACTAGGCCACCAAAAACAAACAAACAAAAACAAGGGAAAAAAACACTACAATAAATATTTTTGGAAATCATAGTGGAAAAATATTTCTACCTACAGAAATATACTTTTAGTTATCTTAATTTCTCATAGAATTATTAAAATATTTGTGCTTGAGAAAGCCTTTTTTGTTTCCATTACAAATTTTTTGTTTATCCCATAAACTTTTTTTTTAATCCTATGTTTGGCAACAATTTTGTTTTCCTTGGAAGTGAGTCCAGTATAACATATTATGAGCCAAAGGTTATGGTACAGAATTTTATTAAGAAAAGGGACTTATTCCATAAGGATGGCTAGGTCTTGGATTGTGTCAAGAAAGCTTTAAATTTCAAAGTGGTCACATTTTAGATTAACTGAAATCAAACACTATTTTTTTGGGGGGGGAGGGGAGGGATTCATATCTCTTCTCCAAGAAGGAAGATTATTATATAATCAAGTATTCTTTCACCTGGACCTGGGAAGGGAAAAGGGATTTCCTGTATAAGAAAATTATTTCAAACCCCTGGAAGTATTTTCCCTCATTTGTGGCAAATGGTTTATATCCCAAGTCTCTTCTGCAATATATTTTAAAAATATCTTTATAGCAAGCCGTTATTAATAGCTAAGCACTCAAGTGAATATATTTGCTGGTCTGAAGGGAGTGGTGATTGAATGGCTGTGGGATGAGTGTATTTCACTTTGAATCAAGGCTTGTGATGCTGTAAAATGTGAATGCTAATTCATAAAAAAAAATCCACTTTGGTTATTGAGAGGAGGCTATTACTCTAATGTTAAAAAAAGTATCACTAAAACTTTTTAAAATATTCTGTTATGATGATGATGATGATGATAATGATGATGATAGCTAACATATATGCACAAACAGCCAGGCAGCTAGGTGGGCAGTGGATAGAATACTGGGCCTAGAGTCAGAAAGACCTGAGTTCGAATTTGACCTCAGACACTTACCAACTGTGTGACCGTGGGCAAACTTAACTCTGTTCACCTAAATTACTGTTATAATCTGTTACTATTATAATCTTATAAACAAACACTTATAAAGTATCTACTATGTGCCAGATGCATGCTAATGACTTTATATGTCATCTCATATGATCTTCACACAATAACCCTGGGAAGTAGTTGCTATTATTTCCCCCATTTCATAGATGAGAAAACAAGAAATCATATTTATTAGAAAATATCATTATATAATTTTACTTAGATCTCTATAAGAGGCAGCAGGGAATAGTGGTTGGGAAACTGGCCCTAGAGCCAAGAACACCTGAGTTCAAATCTTGCCTTTAATACATCTGGTGTGTGATTTGGCAAGTCATTTAACCCCTTAGTGCTCTGGTATATGGGCAGTTCTCTAAGTATACATGTTTTTGGGAGGTGGTCAACCTTCACTGGCAGAGGGAATTTCCTTACCTGGGAGTTCCCTGTACCAATGACATCACTGGTCCAGTTCCTATCCCCTTACCTTAAAAACATTTCATTTGGCCATTTCTGAGATTATGAACCTTCTAATCTAAATAGATCAATGTCAGTAAACTTTCTTATTTAGAACTATTTGATGCGCTGTTGCACATCTATTGTGTTTGTTGAATGAATATTAGTCAATCTAAGGGATTCTGAACTGTATTATCCACACATAGCTCATTACACTGATATAGAAATCTTCTGGTTTTCTTAATATTTTGGTGTTACCAGTGTTAACGTTGGTCTGTTAATCTATTGCTTCTCATTCTTGTATATCCAGCCCATTCCCTTTCCCGGGCTTGTGTATGCTTCATAATGTCTGTTCTGCTATTTCTCATTTGCAAGTAATTATTGTTAAGGTACTACAACATACTTGTGCCTACTACAAATCATTATTAGCTTTCAGCTTATTTCTAATTATAATTAGTCTTAGATTATGATAGTGTAGGACTCAGCCATTTGTCATTGCCAAGATACTGCTGGCATTAAAGATACAGACCTTTGTAGCTGTATACAGTTTGGGATTATTTAAATCGTAGCATTATTTGCTGCAATTTTAAATTTTCCTTATCTTTCCCCTCAAAGACTCTGCCCTTTTCCAAACTTCCATATTTCTTTCTAAGTCCCCACCATTCTTCCAGGCTCTCAGTTTCATAACCTCAGCATTCTTTACTTCTCATTCTCCCTCACCCAGATATCCAGTAATTTGCCAAATCTTGCTGTTTCTACCACCACAATATCTGTTGCATCAACCTTGCTCTCCACTCTTAAAACTAAAACCTTAGTTTAGGCTCTCACCATTTTCTGCCTGATTATTGTACCAGACTCCCAGCTGGTCTCCTTGCTTCAAGTCTGCTACTACCTTAGTCCGTACTACACATTATTGCCAAAGTATTTTTCCTAAAGTCTAGATCTAACAGTGTGACTGCTCTACTTAACCAACCCTAATAGCTTCCTATTGTTCCTAGAGTAAAAATATAAATTTTGTTTAGCTTTTTAAATCTTTCACAACCTAGGCCCACCTTATCTTTCCAGATTCACTGTGCGTAACTCCCCCTTCTTTACTCTTCAATCTAGCCAAACTTGGCTTCTTTCTGTTCATCATACACAATCCTCCATTTCTCATTTCCATGCTTTTGTACCGGCTGTCCACTATGCTTGTAGGGTACTCCTTTCTTATACCCAACTCAAAAAGTTCCTCTACTCTTTTAAGATACAGTTCATGTGTTATCTTCTGGATGAAGCCATTATTGTTTCCTCTAAACACTAGTGCTTTTCCCCACCCAAAACTACCTTGTTTTTGATTAATATGTATATATTTACATTTATTCTGTGCCAGTGTTTTCCATATGTCACAAGTGATTTCAAAGTTCCTCGGAGAGACCTTGAGAATGTCCTTATAATACTTCTTCTGATTTTTGTGTGAGAGCTTGCCTTGTGTGAGTTCTCCTTAAAACAATCTTTTAGGCAAACATACATTTGGCATTTGAACAGTGTGGCTAGCCCATCAGAGTTGTGTTCTCTGCAGTAGGGTTTGAATTCTTGGCAGGTCAGCTCAAGAAAGGACCTAAGTGTCCAGTACCTTATCTTGTCAGGATCTTCAGAATCTTCCTAAGACAATTCAAATGGAACAATTCAATTTCCTGGCAAGTTGCTGGTATACTGTCCAGATTTCATAGGCATACAACAATGACATCAGCATCAGCATAACATCTCTAGACCTTAATTTTGGAAGGCAGCCTAACACCTCTTTTATCCCACACTTTCCTTCGGAGACTACCAAATACTGAGCTAATTCTGGCAATACATGCACCAACTTCATCATTTATGTGTATATCCCTAGAAAGTATACTGCCAAGGTAAGTAAACTTATCCACAGCATTGAAATTTCTCCATTTGCTATAACTGCTGGTTCCATGGATAGATGGTGTGGTGCTGGCTGGTGGAGAACCTCTTTTCTTGGTTTTAATCATCAGGCCAAAATTATCACAAGTGGCAGATAATTGATCCATGCTCTGTTGCATTTCAGCCTTAGAGGTTGCATACATAATTTGAATACATAATTTCTTTGCAAACAAAAAGTTGTGCATCGATTCTCCCTGTACTTTATTCTTGGCTTTAAGGCTTTTTAAGTCCCTACATTTCAAGTAGTACTGTCAGGTACTATTTGCTCTTATATAATTAATTATAATTGTAACATTTTGTGCTGTTTGACTTCCAGAGCAGTTTCTACTTTCATAAAGGTTGGTAAAGTTTTTGACTTTAGTTACTTTTAAATTATTGATAGTGTAATAATTTGGCATTTCTTGAATGACCAGTATACAACATGGCAATTTTGATGTCACTGCTAAATAGCAATTTGGGGAGCAAGAGGTAAGGAGGTGCTTATTTGTAGAAGAACTTCAAAATCATTTTATCCATCTAGTTCAGCTTTAACATCTATATACATACACAATACATATACATGATATATGTGCACATATATACAACCAAATGCTTTATTTTAAGGTAAATATCCTGTCACATTAAATTATTTCAATTAATTGTGTAGTAGACATATATTAGCTCTTAATGGCATGTCATAGTGAAAACATTGCCATTTGGTCCTTGGTATGTTTCAGCCTGATAATGGAATTTTTATAGTTTATGCTTCAATATTTCTCCCCCCCCGCCTTTTTTAATTAATTAATTTATTTATTTTTAGTTTTCATCATTCACTTCCACAAGATTTTGAGTTCCAGATTTTCTCCCCATCTCCCCCACCCCAAGATGGCATGCATTCTGAATACCACTTCCCCTAATTTGCCCTTCCTTCTATCTCTCACCCCATTTCCTTATCCTCTTCCCCTTCAATTTTCCTGTAAGGCAGGATAGATTTCTATACCCCATTTCCTGTATATCTTACTTCCCAGTTGCATGTGAAAACAATTTTTTTAACATTTGTTTTTAAAACTTTAGGTTCTAAATTTTCTCCCTTCCTCCCTCCCCACCCATCCTCATTGAGAAGGCAAGTAACTTTATACAGGTTATATATATATATATAGTCATGCAAAACACTTCCATAGTGTCATGTTGTGAAAAACTAACTATTTATCCCTTAATCCTATCCCAACCTCCATTTATTCTATCCTCTCTTTTGACCCTGTCCCTCCTTAGAAGTGTTTGATTCTGATTCCCCCCTCCCCCAATCTGCCCTCCCCTCCATCATCCTGCTGCTCTCTTGTCTCTTTCCACCCTGTTTTCCTGTAGGGTAAGGTAAAATAGGTTTCCATACCCAATTGAGAGTGTATGTTATTCCCTCCTTGAGCCAAACCCAATGAGAATAAGATTCACACATTCCCTCTCACATTCCCTTGTTTCCCCTCCACTGTAAAAGCCTTTTCTTGTCTGTTTTATGTGAGATGATTTACCCGTTTCTACCTCTCCTTTTCTCCTTCTCCCAGTATAATCCTTTCTTACACCTTAATTTCATTCTCCAGATATGATCCCTTCATATTCAACTCACCCTGTGCTATCTATCTATCTATCTATCTCTATCTATCTATCTATCTATCTATCTATCTATCTATCTATCTATCTTATATACATACATATATTTTTTCCCCTCCAACTCATGACAAAGGTCTCATGAGTTACAAATATCATCTTTCCATGCAGGAATGTAAACAGTTCAACCTTAATAACTCTCTTATGATTTCTCTTTCCTGTTTACCCTCTTCATGTTTCACTTGAGTCTTGTATTTGAAAGTCAAATTTTCTATTCGACTCTGGTCTTTTCATCAACAATGCTTGAAAGTCCCCTATTTCACTGAATATCCATTTTTTCCCCTGAAGGATTATACTCATTTTTGTGGGCTAGGTGATTCTTGGCTATAATCCTATCTCCTTTGCCCTCTGGAATATTGTATTCCATGCCCTCCCATCCCTTAATGCAGAAGCTGCTAAATTTTGTGTTATCCTGATTGTGTTTCCACAATACTTGAATTGTTTCTTTCTGGCTGCTTGTAATATTTTCTCCTTGACCTGGGAATTCTGGAATTTGACTACAATATTCCTAGGAGTTTTCCTTTGGGGATCTCTTTCAGGAGGTGATAGGTGGATTCTTTCTATTTCTATTTTGCCCTCTGGTTCTAAAATATCAGGGCAGTTTTCCTTGATAATTTCTTGAAAGACAGTGTCTAGGCTCCTTTTTGGGTCATGGCTTTCAGATAGTCCAATAATTTTTAAATTCTCTCTCCTGGATCTGTTTTCCAGGTCAGTTGTTTTTCCAATGAGATATTTCACATTCTCTTCTAATTTTTCATTCTTTTGGATTAGTGTTGCAGTGCCTTTATTTCTCAAATTGTCACTAGCTTCCAATTGCTCCATTCTAATTTTTAAGGAAGTATTTTCTTCAGTAAGCTTTTGGACTTCCTTTTCCATTTGGCCAGTTTTGCTTTTTATGGCATTCTTCTCCTCATTGGCTTTTTGGACCTGTTTTGCCATTTGCGTTAGGCTATTTATTAAGGTGTTATTTTCTTCAGTATTTTTTTAGGTCTCCTTTAACATCACTCTTACTCTTTCCTCTACTTCTCTTACTTGCTTCTCAAAATCCTTTTTGAGCTCTTCCATGGCCTGGAACCAATTCATATTTTTCTTGGAGGCTTTGGAAGTAGGAACTTTGGCTTAGTTGTCTTCTTCTGGTTGTACATTTTTGATCTTCTTTGTCACCAAAGTAAGATAATATAGTCTGACTCTTTTTGCACTGCTTGCTCATGATCCTGGTCAATTACCTGAGTCATAAACTCTTTGTTAAGGTAGGAGTCTGTTTCCAGTGTAGAGAATGTACTGTCCCAAGATTCAGGGGTTTTGTGCAGCTGTTTTCAGAGATACTTCTAGGGACCTGTAAATTTTCAGTTCTTCCAAGGTGCTATGAGCGAGGTGTTTACTCCTTTCATGGCCTGTGCTCTTGTCTATGAGTGACCACAAGCAGTCTTTTCTGTCTTAGAACTGTGAGGGTTTACTCTTCACAGCCACTACAAGCTCCACTACACCAGTGCTCCTCCTAGCCCCAGGATCACCACCCAGAGCAGTGACCCAGATCCAAGCACTGGCAAAGCAAGAGAATCCTGCACCAGCAGAGAGATCCCTGCAATCCCCCTCTGATCAGCCACCTGATTCCCCCTCAGTCTGTGGCCCAGAAGCTCAGGAGGCAGCTGTCACCCCGGAAGCCATGTTCTCAGCAACTGGAGCTAAGACCCCATGCTCCTCTCTCACCACTGCAGAAACAAACTTTTCTCACTCACCTTCTAGGTTGTCTTTGACATTTGTGGGTTGAGAAGTCTGGAAACCACCACATCTGCCTGTGATTCAGTTCTCTGAGCCCTGCTCCAGGTTCCCTGTGGCCTGTGTGCCCATGCTGCACTGTGCTCTGCTTCCAGCCAGACGCGATATACCTTTCTGATCAACCATCTATGTTGTCTTGGGCTGGAAATTTGCTTCACTCTATCTTTTTGTGGGTTCTGCTGCTTTAGAATTGTTTAGAGCCATTTTTTATAGGCATTTGGAGGAGTCTGAGGGAGAGCTCAAGCAAGTCACTGCTTTTACTCTGCCATCTTGGCTTCACCCCCACCCCCACCCCGATCCCCGTTCACATTGGCAGACTAGGTCCTCATAGGGTGGTTCCTACATCTTTCCTCATGGTTCTTGAGGAAGCCCTGAGGCATCCATTGATATCAGTTAGATTTAATTAGCTTATAGAAATAGATATTTACTATGGTAATGTAATTGCTTAAAAACATCTTCCTCCACAAAAAAAAAGTCCGTGACACATTTTTTCATCAATACCTAAAGAATTTACAAGAAAGTGTTCCATAGTAAAATTGCATCAGGGGAAACTTTACCACAGAAATTCAGTATACTAAGTAATAACAATTTGAACTAATTCTATCTGATTTATATTCCACTCCCCAACTGATAAATAGTCAAAGGATATGAACAGGCAGTTTTCCAATGAAGGAATCGAATCAACTTATAGTCATATGAAAAAATGTTCTAAATCATTATTATTTAGAGAAATGCAAATTAAAACAACCTTGAAATATCATTTTACACCTATCAGATTGGCTAAAATGAGAGAAGAGGAAAGCAAAAAAATGTTAGCAAGTATATGGAAAAATTAGAACCTTAATTCATTTTGGTGAATCTGTGAGGTGATCCAACCATTTTGGAGAAAGATTTGGAATTATGCCCAAAGAGTTATTAAACTGCCTATACCTTTTGACCCAGCAAAACCACTATTAGGTCTATTTCCCAAGAGGATTAGGGAAAATGGAAAAGATACTACATGTTCTAAAATATTTATAGCATCTCTCTTTGTAGTGGGAAAGAACTGGAAATTGTGGAAATGCCCATCAATTATCGAATGGCTAAACAAATTGTGGTATATGTTCATGATGGAATATTACTCTTCTATAAGAAATGATGAGCTCAATGACTTTAGAAAAGCATAGAGAAACCTCTATGAAACAATGAAGAGCAAAATGAGCAGAACCAAGAGAACATTCTATAGTAACAGCAGTATTGTTTTAAGAATAACTTTGAGCAATCAACTCATTCTATTATAAATGCCCAAATTAATCTCAAAGATTCTATGAAGGAAAATGTGTGAATCCAAAAAGGAACGGTGTAGGGAATGATGAGTGGGTTGATTTAGAAAAACATGGAAAGACTTGGACATATGAATGAAGATGCTATCTACCTCAGGAGAAACAGATGATAGGAGGAAATAAGTTAAATCTGGTCTTACATATATTTGTATGAGTATATATGTATATTTATACATGTGTATGTGTGTATGTTTATAGATATCTATTTATGGGTATATATACACACATATGCATATATTTAGATTGAGGAGGGAGAGAAGGGAAAAATAAAGTAAAAAGTACACAGCAGAGAACAAATGAAAACCAGCAAGGAAGCAAAGATAGGCAACTTTAAAAACAGTGTTTAGCAGTTATTATATATGTTTTCTTGAAATGGAAATTTATTGTTTTATACTGAATCCTCTCATGTTCTGCTATGTACATGGCAATTTTTTTTGTTTTCTTACTTTGTATTTAAGTTTAAAATAAACAACTACAAAAAAGAAAAAACAAACAAAAATGAAGTTTTAATAGTTTTGTAATACAAGCTTGTTATTTATGCTTCCTGTAAGTGAAATCAGGATTGTTTTAAAAACTTCAGGTTCAGTATTTTTGAACACAGAACAAAAAAAACCCATTTATCTAGAATGTAACAACCAAGTTGAGTAAAGACTATAACTGTTAAACAATTCCAACTTTTCTCAACGTAGTTACTTTGTAGGCATGTACTTAAGCAGTAAGTGAATTTAGATTAAAGCAGTTTCAATTATGTTAAATGTTGCTCTTATACCACATTATGTGGAACACTGTTTGAGACGTATGTTGGGAGACATGCTTTTTTGCAAAACAAATATAGGAACTGTATCTTCAATTGAAAAGTGAAACATTTGGCCTGTTCTATTTTATTTCACTTACTATCCTCTAAGGTACGTATGTTTAAGGTTTTTTTTTTTTAAGTTAATGGGGACAATTTTGAAACAAAATACTTGAGGATTTGGTCTTGGTGTTTGTTTCGAGTTCTGAAGCCTTAATTTAAATCATTCATTGTATTGTGATTTCCTTTTAGGTGTATTGCACTAAGGGAAACTTGTTAAATAAATCTTCCTTTCAAAAAAATCATATTCCAAATAATCATGCCTACCTCCTTGACTTTATGTGTATGGGAGTTCTTACTCTGATTCATAAATTTAGTCTGTATAGTAAAGCTGGGAAATGGAATTTTTTCTTTCTTTTCTTTTTTGTTTGTTTATAATTTCCATAATATTTTAATTTTCCATCATAGCTATATTTTCCTTAATTTCCAAGGCTTTTCCTTACTTGCTGAATTTTGTGGGTTAATTTATTACTTTATTTTTTATTTCAAAAATATTGTTGATATAGTCTCCTCTTCCCCTACATAAAAGTTATCACTTGTAAGAGAGAATACAAAGAAAAGATCCAACATATAAGGTCCAACAAAGTATATTATCCTTCCACTCATCCTACCCTCCCTCCCTCTCTGCAAAGGAGGGAGAGATGCATTCTCTTCTTTGTGACCAAAATAAATCATTATAATTACAGAAGATTGAGTTTCAATTTTTGTTGTTATTTTTTACACTTGCAATGTTATAATTATTGTGTGTGTATACACACACACACACACACACACACACACACACACACACAATTTTCTGGTTCCACCTACTTCACTTTGCATCTGTTTATATAAGGCTGTCCATACTTACCTAGTAGTCTTTATATCCATTATTACTACCTGAACCATAATATTCAATTATATATTCCTTTCCACAATTTGTTTAGATAGTTTCCCTACCCCGCCACTCCCAAATACCACTATAAATATTTTAATATATTTTGGACCTTTCTTTTTAATTTTGACCTCTTTTGGAAATATGCCTGGTAGTGGGATCTCTGAGTAAAAAGAATATGGAAATTTTAGTTATTTTCTTACCGTACTTTGAAATTGCTTTTGAAAATGATTAGACACAGCTCTATCAATAACATATTAGGGTATTTGTCTTTCCATAGTCTAACACTGAGAATTCCCATCTTTTTTATGACAGTTTTGGGGGTGTGAAGTGATTTTCATTTATATTTCACTTATTAGTGTTTTGGCACATTCTTTCATGTAATTGTTACTAGTTTTCATTTTTTTTCTCTTGAGAGCTATTTGTCTTTATCTTTTGACCACCTATCTAGTAGGAATACTTTTGGTCTGATATATTTGTGTTAATTATATGTGTCTTTGAAGTCAAACAGTTATCAAATAATTGATAGCAAATATTTTTCTTAATAAATTGCTTCCTTTTTATTATAGTTCCATTCATTTTGTATGTACAAAACATTTTCAATATTGTATAACTGAAATTTTCTACTTTATCTTTTCTAATCCTCTCTGTCCCTTGTTTGGTTAAGAATCTTGAAGATCAGATGAATAATTAATTTAGAAAAAAGTTAATATATCTTAGAAATATTGTATAATATTTAATTTATGCTAGTCCTTTTGTCATTTCAGCTCATGGGACATTCTGAATGGGACCACAAACGAGTGTACAGAGGGTCACAGGTCAGTCATTGATTTTTCTTTCTTTCCTTATATTTTCCTAACAATATAGATCTAGGTGATGAGTTTTTCTAATGCTCAAAGAGATTAACTTTTTTTTTCAAGTATAGTTGAAGGGAAAGAAATAGGAAACATCATAGTACCCAGTGATAGATTGAAATATATTATTAGTAAGAATGTTGTGGTGATCATATGGATATGACTACGTTTCACACTCATACAGTGACAGTTAGAACTTGTGGGACTATGCTTAGGTTGATAATCTCCAATCTTCTCTCCCTTAAAAAAAAATGCATTCTATTGATGTCTGTTTAAATGTATAACACAATCATTTCAAGGCTTGTAATCTTCTTTATTGAATTCTTCCCTGTGACAATTAAGCAAATACATTTGAAACAGTGCACATTTTAAAGTGTGTATTATATTTTGTTTCAGTAGTCCTTTGTTTCTCTGTCATGGACAAGGAATTCTATGAGTTTTTCAATCACTTCAATTTTGACTTCTTTTTAGTTCTTTTCTCCATTTACATTTTTTGCCATCATGAGCATTATGCTGGTTCTGTTTTTTTCCTTATGCTCTGCATCAATTCATACAATTTTTCTCATCTTCTTCTGAATTCTTTATTCCATTGCACTTATATGTTATAGGTTTTTAGCTTCCCTCTAATGAACAGGTAACCACTTCTTTGCAGTTTTTTGCTACCCCCAAAGCATGCTCTACTATGGAGATTCTGGAATATACTTATTGTTTCTTTGTTTTTGTCTTTGCCTTCCTGGGCCCATATGAGCAGTAGTAGAAACCCACTTTCTCTATTAATATTATCAATTGTTGGCAGTTTATCAAACTATATTTGTTATTTTTGTTGTTTTAGGTTAAATATATTAAAAGACAAATGCATAACTACCTGAAATAATCAGTCTGTCCTAAAGCCATAGTTAGTTGTTAATAAAACAGAGAGATGAAAAGGGCCCTATTATCATTATAAAAAGAAACCTTCCTACCTTACTAGGTTATTTTCATTGTTTTGTTTTATATCCTAACCAGGAGAAAAAAAAGCAAAATTTGTGGCATATTTTTGCTTTTTAAAGACCTGATTCAAAAATTTTTATGAAGGTTTTATTTTAGTTTTATGAGTATTTGACATAAGATAATTAGGGTTCTATTTTAAGTTAAGAAAAGGGAAAATTCCTCTTTTTAAAAATTTTGTTGGTGATATTTATTTCCAAAATGATAGAATAACTAAAATTTTGCCAGGAAAGGCAGCCCAGAAGGGATGGGAAACTCTCAAAAATCAGAAGAATGAAACATACACACACACACACACTCACACACACACACACACAGAGAGAGAGAGAGAGAGAGAGAGAGAGAGAGAGAGAGAGAGAGAGAGAGAGAGAGAGAGAGAGAGAACACATAACTAAAGATAACAAAAAGTATCCTTTTGTTTTTTATTTTGATATTCAGGTTATGCTGAACTGTTAAACTTTTCAATGTGAGCATTTGCACCTTCGAAATTGTCAAATGCTACGAATCAGGGATTGATTTATTGATTTGTTGATTGTCTAGCTGTAAGAAAGTAATAATGTTAATAATGCAGATTAAATTTAAAAGTGTCACACATATATTTTTCCCCAGGGGGTCTGTTATTAAAATATTTACCAGCCTACTTCTGGCTATATTGGAGATGAATGAAAACTTCCAGAAGGGATAAGAAAGCTACTCAGGCTTAGGATGAAGAAAACTCATGATATAAGGCATAGATGCTGAGCTCTTATTCTTTCCTTTTCTCTGTCAAGGAAAATTATTTTTGTATTACAATGGAAGAACCAACAAAAATGACTAATAGGGTGACTTGTTACCCAAGATGAACACGAAAGCATTAGCTACCCCACAAACATTTGAGTTACCTGGCCCAGATGAACTACATTTTCTGTTACTGAAAGAGCTAGAAGATAAGAATTGTGAATTATTATCAGTAAACTTTATAAATTTGTGTAAAATTGAAAAGGTCTCAAAGATCGGAGAAAGGAAAATGTGGCCCTGATTTTGGGGAAAAAAAATCAGGGAGAGAATGATATATGCAAACTAAAGTCTAATGAATTTAACTTTGATTCTTAGGAAAAAAAAATAGATAATGTACCATTACCAAGATAGTTAATGAATATCTAGAAAAGTTAATTGTGATCATAATGAGGTAGCATGTGTAGTCAGTTCAACTGTATTTTATTTAGAAAACACAAATTTGTTCAAATGCAATTTATATATTAGAGAACAATTTTAGCATAACTTGAATTTTGTGTTTGCTTATGTATGAGTGTATCTTCAAGAATCTTTGAGAATGCAGAAAACTGAACCATTTCATAATAACTTGTAAGAGCAAACCATTGTAAAGTCCATTTCCACAAGCTATTTCAGGTCTTTTTCAAAGTAAAGTGCCATATTTTTTGTTTATCTTCTGGCATGGTAGGAGCTGGAGTCAGAGGAGGGATGGACTTCACCTGTGCACTCCACCCCCACACCCACCTTCTGCCATGGCCATTCCTCCTACATGCCCTACTAAGGCTGCCTTCATTGACTTTGCTAGCCTGGTCCATGGAAAGGAACCATCATACAGGGTGAACAGGAGTCCAAGGTTATAGTACCAGCACTGTTTATTGTAGTATTTATGTATTTCTTAACAATTTAACATGTATAAAACTCTGCTACCATTTTTATTAGGTGTGTGGTTTTTGTGTGTGTCATTTTTATGTGTGTGATTGACAAGTTCGTTAGTATTGCTCTCTTAATCCCACTTTCCCCATAAGCCCTGTGGTTTTTGTTGCACCATTTTGCACAGCAGAAGTGACTGTATTTAGATCATGCCAGACTAACCTCCTAACCTCATTTTCTTTGTTTGGGAAGGTTACTAGACTGGTATATGAGGTGAATACTGTAGATTCTGTTTAGCTAAATTCTATTAAAGAACTTGAAAAAGTCTCTAAGTCTAATCTTGTGAAACACATAGAAATATGTGGGCTACACAGTAATAAAATTGGATAGATTAAAAGTTGGTTCAATGGTCAGACCCGGAGTAGTCATTAAAAATTTCATGTTAAATTGGAAGGCTGTCTCTAGTGGACTGCCCAAGGGATTTGTGTTCCATAGTGTGCTGTTTAATAAGCTTATCATTGATTTGAATAATGACAAATATTTATCAAATATTCAAATGATATAAAACTAGAGAGGATAGTTAATACTGAATGACATAATAAGAATTCAAAAAGATCTTGACCAGTTAATAGAAGTTTGGACCAAATCAAATTAGATACAATTTAATAGAGCTGAATATGTCTTTGGTTAATTTGGGCTCAGAAGATTTACTTTATAAGTTCCTGGATCCGCATACCAATTGTGTATTGGGCATTATACCACACACAGGTCATACTGAACACATCTAAAATAGGAATTTGTTGTCTGTCCTCCCATCTAGTTTTCTTCCTAACTTCTCTATTTCTTTTGAAGGAACCATCCTTCCAGCTAGTCACCCAGCCTTTGTAGCCTGAGAGCTAGTCTTGACCCTTCACATCGAGGCACTTTCCTTAGCTGTCCCTCATATCTAGTATGTTCTCCTTCCTCATCTCTGCTTACTAGCTTTCCTGGGCACTTTCAAGTCTCAGCTGAAATCTCACCTTCTGAAGGAAAACTTTTTCAATCCCCTTAATACTAATGAGTTCCCTCTATTAATTATTTGCAATTTATCCTACATATAGTTCATTTGTACATCTTATCTTCCCCAATACACTATAAACTCCTTGAGAGGAGAGATCATGTTTTGCCTTTCATTGTATGTCCAGCTCATAGCATAGTGCTTGGCACAATGTAAGTGCTTAATTTGGAAACTGACTGACATCTAAATCCAATCAATTTGCTAGTCTTATTGAATCTATGGCTACAATATCCTTTCCATCCCTTTCCTTCTCTCTGCTCATATGGACAGTAATCTAGTTCAGACTGTTGTGGTCTAGGAGTGCTGGGAACCATGAAATGCAAGGATAGAGGGTGCAGGTCTGCCTTAAAAGAATTTGACTACTTCTGCCTTCTTTCAGTCCAAGTAGTGAGTTTATTATGACACTGGTTGGCGTGGGCAAGATTCCTAGTGAGTCTGTGCAATTTAATGGGAGCAAGATTGACACTTTTATTCAGAAAAACCTTGGGAAGATCTGGATGGGATTAAGGAATGGCAAGCAGCCTGGGATGGTCTGGAGGTAACAGAATGAAGGGTTGGGCTGGGTCAGGCCACAGTGAAAGAACAGTTGAAAGGATGTGGTTATAGCAAATAGAGACTTTTTGAATGCTGTGGATAAGTTCAATTACCTTGGTAATGTACTTTCCAGGGATTTACACATTGATATTTGTTAGTGTTTGGGAGGCTCCAAAGGAATGTGTGGAAGAGAAAAAGTATTAGACTGACTACCAAGCTGAAGGTCTACAGAGCCATGTGCTGACCTCAGTGTTGTATGCCTGTGAAACCTGGATTGCAGACCAGCGCCATGTCAGGAAACTGAATCACTTCCATTTGAATTGTCTTCAGAAGATTCTGAAGATCACCTGGCAGGATAAGATACAAGACACTGAGGTCCTTTCTTGAACCAAACTGCCAGGCATTCAAACTCTGCTTGAGAGAGCACAATGGGCTGGCCATATCATTTGAATGCAAAACATATGCTTGCCAAAAAGACTATTTTATGGAGAACTCACACAGGGCAAACATTCATATGGTAGTCAGAAGAAGCGATACAAGGACACTTTCAAGGTCTACTTTAAGAACTTTGGAATTGATTGTGTGACATAGGAGACATTGGCACAGGACTGCTCAGCATGGCATGCCCACATCAGAAAAGCTGCCGTTCTCTATGAACAAAGCAGAATTGAAATAGCTCAAGAGAAACACAAGATAATGCAAACTTAGAGAATCCACCTCAGAGGTTCACACAGACTATTTGTGCCTGACCTGTGGTAGAACATTCCAAGCTCATATTGGTCTGATCAGCCACAGTCACACACACTCAAACTTGACTCTAGCATAGTGATGTCATGTTGGTCCTCTTCAAAAATGAAGGACAACTACAACAGGGATGACTCTAATGCCTCAGGTGAATGTCAGGGATCTGGGTTAAGGGGCTGGGTTCCAGAAATTTGTGGGAAAGTTCAAGGACTGAGGGTCTTTTCTTTTTGGGAGTCCAGATCCCATACCCCATCAATACTGCCTTTACTTCTCACTTGAGCTATTTCAATAGTTTTCTTATTCATCTATTTACCTCTGCTTTTTCCTCTCTGCAGTTCATCCTCTTTTATGGACCTGGTAAAATAAACTTCCTAAAACACAAGTCTGACCATGTCATTTCTCTTTGACAGTGGTTACCTCTTGCCTCTAGGATAAAAACAAACAAACAAACAAATAAAAAACCTCTTATGTTTGGTCTTTAAAGCCTCTTGGAATCTGGCTACAACCTATCTTTACAGATATTGTCTATTACTTTATTTCAAATATTCTCAGTTCTAGACAGTCTGACCTTCTTCCTCTTCCCAAAACTTAGCATCTGATTTCCTAACTCATATGTCTCAGATAGATTTTAGTTATTAAGTCAACAAACATTTATTTAAAACCTGCCATGCACACAAAAACCTGCTATGCACGTGTTAGATGTTTAATAAAAGTTTATCTAATTTAATTCTTTGAGTTAACTGAACTCAAAGATAAACCTAGATCAAACATCTTTCTCCTTCAGGTCAAAATAAGGAAGGGAGATTGTTATCATTCTTTGCCCTTCTTTCTTGAGGAGTGCTATGACATCATGGAGGTGATACCATGGCATGCAATTGAATTAGGTTTAAGTGAGGGAAGGCTATACAAAGTCACCAGGCTCACTTTTTCCTTTGCATCTGGTGGCCAGATAAACATCAAGATGACTGGAGATGTCCCAGGATGGAATAGAAGATCTTGGTCTTTTAAAGCTAAGGTCTTTAGCAGGTCTTAGTTTGACTGATGAGGCAAAGAATGGCCCTTTAACGTAGTTCAGAAAAAAAAATAACCTAGTCTGGAAAAAAAAATCAAACTAGGAGGGGAAAACCTTCAGGGTTTTGGGGCAAAACAGAAACAATTCATATTTTTCCATTCACTCTGAGTCAATCAGGGTCCAAGTAATGTCCAGGTGCAGTTTGGTGTGGGACTTATTGTTGGCCAATCATTGAGTGAATTTATAGCATCTAACACTCCTAATGAAGCAAAAGGCAAAAGTAGACTGATTATTTCACTGACAACACCGAAGGGAAAATGCCCCTGTATAAGTCACCAACAAAGGACTGTACCCTCTTTCTTAACTGTTCAGAGCACTGGAATCAGGAAGGCCCAAGTTTAAATCTTACCTCATACACTGTCTCAATCTGTAACTTTGAGCAAGTTGCTCTGTCAGCCTCAGTTTCCTTGACAGTAAAATGGGGATGACAATAATGCCTACCTCCCAGCCTCGGGATCCCAGTCTGGGATATTTGTAAA
Organism: Phascolarctos cinereus; assembly: GCF_003287225.1. Taxonomy (NCBI): domain Eukaryota; kingdom Metazoa; phylum Chordata; class Mammalia; order Diprotodontia; family Phascolarctidae; genus Phascolarctos; species Phascolarctos cinereus. The sequence continues at coordinate 176,999,498 of NW_027555514.1, read as the reverse complement.
TAGTTTTACAAACCATAAAGCACTACATAAGCATTAGTTATTGTTTTTCTTTTTGTTTCTAGTATGTAGTTACATACTAGAAGTCTGTGACAATTTTTCAATCCCCAAATACCAAAAGCTTTATTTTTAGAAAACTCTAAGTCTATATTTAAAAGATATATCAAAGAGAATTGAATTCATATTGGAAAAAGGATTTTTGCCTTGATAAATTTATATACCAATAGTGAGTTCTATTACTGCAAGATGAAGGGAAACTAAGTTTGATCATCCTGTGGATCCTATTGGCATGTGTCTGGGGAATCTTCCAAACTGAACCCAGATGACAACAACGTAGTCTCATACAATAAGATGATCAGATCTTCCACTGATTTATCATTCTTGTCAAGCTCTGACTTTTGCTGTAGAGTTTCAATAATGGAATGGTCAGGGTTTATCTTCTAGTGTTTCTTTGCTGCCAAGTAACCCATTGTTGGGTTATCTCTTAGTGCCCAAGTCTTCACTATTCTTTCCATGGTGGCTGTCCAGTCACATGTGCTTGTGATAATGCAGCACAGGAAAGTAACCAATCAGTTTGATACAACTACCTTTTCAACTTTCTTTTCTAGGATATCTTCCATAATTTTGTAAAACACAGAAAATACATTTATTGTGAAATGATGTAGTACACGGGTTAGGAATAAACATCTTGTCTCTGTTGCCTCTGTTACCTACAGACACATATTCCATGTAACGTGAGTGTAGATGAGATCTCCAAGAGGTAGAATAAGAAGAATAATACAGAGAAACAACTGTTAAGGGGATTTCCTCCACTAAGGGGAGGAGAGAAGGAAGAAAAATCAAGTTAGAAAACAGGGAAGTTAGAAGGTAGGTAGAGGACTCTGACAATGTAGAAATGATATCAGTTGTTGTGGGCCGGGTTAGCACAATTACAGTGAAATGGAGATGGGAAGCACTGAAGATAAACATTACCTATTTTATATTTTTGTTTAGTACCCAAGGCCAGGAGGAGCAAGAGGCAATGTCTGATTGTGAGGTCATTTTACCTTGGCAGGAAACTTAGCTAAGGTAGCAAGGTATGAGAAAGGGAGCTAAGGACCATTAGCTCCTCATCCATTTGTTCTTATACTGTTTGCAGCTTTGATATTTCTGGAGAGTAGGTTCAATGGAATAGGGCTCTTCTCAACTTCTTTCTTATCATCTTTATACTACTACTACTACTACTACTACTACTACTACTACTACTACTACTACTACTACTACTACCACCACCACCACCACCAGCTAGCATATATATGTAATATATATTATATACCTGTTTTATATATATATATATATATATATATATATATATATATATATATATATATATATATATATATATATATATATACATACACATATATAAAATATGAAAATATATGTATGCATGTTATCTCTACACACACACACACACACACGCACGCAAGCACACACGTGTATCACATCACCGTAAGGTATACAAAGCACTGGTACATGTTATTTCATTTGATGCTCACAGCAACCTTGTAAGTTAGGTGTTACTTTATCTTCATTTTATAGATGAGGAAACTGAGTCTGAGGAAGGTGAAGTTGCTTGCCAAGGGTCACACAGCTATCATCAAAGGTACTTAGGTACTTAGGCCTTCTTGACTCCAAGTCCAATACTCATAAAAATGAGTGCCATTGATATGGTACTTTGTTCAGTAAAACACTTTCCCATACTTTGTCAATAGCTCTGTGAATGAAGTACTACAAATATGCCCACGGGAGAAAACCAAGGCTTAGCGAGATTATGACTTTCCCGTGGTCGTATACATATTAAGCAGCATGGTTGTAATTTGAACTCTGAACTTTTCTGATGCCAGAATCCTATCTCTCCAGGATACTTTGGTTCCTCCAAGATAATGCCATGTAAGAAGCTAAGAGATGCATTGAGAGAAATAGCATTGAGCTTTTTTTTTCTGTTATTTGCCATTTATATGGAAAAGCACACACTGTCCTTTTTTGCTTTTCAGTAAAAATACTTGACGTCTACTTATATGTAGACATTAATTGTACATTCTTGGCAGCAGAGCTGTCTGCATATTTGCCAGTTCGTTTTCAACTTCCTGGCTGGTTGACTTGTTTTCTTACTTAGGGGGAAAAAAGTTCCATGATATATTCCCAGCAGCAATTGACTATCCAAATATTGGACAAATCCTAAGGAAACAATCCTCCAGAAACACATAGACCCTCTTTACATATAGCAGTTGTCCTAAAGATACAGGATAAAATAGTAAGGGGAGGACAAGAAATCTAAAAAGTGGATTCTAATTCTTAATAAGTAGACATAGCTCCAGAGGAAGCTCAAGTAGGTATTAGTGCTTAATTCTTAAAAACAAACAATGATAGTTATAATTTAGATGAATCTCTAATTTCCTTCATGCCCCATTTTTTAGGTCCTTGACCACATTAGCCATCCCTGAAAATAAATAGTTAATAGCTATTCAGCCAGGGGCATAAAACTTTGACCAGAACAGTGGAAGCTAGTTGGCACAGTATATACAATGCCACACTTAAAATCAGGAACACCTGAGTTTGAATTTACCTTTTATGCTTCTTAGCTGTGTGACCCTGGACAAATCACTTTCCTGACCCTTAGATTATTTTCTCACCTGCAAAATGGAGATAATAATAACATCTACTTCCCAGAATTGTCATGAAGATCAAACAAGATAACACATAAAGCTCTTTGCAAATATTGACATTTGTTATTGATGTTATTATTATTATTATTATTATCAATATATCTCAAGAGAGAATAGTCCTCCATCTTTAGGTTGATGAGATGGAGGAAGCAACAATGTCATTAATTAGGACCCCTTGGACTCTAAATTGACACCTTCCTTGGAAAAGGAGCTTGGGGAGTGGGGTCAGAAATCATCAGCCTTCAGTTATAACAGAACTTGACTAGCAAAAAATTGAATACTTGCTCCAGGTCTGAAAAGGGCAAAGCTAGGTAGACCTAGATCTGAGTATGTAATCTCATTTGATTAAATGTAGTTGGTAGGACTTTAACATACAGATCCTATGATCTGTCTTTTATACTTTCTGTTCCTTTTTATTTTCTCTCCCTCTCTCCTCTCTCCCTCTCTCCCTCACTCTCTCTCTCTCTCCCTCTCTCTCCTTCCCCCACCTTTTCCACCCTCCTTCTCTCTCTCTCTCCCTTGTTAGTGGGCAAAGGAACACTGCTTGGTCCTTTTCTCTTTTTTTTCAAAAGTCATGGCAAGCACGACTAGGCCTACGACAAGTATTAATTGGCAATTCATCTTCCTTTCTGAAACAATCATCTAGCTCTCATGTATTTGACGTTACTGTTAATAATTCTACTTTTACTATACAGAAATTTAAAAAAAAACAGATTTTTATGTTTGAACTAAATTAGAAGTTTCCTACTGAGAGCCCTTTTGCTTGTTAGCCCTTGTTAAATAGCATCCTCCCAAGCAAAATTGTTTATTTCATAATAGTGAATTAGTATTCAGCCCATTGGGTAGTCTGTTAACCATGAGGGAAAAAGTCCCTAGGTCAAAAGAATACTGGGCCTTAATAGCACTGATAACACTTTTTTTTTTTGGTAGAAGAGTATAAATAGGCAAGAAACTGGTCAAGAAAATCAGGGAGTCTGAATGGCTGATTGATTATACAAGTAAGAGAGAAGATTACCGAATTTATAAACTTCTGCATTTTTATCCCTTTGCTTGTTGATTAGTCCATATTCTGATATGCAGTTGGATGGACAGCACCTAAACATGGTACATCAGGCATTACAAATGGACCCAGAGCTGAGCAGTAGGAGGAGAACAAACTGTATTGCCTTTGGGAAATTGTAAAGCTTTTTGAAAAAAAAAAACAATTTTCTATCTGAAACAAAGGCTTGTTATTTTAATATCAATATTTTCCTGGGAATTCTATATTTGTTTGAGTCAGTGATTTAATTAATTTAATTATTTAATTTCAGTGATTGAATGAATAATTTAAAATAAATTAAGTTGAAGATCACAGAAAACCATTTTATATATATAAAGTACTTTAGTAGAAAAGAATTGGATAATCTATTAGGTGATATGGTCAGAGATCTGTAACTGAAGAGAAAAGGTAAGCCTCTTATGTGCTGAAAGCAAGGGATAACTGATGGACAGCCTATGTGTTCCACTAGCATTCACTCAATGTCAAAAGCACTAGAAGAGGCCCTCTGAGTACATTAGATGATGACACTGTGGAGGTTTCCCAGGACTATATAGGCAAGAGTCAGAAAGCCACGATATGTTGCTATCTTCGTCATAGGAGGAAGTCCCCACATTACTGATATAATAAATTCCTAGAAATAGCATTTTAATGCATTAGGAATTAGTTATTAATGACCAATATTTAGAGATTGTCAAGGTCTTTAAGATTATAAATATGTTTGTTCTTAATTTATTATTTTGAGATCAGTTGTGTCTAGGTCCTATCCATGTCAGACATTCCTTATTGTATCTAAATGTTATCACCTCAGTACCTAACTCAGTGCTCTACATATATTGTAGTTGGCTTAATTCATGTTTGTTGTATTGTATTAGTTTACTGGAGAATAATAGGATTTTAAAGGTAGAAAGACATTAGATAATCTAACCCAATTTCCTTATTATATAGATGAGGAAATGCTGAGAGACATTGAAAATGTCCAGGACAGGGACTCGTATCTGAGTCTGTGCAAACTAGTCCACTTAACTTATTATTATTTGCTGGCTGAGCTCTAGACACCAGATAATGCTCAAGCATTATATCTCATGAAGTTGTCCACGCAGGCCATCTCGTCATTTTCTTCCACTGTTCTTTCACACCAGACTTGAAAGTTGGATCTTTACACATAGGTCTTCCTGAATACATGTCCCAGTCCCCAGGGAAATCGATCCACTTATCTATGGGGCTCCTGCCTAAGGGTCTGACCTAGTTGCTCTGTTCTGTGACTGAGTGTGTGAAAACCAGCCCAATTAGCCCACTATATTTATTGGCTGGCCTAGATACTAGACAGTGCTGTAGCTTTACATCCAGACATCTGGCCATTTACCTTACCACTCTACTAAAACTTTCACCTCTCAGAATAAAACTTTCCTCTTCCCTAATACATGTCTTCTTCACCATTAGAAAATAAATCCTGGAGGACAGTCATCATGTTTTCTGTCTGTCTTTGTCTCTGTCTCTTTCTCTCTCTCTGTCTTTTTCATATCTTTGTATCACCAGTGTTTGGCACATAATAAGCACTTAATAAATGCTTTTCATTCATTCTCAGAAGTAGTACTATATTCCAAGAAATGGTATCCCAAAATATTTAGATATTCATGAAAATTGGAGTCATTTATATTCCTTAGGCATCCAGTTTACTTGCTCATGAGCTGTGACCTCTCCACTGGGTACATGTTTCATATTTTTGCACATAACTAGAATTCTAAAATTGCAAAAATTCTATAATAAGCATCTGAGCAGTCCAGTTAACTTTTACAGCATTATTTCAAGCTTGAAAGAGGATTATTGATGGAAGTCTTTTTTCTTGACTTTCCTGTCTACTTAGGAATCTCTTCAAGGAAAATGTGTTCAATAATAACGGTTACTGAAGATTATTATTTAAACACATACTTGGTAATAATCTCAGCTGGTGACAGGTTAAGGCTTTCTGAGTTGAATAATTCTTATTTGATTATATACAGTGAGGAGTTATTTAAATTATTCTGAATTTTCCTTCTTCCAAGCTTACCTAGAAGGGTGCCTTATAAATTTATTGAGGTGTCCTCTTTTAATACATTAAAAAAGAGAGAAAAGCACCCAGATTTTCCTAGGGCTCTGTTCTATCAGATGAATTTGGGAACTTTGATGGTTCAAATATATAAAGTCCCTGACTTACTCCCAAGGACTAATTTGGGCCCTGAGAGAGGCTGGCTTTGTGCCTCACTTTTTTCCAAGAGTAATGTCTTTTCCTTTCCTTTTAAAAATATTTTCAAATATCATCATATCATATAAAACTATTAGCTTTTTCCTAGAAATTTTCCCCAAAGGTTATTTCATTTTTGGTGTCTAGCCAAGGACTTTTTCTTTGAGAAAGGGTTAGGCATTCACCTTACTTCTACCTACAAAAACATTTTGCGCCATAGAGGAAAATGAAATGTAATTATTAAGGACATGGCACCTGTGATCATTACTAGTAAGCTTTTTTGAAGCAGGTTCCTTAATTAATGCTTCAAGCAAAGTAAGAATCATAACTAGCAATTATTCATGCAAATTTCATTCATGTAAAAATATTCAGACAAATTTATTTTGTTTGGGGGAGTGAGACTCAAGACTGAGGAAGAGTAGAGGGCAGTATGGCCATGGATGCCATTGAATTGAGAGAAGAGGTGACCTGTCTCACAGAGAGTCTTGCCTTCAACACAGGAATTATTTGAAGGGGAAGGAGAGGATAGCAGGTTATACATTGGTTATGGGACCCTCCTGTCCTCCTCTGGAATGTGGCAATTAGGGATTGCTATAACTTTCAGCTAACTTACTTCTTCTTCAAACAACTGGCAAGTAGATTTCAAGCAACTAGTTTGGAAGGGAGAGCCTTTAGTTGTATTTCTACATGTTTGGTTCTTGGGTCTGCATCTCTGACTTCATCTAGATGGTGTGGATTTGTCTTTCTATTCATGAGATTGCTTGGATTGTTTTCCCTTTACCTGCTCCCCGAGTAGCTCATGTTCATGTTACTGGCCATGTGCCTTATTGATTTACCTCTCCCAAGATCATTAGTTTATAAAGTATTTAACCAGGTTAGATAAAAGTCTTTAGAAGCTCAAGCATTACCTTTATGTAATGTAGTTGTAGAATATATATTTCTTGGACCCAGACCCTCTGGAAGGTAGAAACTTTTTCCAGGTTGGATTCAATTCCTTTATCCTAGATGCCACTACCTGCTCTAATCCCTGGGTCATGGGACAGAAAGGATTGATAGGTATTCTAGCTACCCCAGCTCCCCATAAAACTGCAGCTGGATGTGTGCAGTTAACATCACTGGGATAACGGGCTGTAGAAACTGGTTGTCTTTCTTCATTATAGTTGCACTGAAAGATGGGAGACTGCAAGGGATGATAACTCTTTCACTTCACTTTGTTATTCTCACTTTATTTCCTTTAGTCCTGTAAGAGTTTGATGAGTTTCTCATGGAAAAGTAGCCCTTTTCTGTGACCAAAGCCCTTTCAAAAGCAAGTGACTTAAGGAAGAAGTGAGTGAACTACCACATACATAACTGACATTGTTTTTCTCTCAATCTCCTTGGAAAGTCTGCACCCCAGGGATGTCTTACACATCTGTACTCTCTGTGATGTGCATAAACCCAGATGAGTCACACCACATCTGTTATCTACTGCATTCAGAGTACCAATGACAGGATGTGTCCAGATAATGCCATATTTGCAACAATGCCTAGAAATGGCCATAAGTGCAAGATAAAAATTACAAAATCTGAGATGTATCAATAATGAGTACTATTGCTTTCTGTTATATGCTCTCGTAAGACCCATTTATAAAGTTTTTGAAATAATTGTACATTCTTTAAGAGTATAATGATCAGACTGTTCATCTTGCTGGAAACTGTTTTATGAATGTTTGATATGGGTTTTTCAAAGAGAAGACACTCTCGTCCCAAGAGAACAATGAAAAAGCCTCTTAGGAAGGAGCAGATGTTTGTATCCTAAGAGTCAGTGCCCAAGATGTTCAAAACAACAGAACAGTCTGAATATAGGATATTATCAAGAGATTTCCCAGGATCATCTTCAAGAGCTAGAAGCAACAAAAAGGAACCTGATGCCATGCTAAATATAGTTATCATTGCTTTTTTTTTCTGAGAGGAAAAAGAAAAGCAAATGAAGTATCCTTCAATATCTATTCAATATACTACACAAATTGTGCTGCTACTAATGTCTGTGTTTGTGTGTGTGTGTGTGTGTGGTGTGTGTGTAAATCACAAGTATGCTGTCAAAAAATTTAAGTAGAACTTATAGTCACTACTTTGCTAACTATGCTGGAGTGAAAGTGTTTTGTAAAACCTAACCCTACCCAAGTTTATCAATAGTTTTTTCTGCAGTGATGGTACCTGATGATGCCTAAATACTCATCATTTGTCAAAGGGCACTTAAAGTTCAGAATATGAGGCAAGCCTGTCAAAATTCAAGTTAGAATTTATCAGAAGATCATCAGTTTAGAGGTAAAAATGACTTTAAGTAGCTAATCCATCACTTCATTTTGCACGAGGTCTAGAAAGGGTGTGACTTGCCCATTGTAACACATGAACAAAAGAGCTGGTATTCACACTCAAGACACTGGACTTTCACTCTAGCTTCCTTTCCGTACACTGCTGTCCCTCAGTATATTTATATTTCCCGTTGGACTGCAAGATTCTCTAATGCAGAGCCTGTGTCTTACTCATTACTGTTCTCTATGCTTTCACATACCGTAATCGGTTATTCCCTATGTTTGCTAAATGATTATTTTAGCTTGTCTTTTCCATAAAATATTTTTAAAATTCATTTTAAGTGTCACAACTATTTCAACAAGTTGCACATTAAAGAACTAAAGAATGAAAATCCTAATTCAGTAACATATCCAGAATTTTCATTTTTTAAAAGAATATAAACATTGATAAAATAATAATTTATTTTTGACATGCTGTATAGCTACTTACAAAATTTTGTTGCCTTATCCAATTAGTCTTTTCCATTCTCGAACCTGGAATTTAAGAGTACTTCATGGAGAATCTGGTTTGTGTATTGTATTGTATCTCAGTGATCTTTCTAATCATTGAATGATCTCATAGAATATGCAGGAAATCATATTTTATTTAGACATATTAGGTGTCCAAATGAAAAAAGAGACAGCAAACTTTGAAATTTTGCTTGAATCCGCTTAAACAGCCACATGAATATTGCTTGTATTCTCCCATCTGAGATATAAGAACCAAAACCAGAATCTCTCTGGTACAAAAACAAAGAAAGATCCTGCAAGTAGCTATGCATTTTTATCACATTTTTTCTCCACAAAATATAACCACTTCTGAGCACTTGAATGTCAAATGGAAAAGAGTCATGCTCATGAAACCAATGCCATGGGAGGGCTTATTTCTTTACACCACAGTGAAAGGACCTGAGCACATCTTTGTACAGGAAATACAGTTCTGTCTGTCAATAAATGATATGCCAGTCAGAGATAAAATTATCATAAATTAAAACTGATAAATATACCATTTCTTTCATTGTATTCTTTAAATTAGAGGTTTGTTTCATAATATTGCATAACTCAATGAATGATTCCTGGATAAATTGTAGTGTTATAAGAATAATGTCAGATTCTCTAGAAAATCTGGGGATTATCAAATCAATGTCAGGATTGTTTAATTTCCAAATTCCATGTTCCTGTCATCATATGTTCACTATTGACAGTTCCTAGAACTAAAAAACAAAACAAAACAAAACAAAAATCTACCTTAATGCTAACTTTTGTAAGCATTGTTCTTTTCAAGTCAGTTCAATAGTGAAAACCTAAAAAAATTTCCTTAGTATAAATGATAGTGAAACAAATTTTAAAAAGCAATAAAAAATAATGAATTTAATGGATAGCCTTAGACCTTTATGGTAGAAGACAAATGAACAAACTAAAAATTTCATGGGCAAACATAGAAACCATCAATTCTTTGAGTTACTGCTGGATTGATTGAAAAGAAATAATAGTAGCATTTATATAGTGCTTTAAGATTTACAGACTTCTTGTTTCCAGGGGCCAAGATGGTAGAGTAAGAAGTAAGGCTCTAAAAGCCCAGAAAATATTGCCCCGGGAAAAACCCTGGAACAGATGAGCCAGCAGAAAGATGTGATGCAGCAGTCTTTTAGCCCAGGAAGTTTGGGGGATTAACAGGAAAGGCCCCTCTTGCTTTGGGGGAGGGGGAGCAGTACAGGATGAGAGGTGTTTCAGCAAGCCAGCAGCAAGCCCCACCTCAGCATACCAGGAGGAATTCTGAGCCAAAGGATAGTGGAGTAGGCAAGCAGCAACACCAGCACCCCCAAGTACCTGAGTACATGCAAGAGAACTGGTAGACATCAGCTCAGAAAACCACTACATGCAATGGCCTTCTCCAGCAGCCAAATCTCCTGGTGCTTCAGAACAATTCCAGGAAGCACAACTCCAGGAGGCAAAGCTCTAGGTTGATAGCCAGCAGCCAGACAAAGGAGTGCAAGGCCAGGTGAGCAGGCATCCCCCAGGGGCCAGACTCCTCATGCCTAGCCTGAGAGCTCCTGTGTTGCTGACTCCAGTCCAGCACCAGGTAAGCTGCCAGAACCCTACATTCTCCAACTGCCAGTGTCTGAGGCCCCAGCACACAAAGCCGGTGGCTAGGTCCAGGCTATCAGAATAAAGAGCTTGGTCAGTGCCCCCTGCATTCCAGCAGGAGAGCCCAACTTTTTTAAAAGTCAGGAAATAGGCAAACACCACGAGCAAAAAACAGAAATGGACAATGACCATAGACTTATTATGGGAACAGGGAAGATTAAAGCACAAATTCAGAAGGAGACAACATTGAAAGTATACCCACACCTGAAACCTCAAAGGAAATATGAACTGATCTCGAGCCCAAAAAGCCTTCTTGGAAGAGTTCAAGAAGGATTTTAAAAGCCAAATAAGAGAGGTAGAAGAAAAGTTGGGAAAAAGAAATGAGAAATACGCAAAAAAAAAAGTCAATAGCTTGGAAAAGGAAGGACAAAAATTAACTATAGAAAACAAGTCCTTAAAAAATACAATTAGCCAAATGGGGGAAAAAAGTACACTGAACAAAACAAGTCCCTAAAAAATACAATTGGACAAATGGAAAAGGAAGCACAAAAACTCACTGAAGAGAACTCCTTAAAAAGCAAAATGGGCCAAATGGAAAAGGAGGTACAAAATGTAAAAGAAGAAAACAATTCATTAAATTAGAATTGGGCAAGTGGAAGCTAATGATTCTATGAGAAATCAAGAATCAGTCAAAGAGAAACAAAAGAATGAAAAAATAGAAGAAAACATGAAATACCTCATTGGTAAAAACAACTGACCTGGAAAATAGACCCAAGAGAGGCAATTTAAAAATTATTAGTTTACCTGAAATCCATGATGAAAACAGAGCTTGGACAGCATTTTTCAGGAAATCACAAAGCAGAACTTTCTTGAGGTCCTAGAACCAGAAGGTAAAATAGTCATAGAAAAAAATCTACTGATCACCTCCTGAAAGAGATGCCAAACTGAAAATGCCAAAGAATAGTATAGCCAAATTCCAAAATTACTGGGTCAAAGAGAAAATAATGCAAGCAGCCAGAAAGAAACAATTTTAATATCATGGAACCACAGTCAGGATTATGCAGGACCTTGCAGCTTCTACATTAAAAGATTAGAATATGTGGAATATGATATTCCATAAGGCAAAGGAGCTTGGATTACAAGCAAGGATCAACTACCCAGTGAAACTGAGCATGATCTTTCAGGGGAGGAGATGGACATTCAATGAAATAGGGAACTCCTAAACCTTTCTGATGAAAAGAACAGAGCTCAACGGAAAATTTGATCGTCAAATACAAGCCTTAAGAGAAGCATAAAAAGTTAAACAGGAAAGAAAACAACAACAACATGTTATTAATAAGGGCAAACTGTTTATATCCCTACAAGGGAAGATGACACTTGTAACTCTTTTTTTCTTTTTTTCTTTTGCTTTTTGGTGAGGCAATTGGGGTAAAGTAACTTGCCCAGGGTCACATAGCTAGTTAAGTGTAAAGTGTCTGAGGTCAGATTTGAACTCAGTTCGTTCAAGGCTGGAGTTCTATGCACTGCACTACCTAGCTGCCCCAACTTGTAACTCTTGAGAAATGTATTGTTATTATGACATTTTAAAAGGGTATACATAGACAGAGGGTGTGGGTACAAGTTGACTTTGATGTGATGGTAAAAAAAAAATCTAATTAAGTGGTGAGAAGGAATTGTACTGGGAGAAACAGAAAGGAAGAGGCAATAAAGGGTCAGTTGCACCACATGAAAAGGCACAAAACCTATTACATTAGAGGGAAAGAAGGGAGGGAGATGAGCATTGATTGAACCTTACTGTCATCAGACTTAGTTCAAAGAGGGAATAACAATCAGTTAGGTATAGAAATCTAATTTACCCTGTAGGAAATAGGAGGTGAAAGACAAAAGAAAAGGGAGGGGGCTAATAGAAGAGAGGGTAGACTGAGGGCGGCAGTGGTAGAAAGCAAAAGTCTAGTGAGGAGGGAAAGGGAGAAAGGAGAGAGAAAAGCATAAACTGGGATGGTGGGGAATAGGATGGAGGGAAAGACACAGATAGTAATCATAACTGTGAATGTGAATGGGATGAACTCTGCCATAAAATGGAAGTGGATAGCAGAGTGGATTAAAAACCATAATCCTACAATATATTGTTTACAAGAAACATATTTGTAAAAAAGAGATACACACAGTGTAAAGGTAAAAGTCTGGAATAGAATATATTATGCTTCAGCTGAAGTAAAAAAAAAAAAAGCAGGGGTAGTAGTCCTGATCTCAGAAAAAGCAAAAGTAAAAGTAGATATAATTAAAAGAGATAAGGAAAGAAACTACGTCCTGGTAAAAGGTACCATAGACAATGAAGTAATATCATTATTAAACATATATGCACCAAGTAGTATTGCATCTAAATTCTTAGAGGAGAAGTTCAGGGAGGTACAGGAGGACATAGATGACAAAACTATGCTAGTGGGGGACCTCAGCCTCACCCTCTCAGAACTAGATAAATCTAACCACAAAATAAACAAGAAAGAAGTTAAGGAGATGAATAGAGTTTTAGAAATGTTAGATATGGTTGATTGCTGGAGAAAACTGAAGGGGATAGAAAGGAATATACCTTTTTCTTGGCAGTACATGGTACCTACACAAAAATTAACCATGTACTAGGGCACAAAACCTCACAATCCAATGCAGAAAGACAGAAATATTAAATGCATACTTTTCAGATCATGATGCAATAAAAATTACATGTAATAAAAGGCCATGGAAAGATAGAATAAAAATTAATTGGAAACTAAATAATCTAATCCTGAAGAATGAGTGGGTAAAACAACAAATTATAGAAACAATCAATAACTTCATTCAAGAGAATGACAATAATAAGAAAACATACCAAAACTTATGGGTTGCAGCAAAAGTTGTTTTTAGGGGAAGTCTTATATCTCTCACTGCTTACATGAATAAAATAGAGAAACAAGAGATCAAAGAGTTGAGCATGGAACTGAAAAAGTGAGAGTCAGTGTGTGCTAATGGATAGAACCAAGCTGGAAGACAGAGGACATGTGTTATGGCACATCTCCCACACACACTTACGTGACTATCATTGTTCCAGGAGACTTTCAAAGACTAAATGGAAATGAAGTTGATGATCTATAATTGGTAGGTAAAGAGATCCTTACCAAGGAGCATCAGCAAAATCACAGATCTAAATCAAACAAAATCATTATACTATTTAGTGGAACACTGTGTGTGTGTGTGTATAGATGTGTATGTATTTATGTATATGGGTGTATAAATACATGCACATATATACATATATTATTTATATATGTCTGCTACTTGGTTCAGTGGATACAGCACTGGGCCTGGAGTTGTGAAGCCCACCTCCTCCACCACCCAAGTCTTGTGGCTCATTAATCCTCACTCAGATTATCTAAAATATTTTAACTGGGCTCCCATAATTCCTTTTTTTCTCTTCTCCAATCTATCTTCCCCATAGTAGCTGAAATAACCTTCCTAAGTCACAGGCCTGACCACCCAACTCTTGCGGTCAAGAATCTTCAGGGCTTCCCTATTGCTTTTAGAATAAGATACAAACTCCTTAGAATAACAGTTGGAGTCAACTTTGTCTCTCCAATATTCTTCCACATTACTCCTTTTCACACAGTGTTGGTTTCAGCAAAATTAGACTACTGGTTTTCCCCTAAGCTTGCCATTTTGTATCCTGTCTTTATTTCTTTGCACAGGCTACAAATGTATTAGACCCTGCCTTCTTTTCGGAATGCTTATTTTCAAGACTTAACTTTTTTCTTTAATATGGAAGATTTTTCTTCTTCCTCCAGTTGCCAGGGATCTTTCCTTCCTCAACATACCTTGTAGAAATAGGAAAAATATCACATTTATATAGCTGTTTAAAGCTTCTGAAAGCCAATTTTTTTTTTTTACTTATTTATATACATGTTGTATCATCTGCCTCTTTCCCCCAGTATAATATAACCTAAACTCTTTAACATCAACAGCTGTTTCAGTTTTGCCTTTGTATCTCTGGTAACTTTAACATGGTTGGTGATTATTTAACATTAGTTCAATCAACTTAAAATGTACTGTTTAGGTCAGGAAGGGGAAAAAAGGTTCATCAAAATAATATGGCATCAATTTATAATAAAGTAGTTTTTAATTGTCAAGCTAAAGTAATAATCCATAACTCATAAAGGACTAGAACTCATTTGTCTTCATATCACACAGGTGTTATGGGATATAAATGGCTATACCCTCATATTTAATTTATATGATAGTCACTCCCAGAATTCACAATTATCCCTTTACATCCTCTGCAACTACATATCTATATACCTATATCTGTCTATATCTATGTATCTGTCTATCTACCTATCTATCTATCTATCTATCTATCTATCTATCTATCCATCCATCTATCTATCCTATCTAATCTATTGAGGAGGTAAGTAAAGAAGAAGACAGAGTAAAGGTGAACTCTAAGATTACAAACTCAGGTAACTAGTTTCCCTCAGCAGAAATAGGGATGACTGAATTAGAGTGGGGTTTAGGGGAGAGAAAAATTAATTCCTTTTTGAAGTTGTTGATGGCAAGAGATTATTAAAGAGATTAGAGCTGAATATATAGAATTGGTAGTTACCTATGCAAAAAGGAAACTATATAGAGAGAAGAGAAGAGGACCTAGGATAGTCTTTTACAGAGGTAGAAGGTAATTGATCATCTGTCATGGAAAAGGGAGAGAAAAAAACAAGCATTTATTCAGCACCTACTATGTGTCAGGCACTGTGCTAAACACTTTACTAATATTATCTCATTTGATCCTTACAACATCTCTGGGAGGTAGGCCCTTGCTATTATTATCTTCATTTTACAGTTGAAGAAACTGTAAGTGACTTGTCTAGGGTCATACAGCTTGTAAATCTCCGAGACCAGATTTGAAATCAGGTGTTCCAGACTCCAGGCTCAGTGTCCTCATTGTATCACTTAGCTGACTAAAGGAAGGTCAAACAAATAGGCAGGAAACTAAGAGAGAACAGTGTCATCTGCAGCCAAGGAAGAAGAGCATAGAGGCTGAGAATACAAAGGTCTTTTGGTTAAGCAATTGAGATACTTTTGTTAACTTATTTAATCACTATTAAGCTACTTAATCTAGTTATGGCAAAAAAGAAAAGTGAAAAGTAAATCTGAGGCAGTTTGTGACAGTTTGATAGTCATATTCATCTTTCCCCCACATGAGACAAGATAGCAATCATAGCGCAATACATATATGGATATATGTAAGTACACTTATTCATATATGTATATATGTGTATGTGTGTGTGTGTATTGTTGTTGTTGTTTAGTTATGTCTGACTCTTTGTGACCCCATGGACTATACTGTTCTTGGGGTTTTCTTGGCAAAGTTACTGGAGTGCTTTGCCATTTCCTTCTCCAGTGGATTAAGGCAGTTTCCTTCTCTATAAAATGACCTGGAGAAGGAAATGGCAAACCACTACAGTATCTTTGCCAAGAAAACCCCAAATGGGGTCACAGATAGTCAGAAGTGAATGAATAACAACAAAAAAGGCAAAGAGAGGCTAAATGATTGCCCAAGATCACATAGCTAGTAAGTGTCTGAGACCAGATTTGAACTCAGGTCTTCATGACTCTAGGCCCAGTGCTCTATCCTCTGAACCAAGTAGCTGACATATAAATAAGATATGTATATATGTGCATGTATGCATACACATATACACACACACATACACATCTATATGTATACACACACGCAGTGGCCAACTAAATAGTATAATGATTTTGTTTGATTTAGACCTGTGATTTCACTGATGCTCCTTGTTAAGGATCCCTTTACCTACCAATTGTAGATCATCAACTTCTCTGCAATTTAGTCCTTGCAAGTCTCCTGAAACAATGAGAGTCATGTCAGTGTGTGTGGGAGATGGGCCGTGAACACATGTCTTCTGTCTTTCAGCCTGGTTCTATCCATTAGCACACAGTGACTCTCACTATAGTGTATTAAGTATAATGGTGAAATTTAAGGCCTTAACAGATTAAATACATTTTTTTAAAAAATTACATAATGAAATGTTTGGAAATGTTGATTTTCTAAAATATAAAATAAAAGGACTGTGAGTAGCAAGTGATTTTTGTCTATCCTGCTTTCAGACATGACCATTTTAAAATCATCTCAGTTTAATGAATCTCTCAAAAAAAGAAAAGGCATGAAGCTATTCTCAGTAGCTCATTGCTTCAAAACCTTTGTTGTTCATTCTATCAGTGATGTCCAACTCTTCATGACTCTCCTGGACCATGGCATGCCTGGCTCTTCTATTTTCTGCTGTCTCCTGAAGTCTGTCTGAGCTCATATTTGTTGTTTCCATGACAGTATCTATTAATCTCATCCTCTGCCATGCCCTTTTCCTTTTGCCTTCAATCTTTCCTAACATCAGAGTCTTTTCCAGTGAGTTCTGCCTTTTCATTATGTAGCAAAGTATTTAAGCTTCACCTCCAGTGTTTGTTCCTTCCAATGAACAGTCAGAGTTAAAGAATTAAGTATTGATTGACTTGATCTCCAAAGGAAACTCAAAAATCTTCTCCAGCACCACCATTTGAAAGCACTGATTCTGCAGTGCTCAGCTTTCCAGACATACATTGCTATTGGAAAAACCATAGTTTTGACTATATGGACCTGTGTTGGCAAACTGGTATCTCTGCTTTTTAGTATTCCGTCCAGATTTGCCCCAGCTTTTCTTCCAAGGAGCAAGTGTCTTTTAATTTCATGTCTGCAGTCACTAGTTGAGGCCAAGAATCTAAAATCTGATGCTGCTTCCATTTCTTCCCCCTCTATTTGCCAGGCAGTGATGGGACTGGTTGCCAACAGTTTAGGGTTTTTTTTTTTTTGATAGTAAGCTTCAAGCCAGCTTTTACTCTCTCTTCTTTCACCCTCATGAAGAGGATTTTTAATTCTTTTTCACTTTCTGCCATCAAAATGGTATCATCTGCATATCTGAGATTGTTGATATTTCTCTTGGCAATCTTAATTCTAGCTTTTGATTTATTTAGCCTGACATTTTGCAAGATGTACCGTGGATATAAGTTAAATAAAGAAGGGTAAAAAACATACATCCTTGTGGTACTCCATTTCCAATCTTAAACCAGTGAGTTGTTCCATGTTGTTTTAACTGTTGCTTGTTAGCTGACATACAGGTTCCTCAGGAGACAAATAAGATGATCTGGTTCTCTTATCTCTTGGAGGACCTGCCACATTTTGTTGTGAACCATACAAAGACTTTAGTGTAATAAATGAAGCACAAGTAGATTTTTTCCCCCTGCAAATCACTTGCTTTCTCCATAATCTAGCAAATGTTCATAACTTGGTCTCTAGTTCTTCTGCCTCTTTGCCTGGTCTTTTGGTAATTTTCCATTCATGTATTGCTGAAGTTTAGCTTGTAGAATCTTCAGCATAACCTTACTGGTATGTGAAATGAATGCAATTATTCAGTAATTTGAATCCTAAGACGTACTTGACTTCATTCTGCAGGATATCTGGCTCTAGACCACACCATAATACTTATCAGTGATGATCTTTCATATATAGTTCTTCTTGCTACCTCTTCTTAATCTCTCCTATTACTCATAAGTCCCTACAGTTTTTGTCTTTTACCATGCCATTTTTGAATGAAATATTCTCTTGATATCTCTAATTTTCTTGAACAGATTGCTTGTCTTTCCCCTTCTATTGTTTTCTTCTATTTCTTGCATTGTTCACTTAACAAAACCTCTCTTGCTATTTTCTTAAAGTCTACCTTCAGTTGGCTTTATCTTTCCCTTTCTCCTTTTGCCTTTTGCTTTCCTACTCCTCAGCCCATTATAAAGCCTCATGAGACAGCCATTTTGCTTTCTTGCTCTTCTTTTTCTTTGGATTTTTTTTTTTTGCTGCTTCATGTACAATATTGTGAACCTCTGTCCACAGTTCTTTAGGCATTCTATCTACCAGGTCTTATCCCTTAAATCTGTATGTTACTTCTACTTCATATTCATAAGGGATATTATTTAGGTGATACCTGTATGGTCTGATGATTTCCCTTCCTTTCTTGAAGTTATGTCTGAATTTTGCAATAAGAAGCTTGTGATCTGAGTTACGGTCAGCTCTCAGTCTTGTTTTAACCAATTGTAGAGAGCTCTCCACAATTGGCAAGAAAGTATGTAGTAAATTGGGCAGCTCGGTGGTGCATTGTATAGAGAACCAGGCCTGAAGTCAGGAAGACCAGAGTTCAAATAGCAACTTATTAGGTGTATGACCCTGGGCAAGTAACTTAACCCTCTTTGCCTTGGTTTCCCCAATTGTAAAATGAGCTGGAGATAGAAATGGTAAACTACTCTAGTATCTTTGCCAAGAAAAAACCAAATGGGGTCATGAAGACTTAAACATAATTGAAATGACTGAACAACAACAACATATAATCAATCTGATTTCCACATTGACCTTCTGGTGATGTCAATGTATAGAGTCACCTTTTGGGTTATTGAAAAAAGAGTGTTTGCTATGACCAGTGAATTATCTTGACAAAATATTGGTCTCTGCCCTGCTTCAATAACTTGCCTGTTATTCCAATTTTCTTTTGTTTTCCTGTTTTAGCATTCCAATATCTTATGATGAATGTGACATATTTTTTTGTGTTATTTCTAAATGTTGTAGGTTTTCATAGGATTGACCACCTTTGGACTCTACATCATCAGTGGCTGGAGCATAGATTTGTATTACTGTGATATTGAACAGTTTGCCTTGGATTCAAACAGCTATCATTCTGTCATTTTTGATATTATTGCCTAATACTATTTTCTCATCCCTTATTGACTATGAAGGCTACTCCAGTTTTTCTAAGGGATTCTTGCCTGCAGTTGTATATGTAATGATCACTGAGTTAAATTCACCAATTCCTGTTTATCTGAGGTTGCTGACACCCAAGATATTAATGTTTAATCATTCCCCCTCCTATTTGGCTACATAGGTATTACATTCCACTTTCCTATGCAATATGGCTCTTTACAGTATTGGACTTTCATCACCAGGCACATCCATAGCTGAACTTACTTTGGCTTTGGCCAGCCGCTTCATTAGTACCAGAGCTACTTGTAGTTGTCCTCTGTTCTTCCCCAGTAGAGTGTTGGACATCTGGACTGAAAGGCTCATTTTCTGGTGTCATATCTTCTATCATTTTAATACTGTCCATAGGGTTTTCCCGGCAAAGATACTTGAGTGATTTGCCATTTTCTTCTTCAGTGGATCACCTTTTCTCAGAACTTTCCACTATGACCTGTCTACCTTGGGCAACCCTACACAGCACAGTTCATAGTATCATTGAGCTACACAAGCCCCTCTGCCATGACAATGCAATGATCCAGGAGGGGATCATAACCTTTACTGTAGGGAACATCCTCATTTCTTAGTGTCAATTATATTTTTATTAAACCAACTAGTAGTCATTTGATACATTTGTTTAATTTATCTGTATTGAAAAATTAGGATGTGTGTGTGTGTGTGTGTGTGTGTGTGTGTGTGTGTGTGTGTGTTTAATTATGTTGTAGGACCACAAACAGATAAGAACTTGAGTCAGGAGATAACCTCTTTCCTTCTGTTGGTTTCTCTCAATCACCACCAGTAAATAGTTACATTTTAAACTCAAGAAAAATTTTGTCTCATAGAACTAAGACAGCTGAACTTTATATTAGTATTTTAATAGAAACTTATGACACATGATGTGAATGAGATTTTCATTAGATTTTGCTGTTTATTTGGCTTCAAACCAGTGGAACAAACTGAACTTGGCTTTACTATTTCTGTTCAAAAAAAGATGAAAAATTTATCATCTCATTTTTTCATAAAGCTTGGCATTGTAATTCTGTTTATGGAAAAACAGGAGCAAGAAATGCCATGAAATGATAAATATAAATATTTATGTAGGATGATATATATGTCATAATATACTATATTATACTGTAATGTATAGCGTAACATAACATAACATAGAATGATGGTGGATAGAGAGTTAATCTCAAAAACCAGGAGAACCTGGGTTTAAATCCTGCCTCTAACACATTCTGTATGTTCTATGATCTCAGAACGTCACTTAACCTTTCAGTGACCCAAGCAAATTTCTGAGGCTCTATGAAAGTTGGAGGATAGTTGCTCATCTTCATTTAAATAAAGTTAATTTCCTCAACAGGAAGTTCTCCATACAGTTACAACCATAGATCCAGATCAGATAACATACACATATGTATACATGCATATATATGTATGTGTGTGTATGTGTGTAATGAAGAATACAGACAAAAATTCATCTTTGTCTGTCAAACCTAAGTGACTCCTCTTCCCATAAGGTCACCACAGGAGATCTCATTCAATATGTTGGGTGCCTCTATTACTTTATCTGGACATCACAAGGGTACTAATGGAACACATAGTCAATAATTGGTCATCACTCACTCTCACAACGTAACTGGTCTTTTTTTTTTAATTATTCACATCCCTGATCATGTAGTTTACTCCAATTCTTCTTCCTCCTCCCCCTCCCACCTCCTCCTCCTCCTGCTCCTCCTCCTCCTCCTTCTCCTTTTCTTCTTCTTCTCCTCCTCCTCCTCCTCTTCCTCCTTCTCCTCCTCCTCCTTCTCCTCCTCCTCCTCTTCCTCCTTCTCCTCCTCCTCCTCCTCCTTCTTCTCCTCCTCCTCCTCCTTCTTCTCCTCCTCCTCCTCCTTCTTCTTCTCCTCCTCCTCTTCCCCCTTCTCATCCTTCTCCTCCTTCTCCTTCTCCTTCTCCTTCTCCTTCTCCTTCTCCTTCTCCTTCTCCTTCTCCTTCTCCTTCTCCTTCTCCTTCTCCTTCTCCTTCTCCTTCTCCTTCTCCTTCTCCTTCTCCTTCTCCTTCTCCTTCTCCTTCTCCTTCTCCTTCTCCTTCTCCTTCTCCTTCTCCTTCTCCTTCTCCTTCTCCTTCTCCTCCTTCTCCTCCTCTTTCTACAACCTCTTCCTCTTCCTCCTCTTCCTTTGTCTCTGTCTCTCTCAAATGCTATAGCCTACTTACATGTACCATGTACTTCTTTGCTACCCACTAAATGATATTCTTTTTTTTCTTATTTTTTTCAGAAACTGTTACATAACTCCCCAAATATACACCATCAATGGAATATTGGTATTTGAAAGATGGACTTTTGCTGCTGATTGTAATAATGGATTATGAAAAAGTTTTGGAATTTTCCAGAGGCAATCCATTTCACCCTCTTTCTTATTCCTTTGACATTCTGGGCCTAATTCATTGTCAATTTTTGGCTCCTATCTAATATAGTCTGTTGGATGACCTGTATAGATTATCCATCCAATTGCGTATTGTAATCTGGGCAAAAGACATTATTCATCCATTTGGGTTTTCCTGTGTCCTTAATTGCCTAATTTTTTGTATGTTGCCTAGTTCGTTGGTGGGTCCAGATCTTATCCAGGAGGCTTTGTAGTGTTCTAGGATTTACTACAACCAACATGATCATCCCCATACATAGGAGTGTCTGGAGGACCTCACCCTCTTTAGGGAATCTTCCTTCAAATTAAACTTTGCACTGGAACTCCTCAATTGCAGTGATGAACTACTTTGAGCATATGTTTCTTGGTTTTAGCCATCCTTAATATTAACCATCACAGACCTGTTGAATATAGGACATTTTTGATATTACATTTTAAAGACAATAATGAATAATACTGATATGTGAAAGGGAGACATCTTTTTGGAAAACAGCTTTTAAGACAGAATTTTGCTTTACCAAATAAAATGCTTTTTTAAAAAATATTCAACTAATGCTATTAACAGTATGATCTTGTATATTCTAAGCTTTTCAGTCAATTGTGTAATACTAAAGATGTGAACTACTCTGGAATATCACTTGCAAAAGCCTTGTCTGGTTCCTGCTTGTACTCTCATCAAGGATGTCTTTGATTTGGGCATAGGTGATTCACATTAGTTTTTCTATATATGGAAAATTCAGCTTATAGGTTAGCTGTAGCTGTTGATGTCATCTTAGTCAGCCTCCCCCACCTCCATTGGAACAAATAAAGGTTTGGATTTTTTTCAAGCCTTTGATATCTTTCCCTTCTTGAAATAGCTTGTGAATCAGTCCCTCAATGCTCTTACAGTTGTGTTGATTCCTTCTTGGATCTTCTCTATGTACACTTTGGCTAATCCAGATGCTTTTCCCATTTTCTCTCCACCTTCTTCCTCTGTTAACAAATCCAAGACTCTGATGTGAGTCTCCAAGTATGCTAGTACCACTCTCCTCGATAGTAAAAGAGTGTGTTAGGAAAATCTTTGCAGATCTTTTTCATTGTTTCTTATGTCTTCATCTTTTCATTTATGTCCTTAGATGCCCTTGGGGATGACTGCTCAGTTGGGTCTATCAAATATGTTCTTTAAACTGTTTTTCCTTTCTCTGCCTCTTTCTGTTTTATGATATTATAATGCTCATAATGTTCTACAATTCTTTCTCTGGGCATTATATCTATAAACCAAAGTGATTTTTAAGCTCTGTTGATAACCATGTTGTACCAATTAATTTATATCAGTTAACTTTCTGCATGATATTGTAGTTAATACCAGTTCTCTTTCTTATTTTCACATACTATTTTCATAATCATAAGCATGTTTAATTAGGAGTTATTTTAATTAATGACATTTTTGCCATTTTATTTTTCTAGCCTTAAACTAAATTTGATCTTTTCTCTGAACAAGTTAGTGGTCTGACTGTATACAACCAGATGAGTCAGTAGTGACTCTCACATCAGTAATATGTCATTTCCTAATTGTTAAAATATCATTAATATTATTTCTGTGATATTGTTTGGTCCTTACCATGTCTAGTGTCTTCTGATTCTTTTCTTGAAAGAAGTATACATCATCTAGAGGTATGAGGTTTCTCCTTTCTACAAGTAGCTTGATACATATTTTGCATCAAAGTAAAATACATAGTAGATTTTTATTCCATTTGGATGGTCTTATTGAATTCTTCATAATATTTTGTAACTTTTCAGCCTCTGTAACAGATATTTGTGCTCAAATATCAGTTATTTTCTTTCTTTTTAAAAAATTATTTTGATTTTTATTTATGAAATCAATTCATATTTTCTCACCTGATTCCTCTTGTGACTAAAGGGAAGTTATTTATAAGCAGTTGTTTGGGGTCAGTAAACCAGGACCATGAATTACTCTTTTTGTTTTCTTTTAAAAAAAATTATTTTTTAGTTTTCAACATTCACTTGTATAAGATTTTGAGTTCTAAATTTTCTCCTCTCCCACCTCCCCAAGACAGCATGCAATCTGATATATACATATATGTGTGTGTGTGTGTGTGTGTGTATATATATGTATATACACACACACACACACACACACACACACACACACACACACACATACACATTCATATTAAACATATTTTCACATTAGTCATGTTGTAAAGAAGAATTAGAACCAGCAGTAGGAGCCACAAGAAAGGAGAAACACAACAAAAAAAACAAAAAGAGTGAGAGCAAATAGTATGCTTTGATCTGCATTCAGACTCCATAGTTCTTTTTCTAGATGTGGATAGTAGTTTCCATCATGAGTCTTTTGGAATTGTCTTAAATAGTTGCATCGCTGAGAAGAGCTATGTCTATCAAAATTGGTCATCACACAGTGTTGCTGTTACTGTGTAAAATGTTCTCCTGGTTCTGCTCCCTTCACTTTGTATCAGTTCATGTAAGTCTTTCCAGGTTTTTCTGAAGTCACTTGCCTATCATTTCTTATAGCACAATAGTATTCCATTATATTCATATACCACAACTTGTTCAGCCATTCCCCAGTTAATGGGCATCCCCTCAATTTCCTCAATTGGCCACCACAAAAAGAGCTGCTATAAATATTTTTGTACATATTGATCCTTATCCCATTTTTGTGATCTCTTTGGTATACTGACCTACAAGTGGTATTGTTGGAAATACCCATTATTTTAATGGTGATTTTTTCATAAATCCATATTATGAGAACAGTAATGAAAAATGACTCAATATCCTATAAAATAATGTTTCATGTTGCACATGCTAAAGCCAACACTGCCAGCTTCTTTATCTGCTTCTTTGATAAGAACCTATAAGCTATCTTTACCTTTAGTTCCTATTTTCTGATTTTGTTTATAGTGAAAATATCAAGATGGCTTTTTTAGTTCCTCCAGTAATATGTCTACTTGTTGATCATTAGAAAAGAATCTAATATTGAGAATTTCTAAAGCAAAGTTCCCAGACTCTAATTGTTAGAACAGAGGATATTCTTCCCCCTTTTAAATGCCCTTCTGCCTGAAGAAATGGAAAACTTAAAAAAAAGTCCATTTTATATCTTGAAATATTTTTAATTGTTTCATGACTTTCTATGGCTATGGAATTCATCACTGAACACCCAAAGGATAAGCCTCTTTGTATTTAACTAGAATGGTCCACAGAAGCAGACATTGTATGTATTACCAGGGCTATACATGAAGTTTTTCCAACATAATGGAACCTGCCAGAGTTTGCATTTTGCTAATATAACCTTTGAAAACCCAGAGTTATCTTCATGCCTTTGTGAGACACTGGAATACGATTTTGTGGTAGATAGATCTCAAAGGAGCATCCCAAAACAGATTTTTCACATTATCACAATAGTACCTTCATTACTAATAGTGGGTTCTCTGGTTGTGAATAATTTAAAGTCCTTTTCTTTAATAATTAAAAATCACTTTCCAGACCAGTTGAACAAATACAAAGCTTCATCATCTTGCTTGTCTAATTCAACAATGAGTTTTTCCATCTTTGATAGTTTTATGAGTAAAATGTAGTAATATCGAAAGTTTACTTTAAATTTCTGCAATCATTAGTTATTTTGGCCATTTTCATGTGATTGTTGAAGAGTTCCCCACACTGACAAAATTACAGATTTTCATATGTTTGTGTTATTTTTTTAACCTTCTTAATGTTGAACCACTTGCTTTGTTGCCAAACTAATCATCCTAAACTATTTTCAATATTGTACTGTAGCCTCATAGCTCTATAAGTATTTGAAAAGCTATCTCATATGGTAGATGGCTTAAACCTGCTCAGCTTGGTGTCAGAAGTTGCAGTCTCAGATTTTGGATTGATGTAAGGAAAAAGCTTTCTAACAATTAGAATGGTTCAAAAACATTATCACCATCTTAAGACCATGTGTACTTCTCTTCACTAGAAGTCTTCAAGAAGTCTGGATGACTGCAATTCAGTTGTACTGTAGAGTGGATTTTCACTCAATTGTAGATTGGAATAGATGGCCTCTATAATATATTCCAGTTCTGAGATTCTGTGAATGTGACTTAAGCACCAGCCTATGACTCGTATGAAGCACTACTTATTATTTCTGAATCATAGAAAGATGGGGATCCTAGTACCGAAAGTACTGATTCTTAATTATAAATGAGGTAAGGCCTGAACCCAGGTCTTTCTAATTCTGAAGCCAAATCTCTCTCCATGCTACAATGCTGCCTCACCTGTGAAAGATTAATTATGTGATTCAGCTGTCAAATTAAACAGTGAGACATATGTTCAGGACAAATGCAACTCAGTGGAATGAGCCTTAAAGAAAATGTCACCTTATTTTCTTTGCTATTTTACTTTCTCTTTGTTTGCTAGGCACGGAATCTATTTATGAGCAAATTTAATCTATTGGGAAGTTGCCTATGTTCTCTTAAGATAAATGCAAAGTATCAAGAGCAATTTGCATGTAAAAGATGGTGTATGTGAGAATGGCCATAATTTAGACTTTTCATATTGATCTGAATGCTTTTAATACTTATAACTTTTGTGCCATCCTTGCTAACTCTTTTTAATGTTTTAAATAATGAGAAATCCTCAGATAAAAGCAGGGCTTTAGGCAAGAGAAAAATATTGGGACTAAAATATAGTACCTGACTCATCTCCAAAAACCCTGCTTACGTACATGTGGTGTGTGTGTGTGTGTACATGCAAAATATTACTTTAGAAAAAAAATAGATATAGAAAAGGCATTCTCAAATCATTTATAACTATTCAGAAATGGGAAGGAGCTACACTAAAACCTTTGAGTTAAAATGCACAAATGTTTAAATGCTTGAGTGAAAGACCTAATGCTCAATTACCCTCTGCCTCAAACCTTGAGGAGGGAAGGGGGAGGAAAGCAACTGGATTTAGCTAATAATTATTCAGCATCTACTGTGTGCTTAGTACAGTGCCAGGTGACATACACAAAATTGTGGTGTCAGGAACACGAGGTGAGGAATCAGGAGACCTGGACTCCAGTATGAGCCCTATTATTAAGGATCTTGATATCTTACTCTCAATTGTTTGATATGTAAAATTAGCAGTTTGGAGTAAATCATTCCCTTTGCAAGTCTAAAATTACATGATTCTCTAAGATGTGGTTTCTGCTTTTAAACACATTACAATTCCTCTTACAAAGTGAACACATATGAAACTATTTATAGAACACCCAATGAAGATATCAAATAGCCTAGCAGCCTTAGAACAGGCTATGTTTGGGCATGTGAATAGCTGATTTGATCTCATGGGCCAGGACAACTGCTATTGTTATGCTCACTCAATTAATTGTCATTAATATTATATGAATACGAAATATGATTGTAATATTTAATGTGTGGACATTTTTAAGGTTCCTATTCAAGTTTTGGAATTTAACTTCATTTTAATCAAGGGCCCTGGGTGGTGGTACATTACTATAATATCTGCTACTGGGGAGGTTGAGGCTGGCAAATATTGTGAACTCTGGAGTTCTGTTGTGCATTGAGGTTAAAAGTTGATTGGGTGTCCATCCTAAGTCTGGCACCAATATGGTGAGTCCCCAGAAGCAAGGTGGACTTAACCTGGCTCAGGTCATAATTGAGGCTTATCCTATTTCTGGACCAGAACTAGTCCTGTGAAAAGTCCTGACACTTCCAGAATGATGTGAGATAGCGAGCTCCAGTATCATACAAAAAAATTTAGACAAAGCTGTTAATTTTACAATTTGGTCTTCCCATCTTTTTAATTTTTAAAAGATTGTAAATATTAAGATGAATTAAAAGTAGACATTATATCCAAGATGAAACTAATGTAAGCTATTCACAAAATCCACCCCAAACCCCAACTTGACTCCATATCCTAATCCAACAAAATAAAACAATAATGTCCACATACATGATTCTTGAAGCTGACGTGTAAACTTTAGATCATTACAGTTTTTGTATTTTATCAGTAGAGCATCTGTTGTTATTCATTGAGTCACATCCAACTCTTCATGATCACATGTACCATAGCATGTGAGGCCCTTCTGGCTTCCATTATCTTCTATAGTCTGTCCAAGTTCATGTTTGTTGCTTCCATGATACTATCTCTCTTATCCTTTATCATCCCCTTCTCCCTTTGCCTTCCATCTTTACTGCATCGGTAAGGTCATTTCTAATGAGTCTTCTTTTCTCATTATGTGGCCAAGGTACTTAAGCTTCAGTTTCAATATTTGTCCTTTCACTGAATAGTCACAGTTAATTAAAGTATTGACTGATTTGATCTCCTTTCAAGGGACTCTCAAAAGTGTTGTCCAGCATTACAATTCAAATTCAATATTTTGGTTTATTTTTAAATATTATTTGATTTTTTTCCAATTACATGTCAAGACAATTTTTAGCATTCATTTTTACAAGAATTTGAATTCCTAATTTTTCTGCCTCCCTCTGTTCCCTCCTGCCTTCTGAAAATGTTAGGCAATTTGATATAGATTATACATGTGTTATCATGTAAAACATTTCCATATCAGTCACAGTTGTGAAAGAAGAAATTGATCAAAAGGAAAACACATACACACACACACACACACACACACACACACACACAAGAATAAAGTAAGAAAGGTATACTTCAATCTGCATTAAGAGCCCATCAGTTCTTTATTTGGATGTGGATTTTGTTTTCCTTCATGAGTCCTTTGTACTTGTCTTGGATCATTGTGTTGCTGAGAGGAGCTGAGTCATTCATAGGTGATCATCACATGATGATGCTGATATTGTGTACAATGTTCTCTTGGTTCTGCTCACTTCACTCAACACCAGACCAGACAAGTCTTTCTAGGTTTTTCTGAAATCTGCCTGTTCATCATTTCTTATTGTACAATTGTATTCCATTACATTCATATACCACAGCTTGTTCAGCTATAACCCAATTAATGGGCATCCCCTGAGGTTCCAGTATTTTGCCACCATGAAAAGGGCCACTATAAATATTTTAGCACATGTAGGTCCTTTTCCTCTTTTTATGATTTCTTTGGGATACATGCCAAGTAGTGATATTGCTGGATAAAAGAGCATATACAATCTGGTTGCCTTTTGGGCATAGTTCCAAATTACTCTCCAGAATGGTTGGATCAGTTCACAGCTCTACAAACAGTGCATTAGTGTCCCAATTTTTCCACATCCTCTCCAACATTTATCATTTTCCTTTTTTATCATATTAGCCAATATGATAGGTGTGAGGTGGTACCTCAGAGTTGTTTCAATTTGCATTTCTCTAATCAAAAGTGATTTAGAACACTTCTTCATATGCTATAGGTAGCTTTGATTTCTTCATCTGAAAATTGCCTGTTCACATCCTTTGACCAGTTATCGAATGGGGAATGGCTTGTATTCATATAAATTTCATTCAGTTCTCTATGTAGCTGAGAAATGACACTGTTATCAGAGACACTTGCTTTAAAGGTTGTTTCCCAACTTTCTGCCTTTCTTTTAATCTTGGTTGCATTGGTTTGGTTTGTGCAAAAGCTGTTCAATTTAATATAATCAAAACTATCTATTTTACATTTCATAATGCTATCTCTTGTTTAGTTATGAACCTGTAATGTACTTAACTTCTTTAAGAATTTGGATGCTATACCCTTTGATCCAGCAATAGCACTTCTAGGGCTATATCCCAAAGAGATCATACAAATGGGAAAAGGACCCACATGTACAAAAATATTTATAGCTGTTCTTCCTGTGGTGCAAAGAATTGGAAATTGAGAGGATGCCCATCAATTGGGGAATGCCTGAACAAGTTGTGGCTTATGAATGTAATAAAATACTATTGTGCTATAAGAAATGATGAACAGGCTGACTTCAGAAAAACCTGAAAAGACTTGTATGGTCTGGTGTTGAGTGAAGTGAGCAGAACCAAGAGAACATTGTACACAACAGCCACATTGTGTGATGACTAATATTGATACACTTAACCCTTCCCAGCAATACAAGGATCTAAGACATCTCCAAAGGCCTCATGATGGAAAATGCTATCCACATTCAAAGAAAGAACTATGGATTTTGAATGTGGATTGAAGCATACTATTTGCTATTTTTTTCTTCTGTTGAGTTTTGTTTCCTGTTCTGGTTCTAATTCTTACAACATCACTAATGTGAAAATATGTTTAATAGGAATATATATGTATAGCCTATATCATATTGTGCCCATCTTGGGGAGGGTGGCGGAGAGGAAGGAGAAGAAAAATTTTAAACTCAGAAGAATATGGAAGTGATTGTTGATAAATCAAAATAAATTAATAAAAAAAGAATTTGGATGCTATACAACTTGGTGCATATATGTTTAATATTGATAATACTTCCTTGTTTATAGTACCTTTTAGCAAGATGTAGTTTCTTTCCTTATCTCTTTCAATTAGGTCTATTTTTGCTATTGTTTTATCTGAGATCAGTATTGTTACATCTGCTTTTTTTTTTTACTTCAGCGGTAGCATAATAGATTCTTCTCCAGTACCTTACCTTTATTCTATATGTATCTCTCTGCTTCAAGTGTGTTTCTTACAAACAACATATTGTAGGATTCTGGTTTTTGATCCACTCTGCTATCTGCTTCCATTTTATGGGAGATTTCATCCCATTCACATTCACACTTTTGATTACTGTGTGTTTCTTTCTATTTTATTTTCCCTCTTGTTTATCCTCTCTCTCCTTTCACCCTTTCCCTCCTAACCAATGTTTTGCTTCTGTCTGCCATCTCCCCTGATCTGCCTTTCTTTCTTTCAGCACTCCCCTTTGCTTAATCTTCTCCCCTCCTACTTCCCTCCAGGGTAAGAAAGATTTCTATCTTCAAGTGATTGTGTATATTATTCTCTCTTTGAGCCAAAATTAATGAGAGTAAGGTTCAAGCAATTCCCATCACCCACCTTCCAATCTTTCCCTCCACTATAATGGGTTTTTATTGCCTTTTTATGTGAAATAATTTATCCCATTCTACCCCTCCCTTCCTTCTGCATGCAGTATACTTATGTTTCTCATCCTGTAATAAATTTTCATGTCATTCCTTCAAATTCACCTTACAATCATACAATCAGCTATACTATTAATGGTATAATTTTTTAAGAATTACAATTATCATCTTCCCATGTAGGGATGTAAATAGTTCAGCTCCATTGAATCTATTATGTTTTCTTTTCCCTTTTCCCTTTTATCTCTTGGGTCTTAAAATTGGAGACCATTTTTTTTTGTTCAGTTCTGGTCTTCTTATGAAAGTTTATAATCATTCTATTTTGTTGAGTGACCATTATGTCCATTGAAGTATTGTGCCCAATTTCACTGGGTAGTTAATTCTTGGTTGTAGTTCTAGCTCCTTTGCCTTCCACAATATCATGTCCTATGACTTCTGATCTCTTAATATTGTAGCTGCTAAGTCCTGTGTAAACCTGATATTTGAATTATAACTTTCTGGTCACTTGTAGTATTTTATCCTTGACCTGAAAATTCTGAAATTTGGCTATAATATTTGTTGGAGTTTTTATTTGGAGATCTCTTTCCTGAGGTAGATTCTTTCAGTGCCTATTTTGCCCTCTGGCTCCAGGACATCAGGGCAGTTTTCCATGATAATTTCTTGAAGGATTCTGTCAAGGCCCTCCTTTTGATTATGACTTTCAGGTAATCCAATGATTCTGATATTGTCTCTCCTACTCGATGTATTTTCAATGTCAGTTGTTTTTCCCATGAGGTATTTTACATTTTCTTCCATTTTTTCATCCTCTTGGATTTGTTTGATTGATTCATTATGTCTCATATAGTCATTAGCTTCTACTTGCCCAATTTTAACATTTAAGGTATCCTTTTGCTCAATTGATTTTTGTATTTTCTTTTCCATTTGGCCAGTTGTACTCTTTGAGGAGTTATTGTCTTCAGTGGATTTTTGTATCTCCTTTTCCATTTGGCCAATTCCACTTTTGAAGCAGTTTTCTAAGCTGGTGATTCTTTTCATAATTCTCTAGCATCACTCTCATTTCTTTTCCCAATTTTTCTTGTACTTCTCATATAATTTTTAAGCTCTTTTTTAAGCTCTTACATGACAACTTTCTAGGCTTGAGACCCCTTCCCATTTTTCTTTGGAGTTTTGTCCACAGATGTTTTGACGTTATTGTCCTCTTCTGAGTTTGTGTCTTGGTCTTCCCTGTCACCATAATAACTTTATGATGCTACTCATTAATGGCTTTATATCACAAAACTTACATGCTGCTTTCTGAAATGAGAAAGATGAGAGGGAAGGAGCAAAAGACTTTGAGTATCCTTGGGGTTGGTTATGAGATATGAGAAAAAATACCTAGACATCTAGATTTAAAACAAGAAACAAGTACAGGGATAAGTAGGATGCCACTTGTTAAATAAAGGGAAGGTGAAGGGTACTCCAGGGATCAGTGCTGAAATTAAACTTCTTTAACATTTACATAAATGATCTGGAAGAATGTGAATTTCCCAAGTTTGTTGATGCCCTTAATCAGCTCTTCTCAGCAGTGACATGCTAAGTTGAAGCTATATTACATGAAACCCTCACGATCTTATCATCAGATGGCACAACATGAGGGAAAGCATCTAGATAAAAAATAAAATCCAAGAACATGAATGTTGAATTCTTGTAGACACTATTTGAAGATGTAGTTTCCAAGGTTATCTGAAAAGTAACTCATCATAATATGTCAATACCTGTACAACTAACTTCAAGTTTTGTTTATTTGTTTTTCACCCAAGGGACTTCAAAGTAAAAATAGTAGAACTAGTAAAGGTCTACAAATGAGTAAAAGGAAGATACTGGGCTATGTTTGACTCCTCAGTCTAGAATAGAAGATAGGGGCTGAGAAGAATTTTTTTAAAAATCATTCATAGTTTTGTTATTTGTTCCCTATCTAGTTTCATATTGTTAGAACTTAGAGCTTTATAAATTTTCAAGGAAGTAGTCTTAATAAAAATAAAATGAAGTACAATAAACTCTTAATTAATTAGAACAGTCATGGAATTGAGTGTTCCTATTCTTTAAATTTTCTGGTTAAACAGGGTTTAACTAGTGTAACACCCCTACTGCGTTCATTCTCCCAACTTGTGCTAACAAACTGAATTCTTAAAAGAAGCCTGCTGCCTATGGTTCTAGTGCTCACCCTTTGGATGATTGCTCCCAATACTGTAATTCAAAATTTCTCATTAACAATCAGATAGCAGATTCAGTTACCTCTTAACCATTTGAATAAGTGCTTTTTCTTACCAAGAATGGTACTTACATAGCAATTCTCCACAAAACATGGAGCATGCTCTCCCAGAAAAACACAGATTCTCATCAGAATGGACAAAAACTTAGTGTAACATGGTAGTTAGGCACACATAGAGGGAAAATATGAGGCCAAAACAACTCACAACTCTGGAAGGTTAGGGCATTGCTGTCTTTTCTGTGAAAAATCCTCAGAAAGTTCACTGCAAGGTAGGGCATCAGTGTCAGTGATGGAAAAATTGTTCCCCTACTTAGCTGGACTTGCTTCTCATAGGGCACATAGCATTTTGGGTGGAGGTCACTTTCCTGGAATCTGTGGGCTAGCTCTTCAATGGACAGTTGCAATCTCCAATACCTCTAGCCTTAGGCTTGGCTGAGCACTGTGGTACTCTTTCAGAAAGGGCAGAGACATTTAGCCTAGGATTGGCAGAAGCCTCTCTAGATCTGCTCCCTTAGGATCTTGGCCAGTCAAGGATGGGAGAGTAACCTCTTCTGTAACTTTTCTGGATATAAAGTTGGGATTCCTCACTGAAAGACCAAATCCTAACTTTTGGTGTTGACAATACATTTCTGAAATTTTTGTTGGTTTGTGCAAATGGTCTATGGTTCTGCAGGTCTTTTCATATGTAATTGAGCAATTCAAATTCAACCCACTACACATTGTAGAATGCTTCATTTACACCAGAAAAGGCCTTACCATTTCTTCTGGGGGACAGGGTGAGAGAGGACAAACTCTCAGACAAAATTTTCTCCCCACACTATAAAAAAATTTCTAAAATATAATTGCTCAATCACCTGCTATAAAAAGTACAATTTAAGGCTCTTTGCAAACCTTAAGGTGTTATATAAATGCTAAATGCTGTTGTTTTCAAGAAACAAAATTGATCTTGCCATATTTCAAGATTTCAGAACCTCAAAGTCTAAGAGATCCTTTAGTAATCTTTTAGCTGGTACTTGAATGAACTAAAAAAAAAATGCCAGTTATGAATGGTCAAAGGACTCTACTAGTAGGGAACTTGCTGCTTTCTAATACACCCTGTTCTATTTTTGAAAAGCTCAAATGGTTAGGAAATTTTTTTTACCACAAATCTAAATATATGTCTCTAAAACCTCTGCCCATGGCTTTCACTCCTGCTCTTTGGGGTCCAGTAGAACATATGTTTCATTTTCTTTAGAACAAATAGAGGAAATATTCTCTTGGACATCCCTGAACTTGAACACTATTCTCATAGCTCCCTTAGGTTTTATCTCTCCAGGTTAACCAACTTTTATTTTTTAAATCATGTGGCATGGTCTCCTGTTGGTTTTTTTGTTTTGTTTTGTTTTGTTTTACCATTCTGGTTACCTTTATATGGATGCCTATTAGAATTTCAATGTCCATCCTAAAATGCAGTGCCTGAGAATGTGACACAGTACTCCACTTGTGATCCAACTAGGGGAGAGTACTGTGGGGCTTGCACCTCCTTGTTGGACACTATGCTTCTTTCTTTAATGTTGCCCAAGATCTCATTAGGTTTTTTGGTTTCTTTTTCACATCACACCTGGCTTGAAATATATATAATCTCCAAATCTTTTTCTCTTTTCTAACTACACGTCCACCACACTGTATCTATACATTTTTTAAAGCTTAAGTGTAAGTTGTTATCAAATTCGTGTTACTATAACTATCAAATTAAATGTTTTTTTAAATTCAGTTTAGCATTTCAACCTGACGAGATCTTTTTGTATATACACTTATGTGTGTGTGTGTGTGTGTGTGTGTGTGTGTGTGTGTGTGTATGTCCTGTACATATCCAATATGCTGGCTATCCCTCCCCCATTTTTAATTTCACTTATCTCCTAGAGATATAGATATAAAAAATGAAGTTTGGATCAAAGGTTAAATGTATAATGTAAATGTTTTTGATGAGGTCTAAAGGTTAGGGGTCCGGAATCCCAAAATCATGATACACAGGTCCTGCCCAAAAGAATTCAACCCAAGCCTTCTTTCAGCCAAAAACAAGGTTTATTGAAGATTCACCATATTAGCTAGACTCTTAAGGAATCTGAGCATCTGTGGGCCATTGGCTAGATTATAAGAATCTGAGCATCTTAATGGAGACAAGATGGACCTTATACACAGAAAACCTGTGGGAAGGATCTAGAAGTGGCCAAATAGTTTGGGGTGTTGGGAGGAGGGTCCTAAGGAGATCTGGATAGGAGTAGCTAGTAAACTAGGGTGAATAGAACTCCTGGGACCTGGACAATGGAGCCTAGGATTAAGTGTGGGAAATGGCCAGGGGCCTTAGGGAGGTAAGACAGTGGAGGGGGGGAGATTGGGTGTAGCCACAATGAAAGGCCAGTAGATGGTATCATAGCCTCAGGGCAATGCCAGAGATTTGGTGGGAAAGTCCAGGGTTTTTCCTTTTTGGGATCTAGATCCCATCCTCATCAATACTACTTTTAGCTAGGGAAAAATCAGTAAAAGCTTTATGAAGGAGGTGATACCTGAGGTGAATATTGAGGAAAGAAGAGAGTTCTGAAAAGCAGAGATAAGGAAGTTGTAAATTATAGGGATTGAGGACAGCTTCTGTGAATGTATAATAAGGACAAAATATGGAATACTGACTTTGAAATCAGTAGTTTGTTGAGTAATGTGAAATGCTGGAAAGTGGGTAACATATAGATTGTGGAGGATCTGGAAGACCAGATTAAGAGAATTGGATATTATTCTACCCATTCTATTATTCTATTGACAATAAAGAGCCATTGATTTTTTTTTAAGCATTCACTTTACATGATTAGACTTGTATCTTAATTATTTTTCCAGCTGTAGAAATGAAGAATTAAAGAAAGGAAAGATTGACAGCAAAAAGATCTAGTATGAAGTTAATAAAATAATCTAGGAAAGAAGTTCTGAGGGTCTGAATTTGTAGTAGCTATGTTAGTATAGAGAGTGGGTTAAATGTGAAAAATATTGGAAAAGTAGAATCAACAGAATTTAGCAATTGATATGATATGAAGCAAGGAGAGAAGAGTCAAACACAAGAGATTTTGAGCCTCTACAAAGACAGAATGGTGGTGACTTCAACATACAGGGATGATTGAAACTGGCTATTCAACTCAATTCAATAAACATTTATTCAGGCATATTATATGTCAGGCAAAGTGGTAAGCCCTGAGGATACAAATAAGAAAAAGGCAGTTCCTGCCCTCAAGGAGCCTATATGGGGGATGACAACACATAAAAGGAATCTTAGAAAACCAAGGATTGGGAGACACCAGGAGAAACCAAGCAGAAGGAAAGTGAGTGAGCTAGAAACCTAATTTCTGCCCTCTATAAAAGAAGGCCTTGGGAGGAGTTTATTCCTCTACCTTCCAGCCCTCTAATTAGGAGGGGAGGCTGAAGGAGGTGGGAAGGTGTCTTGAGTGTCCAAGCTTAGTAAGCAGAATGATGAGATGAGAAGTGATTGGTTTAACCTGGATGGGAGTCTAGTTCCTTAGTGTTGAAACCAACCAGAGCTGTAGATTGAGAGGGAAAGAGGAGTAAGTTGAAGTGGGTTGTAATGCTGAGGTCTAGAGGTTAGGGGTCCTGGAATCCCAAAATAATGACACACAGGTCCTGCCCAAAAGATTTTGACCTAAGCCTTCTTTCAGCCAAAAACAAGGTTTGTTGAAGATTCGCCATATTAGCTAGACTCTTAAGGAATCTGGGCATCTGTGGGCTATTGGCTAGATTGTGAAAATCTGAGCAGTGGCTAGATTTTAAGAATTACCTTAATGGAGACAAGATGGACCTTATCCACAGAAAGTCTGTGGGAGGGATCTAGGAGTGGCCAAGTAGTTTGGGTGACTGGAGAAGGGGTTTAAGGAAGACTTGAATGGAGTGGCCAGTAAACTCAGAGTTGGGTGAACAGAACTCCTAGGACCTGGACAATAAAGCCTACCTAGAATTAAGTGTGGGAAATGGCCGAGAGCCATAGGGTGGGCTAGGCTAGGTTAAGGGTAACAGAATTAGGAGATTGAGTGCAGCCACAATGAAAGGCTAATTGATGGAATTATGGACTCAGGCAAATGCCAGAGATTTCACCATGTGGGAAAGTCCAGGGTTTTTCCTTTTGGGAGTCTAGATCCCATCCTCGTCAGTAACATGTTTTTTGTTTTGGCCCTGTTGAGTCTGAGGATGTGAAGAGATAATGTGTTTTCTAAAGAGATTGAGATTTCAATGAGTATCAGAGGATGGAAGAGACATGGAAGGCAGAGATCTATAATAAAAGAGAGTTTAACAATGGAGTTAGAGATACTTGAGGGCACAGTGAGGCCAGAAGAGACTTGCAAAGGAGTCATGTGGTCAAGGTGTCAGATTCCCCACCCCTGCATTAAGAACTGGGGCAGAATAGGGCTTTTCTCATAGAAACTCTATATGCTTAGAAGCTCAGATATTAAATCTTCATTTGAAAAATGAAAAAAAAATGAAGTACATAGAGGTGAGGTTACTTGCCCAAATCCACAGAACTATTAAACATTAGAGCCAAGAACCAAGCTTATCTTTGCACTTTGAACACAATCTTTTTCCCACTATTCCAGGCCTTCACAACATATGGCATTAGGGCTACTTGTGGTCCACCAAAGGATTTCAGGTGGCCTGTGAAAAATGTAGGGTTGCTACTGTGTACTCTCTTCTGTCATGTGACCCACAGCAACCAATCATTGTCAGTCTGTCTCCAGTCCAACCTATTTGAGGCCCAAAGAAGTTTACCTTATATTAATTTTGGCCCCTACCTACTGCCAAATTGTGCAGGTCTGTGCTATTTTATAATGCCTTTCAGTATTATGGTGGTGAAATTAGAATTGTCTTGCTTTTTATATTATCTCCTATCCCTCATAAAATTCCTCACATTTTAATTTTACAAATATTAACTCTGTTTGAAACATTGACATTGAAGACTTGGAACCCTAACATTATTGTTTCTAAAAGTACTTTCTTGTTTTCTTCTTCCCAGACTCTCCTACTCACAATGGATTACCAAATATCCCTTGTAAGGGGGAAAATAAATAACATACATCAGAATGTGGGTGTATATGGGGGTAGGAGATGGCTTACCACTAATTATAATAGTTTAATAAAAATGTTCTTATGATAATGACACTAACTTTAATAATAACAATATTTGGCAGTCATACAACTATTTCTATATGAATATTATCTCATTAATTACCACCAAACTCTTATGAAGCAATCAATTAACATTTGCTGATGAGAAAAATAGTAGTTCAGAGAGAATTTATGCCTTGTTGAATGTCATACAAATATTTAGAAGCCAAAATTTGAGCAGTTTCTCTCAATATCCTCTCTAGCCTCTACTCCTAATTCTCTAAAATTTTCTACCCCACTAGGGTTCCCTGCTCCCACTCCCATTTTGAAGGCAGGTATTAGGTTTCTACTTATATTTGTGTGTGTGTGTGTATACCTACACACACACACACTTTGTGTGTATATATATATATATATAATATATATATATATATATATATATATATATATATATATATATATATATATATATATATATATAAGCCAAGTTGAGAAGACTAACCCAGCACATGGGAACCTCCAAAAGCAATTTGAGACAGTTAGGTGCTATAGTATGTAGAGTATTGGACCTAGAGTCGGGAAAACCTGAGTTTAAATCTGTCCTCAGAGGCTAGCTCTTTACACCCCCCCCCCCACAATTAACTTCTTTATTCTCTTTCAGCATATGTCTAGACCCAGATACTTACTGGCTGTGCAATCATAGGCAAGTAACCTAACCTCAAATCTGCCTTGGTTTCCTTATCTGTAAAATGGGGATAATTGTAGCACCTACCTCTCAGGGTTGTTGAGAGGATTAAATGACATAATATTTATGAAGCACTTAGCATAGTGTCTGACACATAGCAGATGCTTAACAAATGCTAATTTCTTAATTTCTTTCCTTCTTACCCACCAATAAAAATATTAGGTTTACAGAAAGGAGAGATCTATATGCTCTGGGGAGCATAGGGTAATGGAAAAAGTGAGGTGATAAGGAATCAGAGAAGGAATCTGGATTCCTATTATGACTCTGATATTTCCTGTGTGACCTTGAGTAAGTCACTTAACTTCTCTTAGCTTCAATTTGCTCATTAGTAAAATTAAGACATTGAACAGATGATCTTTAAGTTCCTTCAAACTTAAAATCATATTATCCTAATCCAAGTCTCCTTAGCCTTTTTGTATGTGCCATTAACATTTTTGGTATTCATTCTGATAAAGTTTATTGGACCTTTTATCCTCAAATTTTTTTAAATGCATGAAATAAAATACAGAGGAAACTAAAAGTTATTAAAAATAAAGATGTAATTTCCTCCCAACTGCCATCCAGGTTCAAGGCCTCCCTAAAATCTATCATTTGCAAAAAACCCTCTCCTCATCAGACAAAGGTTTATGTTACTTGAGCTGAGTCTTGAGATATGGGTAGAATTTGATTAATTTAGGGTTAGAAAATGAGAACATTCCAGATAAAGGAAACTGTGTGAATGAAGTCCCTTTTCTTTGTGCCTGCAGTGCTTAGCATAGTGCCTGATACACAGAGGATCAGTGAAGGCTGATCAAGTAAGAGGGTACAAAAATCTAGGACCTCTGTCTTCCTTTCCATATAAAGCTACATAGGATGATCTGTGTCTAAACTTGTTAGATGTTTTTCGTTTGTATTAGATTTTTGTCTATATTTAGGTGTGAAGGTAGTCTGTGTACATATTATAACATATTACTCTTTGGCCACTCCACTGTTTCCTACTGAGAATATATTGATTTATAAATATATATTTATTTCTGCTGTCTACTCCAATGCATAGCTTCCCTTCCATGATAAACATACTTCATTTTTGTTTCAGTTTTTATACTGAGGATTAGGCTATGAAACATGCTGAAGGGCACTATACGGAGAATAATTTTATAATATACTTGGCTAATAAATGGGATTATTTTAAAAACACTTTTTTTGTATTTTTGTTTCCTTATGTATGTTCTTTTCAGAGGAGGCAAAGTAGAAATTCCAACTCTTCTTATAGGATGAAATGTGGAGTTTTTTGCATATTTTATTAATTTATTTTGATTTATCAACAATCATTTCCATATGCTTTTGAGTTTAAAATTTTTCTCCCCCTTCATCCCCACCACTCTCCCCAAGACAGTGGACAATGTGATATAGACTATAACATTTACATTCCTATTAAATATATTTTCACATCAGTGAAGTTTTAAGTAAAAATTAAACCAACAGGAGGAACCATCAGAAAGAGGAAACAAAACTCAACAGAAGAAAAAAAAAAGATAGCAATTCAGCTTTCACAGTTATGATTACCATCTGTATCTTTTTCTCCATCCTTTTTCCCCCTGTTCATGCTTTTTTTTCTCCTCTCTCCCTTCCCCCCCCACCAGTACTTTGCTTTTGACCACCGCCTCCTTCAGTCTCTCTTCCCTTCTATTTTCCCCCTCCCCCTTTCCCTTCCCCCCACTGCTTCTTCCCTCCCTTCCATCCCCCCTCCCTTTTCTTTCCCCTTTTCCTTCCTATTGCCCATAGGGCAAGTTAGATTTCCATACATAACTGATTATGTTATTCCCTTCTCTAGCAAAATCTGATGAGAGCAAGATTCAAACAATGCTCACCCCCTTCCCTTCTTTCCCTCTGCTGTAATAGGATTTTCTGTCTTTTCCTGTAATGTAATTTACCCTTGCCTGCCTCCTCCTTTCTCAGTACATTTTCTAAGATCAGGCTAATCCACTTACTTGGATCCATTTAACCCACTTGATTAGATTTTTTAAAATTTTTATTTTTTTATCATTACATCAAAGTCAACTAATATCCACCCCCTTTGTGTATACTCCTTTAACATGGTGTAATAACAATGCAGTTCTCAAGAGTTGCAAGTGTCATCTTCCCTTGTAGGGATGTAAACAGTCACCCTTATTAACAACATTTTGTATCTTTCTGTCCCATTTACCTTTTTATGTCTTTCTTGAATCTTGGACTTGAAGATCAAATTTTTTGTTGAGCTCTGGTCTTTTTATGAGGAAGTTTTTAGAAGTCCCCTATTTCATTGAATATCCATGTTCTCCCTTGAAAAATCATGCTCATTTTTGCAGGGTTGTTGATCCTTGGCTGCAATCCAAGCTCCTTTGCCTTACAGAATATCATGTTCCATACCCTACAGTCTTCTAATGTAGAAGCTGCAAGGTCCTGTGTAATCCTGACTGTGGTTCCATGATATTTAAATTCTTTCTTTCTGGCTGCTTGTAGCACCTTCTCTTTCATCTGGTAATTTTGGAACTTTACTGTTATATTCCTTGGCGTTGTCAATTTGGAATCTCTTTTCAGGTGGGGAGCAGTGTGTTCTTTCTATGGTTATTTTACTTTCTGGTTCTGGGACTTCAGGGTAGTTATCCTTTATGATTTCCTGAAAGACTGTCCAGGTTCTTTTTTCCATCATGATTTTCAGGTAGTCCAATGATTTTTAAATTGTTTCTCCTGGATTGATTTTCCAGGTTGGTTGTTTTACCGATAAGGTATTTTAAGTTTTCATCCATTTTTTCATTTTTCTGTTTCTGTTTGACTGGTTCTTGCTCTCTCATAGAGTCATTAGTTTCCATTTGTCCAATTCTAGTTTTTAACAGATTGTTTTCTTCTGTTAGTATTTTTACTTCCTTCTTCAATTGGCCAATTGCATTTTTAAGGGATTGGTTTTCTTCAGTGTACTTTTTTTTTTCCAGTTGGCCAATTGTGTTTTTTAGGGACTTGTTTTCTTCAGTGTACTTTTTTTCCAATTGGCCAATTGTATTTTTTAAGGACTCTTCTACCTCTCTCATTAGACTTTTAAAATCCTTCTTGAGCTCTTCTAAGAAGGCTTTTTGGGCCTCAGACCAGTTCATATTCTCTTTTTGATATTGCAGATGTGGGTTTGTTGACAATGTTGTCCTCTTCAGAATTTCTGTCTTGATTGCCACTCTTCTCTTAATATGAATCTATGGTACATTTCTTTTTACTCATGGTTTCTTTATTCCCTGGCCTTTAAAGAGATTGAGCTCTCCTGCTGGAGAACAGAGAGCACTGACCCAAGCTTCTTGCCTTGGGAGCCTAGGTCTTGGTCACTGGCTTTGTGTGCTGGGGCCTCTTATGTTGGCAATTGGAGGCTGTAGTGTTTTGGCAGCTTACCTCATGTTGGACTGGAATCAGCAAGGCTGGAACTTTCAGGCAATTCTAGGTTGCCTGCTTTTCCTTTCCTTTAGCTTTCTTCAGCTACTTTTAGATGGGTGCTGCAGGGTGTTTATCTGCCTGGGGCCCTTTGCAATGCTGCCTCCCTCATTTCTGCTAATGTGCTGGGAGATTCCTTTGTGGTAGAGTGCCCGAGGCACCTGGTGTTTTTCTGAGCTGGTTTCCACCAGTTCCCCCACCCTTGCTGAGGC
The DNA here is from genome assembly GCF_003287225.1 of Phascolarctos cinereus. Classification (NCBI taxonomy): domain Eukaryota; kingdom Metazoa; phylum Chordata; class Mammalia; order Diprotodontia; family Phascolarctidae; genus Phascolarctos; species Phascolarctos cinereus. Next base: position 176,957,056 of record NW_027555514.1, on the reverse strand, counting down.
ACTGGGAGGTCCAGGTGTTGGTGTTTGCCTGCTCTACCACCTGGGCTTCAGGATCTCCTCCTGGTTGGCAGTTGGGTTGGAATCAGGAAGGCTAGGATGTTAGGAAGACTCTAGGTTGTTTTCTTGAGCTCCTTTCAGGTGAATGCTGCAGGGTGCTTATCTTCCTGGGGCACTTTGTAGTGCTGCTTCCCTTATTTTTGCTGAGGTACTGGGAGATCGATTTGCTGGGTTGCTGCACTGCTGTTCCCCTGTCTTTCTTCTAGTTCAGCTGTTCCAGGTTTTTTTTTTCCCTGGGGTAATATTTTCTGGGTTTTCAGAGGTTGATAGGGGAAGGTGAGAGCCACTACCTTTTCACTCCACCATCGTGGCTCCCAGAAGCACAAATCAATAAAATGTTTTTTAATGGAATAAGTGATTACTTTTCCTTTCAAGGTATACTCATTGATAGCACAGAGAAGTATGTGTAACAAGACAGCAAACATTCTTTATGTTTACAAATAGCCCTCCCCAGTTTTGTGCATTTAAGTTTTTAAATTTGAGTCTTTATGGAAAATTCAGTAAAGGGAACAATTTTAATTTTATCAAGATAATCATATTGAAATCAATAAATTTGTTATATTGCTTCAGTCTGAATGAGTTTTATTTCTTACAAAAAATAATGAAAATACACTAAAACTGAAAAAAAGTATCTCTCTTGGATTTATTCATTTCAGTACAATAAAGATACTTTTCCAAAGACAAGATAGACTTTTTTTTTTCCTTTCTTTTTTTTTTGGGGGGGATAAAGGAATATTGAAACAATTTATGATTTCCTTCAATTGCCTGGTCTGGGAACTTTCCCCAACTACATGAGTTTCAACTGGTCCAAGACTTAGTACATACATCCTAGGACATTCCCCAAAGCCCATAAAAATAAAGTGACTTCTCCCTGGGTGCACACACAGAGAGAAAGAATTTGAACGAAGATAACCCTGACTTAAAGCCCAGTACTCTGTCTTCTATGTTATATTGTTTAGTCATTTCAGTCATATCCAATTCTTTATGACCCCATCTGGAGTTTTCCTGGCAGAGATACTGGAGTAGTTTGCCATTTCCTCCTTCAACTCATTTTACAGATGAGGAAACTGAGGCAAACAGGGTTAAATGACTTGCTCAGGGTCACACAGCTAATAAGTATCTGAGGCTGGGTTTGAATTCAGGGAGATGAGTCTTTCTGACTTTAGCCTAGTACTCTATATACTCTACCATGTAGCTGCCCAGTATGCTATACTGCCTCTTTTATTTGTAATTAGGGGTAAAAATGTATACTAAAACCACAGGATCATAGAATCAGAATTTCAGAAGTAGAAGAGACCTCAACAGACATCTAGTCTAACCCATCCCCCAAAAAGAATCCCCACTAAAATTTAACAAGAGGTAGTCTGCTACTGCCTAAGGTAGCTCATCTCATTTTTAAATTGCTTTAATCTTTAGGAAGTTTTTCCTTTCATCAGGCCCATGTTTACCTCTACAATTTTCACCCCTTGTTCCTGATTCTCCTGTCCGGGCCTAAGCAAAGCAAATCTAATGCCTTTTTCATATGACAGGCTTTAAAATACTTGAAGACAGCTTTTATGTCTCCCTTGAGTCTTCTTTTCTCCAGGCTAAATACTTCCAGTCCCTTCAACTAATCCTCATATGGCATTGACTCAGTTCCCTTCACCATCCTAGCTGTTCTCCTCCAGATGTTCCCCAGCTTCCTAAGCTGTGCCATCCAGAACTGAACACAATACTTTAGATGATGAGGGAAAGGTACAGAAGGATTATCACTCTCCTATTCCTGGAGGGAATGCCTCTTAATGAAGCCCAACATTGTATTAGCTTTTTTTGTCTCTATGTCACACTGTTGACCCTTACTGATCTTGCAAGTCCACTAAAAAAACAGAGTTTTTCCCCCCCAGATGAATGGTTTTCTAGTTTGTACTCCCCTATCTCATATATTTTAATTTAATTTTTTTTGAAGTCAGATCTTTTTGGATCCTGGCACTGTCATCCAGTGCATTAGTTATTCCTCCCAGCTTTATATTACTTATACGTATGCCAAATTCACTAATTAAGTGAAAACAGAATCAATAGAACAATAAGCATTTATTAAGTGCATATTTTATCCTCAGTGCTGTACTAGGCACAGGGAAATCCAATAAAAAAAAAAAAAGAAAAAATCTCTACTGTCAAAAACCTTGTCCTGTTGGAGGAGATAGGTATAAATGTATACATATTTAAGCATATGCAGCATTTATATGGAAGGGCAGGGGAAAGAGAATAAGCATTTATACAGCTAGACACTGTGATAAGCACTTTCCAAATAATACCAAATGAATACATGGTTAGTTAGGGAGTCGAAACACTACTAGTCATAGGGTTCAGGAAAGGCCTAATGTAGTGAATGGTGCTTGTGTTGTATCTTGAAGGCAGAAGTGAGGAGGAAAACTTTCTAGGAATAGGGAATGGTTAGTCAAAGTTATAGAAGCAGGATGTGGAATGTCTTGTGTTATAGAGATTGGATTGTGGAGTGCAAGAAGGTGAGGTATGTATTACACAGTGAGGCTGGAAAGAAAGATTGAAAAGGCTTTAAACACCAAACAGAGCTGTTTATCTTTTATCCTAAAGGCAATAGAGAAACCCTAGAGTTTATTAAATAGGAAAGTAACATAGTCAGATCAGTGCTTAAGGAAAGTAACTTTTGGCATTAACAGAACTGTTTATGACTATTCTTTGGGCTTATCACTTCAACCAGTTCTAAATCTATCTAGTTATATTAATACCTACCTTAGATAATTCCTTTTAGTTTTTAACATTTCTAGAAATACTCGTCCTCCCCACATCTTCCAGATTGAATGTTCCCTTGTAGCAAGAAAAAAAAATAAGGAAAAGGACCCAATAAAAAGTATTTGAAAAAATAAAACACACATTATTCCCTAGTACCCTTCTTCCTCTCTGCCTGGAGTTCTTTGTCTTTCTGTTTCAGTACCTGTTCTACCTAATCATTTTTTTTCTAGTCACTTGTTCTGTTTCCTTTTAGTTATCTCTTCATTCACATTGCTATGCTCACTATATATCTATTGGGATTGGCTCTTGGTTTTATATATTCATGTCACTTCTTTATATAGCTTGGAATTCTGACTCTTGTCAGTGCTACTCGGTGCAAATTTCCCCCCAATAAATACTTCTTCTTAAGCACAATTATTTTATTTATGTATAAAAAACTTTTTACAAAAGTTTATGTAGTCAGATTATCAATTGTATCTTTTATAATTACCCCTTATTTTCTTAAGTATTTTTCCCCTAGCTAGGGTTGTGAAAGGTACCCGATTTTGTTCTTTTCGATTGTTTTTGAAGGTATTTTGTTCTTTTTGATTGTTTTTGAAGGTATGACTCTCTATATTCATGTTGCTCATCCATTTTGGGTTTTTTGTGGCACATGTTATATGTTAGTCTCATTTGTGCCAAACTATTTTCAACTTTTTCCAGCAGTGGGAAAATTCTCACTAAATAGCGCTTTTCTCAGGATACATATTCTTGGATATTGCAAATACTGGGTCACTATTATAGATTATTTCTCATTCCTATTTATGTAGTATGTTCCACAGACTCCAGTGATGCTTTTGTTATTTTTGACTAGCACAAAATAATTTTGATAATGGCTACTTCCTAGTGTTTTTGGAGGCCTGGTAATCTTATGTCCTTTTCACCCCTATTTTTATTATTATTTCCATTGAAATTCTGGACTTTTTGTTCTTTCAAATGAATTTGTGATTGCTTTGTCTATTCCAAAAAGCATTTCTTTGCTAATGTGATTGGTATAGCACTAAGTCATTACATCCATTGAAGAAACATTTTTTCATTTTTTATTAACGTGATTCAGCCATTATTAGCTCTCCAAGTACTTGTCTTTCTTTATTTTCATAAAGTGTTTTGCAGTTATCTTTGTATAAATAGTGTGTGTATTATTACACTAACTTGCAAATGTTTTATGCATTTTGAAGTTGTCTGGAATGGAATCAGTTTCGTTGGTTTCCTGGGGTTTTCTGAGTACACAATTGTATCTTCTACAAATAAGGATAATTTTGTTTTCTCTTTGCAGATATTTATACCTTTCATTTTGTTCTCTTGGCTTATAACTGTTGTTAGTTGGTATCTCTAGAACTATGCCAAATAATAATGGGGACAAGGAGTATTCTTGTTTTACTTCTGTTATTCTGTTATTTACTTCTGTTATGAGAAAAGTTTCCAGCATTTCTGTATTACAAGTCACTTTAGCTCTGTGCTTTTGGTCATATTAAAAAAACTTCCTTTTTAAAATAGCAAAAAATAGCTGACGCAGATGGTTTTTTTAAAAACATAAATTAATAGTTTTTCTAAAGCTTTTTTTTATATGTGTATGATCATTTATGCCTAATTTTTAAGTATCCTCTCATCTCTAGTATTAATGCAACTAGGATATTGTGAATTATTTTCTGGAAATATTGCATTGTCTCTGGAAGGAATTTATTTAAAGTTGTATATCACTTTTTCATCATGAGATTGGTTTTTATTTCTCTTTCTTCTTTATCTCTCTCTGTTTTGGGTATCAGAACCAAATTTATCACATTAGATTTTTGTAAAGTGCTTTTTTGCCTCTAACTTTTTTTGTAAATGTATTTGCTTTGAATGTTCAGTTTTGCTAGAATATAATCATATATACTTGTTTATATTCATTCTTTATTATGATTCCCCTTTTAATTTTTCATTTTGTTTTCTCTTGATCATATTAGCTACTTTAAAAATTGTTAGTTTTAAGAGAAACCTCTTACTTTTGCTTACCGCTTTTAAAGACTTCAAATTTTTTCTATTTTCCTGTATTTTCAATGATTTCTTTGTTTATTTAAGGGTCATTAATTTGTTAACTTTCTGATTTTTTTTAAAAAAATGGATGATCAGGTCACTGATCCTCTTTTTTCCATTTTACTGACATGAATTTTCAGATAAGTTTTCCTCTGAGGATTGCTTTTGCTGTGTCTCATGTACCATGCTTCCTTTTTAATTTATTATCTCTGTTCATTTCACTTGAGCATAAGCAGAAGGTAATCCTGCATGTAAAATGGATGAACATAACCTAGTTGAAGGAAAGCATGTTCATTCAGTCATGATTCTTTAGAAAAGAAAAATACTGCCATCTGTTGTTAATAGAAATTGTTTTCATTCCAACCAAATTCAAGAGCACTTCTAAAATGTAACCATACCAGTGACTAAACAAAGTTCATAACTTTTCTCAGCTAATAATTCACTTCAGAGGGTTTTTTTTTTATGTGAAAAGCACGTCATTAAAGGAGAGAGAGAGACAGAGAGAGAGAGAGAGAGAGAGAGAGAGAGAGAGAGAGAGAGAGAGAGAGAGAGAGAGAGAGAGAGAAACAGGGGGTGGGTGGAGATGGGCTTTACTGTAAAAGCAAAAGAAAATCAGATGAGGCTGAAGGGAGTCATGAACATTGCTGAGATTAAAGTGTGGAATGGTGTCATAGTGGAGATGAAGGAAAAAAGAAACTACATCGAGCACTCTTGAAGCAAAGACTCATAGATGAGGCTTTTCCCAAAGAGAAAGAAGCTGTACACTCTGAAAAGGAAGTAGCTTATACTCCACTAATGATGATAATTCATATTTCTATAGTGCTTTTAAAGTTTGCAAAGGACTTCATACATATTATCTCTTAATGTGCATCCATATGTACTTTGAGGTGAAAGATTGTTCAATAAGGAATAATGCTTGAAAAGAAGATAAGAGTAGTGGTGATTATTGACTCATTGCTGACAGAATTGAGGCAGTACAGTTTTCCCAGAACAAGTATCCAAGATTACAGAGCTTCCTAAGAATTGTCAAACTGGATGACTACTACCCAATTTTAATGATTCATTTGGGTACACATTATACTGCCAGAAGGAAAACATTGCTAAAGATTATGCAGCATTGGCCAAGAAACAGATCTTAAGATCGTCAGTGGTGTTTTCACATCACTGTTTCCCACTGAAGGAAAGGTAATCAGAAGGGAAAAGCAGATTTGGGAAGTAAACAGTTTTGTCAAGAAGAGTTGGTGTTGCAAAATGGGATTAGGATTTCTAGAATATGACTTAACTTGCAGGAAAAATGGACTCCTGGCCAGTCATGGAGTACACCAAACCAGGTCTAATAAGAAAGTATTTTTCTTGAGTCTAAGAAATTTAATTAAACATGGCTTTACATTGGAAAGGGAAGTGGGGTTGGGGTAGGGTAACAGCCTTTCCTTCTCATGTGCATCAAGGTAGTTATCACAGAGAACATCTACAATGTAGGAATAATAGAGGCACCTGCAAGTCCAAACTTTTTGAAATATGAGAAAGGAAATGCAAGACTTATACATCTATTTCTCAATGTCAAGGGATATATAATGAGCAAGAACTATTAGAATGTAAAATGCAACAAGATGAATTTAACCTCCTAGATATCACCGATAATGGATATGATGAGATTTGTGTATTTTATACTGGAATATTTTTTTCTGAAAAGGAGAAATATTTAGTAACAACAACAAAAAGATAATGAAGGAGGGGTGGGTGGTTTTAGAGGGAGTGATAGTGTAGAGAACAACATTATGTATTAAAATGATTTACTCACATGATTTCTGAAATACGTACATTTGTTGCTGTTGTTTAGTCATTTCATTCATGTCCAATTCTCTGTGACCCTATTTCATGGCAGAAATACTGGATTGGTTTGCCATTTCCTTCTTCAGTACATTTTAAAGATGAGGAACTGAGACAAACAAGGTTAAATGACTTGCCCAGGATCACACAACTAATAAGTGTCCGAGGTCAAATTTGCACTCAGGTCCTCCTGATTCCAGGCACACCACCTAATTGCCCCACATATGCACATGCATATGTGTATATATCCAAACATGTATATACATATGTACACACATATACATACATACATGTATACGTGCACATATGTATTCATGTATATTTGCAAAAACACACATATCAGTTCCTAACATTTCAGGAACATGAGGAGTTAAATTTGGGTGAAGATTAACTGAGGCAGAAATAGCAGGAATATTGTTGTAAAAGTACTCTATAGACCACCAGGAAAAGAAAAGGAATTGAGGAACTAGACTCTAAGCCTAGCACAGAGTTATAATAGAATAGTTACAGACTTCAGTTATCTAGTCATCTGCCGGAGCTCTGTCTGCCAAAAGTAAAGCAGTTAAACATTTCTTGAGTTACTTTCATGATTGTATCATTTTTAAAATGGTGGAGAAACCAAAAAGAGTGAATTCTGTGATGGACCTAATTCTCACTAATAGAGTTAGTGGAGTAGAAATATTGGGAAATTTTTCATAAGGTATATAGTTTAACTTAAAAGGAAAGTCAGGAATCTATAGCATATTAGATTTTAAAAGGCTAGATTTCAAAGGGTTCATAGAAAGGATAGGTTTAATCATATGGACTAAAGTTACAAAGGAAAACTCAGTCAAAAAGAAATGAGAAGTTTTAGAGAAAAAAATTCTGAAGACAACAACAACAAAAAATTCAGTGCAAAAGAAAATTGAGAGTTCCTTAATAGGATGGATATAGATGTATAGGGAACTCATGAAGCGGGTTTAATTTTTACAATTTGTATAAATAAATGAGACAAGGGTAGGAACTGAGAATAAATCCAAAAATGTGTCTTTGATCCTTCAACAGCACTGAGCCTCCCAGGGAAATCTAAGGATAACAACAACAACAACAATGTCAAACTTCTCTTAAGGAATACAGAAGGAGCAAAGAAAGGATAGAACCACTTTGTGGAGTAGATGAGACAACAATAATTGTCAATGGAGAAGGCAAAGCTGCTCAACTCTTATTTTGATTTTCTTTTTTCTGCTAAAAAGAATGATCTTTGGACTGGAAAAGATAGGCAAAACTGACTGCTGGGAAGTTGGTATTCAATATAAATTGGGAGATACTTAGCTGCGGTACTCAGTTAGGGATTCAAGTCACTTGGCCTACGTGACTTAACCTAGAAGACACTATACAATATAGTAGAAAGGATTCAGGCTCTGGAGTCAGAGGGTCAAGGTTAAAATCCTGTCTCTGTCACCTATTATCTTCATGACCTTGAAAAATTCATGTAATCACCCTGGGCCTCTGATTTCTAATCTCTGCAATGAGGAGATTGAACAATACCTCTAATATCCTTCCCAGCTCTAACTTCATGATCCTCTGAATTAGCCCCAGGGACATAGAAAGAATTGGTGGATGTGTTTGCTTGGATACTGTCAAGAGTTATATGAAAGATCGCAGAGGACAAGAAGGAAGGATTAGAGAAGAGAAAAAGGAAAATGGAATATCAAAAGGGGGAAGGAAAGGATAATACAATTTGCAAATTTTAGGCCAATCATCTTGACTCTGATTACTGGAGAATTTTAGAATATGTATTATTAAAGGAAAGAATTGTCCCAGAGCTAGTAAATGACTGAGGTAAGAGTTGAACCCAGGTCTTCCTAATTCCAAACCCATTGTTGTTATAGTCATTTCAGACATGTCCAATTCCTTGTTACCCCCATTTAGGGTTTTCTTGGTAAAGATACTGGAGTGGTTTGCTATTTCCTTCTCCAGCTAATTTTATGAATTAGGAAACTGAGGGTTAAATGACTTGCCCAGGGTTGCAGAGCTAGTAAGTGTCTGAGGCCAGATTTGAACTCACAAAGAGGAGTCTTTCTGACTTAAGGCCTGACAATTTATACACTGTGCCACCTAACTCCATGCCCAGTTTCCCTACAGATAGCAATCATTCTGACAAAAACAAAATCTAGGGATTTTAGTGGATGACAGGTTGAATATGAGTGAGGAATATGATATGTCAACTGAAAAACTCCTTTGAGAACATTATGGCTTCCAGAAACAGAAAGGTGAGTATTGTACTGTACTCAGCCCTCATCAAACCTGATCTAGCGTATCATATATTGTTCATGAAGTTTTAAGAGTTACATTGATATGCTGGAGATTATCCAGAGATGATCAACCAGGATCGTGAAGGGTTATGCTGTTTTAAATCTATGTGTTACAATAATCACTTGAAAGAACTAGGTGTTTTTAGCATGTAGAAGAGAAAACTGGGAATAGGTAGAAGGGGTGAGGAGGGCACATTATAGCTGTTCCAAGAATTTGAAGGGCTGTCATATGAAAGGGGATTAAATTCAGGATTTTTTACTCTAGAGGGCTGTTTCCTCAGCTGCAAAATGAAAATAATACAACTTATTCTACTTACTGCTATTATAGAACTGTGGTAGAGATTAAATGAGATTTTAAAGTATATTCTAAACTCTTAAAATATCAGACAAATGTGAAGTATTATTATTAAAATAGAAGCTATATATCAGGGTGGAGAGAGGACTGAACTTAGAGTCTGGAAGACCTGGGTCCATATCCCACTTTTGATACTTTCTAGCTTTATGACCATGGGCAAGTCATTTAACATGTTTGAGCTTCAATTTTCTCATCTATAAAACAGAGATACTAGTAACTGCAGTTCCTACATCGCAGGGATGTTGTGATATTCAAATGAGATAATGTGTACACAATTCTCATAAATTTTGAAATATCACAAATTTCAGTTACTTTTATTGAGGGTGTTCAGTTTTACCTCAGTAAGAGTAGCCATATTCTTGGGTTCTTTGTGACTTCAAGATTTACCCTATTTTTAGTTGAGGAAACTGAGGATCAGAGGGGAAGTGATTTATTTAAGGTCACACAAGAAATAAGCAGCTGAACAAGGTTACCAGATGAGGTCTTCTGACTCCAGCATTCTTTTCAAAACTGCATCATAATGCTCCTCACCTATTTCTTATTTGGCATAAGACTTTATTTTCCTACATACTCATTCAGATTTGAATTCCAGATTTTCTATTTTAAGGTGGCAATCTGTATTTGGTTGTCTCCTTAAATAGTATCTAGGAAATCATATTTACATTCTCTTAAAAGTAAAACATAAATGTTTCTATTATCTGAAGAGCCTGTAATGTTTATAGTGCATGGTCATATTACCTTTTTATAGAGAGTGTTTGATCCTGTAAACCATAAAAAGACAATTCTGGTATTTTGTTTAGTATAGTCCTACTTCTTACAAAATGTACTTTAATAGACTTCGAGTGTAGGTCCATTATTTAGAAGTTAGCTTCCATTTTCAAATTTTATCTTCCTGTAGCCCCGACTTATTGAATACTTCAAGCTACCATCTAAAGTTTCATTAATTAAATGAAAATTTTATCTGACATGTAATATAACTAAAATTTTAATTACATTTTTTTTCTGAATCTATGACTTCATCAAGGTAGGGATTACCTAGTGAGGACTTACCCTAGTAATACAAATAGGCATCAGTCAGTTCTGCATCCTTTGCCAAGAATAAGCCAGCTAGCATGTGGTAGAATTGAGGCTTGGAATCAGCATGTCCTGAACTTAAGGACACCCTCTATCCCCTACACCAGCAGTTCTCAATTTGTTTTTGCTCATACATCCTACTCTCTTTGGTCATGAAGAAGCATAGCACACTGAACATTTCAGTTGGCCACACTGCAAGAGTGTCAGGAACCCTCCCAGGGGTTCAGTTTTACTTCAATAAGAGTAGCCATTTTCTTGGATTCTTTGCAACTTCAAGATCTACCTTATTTGGAGGTTAGCTTGTTTGTGCAATAGGCAAGTTTTGTTTATTTTGTGAATATAAAATTCACTTACCCTATGCTGATGAAGTAAATTTATGTTAAACAGCATAATTATAAATTTTCTTTTATCTGTAATACCATAATATCCAAAATTGCGTGTCAAAATATCTCAGTTGGAGCCATGACACACATTTCAAGAACTGTAGCTTTAAATAATAATATCTCTTGTGTCAATTTTAAGATGACAAGTAAATAAAATTAATTTTATTTTGCATACAACTCTGTGTATATATACATAAATATATTCATACAAATGATAAATACATGAATATTCATATACATGAAATACACACATGTATATATATGTGTACATATATGACCCCCATATATATATATTCACATATACTGAATTAAGTCTATTCTGTTCTTTTGTGGAAAAAAAAAACAAAATCTCAAAGTTTAATAAAAAAAATGCTGTTAAGTCCAGTAATGAATTCTTTTCTAGGTTACTTGACACTACTGGATTTTTTAAAAATCACGTATTGTCACTGTTTTTTCTTTTCTTTTTTTTCTTCCTTTTTTTTTTTGTTCTGTTCCTCTGAGCTGCACTACCATTTTGAATGTTGGTTATAGACAGTAGCTAAAACCATCTTCCAGCTCTCAGGCATTTAAATTATGATAAATCCTATACTTGGCAAAAAGCCTAGAGTTGTTGGGCCTCAGATTTCATAACTTATTGACATTTTTGGCTTAGTTTGGATCTGAAAGTTGTGAAGTTCTTCCCTAGTGTGATGCAACTTTTGATTTTAATAAAATTGTATAGTTAAACATTATAAAATGGAAAAAAAAAGTCCTGACTACAAAAAGGCATTAAAACATTGAATAGCTTGGTTTTAGTTTTTGTTTTAATTTTTTTTTCACTCAGTGAAAACATTTCAGCTTTGATCTTTTCAGTAATTCCTAACTTGAGTAACAAACTTTTTTGATTTGACTCTTGCTTTTATCTTCACCTGAAGACTACAGTTCCAAAAAATCAACAGAAAGAAACCCTTTGGAGATATGTAGACTGAAATGTTATACACAGTGACCCATGAATTGTATTTTCACTTGGTATTTATTTTTAAGTTTTATTTTGGAAATAATGGTTTGCAAATTTATAATTCTAGTGTTGAACTGAAGGGGAACTTTTTTGTAGATTTAGGGTCATAGGATTAAGAGTTAACAGGAAACTTTGAGATAATCAGTTTCAAAATTTTATATTTAAGTGATTTTTCCAGGGTCACACATGGGATAAGTTACAGAGCCAGGATTTGTACAAAGACCTCTAAACTCCAATCCAGTATTCTTTGTATTTCACTAGCACTGATTAACTTCCTGGGAAAATTTGGGGGATAAATGCCAACATCCACATTATATGTGTGTCCTATACACATATGTATGTACATATATATGAAATATTATTTCCTTTAATAATAATAGGCATAGGTACTTAATGTGGCTTTTACCTTTATAGAATAATTTATTTGCTACTCGTGTTCATCTGCACTATATGTATGTGTGTATGTATAGGTGCTATACACACACACATGTATGCACATGCATATATAACATAGTTATATTTACACCTTTGTATATTGTAGCAATAAAAAAGCATCAGAATAGAATTATTTTAATAGTTAAAATTTTTGAAGTATTTATGTCAACTAAAATATGTTTAGCTTAAATTTTCAAAATTTCATACAAGTTGTCTTCAGTTTTTCTGATCCTTTGTTTTTCCAATTTGGGGAGGAAAAAAAGTAGCTAGGAATAAACAAAATTACTGTTTCAAATGAACAGAATGAGCACTGAAAGAAAACAGGGCCTTCTTGGCCAGTTTCCTGGCAGTGTATCTAATTGTTATAGAAGCACATAATGGTAACTGTTTCTAAAAGGAGTAATATTAAATCTAGTTACAAATACTTAACACTTTTTGAAATCCAGAGTAATCAAAATGAAATACATAATGCAGTTGTGTATATAGCAATAGTAGTTGTATGGCCAGAAAATAAAAAAAAAAAGAACTTAATTTTGGTTCAAAATTTAAATTATAAGTTTACAATGGAAATCTAAATATCAGTACACCTAAAAATGAATGCCAGCTCCTTTTTTCACATCATGAAAGGGAGCACACTTTGGTTTACCTCTAGTAAAACAAAAAATGCCATGCCCAATTTTTCCAAAATTTAGTATTGAGTTAGAACTATATTCAGAATTAACTTCTAAAATGGGTTAGTATTTCTTTTAATAATAATAGATATGACTATTCAATGTAACTTTTGCATTTATAGAATAATTTATGTGTACTAGGGTCCATCTGTACCCTAAATATCTGAATAAAATTCAGCCTTGCATTATTTGGATGATTATATTATATGAAAGTATCAATATTTTTTCCTTTGGAATTCATTTTACATCTACTGTTTTCAAGCTTCCTCTCTATTTGGGAGTAAAAAGTTCCCCCACCTCCTATCTTTTTGATTCTCATTTTGTGCTGACAAGGTATGGGAAATATTTTGTGCCATTTTATGTTTCCTAGTTCTTAATGGCACCTAAGCAAATGAGTCTGAGGTTGAAAGGTAATCTGGCAGATTATTATAAATTTGGCATACCCTGAGAATGTGTAATTTTGTTTCTTTTTTTTTAAAGTAGGTAACCTATATATGTACTCTTACTTCTGTAAAGTCATAGCTTTGATAACTTTTAGGTGAAAATATTAAATTCAATAAAGTGTAATTATGATGTTAAGCACAGTCTTACTAAGATTTTATGTTTGTTTGTTTATTTTTCAGTCCTCAGGTACAAGTATTACTGTTGATATTGCTGTGATGGGAGAAGCACATGGCCTTATTACAGACCTCCTGGCAGATCCTTCTTTGCCACCGAATGTGTGTACCTCCTTGAGGGCTGTGAGCAATTTGCTTAGCACACAGCTGACTTTCCAATCAATTCACAAGCCAAGAGTGAGTCCTCTGATTTCCTTCAGTGAAAATTACACCTGTTCTGACTCAGAAGAAAGCCCTGAAAAAGAGAAACTGGCTATTCCCAAGGTATGTACTTATTAAAGCTCCTTAGAGTATTTTCTTGTATGTCCCCACTTCCCTCCTGGACCTCAATGGCTCAAGAAATACTTGTAGATTTATGGTTACAATTTTATGAACACTTAAATCCATCCATCGACAAGCATAAATTAGTGCCTGCCACATTCCAGGTAATATGTGAGGACCATGATGAGGGTGATTACTGAGTGACAGAGGCACCTATACACCCATAGGGTATAGGGTGAAATATTATTGCTGAGTGATGACAGCAAAGGGAAGATCTGGAAGTGGAAGTGTGAGAAAGGAATATCCTCACTCCCTTTCCTGAACCTTTGTGTCAAGGAGAGTGAGAGAATGCTTAGCCAGTGCTAGAGAATATGGCGAGGGTTGCATGTTTTGTTGGGGAGCCAGGTCTCTGGTGACAGTTAGTGGAAGGAGTATGACAGGGAGATGTCCAGAATAAAGGGAAGATTATTATTTTTGAACAGAGATTCCAGATTGATCATGGAAGCAGTAGGCAAACGTGGATTGAGACATGAGTAGGTTAGACTTAAAAAGAATGGAGATGGCTACCATTATACACAAGTATGTATACACACACACACACACACACACACACACACACACACACATATATATGTAAAATCCTTCTATACTTCTAATTTATCAGTTATTTCTCTGGATGCAGATAGCATCTTCCTTTGGGTATTTATAATAGTCAAATTGATTTATTCTCTCAAAACCATCTCTCTGTTGCAGGGGAAGGGAAAAAAGGAAATATACATGATAACTTTATTATATTTTTAAAGGAATAGCAACTTGTACATAACATACTTGCAGTTTCATGTACAATCATATTTTCTGTTACACTATGTTATGGAAATACATGTTTTATTCCATAAATTAAAAATAAAGTAAATAAAAATTCAAAGCAGATTTTAAAAATTCAAAAAAGAAATACAGAACAGAATGGATATAGGCAAATAGGAGAGGGAATTGGAGAGTGTTTAATCCTTGGCAGTAGTGAGTGGTAGAGAAATCATAATCTCCAGTTAAATTACAGTGTCCACATGTTAGTGTTTGGGGGCAAAGGCCAGGGACTATCAGGTTTTGGTCATTGGCTATCCCTCCAGACTGGGTGAGCAGGGCAGATAGTATTAGAGAGGCAGAAATGATAACATGATCTAGTAGAGGAGTACTGGGCCTTGATTATCTCACAGTTTTATTTGGCTTGAGTGGAGGTCTGGTGGGTACATTTCAGGAAATAGGAAGAGAACTCTTGGATCCTGATTCTGATGGCATGTAACTGACCCGACTTGTTCCTCTGTAATTATGCTATACAACATAATATAGAGTCTTCTTTAATTTTTGTTGGGACGTTTTTTAAAATCACACAATTCAAGTTGACACTCCAAGTTTATTTATACTTAAACTCCCTTGGGCCTTACTGACTGCATGATGGTAAATAATACCATAGTGCCTCCATGTTTCCAAACCTAACAAGCATCAGAAATCAGATCAAAAATATTGTACACTAAAGAATGACAGCCATAACAATTTCATTGAAAATTATCAAATGTCTGTGGTGCTGCATAAAGCAATGTTATATATAAACTGGACAAGTGGCAAGGTCTATTTCTGGGACAAATAGTCCTTCACAAAAGAAAAAAAAAGATAATCAGCCAGTCAGTGGTGAAAGTAATAAGCTCTTTTATTTGGTGAATTTAGGTGAAGGCCTAAAAAGGAAGGCTGCATCACTTAGTTTAGAAATACCTAAGGGAGTAGGAGGCAGTGAGAACAAGGGTACTAGGGCATTACATTGTTCTTCACAGTGGGGCTCCAACTGATAGCTCCAAAGCAGAACTGGGAAAGGATATAACCAGGTGTGTCTCTAGGGGGTTTCAGGCTTAACATTTCAGATAGTGGCAGAAAGGATTTTGTGATAGTCTTAGGAGTTTTTGCTCTCAGAACATGGCATGGCATTGCATCAAATTTTGCCGGGTCTCTTGAGTATACTGATTAAAGGTAGCACAAGCAACAGCAAGGTAAGGGTAATTTTAGGGTTAGGACTAGTTAGATATTTCATAGGACAAAAAGGATTAAGACTGCTTATGTGGGTCTAATTGGTTTCCTACACTTAAAGTCACAGACAGAGGGATAACAATCAATAATCATAATAATAGCTAACATTTATAGAATGCTTACACTGTAACAGGTATCATGCTAAGTGTTTACAATTATTACCTCATTTGATCCTCACAACTCTGGGACAGTGGTGCTATGATTTTCTCCATTTTACAGATGAGGAAACTGAGAAAAACAGAGATTAAGTGATTTGCCTAGGGTCACACAACAAGTAAGTGTCTGAGGTCAAATTTGAAGTGAGGTCTTCTTGATTCCGGGGCTGGTTCTTTGTCCACTGTGCCACTTAATCAACTAGGAAAGCATAGAATTCTAGCCTGGCATGGCAGATTCCAGATACTGGAGAATCCAAAGAAGGAGTAGTGTGAAAGAAGAGGTCAGCAGGCAAGAAGAAGGACTCCAGCTAGGAAATGGCTAGTTAGGACAGAGAAAGACTAGTCCAGAAATATCAGAGGTTTTCTTTTAGAGGATGACAGCAAATAATTTCCATGAGTTGGTTATCCATTACTTTTAACATTACACCAAGAAGACTATGTTATATTATTTTTAAGATTTGGAACTAAATTCCTAACCACTCTTTAGCAATCTGACATCTTTATAGCACCCTTCTAGTATCATCTGCTTCTCTTTGGGGATAGGCATAGACAGATATAAAGATCAAGTGTCACATTGAGGGTGCCCTAAAACACATGAACTTAGTATTAACATCTATTATATGTCAGCAGTGTTCTAGGTGCAGAAGGTACAAATGCAGTGAATGAAACAATCCTATTCTCAAGAATTTTACATTCAAATGGGAAAGACAAGAAGTACATATACAAATAGCTACTGAATAAAAAATAAACACAACTAAATAAAACAGTTAACAACAGGGTAGTTTAAGGGAAAAGGTACTAGCAGACAGAGGGATAAGAAAAGTCTTGAGCAGCATGTTGAAGGAAAAGAATTCTGAGCCAGAGGTGAGGAGGAAGTACATTCCAGGTATGAGGGACTACCAGTAGAAAGGGATAGAGTTGGGAGATGGAATATGTAGTGTGAAAGACAGAGAAAAGACTAGTTTATCTGGGATCATAGATGGTTTGATAGGAAATACTGTACAATGAGGCTGGGGCCAGGTTGTGGGTGGTAGAAGGAAGGATGGCAGGGGAAAAAAAAGGAGGAAAATAGGGAGGGAAAGAGGTAGGAAATGAGAAAGCAGGGAAAGAAGTAAGAAGTAGAAGAAGGAAAGAAGGAAAAGAGGAAGGGAGGGAAAGAGAAAGAAAAGAGGGCAGGAGGAAGGAAAGGAGAAAAAGAAGGAGGCAAGGAGGAAAGGGAGAAGGGAAGGGAGGGAAGGAGGGAGAAAGCATGGAATGTTAAGGAGGGAGAGAAGTAGGAAGGGGAGGGAGGGAGGAAGGGAAGAAAGAAGGAAGGAAGAAAAATAGGGTAAGAAGGAAGGGAGAGAGAAAGGAAAGAAGGATGAACACATTTATTAAGTGCCAGCTGTATGCCAGGCCCTGTGCTAAGTTCTATATAAATATTCTGTCATTTGAGCCTCACAGCAGCCCTGGGAGGTAAGTGCTATTATTATCCACATATTACAGTTGAGGATACTGAGACAGTGAGATGTTAAATGACCTGTCCAGGTACACACATATAGGAAGTATCTGAGTCTAGATTTAAGCCCAAGATTTCCAGACTTCAGGCCCAGCACTGTATCTGTTGCACTGTTGAACCAATAGTATTTATTCCTAAAGGAAACAGTGATCCACTGGAATTTAAGCATGAATTTAGTTAAGCCGTTTTAAAAAATGTATTAAGTGACAGATGCACTGCTATAACGTGTTTCAGTTAGATTCTTTCTCATCCTATTGATTTTTAAATGAATATTCAAAACTTTTAAAGGGGTATATGGAAGTGTTCAAAGGCCATTGCTACTCCACCCTACTGGTCTTTATGTCCAAATAAAGGAATTCAGAGCGAATCAAATATTTATTGAACACCTGCCATCCATGACTCCTTACTAGATATTGTGAGTTATGTAAACTTTGTGTTCCTTTGGGTAAACATTTGCTTAAGTGTCCTAGTATGGATCATATGCAGGCTTAAGTGATATTCATGGACTCATCTGGCTTTGCATTATCATCTTAGAAATTATGGAGGCTACTCTGTAAATCCATATGTGTTTGGACTTTGTTTCCTGAGCCCCTAACTTCACTTATATCTCGTATTGTAAGTTGTATGTTTCCTCATGCATTTTTACCAGAAAGTTGTTTTTCATACCCTTTGGAGTACCCTTATTTTTTTAGACTTGTGCGTATTTGACCAGTGCCTCCAACAATGTGCACTTTTAATAAAAACCCTGCCTCTTGTCCCTGTGATAAGGTACATTTTTGATGTAAAAGAATGTTCAGTAACAATTATAATCCTCCTCTTAGCGTCTGAGAAGGAGTTTGCCACCAGGATTACTAAGACGGGTTTCATCCACTTGGACAACCACCACCTCAGCCACAGGCTTGCCAACGCTGGAGCCTGCACCAGTGAGGAGAGACCGGGCTGGCAGCAGCAAATCTCAGGAAGCATCTTCCTCCAGGTTAGACAACATGATTGTTTCTTATCCCTTGGGGCAATTTTGAACTTCTGAATACTCCCAGAAATGAAGATTTAAGGAGAACAGATGAGTTAGCAGGATGCTAGACAGGGAGGAATTAAGAGCTAAAATTTTATTGTTTTTTTTCCAACCCAAAGAACTTCTGAGGAATAAAACTAGATGATTGAGCTTCTCTTCCATAGGGCACCATTAAAGGGAAGAAGAGAAGGATTAAGCATTTATATAGTGCATACTATGTGCCAGGTATCATTTTAAAGGGCTTTACAAATATCTCTTTTGATCCCACAACTACCTTGGGAGGTTGGTGCTGTTATTTTCCATTTTATAATTGAGGAAACTGAGGCAGACAGAAGTTAAGTGACTTGCCGAGGGTGACAAAGGTAGTAAGTATCTGAGGGTGGATATAAGCTCAGTTCTTCTTGACTTCAGTAAGTGAAACCTAGATTTGGTTTTTTCCTTTTCTTTCTCTTTGAACTTTTTTTTTTTTTACATTTTGAAAATGGAGCAATGCCTTTTGTCATGAAAGGGAGTGCAGTGTAATAGATAGAGGGCCAGCCCTGGAGGCAGGCAGACAGACAAGGATTTGAGTCTGGCCTCTGACCCACTGTATGCCTCTGATTGTGGGCAAGGCTTTTAACTTCTCCATATCTCAGGCTACTGTCCAAGACTACATTACTAATGGGCCCCTAATCTGTCTCAGTCAGTCCAGCAAGCATTTTTCAAGCAACAATTATGTGCCCAGCACTCTGCTAAGTCAAAGTGAAGCAATCTTTCCTCAAGATTATAGTCTAACATGGAAGATAATACTTAAATATGTAAGTATATAAAGGGCATATACAAAATGAATAACAAGTAGTTTGGGGAGAGAGGGTACTAGCAACTGGAGATATGAGAGAAGGAGGAGTCAGGAAAGGCTTCTTGTAGAAGGAAGTAATTAAAGGGCAGCCAGGCAAGGCCTGGGAGAGAGCACCAGTCCTGGAGTCAGGAGGACCTGAGTTTAAATTTAGACAATTACTAGATGTGTGACCCTGGGCAAGTCACTTAACCCTGATTGCAAGAAGAAGAAGAAGAAGAAGAAGAAGAAGAAGAAGAAGAAGAAGAAGAAGAAGAAGAAGAAGAACAAGAAGAAGAAGAAGAAGAAAGAAGAAGGAGGTTGTTTTTAAACTTGGCTTTGAATTCTTTCTTTTTTTTAATAATTTTTTTCAACTTTAAACTTAAATACAAAATAAGAAAAGGAAAAAAACTTTACCATGTACACAGCAGACCATAGGAGAGGATTCAATACAAAACAATAAATTTCCATTTTGAGAAAACCTATGTAATAAATACTACATATTGTTTTCAAAGCTGCTTTTGCTTTTCTTTGCTTCCTTGTTGGTTTTCTTAAGCATACACACACACACACACACACACACACACTCGAGCACTCGCAGAAAATCACACTGTGCTTCTTTCTACTTGTCATCTGTTTCTCTGATGGTGGATATCATCTTCCTTCATAGGTTCAAGTCTTTCCATGTTTTTCTAAATCAACCAGCTCATCATTTCCTATTCCAAGCCAATCACATCTATCTGAGAGATTGTCTATAAATGTTTTCCCCCAATTTTCTACATTCCTTCTATTCCTGGCTACATAGGTTTTATTTATAACAGAAAATTTTATTTTAAAATAATCAAAATTGTCCCTTTTACACTTCAACAATGCTCTCCCTTATGACAAAATTTAAGGTTTGATACTGCTGAATCTATTTCCTTTACATCTTTTTTCTAGTTTCTTTGAAGTTCCTGATCTTTTGCAGTTCTTGCATCACTCTCATTTCTGTTCCCAGTTTTTCCTCTACTTCTCTTACTTGCTTCTTAAAATCCTTTTTGAGCTCTTCCATGGCCTGGGACTGATGCATAGTTTTCTTGGAGGCTTTGGATGTAGGAGCTTTGACTTTGTTGTCTTCTGGTCATATGTTTTGATCTTTTTTTGTCACCAAAGAAAGATTCTATGATCTGACTTTTTTTTTTTTTGCACAGTTTGCTCCGTGTTCCCAGCCAATTACTTGAGTTTTAAATGCTTTGTTAGGGTAGGGGTCTGCTTCCAGTGTGGATAATGTACTGTTCCAAGCTTCAGGGGTTTTGTGCAGCTGTTTTCAGAGATGCTTCTAGGGACCTGTAAATTTTCAGTTCTTCAAAGTTGGTATGATGAGGGGCGAGGTGTTTATTCCTTTCCTGGCCTGGGCTGTGGTCTATGAGTGACCACAAGCACTCTTTTCTGCATTGGAATTGTGAGAAGGATTCTCTCTTCACTGCCACTACAAGCTCCACCATGCCAGCACTCTTCCTTGCCCCAGGGCCACCACCCAGAACTGAGACCCAGATCTAAGCAAGGGCAAAGCAAAATAATTCTGCCTCAGCACCAGCAAAGAGATCCCTGCAATTCCCCTCTGATCACTTGATTCCCCCTTCTTCTATGGGCTGAGAGCTTCAGAAGCAGCTGCTGCTCAAGGTAGCACCAGGACTGGAGCTGGACCCAGCTTCTTTCTCACCATAGTCAGGCAGACTTTTCCTACTGACCTTCTAAGTTGTCTTTGGCATTTGTGGGTTAAGAAGTCTGGAAACTGCCACAGCTGCCCATGATTCAGTCCTCTGAGGCATGCTCCAGGTTCACTGAGGCCTGGTCTTTGCCTGTGAACCCATGCTGAATTGTGTTCCTCTCCCAGCCTGGTGCAATAGACTTTTCCAATCAACCATCTAGGCTGTCTTGGGCTGGAAATTTGTTTCACTCTGTCTTTTTGTGAGTTCTGCTGCTCTAGAATTTGTTTAGAGCCATTTTTTACAGTATTTGGTGGGATTTGGGGGAGAGTTCAAGCAAGTTACTACTTTCACTCTGCCATCTTGGCTCTGTCCTTCCTGATCTTTTGCTCTTCCAAATGAACTTTAGTATTGTTTTTTTCTAACATGGTAAAATGATTTTTAGCAATTTAATTAGGATGATGTTGAATAAATAGATTAGTTAGGTAAAATTGTAATTTTAAAATTATATTGCTTCCATGAACAATAAATGCTTAAATTATTAAGACTGAGCTTATTTATATAAAAAAGTATATTATATTTAAGTTCATATAGTTTCTGTGTCTGTTTTGGCAGGTATATGCTCAAGTATTTTAAATGATCTAAAGCTGTGTTAAAATTGCTGACAGTGTAATTTCTCTGTTTTTCACTTTTGATTAAATCTGCTTCAACTTTAACTTTGTTGAGATCATTATTACTATCCCTGCTTTTTTTTACATAATAAATTCTGTTCCTGCCCTTTATTTTATCTTTCTGTGTATCTCTCATTTTTATGTTTCCTGAAAGCAACATATTGTTGAACACAAATTTTTATCTGTTCTTCATTTCCATTTTATGGGTAAATTCATCCCATTGACGTTCTAAGTTATAATTACTTGTGTATTTTCTTCCTTCCTATTTTTCTTCACTATCCTTCTCACCCTATTTACCTTATCTCTCCTCACTCCTCTGCTTTACTCCTACCTACTACTTGCCCTCCTATTCCTTGACTACCCCCCCAAAAAAGTCCCTCCCTTATCCTCTCCCCCTAACCTATCCCCCTTCTTTTTTCTTTCTGAATTTTGGAGACTTTTATACACACACATACACACACGTACATTTCCCTCTTTATCCCATTGCTGATGAGAGTAAGGTTCTAGAACTACTGCCCCTCCCCACTACCTTCTTCCATGTCAGTTTTTCTCTTTAAGCCTCATTTCTATGAAATAATTACTCCTTTTTATCTCTCCCTTCACAGTTTTTTTTTTAAGAATCACCCCCATCATATTCAACTCAGCCCAAGCCTTTCTTTCAAACTACACAAATATAAATGACAGTCATACAAGAGCTGGTAATATTTTCACATATAAGAAGCAGTTTAACCTTATTGAATCCCTTATAATTGGTCTTTGATGTTTACTTTATATTTCTCCTGGATATTATGTTGAATTTCCCTTTAAGTTCTGGGGTTTTTTGTCACAAAATCCTGAAAGTCTTTCAGTTTGTTAAATATCCATTTTTTTTCCAGTCAGGATTATGCTTAATTTTGCTGGTTAAGTTACCTTCATCATAACCCCAGCTCTTTTGCTGTATAGAATTTAGTATTCCAAGACCTATGGTCCTTCAGCATAGTAGCTGCTAGGTTTTGTATAATCCTTATTATAGATCCATGATATTTAAATTATTTTTTCTTGTTACTTCCAATATTTACTCCTTAACCTGGGAGCTTTGAAATTTGGCTATGATACTCCCCTAAATTTTCCTCCTGGGGTCTCTTTAAGGTGGTAATTGGTGGATTTTTTCCTATGTGCCTTCTTGTTCTAGAACTTCAGGGCAATTTTATATTTTTCTGGTAGTCTGACTATTCTTATATTATTTCTCCTCTATCTGTTCTCCAGATCAGGTTTTTTTTTCTGATGATATGTTTTACTTTATCTTCTATTTTTTTATTCTTTTGATTTTACTTTATGACTTCTTGGTGTCTTAGAACATCATTAGTTTCCCCTTGTCCAATTCTAGTTTTCAAGGTGTTATTTTCTTCCTTAAGTTTTTGATCTTCTATTTCAACTTGGTTGAGTTTTATTTTCATAATTTTCTTGATTTTCTTGGATTGCTTTTATTTTTTTTTCTCTAATTTTTCATCAATCTCTCTTATTTAATTTTTAAAGTCCTTTTTGAGTTCTTCCAAGAACTCTCTTGGAGCTTGGGACCATTTGACATTTGGCATTGAAAAAGGAGAGTGGCTTTTTAGTTCCATTATCTTCTTCTGAATATGAACATGGATCTTCTCTATCCAGTTATTATCTATGATCAGGTTCTTTCTCCTTTGCTTGCTCATATTTATTTATTTTGTTTTATTTATTTATTTTATTTTTAGCAGCTATTAATGTGATGAAGTTGTGATTCCAAGGTATGAGAAATGATGCCCCAAGTCTTAGGTCCTTCTTACTGTTATTTTCTGAGGTCTGTCTCAGGGCCCAACTGTGGGCTTTTTTCTCTGTTCCTAAGCCACTGCTAGAGCCCCCAGCCATACTGTTCCACAAATGATCTTGCTCCCTACATTCCCTGTGGTGGCTGCAAACTATGACTGTCCTCTCTGGCATGGAACTGAAACCTGAAACTGTCATCTGCTGCAAGTGTACACAGGGTCCCTGCCCCTTGCTACTGTATTCACTGTGTGCTAGATCCTTCTCCCCACAGCCACAGCTTGGTACACATCTGGTCAGCACAGCTGTGCCTGGCATCCATCAACAGTGGAAGATCCTTCAATCTCCTACTAAGCTATCAGACCCCCATACTATCTGCAAAATGAAAGTTTCTTAAGCTTGAAGCTGTCTCTTAACCCAGATGCCCCAGGGCTTGTTGTTTGTTGATTCTAGAGGGTCATCTTGGGGGTGTTTGCCCTTCACTCAGGCCCAACCATTGCCCCTGGAGCTTGGTCTTTCTTGGGGTCCTCTCAAATTGTCATAGGAGGATATCTGCTTTGCCACATGTTTATTTCTGCTGCTCCAAAGTGATGGTCTGTCTTTTTTTCACAGTGGAAATTTGAAGAGCCAAAAGTTTTCTGACCTATTCTTCCCTGTTGAGGTGAGCAGGATTGAGGAGTAGAGAGGACTACTTTGAAGTTGTGAACCTTGGTGAATGAAAGAGTGATGGTGACTTAAACAGTAACAGGGGAATTTGGAAGAAGGGTAGGTTCAGGCAGTGGGTGGGAGATAGAAAGATAATGGTCTCTATTTTAAGATGCCTTTCAAAAATCCCAGCTGAAATGTCTGGTAGGAAGTTCATAATGTGGGACCCAGGGTAAATTTTCAAAACTTCATACAAATCATCTTTAGTTTTGCTGATTCTTTGTTTTGGGTAAAAATATTGAGGCAGCAGGCTCCTTTTTCAAGGATCTGGGCTGAGAAAGGGACAAAAATATTCTTCCTGCCCCCCCCAAAAAAAGGATAACTAGAAGGAATGATAATATCTAGTGACTTTTATAAAATAAATTTCAAGGATGGGAGGAGACTTGGGTGTGTTTATAGGCAGTATGGAAGGAACCAGCAGATAGTGAGAAATGGAAGATTAGAGGGAAAGTAGGAACAATTGTGGAGAGAAGCCTGCTGAAGAAGACAGAAAGGAATAGATTCAAAAGCACCTGTAGAGAGGGCTTGATTGTGGTGATTTGTTTTCTGAAGGTCAAAATATCAAATCTTTAATATTTAACTTGAAAATTTAAGTATATCTTTTCCCTTTATGCTCTTATGTAAATACTTAGAACTGCTGGATTATTTTAGCCAATATTCTCAGAAACATTTTCATTATACATAGCACACCCTGCTCTTCTAATATCAGCTTCTTAAGTTCCCAATGATCAAGATATTCTGTAGACCTTTGTCCATTAAAAAACAAACATAACAAATTCTTTAGCCTCTACTAATATGTTTTAATTTTATGAATCAACCAGTGGATACAATTGGTTCAAGCAAAGGCTTTTTAGTGCATTAGCATATAGTAAGAAAAGCAATAACATAATATATCAATGAACCTGGATTATTCTCACATCTAGGGAGTACTTCTGAAAGGCCATACACGTACGAAACATGTGGCCAGGAGAAACTCATGCAAGCGAAACATAGAAAGTATGTAGTGAAGGCATATATATGGAAGGGGTAACTCACATTATTGGTCATACAACTCTCATGTCTTCTCAAATGTCTTCACTCTTCTACTAGATCTTCCTTCTCATGGGCCTCCCTTGAATAGCTTCTGCAAAGCATTGCTCTGCTTATCATCTTAAAAGATTTTTCTCTTTTACTAGATTCTGGGCTTCAGGTGGAGTCTTCAGGTCTACCTAGGTGGTATAGTGGATAGAACACTGGTCCTAGAGTCAGGAAGATGTGAGTTCAAACCTGGATTCAGATACCTATTACCTGTGGGACCTGGACAAGTCACTTAACCTTTGTTTGCCTCTGTTTCCTCATCTGTAAAGTGGAGATAATAATAACACCTACCTCCCAGGGCCTTGTGAGGCTCAAATGAGATAACAATTGTAAAGTATTTAGCATCATGCTAGGCACATTTATATAGTAAGCACTACATAAATGTTGGTTACTATTACCTGATGGCTACCTTCAACTTCAGTCCACTAGATTATGGTCACTAAAAGTCTTCTCTCTGCCTGAAAAGAGTAATCTACCTGCATTTTAGTTTTAAACTATTTATCTCCATACCCAGGTAAAGGGGCTACCATTATCTCCTTAAGATTAGAAATTTCCTGGAACCTTTATGATTTGGCTTGAAAATAAATTTGAGCCAGAACAAAATCTAATTGATAAGGTCACAACAGCTATCTTCCAAGCTCTAGCTCACATTCCTGCCTTTATTATTTGTAAGTGACCAACAGCGAGTCTCCTGGGCTTTTAGGAACCTCACAAAAAGTAAAGCAAGTTTAGATTTAAGATGTCAGTCTGGGAAAGGAAGAAAATTTCCAGATACTACATAAATCTTTCTTGCAAGGGCCCTATCTAGAAATATTCATTTGCAAATGTTCTAAAAGAGACAAGAAATGGAAGATGATTCACTACTTTTACTTTTCTTCTAAGAATATTAAATGTTAGAAGAGCCAGAAAAATGTGAGAGTTTGTTTTTTTTAATGGCAGGGGCAGGGTAGATAGTACTTATTCATATATATATGTGTGTGTGTGTGTGTGTGTGTGTGTGTGTGTGTGTGTGTGTGTGTGTGTGTATCTTATTACTTATTCATTTGGCTATGCCATTTTGCCATCATATACAAAGGCCAGCGTCATGTACTGGATTAGATAGAATAAGGCTTAGATTCTGTTTCTGATATATACTGAATGTGTCAGCCTGAGCAATCCCTAAATGCTTTAGGAAACTCTCTAAGACTATAAATAGCAGAAAGGGGGCTGACTTGCATTGATAGAGAGGATTTCCTCAGTTGAAGCATTCTTTTAACCAATAAAATTACAGGTCCAGTTCCATCTCTATATTATATAGGATTATAGATTTAGATCTGGAAAGGACATCATAGGAAATCTAGTGTAAACCTCTTCATTTTCCAGATGAGGAAACTTAGGAAGCTTCTAGTGATTTGTCCAAGGTCCCAGAATAGGCAGCAGAACAGCTTTATGAACACAGGTTCAGTGACTCAGAATTTGGGGTCTTTTCCACATGCTACACTGCCCCCTTCTGTCCCTTTGATAAATCTCTATCTCGTAGTAATGAAACAAAGATAAAACATTCTTTGGAGAAAAAATTAAGCTCTTTAAACATAGACTGTATATAAACACATGGTGATATTGTTACCATTTATAGTTACCTGTTAAATATTTTTCATATTAAGAA
Organism: Phascolarctos cinereus; assembly: GCF_003287225.1. Classification (NCBI taxonomy): domain Eukaryota; kingdom Metazoa; phylum Chordata; class Mammalia; order Diprotodontia; family Phascolarctidae; genus Phascolarctos; species Phascolarctos cinereus. Next base: position 176,930,162 of record NW_027555514.1, on the reverse strand, counting down.
AATAGTCTCTAAACCTAATTGTATTCAGTTTCTTTAATTTTCAATCTCTTCCCCTACTAAATTTGATTTGTTTCTTTACCTTTTCCCACAGCTATCCCATTTTGAGGCTTTGATCAAATACTTATTAATTGGCTACAACGTACCAGACAGTGTGTTATGCCCTGGAGACATAAAAATAAGTAAAAAAAAATAATCCCTCCTGTCAAGGAGCGTAACTTCAGTTGGGAACTTGTATTCTATTTTCCTGAGAGATGAGTTTGCCAAAAGAAAGAGAACCTAAGGGCATAGATAATTTGTAACCTAGAAAAATGGTCCCAGCGGAGTAAAGAGACTGCATTGAATGTCTAAACTTTAGAGTTTCCTAAAACATCAGCCTACCAAATGTTATAAAAGTGGCAAAAATAACAACTAAAAACAATTTCAATCACTGGCTGATATCTATGTAGTACTTTAAAGATTGCAAAACACTTTACATAGATTATCATGTTTGATCTTCACAACAACCCTGTTAAGTATGTATTCATTATTATCCCTATTTTCCAGGTGAGGCAGCTGTAGCTCAGAAAGGTCAAGTGGTGTACCCTTGGTCACACACCAAGTGTCATGGTTGGGATTTGATTTCGGGTCCATTGGTTTTTCTGCTATGCTCTCATTTCAGATAAGATATTTTAAAAATGTGCTTTTTTTTTGTTGCTGCTTTTAGTTCCCAGCCAATTTTTTAAAAAAGCAAACCCACATTTTAAATACCTTGAATTATGTAGGTTTGAAAAGGAAGAAGTCATTTTAGGTTTTAGAATTTACTTTTATCATTTGTGTTTCTGAAATATAAAAGAATTCTGTTAACAAAATTGTGGTCCTCTCTGCTACAAAAGCTATGGTCAAAACTAACATCTAAGGTTATCTGTAAGACATACCTAGATTTATGAAGAGAATGAGATCTTCTGCTCAACTATAAATTAGATGAACTTTCCTCGCAATAAATTTTAGCCAAGTGATAGAAAAAAAAGTGAAAGGACAAAAGAGAATGTTGTATGGACATATTTGGAATCGTTATCCCATTTCAAAAGAGTTTCTGATTCTGTTTGATACCCAAATTCCAAGCATAAGCAAAAAGCCTATACTAGACTTACAGAAAACCAACAACACCACTCTAAATATTTCTCTGATAGGATGACACAGTGGAAAGCAGGCTGGATTTGGTGTCAAAGGACCTGAGTTCAAATCCTGGTTCTGCCATTTACTCTCTGTATCACCTTGAGGAAGTCACTTAACTTCAGTTTTCTCACTTGTAAGATGAGAGAACTGGACTACCTATTCTCTAAACTACCTTCAATATTTATACTAATATCTCATTCTATAACTGTTTTGATACTTTCATTAGGTGTTACATATGTTTCTGTTTTGTGCTGTTGGTTCTTCTTAGTTTTATCAAAACTGTACCACTATCAGAAATGTTACTTTTTCTCAGAGGAAAATGAGTAAGTACATAACTTAAAATTGAATAATGTCCCTGAAAATTTAAAGGATAGACAAGAGGTTATATTATGCAATTCATAAATTTTCAAATCATCATATGTACTGTTTTGAATAAGCTAGTAAGCACAATATTTTAATAAAGCACTGAATATTTTGAAATGTTAAAAAAAAAGCCCCATCAGAAGTCAGTTAAACAAAGATGACAAAGAGGTATTTGGAAATTGAGAACTTGCATGAGTTGGTCAGTGACAAGCTGTTCCATGACAAGACAGTGTTATCCTTCTTTTCAAATGTGTTTCTTTTAGGTATTCTTTGAAGGACGTAATTATTGAGATGATGGAAAGAGAAATTTTAAAATTTCCTAATCTTCAGAGAAAATGTTTATCCATTAAATATCTTTCCTGCTTAAACAATTCAATGTGCATGTGTTTTTACGACTGTACTCTGGTCCCTAAAATAGAAGTTGAACTTGCAAACATTTGTATATGAGGGTGTTGATGCAAAATGTTTCTGTCAGCAACTTGTATCCAGACTGACTTATAAGCCAGTGCATTGGGTGAATCATAGTCTAATTCCAAAAGGAAGTCTGCATCAAAAGGTATTTAATGATGTCTCTTTTTATATTCTTTTTTTTTTAAACAGTGCTGTTAGTCCTGATTCTTGGACCATGACCAAAAGCAGGTCCTTCTCTACTTCCTATGCTGTCTCTGCAGCTAATCATGTGAATTCTAAAAAGCAAAGTCGACCAGGTAAGCAAACCATTGATCAGTATGGTCTCAGTTGAATAAGTTTTCATACAGCTGTCACTTAAAAATCATATGTAGCAAATTGTGAGAAAAGATCATCGTACCACAAAGCACAGACACATTTTCAGAGTTGGCCCAAAAATCCTAACATGATATTCTGGGTTCTGATTTGGCTGTTAGGAGAAAAAAGCCACATCATCCCAATATATCACCACTAGTCATTTAAAATTCCTCACTTGGTGATGCTGTTTTGTTTATTTGGAATGAGCTTTACAAGATCTCGTGTTCTAATACCCATGAGGCAAATGACAGTCAGTGTTCAAGTTAAAGACTACCTTGAATAGCGTCATTTTCTAACACAAAGGACATGGTGTACAGATGATCTGCTGAGGCCAGTTTAAACTTTTTTTTTAAGCATTCTTTAGATCAGGCCTACACAACATGATGCCTGCAGGCCACTTGTGGCCCACCAGAAGATTGCCAGTGTGCACTCTTTCCTGTTTGTCATATGACCTGGCAACCAACCATCGTCAGTCTGTCTCTAGTTACCTTTACTTGGAAAGCAAGCTGCTAAAAACCTATCTCCAGCCTGAAGAAGTTTAGTCAATTTTGATTTTGGGTGGGTCTGCTTTGGATGAATGATACCAATTACTAGTTATGTACCCATACATGTTCAAGGAGATGCCTACACATCCAATCCACTTCTAAACATAATGTATCTTTTAAGGGAAAAATATTTTCCTTTCTCATTATGACTTGCTTACATTACAGAGAAAACAAGAAACTTGTTATTGTTCACAGTAATGCCTCTGTGATTTTGGCCAAGAGTAGTATATCAGAAATCCTGGTCTCAAATTCTGCCTCCAAAGTAATCTGATCCCTTTGATCCTCAGTTTTTTCAACTACATGAATGAGAGATGGCACTAGATCTTATCTGATATCCCTTCCATCTCTGGTGCCCTTAGCAGGATGAGTAGAGAGGAGTTTCCTTAATCTCAGAACCTTTAGATGGACAACAGGATGATGGAAAGTAGAGCTTGGGAATTATTTCTCACCTCTGGGATCTTTTCTCTGCCCATTTCAAGGAAACACTTTTAAGGGGAGGGCAAATGCTTGTAATGTATTATTAATAAACATTATAATGCTTTCCTAAGTTTTGCAGTTAGCATAGTGGGTTTCATAAAATACCACATTTGCGTACAGTGTGCATTTCAGTATAACTTGTAGCACATAGCACTTAATTATTAATTACTTCTTTCAAATAGAGTTATACTTGTAAGGCTTAGGCTTCTGTAGGAAGTAGTCCAATATACATCAAACTAGAGGCGGAGTGAGAGAGACAGGCCACACTAATTGGCTTTTTTGCCCCATGTGAGAAAATAACTTTCCAAGTAACCCCACACAACATAATCACTGGAGCTTTATTAATTTGCAATTATCACTACAAAACCCCCCCAAAAGGGTTTATTTCTTTCATTGGGGGATGGGAAAGAAAGAAAATAAGTGATCATTAAAAATAAAACTACAAAAAATTTAAATTTTGAGTCAACAAACAGCATTTCTCAAGTTTTACTAGGGCCTAAAAAATTTCTGCCTGTAACATAAAAGTCAGGTTGTGTCTCCAATCCCATTAGATTGTAAGCTCCTTAAGGGCAGGGGCTGCCTTTTTAAAAAATAATTAATTTATTTATTTTTAGTTTTCAACATCCACTTCTATAAGATTTTGAGTTTTAAATTTTCCCCCCTCCCACTTCTCTCCCCCCCCCAAGATGGCATACAATCTGATAGGAAGTAATAAAACTGGAATACTAAATAATTTACCTGGAGAATCCTCACTCAGTAACTCTAGTAATTATATAGACTACCAATAAACTTTCTATTTTATTGACTGCTTTCTTATGAGTTGCCATCTTCAAAATATTACAAGGACCTTATTCCACAAAATGCATTATTGTTTTTGGCATATTACTCAATCTTTAAATTTAGCATTTTACCTAGAAGTTTCAACTTGTCATGATATTATACAGAGAATTGTTTTTCTGCTATAGTTTTAAGTAGATGGCTTACAAGATTCCTTCCAACTCTGAAAGCCTATGATTCAGTGACTTAAAAATAAAAAACAAAAAGAAAAACAAAAAACAAAAACAACAGCTTATCTTTCTGCATACTTCCAAACTCTGGAGTTTCCTTCCAAGTTCCAACTTTAGAGAAATTAATACCAGTCAGACTTCTTTTCATCTATCTCTAAAGACTCATGAAGAGGACCTTTGTCCTTAACATCTCTCCTCTTGATTCCCCTCTTGGAAACCCTCTGGAATTCTTCCTGGGAAAAACTGGGGTCCCTTTCCCTTTTTAAAAATGAATTGAGAGGGGCAGCTAGGTGCACCGGCCCTGAGGTCAAGAGGACCTGAGTTAAAATCTGGCCTCAGACAAAATACTTGATACTTACTAGCTGTGTGATCCTGGGCAAGTCACTTAACCCCAATTGCCTAAAACAACAACAAGAACAGCAACAGAAATGAAGTGAATTTCTTAGATGAAATAAATTTAAAAGCTGGACCAAGTTAGGACTTTATTACTATGCTGTGGCCCTAATATATATTTTTTTGTTTACCTGTATGTTTGTTTATAGCCAGACAATCTTTAACCTTTGCTCAAGTAATACAATGTATTTACTTCTCCCCCCCAAAAAAAATCCTTTATAGAGAATTAGCAAAGAAACATGCTTATCTGAATGCATAGCAGCATGTTTCAAATGGGATACGACCCTAGACTAATAAGTTATCTCATTTAAAATGTTTCTTCTCCTACAAATTGTATGCAAACCTTTGGGAGAGTACACCCTTATGGGTACAGGAAGATTTTTCCCCTTCTTTTATCTAGATGTTTCATTTAATTAAATCTCTCTTCTTTGAATTAATATTTCTTCTGGCTTGGTGTAATAAAAGGAGAAAAACAAGTGTGTAGGGACTTATGAGCTGAAGTTTTGAAGAAAGGCCAACCAAAGACTTACCTGTATCTTTGGTTTAGCTTTCATGGTCCCAAGTTTGAGTGGAGTAGGACATAGCTAAATAAACAGACAGGAAAAAGGAATAGATAAGAAGAATGTTATATATAGTGTTGGAATGAATACAGAAGCAAGTAGACCTGAAAAAGAGATAGGCTAATGACTAAAGTAAGGAAAAACTAACCAGAGATAGAAAATTGGCTTAAAGTCAAGAATAAAAACAGTACTAGATAAAGGGAAAGGTTCCAGAGTGGGAAGGTACTGAATCTGTTATTTGTACAAAGCAATTAAATAACTTGGCTGCTGGCTTAACCAACCTGCATTAAATGTTTTGACTACCTCACCCTTCAAGGAACTGCAATACAGCCACTTGTTAGCTAGCCACAAATGTAAGTGGAATGAATCAAGAACTGCAAGAACCCTGTGATTAAAGCATAGAAATTATTCTTTTGAACATGTATTTTCATTTCAATTTTGCTTTCCTTGCATGCAAATCACTGAATACATTGGCCTACCATTAAGTCATAAAATTTTTTAAACTTCTCTAAATCATATTTATCTCATATGCAGTAGTCATTTCCTGAACTCTTATAAACTGGTCCCACCTATTGACAAAGCTTACAACTATCTCCACTTCCAAAAATTAAGCTTACTTTTCCTTATTAAAATGCTGAATTGTGAGATGATTTTTATAAATCTTAAGAACAAAATTAATATTTTGATTTGTAATTTTATTTTATTTTTTCTTTTAATTTAAAAAAATTTTTGGAAGAGCCTGAGGGCTAACCAAGCCATTTTTCCTGTGAAAATATAACAGAAACCCTTTTATTTATCAGAACTTCTGGTTTCTTTCTTGTTCAATTAAACTTGGACTGAGAAAGTTTTTACAGCAAAAAAACAGATGGAGTCACTTAAATAATTTCCCTCCAGAACTGTTTATCTTCTTTTGATTGTTCAAAATTACTTGTGTCATGACACACATTTTCTCATGCTTTCATAAATAAGGAATTAAGGGCTGCATTACTCAATGGAATTGGAATTTACTTTTCTTCTAGTTGCATTCTTTAAAATATTTTTCATTTTATATATTTTCCTATAGGATGTTTTGAATCATACAAAGATTATATTTTGTTGGCTGTGTTTTTTCACAAAGCTTACTTTAAATTGGCATAAACATAGAATAAAGATAGAGATTGAGCTCGTGATTTTATTGGTATAAGTAACTCCCAAATGAAGAAACTCCCTCTTACAAAGCAGGTTGGAACCTTCTCTGAAAATTTTAGTCTTTGAGAGCTGCTTGGACACTGAAAAACTAAGTGTTTGTCCCAGGATCACACTGCCAGTATTTGCCCAAGGCAGGTCTTGAACCTTGATATTCCTACTTTGAGGCCAGCACTCTATCCAGCATGCCACGTTGCCAGTATAAATCTGTATCTGTACATTTATAGGTTGCATACTTTTATATCAAAAGACTTCAAAACTTAGCAGGTCATATAACCCATCCTTCCAACTTCAAGCAGAATACACTTTCAGGGATAAGGATATGCAATTAGACCTATGATTTCATTGATTCAGGGTGGGGTGGGGAAGCCCCAGTAAGAAACTTATTCTACCAATGTAGGTTGGCACTTTCTCAGCGATTTATAATCTGAGTGTCATCTAGAGCACTAGGAAGTTACATGACTTGCCTGTGGTCATATTTCCAATATGTGTCAGAGGAAGAGCTTAAACAGAAATCTTTCTGGCTTTGAGGTTTCTACTTAACTACCCCAAGATGTCTGTCCATACTTAAAGCCATCTCAAAAAGATAAGAATGTGTCTTATTTGTGAAGATTATTTTTGTGCAGTTTTCTTTTTAAAATCTAGTTTCTAGTGACTCTGATTTTCTAGATTTATTAGCTCATTCTATAGTATTAGTTCTCATCTGTTATTATCATAATTAGAACTGATGTAGTGCTTTAAGGTTTACAAAGTGCTTGACAAGTATTGTCTCATTTTATCCTCATAGCAGCCCTGAGAGGTAGGTGCTCTTATCATCCCCATTTTACATATGAGGAAAAAGAGGTAGACAGATGTTAAGATTAAATGACTTGTTCAGGGTCACAAAGATATTAAATGTCTGGATTTGACTCTCATGTCTGGTGCTACCACTGAGAGCCATCCTGTGGTTGCACTGGGCCACCTAGCTATCTTCGCTATCATTACTGGAAAGAATCCTTCTTATCCTTGAAGAACAGTATATATGATATATATTCATTTAAGAACTAGTGGGTTTAAATATAGCATTCCTCATACTTTCTAATGTAAATACATATAATGAAATACTGAAACAAAGTCAGGGTACTTTTCATAACAAAAACAGCAAAACACATTTGTATAGTGCTTATAATTTTTTTTTTTACTTTGGAAAAGTGAATTCATTCATCTGTATCTTGGTCTCTTTTCCTACAAAATCAAAATACTGTTTCTTTTCATGTTGTTGTCAGGATCAAAGTTTGTTAAAATGTTTGAAATATTCAGACAAATAGCATAACCAACAGACAGAGGAGCAAAGTTATTCCATCTGGCACAATATTTGTTTTAATTTTAGTCCTAGGAGGCAACTTTCTGGAGACTTGAAGTCTGCTTATTTGTTTAAGTTTAGTTAATACACCAGCTCCAAGTACTGTAATAGACTTTTTAAAAAATGTTATAAGAGCTAGTAACAATTCTCTAAGGACATGAGCTGACAACTACTAAAAATTAGCAGTGATAAGATGACTGCAATTACTAATTGACTTGAGAAAATACACCATATTAGAATAGCACTAGAGAACATTCTTTCAGTCTATGAACTTCAGCTTTGTCAAAGGTGACAGGAAATCACTTTCCAAAGCAACAAATTAACAACCAAGTATTTAGAGAATTAGTTGAAGCTATGCATATCTGTGATGTTTAAAGAACTGAAGGGCAGGGATAGCATTTGAGGTGACATTGCCCTAGTTAACCTTTGCTTAGTAATCTCTGGACCAAATTTTATCAAACTGGCATAGCAAGATAAATGTTTCCCTGGCAATCTGGAATCTCTGCCTGGATAAATATGACCTAGACTTTATACTCCCTGCCTTAGGATTCTAGACTGTTTTAAAGTGCCCAAGGAGAAGGAAGACTGAAAACTGTCCTTTGAAAAAAAACTTTAAGTTGAAATCAGAATTAAAATATAGAGTATCTTATGATACATGTGAATCCTGAAGAGCAATATAAATGTGTAAAAGTGTAAAACAAAAATGAATACGCACTGTACCAGGAGCCAGTAGACTTGGACTATAGTTCCTTGCATTTATTTGTTTTATGGTTTGGGGCAGTCTGAGTCTGAGTTACCTCATCTAAATAGAAATAGTATTTTACTATTACTATGCACTAGAAGGAGAAGATTAGACCAGATGATCTTTTGAAGTCCTTTCTCATTCTTTGATTCAGTGATGTGGATGGCTACAGAAGAATTCAAGGAGGTTGCTATTATTCCTAATTGTTTAGTAAGATAACAGAACATAATCCTTTAGAATCTCAGGCTTCACTCAATTCATGCAGAAGAAGCAGAAAGGGGTATATATTCATTTTTAGTCTTTTAAGACCGAAGGACAAAAAGCAAGCCAAAGTCCATTTTTCTTTTAATTGGACAAGAAAATTTTTGAGAAAAGTGAAACATGGACAAGCAGGCATATCTTTCAGCACAATTGTGTTTTAATCTGTCTGTTAGCTAATCACACAATATATTTCACTGGACACATCATTTAGACCCCAACAATTCTACTGAAAAATGAGAGTCAAGCCTCATCATTTTCAGTTTTATTTGTATCACATATTTTCTTTAGCTTCATGTTTTGCCATCCAATAACAAGAAATTAAATAAATATTCATAAGAAATTCTTTTCTATGTATTTTTATTTTTAAGGAGATATTTTAAGAGATGTCTGCTTCACATTCTTAAAGGTCATTTTAGCATGTAAGTTTGAAAGAACATTTTTCCAATGCTGGGCTTCTTAAATTTGGGTCTGTGAATTTTTTTTAATATTTCATATTTCATTTTCTTTGAAATTCGGGTTTTTAAAATATCAGTGTAATTATCTTCATTTTGTGGTAGGAACAATATTCCAATCCTTGCCCCCATGCAACTAAGACTAGTTTTTACTTAAAAGGTATTAAGACCATTTCCAAGAATCAATTACTTCAGAGGACTTCAGCTGAATTCAAAATAGTCACAAGGAATTCCAGGTACTCTTTGATGCTTGGCCATTGGAAAACTATGGACAATTCAATTAAGGTTGCTTTGATGAGCTTTAATCAAAAGGATTATGTACTGCACAGATTCAATTTAGTCTCTGATCTCAAGATATAATGATACCTACTCAGGATAAACTTAACAATTATCACATTTATTTACAATGATTAATAACGATTAAAAACCACACAAGCAATAAAGATAAGAATAACATTCAATGCAATAAGTAATAATCAACATTAAGGAAAGTAGGAACAAGAAAAGAAAGGATACACACTCGTTGACCAGGTGAGCTCAAATACCTAACAGACCGCGGAGACTGGAGAATGGCCCAAAGGTCTGGTCAGGGAGGCCAACAGAGTGGCGTCTCGCTCTGACTCAACAGAAACTGTGCACATGGTCCACTTCTGAACACAACAGAGATTCGGCGTCCCTAACTCTGACACCAAAGTCTCCAAAGATCCCTTTCCAAATGACCCCTTTTATATCTATGCAAACCAGGGAAAGACAATCTTGATATTTTGTTTTGTGTACGTGTTCTTGGTGAGCTCATGTCCAGGTACACACACATCTTTAAAAAGTTGGGACTTGATCAGAGCCCCAAATACCTGTTTGTTGTGTAGGTCTCCAAGGAGTGATCAATTCCTTGGACAGTTACACACCTTTTTCAAGAAAAATGTTCCTTGAGATATGTTGCTTTCCCAGGTAACATAGCTTGTTGGCTATTTAATGTTTCGTCTCCCTGGTCAGCTCCGGCCATGCATGGTAACTCCCATCTATCTTCATGCCAGGTCATGAGGCAGTTACACCGTGGTCATGAGATGGTTACACAGGGTGCTAGGGAGGATCTATCTTCCTCAGTTTCCCTTACATGAGCTGACTGAACTTGAGGTGTCCTCTATTCCTATCTTTATTGAATATCCTTCTCCTACAATAGTTTAGTAAATCTTTTTTTGCTGTTGAATGACCTATGAGTACTTCATTTTTTTCCCCTTATATCTAATCAAAACTTCTGAGGGACTAGACCTGAATCAAGCCCAGCATTGGATAATCAGAGATGATGTTGGCAAAAGGTATGTTGGAAAATATGGCATAGGTATGAGAAATGATAGTCCAAAGCTTTGAAGATGTCTCATCTCTATATCATTACTTTCTTTCAAGAGAGAAGTGGAAGTTTCTGAATATGATCTATATAGAATATCACAAAAATAAAGTTAATTATATCTTAACAAGACAAGAAACAACTAGTTTCTTATGTGTCATGAATCGATGAAAAACAAATCATTTATTAAGCATTTGCCATAGCCAAATACTGTGATAAGTTCTAGGGAAACAACATAAGCCAGCCCCTACACTCACATTCTAATTGGGGGAGAAAGCATATATAGGAAGTTCCTACTGGAGAGCAGATTGAAAAGCCAGGTTGTATTTAGGCTGCTATGACAAACTGTTGGCAAGACTCAGACATCTTTAGGATGCTTTATTAAGTCAGCTGGATTTGGGGTATATAGCAGCAAGCAAATGATAAGATTTGGTATGATAAAGGTTGTTGTGGCAACAGAGATGTGGTTGTGGTTTCTGTCTCCCTACATATTTAAGTAATTCTAGCAGCTGTGTGCTTCGTTAGTGGATAGTAGTGCACTTAAAGGGACTTAATTCATGACCATTGGGGAGGGAGGGAATGGACCCACAGTTTATAGTGGAGAGGGTGTTCTGTATTCCTTTTGGTGGTGGCAGGTAAAGAAGGTGGGGTCAACAAACATCTGAAAGGGGGAAAGAACAAATTGGCAGAAAGGTAGGAGATGAAGGCCTTCCTGCAATGCCTGCTCTTTCTAGGACCTCCAAAAAAGCCCTAGCTGAAAGTCACATTAGAAACAGCTGATACATCCTCAACTGGTGAAAAAAGAGGTCAAAGTCCACATCAAATTATTACAAAGCCTAAAAGTGGGAACATAATATAAACCATTGCCGTAGTTTCAACCTGATCTATTTAAGTAACTATCCATGCCAAAAAGAAAATTGGAAAAAGCATAGATGTTGACATTGATCACCTCTATTTCCTGTATAAGGTCAACCGGTAAATAGCAGTCAACCCATCAAGAAGTGCAAAGGCACTCAGAAACCACTTTTTGCCAACAAATACCTGATCTCATTGCCAAGTGGAAGGATGTGGAATCCAAGGGCAACAAAAGATTAAAATACACACTGATTTGTAAAACATTATATTGAAGGATGGCAGAAGATTATAAGCAATATCACCTCATAAAAGAGTGAAAAGCAGTAGAAGCCAAAACAAGCCTATCTAAAGCTTGGCATGAGATACAACTATGCCACATCATTTTGATGTATTCATAGACAAAACTGGAAGGAAAATAACAAATAAGCATCACAGACAACGAATTTGTCACTATATTTATATCATTCTTTTTCATTATTAGTGACAGGAAAACTCCAGGTTTGGACCTTTTAGTCTCTGCTATGTTATGAAGTAGAAATGTCAGTTAAAAAGATGAAATTGGGAAAAGCAGCTGGAACAGACCAAGCTCATATAAAACCAACCTGTTCTATCAGAAAGGCAACGTGATCTTGAAAGCATTTGGGAATCAGTCAACTTGCATTTATTAAGTACTGTGGACACAAAGAATGCAAATATGTGTGTGCATGTGTGTGTATGTGTACACATGTACATGTATGTATATTTATGTATGTACATATATATTGACTACTCTCAAGGAGCTCACAGTCTAATTGGGGAAAAATAAACAAATAAGGTCCATGCTATACATACACACACACACACACACACACACACACACACACACACACATTATACACACAGAGAAAAAAATTGGGAGTCATCTCAAAGAAAAGGTACTGATTAAAGAGGGCTAGAAAAGTTTTCTTGCAGAAAATGGGACCATTTTACATGATGTGTTAGGGTGATGAAAATGTGAAAAAGTAATGGAAAAAAATTCACAGACTGAATACCTAACTTCTGATCTTTATAAAGTCTTTATGAAAATGGAGAAGGATATTCAATAAAGATAGGAATCTATGTGTATTTTTAGATATATTAATGAAAATAGGAGATGGTAATGGGCAGGCTTTTGTAAATGATCCCTACATCTGTCCATACCTTTATAATATAATAACACAACTAAGTGAAAAATGTGGAGAATACAAAATACTATTGAATTTATGGATTATGACCCTGTAAAAATTTATTTAAGGATGTATGTGAATGATACAACTTAAAAGTTTATAACTTTATAATTTTAAACTTAAATAACTTCCATAAGAAGTTTCTTATGATTATTTTAAGATCATATGGATTTCTTTGATGAATTTAGAAACAGGGAAAATTCTGTTCCATAAACCACCAATCATTAACATCAAAGGAGTCAAATACAGAAGGGTATTCTCAAGAGCTTTACCACAGTCAAGAAGGATATACTGCACAAGGTCCAGACAAACTGCTTATAGAAGATAAAGTACATCAAATGACCCTGTTTAAATGGCATTGTGCTAATCAAGCCTCAGAATAGCTCAGGACTTTACCTATAATTACTCAAGAAAAAAATAGCCTCACAATCATATTGGAAAAAAATAAGTGGATGAAAAATGCCCTTTGTTCAGAGTATGACATGGAGTGAAATAGCTAGTCCACTGAGTTAGTACATTAGTACAAAAATCTATAACAAGCACTAAAGACAGAAAAGTTAAGACCAAAATAGGATAAAAATGGAGCAGGTTTGTTTGCATCTATGTAATTTGTTCAATATTTTTAATGTTAATAAACTGCTGTCTAGCAGAAAGATCCTATTTTTAATTTAAAAAAAATATTTGTTTTAGCATTCTTTTCTTTTTAAATTTTGAGTTCTCACTCCTTCCCACTCTTTACATAATGAGAGGCCAAACAATATGATATGACTTATGCGTGTGAAAGTGGGTGAAACATATTTCCGTATTAGCCATATTACAAAAATGAAATAAAGCAAGAGAATTATGCTTAAATTTGCATTCAGAGCATCAGTTCTCCTTCTGGAGATGAATAGCATTTTTCATCAGGAATCCTTTGGAATTGTCTTGGGTCATTGTATTGATCACAGTAGACAAGTCTTTCACAGTTGATTATCATTATAATATTGTTGTTACTGGACACAATGATTTCCTAGTTATTCTCGCTTCACTTTGCATCAGTTCATATAGATCTTGCCATGTTTTTCTGAAACCACCCTCCTTGTAATTTCTTATAGCACAATAGTACACCATCACAATCATATACCACAACTTGTTCAGCCATTTCCCAGTTGATGTGCATCCCCTCAATTTCCAATTCTTCACCACCCCAAAAAAACTGTTACAAATATTTTTGTACATATAGGCAATTTTCTTTTTCTTTGATCTATTTGTTATATAGACCTGTAGTGGTACTGCTGGATCAAATAGCATGCAGTTTTATAGCCCTTTGAGAATAGTTCCATATTGTTCTTCAGAATAGCTGGACAAGTTCACAACTCCACCAACAGTTAATTGATGTACCTATTTGCCCTTATGCCCTCCAGATTTTATCATTTCTGAGAGGTTTGAAGTGATACCTCAGAGTTTTATTAATTTGTCTTTCTCTAATCATTAGTAATTTAGAACATTTGTTCATATGACTATAGATAGTTTTGATTTCTTCTTCTGAAAACTGCCTATTTGTATTCTTCGGCCATTTATCGATTGGAGAATAGCTTTTATTTTTATAAACTTGACCCAGTTCCCTATATATTTGAGAACTGAGGCTTTTATCAGAGAAATGTGCTGTAAAATAATGTAGTTTCACTGCTTATCTATTCTAATTAGCACTTTTTGCTTTTGCTTTTGCTGAGATCATGATGCTACACCTATCTTTTTTTTTTTTACTTCCACTGAAGTGTAATAGATTCTGTTCCAGAACATCATTTTAACCCTGTGTCGTTCTGTTTCAAGTGTGTCTCTTGTATACAATATATTGTTTGATTCTGGTTTCTGATCTATTCTGCAGTCTGCTTCTGTTTTATGAGTAATCTCATCACATTCACATTCACTGTTAAAATTACTAATAGTTCATTTCCCTCCATCTTATTTTCTCCTTTTTATTTTCTTTTTCTTTTTATCTTGTCCCTCCTCAAAAAAGTTTTTTTTTGGCTTCTGACCACTGCCTACTTTAATCCTTCCTCCCTTTTATCTTCTTCCCTTATCTTTTATCTTCTTTCACTCTTATTTCCTTAGTATGTAAGATAGATTTCTACATCCAACTGATTGTGGGTGTGTATGTATATATGTATGTGTTGTTCCTTCTTTGAACCAGTTCTGATGAGAGTGAGGTTCAAGCATTGCCCACCCCAAATACCCCATTTCCTCTCCTCTATTAAAGCTTGTCCTTATGTGCCTCTTTTATGTGAGAAAATTTCCCCATTCTACATTTCTCTTGTCCCATTGCATCCTTCTTTCTCATCCCTTCACATTTTTAGATTATTCTAACAAAATTGACTCACACCCATGCCCTCTTTCTATGTAAACTCTTAAGTCCCCTTATAATGATACCATTTTTAGGAGATAGATGTATCATCTTCCCATATTGGAATGTAATTAATTAGATTTTATTAAATTTTTGATTACTTTTTCATATTAAACTTTTTATGATTCTCTTGACTCTTCTCTTTGAATGTTGAATTTCCTAATTAGTTCTGATCTTTTCATCATGAATGCTTGGAAGGCCTCAATTTGTTAAATATTCATTTTTTCCCCTGAAGGGTTATACTTATTTTTGCTTGTATATTTGGGCCAGCACAGAGCAGCCCCAAGCAAACCAGGAACAGACTTTGGGAGTGACTGAATCATCATCATCAGTGGCTGCTTCTGGAACTCTCATCCCACAGACAGCAAGTGGGTCAGAAAACTGCTCAGATGGAGACAGGAGTCCTTTTGCTGGTACTGGGGGCAAGAATCTGTTGCATTGTCCATACTTGGATCTGAGTGTCTCTCCTGGGGGAAGTCCCAGGGTGAGAAGGAGCACCAGCATACCAGAGTTTGTGGCTGTTGGGGAACTATGTTTGTGATTACAGTTCCAGGGCATAAAAAAGTGCTTTTGGTCACTCACAAACCAGATCACAGGACAGGAGTATAGTAAACATCATACCTTTCCTTAAATCGTGCCATCTTGGAAGACCTGAAAGCTTACAGATCCTCAGATCTAGCTGTGAATACAACTGAACAAAAACCATGAAAACTCAAGAAAGTGCCCTCTTCACACTGGAAGCAGAACCCCACTTTAGCATAGAGTTAAAAGTGAAGAAATAGGCTGGAAAATGAGCAAAGAACAGAAAAAAATTCTGACTATATTAAGTTGCTATGGTGAGGGAAAATGAAAACACACACTCATCAGAAGACAATAATGTCAACATTACTGCATCCAAAGTCTCAAAGAACAATATGAATTGGTCTCAGGCCATGGAAGAGCTCAGAAAGGATTTTCAAAATCAAGTAAGAGAGGTAGAGGAAAATGAGGAAGAGAAATGGGTGATACAAAAAAATCATGAAAAAAGATTCAGTAGCTTGGTAAAAGAGGCCCAAAAATTACTGAAGTATAACACCTTAAAAAAGGAAAAAGCCACAAGATACAAAAGTCCAATGATGAGAAGAATGCCTTGAAAAGTGGAATTAAGCAAATGAAAAGAAATATACAAAAATTCACTGAAGAACTCCTTAAAAAGCAGAATTGGCAAAATGTAAAAAAAGAGATACAAAAATTCACTGAAGAAAAGAAGAAAAGTAGAAGTGGCCAAATGGAAAAGGAGATACAAAAGCTCACTGAAGAAAATAATTCCTTGAAAATTAGAATTGGGCAAGTGGAAGTTAATGACTCCATAAGACATTAAGAAACAATAAAACAAAATCACAAGAATGAAAAAAGTAGAAGAAAGTGTCAAATATCTCTTTGGAAAAACAAATGACCTGGAAAATAGATCCAGGAGAGAGAATTTAAAAATTATTGGACTACCTGAAAACCATAAGTAAAAAAGGAACCTAGGCATCATTTTCCAAGAAATTATAAAAGAAAACTGCCCTGATATTCTAGAGCCAGAAGGTAGAGTAGAAACTAAAAGAATCCATAGAGCATCTCCTGAAAGAAATCCCAAAGTGTAAACTTCTAGCAATATTATAGACAAATTGCAGAACTTACAGGTCAAGTAGAAAATATTGCAAGCAACCAGAAAGAAATAATTCAAATATCATCAAGCCACAGTCAGAATAACAGATTTAGAAACTTCTACATTGAAGAATCAGAGGGCTTGGAATATGATATTCTAGAAGGCAAAAATGCTAGGATTACAACCAGGAATCACCAACCTGGCAAATCTGAGTATAATACTTTAGGGGAAAATAGACATTCAGTGAAATAGGACATTTTCAAGTATTCCTGATTAAAAGACTACAAGTGAATAGAAATTTTGACTTTCAAATACAAAACTCAAGGGAAGCATAAAAAGGTAAACAGGGAAGAGAAATCATAAAGGTTCCAATAAGGCTAAACTGTTTATAGTCTTACATCTGAAAATGATACCTGTAACTCAAAAAATGTTCTCGTTACTAGGGCAGTTAGAAGGGATATACATAGACAGAGGGCACAGGTCTGAATTGAATATGATGGTATGATTACCTAAAAAAAATAAAATTTAAGGGGTGAGAAAGAGGAATGTTTTGGGAGAAGGAGAAAGGGAGTGGTGAAATGGTATCAATCTCACATAAAAGAAGCACAAAAGAGTTTTTACAGTGGGGAGGAAGGTGGGGGAGATGGCAGGGAACAAGTGAATCTTATTCTCATAGGAATTGGCTCAAAGAGGGAATAATATACACACTCAGTTGAGTATAGAAATGAATGCCAATTTACAGGAAAGTAGGAGGCAAAGGGAATAAGAGAAGGTGGGGGTGGTGATAAAAGAGAGAATGGATTAGGGAGGCAAAACAGAAGCAAAACACTTTTGAGAATGGACAGGGTGAAAGGAGAGAGTAGGATAAATGAGGGGAAAAATAGGATAGAGGGAAATACACAGTAATCATAATTGTGAAAAAAATTACAGCAACTTTCTCTGCTAAAGACCTCATTTCTCAAATATTTTGAAAACTAAGTCAAATTTATAAATACAAGAGCCATTCTTCAACTGATAAATGGTCAAAAGATATGAATAGGCAGTTTTCAGACAAAGTAATCAGAGCTGCCTATTGTCATATGAAAATGCTCTAAAACATTATTGATTAAAGAAATACCAATGAAAGCACTTTGAGTTACCACTCCACACCTATCAAATTGGCCAATATGACAGAAAAGGAAAATGATGAAAGTTGGAGTACATGTGGAAAAATTGATACACTAATGCACTGTTGGTGGAGTTGTTTACTGATTCATCCATTCTGTAGAGCAATTTGGAACCACACCCAAAGGCCTATAAAGCCATGCATACCACTTGACAAGTTAATACTGGTACTAAATCTGTGCCCCAAAGAGATAAAAACAAAAAGGAAAAGGATCCATAAGCACAAAAATATTTATAGTAGCTCTTTTAATGATGGCAAACAGTTGGAAATTGAGGGAATGCCCATCAATTGGAGAATGGCTAAATAAGTTGTTGCTATGGTTGTGATGGAATAGTGTTGTGTCATAAGAAATGAGAAACAAGTGCTCTCAGAAAAATCTGGACAGATTTACATGAACTAATACAAAATGAAATGAACAGAACCAGAAGAACATTTTGCACTGTAACAGCAATATTGTATGATGATCAACTGTGAATGACTTAGCTCTTTTCAGCAATACAATCATCAAGACACTTCTAAAAGACTTATGATGAAAAATATTATCCACTTCCAGAAAAAGAATAGATGGAATCTGAGTGTAGATCAAAGCCTACTTTTTTCTTTATTTTTCTTGGTTTTTTTTGGGGGGTCTGTGTTTTCTTTCACAACATGGCTAACTTAGAAACACATTTTACATGACTGCATATGTGTAACCTATATCAAATTGCTTGCCTTCTTAATGGGGGGGGAAGGGAAGGAAAGAGGGAGAGAATAAAACTTTTTTAAAAAAGAATGTTAAAACTGTTTTTACAAGTAATTGGGAAAAATAAAATGTTAAATAATAAAAAAAAATGAAAAGGATGAATCTACCACCAATGAAGATGAAATCAAAACAATCATTAGGAGTTTTTTTGCCCAATTGTATGCCAGTAAATCTGACAATCTAAATGAAATGTATGAACATTTACAAAAATATAAATTGCCCAGATTAATAGAAGAGGAAATAGTATACTTAAATAACTCTACCTAAGGAAAAGAATATTGAACAAGCCATTAATGATCTCCCTAAGAAAAAAAATCCCCAGGAGCAGATGGATGTCCAAGTGAATTCTAACAAACATTTAAAGAACAATCAATTCCAACATTACATAAGCTATTTGTAAAAGTAGGCAAAGATGGAGTCTACCAAATTCCTTTTAGGACACAAGTATAGTGCTATTACCTAAACCAGGGAGAACAAAAAGAGAGAAATGAAACTATAGGCCAATTTCATAATGAATATTTATGCAATTTTTAAAAATAAAATACTAGCAAGGATATTAAACAACAGTTTTTCACAATGATCATACACTATGACCAGGTGAAATGTATACCAGCAATATAGGGCTGGTTAATATCAGGAAGACTATCAGCATAATTGACCACATCAAAAACAATAACAACACAAATTTATGATTATATCAAAAGATGCAGAAAAAGCCTTGGACAAAATATAACACCGATTCTTACTGAAAAATGCTAGAAAGCTTAGGAGTAAGTGGAACTTTTAATTAAAATGATAAGTAGTATCTGTCTAAAACCATTAGCAAGCATTATCTGTTATGGAAATAACCCAGAACTCTTTCCAATAAGATCAGAGGTGAAGTAAGGATGTCATTATCATCACTGATATTCATATTATAGTAGAAATATTAGCCATAGCAATAAGACAAGAAAAAGAAATTGAAGAAATTAGAATTCACAATGAAGAAACAAAACTATTGCTCTTTGCAGACAACATGATGATGTACTTGGAGAATCCTAGGCAATCAACTAAAAAACTAATTGAAATCATTCATAACTTCAGCAAAGTTACAGAGCATAAAATAAACCCACAGAAGTCATGAGAATTTCTAAATATTATCAACAAAGTCCAACAGCAAGAGATAAAAAGAGAAATTCCATTTAAAATGACTGTAGACAATGCTAAATACTTGGGCATCCATCTTCCCAGACAAACCCAGGAACTTTATGAACACAGTTACAAAACACTTTCACACAAAGTCAGATCTAAACAAGTGGGAAAATATTGATTGCTCATGGGTAGGCTGAGTCAATATAATAAAAATGGCACTGCTGTGTAAGTTAATTTACTTATTCAGTGTCATACCAACCAACCTAGCAAAAATATTTTAGAGAGCTAGAAAAAAATAATAACAAAATTCATCTGAAAGAGCTTTATAGGATGTAAAATGCACAATTTTGACTACTTGAAATTAAAAAGGTTTTGAATAAACAAAATCAAATGCAACTAAGATTAAAAAGAAAGCAGGAGACTGGGGAGGGGGGAATGTGGGGTTTTTACAGTAAGTGTCTGATGAAGTTCTCATTTCTCAAATATATAGAGGACTGAGTCAAATTTATAAACCTAAGAGGTATTCCCCAATTGATAAATGGTCAAAGAATATGAACAGGCAGTTTTTCAGAGGAAGAAATCAAAGTTATCAATAGTCACACCAAAAATACTCTAAATTACTACTTATTATAGAAATGCAAATTAAAACATCTCTGAGATACTAACTCACACCTAGCAGATTTGCTAAGATGCCACAAAATGACAATCACAAATCCTGGAAGGGATATGGAAAAATTAAGATACTAATTCACTGTTGGAATTGTGAATGGTTGGACTATTCTGGAGAACATTTGGAACTATGCCCTTTGACCCATAAATACCACTACCAGGTCTGTACCCCAAAGAGATCAAAGGAAAAGGAGAGGGATTTATATGTACAAAGATATTTATAGCAGCTCTTTTTGTAGTGCAAAGAATTAGAAATTTAGGGGATGCTTATCAGTTGAATAATGATGAGCATATTTGATAGGAGCATTATATTTTTGGCTATCCTTTTTACTCTTTTTTCCCCTACATTTTCTTTTTCAGAATGGCTAATATGGAAATGTTCTGCATGACTGTACATGTATAACCTATATCAAATTACTTTCTCAAAGAGGGGGGAGGGAAGAGAGGAAGAAAATATGGAACTAAAAATTAAAAATAAGACTTAAAATTTTGTTTGCATGTAATTGTGAAAAAATAAAATAAAAATTAAATATAAGAAAAAAAATTGTTTAGAGGGCAATGTCAGAATTTGGCTGGGTCCCAGTTTATAGTCTATTTTGGCTCTGCCACCAAAGATCTTATTTTGTAAAATAATCTTTTAAAATTAACAAATTACCTTTTTTTCTCTCCCTCTCCTCTCACTTCCCATTGAAAAAAGTAAGATAAACAACAACAACAACAACAACAAAAACCCTTTAACAAATATTCATGGTCAAGCAAAATAAATTCCCTGATTGGCCACATTCAATAAATAGGCTTCATTCTGTACCTATCACTTCTCTATCTGGAAGCAGGGAACATGTTTTATTTTCATCCATCTTCTGGAACTCTGGTTGGTTATTGTGAGTGTCAGTGTTCTTCAGTCTTCCAAAATGATTTGTCTTCACACTTATTTTTCAATCTTTCTTCCTGTTTCTTCCACACCATGTCAGTTCATTACTAGTCTTGCCATGTTTCCCTGAAAACTGTCCTCTTCATCATTCCTTATAGCACAATATTTGTTTTTCCATTCCCCAGTTGAAGGGCATCCTCTTAAGTTTCCAATTATTTGCCAGCAAAATGGAGTTGTACTACGTATTTTTGTATATATGGTTCCTTTTCTTTCTTCATTTGATGCCTTTGGGATATAGATCCAATAGTGGTATCACTGAGTCAAAGGATATTCATAGCTTAGTAAAATTGTGGACATCATTCCAAATTGCTTTCCAGAATGGCTAGATCAATTCACAGCTCCATCAAAAAGTACATTGATCTTCCTGTTTTTGTGTAGTCACTCCAACATTTGTCATTTTCTTATTTTTTTAGTGTTTAATTTCTATTTTCCCCAGTTACATGTAAAAACAATTTTTAAAACTTTCAGTACCAAATTCTCCCCCTTCCTCCCTCCCCCCCCCGCCAATACCCCTGCTTTGAGAAGGCAAGCAGTTTGATACAGGTTATGCATGTGTAGTCATGCAAAATATATCAACAATAGCCATGTTGTGAAAGAAAACATAGACAAAGAAAAAACTCAAGAAAAATAAAGTAAAAAACAAAAGTATGCTTCAATCTGTATTCAGGCACCATCAGTTCTTTCTCTGGGACTGGATAGGATTTTTCATCGTAAGTTCTTCAGAGTTGTCTTGGATCATTGTATTGCTGAGAACAGTTAAGTCATTCATAGCTGATCATCTTACGATATTGTTGTTACTTTGTACATAATACATTTCACTTTGGATAGGATTTTTCATCATAAGTCCTTCAGAGTTGTCTTGGATCATTGTATTGCTGAGAATAGTTAAGTCATTCGTAGCTGATCATCTTAGGGTATTGTTGTTACTTTGTACATAATACATTTCACTTTGTATCAACCTATGCAAGCCTTTCCAGGTTTTTTTGAGATCATCCTGCTCATCATTTCTTAGAGTATAACATTATTCCATCATAATCCTATGCCACAACTTATTCAGCCATTCCCCAATTGATGGGCATATCCTCAGTTTCTAATTCTTTGCCCCCAGAAATGAGCTGCTATTAATATTTTTGTATATATAAATCCTTTTCCTATTTTGTTTTTTATCACTTTTGGGGTAGTGGCATTGCTAGATCAAAGGCTGTACATGGCTTTATGACCATTGGGGCATAGCTCCAAATTGCTCTAAAGAATGGTTGAATCAGTTCATAACTCCATCAAGAGTGCATTAATGTCTCATTTATCCCACATCCCCTCCAACATTTGTTATTTACCTTTTCTGTCCCATTAGCCACTCTAACAGGAAAGAAGCAGTATATCAGAATTGTTTTAATTTGCATTTCTTCAATCAATAATGATTTAGAGTATTTTTTTTAATATGGCTACAGATAGCTTTGATTAATTCATTTGAAAACTGGTTATATCTTTTGATTATTTATTAATTGGTGAATGGCTCTTTTTTTTTTATAAATTTAATTCAGGTTTCTCTGTTGGAGAAATGAGACTTTGGTCAAAGAAATTTGCTTCAATTTTTTTTTCAGTTACATCCTACCCCCCATTTATTCTATTCTATCTCTCCTTTCACCCTGTCCCTCCTCAAAAGTGTTTTGTTTCTGACTAACGCCTCCCTCAATTAACCCTCTCTTCTATTAACCTCTCCCCTTCTCTTATCCACTTACGTTTCTACTTTCCTGTAGAGTAAGATAGATTTCTATAACCAATTGAGTGTCTATGTTATTCCCTGTTTGAGCCAAGTCTGATGAGAGTAAAGTTCATTCATTCCTCCTCTCTTCCCCCCTTTTCTACTCCATTGTAAAAGGTTTTCCTTGCCTCTTTTATGTGAGATAATTTATCCCATTCCACCTCTCCCTTTCTCTTTCTCTCAGAACATTCTTCTCTCCCCTTAATTTTATTTTTAGGCATCATCCCTTCAACTCATACCTGTACTCTCTGTCTATATATATAAATATAAATATTATATATAATGTATATCTTCCTGACTACCTAATGATGAAAAAGGTCTTGACTTACAAATATCTTCCAATGTAGGACCATAAAGAATTTAACCTTATTAAGCCCCTTATGACTTCCTTTTCCTGTTTACCTTTTTATGCTTCTGTTGAGTCTTGTATTTGAAAGTCAATTTTTTCTATTCAGCTTTGATCTTTTCATCAAGAAAATTTGAAAGTTCTCTATCTCATTGAATGCCCACCCCCCCACCCCAAAGGACTATACTTAGTTTTGCTAGGTAGGTGATCCTCGGTTTTAATTCTAACTCCTTTTCCCTCTGAAATGTCATATTCCAAGTCCTCTGATCCTTTAATGTAGAAGCTTCTAAATCTTGTGTTATCCTGACTGTGGCTTCATCATACTTGAATTGTTTCTTTCTGGCTGCTTGCAATATTTTCTCCTTGACCTGGGAACACTGGAATTTGGCTATAACATTACCAGGAGTTTTTATTTTTGGATCCCTTTCAGGAGCAAATTGGCAGATTCTTTCAATTTCTGTTTTACCCTCCAGTTCTAGAATATCAGAACAGTCTTTCTTGATAATTTATTGAAATATAATGTCTATCCTCTTTTTCTTTTTTTGAGCATGGCTTTCAAGTAGTCCAACAATTTTTAAATTATCTCCTCTAGATCTATTTTCAGTCAGTTGTTTTTCCAACATTTTACATTGTCTTCTTTTTTTTCATTCTTTTGGTTTTGTTTTATTGTTTCTTGATTTTTCATAAAGTAATTAGCTTCCATTTGCTCCATTATAACTTTTAAAGAATTATTTTCTTCAGTGAACTTTTGGACTTTCTTTTCCATTTGGCTAATTTGCTTTTTAAGGCATTCTTTTCTTCATTGGCTTTTTGGACCTCTTTTACCCATTTTCCTATTTTGTTAATTTTGTCAATCTGATCAGTCATAGCTGTTTTAACTTGCTTTTCTCTAATTATTAGTGACTTGAAGGATTTTTTATCTATATCTCTATTGGATTGGATTCATATGGCTTGGATATCTTTCTTTGAGTTCTGCCTGTTGATGTCCTTTAACCAACTGTCAATTGGAGAATGGCCCTAGTCTTATCAATTTTAATCAGCCTCCAAATAGCTCTTGGAAATGAGCCTTTCTCAGAGAAATTCACTACAGAGATTTCCCCCTTCTCATTGCCTGCTTCCATTTTAATTTTAGCTACATTGATTTTGCTTTTGCAAAAAAACCCTTTTAAATCTTACATAATAAAAATTATCCATTTTTCTTTTCCTTCTATGATCCTCTCTATCTCTTATTTGGTCATGAACTATTTCCTTATCTATAAAACTGAGCAGTATTTTTTTTATTTGCTTATCCAATTTGTTTATGCTTTCACCTTTCATGTCTAAGTAACAAACATATCTTTGCATGTGGTTTGAGTTAGTCTATACTTATTTTCTATAAGAATGCTATCTATTTTTCACAATAACTTTTTGTTGACTAATGAGTTCTTACCTAGTATCCGGGTTTATTTGGTATTTGGTTTATCAAAAATTTGCTCACTGTGTTTATTTGCTCCTATATGCTACATATCTAATATTTTCTACTGATCACTAGAAAACTATTACTTCCCATGAGACTCTTGACCTTTTATTCCTTCAGATGTATTTTTAAATATGTTTTTTCCTATTTCTATGAAGTAATTCTTTGTTAGCTTGGTTTGGCAATGAATAGATAAATTGATTTATTAATTAATAGTTAAATTGCTGAGAAGCAATTAATATTTCTCCAGTTGTTTAGGTCTATATTTCCACAAAAAGAGCTTTGTAGTTATATTCACATATATTCTGTGTGTATCTTGATAGCTAAAAAAAATTTTATATGCTCTATAAATATTTTAAATAGTCTTTCCCTTTCTATTTCTTCCTTCTGGGTTTTGTTGGAAAGATACAGAAATGCTGATGGTTGGCATAGTCCAGGGGTGGGGAACTTGCAGCCTTGAGGCCACCTGTGGCTCTCTAAGTCCTCAAGTGCAGCCCTTTAACTGAATCAAAACTTCACAGAACAATTCTTTTTATTAAGGGGATTTGTTCTGTGAAGTTTGGATTCAATCAAAGGGCCACACTTGAGAACCCAGACGGCTACATGTGGCCTCAAGGCTGCAAGTTCCTGACCCCTTCTCTGGTCACATGTTGCTCTTCATGAGGCATGGAACAATGAGAAACGTAATGACTCTGCCCTCGGCTGCCTAAGTGACCATGGGCAAGTCACTTAAATTCCCTTGAGTACAGTTTCCTCATTTTTAGGCTGACGCAGTTGTACTAAATGACCTGTGAAGTCCTTCTAACTCTAAAATTTATGATTCCAATTAAGTCCTCATTCATTTTTACATGATATTATATTCCTTGGGCCCCACAATATGGAAGTCATTTTTACCAACACATCCTGGTTTCAGGCAGGACATGTTTTCTGTTATTATGTTGTTGTTATTATGGCTATCTTAGAGCGGATTCTAATTCATTACCTAACAGACAGCCTTGAGTGCTTTATTTATTAGTGAGCTAGCAGGATGCCATGTATTCTAGTAATTATTGTATCAAAGCTGATGAATTGCAATTTTGAAGTATGATTAAGTTCTCTTAGTGAAATAACTCTTATTTTATTTTCAGGTGTTCTAGCTAAAATTTCACCTCTTTCATCCCCAAGTCCTTCACCTATTCAAGGGAGCCCAGCCAATAGTCCAATCAGCAAAATTTCTGCAATGCAGTTTCCAGAAACTGCAGAGGTAACTTCCAAAAAAGGCCTAAGCTCTCACAGAATCTTAACATATACTCAGAGTGCACCAGATCTTTCTCCACAGATCTTCATGCCATCTGTTATATGTACCAGGTAAGAGGATTAGTATGTCCTGAAATATTATTATGTTACCTTCATACTGTATGGATGAATGAATGAATACCGGGACCAAATTATGGTGAATTCTGAAAGTCTGGATAAATGAGATTTTACCTTAGCTGTGCTATTATTTGGAATCTTTTTCATGTAAAAATAGAGGTAGTATGGTACAGTCGATAGAGAACTGAGCTTGAAGGCTTGAAGATCTTGAAGAAATAAGTGGGTTTGAGGGGCAGAGCCAAGATGGTTGAGTAAAAGCAGTGAATTTATTGAGCTGTCCCCCAAATCCCTACAAATACCTGTAAAAATGGCTCTAAACAAATTCTAGAGCAGCAGAGCCCACAAAAAGACAATGAAACAAATTTCCAGTCCAAGAAAACCTGGATGTTTGTTTGGAAAGGTCTACTGTGCCAGGCTGGGAGAGAAGTGTGATTCAGTGTGGGCCACACAGGCAAAAATCAGGCCTCAATGAACCTGGAACAGTGCTCAGGGGATTGAATCAAGGGGAGCTGTGGTGGTTTCCAGACTTCTCAATCCACAAATGCCAAAGACAACTTAGATGATCAGTAGGAAAAGTCTGTCTGATCATAGTCAGATAGTGAGAGAGGAGCTCAGTCCAGCTCCAATCCTGGAGCTACCCTGGAGCAACACCTGCTTCTGGAGTTCTTGGCCCCATGGAAGGAGGAGGAATGGAGTGGCTGATCAGAGAGGAATTGCAGGAATCTCTTTGCTGGTGCTGAGGCAGGATTCTCTTGCTTTGCCTGTGCTTGGATCTGGGTCAGTTCTGGTTGGCAGTCCTGAGGCAAGCAGGAGTACTAGTGTGGTGGAGCTTGTGATGGCAGTGAAGAGAGAATCCTCCTCACTGTTCCAAGGCAGAAAAGAGTGCTTGTGGTCACTCATAGACCAGAGGCCAGGCCAGGAAAGGAATAAACACCTCACCTCTTATCATACCACCTTGGAAGAATTGAAAATTTACAGGTCCCTAGAAGTATCTCTGAAAACAGCTGCACAAAACCCTGAAGCTTGGGACAGTACATTCTCCACACTGGAAACAGACCCCCTACCTTAACAAAGAGTTTATAACTTAAGTAATTGGCTGAGATCATGAACAAACAGCACAAAAAAGTCAGAGGATAGAATGTTAATTTGGTGACAAAGAAGATCAAAACAAATGAACAGAAGAAGACAACAAAGTCAAAGCTCCTACATCCAAAGCCTCCAAGAAAACTAGGAATCAGTCCTAGGCCATGGAAGATCTCAACAAGGATTTTAAGAAGGAAGTAAGAGAAGTAGAGGAAAAACTGGGAAGAGAAATGAGAGTGATGCAAGAAAAACAGGTCAATAGCTTGCTAAAGGAGACCCAAAAAATACTGAAGAAAATAACACCTTATAAATAGACTAACCCAAATGGCAAAAGAGGTCCAGAAAGCCAATGAGGAGAAGAATGCCTTAAAAGGCAGAATTGGCCAAATATAAAAAAGAAGTCCAAAATCTCTCTGCAGAAAATCCTTCCTTAAAATTTAGAATGGAGCAAATGGAAGCTAATGACTTCGTGAGAAGTCAAGAAATTATAAAACAAAACCAAAAGAATGAAAAAAATAGAAGACAATGTGAAATAAGCCATTGGAAAACAACTGACCTCAAAAATAGATCCAGGAGAGATAATTTTAAAATTACTGGACTTCCTGAAAACCATGATCAAATAAAGAGCCTAGACATCATCTTTCAAGAAATTATTCTAGAACCTGAGGGTGAAATAGGAATTGATAGTCCACCAATTACCTCCTGAAAGAGATCCCCAAAGGTAAACTCCTAGGAATATTATAGCCAAATTCCAGAGTTCCCAGGTCAAGTAGAAAATATTGCAAACAGCCAGAAAGAAACAATTCAAGTATTATGGAAACACAATCAGGATAACACAAGATTTAGCAGCTTCTATGTTAAGGTACCTGAGGGCTTGGAATATAATATTCCAGAGGTCAAAGGAGGTAGGATTACAGCCAAGAATCAGGTACCCAGAAAAACTGAGATAATCCTTCAGGGGGAAAAATGGACATTAAGTGAAATAAAGAACTTTCAAACATTCTTGATGAAAAGACCAGAGCTGAACAGAAAATTTGACTTTCAAATACAAGACTCAAGAGAAGCATGGACAGGTAAAGAGAAAAGAGAAATCATAAGGGACTTACTAAAGTGGAACTGTTTACATTTCTACATGGAAAGATAATATTTATAACTTATGAGGCCTTTGTCAGTATTAGGGTAGTTTAAGGAAAAAATATATGGATAGATAGATAGACAGACAGACAGACAGATAGACAGATAGATGGCACAGGGTGATTTGAAGATGAAAGGGTGATATCTAAAAATAAAACTGAGGAGTGAGAGAGGATTATACTGGGAGAAGGAGAAAGGGAGAGGTAGAATGGGGTAAATTATGTCACATAAAACAGACAAGAAAAAGCTTTTACAATGCAGGGGAAGTGGGAGAAGGTGAGAGGGAATGAGTGAATCATTCTCATTGGATTTGGCTTAAGGAAGGAATAACATACACCCTCAATTGGGTATGGAAATCTATCTTAGTCTACAGGGAAATAAAGGGGAAGGGAATAAGAGAGAGGGGGATGATAGAAGGGAGGAAAGATTGGAGGAGGGGGTTAGCAGAAGCAAACACTTCCGAGGAGGGACAGGGTTAAAAGAGGAAATAGAATAAATAAGGGTGAGATAGGGTGAAGGGAAATATAGTTATGAATACTATGAAAGTGTTTCACATGACTACACATATATAACCTATTTTGAGTTGTTTATCTTCTCAATGAGGGTAGAAGAAAGGGAGAAAATTTGGAACCCAAAGTTTTCAAAACAAATGTTAAAAATTGTTTTCACATGCAACTGGGAAATAAGATATATAGGTAATGGGGTATCCTTCCCTATAGGAATATGGAAAAGGAAGGGAATAAAGGGGGGTGATAGAAGGGAGGGCAGACTAGGGCAAGGGGTATTCAGAATGTACACCATTTTGGGGTGGGGGATGGGTGTGATAGGGAGAAAATTTGGAATTCAAAATCTTGTGGAAGTGAATGTTGAAAACTAAAACTAACTAACTAAATAAATGTTTAATATAAAAAAAACAATTAAAAAAAGATGTGAGTGAGTTTGAATTCTGGCTTTGTAACCATGAGCAAATTGCTTAATCTTTCTGTGCTCTAGGCAACTCTCTGTGACCATATAATTCAGAGAAAATGCCAATTCGAATTGGTAGATGGAGTTTCCTTGTCCATGAGTTAGCTATAACAATGAAATCACAGATCTAGTTCCTTTACCCATGTAAAAAAATTGCATAAAAAATCATACCATTGATTATATATATATATATATATATATATATTTTCCCCTCCACAGGAAATAGCAATAATAGCTGATTTTTTATGATCCTTTAAAGTTTACATAACACTTTGCATTCATTATCTCATTTATTTTTTAGTATCAAACCACTATTGAAAGAGTGAGGCAAACCATAAAGTCTATGACATCAGTGATCATTTCAGAGTTGACTTACTGTATACATGTTCTAGTAGCCATAACTGTCCTTGTATCCTGACCTCAGATTTCTGTACTGATACTGTGCCTCACAATGAAGTATTTTTTGACTTGTTAATATAGTTTAGTTTCTTATTTTTTCCCAGAAGCTTTGCAATACTAATATTTTATCTATTTTAGAATCTCTACTTGACTTCATTTCTTTTTCACATATTTTGGAAAAACATAAACACATCATTATGTTTAGTTAGAGAAATTAGAGAGGAAAAGTGAAAATTATTCTACCATTCCCTCTTCTTCTATCTGTAATAGATAAAATCCCAAAACAAGCATGAATCATTCTGGAAGTGTCAGACTGCCTAAAACCCAGTTAATTTGGGAGGACAAGTGGCCTCAACTGTGACATGGAGGGACCTTCAGCAAAACACGTATAAAATGATCATCCTTTTTTTTAAAGTAATTATACTAAAGTATAAGATATTAAGTTTTTTTAAAAAAATTCTGATAAAAATCAAGTTAACTACCAACCTATTCACAAATGGTTTTGAGTTCAGTAGTGTATATTTTATTTGTTCATACTTTAGTTGATTCCAGATTTAGGACTTCTTTCAGGAACAGTCATTGATGGGGATGGTTAGAGCCCCAGAAACACACAAATTGCTGTTATTTTATCTGCTGACTTGATAGAGGTTGTTTGAGAATCCTTATTTCACAGGTGGGACAGTGGGAGAAATATCTATAAATATATTCATATACATACATAAATATATGTGTACATGCATACGTATAGATACCTCTATACATACGTGTGTGTATATGTGTGTGTATATATATATATATATATATACACACACACACACACACACACACACACACACACATATATAGATAGATATGAATCTCTGCAATAAGTTGCTTTCTGGAAATTTAAAGCATAAATAATTATTAAGATATCCTTATTTTTAAATTTAAGTACAAAAGTCACAACTACTACCAAGACCTCTTAGTCAATTATATTTGGTATGAAGATAAACCATCTAATAATTTTATCTCCATCAATAACCTTTCTTTGATGTTTCAAAATTGCATATAAATATTGAAATTTAAGAGCCTAATTCTTGCTTTAAATAATATTTTTTTTTCCATTTGCTTCTGGAAAGTCCTCACAGATTGGATATTCTTCCATTGGAAAATGCATTTCCTTTTGGTGTATACAACCTCAATTCAGGTCATATAATTCATGCAATAAAAATCAAACCAACAACTCAGTTCTTATTTTTGGGTGGGATAGTTGGAGTGGAGAGAGAACACCTGTTCTTGTAAAGCCCCCTTAATATAGTGATATTGTGATATTTGGATGGAGAATATAAGACTGTAGTAATACAGTCTTTAAGTAAAACCCAACTGTGATGAACACAAGATATTAATAGAATCCCGAGAAGAAATGTGTGACATGATCTGAGGAAAATCAACTCAGGATCTATCTGGGGCTAGTTCTGTCCACCTATAAATCACTTGGGACAGAAACCTAAGCTGGTGAACTATGAATCGACCACCCTGAGGTGATGTTGAGACCTTTGAGATCTAACCCCCAAGAAAATCAACATCATCAGAGGTGAGGGAATCATAGATTCAGAAATAGACTGAAATTATGAATGATCTCAGGAAGAAAAAAACTTGAAGAGGTGAATAAGTAGATAAATCAATAGGGAAAACAATGTCAACATAACTAAATATGGCCTCCAGATCTAGGAAACAAGTTCAGCCATCTGTGAATAAGTACTGTAAAACAAAGGAAAATGATTCAGCAGTCAACAAGACAGAGGATTCTGTGGAATGTGAGGAGAACATGGAACCACAACACATTGTTCCTGAGTAGTTTAAAAGAGAAACGAGAATTATGAGAGAAGAATATATGGCCTGCACTGCAGAAATAATGGGCAGAAAAGAAAAACTGAAAACAGAAGAAAGAACAATAGATTGGCAATACAGGTGTAGAGAAGTGAAGGATAATCTAGAAGAAAAGAAGCAAAAACCAGTAATATCAAAATAAAATATGCTCACTATATAAGCAAAACATATTGATCTTGAAGACAGGATATGTAGAGACAAGCTAAGTACGATAGGTCTCTCAGAACGCAATTGTTAAAAAACAAAAAAAAAAACCTTAACACCAAAATGCAAGAAATAATGGAGAACTGTCCAGAATTTCAGAACATAAAAACTGAATTACCAATTGAAAGAAATCATAGATTATCTCTAGAAAAAAAAAGCCCAAGACTGCTAACTCCAAGATATATCATAATCAAATTCATCAATCAATTCAGAAATAATCAATTCTTCAAACAATCTGAAAAAAGATCCTGAAATCCAAAGGAAAGGAAATTATAGTAATGCAAGACATTCTATACCAACCAGAAAACATAGAAAGGAATATGGAAGAATGTGTTCCAAAGAGCAGTAGCAGTCAGAATGCACCTCAGGGTGACCTACCCTGAAAATCTGAACTTAATGTTAAATTAAAAAAAAAGTTAACCAACAAAGAGATGTTTGAAACATTTTTAGAAGGAAAACTAGAAATGACAAGGTCATTTGCTTTTCAAACACCTCAAACAGCAGAAGTACAGGCCGAATAAATAGAAGCCAAGGTCAGGAACAGAAACAGAGTAACAGCAGAGAGACTTCTTTCTAAATACGCAAAAGGAGAGAAAGAGGTTAAAGCAGAAGTTCAGCAGAGGTAACTGTGAAGAGGCAGGCCTGGAATGTTATAGACACAATCTGTTGAAACCTCGCCTACATATGAATTAATTATTGTTCTTGTACTTAAGTTACAACATGGATTAGCACATAAAATGGGGAAGGGAAACGAGGGGGACAGACAAGAGTGTGATGTGCAGGAATCAAATGAAGGGCTATCAATGAAGTGAAAGTAACACTATAGTCTCAGAAGAAGAGCCTTCGGTATAGTGGGTGAGGAGGAAAGGGAAAGGGTGTGGGAGGGATTAAGGAGGCCTTGCTTCGGTAATGGGAAGAAGGGGATCTACTGATGAATGTGCCTATGGATGAAGAGAGATAGTCTGTGAAAAGAGATGGAGACATGTTTTGGGTGTGATTTGGGTGGTTTGGTGCTTGAAAAGTCTACTCATCCCACCTTGGGGCAGAAGGAAGTTGGAGCTCCTGGGGGCAACTGGCACATGAGGAAGTGGGAGAGCATGAACCCAGGGAGGAGATTTTGAGGTAAATGGGGGAAAAGAGGAAGCAGTGGCAATATTGATCAGCTGTGGTGTATATAATCAGGAATGTTGTGCAGAGGGAAAGGGGGAATACATGGGACAAGCTTTTCAAGACAAGTACAAAAATTACCTTCCCTATTGAGAGGAGCTTAGAAAGGATACCTTGGAATTTTTAATACATGAGAAAAACTGAAAATAAAGACCAGATAATTATAGAGGGGTCATGAATCAGAGAATGAGGGTCTAGAGTAGACGGAAAGGAACACTAGATAATGAGAGTTAGAAAAATCATTTTTACAAAGGGGAGCAAAAATTAAATTAAAAAAAAGCCCGATGAACATGACTAGTTGAAGGCAGGGGGAAGGGGAAATTGAGAGGGAAAAGAAGGAGTGGGGAGAAAACACTTCTAACTAACTATATATGTATATATATGTGAAACTATACACACACACAGATACACACACATACAGATAACCAGGAGAAAAAAAAGTAATTGGTAAGGAAAGGGTAACAAATGAATAACTGGGATCAGAGACAAGTGAAAGAGAGTCAATGGGAATTGTGCCACCTTAAAGATTAAGATTAAGGTAAAAAGGTTAAGATAAATTAACTGAAGGACCACAGCACTGTGTTCACAGAAGAGTAGGGAAAACATACCCCAGTATTAGAGACAAATGCAAGAAAATGTAGACCTAGCTCGCATAACTATAAACATGAAGGGATCAAACAATCCAATAAAATGGGAAAAAGCCACACACTGAATAACAAAACAAAACCCTATAATCTACTGCTTGCATGAAATGCATTTAAAACAAATATATACACAAAATAAGTTGAAAGGATGGAAAAAAAATACTATGCATCAAGTTAGTTCAAAAAGGCAAGAGTTGCAATTATGTTTTCTGGCAAAGCAAAAACAATTATTCAAAAAATAAGAAAGGACAAAGAAGAAAATTGCACTGTGCTGAAAAAAAACATAGACAAGAAAGCAATATGTATAATAAACATATGATCCAAATGCCTTAGCATCCATAAAAGAAACATTATTTGAGCTTCAAGAAGACATATACAGTAATACAATAGTTCCAGGAGACTTCAATATCCTTCTGTTGATTTTGGGTAAGTCTAACAGAAAGATAAACAAAAGGGAAGTTATAGAACTGAACAAATTGCTAGAGTAAGTTAAAATGACATGAGGTTTTCTAAATGGGATTATAAAAGAATATACATATTCCTCAATATCACAAGAAACTTTTACAAAAATTGACCATGTACTAGGCAACAGGGATATTGCAAACAAATGTAAAAAGGCAGAAATAGTTAACAGAATCTTTACAGACTACAACAATAAAAATAGTGATTGGTTTAAGAACCACAAACAAAACATACAGACTCAAATGGAGACTCAACAATGAAATCATAAATAATGACTGGACCCAAGAACAAATCACAGGAAAAAATGACTATGTAAAACAAAATGATATTGCTTAAACAACATATCAGAATTTCTGGGATGCAGCTAAAGGAATCTTTGGGGGAAAATCACATTTCTTACAACCATATACTACTAAAATAGAAAAGAAAGGATTAATGAACTAATGTTCTTTTTTTAAAAAAATTAGAAAGCCAACAAATAGATAAATTTAAATAAGGAAATGTTAAAAATTGAAGGGGATGTAGACATGTTGGGAAGAAAAAAAGCATAGAAAACTATAAATAAAACTAAAAGCTCTTTTTTGAAAAAAAAAAAACTAATACCATTCTTAAGCCCTTAGCTAACCTGATTAAAAAAAGAGGAAAGCAGAAAATTAGATCAATAAAATAACAAATAAACAAGATGAAATTACCAAAAAAAGAGAAGAAATATAAAGATTAATCAGAATAAATCATGCACAATCATATGCTAACAAAACAGAATTGCAAAGTATTAAAAACCACATGAAAAAATGTTCCAAAATCACTATAGCTATAAGAGAATTGCAAATCAAAATAACCCTGAGTTTTCTCCTCACACTGTGCAAATTGGGGAAAAAAAGGCCACAATCAATACTGGATGGGTTGCAGAAAGACAAATATAGTAATTTATTGTTGGTGGTGCTGGGAATAGGTAAAACTATTTTGGAAAGTAATTTTTCAATTATGCAAATAAAGTGAATAAAATGTTCATACCCTTTGAGCCAGAGGTTTCATGTAAACTATTGATAAGAAGACAGGCCCCATATACACAAAATATTTATAGCAGTGCTTTTTGTGATATGAAAGAATTGGAAACAATTTAAATGCCCATCAATTAGGGAACGATTAAACAAATTTTGGCATATGTGTGTAATGGAATATTACTGTGATGTAAGAAGTAATGTGTGGGTGTAGCTAGGTGGCACAGTGGATAGACCCCTGGCCCTGGAGTCAGGAGGACCTGAGTTCAAATCCAGCCTCAGACCAAATACTTGACGCTTACTAGCTGTGTGACCCTGGCCAAGTCACTTAACCCCAATTGCCTAAAAAAAAGAAAGAAAGAAAAAGAAAAAAAAGAATTAGTGTGTGATAAATACAGAGAAGCATGCATATGTACAGATACAGAGTGAATTAAGCAAAACTAAGGAATCAACTACAAAAATATAAATGGAAAATACAACTACACATCAAAAAATCAACACAAGTTAATAATCTACACATAATGATATTGTCCAAATATACAAATATATAATCTGTGTATAATTTGCATGTTTGCTCCTCCACTATGTTGTGGGCTTCTAGTAATAAATGTTTTTGCCTTTCTTTATATGCCCCAGTGCTTGGAAATATAGTGGGTACTTACTAAATCTTTCGTGACTTCGCTTGATTAGATAATACACGAAAGGCATAAATAAGTCTTACTTATCTTCTTTGGAGCAGACTTTTGAGAGGACAAACTATAATGATTGTGGAAAACTTGTGGTCTATTTGTGAAGCTTATAGTACTACTCCCTTTTTGGGAGGATTTTTTAGAAAGGATTTTGTGGACAGGAACAAAAAAAAATTAACTATTTGTATACTGCTGAGCTTCATATTATGATATTTAAAGAACCTAAAAGGAAACTCACAGTAGTATTTAAGCTAATTTACTGTTGAAGAGAAAATCCCATGATTAGTAAAATTAATAAATTTCACTAATTAGTAAAAAATAAAGATTTACTAAAACTTTAACTTTTGGAGTTCTGTTGCTATTTTAGCAACTAAAACTTGGCACTTTATCAAACAAAAAACTGCAAAAGATATTTTAATGAAATTTGTTATGGGTCAGTGTCTTAAAATTTTTAAATAAATAAAAATTTTAAATGCATGGATAAAGGGAATGTGGAAGTGTTCTTTGAAACATGTTAAAAATGCATACTTATACCCTGCTTCATTCAATGTCTCTCAGTTGTGGCAGACCATATAATCAGGGGAACTCTGCTGGTGGGGCACTAGGAAGTGGCAATGTAGCTGCACGTTCACCAAACAGAACAGGTAATTCTTTTGCATTTTTTTTTTAGAATATTGTGGAACTACAATTTGATCTCAAAAACAAGTATTTTGAGAGCTACCTATCTTACCTTATTGCTTCCTGAAAATTTTCAATGCGAGCAAGCATCCAAGAAGAATACTTAATGACTCAACTACCAATCAATAGACATTGATTGATTGACTATTATGTACCAGGAACTGAGCTAGGCTTACCTGGCCAGGCAAACACTGAGCTAGACTTACATAGCTAGGCAAGTTTGCAAAGGACCTTTGTGATGTGGCCTAGGTAATTCTACATATTGGTGCTATAAATTCCCAGGAACAAATATTCTGCTTCCATCAAAAAGATCTTAAAGGTATTAAGGTTTATATGAGGATGCTATTTGGCCACGTAGAGTTGCAATTCAGGATGCTTTGCACATTATATATTTGATTGAGAGGTAAATTTTATTGTCTCTAGTATCTGTGAATTTTTTTTTTTAATTTTTAGTTCTAACACCCAGGATAAAAAGGGAAGAAAACATTGGAGGTAAAAAAAAAGAGAAATATCTGCCGTGCCCATCATTTGTCAATTGGTGGCAACATTTACGTAGAATCAGAATGTTTGCCTTCCTAAATCTCCATTTGTTTATTGCAGTGGTATGAATCTCAACTAGAAATGGGATTCCTAACCTGTACCTCTAGGGGCTGCATATTAACTGAAAAAAACAGATATTGGCATTACCTGTGTTTTATTGCATCTTTATTTGCTTTGTTAAATATTTCCCAATTGTATTTTAATCTTGTTCTGATAGAATTTGGAAATGTTGTGGGCTGGGTGTTTGACACCTTTTATCATACACTGAAAATGGAGAGAGAACTTTTTTTTTTTGAAAATCACTACTTCTGACCACAATACCCATTTACTTGTAACTCTCATTTCACTTCCAAGAT
The DNA here is from genome assembly GCF_003287225.1 of Phascolarctos cinereus. Classification (NCBI taxonomy): domain Eukaryota; kingdom Metazoa; phylum Chordata; class Mammalia; order Diprotodontia; family Phascolarctidae; genus Phascolarctos; species Phascolarctos cinereus. Next base: position 176,892,747 of record NW_027555514.1, on the reverse strand, counting down.
TGGTGGAAGTCTTTTCAGGCTTTTTTAGTATATTTCCTCCAAATATTTAGGATAGTCTTTTTACATGCCATCCATTTGTTTCTATCTTGTCTATAAGACATGAGTAATTGGGAAAGAACTTTTCAGTTTGTTTTATTCAAGTCTTATAATTTATTGTTTTAGATTAACAACAAGAAAACTTAGAATCATGTTTGTTTTAAATTGGGCATTGACAACTGCCATGTTATTTCATTTTTTCAGTTCCTTAGTATGTTGTAAAACATCTATTTTATGTTTTCCCAGCTTTTCATATAATATGGAATAGCAGACTGTTTCTTAGAGTGCAAAGAATCCAAGATGAAGTTGTGCCTTTGTAGAATTTTAATGATCCCAATAGATGTTAGTGGAAATTCAATAGAAATATTTTTTTTCTACTTTTTCTTTTGTAGAAACTATGGACAGGTTTTTAGATGACATAGCTATGTTCAAAAAAGAAATAAGTTGCTTTGTTTCAATATTTTTTTTCTTTTATAGATTATAATACTTTCCAAAAAGTTGCTTTTATTGATAAACATTTTTCTCTAAAGAAAGTTTTCTAGTTATATGACAAGAACAAAATTGGGCCTTTAAATGTCACAGTGTGATATTTTAATTTGGATAGGCTACTTAAATGAGCAAGTTTTCAAACTAAAGAATAAACTCTGTGTGTGTGTGTGTGGTGTGTGTGTGTGTGTGTGTATGTGTGTGTGTATGCACATTGTGAATAGGTTATGAAAACTGATCCCCATTCTCTTAGAAAGATATCTTGGTTATCCCCTATTTTACTCCTGTTGCTACATAGATCATTTTAATCACTCTGTCTGTGGCCATGATGTTTCTTTGTTCTATACTTGGCCAGTTTTTGTTTGGTTGAATATCTAGTATGTGCTGAACACAGCTGTAGGTGTTGGGGTTACAAAGACAAGTGTAGAACAGCCTCTGCCCCAAGAAACCAGTATTTTCTCATGTCAAGAAGCATGTCCAAATTGGAGTATATACAGAGTAAATATAAAGTAAATACAAAATAATTTTGGGAAGGAGGACCCTAGCAGTTGGAGATGGGGGGTTAGGAAACAATTTCATGTATAGGATAGAGCCTGTGCCCAATCTAGGACAAAATTAAGGATTCTAAAAGGTAGGGGGGAGGAGGGAATACATTCCAAGTACTGAGGACAGCTACAGAAGACACAAAAGCAATACAAAAGTAACACAAAAAGCATAGAGTAATGAGAAAAGACTTTTCTTTTTCTCTTTTTTCCTTTTTTGCCAAATACAAGGAAAATGTACTGTCCATGCAGATAGTAATTTTATGACCTCTATCCTTCCTTACCATATCAGAGGATAAACTACAGGGTCCTCTGCTTAGCACTGAAAGCCCTTCTAAATCTTAGTACAGCCTTTCCCCCCCCACCAGGTGTTACTCTTTCATGATTGCACTCTATATTTTTGCAAACTAGTCTGTTTACTGGTCTTTGAACTTGTGTAAGAAATGATTATTTCTCTCTGGTATTAATAACTAATTATTCAATCAAAACCAAGATCCTTCCCCTTTTCTACGTCCTCATCCAGGAATCAAACAGTGTGGGAAATCTTTTTGAAATATTTATCCAGGGCAAAATATAATTAGACAGTAATATAAATTCTAAGTTTGGGCTAATAGGTGCATTCCTACTCATTGTGTTTGTTCACATAGGTTTGGTAAGTGTTGATGCACCCTTTTGTCAGACAGATGATATGAAAATTGATGTTTATTTGACCAAGACTTGGGTGATTCAAGTCATGTACCACAAGACCCTCATTGTAATAAAGCTCACCCTCTCATTGCAAAATTAATTCTCTCATTGGTTGTTAACCAGTCAGAGTTTTGTTTTGCTGTTGCCACCCTCAGGAACACCTACTCTTCAAAGGACATGTAAACTGTGAGACCACTGCCATTAGGGATCTTTAGTCTGAAAGAGATGGATAAATGATCAGCCTTTTATTAATAAACATGCTGGCCTCATTAATAAAATGATTAAATTACTCAGAAATTATGTCTCTTAGAACATTTTTTTAAACATCACACTTAGCATTCCATCTTTTCTCTGTCTTTACACAGGCATGACCCCAATGTCTGGAATGCACTCTCTCCTCATGTTTCCCTCTTAGTATCACTAGCTTTTTATGAGGCTGAGCTCAAGGATGACCTTTTAAAAGAAGCTATACTGATTCTCTTCATTTCTTTCTCACCTCATTGTTAGTTCACCCCCTTCCACAATACTTTGTATTTACTTTGTACAGATTTGTTATTTACTTTTCTGTGTACTTTTGTACTCTTTCAGTTGAACACAAGCTCCTTCAGGGCAGAAATGGTTTGGTTTTTGTCTTTGTATCTCCTATACCTGCCACATAAGAGGTATTAAATGCTTTTTGAATGAATGAACTATGAAAGAGGTCTGGAAAAGCCACTGTTGTGAGTATGAGTCAATAAGAAGACAGAAAAATAAAGGGAAATTTACAGTTATAAAAATTTAGTCATTTTAAAAATTGGAAACTGATATAAGCAAATCATCAATCTTTATAGAATTTGAATATATTTGCTGAGGATACAGATAACAGAGAAGTTTTTGACTGTCCTGTTTTCTAAGGTCCTAATTCCTGGCTTTTTCTTATGTTTATGCATGAACAAATTAAGAGAACATTATCTTGGCATTTGGAGTTGCTGTTTGACCTTGAGGGAAAAGATAAATCAAATGAGACCCAGTATTTCATTGTTATTAAAATAAGCAGTTCTCTCCTTGTTGCAGATGACACAGCTCAAGTGACTTCTGACTATGAAACCAATAATAACAGTGACAGCAGTGATATTGTCCAGAATGAAGATGAGCAAGAGTGCTCTAAAGATTCATTGAGGAAAGAATCTCAACACAGCTCATATATCCCTGAAACCATCGTATTTATGGTAGCTTCATATCACATCATTTGTTCATTTGTATTTCTTCATTTTGCTTTGTAATTCTAATTTAGAAATTAAGATGCAGTACACAATTTAGGGCAGACTTGAAAATACTTTAAAAAATCATTCTTCCTATAAAATTGTATTGGACTTTAACAATTTTGTCTGAGAGATGAAAGATTTTCCCATCAGTTGGCTAAGAGCAGAAATGTCTATCTCTAACAAATGCTCTGAGTAATCTCTCCTTCCATCTTTTTAAAAGTACAAATACTTCTGGGAAAATCTACTCAATAAATATATACTTTTAAATGTTTTACTGGTTCTTTTAAAAAATCTTGGGGTTGGGGCAGGTAGGTGACATAGTATTTAGAGCACTGGCCCTGCACTCAGGATGACCTGAATTCAAATCTGGCCTCAGACACTTACTAGCTATGTGACCCTGGGCATGTCACTTAACCTAAATTGCCTGCAAAAAAATCTTGCTGACACTTCCTAGTGATCCCTACCCCCCTAGAGCCCTCTCTTGAAATAAAGAATTACAACTAAGCAAAACAAATCAGTACATATACCATGTTTGACAATGTATGCCTGCTCTCATAACTGGGCTTGGAGTAAGTATGCTTCACCAACAATTCACTGAAGGCATGATTAGTCATTGTAATGATCAGAATTCTGGTGTTATTTTCCTTTACGTTAATATAGTCATTATGTAAATTATCCTCTTGGTTCTGCCCAATGCACTCTGAATCACTTCATGCAAATCCTTCATCATCCCAGCTGTTTTAAATTTTATTATTTCTCAAAGTACAGTAATATCCTATTAGATTCTTATGGAACAATTCAGATATTTCTCAATTGATGGACACACTTTGTTTCTAGTTCTTAGTTTAAAATAAAAAGTGCTGAAAATAACATTTTTGTATATATAGCACTTTGTCTTTTACCCTTTTAGAGGTATTTACGTAGTAATAATATCTCTGGGTGTTTACAATTTAGTGGCTTTTCTGGTTATGATACCAAGTTATTTTCTGGAGTGGTTGAAATGATTCCCAGCTCAACCAACAGTTGATTAACATATCTCAATAAATGATTTTAAATTAAACAAAAAAGAATTGGGGGGAGAGGTAAAATACAAAATTTCTTAAGGTCTTCTGCTTTTTTTCATTGGAATAGTCTTGATTTTTGATCAGCATTAGACATTTGGACAATCTTTGCTTTCTTGGCTACAACAAATCATGTTTATATTGTCATTTTCTTTTAAGTGACTTATCATTCTATTCCCTATTTGTTATTATATGTCATAAATGTCTCTAAAATTCTAGTGTTAACTTTTTTTTCCTTATTGGAGTTATAGTTAAACAAAATAAAGAATATCATACTTGAGTCAGTGTGGTATAGCAGAGAGAGTAGATCAATGGACTAGGAATCAGGAGACAACAGTTCTAGTCCCAGCTCAGCCAATACGTAGCTGGTCGACCTAGGTTCTTTAATTTTTCTGTGTTTCTATTCAATATTTAAATGAAATGAAGGGAAGGTAGAAGACTAAGTGATCTCTAAGACCTCCTCCAGGTCTAATATTCTGTAATATTTGTTGCTAAATGATTGATCATTTTTTCCCTGTCATCTTGCTACCTAATTACATTTAAATGTCAAATTAAAATGATATTCACTTTACTTGGCAAGTCAAATCAGTTTTTGTACTTTTAAAATGATTATATAATTGCTTTTATCCTTTTTTGGACCACACTTTAAATATAGGAATGATAGCCCTGGCCAGGGATGGAATGTGCCTATCCATGCTGGTAAGAATTCATATGCTTAGTGTCTTACCAATTTAACAATAATTTTTTTTAAACTGAAAAGGATGATAAAGGAGAAAATTGCCTAAGTATCTATCAACTACATACCATAGGAAGAAACTATAATGTAGGAACAGTTGCTTTTGAAACAATCAGAAGCCCACAGGAGAAATAAAAGAAAGTAGCCAATAGTGAAACCCAATGTAAAAAAAAATACATGTATATAAATATCCAAAATGTAGGCAGTAAACAAATGAAACAGACACTAATGCAAATCAAACCTTGTGCAATAGATATAATAAATACCATTGAGATTTGGTGGGTTGAGGCTTATAACTGGAATATACCTCTGGATAGGTTACACTTTATTAAAAACAAGCGAGATAGGTAGAAGGGGCTGTGGTGCTATTGTATATGTAGAAAATATATTCATGAGAAAATCCAAGAACCAAAACTGTTGAAATGTGATAGAGAGTATTAGGAAGGGAGAGGCAAAAAAAGATTTTATCATCAGAACATATTATAACTGTACAGTAAGAGGAAATAGTTGAGAAGAAGAGTATTTATAGACTCAACACTTTTTCACTTCTTTTAAAACCTAGGTCATTCTTCTTAGATCCTATAGTACCTATCCCATTCTCTCTGGTCTTTCAATAACTACCAATATTGGCTTAGCAACCACGTCTGCCAATGTTTTCAAGACTCTTGAATGTAGTTCATTTGGGCCTTGTAGCAGAAACTCACCAAGGGCAATGAGGCTTTCTTTCACTATCTCCTTGCTTATTTTAAATTTTGACTCTCTAATGACCATTTTTTTCCTATAATTTCCAGTCCAAACATTGTTTCTCTTTGGATGAGAAAATAGAAACAAAATAAAAGTTAGTTAAAATGTAGAACTATTAATTGGTTGTCATTGGTAGATCTGCGGAGAACAGTGGCCATATCCCATTGATACTTCTCTTTTCTTCCAGTATAACTTGGGGGGAAAAAATCCCTATATTGTCTTTATCTTTCACTGTCATCCATTAATTCAAAACTTTAGTGTCCCTGACAATAACTCTAAAGGATAATACCATGCTATTCAAATGCTATTTGCATTCATTCATCATTACCTGCTCTGAATCTTTTATATGTCTTGAAATTTTATGTTAGATATGACTACTAGGTCTGTTTATTAAATAGTTTTTTTTAAGGAAAAATATTTATAGTAGCTCTTTTTGTGGTGCAAAGAATTGGAAATTGGGGGGATGCACATCAATTAGTAAATGGGCTGGAAAAGTTGTGGTATATGATTGTAATGGGATACTATTGCACTATGTGAAATGATGAGCAGGATGATTTTTACATGAACTGATACAGAGCAAAGTGAGCAGAACCAGGAGAACATTTTACAAAGTAGCAGTAATATTGTATGATGACCAATTGTAAATGACTTAGCTATTCTCAGCAATACAGTGATCCAAGAAAATTCCTAAGGACTCATGATGGAAAATGTTATCCACATCCAGAGAAAGAACTGATGAAGTATGAATGAAGATCAAAACATACTATTTTTTACTTTAATTTATTTGTGGGTTTTTTTTGTCTGTGGTTTCTTTCACAAAATGGCTAATATGGAAATATGTTTCGCATGATTGCACATGTATAACCTATATTAAATTTCTTACTGTCTCAGGGAGGGGGGAGTGGAGAAAGGGAAATATAGAATTTGGAACTCACTTTTTAAAAAGAATGTTAAAATTGTTTTTACATGCAGTTGAGAAAAAATAAAACATTTAAAAATAAAATTTTTTTATTCAATTAACTCCCAGTGTATCCATGAAAGTTTCTTTAGATAATTCCACATTCCTCTTATGTCAGAATTGTTTTTTTTCCTTTGTGTTCCTACCCTTTAAGCTATGTTCCTTTGAGTTTCCTATCTCTTCTTGGTTGGCTTCTCTTGTAGAATATTAGATATTGGGATCCTTTTGATCTTTTCTTCAAATGCTTTCAAATCTGTCTTCCAGAATTCTAACATAGAGTGATCACTCACACACAAGCTTTGTTATTGTGTCAGAATAGTACACAAAATAACATTTCCCTTCACTGTTTTCATTACCTTTTGAAGAATGGAATTATATTTAAGGCTAGCCAAGAAATTTTAGCCTCTCCACTTTGGTCAGGTAGAGAAACCAGTATCATACTTCAATGGCAGGCTGTTTCTGAAATGCCTCATCTATATTTCCTTCTTCTCAGGTGGTCTGTAAAATATTAAAATGTTTTTGTTTCTTTCTACATTGATACTAAGCCTAATTCTCTCCAGTCAGTATATTTCTTCTGGTATCCATCTGGTTCCTGAACATTTTCACAGGAGTGTATCTTTTTAATATCTAATGCTTTTCTGCACTCTCTTTTGCTTGTTGTATTTAGCCTGTATTAGGCACCTGCTTTGTGCTATGTACCATACTGGGTAATTGGATATACATACAAAGACTGAAATAAAACAGTCTCTGCCTTCAGGAAACTTGTACTCTATCAGAGAGCAAATATATCCTCCATAGATGTATTTCACCTCTAAGTTCCATACCAAAAAGTCTCAAAATTAGCTAGGAGGTAAATTTATCAGTTTGCATCAGGAACTTTTGTTCACTGTGCTTGTCACCTAGGCTTTATAAACTTGAATCTCTAAACCAATGGGTTTTAATCCTTGTTCCTTTCTTGGTTTTTGTATCCTGTAAAGTTTTAGACCTCTCTACTACTTTTCTTATTTCTACATAATAATCATGGTCTGTGTCTCTATGTCACCTAGCATGGGAGAAGGACCTTGGCAGTTTTTTACCCTTCCATTTAATGTAAAACCCCTTTTGAAAAACTCTAGTAAAATACTTCTTTTTAACCAGTCCATTCTATCCTAGCACAGAAGTCTATCATTCCTTTAATTTGTGATCCAGAAATCCCATTCTTAATCACTCATATATAGGTAACATCCAAGGAATAGCTGGTGTCTATCATTATTCCCATTTTACAGATAGAAAAGCATACTCATGGGGATGCATTAATGTAAATTTGAATATTCAAATTAAAATGCAGTGCCGTCATCATCTTATAAAGGGAATATTTAGTTATTATGTCTTATAAATGCCTGGTTTAGCACTAGATATTATGTAAAACAAGTTTAAAGGTATCTGCCTACATAGGGTTCATCTGATTATAATATTTGTTATTCAGATTCTTAATTTAAAGTTTTGGGTCCCCTAGTATTTTAAATGAAGAGTTGAAAACTTTGCAATTTTGAATCATCACTTGAATAAATGTACCTTCATTTTAAAAATACCGACATAATGTATGAGACTTTTTAAAAATAAAACCATATGCCAATAAAATATTTTCTTCTCTGATCTTTATAGCCAGATAAGCCTATTCTTGCTCCAGAGCCTCTTGTCATGGATAACTTGGACTCAATAATGGAAAAACTAAATACTTGGAATTTCCCAATCTTTGATTTGGTGGAAAAGATAGGGAAAAAATGCGGCCGAATTCTGAGTCAGGTAAGAATATAATAGCTAGCATTTATATAGTACTTTAAGGTTTGCAAAGCTCTTGGATGTTATCTTACTTGGTCCTCATAACAATTCTGTGAGGTAGGTGCTTTTATTGTTTCCATTTTACAGATGAGGAAATGGAGGTAGAGAATGATTAAGTCACTTGCTCAGGGTCACACAAGTAGTAAGTGTCTGTGATAGAATTCTATGTTAGATTTCCCTAACCCCAAGTCCTCCCACCTAGCTGCCTCATTTGTAGATATGGGTTTATGCTCATCTCTCAAAATATGCAGTACCCTAAAGCCATGAAAGCTTATAAAATAACTTTTGTTTAAGGAATGGAGATATACATATATATATATATTTGGAGAAGACCCAAATCTCCTCACTCGGCCTTTAACAGATTGCAGTAGATTCTTTCAATGTTATAGGGCATAAAAATAATGAAAATAACCCTATATCTAAGAAGTGTTTACATGGTGCCACTCAAATTGATCTGTGGCAATTTCTCTCATACAACTGAAACCTGAGTTTTCAGGAGTCTTGATTTTGTATAGCAGAACACAGTATGATGGCCTTCCAACATTCCTAGTGTTTCACAACATGCCATAAGAATCCCTATGACCATATGGTCCAATTCAGTCCAACAAACATTTTATATCAGGCCTGTGTACTATGTGCAATGCACTATGTTATCATAATATAACAATTTGTTATTGTTGTGGACCTGGGACTTCAGTTGTGTAGAGAAAATCTAGTGTGGAAAGTGTTGATGAAGACCTGAGTGGGGCACTGAGAGATTAAGTGACCTGTCCTTAGTCACTGCTACTATGTATGTATTAGAATATGCACATACATGCATGTACATCTAGTATGTATGTACTCCATGTAATAGCCAGTATATCAATAAATTCTGCAATTTCCATTATTATGGAATTAACAAAGGAAATTAAAAGTTTAAGTGATTATTATGGGTCTTTTTAAAAATTACAATGTTTTGTGGTTTTCCAAATAATTTTGTTTTCTTTTTATATTTTCTATGAGTAATACAAATTAACTACGACTGCCATGGAATTTTTAAAATGTAACAGAGAAACTGGTATGTGTCTAAAAAGCAAGCAGAAATTGCTTGGAAAATTTAAATGAATTAATGTCTTTATGAATGTTCTCAAGATGTCTTTTCCTTAGCCTTTGAATATTAAACTGAATCATGATCTGATTTAAAAATTAATTTGTAGACTTGGAAGTTTTGTTTGAAAATACCATAAAAACACTTAAGAACATTTTAATCTATCAAATCACATGTTTTTTTATATTGACAATAATTACAATAGGGTTTTATAGTTTTCTATATCTTTCAATTAATTGTGTAATGGTAAAGGTAAGACCTACTGTGGAATATCATATTATGAAGGCCCTCTTATTCTGGAATAATATTTTCATAAAGCATACCTTTGATATATGTGTAGATAATTATCAGAAAAATTTAATATAGATGAGAAACTAAATATGCAGGTTTGTAGCATTGAAGTTTCCCAGTCATTTTTTAGTGATTAAAAAAGTCTGAGATTTTTTCAATGCCTTTTGACATTTTTATCTCCCTTCAAATTCCTTGTGAATCACAGTCCTCACAGTTGTTACTTTAGTAAATCTTCTCTATGTACAGAGTCTACAATCCAATCACTTTTTATATTTTGTTCTCAGTAATGTCATTTATTTCCTTCTCTATAAGCATATCTGAGAGTAGGACATTAAAATCAAAATTTGATGGCTCCACCATCCTTGAAAATGATAAAATGCTCATCTAGAACTTATAACCTTTCCATCTTTCTCTTGTTCGATGTCCTACTTCAGGTTTATACCTAAGTGTTCTCAGGATTATTTTGCTTAGTTGAGTCTTTTGCCAGGCTTTCTTTAATATGGTTTTATCCTTTACCACTTCTTTCTGTTTCATAAGGTCATATTGTTCATAATATTCCACCATCTTTCTCTATAAGATGTTTTTTACTGTAAATTTTATGCAAAACTTAAATTTAAATCAGTTTCCCTTTATTGCCATAGCTCTCTTCTTGGTTAAGAGTCACAGTAATTGCTGAATAATGCAGTTTGTAGGCTTTTTTGACCTGTATGTCATGGCATTTAATTCACATTAAAATTGTTTTCTTTGTCCTTTCTTCCATCAATATCCCATTTTTGTATCAATAATTTGCCTAAATAACTGAAGCTGGAGTTGTTTTAATTGGATGAAATATCTATTCCTAACCTTTATTCTTCTAGCTTTGTATCAAACATGATCCTTGCTCTGATGAATCAGTGATCTAAATGTATCTAGACAGCTTCTTCAGGAATGCTTCCCTCATCAGCAATAAATTACTTCCTATCTATTAAAATACAATTAATTTTATTTTTCTGTTGTTATTTAATGCTTGTCATTCCTGCCTCCCTCAGTTCTTTTCTTTTTTAAAGAAAATAGTCATGATATATAAAGATAAGGTTTCTGCAGAGTCTACAAATCTCTAGCTTCTCGTCCCTTACTCCTGATATAATTTTCTGAACTAAAATTTTGCCTTGTTTATATACTCTCATCTTTGTATTGAAGTAACTCAGTTTTAAAATATATATGTATTTAGTTTGGCAAAAGTGATAAAAAAAAGTAATTCTACAGGGGCTTTGGGAATATGGGCACAAGTTTGTGTTTTGGTCGAGCCGTAAATTGGTTCAAATGTTTTCAAAATTATTCTAAAAAGTTACTAAATTCTGCATGCCCTTCAGACCAGTAATATGATGATTAGTCATAGACACTAGAGAGGTCAAAGATAGAGAATATTAATAGCATCATTTGTGTCAAACAAAGATAGATGCCCATAGATTGGAGAATGACTGAACAAATTGTGGCATGTGGATTGATGAAATATTATCACACCCTAAAAATAATGAATATGAAGAAATCAGTACAACTTGAAAAGATTTGGAAGAAATACAGAGAGTAATAGAACCAGGAGGTTCTATTTTACATGATTACCACAATAATGTAAAGTAAAAACAGCATTGAAAGACATCAAAACTCTGATAAATGTGGTGAATTCAGATATCCCAATGGTGAAGAATGCCTTTCTCTGTTTAGAGGAGCAAAAGGAATACAAGTGTGGAATGAGATATTTATTGTCAGATGTGGCCAATATGTTATATTGTTTTACTTAATATTGTGTAGAGAGGGAACATAGTAGAATGAATCACTGGAAAGGATAGACTTTTTTTTTTAAAGAGTACCAATCAAACTTTAAAGAAAGTTGACAAGAACCAACCAAGCAAAATCCTTCTAAGGGAATTTAAGGATGAAGTATGAAAAACAACAACAAATAGATGGAATATGGAAAAGATTTATGAAGATTTTTATAACAAACTCTTTTTGCCATCACTGACAGAGCAGTCACCACATTTGGAATCTAACATCACAATCACCAATGTGCTGCGTGAGAAAGTGGAAATAGTGTTGAAGAATGCAAAGATGGGAGAAGCAGCTGAACTAGACCATGTATACACAGAAGAGGTCCATGCTCTAGAAAACACAATTTTGAGGGCATTGAGGGATCAACTTTCAAGGTAACCAAAAGATGGGAGGATACCAAAAGCTTGGAAAAAAATCTAGAACCACATTATTTACCAAAAAGAAGCCTAATGAGAGAATATCAATGATTGTTGACCTATATATCTTCTTTCTCATCTCTCCATAAATTTTATAAGAATAATATACATACATCAAGGACATTTTTGATGTACATTTAAGATGATGTGTTTCCACAAATGATACTCTATTTCAGATTACATCTTTGCTATTACATTCTTGACTTGAAAGGTGCAGAGGACATGTAATTGAATTGTGAGTTTTCTTTCTTGAATATAAAGAAGCATTTTATATGGTAGAAGATGCTGACTTACAGCTTGCCCTGTAGAATGGCATCTCTCATGCACATATCAAAATCATTAAGTTTTGTTCAAAGATAAAATATAAGAAAATTTTGTTCAATCTTGTTATTAATAATAAAGACATATATTGATGTCCAGTATAGGATACAAATTGGACAGTTTCCTTATAAATGGTGAAGTCATCCAGAAGCTCCTGTTTATGGACGGTATTGTGCTGAGTTCCTCAAGCTCTGGAATGTTGCAGAGGCTCCTAACTGAGATCCACAATTACACAAAGAGTTCAACCTAACTATCTACGAAAGAAAAACTGAAAGAATGAAGAAGGTCTGTTAACCACATTATGGTATGAAATCTGATGAATAACTCATAGAGCTATTCCATTTGTGTGTGTATATGCATGAATACATATACATGCTGCCTCAACCAGATGCCATGAATGGACACTAAGCAGGATGAGAACAATTTATTGCTTTTGGGAAGTTGTGACATGCTTTTAATGATACCAAACTTTTCCCTGAAAGAGAGGTCTCTCTTTTTTAATAATAAAAATATTCATATGATACTGGAAATTGCAGAACACTATACTATAATCTCCAAGAATTAAAGGGCAAGATCACCCAAATGTCAGTGAAGAGACATGTGGTAGATGTAAAAAGTTTGCAATGTATCACTAAGGAAAGATTTTACAGAAGTGGTTTAAAGATTATCAGAGAGATATGTGAGCAAAAATAAGATGAACAGTTATGTGAGAAGATGAGGAGAATAGTACATGGTTGCTTCTCATGCTTTATTGGCATCTTCACATGTCAAGACATCTTGAAACAATCTTTACCTCAACACTGGATGAACTCTTTTTGGAATATTTATAGGACTACATTGGTAAGAATTATCCAGGATGAGAAAGCACGAAGGGGTTGCAATCCTCATTGTTGGAGTATCATCATCATAAAGAACATAATCCATCAAAATGTCAAAGTCATCATAGAGAATAAAAAGTTGTGAAAAAATAATTAATAAATGTTATTGGGAAATTGGTTAGTAAGTCAGTGCAAAATGGATTCAGATGCAAATTTCACATCTCAATACAATTCAGGTAGATGATAGACTTAAGAATTGTTCCCCATACATGACATCCAACTCCCAAATTCTCTACCTTTGCAAAATCTTTTTTAGAATCAATGGATGAGCTACGCCATTTGAATGAATGCCTACATCAATAAGATCATAAATACATTTGTGAGTACAGTAAATAGAGATTAAGAGCAATTGTTATGACAAAACAGCTACTAAGTGATCTTGAAGCATTATCATAATGGTTATGTTCTGCCAATCTCCAATATGTACAGTTCTTTCCTTACTTGCCCTTGCCTTTTCTTTTTCCTTTCCCTACTTTTCTTTTTTCTTCAAAATTTCTTCTTTTTTCATCATTTTCTCTTTTGTCTATATATAGCGATGAGAAATATTAGTATTAAGTGGTGGTGCTCACTACTAAAGAGTTGATTGATGAAGAATTAGGTGATAGGATAAAGAAAACATTTAGAGAAGATCAGAAGGGGAGAAAGATCCTATATCTAGTTTAGTGCCCATAATAGACACAAATGTTTGAGGGAATAAATTAATAATATGTAAAAGAACAATTATTTAAAACTTGCTTATTAAAATGAGACCGGAATAAATATCTATATATTTGTTTATGCATTCTCCACTTCCCTGATTAACTTCCTCCTTTCTATTTCCATGTTGAATTCATCCTTCAAGACAAAACAGGATTTTTCAAGCCTCAGATATATTCTGTCATAAATTGATCTACTCTAATTCTTTTTAGCCATTAAGTTATTTTAAATTCAATATATAGGATGAATATTGATTCCACCCCCCCAATACATACACTTGTAATATTAGAAAGAGGAACATCCTACTTGTAGCATATAAATGGAGTGCATATGCATTAAACATTATAGGGCTCCTAATGCACAACACAAATTAAGAGTATCAAGGATGACCCAATTTAAGGGAAGCCCATGTATAGCAATTATTGAGAAGAGGTTGCATGAGAAAGTAGATAGAGACTAATTCTGTAGAGCCAATGTAACTTATGTAAAAAGATATACCTATGTATATCTAAGCCTTAATTAGTGGTTGTATTGTCAAATTCTCATTATTTAAAGTTATAATTATGTAAAATATAGAAATTGGTTCCTACTAATGGAAATATGTAGTGTAAAAGGATCACTTCAAGAGGATTCATTATTTGTACTAATATGTGCCCTAGCTGGATATACTAAGTACTGGAAGAACTCCCAGCTTGTGACCATTGTAAATTGTAGCCAAACTACTTCAGACTAAAACAGCAACACTGAGTTCCAGTACCTGGGGTTGATGTCAAAAGTGTCTTCCAGATTCCACAGCTCAAAGAACTTCCTCAGCTCTGAACTCTGTATGAAGCTTTTTCTTTTTTAGTTTATTTGCCTGAAGGGTTTCTTTGGTAAGTCTTCTAGAGTATGATTAAAGGATCTGTTGTTTTTGGCAATACAATTAAGAGCCCTTCTCTGTCTCTCACACTTCAGTTTGCACTCTTAAAGGCATAGCATCTTCTGCCTCTTTTAGAGAGTCAAAGACTACATCTTACATCTCAATAAAGGTGTAGATTTTTTCCATTGGAACTCATATTTGTCAGACACATGGCTATGCATAAGAATACAAAGGAATAAGCAGAAATCACTTTTGGCTAGACATGTCCATGAAGGGCAGAACCCTTTCTTTCCTTTTTGTTGCTACATTTTCTAAATGAATCAGGAAGTAGGATGAGACCAGTAGCCTCCCTGCCTCAACCCCATCTAAGAGAGTTGCAGTATGAAGCAAGGAAAAAAAAATCACACAGCCTGAAGGTAATCCTGGCAGTTAACCCTCACCAACATGGTAGCCCAATCCTGATGATTTCTGGCTAGCCCATTAATTCCAATAACCACCATCCTGCAATAGCAACTCACAAGTGTCATAGGGAAAAAGAACAGGCCTGGATCCTGCCTACCACCCATCCTCTGCAAATAATAAAAGTAGACTCTTCTTGATTTTTTTCCTCAGAAGTATTAATGCCAAATGCATGCACACGCACGCACACACACACACACACACACACACACACAGCACTCATCAGTTTGATGGATCCTGGGAGAATCTATTATGTCATTTCTGTATTGTGATATTTCTATTGCATTGTTTACTGAACAGTGGTCTGGAAGCCAAAGGATTACAAAAATATTAAATACCTTATTCATTATAGTTGCATTGTACAAAGTCCAGGGTCACAAGACGAAAATTACTTTTATATGGTTCCTCTGATGAAGAAGCACGTTTACTCACCTCTTGACAGAGAGGCAATGCTATAAGGTGCAGATTGACATATCTATATCTATCTATCTATCTATCTATCTATCTATCTATCTATCTATCTATATTTTTCAGACACAATCAATATGAGAAAATGCATATTTGTTGCAATTGTTTTATTGGTGGGGCAGAGAGTAGTAAGAAGAGCAAAGTTGCTGATAGGATTGCCAAAAAAAAGAAAAAAGAAAAAAAAGAAAAGAGGGTCATTTGAAACATTTTTAAAAACTATTTTCTATTTTAAACATTTTTCTTTTTAAATTTTGAGTTTCAAATTCTCTACCTACATCCCCCACCCAATGATAAGGCAAGCAACATATCAATTATACAAGTGAAATCATGCAAAACATTTTTACACTAGCCATATTTTTTAAAAGCGAAGAAAGTGAGATTATCAATTTGTACTCAGAGTTCATCAGTTCTCTCTCTCTGGAGCTGAACAGCATTTTTTTCACCATGAATCCTTTGGAGTTGTCTTAGATCATTGTATTGATAAGAATAGCCAAGTCTTTCATAGTTGATCATCATTATAACATTGTTGTTCTATGCACAATGGTCTCCCAATTCTTTTCACTTCACTTTACATCAGTTTGTATAGGTCTTGACTATTCCTATCATAATTGCTTAAAGCACAATAATACACCATCACAATTATATGCCATAAATTATTCAGTCATCCCCCAATTGATGAGTTTTCCCTCAATTTGTAATTCTTTGCCACCAGATAAAGAGCTTTTTGTATTCTTTGTACATACAAGCCCTTTTCCTTTTTCTTTGACCTCTTTGGGAGACCTACTAGTGGTATTGCTGGATCAAGTGGCATGCACAGTTTTATAGCCCTTGGGCATAGTTCCAAATTGTTCTCCAGAATTATTGGACCAGCTCACAACTCCACCAACAGTTCATTAATGTTTACCTATTTTTCCCTTCTCCCCTTCAACATTTATCATTTCTGATTGGTCTAAGGTGGTACTTTTGAGTTGTTTTAATGCACATTCTGTAATTAGCAGTGATTTAGAACATTTTTTCACAAGACTATAGATAGCCCTGATTTCTTTTCCTGGAAATTGATTGTTCAGATCCTTTGACCATTAACCAATTAAGGAATTTGCTTTCATTTTTATGAACTTCACTCAGTTCTACACTTAGATTATATTTGACAAATTAAGCCTTTATGAGAGGAACTTCTGATAACTTTTTTTTTTGCATGTTACTTCATTGTCTATGGTACCTTTTAACACAGTTTAGTGTCCCTGCTTATCAGTTTTAATTAGGTCCATTTTTTTTTGCTTTTGATTTGTCTAAGATCATGATTGCTACCCTTGCCTTTTTTACTTTAGCTTAAGAATAATAGATTCTGCTCCAGCCCTTTAGCTCTATCTATGTATTTCTATTTCATGTGTCTTTTGTAAACAACATATTGTTTGAATCTGGTTTCTGAGTCATTCTTATGTCCACTTCTTTTCCTGTTCACATTCACAGTTATGATTGTTATGTATTTCCTTCCATCCTATTTTCTTCTGTTTATCTTTCTTGCTCTTTTTTAATCCTGTTCCTCCCCAAAAATTTGTTTTGCTTCTGAACACTGCCTCCTTTAATTTGCTCTCCCTTTTATGACCCTCTCCCACATTTATTATCCCTTTTCCCTCCTATTTTTCTTTCAGATAAGATATATTTCTATGCCTAACCCAATGTGTTTATGTATTCTTTCCTCTGAACCAATTCTGATAATATTGAGATTTAAGCATTCCCCACCCTTCCGTTGTGAAAGTTCTTTTATGTGAGAAAATTTTCCCCATTTAACTTCTCCCTTCTCCCTTCTTCCTTTTCCCAGTACATCATCTTTCTCACCCCTTCATTTCTTTTTTTTAGATCATTCTAATATAGTGAACTCTGCCCTTTCTCTACGTAAACTTCTTGTCACTTCCATATTAATGGTAACATTCTTCTGAGTTGAATGTATCATCTTCCCATATAGGAATGTAAACAATTTACCTTTATTGAGTTCTTTTTGATTGTTTTTTTTTGTGTTTACCTTTTTATGCTTCTCTTGAGTCTTGTGTTTGAATGTCTATTTATTCAGCTCTATTTTCATCAGGGATGCTTGAAAGTCTTCTATTTCATTAAATGTATGTATTTCCTCCTGAAGAATTATATTCAATTTTGCTGGGTAGTTTATTCTTGGTTATAATCCTAGCTCCTTTTCTTTCTGAAATATTATATCCCAAGCCTCCCATTCTTTTAATGCAGAAACTACTAAATCTTGTGTTATCCTGACTGTGGTTCCACAGTATTTGATTTGTTTCCTGGCTGCTTGAAGTATTTTCTTTTAGACCCAGGAGTTCTGGAATTTGGCTATAATATACCTGAGAGTTTTCATTATGGAATCTCTTTCAGGAGGTGAGCAGTGAATTCTTTCAATTTCCATTTTACCCTGTGGATCTATTACATCAGAACAGTTTTCCTTGACAATTTCTTGACATATGAATGTGTAGGCTCTTTTTTTAAAATCATGGCTTTCAGGTAGTCCAGTAATTCTTAAACTATTTCTCCTTGATCTATTTCTGTCAGTAGTTTTTTCCAGTGAAACATCTCACATTTTCTTCTATTTTTCCATTTTTTGACTTTGTTTTATTGTTTCTTAATGTCTCATGGAGTCATTAGTTTCCAATTGCCCAATTTTAATTTTAGAGAATTATTATCTTCAGTGAGATTGTGTGCCTCTTTCCATTTGACCAATTCTGCTATTTATTTAAGGAGTTCTTTTCTTCAGTGAATTTTTGTGCCTCCTTTACTGTTAGGTCAGTTCTGTTTTCTGAAGTGTTATTTTCTTTAAATGTTTTTTTTTTGTGTCCCTCTTTTAGCATGACGTGTTTTGTAGCTCTTTTCTCATTGTTGTCTTCTTTGAGTTTGTTTTGGTCTTCTCTGTCATCATAGGAGCTTTTTATAGTCTAATTCTTTTTGTTTGCTTGTTTTTTCTGTCGTATTTCTTGACTTTGAATTTTATGTTAAAATTGGACTCTCTTCATCTGTGGAAGGCTCTGTCTCAAGATTTAGGTTATTTTTTGCTGCTGTTTTCAGAGCTCTTTCTGGGGAGTCTGAAAATTTTTAATGCTTCTGAGGTGGTATGATTCTTGGAGAGGTGTAGTCACTGTTTTCTTGGTCTGGTGCTCTGTCTTTATGGCCAGAAGCCTTGCAGACATAAGCACTAGTACTCTACTTTGCCTTAGAGCTGTGACCAGAGTTCCCTGCTCCATTGTAACCAACTAATACCTCTCCTCTCTACTCTAGAACTATGAGCCATAACTATGTATGAGCAATAGAATTGCCAGTCAGCACCAGCTGTACCCAGTACCTGCAAAGGGTCTCCTATATTCTCTTTCTGACCACTTATCCAACCCCTTTATCACCTCTAAGATGAGACCTCCTGAAATAAATTCTGCTGCTGCTGTGGCTGCTGTTACCTCTTCTACATGTGCAGACTCAGGACCCTGATGTCATAGACTTTTCCTGCCAACCTCATAAGTTTTCTTAGACTGGGACAATGTCTTAACCTGACCTTTTGTTGGCTCTGTCACTCCAAAATTTGATTTGAAGTGTTATTTTAACATTTTGGAGAGGAATGTTGGAAGAATTCAGCTGGGTGGGTGCCCCTATTCTTCCATATTGGTTCCCTACCTTCTTGCCATAAATATGAAACATTTTTTTTAAAGCACAAAAGAGAACAGAAGGAAGAGTAGAAGAAAACAATGACAAGCATGTGGGAAAACTTTTAAAATCAATTGCTAAATATATTACATATTTAAATGGAAAAGTAAGCTATTTGTTATAGGGACTTGCAGTTGCATGTACAATTCTTTTTTCTACTTTGTATATGGAAATGACTATTCTTTTGGTGTTTGTTAAGTTCTGGAATATTAAAAATGTATTTATACAAATGATCTCTGCATTCAAGATAATAGTTTACTCAAGGGAGAAGAATATATAGTTTTACACAAATAAATATGGTACAAAATAGAATATGATAGGAGTAAAGGAGAAATCCAGACACATTGCCTTACAAAAATAAGGTAAAAGAAAATACTGGGAATGTCAGGGAAGGGTTCCTAAAGGATTTAAATCCTAAATGGAATCATGTAGGAAGAGAAAGATTTCAACTAGTTACATTAAGAAGGAAGTACATTGAAGGCACAGATGATGGCTTGTAAGACTCATAAAAGCAAGAAGGTGCATGATGAGATCAGGGAAAAGTAAAATAATCCAGGATAACAAGAGAGAGACTGGAACCAGATTGTGGAAACCATTAAATATAAGACCAAAGATTTTGTATTTTATCCTATAAGTAATGGAAAGCCATTAATTTTTTATAGTGAAGTGGCATATTCAAGACCTGTGTTGGGGGGTGAGTATTTCGATAGTTGTGTATTGAATGGGCTGGAACTTCAAGTGGGGGGCGAAGGAAAGTAGTTGAGGAGGTAGAATCTAAAACATGGACTCTAATTGGATGTGGAGGGTGAAAAAAGAGGGGAACATCAAAAATGGTTCCAAGATTTCAATGCTGAACTAGAAGGATGAGGCTACCAATAAAAAATAGGGACATTTGGTAGAAAGGAAAAGGTGTTTTTTTTTGGGGGGGGAATGGAGGAAGATGATGAGTTCTGTTTCAGAGATTTTAAGTTTGAGATGTTAGAATGTAAAGATGGAACTTTACAAAATCAGTTTTTGATCCACAATTGAATATATTTGTGTGTGTGTGTGTGTGTGTGTGGTTGTTTTTTTTTTTTTTTTCAGTTTTGTCTGACTCGTCATGACCCCATTTTGGGTTTTCTTGGCAAAGATACTAACTATACACATGTATATACACATATAAACACACTAAAATAACATTATTCAGTAGAAGAGACCTGGTCCTAGGAAGGTAGTTGATGGGGTGGGAATCCTTACTTCCCTCCAGGAAATAAAAGTGGCTTCCCTAGGGCAGAAGCATGTGGGAGGTCCATGTGCCTGTACTTGACTTGAGAGGGAGAACCAGAGAGCAGATTTTTTTTCAAGCTAAAGAAATAGTATCAGAGATACTGAAAGAACTTCTTCAGAGGCTCACAAAATAAGCATACATGTACATCACCACTGGACTTAGGAAAGACACCCCAGCTTTCAAGATTGTCTCATAGGTAAATATGAATTCAGTTCAAGTTAGAGGGTTTGGGTAATCAGGACTCCTAGAGAAAGATTTCCTGACTCAACAATATTTCTTGGGAAAAGAATATTGCCAATATATTTCCTGAATGTGTTCTAGTTGGATGGCAAAGTCAGTTGATTTATCCAGATAGTGAGTCTGCTGGAAAGAGGATTGCCTAATTAGCTTCCTCAAAGCATACTTGCTGTCTGAGGTGAGCCAAAGGAGAATATATGAGCAAAAGAGAGAATGCAGTCTTCCTTAAGGTCCACCCTAGGATTGAAGTTGGTCCATGAGGACCCAGGTTTTTGTGGAAGGGCCCTGGGACATAGGTTAAATAAGGAAAAAATTTTCTCAACAGTCAGAGCTATCCAAAAGTTGAATGGGTTACTTCTGGAGGTAAGAAGTTCCCATCACTAGAAGCCTTTGACCACAGACTGGATTGCTGCATTTGCTGGCATGTTATAGAGGGAATCCTTGGTCAGATAGATACATTTAAGATCCCTCCCTAATTTGAGATGCTATGACTCTGTGAGACAGAAATAGACAATCCATTCCTCTAAATTCACAATGTAGTAGTTTACTATGTCAGCAAATAATGATGCTATATTATTCACTAATGGTGGCCTTTCTATTCTCCCTGAATAGACTGGAAGTTCCTTATATTCAGTGACTGTATTAGACTGCTTTTGAAGCCCATTGGGCTTCAAACAATGCTAGCTAGATAATAGGTATCCAGCAAAAACCCAATTGTTCCCATTAATGGATCTTGTGGTAGCAATGAATTAAGGTATTTGATGAGATATGCCCATTTCCATTTCTAATTTTAGATCTGTGCTACTAGATTATTTTTATAGCATTTTGGATTTCCTTTCTTTAGGTATCATACAGACTTTTTGAAGACATGGGACTCTTTGAAACTTTTAAAATTCCTGTAAGGGAATTTATGAATTATTTTCATGCCTTGGAGAATGGATATCGGGATATTCCTTGTAAGTACATCTAGTTATGGTAGCAGAAAATAAGATTTTTAATTTCCAACTATTAAGTCTAAAACTATGAATAATTAAAGATGATAAAACATGCTAGCTTATTCCTTAGTAATAACAGTATAAGAATATGTAAAGGCTCTGTGATTTCATATGTATGAGGAACTCTAAATGTGGGTATTTTCTCCAAGAACGTCACTTACAAATGCTATGATTTCATAGATTAGACTTAGAAATATATAGATTAGGACCAGTATCAATCAGAGTTTTAGTCTTTCAAAATTGTTTTCTATACAACATTGTTACTACATAAATTGGAACCATTGATTTTGTGATTAACATTTTCTTTTGTAAAATAATTCTAAAAGTTTTATACTTCAGATTATATCTGAGTTAATTTTATAAAAAAGTAAAAATACATAAGGGAGAGAGATAAAAATAAAGGAGGCTGACCAGACTAATCAGTCCATGGCTGGTATATGAGTGGGGTCAAACAAAAAACTGTTGTAGGCATCTTAAAAAATAACAAGTAAGATATTATACTTCTCTTCAATTATTCAAAATCAATTTGTGGAAACAGTATTGCTACATAAAATAACTGAGGATCTGATTTACAAAGTAATATTAAAACACATGCATGTAGTAGAAAACAAGTGCAAAAGGGCTTTTGAAGAACTGTGGTGAATCAGGAATATGGATTATCAGAGAAGGCAGATGAAACATTGCAAAGAGTGGCTATGGCACATATAATACCAATATAGAAATAAGCAAATCAACCTTGATCAAGATGGCAGAGTGAGTTATTGCTTTTCTCTGCTTCCTCACTGCATATCCCCTCAAAGAGCAAGAAATACACCAACTAAAGTGATTAAAATTATAAAAAGAGAAAAAGGTAAAGATAAAGATTTTAAAAGACAAGGCTATTTTTTAAATATAAAAGGAGAGATTTCACAATAGTCTCATGCCTAAGAGAAAACATATAGGGACAAAGAGATCTACCAAGTTTAAAAGAGACTGGAGGAGGGATGGAGAAGTTGTTGAATTTATATTTCATGGGATACAATTTACATTCCCTTACCTGCAAAACATAAATGATGATGTGTAACAGAAAAAAAGTTGCTTGGGTAATGAGTGAAGAGAGCAAAGAATCATGGGAAAGTGGAGATCAACTCCCTCCAAAACTGGGTTTCAGAGGAGTGGGCAAAGTATATTATTATATGTCTTGCCCTACCTGAATTTTGGGAAAAGAGGTAGGGGCAATTTGAGAGGAGGAAGGTAGCAGGAGTTGGGTTCTCTTAGGAAGAGAGAAACTGAACTATATTCTTTTTTTCAATATTTTCCCCAATTATATATAAAAACAATTTTTTTTCACATTTTCAGTTCCAAACTCTCTCCCTCTCCCTGCATTAAGAGGACAAGCAATTTGACATGAGTTACACATGTGTAGTTACACAAAACAAGTTTCCATGTAAGTCATGCTGTGAAAGAAAAAATAGACCAAAAAACCCCAGGAAAAAATAAAGCAAAAGTACCTTCAATAAGCATTCAAGCTCCACCAGTTCTTTCTCTGGAGATGGATAACACCTTTTTACATAAGTCCTCCAGAACTGTCTTGGATAATTGTATTGCTGAGACAATCATCACAATCACAATACATCATCATACAATATTGCCTTTATTGTATATGGTTCTGCTCATTTCACTTTGCATCAGTTCAATTCTTCCCAGATTTTCTGAGAGCATTCTGCTCATCCTTTCTTATATCACATCCTTTTTTATAACATGCCATCACAAATATGCAACAAATTGTTCAGCCATTCCCCAATTGATGAACATCCCCTAAATTTCCAATTCTTTGCACCACTAAAAGACCTGCTTTAAATATTTTTGTACATAGAGGTCCTTTCCCTTTTTTTTAAATTTCTTTGGGACAGTAGTGCTTTGCTTGGTCAAAGGGTTTTATGTGCCCATTGGGCATAGTTTCAAATTGCTGAGCTATATTCTTTTTCTGTTTGCTTGTTTGTTTTAATTTTAATTATTTAAATTTATTTTTAGTTTTCAACATTAACTTCCATAAGAATTTGAGTTTTAAATTATCTTTCCTCCCATTTCTTCCCCCCTCCCTACAAGATGGCATACAATTCGATATAGGCTCTACATACACATTTATATTAAGCATATTTTCCCATTAGTCATAATGCAAAGAACAATTAGAACTAATGGGAGGAACCACAAAAATAAAGCAATAAAACAAAACAACAAAGAAAAAGGAGAGCAAATAGTATGCTTCTATCTGAATTCAGACTCCATAGCTCTTTCCCTGGAATGGAAAACAATTTCATCTTGAGTCTTTTGGAGTTGTCTTAGATTCTTGCATTGTTGTAAAAGCCAAGTCTATCAAAGTCAATCATGCCATAATATGGCTGTTACTGTGTACAGTTTTCTCTTGGTTCTGCTCATTTCACTCTGCATCGGTTCATGTAAGTCTTTCCAAGTTTTTTTGAAGTCTGCCTGCTCATCATATCTTACAGCACAATAGTATTCCATTACATTCAGATACTACAACTTGTTAAGCCATTTCCCAGTTGATGGGCATCCCCTCAATTTCCAGTTCTTTGCCACCACAAAAAGATCTGCTATGAATATTTTTGTACATGTGGGTCCTTTTCCCGCTTTTATGATCCATTTGGATTAGAGAGCTAGAAGTGATATTGCCGGGTCGGAGAGTATTCACAATTTTATAGCCCTTTGGGCATAGTTCCAAATTGCTCTCCAAAATGGTTGAATCATCTCACAACTCCACCAACAATGAACTAGTGCTCCAATTTTCCCACATCTTCAACATTTATCATTTCCCTGTTTTGTCACGTTAGCCAATCTGATAGGTGTAATGTGGTACCTCAGAGTCATTTTGATTTGCATTTCTCTAATCAATAGTGATTTAGAACATTTTTTCATGTGACTATAGGTAGCTTTAATTTCTTCCTCTGAGAACTGCCTGTTCATATTCTTTGACCATTTATCTATTATTATATTTCTTTAATATATATTTTGTTTATTTTTAGTGAGGCAATTGGGGTTAAGTGACTTGCCCAAGGTCACACAGCTAGTGTCAAGTGTTTGGTCTGAGGCCAGATGTGAACTCAGGTCCTCCTGACTTCAGGGCCAGTGCTCTATTCAATGCGCCACCTAGCTGCCCCATTTGACCATTTATCAATCAGGGAATGACTTGTATTCTTATAAATTTGACTTAGTTCACTATATATTTTAGAAATAAGGCCTCTATCAGAGACACTGGTTGTAAAAAATTCTTTTCCAGTTTTCTGCTTCCCTCCTAATCTTGATTGCATTGGCTTTGTTTGTGCAAATACTTTTCAATTTAACATAATCAAAATTATCCATTTTGCATTTCATAATGTTCTGTATCTCTTGTTTGTTTATAAATTCTTCCCTTTTCCATAGATCTGAAAGCAAACTATTCCTTGTTCTTCTAGTTTGCTTATAATATCAGTCTTTGTATCTAAATCGTGTACCCATTTTGACTTTAACTTGGTATAGGGTATAAGATATTGGTCTATGCCCAGTTTCTGCCATACATTTTTCCAGTTTTCCCAGCAGTTTTTGCAAAATAGTGATTTCTTATCCCAGAAGTTGGAGTCTTTGGTTTCATTAAATAGCAGATTAATATAGTCATTGACTGTTGTATCTTTCATACTTAACCTATTCCACTGATCCACCACTCTACTTCTTAGCCAGTACCAGGTAGTTTTGATGATTGCTACTTTATAAGACAATTTAACATCATGTACAGATAGGCCACATTCCCTTGCATTTCTTTTCATTAGTTCCTTTGATATTCTGGACTTTTTGTTCTTCCAGCTGAATTATGTTATTGTTCTTTCCAGTTCTATAAAATAATTTTTGGTAGTTTGATTGTTATGGTACTAAATAAATAAATAAATTTAGTCAGAATTTTCATTTTTATTATATTAGTTCAGCCTACCATGAGCAACTGATATTTTCCCAATTCTTTTGATCTGACTTTATTTGTGTGAAAAGTGTTTTGCAATTTTGTTCATATAGTTCTTGGTTTTGTTTTGGCAGGTAGACTCCCAAAAGTTTTATAGTGTCTACAGTAATTTTACATGGAATTTCTCTTTCTGTCTCACGCTGCTAGGCTTTGTTAGTAATATGTGAAATGTCTATGATTCATGTGGGTTTATTTTATAGCCTGCAATTTTGCTAAATTTATTATTTCAAGTAATTTTTTACTTGATTCCCTAGGAATATCTAAATATACCATCATATCATCTGCAAATTGTGACAATTTTGTTTCTTCTTTGTCTATCCTAATTCCTTCATTTTTTTCTTCTCTAATTGTTACAGCTAACATTTCTAGCACAATATTGAATAACAGTAGTGATAATGAACATCCTTGTTTCACCTCCAATATTATTGCAAATGCTTCTAGCTTATCACCATTGCACATAATGATTGTTGATAGGTTTTGATAGATACTATCTATTTATTCCTATGCTCTCAAGTGTTTTTAATATGAATGGGTGTTGTATTTTGTCAAATGATTTTTCTGCATCTATTGAGATAATAATATGATTTGTCAGTTTTGTTATTCATATGGTCAACTATGCTGAGTTTCCCTAATATTGAACCAGCCCTGCATTCCTGGTATAAATCCTACCTGGTCAAAGTGTATTATTCTTGTGATAAGTTGCTCTTTCTTATGATTCTTGTAATAAATAATCTATTTGATAATATTATATTTAAATTTTTTGCATCTATATTTTTAGGAAAATTGGTCTATAATTTTCTTTCTCTGTTTTAGCTCTTCCTGGTTTAGATATCAGCACTATATTTGTGTCATAAAAAGAATTTGGTAGAACTCCTTCACTTATTTTCCCAAATAGTTTACCTAATATTGGAATGAGTTGTTCTTTAAATGTTTAATATAATTCTCTTGTAAATCCATGTGGCCCTGGATATTTTTTCTTAGGGAGTTTATTGATGGCTTGTTCAATTGCTTTTTTCTGAAACGGGGCTAAGTATTTTATTTCCTCATGTTTTCTGGGCAATTGATAGTTTTGTAAATATTCTTCCATTTCACTAAGATTTTCAAATATATTGGCCTATAGTTGGGCAAAATAGCTCCTAATTATTGTTTTGATTTCCTCTTCATTGGTGGTGAATTCACTCTTTTCTTTTTGATGCTGGTAATTTGGTTTTCTTCTTTGTTTTTTTTTTAAATAAAATTAACCAGAGGTTTATCTATTTTATTGTTTTTTTCATAAAACCAGCTCTTAGTTTTATTTATTAGTTCAATAGTTTTCTTAATTTTACTTTTATTAATCTCTCCTTTTGTTTTCAGAATTTCTAATTTGATATTTAATTGAGGATTTTTAATTTGTTCTTTTTCTAGCTTTTTTAGTTGCACGCTCATTTCATTGATCTCTTCCTTCTCTATTTTATTCATATGAATATTTAGAAATATAAAACTTCTTCTAAGAACTGCTTTCACTGCATCCCATAAGTTTTGGTATGTTGTCTCATTATTGTCATTCTCTTGGATGAAGTCACTGATTGTTTCTTTGATTTATTGTTTGACCCACTCATTCTTTAGGATTAGATGATTTAGTCTCCAATTAATTTTTAGTCTATCTTTCCATGGCCCTTTACTGCATGTAAGTTTTATTACATAGTGATCTGAAAAGGATGCATTTAATATTTCTGCCTTTCTCTGTTGGAATGTGAGGTTTTTATGCCCTAGTACAAGGTCAAATTTTTTTTGTGTGTAGTTGCTATGTATTGCTGAGGAAAAAGTATATTCCTTTTTGTCTCCATTCAGTTTTCTCGAGAGGTCAACCATATTTAATATTTCTAAGATTCTATTGATCTCCTTAATTTGTTTCTTGTTTATTTTGTGGTTAGATTTATCTAGTTCTGAGAGGGGGAGGTTGAGGTCTCCAACTGGTATAGTTTTTCTATTCTTCCTGTATCTCCCTTGACTTCTTTAAGAATTTGGCTACTATACCACTTGGTGAATATGTGTTTAGTAATTGTATTACTTCATTATCTATGGTACCTTTTACCAGGATGTAGTTTCCTTCTTTATTTCTTTTAATTAGATCTAGTTTTGCTTTTGCTTTGTCTGAGATCAGGATTGCTACCTTTTTTTTTTTTAACTTTAGCTGAAGCATAATCTATTTTGCTCCAGCCTTTTACCTTTACTCCGTGTGTATTCCTCTGCTTCAAATGTATTTTTTGTAAACAACATATTGTAGGATTATGATTTTTAATCCACTCTGCTATCAATTTCCAATTCATGGGAGAGTTTATCCCAGTGACATTCACAGTTATGATTACTATCTGTGATTTACTGTCTATCCTATCCTTCCCATTTATGCTTTTTTCTCTCCTTTTTCCTTTCCCTCCTCAGTAGAGTTTTACCTTCAACCACCACCTCCCTCAGTCTGCCTTCCCTTCTATTAGTCCCCTCCCTTTTCTTTTCCCTTTGCCCTTTCTACTTCCAATAGGGTAAGCTAGATTTCTTTACCTAACTGTTTATTCTATTCCCTCTTTGAATCAAATCTGATGAGAGTAAGGTTCAAACAATGCTTATCCCCCTCCATTCTTTCTCTCTACTGTATTTGGGTTTTGTACCTTTTCATGTGATGTAATTTATCCTTGTCTGCCTCCTCCTTCTTCTCCCTGTACAATCCCCTTTTATCACTTAATTAAAATTTTTACCATTACATCAAAGTCAACTTAAACCCACACTTTCTAAGTATGCCCCCTTTTAAATGTCATAATGCCATTATAATTCTAAAAAGTTAAAAGTGTCATCTTCCCTTGTAGGAATGTAAATAGTTTGGCCTTAATAATAATAATAATATGTTGTTGTTTTTTCTTTCCTGTTTACCTTTTTATGCCTCTCTTGAGTCTTGTATTTGAAGGTCAAATTTTCTGTTGGGCTCTGGTCTTTTCATCAGGAAGTTTTGAAAGTCCCCTATTTCATTGAATATCCATCTCCTCCCCTGAAAGATTGTGCTCAGTTTTGCTGGGGAGTTGATCCTTGGTTGTAATCCAAGCTCCTTTGCCTTATAGAATATTATATTCCATGCCCTCTGATCTTTCAGTTTAGAAGCTGTGAGGGCCTGTGTAATCCTGACTGTGGTTCCATGATATTTAAATTGTTTCTTTCTGGCTGCTTGCAGTATTTTCTCTTTGATCTCATAATTTTGGAATTTAGCTACTATATTCCTTGGTGTTTGCAATTTGGGATCTCTTTCAGAAGGTGATTGGTAGATTCTTTCAATAACTAATTTAGCCTCTGGTCCTAGGACCTCAGGGCAGTTTTCTTTGATAATTTCCTAAAGGATGCTGTCTAGGCTCTTTTTTTCATCATGGTTTTCAGTTAGACCAATGGTTTTTTCTTTCCTGGATCTATTTTCCAGGTCAGTTGTTTTACCAATGAGGTATTTTACGCTGAACTATATTCTTAAGCAAATTGGGGTACGTACAACGGGCAAGAGGCAAAATGTTTCATTCAATAGGAGTGGACAACATCTTCTCCAAACTAGGGCTGCACTTTTAATGTAATTATTGCTGGTAGTTCTTCAGTCTCAAAGAGGACTAATGACATCAGGAGGATGATATCTTGCAAGTGAATTGAATTTAAGTGAGGCTAGGCTGTACAAAGGACTCAGCCCCACTGTCTCCTCCAGAGTCATCTCAGTCCTGTGGCAAAACATTAAGTTAAGATGACTGGAGAAAACCCTGGATGCAGTGGAAGACCTTGGCCTTTTTAAGCTAAGGTCCTTCCCAGGTTTCAGTTTGTCAGAGGCAACACCCATTCAGTGATATAAGACTAGGTAAGAATTGAGGCAAAAGATGCCCTAGTTTGCCTACTCAAAAGAATCACTCTCAGAAGGGAAGATCCTAAGAAAGGTAGAGGTGAAAAGGGACTCCATCCCAGGTTTAGGAAATAGCCTATTGCATAAGAAGCATTAAGACATTAATAACTGCATTCTGTCCTAGGAGAAAAGGTTAGAGTGAGTCTAACTCCATGGGATATCTAGTGTGAAAGGTGGGTGGAGGATGTGAAGATATAGTTAGGATATTCTAGCCTCAAGATGGGCTTATGGTGAAATCAGAAAATTGAACTAAAACCAGTTCTTGTGATATAACGCAAGGTGACTTCTGCCTCACTCCACCATCTATAATAAATTGGGAAAATCATATAGAAAGAACCCTCAAATTAAATTCAAGTCTTCACCTTGCCATTTACTAATCATTGATCTGAACAGGTTGCCTACAGTAGTTTCTTGGCCTTAGTTTTTATTTTTATAAGTGGAGATAATAATGTACTATCCACTTCACTGGGTTATCGTGAGGATCAGATGAAGTCACATATACAAAATGTTGTGCAGACCTTCAAACTTGAAATGACAAACATTATTAATAATATTTATTGATGACACTGATTATTAAAGATTAATAACTAAGCATAGGTTAGTTTTCAGGTGTTTCTACTGTGATAGTTACAGTGTAGCTTGGGATGGGAGATATCATAAGTAGATTTTGATAGGGAAATTGAGTGAAAAAAATCAATTTTGGCCTGGAAAAGTGACTAAATAGTACAAATTCATGTGGGGCATATCAAAGTAAGGAATCCTGGATAGACTCAGAGAGTCTTTAAGTTTTTTCTATTAAAATAAGTAAACAAAATAAAAACCTTAAGCAAACAATAATCTTAAATGTGTATGTAAATCCCCTGTCTCATTGTACTTAATTTGGAGTACTCTTCAGGAGGAGCCTTCCATGCCCCCAAAGTAATGTGTTGACCCTTTGTCCTGAGCATTTGTAAAAAGTGGTGGCCAGGAAAGGGCTTATGAAACTGGGAAAGTCATGTCTTCTTTCAGAGTTTCATTTTTCTCACCTATTAAAATAAAATTAAATAAAGGAAGCTATTGGGCTAGATAATTTCAAAGGGCCCATCTGGTCCTAAATTCTATGGTTTTATGACATAACTGTAGCATTTAATGTATTTTTATATTTTTTTCCTAATCAGTGTTTGCTATAGGAACATGTAAACAAAAAAGAATGAAAATTCTGTTCAGTCATAGTTTCAGATACGGTCCTATATTCATAGATTACTTGTGTACTTTGACTTTTGTCTGTCAATAGACATTTTTATATCTACCCTTATAATAAGTATTGTGGGCACTGGTTATTTTTGTTGCTATGGATGACGTAAAATAATATTCCACTAATCGATGCATTTGACTATTTTGTGTTGGTTGATTTTTAATTGGATTTCAATTATTTATCCAGCAGATGTCACTCTTGGTCCTTGGACAAAAACAGCATTAGGTCAACATAGATTCATTTGTTCTGGTTGCAGATATAATGAGATAAGTGTACCTTTTTGTTTTTCTTTTACAGATCACAACAGAGTGCATGCCACTGATGTTTTACATGCTGTTTGGTATCTTACTACTCAGCCTATTCCAGGCCTCTCCACTGTGATGAATGACCATGGATCAGCAAGTGATTCAGGTATTTGTTCTCTCTTATAAGTAGTTTGCATCTTAGTTGAAAGACTAAGTAAAATTCAAAATTTACTATTGTTTGTGTATTTAAGGACTCTATGTTTGGGTATTAAAAGCCAGATTAGATTGGTGACAAATGCTATCACGTGTGTGTATGTGTGTGTGTGTGTGTGTACTGAATGATGATATTTAAATGATGCCTTTTTAAAATATCTCTTCTCAGATTCTGATAGTGGAATCACACATGGACACATGGGATATGTATTTTCAAAAATGTATTCAGCAGCAGATGATAAATGTGGATGCCTGGCTGGCAATATCCCTGCCCTAGAGTTGATGGCTCTCTATGTGGCTGCAGCCATGCATGATTATGATCACCCAGGAAGGACAAATGCTTTTCTGGTTGCAACTAGTGCACCTCAGGTAAATGTGTGTCTCAAAAGTCGAACAATTACACCATATTAGAGATTCTTTTGAATATTTGTTCGTATAATGTTGCCTATTTGTCTTGGGTACCTGGTTAATATTCACCATAATATTTTCACTGTCTATAGTAATAATATCATATGCTATGATTATACAGAAAAATCATGTTACTTTATATAGCTGGAAGAAATATTATCAATTATCAAATCTTACTGTTTTGTTTTACAGTAGTTAAAATTTGTTTTTCATGTGAATATACTTACTTTCAAATGGAAGTTTCACAGATGAGCACATGCAGCTGTCAGTATTTCATGTTCCTTTTTAGTTATCCAAATCTTTTCCAATGAAGAATAAAAAGTCCAAATCTTAAAGGCATGTGGGATTCTTTTTTAGGTCAACAGTTCTCAAAAGTGCCTTTCAAAGGAGATTATATTGATAAAATAATACATTAAATAGTTAAAGAAAAATTTCCTGAAGCATTAGAACAAGAGGGAAAAGTGGAAATAGAAAAAAATCCACTGATCACCACCTAAAGGATATCCTATGAGGAAAACCTGCAGAAGTATTACAGTCAAATCCTGAAACCCACAGCTCAGGGATGAAACATTACAAGCAACAAGAAAAGAAAAAACAATTTAAATATGGTGGTACCACAATTAGAATCACACAAGACCTAGCATAAAAGACCACAGATCTTAGAACTCTGTGTATTAAAAAACAAAAGAACTGAGGTTCTGGCTGAAAATATCATACCTAGCAAAGCTAAGCATAATCCTGAATGAAAAAAAAAAGGATTTTTAATGAATTGTCAGACTTTCAGAACTTTGTTAAAAAATAAAAACAACCTGAACTTAATAGAAGATTTCATATACAAGAGCCAAGAGAACTATGTGGCACATAACAAAGATTAATTACAAGGGACTCAATAAGAACAGATTGTTTACTCTTTATGTATGTAAAATGTAAAACATATGTCTAAGGTTGTTATTAGTAACTGGATAGTTCATAAGGAAGACTGGGGTAGACCTGAATATCGTATGACTTTATAAAGTAAAACAATTTAGGAATAGCTAAAAATAAGAATTATCATACAAATGAGGTGCCAGAGGAAGAACCAACCTAGAAGAATTAGATGGGGGAGGAGGGCTGTTAGTTCTGGAAACCTACTTTTATTGAGAATGGGTTCAAGAGGGAACAATACATATATATCTAGAAGAATAGAAAAGTCTTCTAAATTCAGAAAGAAATAAAATGCTAAAGGGATAGGGAGAGGGAGAGGATCAGGGAGGGATCTTTAGAGGGGAGAGTGAGGGAATAGGTCAAAGAAGGGTATAAAAGGATACTTAGATTTATGAGAATGGAAAGATAGGGGAAGGATCCTTGGACAGGGCATAGGTTAAGTAATAGGAGGGCAAGGTAGTGGGTAGAAATAGAATAGAAGAGTCAGGAGGGATAGGAAATAAGAGGTATGCACTAACATGAAAACAAAGGAGTAGAATTTGTTAGGGAAAGTAAATGTGCGTGTGTGTATATATATATATATGCATTTATGTACATATATATGTTTATGTTTATGTATATGTATATATATATGTGTATATATATGCATTTATGTACATATATATGTTTATGTATATGTACATATATATGTATATATATATATGTATATTTATATATAAATACATCCACATTCAATTGTAGCTTTCTCTGGCAGAGCAAGGAAGGGATGGGGAAAAAAAAGTAGAAAGCGCACAGCAGAGAACAAAAGAAACCTTACAAGGAATCGAAGAAAAGATAGACAGTTCCCAACACAATGCATAATATTTATTATATAGGCTTTCTTGAAATGGAAATTTATTACTATATATTGTGAATCCTCCCTTATGTTCTGCTGTGCACATGACATGCCTTTTTTATTTTCTTATTTGTATTTGTTTAAATTTTTAAGTTTATAATTTGTTTCTTTTTCTTTTCTCTATTGTGTATCTAAGTTATAGTTTGCAGTTCTTCTATAACATAGTTTTAGGGGATTGCCCAAGACACATAGGGATTAATTGACTTATCTATAATCACATAATTGGTAAATGTTTATAGTGGAATTTGAACCCATGTTTTCCTGCCTCCAAGTACAAAAAATCTATCCATTACACCAAGTTTCTTCTATTATCTCTCTTATGCATTGTAAAATCTATGTTGTCCTTCTGGAACGTCCTCACTCCGAATAACTTCCTTCAAAATTAATTATATGGAAATTGTATGTGTGCCTCTGTACATATACATGTCTACATGGGTTTTATAAATGTGGCTTTTGAGAGAAATTGATACATATCTGTGGAATTTTTTCCTCTGTCGAAAGGAGACTAAGATTCCTGACTTGTGAGCAAAGAAGGGTCTTTCCTTCAATCTCTGAGAAGGGTACTACTCTGGAAATTTATCTGTTGGTCCCCTAAATATTCCTGATCTTATGGGCATAATTTAGATTCAAAACAAAATTCCACTTCCATGGTCCCTCTTATGAGGCAAGGGTTACCCTAAGTTTACATCCACAGATTTAATTTTTTTTTCCTGCCCAATTCCAAATATGAAGAAGTCCATCACAGATAGTGAATAGTGAGTAAGCCATTTATCCAAACAAAGAGAAATTGGAGGTATATAGGTTAGAATATGCCAGAAAAATACACAAAAGTGAATGAGCTCTTTAGAGGCAAGAGAGATATTTGCTCAACCAAGAAAGACACTTGTCTTTCACCAAAAGGGAAAGTTTCTAAGGAAAAAAACTGACAGTTGGGCATTATGATTTTCATGCCTTGATCAGTGCCAAAATATCCTCCACTGGTCTTCCCCTGCCTCCTACCTTGCCTTCCTTCAATGTATCTTTCACATGCCATTAGGTTTCCTTCTGTAAGTGGGTATTTTGCCCTTCACATCTACATCAGTTTCCTATAGCTACTTTTTCTGCTTATTTCTATCATGACTTTCATTCTTATTTTATTGAGTCCTTGTGCAGCCTCATTCACCCCTTAAGTAATTTCTCCTTTCTTCCTCATTGGGATAATTTGTGATTGGTGTTGTCAAATCTGACTTTCAAGTTCATTCATCACTCATGAGATCCCTAGTCATATACGCTTTAGAATCCTGCCTATCTTTTTTCTAAATCTTGAATCTACTTTTCTAAAGTCAAGAGTATGTGTTAGAAAATACTTAATAATTACTTTTTATGTACAATTAACTCTAATTTAGTATAGTCATTTAATTCCAAGATTCCTGATTTTATTTTTTATTATTTTTACCATCAATCTTTCTTTACTGGTCACAATCAGTTCCATCAATTATCATCATTAACATCATCACTCTAGCATATATATAATACACATAAACACACATGTGGATGTGTATGTGTGTGTGTTTGTGTAGTTCTTTGAGATTTGCAAAGCATTTTACCTATATTATCTTATTTGGTACTCACAACAAACCTCACAAGGTAGATATGTTGTTATCCTCATTTTGCAGACAAGGAAACAGAAGCTGAGAGAGGTGCAGTGATTTTCCTAGGGTCATACAGCTACTAAGTGTCTAATTTCAAATTTGAACTCAAGTCTTCTGATTTCAAGTCCAGCATTCTATCCACCCAGCTACACCATTTCCTTTGTGTCAGAATGCAGTCTGAAATATTTCTACTTACCTCTTTACCATCTGAAGCATGAACTTATTAGCAAGGAAAGCTGAAAACTTCTCCGCTTATGCAAGAGAGAAATCTTCATCTGATGCCTGAACAGTTGAAATCTTCTCTCACTGAATTTTAAAATGTCTTCTAGTTATATTCTGCCATTCTATAAAAGGCAGTAGGGTGTTATTCTTGAAGAGGACCATGACGTCAGGGAGGTATTGCCATGACATGCAAGTAAATTGGATTTAAGTGAGGGAGGGCTTTGCAAAGTCACCAGCCTTACTTTCTCCTTTTTAAGCCTGTGGATCCTATGGTAAGGTATAGATCAGGAGGACTGGAGATGGCCCTGGATTCAGAGGGAGACCTTGGCTTTTTTAAGTTAAGGGGTCTCAGTTTGACTGAGGCAATGCCTCATTTAGTGATTAAGGCGAGACAGTGAAACAAATTTGCAACCCAAGACAGACTGGATGGTTGATTGGAAAGGTATGTTGTACCAGGCTGAGAGAAGCACAGTTTGTCATGAGCATGCAGGCAAGCCAGGCCTCAGTGAACCCAGAGGAGGCCTCAGAGGACTGAATTGCCTGCAACAGTGGAGTTTTCAAACTTCTCAACCCATGAGCACCAAAGACAACTTAGAAAGTCAGTGGGAAAAGTATGTGTCTGCAGTGAGAGAGAGAAGCACAGTCCCAACCCTAATCCCTGAGCTTGGCCCGAGGTGGTGGCTGCTTCTGGAGCTTCTGGCCCACAGACTGAGGGAGAATCGAGTGGCTGACCAGAGGGGGATTGCAGGGTTCTCTCTACTGGTGCAGGATTCTCTTGCTTTGGCCATGCTTAGATCTGGGTCACAGTTCTGGGTGGCGATCCTGGGGTAAGGTGGAATGCTGGCCTGGTGGAGCTTGTAGTGAAGAGAGAATCCTCCTCCCAGTTCCAAGGCAGAAAAGTGTGCTTGTGGTCACTCATAGACCACAGCAAAGGCCAGGAAAGGAGTAAACACCTTGCACTTGTACATTCTCCACACTGGAAGCAGACTCTTACCTTAAAAAAGAGTTTAAAACTCAAGTAATCAGCTGGGATCATGAGCAAACCTCTCAAGAAGTGTCAGACCATAGAATCTTTCTTTGGTAACAAAGAAGATCAAAACATACAACCAGAAGAAGACAACAAAGTCAAAGCTCCCACATCCGAAGCCTCCAAGAAAAATATGAATCAATCTCAGGCCATGGAAGAGCTCAAAAAGGATTTTGAGAAACAAGTAAGAGAAGTAGAGGAAAAACTGGGAATAGAAATGAAAATGATGCAAGAAAATCATGAAAAACAAGTCAACAGGTTGCTAAAGGAGACCCCCCCAAAAAAAATACTGAAGAAAATAACACCTTAAAAAATAGCCTAGCCTAAATGGCAAAAGAGATTCAAAAAGTCAATGAAGAAAAGAATGCCCTAAAAAAGCAAAATTGGCCAAATAGAAAAGGAAGTCCAAAAGATTACTGAAGAAAATACTTTCTTAAAAATTAGAATGGAACAGTTGTAAGCTAGTGACTTTATGATAAATCAAGGCACTATAAAACTAATCCAAAAGAATGAAAAAATAGAAAACAATGTGAAATACCTCATTGGAAAAACAATTGACCTGGAAAATAGATCCAGGAGAGACAATTTAAAAATTATTGGACTATCTGAAAACCAAAATCAAAAAAAGAGCCTAGACATCATCTTTCAAGAAATTACCAAGGAAAACTGACCTGATATTTTAGAATCAGAGGGCAAAATAGAAATTGAGAGAATCCACCAATCACCTCCTGAAAGAGACACCTAAAGGAAAACTCCTAGGAATATTGTAGCCAAATTCCAGAGTTGCCGGGTCAAGGAGAAAATATTGCAAGCAGCCAGAAAGAAAAAATTCAAGTATTGTGGAAACATAATCAGGATAACATTTAGGTTTAGCAGCTTCTACCTTAAAGGACCACAGGGCATGGAATATGATATGCCAGAGGGCAAAGGAGAGAGGATTACAACCAAGAATCACCCACCCAGCAAAACTGAGTATAATTCTTCAGGGGGGAAAGTGGTTATTCAGTGAAATAGAGGACTTTCAAGCATTTTTGATGAAAAGACCAGAGCTGAATAGAAAATTTGGCTTTCAAATACAAGACTCAAGTGGAACATGAAGAGTTAAACAGGAAAGAGATATAAGAGATTTATTAAGGTTGAACTGTTTGCATTCCTGCATGGAAAGATGATATTTATAACTCATAAGACCTTTGTCAGTATTAGTGTAGTTGAAGGAAAAAAAATATAGTAGGTATGGATAGATAGATAGATAGATAGATAGATAGATAGATAGATAGATAGATAGATAGATGGCTCAGGGTGAGTTGAAGATGAAGGGGTCATATCTGGAGAATAAAATTAAGGGGTGAGAGAGGATTATACTGGGAGAAGGAGAAAGGAAGAGGTAGAATGGGGTAAATTATCTCACATGGAAAAGACAAGAAAAGGCTTTTACAGTGGAGGGGAAATGGGGGAAGGTGAGAGGGAATGGGTGAATCTTATTCTCATCTTATTTGGCTTAAGGAGGGAATAACATTCAATTGGTTATGGAAACCTCTTACCCTTCAGGAATATTGGGGGGAAAGGGGACAAGAGAAAATAGAAGAAGGGGATAAGAGAAGGGGGTAGAGAGATAGAAGGGAGGGCAGATTAGGGGAATGGGTATACCGAATGTATGCCATCTTGGGGAGGGGGGAAGGATGGATGGGGGGAAAATTTGGAACTCAAAATCTTGTGGAAGTGAATATTGAAAACTAAAAAAAAAATAAATTTTTAAAAAAAGAAAAAGAAATCAATCCAGGAGGGTAAGACCCTCAGGGTTTCTGGAAGTATGTGATAATGTAAAAGAATAACTACAATGACTTCTTCAGTAAACCAATCAGTTCTATGTGGATACCTAATTGGGGTGTGGAAGTGACTAGGTCCTTTTAATATAAGAACTAGGTGCATAAGAAAATCAGAAGACATAAGGAAGTTGCACCTAATGAAAGAATGTCTCTCTCAAGTGCTCTTCACTGAGTGACAGAGGAAATAGTAGTCTCTTATACCATGAATTCAAAGGCAATGAAAATATTGTAAAAGGTAAAGATTTAAGAACTACTATGAAAGCCTTAAGAAAAGCCTCCAAACCAAGACTGCAGATATTTTAAAGTCAGTGACTTTAATGCAAATGTAGACACAGGACAGTAGCAAAAAACATGTTGGAAATTATGACTCAGATTTAAGAAATGAAAGAATGTAAAGATTTATGGACTCCTCAGGAGCCTTATAGTGTTGAGAGTCAAAAGATACAGCAAATAACAAACACTATCACGCAAACAAAGATAAATTCACATAATCCAAATAAATGTGAAGCAACTAGTTTTTATTGTGGAAATCATATTAAATTTGGCTCGCTCTGTGTAGTCATCTAGACAATCAACTAATTAGAACAGAGGTCATAATAAATATGAAATTAGAAGAAAGCCTGAATTTGAGAAGACTGAAAATGGCATCAGTTTCAGCCTGACCTAGTCAAACAAGGATCTGATGCCTAAAAAATGGGAAATGGGAAGTGACATAAATTTTGACCTTGACTATCATCATTTCCTTGTGAAATTGAACTGATTTAAAACAGTTGCCACAACAAGGAAACCATAAGATCTCAGAAATTATGTTGGTCGGAAAGCACTTGATCCTTGCCAAGCTGAAAAAGAGAGAGCAGCCAAGAACAACTCTGGCTTAGAATATAAACTAATTTGTAAAATGTTGTGGTGGAGGATGGCAGAACATAATAAGCATATGACCTTTTAAGATAATGAGTAGTACTGCATGTGAAAACAAGTATTCAGAGCAGAAATAAGCTATAACAACCCAAGAACTTTCATGGGTAAAACTTGAAGGACAATAAATATACATAACACAAAAAAAATTTGTCAACATTTCTACAAAATACTGTTTTCATTATTGACAATGGAGAAATCACTTCATTTGTACCCTAAACCTTCAGGTCCTAAAGTACTACCTGAAGGAGTACAAATGGGGTGGATTTGAGAATTACTGGCCCAAACCATGTACATGTTAAGGAAATTCTTGCTTAGGCAATATAATTTTGAAAGCATTGAAGAATGACTTTTTAAGGTCTCTCAGGGAGGAGAAGGAATAAAAAATAAAAAGCCAAATTGTAGTAATAACTTCAAAAGGCAAACAAGAATATCAGTAATTGTCAAAAGTTGTAGTAAATAGAGCCTTGGACTTGAACTCAGGAAAACTCAGTTTCTAATTGCATCTTAGACACTTAGCTGTTGACCCTGGGAAAGTCTTTTCATGTCTCTTTAGGTTTGATTTTCTTCATATATAAAATGAAGAGGTTGATCTTCATGACTTCTAAGGTTCCCTCCATCTCAATATCTATAATTTTGTTACTCCTTTCTCATATTTATGAAAGTTTAGTGAAAATCATCTGAAGCATATAAAGAATTCAATGTAACCCTCAAATGGATCTGTGATGTCGTTATTTTAGAGTCCCTTCTAAATGACTCAGATTCAGACTTATCCTGTGTCACTCTTGTCCATGTCCTCTTTTAATTCACTACAGAGGGTACACCCATCCTGCTGTGGGCCTTCATCATGTTTTCCCAACATCATTGGGGTAACAATGAAGTAAATTTTCTGCCATTGTGTCATCTCTCATGTTCACCATGAAACCGGCTTTTCTTTGTTTTTTTTTAATAATTCCTTGATGATGCCTTTTATTCCTGTTCTTTGGACTTCCTCATTTATATGTCTCATTCTACCCTTATCCATTCTACCACCTCTCCATTGCCTTCTATATGGTATTAATTTTTAATTCATTGGTGCTTGTTATAGTTCATGTCTCAATGTCATATACTAACACCAGAAGAATGCTGTTATTAAGAAGAAGGTCCTTCATTTTCATGGGAAGGTAGAGTTCATTAAAAGAACTTTGTAGTTTCCCAAAGGCATTCTAGTCCATCCTTTCTCTGATTCTGGGCCCAATTTACCATCCTTCTCTACTATCTGTCTTGTATGTGTACATACTGATAGATATCTATAGGGTGCCCATTTAAGTACATATTGTGATCTGGACAGTAAAAAGTCTTTATCTACTTTGACTTTCTTGTGTGGATTACCAAGCTAAACATATGAATGATTACAGATCTCACATTGGAGACTCTGCATTGTCCCAGGGATTGATGCAATCAGCACATTATCCACAAAGATAAGTATTGTGAGGACTTCACCATACACAGAGAATCTCTCTTCCACATGGACTTAGTGCTAGATCTTCTTGGTTATGGTAGCAATCACTTTTAGTGGGCATAAAATCTCTATTTTGTGACTTGTCCCACGTTTAAAATCATATGGTTACTAAATCAGAGTCTTTCTGTTGTATTTTTAAGGAATAATTTTGATACATGAATGGGAGACACTTTATTTTAACAATATGTAGGGCAGTGTATGGTTGTAGCATATCAAATCGCTTTTTCGTAATCAACAAAGAATGAACACAATGGGATCTTATATTCTCAAAATCTTTCAATTACTTTTGAAGTGGTAAAGATATATTCCATTGTTGAACATCATGAATGAAAGGCTGCTTGTTTCCTACTAATCTCGTTATAGAGAATACCTTTGAATTGTACATAGATGACTGTTCATACAGATTTTTTATAGATAGGTACAAATAGGTAGTTATTGATGCCTTCCCCTTTATATACCAAAAACAAAAGCAGAAGGAATAATAGATTATTGTCCTTACAGCCAGAAAAACCTGGTTTTAAATCTTGCCCATAACACATCAAGGCTGTATGACTATAGACAATTCACTTAACTGCTAAGTGTCTTAGATAATTATTTAATACTTTAAATTTCAGAGAAGGTATCAATTAACCTATACTGGTAGAGAGTATGCTCATCCAGGAATTCCTATATAAATGAAATCACAGGTCTAATCCCTAACCCTATATACTACTTGTAGTAGCTTAAAACTGGAAACAAGTTGAGGAGTCATTTATTATAAAATAGCTGAACAAACTGTATGAATGTAATATTATTGTGCTATAAAATTGATAAAAATAAAAATTCAAAGAAACGTAGCAAAACTTTATGAAATTACTTAGAGGGAGGTAATCAAAGTTAGGAAAAATACATACAGTGGATACAGTATTATAAATGAAGAGAATATTAAAGCAATGTTGAATCCTCAGTACATGGAATGATGAATCTTGGTCCATTAAAAGAGAAAAAAGAGATGGGGGCAGAAAAAATGGTCCAGAATATTGTATGTAGAAAAACTGCTGGGCAATTTTCATACTTTTTTTTTTATTTCAAGGGAGAATTTGTAGGAAATAGGTATAGCCAGACATGACAGTGACATAAAAACAAAACTCATCAATATAATACTTTGAAGCCTAGCCAAAGTTGATCAAAACATTTCACTTCTTCTACACAATGATAATTTTCTTCCCCAGTAGATCCTTCTTGCAACCTGAAGTGTCATGGGATTCTTGAAAGTCTGTTTGGAAAACCAAGTGCTGGGAAAGTTATAGACATAGTCCACAAAAGGGGGCCTAATACCATTTCCCTCCATATTTTACTTGAAATTAAAATTTTACATAGGGAATAGGGATGAAGGAAGGTACTAGGTCAACATTAAGAATTAATAATTTAGTAAGAATTTCATAATAGGCTATTTACTATGTTCTATCAATTATAAACATTTGTTTATGAGAAAACAAACCATTTCTGAAATCACTGTAAATTACATAATTTTAATACCATTCAATAGCCACTTAATATTATTCAACTGAGAACTACACTCTCTAACTCTTTTTTTTTTTGTATTCTAGGCAGTTCTATATAATGACCGTTCAGTTTTAGAGAATCATCATGCAGCTGCTGCGTGGAATCTCTTCATGTCCCAGCCAGAGTATAACTTCTTAGTCAACCTTGACCATGTGGAATTTAAGCATTTCCGTTTCCTTGTCATTGAAGCAATTTTGGCCACTGACCTGAAGAAACATTTTGATTTTGTAGCCAAATTCAATGCCAAGGTAACTAGAATTGTACCAGTCTTCATTTTGTGGTCAGATTGAAAGCTGTCAGAAAAGAAGTACATTTAATTACTAATACCTGTGTGTTGTTTGTGAAAGTAGAGTAATACACAGACATTCCAAATAGAGAAGCTAAGAATAATTGAGATGCTGTAGTACTGACTATGTAAATATTATACTTGACTCCTTACATGAATTGCATTGTGTTCTCTAATTCCATAAGAAATATTTCCATGTGGTTTCCTTTGGCTTACTTGTTTTAATTTGACATTTTAACCTATTTTAAATATCTATTAAAATATTTGCTATTCAAACATGCTCAAAGACCAAAGATAAACTTTGCTGGATCTAATACAAAGGTCCCAAATGTTAACTCAAAAACTTTACATAATTTATCTACTTTCCCTTCTAAAAGTTCTGAATAAAGTGTAACAATTACTTTGAAATAATGCTTGGGGTATTTCAACATAATTCATTAATTAACCATATTTGATCAATTGTTCATTATTTTTTATCCTTTAGATTTTTTCTATTATATTCATAATTGAGCAAACAACTAAAGGTATTTTAAATAATCTGCTTGCACTAATGCCTTGCTTCATTGCTTTAACATGTTATGGAAATGACCATGGATTTTCATATGCAAACCCTCTAAAGCATTGGCTTACAAATGTTACCAAACTGGAAAGTCTTTAAGCATAAGCTTGGAGATGTACTGTCTATATGTGCTCCAAGTACTAATCTTACTAAGTTTAGAGTCTCACTACCAGAATATGGTTACCAGAAAAATTTTTTTTTCCTTTATGGTAGTCAAACACAAAGTTCTCTAGGAAGTTGTGGAGAGAGCCCTCAAATCCATGAAATCAAGGGATCTTTTAGTAAATTTGCTGAGCCATTGCATGATAGAGAATGACTGATCTGCAGATAGAGATGCTCACCATCTGTTGTTCTGTTCTAGAATGTTGTTTAATATTGTTTTACTGAGTCAAAACAAATTTTCTCTTTGTCTCTTATACAGGTGAATGATGATGTTGGCATAGATTGGACTAATGAAAATGATCGTTTATTGGTTTGTCAAATGTGCATAAAGTTGGCTGACATCAATGGACCAGCTAAATGTAAAGAACTTCATTTACAGTGGACAGATGGTATTGTCAATGAGTTTTATGAACAGGTAATCAACCATGATAAATATTGCCATTAGCTACTCTAACATTGAACTTTGGCATTACTTAACAATATGCGATACTTTTGTTAACTGTCCTGACTTCCCTCTTTCACAGTTTCATCTCCTGCATATTAGTAGCATTGACAATTGACAACTGATTATGAAGGACATGTTTTAAGTATTTATAACTCATTTTTCACTGAATATTTCAATACTTTTGGTTCAAAACCAGAAATTTCTAAAGTTCTTTATGTCTTCATAATTATAGATTAATCTGAGGACTTATACAGATGTATTTTCAATGAATCTGACTTCTCTCTTACTTCTTTCTTCTTTTTAGTCCATTTCTATAAGGAGACAGAAATTGCTGTTGGAAACCCATGGAGAGATAGTGTGTTTTTCCTTGTTCTGAGAGTAGAGCAAATCTATTGATTCACTGCTTTCTCAAAAAAAAAAAATTGGAAAAAAATTATAACCCTGACCTCATGTTCTAAATGATAAGGAGTGTTTGGATCAAAGGAAGGAATATCAGAATTATTTTATACATATCTTTCAAAATCAACAAAGTATCTCTCAATTATTTATTCAATAGGCATTTATTAAAGTAAATGCATACTATGTTTTTGGCACTGGGCTACGTG
Organism: Phascolarctos cinereus; assembly: GCF_003287225.1. Classification (NCBI taxonomy): domain Eukaryota; kingdom Metazoa; phylum Chordata; class Mammalia; order Diprotodontia; family Phascolarctidae; genus Phascolarctos; species Phascolarctos cinereus. The sequence goes on along the minus strand of NW_027555514.1, from coordinate 176,848,424 downwards.
CTTGGTATACAAAGACAGTTTGAAAAATCCTCTCTTCTCAAGGGTCTATAGTTTGATAGATCAGTAAGTTCATTGAGGAGATGGAGGGGCTCAGTAGACAGAGCAATAGAGTTAGAGTCAGATGACTTAGGTTAAAATCCTTCCTCAGCCAGTTTTGACATTTTTGGACTTAGACAAGTTCTCTCTGGGTGTCATTTTCCTTATTTGTAAAATGAGTGGGGTAGATTAGATGGCATCTGAGCTCTCTTCAGGCTATAAATCTGTGATCCTGTGATTCTGTGTGAATATCCTCTAGTTATCATCCAAGGTGAATCTACTCCATAGCGTCCCATAAATCTTACCACTGGGAGGCAACCCAAAGTACTAGGGACTTAGTTCTTGCTCTAGCCTATGGTTGCCAATAAAGCATGTGAGCTATCTATGAGTAATACCTCACTTCCTTTTTTACTGGACCACTTTCTTTTTTTAGGCCTACCTTTTGTGATGACCTATTTTATGCCAGTCTTCTTGATTGGTAATGTATTGTACCTTATCCATGTCCACTGTTGCACTTTTACATTATTCTTTAGGTGACCCTCAGTTTTAATTTTACAACTATTGCAGTGTTCCATAACTGAGAGCCATACAGCAGAAGAAGAAATATATTAATGTTGAAAGTCTGGCCTGTGTTTCAAAGAGAAGCTTTGGATTTAAAAAAAAAAGTGAGATGTAATTTCCCAAAGGCAACACATTCTACTTTTCTATTCCTAGTCAATTATTGGCTCAATTGTATGTCCTAAATATGTGTTCTAGTATAGCTACTCTATGGCTTGTCCATCATAGTCCAGACAACAGGCATCCTTCATCCTGTTGAATTTCTGCTGTGAATAATTATGGCTTTAATTCAGGAAGCTCTGATACATTGCAGCACTTGATGTAGTCAGCATGATACCATCCAAAAACTGTCACACATTTGAAAACTGAAAGATCTCATGATCTGCTGTAATGTCCCTTAAATTTGGAACCTGTTCTGGATGTCTTATATGACAGTGGCAAACAGTTTTAACTACAACATGTTTCCCTATTGTGTACCTTGTTTGATAATAATATTGAGTTGGCTAACAAAGTTATCCCTGTTTCTACATATTAAGGAATTTTGTTTGATTTTGACATAAGCCTTAAGGGAACTTTGCTGACAGAAATTCTTAAAGTTGGCATTTTTATTTTGCCACAGCAAATAGTATTTTGTTTTGTTTTTCTACTTAACAACAATAAGCATAATGGGGGTTTGTACTTTTCAATCATATTTGTCATGATAAAGATGTAGAAGATTATTTTTGAAAATCTGCCTGTTCACATTAACATGCATGCTTTTTTTCAATCATTTATTTCTTTCATTTTCATGCAAAACACATTTCTAAATTAGCCATGTCACAAAAAAACAAGAAAAACAAAGGAAACAAGATAATTATACTTCAATTTTCATTCAGAGTTCATCAGTTCTCTCTGTGGAGGTGGATAGCATTTTTTATCATGACCCTTTGAAACTTCTTGGGTCATTATATTGGTCATAGTAGCCAAGTCTTTCACAGTTGATCATCATAACAAAATTGCTATTGCTATACATGATGATCTCGCAGTTGTCTCTTCACTTTGTGTCAGTTTATGTGTTGCCATTTTTTTCTGAAACCTCATCCCTATTAATTTCTGATTGCACAATATTACTCCATTATGCCACAAATTGTTCAGCCATTCCCAAATTAATGAGCGTCTCCTCAATTTTCAAATCTTTACTAGTACAAAAAGATCCACTATAACTATTTTTGTACATATAGGTGATTTTCCTTTTTCTTTGATTTCTTTGAGGTATAGACCTAATGGTGGTACTGCTGGGTCAAAGAGTATGTACAGTTTTCTAGCTTTTTGTGCATAGTTCCAAATTGTTCTGCTGAATAATTAGACAAATTCACAACTCTACCAACAGTTCATTAATGTACCTATTTTCCCTCATCTCCTCTAGCATCTGTCATTTCTGATAGATGTGAGGTGTCACTTCAGAATTGTTTTAATTTTCTTTTTTTCAATCATTAGTGATTTAGAGCATTTGTCATATGACCATAGATAGCTTTGTTTTCTTCTCCTGAAAATGACCTGCTCGTATATTTTTGATCATTTGTCAGCTGGGGAATAGCTCTTATTTTTATAAATTTGACTCAGTTCCCTATATATTTGAGAAATAAACTTTTTAACAGAGAAATTTACTCCTAACATTTTTGATATTACGTCATTGTCTATGGTTCCTTTAAGCAAAATATAGGTTCCCTGCTTATCTCTTTTTTATTATTTCCATTTTTGCTTTTGTCTCAAATCATGACTGCTACCCATGCCTTTTTTACTTCAGCAGAAGCATAAGAGATTCAGCTCCAGTATTTTATTTTAACTCTGTGTGTCTTTCTGTTTCAAGTGTGTCTTTTGCAAACAGCATATTGTTGGATTCTAGTTTCTAACCCATTCTGATATTTGCTTCCATTTTATGGGTGAGTTCATCCTATTAACATTTAGTTATAATTACTGTATTACCCTTCATCCTATTTTCTTTCATTTATTGTGCTCTTTCTCTTTTTATCTTATCCCTTCTCAAAAGTCTGTTGTGCTTCTGATCATTGCCTCCCTTAATCTGTTATCCCTTTTATTATCACCCCTCCTCTTTTCCCATTCTCTTTTATTTCCCCATTTGGTAAAAATAGATTTCTATACCCAACTGAGTGTGTGTGTATATGTGTGTGTGTGTGTATGTGTATTTTTCCCTCCATGAACCAATTCTGATGGGAGTGAGGTTCAAGCATTACCCACCCACCCCCATTTTCCACTCCACTGTAAATATTCTCCCTTGCATGCCTCTATTATGTAAGAAAGTGAGCTTTTATATATCCTTTTCCATTTGGCCAATTCTGCTTTTTGAGGAGCTTTTTCCTCAGTGAATTTTTATACCTCTTTTTCCATTTGGCCTATTCTGCTTATCTTCCCTCTTTTATCATTTGGCAAATTCTGGTTTTTTTTTTAAAGTGTTATTTTCTTCAATATTTTTGTGCCTCTTTTACCAGGCTTTTTAATATATATTTTTTGGGCATCACTCTCATTTCTTTTCCCAGTCTTTCTTCCACCACTCTTATCTTTTTCTTTTAACTCTTGTGGGAATTCTTGTTGGGCTTGGATCCAATTATCATTTTATTTTGAGGCTTTGGTTGTATATGTTTTCACATTCTTTTCTTCTTCTGAGTTCATGTGTTAGTATTCTCTGTTCCAACACAGTAGCTTTTTGTGGTCAGGTTTGACTTGGCATGTCATATTGAAGTTGTGTTATGCTCACCTTGTGTTGGGGAGGCACTGCCTCAAACTTTTTCATGTGCTGTTTTCAGAAGTGGTTCTGGGGGATCTGCAAGTTTTCAGTGCTTTCAAGGTGGTATGATATGGCTGAGGTGTGATCACAGTTCTCCTGGTCTGTACTCTGCTTCCCTGTAGCCACAAGTAATAGCACTCCTCTTGGCCTGAAACTGTGACCAGGTCCCCTGCTCTCCAAGAGTAACAAGTGCTAGTGCTCCTCTCTGCTTTGAAACTGGGGCTAGAGTCTGTGCTCCCTTGTAAATGGTCACCAACACTCTTATTTTTTTGGAACTGTTACCCATAATTGAGTATGGGCAATAGAGTTGCCAATCAGTGACAGCTACACCTAGTGCCAGCAAAGGGTCCCCTGTCATCTGTGTCTGACCAATCATCCTACCCCCTTGCCCTTTCTTGGCTGAGAGCTCTCAAAGCTGCTGCTGTTACAGGTACTATTGCAGCTACCTATAAGACCCACAGATGGTGTTGTTGCCACCCTCTGGCCTAACCTCCACTCTGATGTTACAGACTTCTGCTGACCTCCTAAGTTGTTTTAGGCCAAAACAGAGTCTCACTCTGACCTTTTGTTGGCTCTTCCTCTTTAAAATTTGATTTTAAAGTTATTTGGAGGGTTCCTCTGGGTGCCTGCCTTTAATTCATTATCTTTGCTCCAGTCCTCCTTCACATACCTTCAAAAAGGATGTCCTCCATGTATTTATATTAAAAAAAACCTTTTATTGACATTAAAAAGAGGTTTATACATTAAAAAAAATAATATTCTCTTATTCGTCTTTTATTTTTTAACAATTAGATTTGAGGTTTTTCCTGACCTTTTGAATCCTCCCCTTTGTTAGGCACTTTGAAATATTTCTAAACCCTCAAATTACGTCCCAGTCAAAATGGGCCTCCTTTGTATCTACCAAGATAGTCTAATAGCTCTTTCCATCATTATTTTATTCAATACCTTATCTAGTTCCTAATATAGAATTTTGGGGACCATAGGGTTGAGTCCAGATGTCATTTCTCTGATGTCCATGACAGTGAAAGTGAATTGTTATTTAAAAGGAAAAAAATCTTTACATGTCTTCTCTATTCTTTGTTTTCTGCTTCCCTTTCAGTTTTATCATTAAATTCTCTTACATTGATTTTACTTATTAGAATCTCCTGCCAAGATTTCTTGATAAATTTATTTTTTTCCTCCATGACCTATAATATTTTTGAGACAATACTTCTCATAATATTCCAAAACAGTTTATATGCTAAGCTGTGTTTGTTTTGAAAGCCACATTATTTTGTTTGGCGATGTTATTAAGGTGATTGATTTTCATCAGTTAAACTGTTTAGGAAATAATAATAATCATTTTGTTATCTGTTATTTTATCCTTTACCCATTTTCCACCATCAACAATCCATTTACAAAGGTTAGATTAGTCTTCTATAAACTGTATTCCATAATTCCTTCTCATTTTTATCATTTCTTCCAGTTTGCTATTGATCTTGATCTTTGACCTAACAATGGACTGACTATACACAGACTACACTTTTGGAAATGACTAAAAGATTGGTAACCAGTTTGTAGTCTGTTAAAGTCAATTTCAATTTTTAGGATGCTATTTAATGTTTGCCTTTTTGAGTGTCTCCATTTCTCTTTGCAAAGAAAGTATTTTTCACATACACACATACATAAAACATTTAGCATAGATGTGTATGTATGTATTATATATGTGTATGTTATATAAATGCATATATGTATGTATTGTGGGTATATACATACATCCATACATAAATATGCATGCATGTATGTATAACTTCTTGATAATTTACATGATTTTGATTTTTTAAATTTCTCATTGCTAAACCATTTTCCAACTTGGTTTTGGCCATTTACCCCACGTCCCCTTTTCCACTGAAGTCACCAAGTATTAATTTTTTCCCCCTTTAATTGGAATGATCATATCAAGTTCTTTATACAGCTTCTTTACTTCCTTATCTTCTGCAATAAATATTGGTATATGAACTGAAATTATTTTCACAGTAGTCTTCTTGTTGATTATTATTCTGAGTCCTGAAATATCAAAAGATCGTGTTTTCCCTGAAATTGTTTCTTGTTGCTCCTAGACTATAAATGAAACCAGAATCCAGAAAGAGGTTGCAGCTAAAAATATATTTCATAAGTTTTCCTTGGAGTTGCAAAAGAGTTGGTGGAATTGATTTTTATCATATGTCTGAGAACAATCCTCAAATGAAATTATATGTCTAGAGTTACTAGTACTCATCATTCTTCACCTCTCTGTAGAGTTTTAAACTGTTGATAGTATTCTCCACCCAGATATAGTCCACTTGTTTATTTCCATGACCCTGTTTTTTCCTAATTCTCCTTCCTTCTGTCTGGCAAATTCCTTCCTAATCACATTTGTTGAATCATCATTCATATCTCTCCCCTCACCCCAATCACCCTTGTATGTGAGCATATCAAGATTCTGTCTGGAGATGACTTCTGTTTTCCCCCTGTATATTCTCTCAATGATCTCATCCAATCCCATGGGTTCATCAATTACCTCTAAGTAAACAATTTATATATCTTTATAGCCAGTCCCAGTCTCTTCTTAACTTTAGGCCCACATGAACAACTGGCTATTGGACATTTCCTTCTGAGTTTCCTGTAATCATCTCAAACTTAAAATGTCCCAAATGGAAATTACAGTCTTTCCTTCAAAAGCCATCATTCCTCCTAAGTTCCCTATTTCTGTAGAGAACATCACCCATTCATTCAGGTTTTCAACTTCAACAAATTATCCCTTTCCCTTATTCCCATAACAAATCAATTGTCAACCCCTGTTGCTTCAGCCTCCACAATATAGCTTGCTTGCATCTGCCTCCTCTGCATTAATTAATCTAATTCATAAGTCCACCACTTAATCCATGAACTATTACAATAACCTTTTAATTTATTCCTTGCTTCCCATCTATTCCCTCCCTAATCTAGTTTCAACACAATTATAAAATTCTGAACTTCATTGTTTCAATTCTACTTCACACCTGTATTTCATTCAGAAAAGTTATGCTTTATTCCACTATGATAAAAAATCATTAATATTTACAATTATCAAAGATTAATAGCTAAAATTAAGTACTCTACCATAATGCTTTTGAAAATGGACCAGGTTTAAAAAATAATTTGGGCTGACTTAGATACATAGCTTTAGAATATGATTGAAATATTTCTTACTTATTGACTTGACTTCATTTTAATTGCCGCTTTTCACTGAACTGTTTTCCTGTAGAAGAGTAATGAGGTATTCTAATTTCTAGGGTGATGAAGAGGCCAGCCTTGGGCTTCCCATAAGCCCTTTTATGGACCGTTCTGCTCCTCAGTTGGCAAATCTTCAGGAATCTTTCATCTCTCATATTGTGGGGCCATTGTGCAACAGTTATGACTCTGCAGGACTGATGCCTGGGAAATGGGTGGAAGACAGTGATGAATCAGGAGGAGACACAGATGACCGGGAAGAAGTAGAACCAGCAAATGAAGAGGAAACTTGTGAAAATGTTGAATCTGCAGGTAAGCTAGGCATCTGTCCCCATTTGTATTTTCCCAAAGGCAATTCACAGAACTGGAATCAAAGCATCAGCTTTTCAATTATTAAACATTCTGGCTTAAACATAAGCATCTCTTCTGGGTTTGCTTCCAGATATTCCTCCTCAAACAATGATGGCAGATGAAATTTACAGTGAATTCTAAAGTGTATGTAACATGTTATAATAATAATACTAGAGAGAGAGAAGGGAACAAGCATTGACATAGTGCCACTCTGTGCCAAGGATTTTACAAATATTATCTCATTTGATCCTCACAATGAACCTGGGAGACAGATGATATTATTATGTCCATTTTCATAGTTGAAGAAACTGAGAAAGAATGAGGTTAAATGACTTGCCCTGGGTCACACAGCTATTAAGTGTCTGAGATCAGATTTAAACTCAGATCTTCCTGACTCCAGGCCCACTGTTTATCCACTGCACCACCTAGCTGTCTAGTAATCAGTCAGTTAGTCAATAAACATTTCTTAAGATCTCACCATTTGTCAGGTACTGTGCTAAGTTCTGGGGATACAAAGAATGGCAAAAGATAGTCTGTTCCCTTAAAAATCTCACAATCCAATGGGGAGAAACCACAAAGAAACAAACATGTACAATCAAGCTATATACCAGATAAATAGAAACTGCTTAACAGAGGGAAAGCAGTAAAATTAGGAGGGATTGGGAAAGGCTTCCCAACTTCTTATAATGTCAGTATTCTGTAGATCATAAGCATAAATATGTATTTATAGTAGCTAAGGTAGGTACATGGGTACCTGACACAAAGCAATAAATCTGAAATGCCTTCAGCATCCCACTTTCACATAAATAAACCTGTTCTCTGATTCAGAAAGAAATGCTTTCTTAATACTTTTTATCACTTTGGCTCTGCATCTTTGTACAAAGGTTGTCATCTATATATAAGAGCCTGGGTTTTTTCCCTCAGCGTTTCATATTTCTTAAACATGAAGTTCTGCCTTTTCCGCCTCTAGAAGATAAAGTTTAAAATTTTGGTGAATAAAGAAATAACATTGGGGCCAAAGAAACTTCCATATTCAAATCAACATTCATGAACTGCTTGCTTATGTTCCATGTTCCCTTGTGATATTGCCTTTTTCTTGTTTTTATTCTCTTTCACCAGGAGATAATGACTCCCCCAAGGGTAAGTAAGCATTTATCTGTTCAGTATAAACTGGCATATTTCATACCTCTTCTAGTAGTCAACAGAAAGTATCAGTGAGTGCTGTCCTCTTTTGAGTGAATAACATCATGAGAATACTTTACCTATTCTACCTAAACTCCAAAAGCCAGAAATTCCTATTCTTCCCATCCTTAACTCAGTAAATTATTAGAATTTATTGTCTCTGCACCAGCCTTTTACATGTCCTGTTCCTGTGACAATAGTTCCTTTGTGACCTCATCTTTGCCTCGATACAGAAAATCTCTATGACAATAAATTGCAAGTGAGCTGCTGATCTCTATCTGGGGAGAAGCTCCCAAAACCAGTGAAATCATTTGTGTAGATTCAAGGAGAGGGAACGTCAAGTAGTTCAGAGCACAGGCCTTTGAATCAAAAGACTTGGTTTCAAAATTACAGTAGTCACGTGATGTCTGTCCACAAGTTTCTTCCCTTCTCTTAGCTTTTTCTCTTTTTACATACTTTTCTCCTTTATAAAATGAAGATAATAAATTTTGCAGTATTTGCCTCTTGGAGATATTAAATAAAGTGCTATATAAATGTGAAATTTCCTGGCTCCTAGAATAGTACATCACTAATAGTAGGTGCTTAATAAGCATTTGCTGAAAGGAATTAATGAATTAGTGAAATATAACCTTTCCATTCTCATTGCGTTTCAGAATTTAGTCAAAATTCATTCAGAAAATATGTGCCCTGGCCTGTTTTGGTAATCTGGATTTTTTATAGATACCATAACTATTCCCATTCCTATTAGTGGAGAATGCATTTTTGTAGCAATTTGTTATACCCAGGAAGATTGTTAAAAATGTTTAATGCAACCTAGCCATGTAGAATTCTGGGGCTGGTAGGGATCTTTGAAGGCCATGTAGCTCAACCCCCTTATTTTATAGATAAAGGAACTGAGACCTTGGAAAGGACAATGACTTTGGTAAGGATTCTAAAGTGATTATTGCCCTTTATTTAATTATTTTATTCTTTCTCTTAGTTCAGAATTGGTATTGGCTTTAATTAATAATCATTTGATCTAGTCTGTTATTTGCATTCAAGTACAGTTGCAAACCTCAAATATGCTCTGGTATCTACTGAGGTTTAAAAAATTTGGATGTTTCCCAGGAAACACAGGATTAATACGCTATTCTGAGGAAAGAGAGGCTTTTAAAAATTCTCATAATTAAATCTGAAAGATTCCTGTGGGGGCCTAAGAACTTTCTAATGAAGCACTAAGCTGGGTTTAGGCTTGCAACATTGAAAAGCTCTTTGTTCACAGTTCAGAAGCTTCCAGTACTGAATAATTTAGTCCTTTAGACCACCTGCAGACTTAAATCTGTGCACATTTTTGGGGTACAAACATTCTTGTATATCACCTTATTAAGTAAAATTTACAGAGAGGTCTATTGCTGAAGTTTTACATCAGTAACAAGGAAACCATTCCTTTCTAAATATGCTTCATGGAAAAGAAAAAGAACATTTGAGCTTTGTGTTAATAAATTAATCATCAGAAATCTATTTCCAAAACATTAGTAGCTTAAATTGACATTTTTAGCAGCAGAATGTCTCCTACAGTTATGACTGTATGTGTGTAGGTGGGCCAAATAATTTACTTTTATTCTTTCTTTAACCAGAGAATGATCTGAATTCAGGTATACTATATTGGTTCAGATATTAGCCACCTCTAAGTATAGACTACAGGCTAAACATGAAATCACTTGGAAAAGAAAACACACACAAACACACATACATACATACACACACAGAAATAGCACTAATTACATGCCATACCTATAATATGTGTTACATGCCATAGCTGAGGGGAGGTAAACACTATTCGGGCCAATATGTAATAATAGGGTACTTCATAATATAATAAAATTCATTGAAGAAAAGCATAGGATTTTGATCTGTAAAAGTCTTTAGAGGTCTAACCCAAACCCTTCATTTTACAAATGAGGAAACAGGGCTACCCAGAAAAGGGAAGTAATTTGGAAACTATCTCCTATACAATTCTTTTTTTTTTTCTGTTACCTTCACATATCGATAGTTTCTTAGAAAGATTTAACTGTACTGCCTTTCCTAACTGATTCTGAGTCTTTCCTCCACGAAAAATTTGCCTTGTAAATGATAGAACAATCAAGACATTTGCTCTCAATTGATTGTTTGGTTGATTACTCTCAATTAGTTAGCAATTATTAAACACCGACTATGTACTAGACCAGAGGTGGGGAACCTGCTGCCTCAAGGTCACATGTGGCCATCTAGGCCCCCAAATGGGGCCCTTTGACTGATTTTGATGAATCTTTGTTCTGTGAAGTTTGGATTTAGTAGAGCCACACTTGAGGACCTATAGAGGGCCACATTTGGCCTTGAGGCAGCAGGTTCCCCACCCCTGTGTAACTAGACACTGTGCTAAGCACTGAGGATACACAGAAAGAGAAGGGGGAAAAACGCAGTCCATGCTTTTAAGAAGCACCTCGTGCAAGCAAGTATGTGAGACATATACAGGATAAATTAAAGGTAGCCTCAGGAGGAAGGCACTAAGATTAAGGAGGACTGGGAAAGGCTTCTTGCAGAAGGTAAGACTCTAACTGAAACTTAAAGAAACTTAGGAGGTAGAATTGAGAAGGGGAGAGCATTGCAGACAGAGAGAGAAAGAGTGAGAAGATGGAGTGTTAATGTGTCAGGAGCATCAAGGAAGCCAGTGTCACTGGAGCACAGAGTACATGAAAGGGAATAAGGTATAAGAAAACTGGGAAGGTAGGAAGGGGACAGGTAAGAAGGATATTTCAAAAGCAAACACGGGAGTTCGTATTTGATCCTGAAAGGTAAAAGTGAGTTACTGAAGTTTATTGCATGGGGGATGGGGAGAAACCTATGCTTTAGGAAGATCTGTTTGACATTGTAGTAGATGGTGGACTGGAGGTGGGGAAGACACTTGAGGCAGGCAACTGCTACTATTGTAGTAGTCCGTGCATGAGATGATGAGTTTTGCACTATAGTGGTTATAATGTCAAAGGAAAAAAGGAAGCATTTCTGAGAGATGTTATGAAGATAGAAACAACAGGACTGAATAACTGATTGGATATGGGGCAGGGTTGAGTGTGAGCAATGAAGGATGACACCTAGGTTGTAAGCCCAGGAGATTGAGAGGATGGTGACATTTTGAACAATAGTAAGTAAAGTTAGGAAGGTAGACAGTTTTGGGGAGGGGGTGAGGAAGGAAGGTAATGAGTTCAATTCCAGACATGTTTAGCTTAAGATATCTACAGGACATTCAGTTCAAGATTTTACTAAAACTTAAGAACCCAGATTTCTATTCCTGTAATTCTTATAACTTTCACTGGTTTTCTTTGTTATAGTTTCTTCATTAAATAAGAATTTCTTGTTAATTTTTTGCAGTGGATAAGCCATATGAAATTCTCATATTTAGAATACAGAACCAGGAAACAGTCCAAAAGAGAGGGTTATCTCATATTCAGTGGAGTTTGGATGTGACAGTCATAAATTAAAACGTACCAAAGTAGCTACAGTTAGCATTTGGCTATTAATTACTAGTATTTAAAATATCCTGGCCAATCTGAAATGAATAGCATCTTTGCATAGTTGAAAGCCTAAAAAAGGCACTTGTTAATAGGTTTATGCTATTGGAGTAAAAGATGTAACTGCCTCATTCAGCCACGTTTTAAAGATAACCAGGTTTATTAAACTGAACTTAATTGCATTTCCTAATGGGCACATAGAAATGTCCTCTTTATTATTTCTATACAGAAACTTACAAACCAATGTGCATAAAATATACAAAATTTCAAATATTCACATATTGGAATTTCATAACTAGATCATGGTCCCTAAATATAATGTTCTCTTCTATACCTGGAACATGCAACCCTGAGTTAAGTATGAAAAAACACATATAACCAGACAATACTAAAATCTTGTCAGCAAACTAAATGAAAGATAGAGTGATAATGAATATTATGTTTAATCTTCCCTGAGCCCAAAATTGGTCTTAATATTTTTCAGGACAGCAGACGTTCAAAAGGAGGAAAATCTACTGCCAAATAACTCAGCACCTCCTTCAAAACCATAAAATGTGGAAGAAAGTCATTGAAGATGAGCAACGACTAGGCAGTGGGATGGAAAAGCTAAGTCTAGAAAAATCCACCCTACATCAATCCTCAGAGCAAATCCAGGCAATCCAGGAAGAGGAGGAAGAAAAAGGGAAACCAAAAGGAGAGAACACAGCTACAAATCTGACCCAATGACAATTCACCAAGCATTACTTTAAGCCAGATTGACTTGTGCACAGACTCCTTGCAAGCCAGCACAACATTTAGACACAACACTGTAGAAATGTGGGATAACACACCAATGGCTGTTTCACTTGGAATGTTTTTGTCAGGATTTTGTGTTTTGTTTGTGTTTGTGTTTTTTTTTGTTGTTGTTGTTTCTTCTTTTTTTTCAGTGAGGTACATTGCTTAAACTCATATGCTCAGAGAAGCTTTCTCACTGCAACACTGGCTTCCACAATTTTTTTTTATTTAAGGAAGAAATATATGCATCTGTGTGTATGAACACACACATGCAACACCCAGACACAGACACACATATAATCACACAGAGCCAGAGTTATTGTCTGTACACTTCTGCGACATTCATATAAAATATATAATGGTCACTATTATAGTGCAAGTCATAAAAGGGAATTGTGCTACCTGATACATTTGTGTGTGCAGGTACACGTGTGTGCATGGGGGTAGGAGCTGGGAAAGGGTATGCTAGAGTGTGTGTGTAGGGGAAAGAGAGTGATCGTTGAGAATTTAGTAGATTAGCTATAACATGCGATTCAGCACATGTGAACAAACATAAGGTGCCAGTATTAAGAAAGTTATATCTGTAGTGATGTGGAAGCAGACCCTATAATAGATGTTCTGTTTTGAGAGGCAATAAAATCTCCCCTTGCAGTAGAAGGTGCACTCACTGCTGTCTTCTTGCCAGGGCCATGTCACTGGCAATACTGCTCTTACGCCTTTTAGAGGCATGCTATAACCAACCTCAAACCCATGGGAGCACAGGTGCTTTACATACACTTTAGCCAAATGAACATAGGAAAAATAGTGCGTACAAGCAGTCTGTTTACCAAGGGTTAAGGCAACAGATGAAGACAAAATAGCATTCTTTATTATTTAAGGAAAGACCTGTGATCAAATCATCTAATCAGGTTATTATTCTAGCCAGATGCAGAAGAAGGGGGGGGGGATAGACAGTAGGCTAGAGAATAAATTACATCTTTGCAATTATTCTCCCATGACTTCCATATTTCTTATAAATTTTTAAGCATGTTTTAGGACACAGCTATAAAGAATGAAATGTTTCTAACTGCTTATGTGGTGTTCTTAAATTACAGTGGAAGTTTTATATCTTAGTAACTAATAAAGATTGGCTTATTAGAGGAGCCAGCGAAAACTGCAACTACCCAGCATGAAAGAGTAGCATTACACCTGCTGTGTGATATGGGTTATCTAGCTTCGATTTCCAGGCTTTGGGTACACCAGTGTGTTGTTTTTAACAAAGAAGGAAATTGTATAGAGATTGGGCCTGTTATTGAGGTTTTTTTTTTGTTTTATTGTTGTTGTTGTTTCCACACTTGTTTATGCTGTGAGCCAAACCCCTTTTTAAAATTAGTACTCACTTTCGATATATTTTATTTCATAAAATATTATATTTGTCAATAATTAGTTGTTATGGTGTAAATATGAAGAATTTTTTTGGCCTTGTAGATAGTATACTCTTAAGAAAATAAAAGGGGAAAAGGGACACATTTTTATAAAGTTATTTTTTTATCACCAGTTTTATACATTGTAGCCATCTCCAACCCCAGCGATAAAGTTGTGCATGGTTAGCATAGAGCCCTGTGGCTACACTGGTCTTTGTATTCTGAGTTAGAATCAAAGATGTGAGAAGTTTATGCCAGCTATACTGATATCCATTGAAAATTTGCCAGTAATTTTTGCCCACTAAAAGAATTAGCTTTCCATATTTTCTAAGGTAGAAGATAATTAGGTATTAGTCAACTCATCTAAAAGGTAATTTTTACTAAGTCCCTGTCTCCCTTCGTTTTTTTGTTTATCACATAATGCTTTCTGTGGACCTGCTGACAATGCAAAAAAGAAAATAGAATTTGTTTTCTTATAAATACATTTATTTGTCTCTTCTTTTTCCATTATTCATAGAAGCAAATATTTGCATAAAATACCTTTATTTCTCATAAACAGATCTATTCTCCTCAATCAATGATTTTGCAATGATCTGTAGTGTTTTTGTAAATAGGCAATGAAATAAATAGTAGAAAATACCATTTCTCCACTATTTTCACATTATGAGAGGGGGAATAGAAGAAAACAGATGTGAAGCAAATGTTTATCTAAAGCACTAGAATAGATTTCAAATATTTCAGTATTCTCTTTTTTTAATTATGAACATCTTTACTATTGAAGTGTACTGTTTTGATTCTCCTTGACATGATGGTCAAATGGCTTTATTTTTTTCACAAATTATTCTGAATCCAATATGCTTCTTACAGGGACTTTAAGCATTTGACTGTGTAGGTAGATTTTTTTAATGTGGTTTCCCAGCCATTGCTTCTGATATTCTACTAAAAGTGACTTTTTAGGTGTTTTCTAAACTGAAAATAAAGCCAACAGGTATAGTCTAGGAAAGTAGTACATTGGGTAAATAGACAGGGAGATGGTCTTACCAAAAGTACAAAGCTGCTTCTTAATACAAGTTAGAAATGTCAGATTGCAGATGGCCAAGCAATGGTCTTCATCTTCCAACTTGCCTGTGTACTTAAGAAGTTCATTAATCATGGGAAGGTATTATAAATAGGGATTGTAAATAGTCCTTCCCCAAAATTCATTCTTCAGACCGAAGCAAAGTAATTATATTTAGAAGTTATTCTGAAAGAAAAACAGTTCTTTAACAAAGGAAGAAATTGGTTGGTAAATATAGTATGCACAAATATATCCATGATGGTTTTCATACTAATGCAATTAACTCCAAATTTGGTCCTAGGGATATTGTCTAATATTTTCCTTTGGTGACAAAGTAATATTGATGCGTATTTCCATTTCCCTCAGCTATTTCCTATGGTGCCAGTATATCTATTGCAATTGATTCTGTTTTTATAAGCATCTATTTGTAGGTATAGTTAGACAAACTCAGGTCTTATTAATGAAGGGATTTCTAATCAGTTTAATTAAAAGGCTCATTCTTTATATAAACTCTAAAAAGAGATACAGATAAAGTTGATAATAATTGATTGCTTTAAATTGAATAAAAAAAATCACTTCCAGGGTGCTATTAGGACCTCTTTTCAATCACTATCTACTGTAACTGATCTAGATGAATGAGGACTCTTAGGACCTTCAGAAAGTGGTTTCTACCATGAAACAATTATAAAAATTTCCCAAGACTAGAATTTTAGCTGTAAACAATCTTTTTGTTTATTTTTATAATTAATATGTAAACACGGTTTTGATATGAGTAAAAGATGAAGACATTAGCTTTGTTCAGAAATTTATGTATGTCAGTCTTCATCACATAAGAGCGAGCATCCAACATCAGGCAACAAAAATTGTATACACTTTTGTGAATGAAGATTGTTTGATTCTTGTTATCTTTTACTTGTTGTCCTGGACTTACCTCCCCCCTCAGAAGCCCAGTCAGTGAAGTCATGTTAAAAAAAAAAGAGTTGTATTTCATCTACAGTGTTCACATTGAAACCCAGAAATATAAAACGTTGGTTTGAAATTACTATATGTAACATATGCCTTATAATGAATTTTCACTCTATTCCTATGTGTCCCCATTGTCTCAGCCTTAAAAGTCCATTTAAGTGTAAAAGTTGTGCTGGGGGGATGAGACCTAACACTTGTTTAAG
This sequence comes from Phascolarctos cinereus, assembly GCF_003287225.1. Lineage (NCBI taxonomy): Eukaryota > Metazoa > Chordata > Mammalia > Diprotodontia > Phascolarctidae > Phascolarctos > Phascolarctos cinereus. The sequence goes on along the minus strand of NW_027555514.1, from coordinate 176,832,351 downwards.
TAATAATTTAAAAAAAAAGAAATTTAAAGTATTTTCTAAGTAATAAATTTATACAAATTTTCATTCTAAATAAAGGTTAAGGTTTGAAATGATTAACAAATAGAGACTTTGATTGTTATGTAGTCAACTCTCAATTATCCACATTACTAGAGAGAAGTAAATGGTAAAAATCCAAAAAAAATTACATTTGGTTTTAGAAAATGTTTTATGTTTAATTTTAGATAGGTATATCCAGTGTTTACAGAATTCACATTATTTCAAACAATAATTAAAATAAGCTATAAAATTCAGATTGTCTTGATTCTATATCCTGCCCCTTCTTCAATTCATTTGCTGATTTCCACTCCATTATGACAGAGATGCTACTGGCTCATGGAAATAGCTTAAAACTTATTTCTGTGAATATGTTAATTTACTTCTAGATTAGAGTAAAGCACATTTTTGCACATGTTTAATAGAGTGAAGTATTTTGTTATATAGCATAGATAATAATATCCACAAGAATTTGAAGGCAGATGGGCACATCTTCAGATAGTTGAGGATTGACTGCATTCTGAAATGAAATTGTGTTTCTTTCATCTATATTTTCTTAACAAATCTCTTATCAACTGGATTCCTTTGCAAATAAGTTCAAGTTACCAGACCTGGACTTTCCAGAATACTGAAAAACAAAAAATAAAAACTGGTGGATTATGACTGCTCAACTGCAGCCGATAATTGAACAATCATGGAAAATGGGAGAAGTTCCACATACTGGAGGACAAATGTTATTCTGCTTTTCAAAAAAAGGGCAAAGAATGGAGTCTACAAATTATAAGCTCAACTTTGAATCCTGGCAAAATTCTAGATGTATTTTTACAGGAATGCTTAGCGAACATCTAAAAAAGAAAGGTGATTGCCAAGAACCAGCCAACATGGCTCTGGCAAAAAGAGATCATGCCAAATTAATCCCATTTCCTTTTGTTTTTGAAGGGTTTAGTACACTTGCAGATGATAGAAATAATAGAGAGACAGTTGTTCTTAATATTATGAAAACAATTGACAAAGAGTCTCTTGCTATTGTGAACAAAATGAAAATATTTAGGAGAGACAATTAGTTGTCTTGAGAACTGAGTTACAGAGTAGTCATTAAAAGTGCAGTATCATGGTAGAATGAAGTTACCAGTGGAGCTCACTAGAGATTTAAATAGTTTTACTCTTTTTTTTAATAGATGAAACCCTTGTTAAATTTACAGACAACTAAAATCCTAACATACCAGATGACAATCAGGACCCCAGATGATCTCAATAGGTTAAATTGTTGGAGCAAATTCAATAAGATGAGATATAATTAATTTAATGTTTTAGACTTAACCTCGAAAAATGAATTTCACAAATATAAACTAGGGGAGGCATGACAAGAAAAGAGTGCATCTAAAAAGATTCTGGGTGTTTTAGTTGGCTGAAACTTTGCTAGCAATCAACAGTGTAATATGGCAACCAAAATAACGTTCTCATTGAGAAACATAGTCCCTGGGGCAAAGGATGTTATGCTATACCTGCACATCACCATGGTCAAATTACTTCTGTAGTATTATATTTAATTCCAAGTAATATGACTCAAGAAGGACAATCAAAGTCATCTCAACAAGGGCAGAGATAATAAAATACTGAAAGATGATATTGTTTGAAGGAAACAGAAGCAGAAGAGAAGGCTTGGAGGTGGAGTGAAGAGGTGATGTTAATGTCATTATGAAGGGCTCTAATATGGAAGAGGAATTGGATTTTTTTTGGCGCGGCCCCAGAGAACAAAACTTGCATGAATGAGTAGATGTTGCAAAGCAGCAAGTTTAGACTTCATGTGAGGAAAATTTGCTGAAAATTAGAGCTATTCAAAGGTAGAAAGCAATGCTTTAGATGATAATGCCTACCACACAAAGGAAAGACAACAATTTGGCTGTATCATAGATTAGATTCTTATTTAAGCAAGGATTAGGCTAGATGAACCACAGCATTCCTTCCAACACTAATATCCTGTAATTTTGATACTTTTTATTAATTCTATGAACCACTATTTATTTTTGTTTTGCTGAAGAGAAATAACAACCTTTATTTTTGTCTCCTGGGGGGCTTTTAAGCATTTTTTTCTCCTGATAATATTTTGACCATTATCTTTTTAAGTGAAATTTGTTGGTAATTGTAGTGAATTGTTGTCAGTCATGGGTCACCTGAATCTCACCTTCTTTTCCACTTTGAAGCTTTGAAAGCACTATTTGTCTTGGGTAATTCTTTTTCTGGCTTTGTTGAGAAGTAATCATAACTTTTGGAGTTCAAGACTACAAGATTAACTCTTTGGCATGAAAAGTGTCTACAAATGATATCATAGGACTTTAAGAAGAAATTATTCCAATTTTGGTTGCTAGACTCAAAGTTTTTTTTTTACTACCAAAGAATTAACTCAGACTATTTGCTAAATTTTGGAGATTTTAAAAAGTGAAATTATAATTTTTTAATTGCTTAAAGGACTTAAAACTGAAATATGAAGGAGAAATTTTGCATTAATAATTTGAGTTAATATGGTATAGCATTTTCTAGTCTATACCAAAGTCATTTAATTTGATGTGCCTAATTGCATAGTATGTGGTATTAGCCAACAAATTTCATTTTGAGAATGGAAAGAATGCTAAGGAGATACAGTATTATTTTTTTTTAACTTTACCTATTAACTCTGCCTCAGAAATCATTCTAGCTATATGTTAATGTTGGAATAAAAAAAAATAAATTGAGAATTGGATACTGCACATGATTGAAAATGGTGCAGTACAGTTGAGGAACTGATTAGGATCCTAAGGCCTTTTAAACAACTCTCCTGCTCTGTAGTCTTAATAAGGAAGCTTTTGAAAATTCTACAGTCAGGAAAAGCTATTTCAGCATAAACAACAACCATAAATAATAACTAGGGAATTACGATATAATAGAATTGAAAAATTTTTAAATGAATTTGGTATGAGCACAAAATCCCTGTTAGAACTGAAATAGTCTTCTTTTGGACCAGGAAGGGCCTCTCATTCTTGCACCCCTAAAATCGATCTCTAAGAATATCTGGTAATTTTGGAGTGGTACACAATGCATATAATGAACTCTTTTCTTGATGCCAAGAGTTTGTGTGGTTTCACAGAGAAAAGTAGTAGGTTATATTGTGCACTTTCTCAGATTTTCATTTTAATCCCCCAAATCTGGAATTGCACTAAAAAAAAATATTACTAGTGCACATGAGCAGCACTGGCACTATTTTCAGAGAATCACAGAATGTTAGAACTGGGAAGGATTGTAGTGCAATACATTTGTTTTGCAGATAAGGAAGCAGAGGCCCAGAGAGATTAAATAACTTTCCTCGATTCAAAGAGCTAGAAAATCGGTACAGAAATAACATTCCTTTCACTATACCACTTTTAATTTGTAATTTTCTTTCTTGAATTAACTTCATGCTACATTAGCTACATTTTCTCAGTTAAAAAACACAATTATGATTGCTATTCATATTATTTGGTACACTTAGGCTCTGTATGGAAAAAAAAGAAAAAGAAAGAAAACTAGGTTGACAAAGTGAAAATAAGGTGTTGAGCATCTTTGGGCATTGTCATACCTGCTTCAGAACAAAAATGGAGAACAGACCTATTGAATATTTGAGATGAATAAGTAGACTGTTTTAGTCCTAAGATCTGAACTTTAATAAAGCAAAATATATTAAGGAGTTTGCTTGTCTTCTGTTAAATGACCTAAAGAATGAAGCATGTTCTGAAGAAAATTCATCTTTGTAATACCAAGACTTCATTATAAAATGCTATGTCCATTTAATTGTAATAAATGCCTTTGAATCCTTATAGTTACATCCACTGGTTTAAGAATGTTTGATATTAACCTTTATTTTAACAGATGATCAAACAACTTTTGATTACGTGTAGTATGCAGTTTTTCTTCAGCTTAATGTCCTCTTCCTTCATATGCAAAATGTATTATCAAATGGTAATATTATAGATTAAAATTCTGCAGCGCATTTAAAAGATAACAGCAATATCAGTGCTGTAGTCTAGTGTATTTCCTTTGAGGTCAATGAGATATTGTAGAATTGCATTTGATTAATTTGCTTGAAACAGCCAAATCTTTTAAAAAGGAAGAGGTCTCATTTTGAACATGGTCTTTGATTTCAGGTGCAAAGTTACAATTGGGCAAACAAATGCCAAGCAAAAATTACTTATCACTAAACTACAATAAGTAAATATCATTTTTTATGCTCATATTTAACTTTTCTACTTAGTTTGATGGAACAGGCCTTGAAGGTGAGAAGCGAGAATGTATTTTCATAGGTGTGGAAGAAAGAGAAGCTATGTGAGAAGAATAAAAGTGTGAATTGGGAATAAAAGCTACAAAGAATTTGGAGGAAATTCTCAGGACAAATTGTTCTACTATTTTTCCATCAGACTTAGACTTTATGCTACTCTAAACCAAATGCATTTAAATATTCTATATTTCATAATTGTCCTCCCTTACCACAATGAACCATTACAAAGTATTCAACATGAATTAGCCATAACTTCTTGGAAGAATTGCTTCTTGGAAGTACCTATAGACACAGGGTTTCTTTGCCATTATAGTAGCTTTGTTCTGCATCTGTTAACATTCCACCTATCTCTTTAGTGTAAAATATAAGGAAGTATTTAATGGTATGTATATAATATGTTTGATGGTAGAATGTTCACTTTTCTTTTATTAAAATTCTAAGCTTGTCCTTTTGTATGATGTGAGATCACATTTTATTGTAGGAATTTCATTTTAAGAATTTAAGAAAGTAATCCATTACTAGAATGTTATATTTAAAGGGAAATAGCATTTATAACATATATATCTCACACATGTTTATATAACATATAAATTGTTTATATATACATATTAGGTGTACTCAATAGTTTGACTTTGGTGTATATTTGGTCATTATCAAAGCTTAAAATTGTTTAATAATCAGTCTAAGATATTTGCATGGGTGTTAATTTTTTTTCTTGCTTTTGTGATCCTTTTTCTCACTGATGGTTGACAGCATTTTTAAACATTTTCACAAAGTAATGAATAATATATTTGAATTTCAAGTATATATATATATATATATATATATATATATATATATATATATATATATATATATATTTTGACAAACACTGAAAATATAAATCATTTGGCTGCTCATGTAGATATTTCCTACTTCCTAGATGTGATCAGAAGTACATTGGTCTCTGATAGCATGCCAGAGTGGAATGGGAACTGGATTTGGAGTCAGAGAACCTGAATTCAAATCTCAGCTCTGCAATTACCTGTGCAAATGAGGCCAAGTCACTTATTCTCTCTGAACATCATTTTCTTATCTTTAAATCAGAGGATGCATAAGATGACCTCTAGGGTCCCTTCCACTTCTAAATTTATAATGCTATGACTTTTTTTCTGGATTCTTATAGCAATAACATCCAAACAAGCAAGAAACAACAGAAATCTGCAATCAGCATTGTTTGTTGTAGGATTTTTTTCTATTTTGGTATTAAGGATGTTTTCCTGTTTTCAGGTATTTCTAGCCAATTTGCTACCTTTCATGGTAGCAAGCTGTCGGTGGAAACTATCAGTATGTCATGGAAAGTTGCCAATGAATTCATTTTAAGAATTTAACTTGGAGAGCTTTTCTATAAACCAGAGAGTTCTATTTGAAAGGATGTGGTGGGGCTTCATTTGGAGTTCCCAAAAGGTGACATTTTCACAAACTTGTTTGTTCATCAGAGTGAAGATTCACAGGGCACAAATTTTTTAAGACAGATATTCTTGTAGCCAAATTTCTCTACCTTTAGAAACACTCCAAAAACAAATTATGCCTATTTTAGTGATTTTTTTTTTACAGGTGAAATAGATGTTTTCCTTTTACCTGTATCTAGTACTTAATATATGTAATCATATTTAATATATTCCATTCATAAATAGTTGTGAAGTGATTTAGTTGTTTTGTACAAAATAGAATAGCTGTACAGAAAAAAAATTCTTTTACATAAACATTATTTATTTTTATGGTTTTATAACCTGAACACTATACAGAAGGTACTCTTTTGCCAGAATTATTGGAAGTGCCTCTTGGTAATATATATAATATAATAAATGTGTATTAAGCTTATTAAAACTATTTGTCAGAAATTAAAACTTTGGGTGTTGCAACATAAATATAATTCTATGATATGATGATTGCTGTAGTTATTCTTTTGATTCTTCTTTTTTCATCATGGACATTTTTGTTGCCCAGAATGTTGTGATAGCTAGATTTTTCATGATTCATCAAAGTTCAGAATTACAGGGCTCATGGATATTTTTATAAATATGCCCTACATAAAATTTCTGGTCAATCTCATTACAAAATAACTTTATCATCCCATTGAACTGAACTCTGTCTGAAAGTTGGGAAACTCCATTACAATCTTGTGTGTCCAATTATTTAAGAGACAAATGAGATGGTCAATTTCCAAAAGTAGTCTCTCCTTGTGTCTTCCTCTTCCCTTTCTTTTTTTCTCTTTAGTCTCTATTCTGTCTCCAATTCTTGCTCCTTTTCCGTTCCAAAACCATCAACTTCTTCCAGGCATTAGCAATGAATGAGCTTAACTTATTTAACACCAAAATAGATTTTCAATGAAAAGAAGTATTTTCAATTATTCCAAAGGAATCCAGAGATAAGCAAGTTATTTGACAAGCAAACACATTAAATGAGACAAAAAACCAAGACAAAGAAAATGCAAAACAAAGAAGCACTTAATTATGGTTTATAAGAAAAGACTAAATAATTATCTCTTGCATATAAAACAAGAAAATATTTGATTTAAAAGTATTCTGATATTGGTCAAAGACCAAAGGAAAATCATCTACACCAATCATTCTCAGACACTTTTGATCATGCAAACGTCATTTTTTCCCCTCTGGTGTATATATTGGTTGGAGGAAGAGCTGTTTACTACCTTAAGGAGTGACTCCTGGCTTAGAAGAGAGGAAGTTTAGGAATTTGTAAAAGATATGGAAGGAGTAGGAGAGTGTTAGAGTATAATTAGTTAACATTATGTTGGACACAAGGAAGAGAATAAGATGTATCACACCTCCCCATCATTTGATTGATTACATGCCCGTTGGAGTCATGTCAGGGGCCACTAAAGGCCTTTAGCCTTTACTTTAAAGATAACCCCCAGATCTGGAGGTATAAAAGCTGAGAGGACTAAAAAAGCCAGAAGAAGGCCAGGAAGAAGAATTGAATTATATTCCATGGATTAAGACTTCCCTCAAGAGTAGGCAGAAACAGAATAGCTCAACTCACTTAAAACTACTGGAGCAAGAATGATTTTTAAAAAAAGAGTACTTGACATAGCAATAATCAAGAAATCCAAAAGAAAAACTGAAGGAAGTGCATTTTCTCAGGCCAAGTCCATGCAAAGAAACAGCTATTTATTTACACACATTGTGGGGGCACTACGCAAGAAGTCCAAACAGAAAAGGCTGGGTTGGGAGCATATTTCTCAGGAGCAAACAGGAAACTTGGAGTTTACAGAGATGTATGGGCTTAGGGAGATAGGAGTTAGACTAGGGTTTAGCCAAGGGAGTCTAGACCCTGGAACTATGTCATTCTAATGCCATACTAAGGCTCAGGAACCTGGGGGGTTTTGACTCAGAGGATAATAATCAGAGAACACTGTGTAGACAGCCCTGGTACACAGCTCTGCCTTCTAATCTGCTCCTTTTGTCTTTGAAAAACAAGTACTCATCATCCAGATCTCTATTTATACAGATTAAGACCAATGAAGGACCCACACTTCCTTCTAGAAGTACATAGACCCTTTTACTGAAAAAAGCTCTAATTCAGGAGAAAAAAAGAATAAAAATTGAGTAAAAATAATAAAATATTGATAATTAACAATATTAAAGAACCACAGAACTCAAAAATGCAAAACTAGAAGAAAATATTTCTGAATCATTTACAAAGACTCAAAGAATATTAAGTTTTTCACAAGCTCTACTTGAATTCCCGAAAGAAGGAAAAATTGATGAATAAATCTAAAAAAGTATTTAAAATTAGTTTAGTAAAAAAAATCAAGTTAATAAAAAAAAGGGTTTCTAATTCCCAGGAATGAGAATAAGAAATAAATTAGCACAAAATGAAGAAAATTATTAGAAACTATTTCACCCAATTACATGCCAACAAAACTATTTAAATGAAATGCATTACCACCTCCAAAAGTTTAAAATACATAAACAGAATAAGAAATGGGGACTTTAAATGAGCAATTATAGAAAAAGAAGCTAAGCCATACATAAATGAAGCTTCAAACAAAAAAACAAATCAGGATTAGTTGATTTATAGTGAATTCTGTCAAGCGTTCAAAGAAAATTAATTAAATATTACAGAAACTGCTTACCAAAATAAGAAAATAAGAGATCATAAAAATTTATTCTAAAACATAAATACAGTCTAGATACCTAAACCAGGGAGAGAGAAAATAGAGAATAAAACAATCCCAATAGCTATTATGACAATGGTAAAATTTTTAAATAAAAAATTATCAGAGGCTACACTAACATACCAAAAAAAAAAATTTAAGCAGTGACAAAGTAGGATTTCTACTAGGAATTCAAGGCTTTTATAATATCAGGAAAATTGTAAACATTATAGACAACATTAATAACATAAATAATTCAAATGACAGTATTATATCAATACATGTAGAGCTAGCTCTTGACAAAATACCACTTCCATTAATGTTTTAAAATGCTTTAAAAAGACATAGGGATAAATTAAATTTCTTAATATGTTAAATAATATTTCTCTAAAACCAAGAGCCAGGATTACATGTAATGGAGATAAACTAGAGACCTTCCCAATAAAAGCAAGAATAAGGCAAGGTGTCCATTATCACCATTATTGTTTGATAATAGTGGTAGAAATATATTTGAGATATTAAAGTAATAAGACAAAGAAAAAAGAAATTAAGGCTGTGGAAACAATTATCAAATTTTGCAGACAATATTATAATCCAGATATGGGACTCCATTCAGAGTCAAAAACCAAAAACATTAGAACAAAAATTTCAGAAAATAAATCCATAGAACGTATCAACCTTTCTATATATTGCCAACAAAATCTAGCAAGAAGAAATAGAAAGGAACAATTCACTTCTAAGTAACTCTCAGATGTATAAGACATTTACAGGTCTACCTACTAAGATACATAAGATCTAGATGGATAAAGTTACAAAACACTTATTAGGAAAATGAATATGAATCTAAACAAGTGGAGAGATGATAATTACCCATGGTTGAGCCATGTCAGTGTAATAAAAATGAAAATGTTACCTAAACTAACTTACTTCTTCAGTGCCACAACAATCAGTCTTCTAAAAGATTACTTTAGAAAACTAGACACAACAATGTAATTCATTTGGAAGTTCAAGATTCAAAAGTGAATTAATGAAAAGATTTAAGAAAACATAAGGCCTCATATTATGAGATCTCAAACTATTCTATAAATCAATAATTCTTTAAAAACAATTTCATACTTTTTTTCAAATAGGAAAGTCAATCAGTGGACTTTTTCAGGTCCTTAATATACAGGACAAAGCAGACATAATAACCTAGTGTTTGATGCAGCCAACAACTCCAACTAACGAGGTAGGAAATCTCTGACAAAAACTGCTAAGAAACTCAGTAGACAGCTTTTGTAGAACTTATATTTACAAAGTTATTTTTATTTTTTTCTCCCTCCAACATTCTTACCTCATTGCATAAAAACAAAACCCTTGGGGCAGGTAGGTGGCACCAGGGATAGAGCCCAGGCTCTGGATTCAGGAGGACTTGAGTTCAAATCCAGCCTCAGACACATAACACTTACTAGCTGTGTGACTCTTGGCAAGTCATTTAACCCCATTGCCTAGCCAAAAAAAAAAAAACCCTTGTGAGAAATATTTATAGTTAAGCATAACATATCCCCACATTGGCCACATCCAAAAAAAAATCAAAATGTGAGTCTCATCCTGCCTGTTATTCCATCATTGCTCTTTCAGGGAGTAAATGAAAATTTTCAACATCTATCCTTTAGAATCATGTATGTATTGATCAGATATCTGAAGTATGTTACAATTGCTCATTTTTAACAATATGGATGAGTATAAATTGTTCTCTTGATTCTGCTTACTTCACTCTGCATCAATTCATACAAATCTCAGGTTTTTTCTTTTTCACTTTTAATGGCACAATAATATTCGATTATAATCATATGTGCTGATCTGTTCATCCATTTTCTAATTGATAGGTGTCCCTTTAGCTTCTAGTTATTTGCCATTACAAAAAAAAGGAGCTAGTATAATTATTTTTGTGCATATATATCCTTTTATTCTTTCTTTTATATATTTGAGATATATAGACCTAGTGGCAGTAATGCCATTTCAAACAGCATGTATACTTTACCTTTTAAGACATAATGCCAAATTGCCTTTAAGAATGGCTGTTATGTTTAGACAAAGTTCTCATACCATTTTTCACAATAAGCTCCAAACACATGTGTAACTTAGATATAAAAAGTCACATCATAAATGGGAGAAATAAGGAAGAAAATACTTTTTGCAACCATTGATTTGGTAAGAGTTCATGACCAGACAGGGAAAAAAGGATCATGGGAGATAAAATGGACAGTTTTGATTATGTAAAATTTAAAAAAAAAAAAGGTTTTTGCACAAACAAAACCAAGGCATTTAACATTAGAACCAGTCAGTCAATAAGCAGTAAGCACTACTCAGTAAGTAACAAGCCAAAAACTATGCTAGTCACTGGGGACACAAAGAAAGGGAAAAGATTCCTTGTTCTCAAGGAACTCATAGTCAAATGGGAGAGACCACAGGTAAACAACTCTGTACAAACAAAAGTATACAAAACTTGTAGATAATCAACAAAGGTAATGCAATAGCTTAAAGGGATATCAGCCTCTTGAAAAAAAAAATGGGTTTTAGCTGAGACTTGAAGGGAGCCCTGGAAGCTAGCTAGAAGAGGAGAAGGGGAAAAGCCATGGGGGAGAGCCAATGAAAATGTCCAAAGTCAAGAGATGAAGTGTCTTACTCAAGAAACAGTACAGAGGCCAGTGTCACTGGCTCACAGAATACATGGAAGGGAATAAAGTGTTAAGAAGATGGGAAAAAATAGGAAAGGGTGAAGTTATCAAGGACTTTAAAAGTCAAATAAACATTTTATATTTGATCTTAGAGACAATTAAGAACAGGTGGAATTTATTGAAACATTGGGGAGGGGGTATTGGCGCGGTGGTTGTTGCATTTTAGGAAGGTGAATTTTACAGATGATTTGAGGTAAAACTAGAATGGTGAGAGACTTGGGGCAGGGAGACCAACCAGAAAGCTATTTTACTAGTCTAGGTCTTACTGGGCCAAGGTAGTAGCAGTGTCATAGGAGAGAAGGGAGCACATACAAGAGACGCTGTAAAAGTAGAATTGACAAAATTTGGAAAATGATTAGATATGAGAGTAGGAGAATGAGAAGTACAGAATGAGAAGCTGAAGATATCAACTAGGTAGTGAGTCCAAAAGATGAGGGTCACTTGGCAGAATGGTGGTATCCACAATAGTAATATGGAAGTTTGGAAGAGGGGTAGATTTTGGAGAAAAGATAAAGAGTTCAGTTCTGGACATGAGTTGAAGATGTCTAAGGGACATCCAATTAGAAATATTCCACAGGGCAATTGGAGATGTTAAGACTGGAGATCAAGAGAGAGTTTAGTTCTGGACAAATAATCTGAGAATAATCTGCATAGATAGTTGAAACCATGGTAGCTGATAAATACACTGCATGAAAGAGTATAGAGGGAAAAGAGAAGAAGGCCCAGAACAGAGCCTTGGGGCATATCCATGATTAATGAGTATTATCTGGATAATGATCCAGCACAATATAATGAAAAGGAACAGTCAGACAAGCAGGAAGAGAATCAAGAGAAAATAGTATGATGAAAACCTAAAGGGAAAAGACCTTCAAGGGAAAAAGGGTGGTTGACAGTGTTTAAGACTTCAGAGAGTTGAAGAATAAGGAGGAATGAGAAAAGGCCATTAGACTTGGCAATTGAGAGATAATAATAACTTTGCAGAGAGCAATTTCAGTTAAATGATGTGGTTGAAAGTTAGATTGTAAAAAAGTTAAGAGTAAGAGGAAATTAAATGGAGGCACCTATAAGATTGGCAAACATGACAAAAAAGAAAAATAACAATTGTTGGAAGAGCTGTGGGTAGACAGATCCCATCATTCTGCAAAGGAATGTAGAGCTATGTCCCCAAAGTCACTAAACTATACCTACTGACACAGTGATATCACTACTAGCCCTATACCTCAAAGAGAGTAAAAAAAAAAGGAGAATGGACCCATATATACAAGATATTTTAATGAATTATAGTTTTGTTTTGTTCTTAATTTGGAGAGAACATTTTTGGGAAGAGGAAGCTAATGATAGTGTTGTCCCTCCCCAGTAAAAAAGAAAAGAAAGAAACAAGTGTCATTGAAGCAGTCAAAACATGCACAGAAGAAAGTAGAAGGAAGTTCAGAAAGAAACATAGACAAGCAGGACAAACTAAATCAGGAAGAATCATAAACAATAGAACTCAACAATCCAGTGTTTGATAAACCTCCAAATCATAAATTATTTAGGAAAGTATTCCCTATTTGAAAAAAGCTGCTGGGAAAATAGTGTGGTAGAAATTAGACTTAGACCAACATACTATGCTATATTCCACAATGTATTCTAAATGGACAGTAAACATCATACCATAAAAAAGTTAGATGAGAAGCAGCTTACATACCTTTCACATCTCTGGGTAAGATATTTATTCTTAACTAAACAAGTAATAGCAGCAATCACAAAAGATAAGCTAGATAAATCATTACATGAAATTGAAAAGCTTGTGTACAATGTTAATGTTTCTAAGATAAGAATACAAAATGATCAAACAGGAAAAAATAGTTATTTCAAGTTTCTCAGATTAGGATTTTAATATCTAAGATGTAGAGTTGACTAATATATGAAGTCTTAGTACCATTTTAAGTTTGAATACCTTGAAACTGTACTAAGACTTTTGGGGACCTATGTATGTGTATGTATGTATATGCATATATAAGTTTATATGACCACAAGCCATTCCTTAATAGATAAGTTGTCAAAGGATATAAAGAAAAGTTCTTAAAGGAATTGTAAGCTCTTAACAAGATGTTTGAAATAATCTTTCACATTATTAATAATAAGAAAAATACAAATCAAAACAACCCTTAAGTTTTACATTACAGCCAGAAAATTGGAAAAACTTACAAAATATGGAAATACTTAATGTTGGAGGATTTTGTGAAGTTAGGCACATTGTTGGTGGAGCTGTGAATGAGTAGCAGCATTTTGGAAAGCAATTTCAAAGTATGCAAATAAGTGATTAAAATGTCTATACACTTTGATCCAGATATTGCACTACTAGGATTATGCTAAAGTACTCAATGATGAGTCCGTATATATACCATTGAAAGTCTCCATACATACCAAAATATTTATAGCAGCACAATTTTATTGCAGCAAAGAACTGGAAACACAGTAGATGTCCATCAATCAAGGAACAGCAAAGCAAATTATAGTACACAAATGTAATAGAATATTAATGTGCTAAAATAAATGATGGATGTGATAAAGATTAAAAAGCATGGAAATACATGATATGTTGCAGAGAGAAGTATGAGGAACCAAGAAGCAATAAATAAAAGTGATGGAAAGAACAGCTTCAAAACAATCAAAACTGAATGTTGCAAAATTACAAATAGAAAGAATGGCTCTAAAGAAGGAGATACAAGAAAACATCTGCAGCTTACTCCTTGACAAAGGTGAGAAGTCCATGAGTGTGGTATATTGCATATGTTTTCGGACCTTTTTGAAAGTACTAATCAATTCTGCTGATTTTTTTTCTATTTTTTTCTTTAAAAATATCATTTTTATTTTTTATATGGGCCTGCTCACTGATAAGAGCTAGGGAAAAGGATACTGGGAGTAATTTAATGGTAAACATAAATATTTCAAAATTATGTATTTCTAAAAAATCATGAGCTTTCATTTTTATAGAGGGTAATCCACATACTTCTCAATTTGGGAGGAGAGTTTATGAGAATATCATCTGTATTACTCCTTTTAGAACCAGTTCTGTCTCAGGAATTTCTGGTAGAATTAGCAGCTTAGTTTCTTTGTGCTCAAGAGTGGCCCCATGAAATCAAATTCATAAATGAGCCATATTTGACTTAAAATCTTTCAAACACTGGGGCAGTTCAAGGAGCAAGTAAACATTGAAGTTCATCTTAAACTGGGTCTACAGGTCTGATTCAGTTCATAGTTCTTCAGGAGTGGATTTGAAAGCCCAGTGCTACCTTGGAACTGCCCTTGGATTCCAGAAATTATCTGCCTTAAAAACAACCCAGGACTGGATCAGATTTTACAGAACAAATTTATGTCAAAGGTAGGAGTTGAACACAGGTCTTCTAGACTCCAAGACCAGTCCTCTAATCAGTTTTGCTCCTTTTACTCTTATGGAAGTAACTATCTTTATTAAACATGGAAGCCTGACATAGTGGAGAAAGTACTGGACTTGCAGTCCAAAGACTGGGCTCAAATTTGAGCTTTGCCACACTCTGTCTAGGTGATGATGGACAAACTATTTCCAAACCCTGGGCCATAGTTTCTTTCTTTCATTCATTCATTCTTTTTTTTTTGTAATAGGTAAGAAAGCTCAGGTGGACATTCTTTCATACAATTACAGTTTATTAACTTCTGTCTTTCAAAGGCAAAGCTGAGCATTTGATTCTAAGTAGAATAAAAAAACTGAGATTTTTTAATCTGCCATAGTTAGGAAGAAACTTTTCATCTGTGGCCTTTAAATGTCACAAGTGAGATGAAAATGTTTTCTTTTAAACAAGTAATTTGTTGATAACATAAATACCTGGAAAATAAATTCTCCTTTTCCATGCCTCTGACAATGTGAGGCACATTTCCATTGTACACAAAACTCGTGATTTGAACAACAAGGCCCTCCAACCTGCAGTTGTACTCAATCAGTCCTGGATATTATTCAAAACCCTCTAAACTTCTTTTCTCAGAAAAGGGATTTTCCTAGAACTGTATTTATTCATTTCTCTGTAGAAGCAGCTTTCTTGGACCAGGTTTGGGGTTTAGTGCCAGAGTTTCAAAACTTCTGTTCTAAATGTGAGTGATTCAGCATGTCTCAGAGAAAATGTTTTCTGACTGTGTAGGGAGAGTATAACCAGAATGCACCTGAAATAGCATGTTGTCATTACAGGTGCTAGAATGTCCCTTAGCACCGTATCATGCAGGGATTTAACCTAATAGCCTTGTTTTAAATCAAAAGATTTCAGTAATGTTTCTCAAAGAAAGTTTGACAAAAAAAATCATTGGGAAGTAAAGGGATTTCTGAACTAACTTTCTCCCCTCCTCCTGTTCCCTTCTCCTCTTCTCTCCCTCTCTCTCTCTCTCTCTCTCTCTCTCTCTCTCTCTCTCTCTCTCTCTCTCATGCACCCACACACATACACACACACACACACACACACACACTCACTCACAGACACACACAACCACACACAAAGAAAGCTTTATCACGTGTAGCCTTAGGCTTACAGCAAGTTGCAAAGAAATGGCTCAAAGGCTTGAACTGTTTCTGTTCTCAGGAAGCTGAGATGCCGTCAGCGCCTTTGCCAATGTGGCTAGGGTACTGCAAGCTTCAAGTGGAGAGGGACCGTGAGAAGACAGAAAGGAGAGCAGACTGCCCAAGGGTGGTGGAAACCACATCCTTCATCCTTCTTTCCCCCTTATCTGATCTATGTGAGCCTATCTCACCTCCCCACCTAGGACAGCTCTGTGTAAATCTCTACTCTAACTTTATACTGAAGACGGTGATTCCAGTTCTACTACAGCTTATTGAGCGGCATCAGCTGGCTTTCATTTCCATTTCCAGGTAAGATTTGATTCTTCTACCTCATTTTGTAAATATTCCTGACTCAGAAGTGCCAGGAATTCAGTCTTAATTTTTCTATTCTTAGTGGCCTACCACACAACCAACGTGGGGCTTTGAAAGCAGATATGCACCTGGTGGAAATGGCTGCACATAAGAAGAAGAGTATGAGAAGGAAAGGAGACAGGATGGGAACAGCTTATTGTCTTCTTACGTGTGTGTGCGCAAATATTCATATTTCTAGCAAATATACATATATATCATGATCATTTCACATTCATCCTTAGACTCAGTTATTTAGGATGCTATGGGGTTTTTTTTTGATCCAATTCAGAGATATCATGTGGCAAGATAAAAAAATCCTTTGGCGTGACCTGAAGAATAACATTGATAAATTATGAGTGATGCAACATGAAATGTGGTTACCATAAATGGAGAAATATGTATGCACGTGTATATGCATATCTATGTATATAAATGTATATAACATATCATATATAATAATTATGGCACATATACATGCTAACACATACAATTGTACATATATTCATGATGCCCTCATCATTTCTGGACACCTCATTCCAAGTCATACCACTTGGCATATGCCAATGTTATCTTTCAGGCTATCCCCAAAGGATTCTGTTGCCTTGCTATATGGGAGGCCTTAGCTGGACAAAAAAAAATGAAGCACTCTGAATAACTGAGTTTAGAAATAAATGTGAAATGCCCATAACTATTTTACCCTTGTCTCTATGTGGAAAGAGTATGAAATACCATATGGGTTCCAAGTAAGTATATCAAGGGAAATATCAATTATGGCAAAGGTTAAAATCTATAAATTTTATTTGACATCATGTTAAACCAACTGATGAAAAAAGTATTTAGTCTCAAAGAATGTTATGAAATGAAAGAGAATTTATTTTATTTTTTGTATTTTAGTGTCTCCTGTTTTTGCCCATCTTTTCCCTTCAACTCTTCTCCATTTTTAACTCCTCATTATAACAACAGCACAATAACAACAGAAATCTTTGTCAACTGCCGTAACATCCACACATGACCATGTACACTACATGCCACATCTGTGGTTTCAACTAAAGAATCTATAATAGTTGGCTAGAAACTCTCTTGTATTTTATATTTGAATCATGGGTGATGCAAATATTACCAAATAGCTTTTAAATCTGAAAGGTTTCTGTGCAAATGGTAGAACCATGATTAAGTTCAGACAAATGCAAAAATATTTTAAATAAATGTGCACCTCACTTATGAACCCAAAATCAAGATGAAAAGAATAGACACATAAGGCCTTTGGACTCTTTAGTCTTAACATCAACTTAATGTCAGTTAGCATTGTAGTGTGTTTTATCTGTAAGACCATGGTGAGGCCTCTTTAACTGAAGCTTTAGTGCAAGATCCCTTAGGTAATTTTCAGGGTAGTAATTACAGAAGAAATTTTATTCTTAAGAAAAAATATGCTCTATTAGATGTTGCTTGCAACTGGATGGCATTTTGCTCAAATGCACCAATTAATATGACTAGAGTTCTCTTATTTCTGATACTTAACTGAATTATTCTCGGACTTGCATTAAATAGATTTCATTTCAATTGTTCCAAAAGGATATGAATTAATACTGTTGCTACTGTGCTATTTTCATATAAACTAATGCAATTCTAGAAGTACCATGTTTTTGTTTATATGTTTAGTTCTAATGATAGTGTCTTTGTACCCATATTTCTAAATATGTTCATTAATTCTGGTCACTTCAAAACAATAATTTGTCATCTGAAACTCACAAGTACCATTGTACTTATTTGAGTTGTATAGATTGTTCTGTAATAATAGTGCTACATGAATTTCAGGAAGAAATGACAAAGTGAATGATCATGGCTACTGAAGCTACCCCTATTTATTGCCTTAAAACAGTACCAAATTCACCAAAGAAAAAAAAAGAAGTGACAAAAGGGGGGGGAGAGTAATAAAACAAAGGAAAAAGGAAAGAATCATAAAAAGTAAAATAATTGGGAAGAAAGGAAACGTTTATTTGCACCTACAATATGCCAGATACTGCATTAATCGTTTTATAGATATGATCTCATTTTTCCTCACAACAACTTTGGGTGGTAGATCCTACTATTATTCCTATTACACAGTTGAAAAAACTCAGACACACAGAGATTGTAACTTGCCCAGGATTACACAGCTAGTCAGTTTTGGAGATTTGATTTGAACTCAGGTTTTCTTAACTCCAAGCCCAACACTCTAGTGTACCACCAAGCTGCCCTTAGAGAAAATGATGGGAAAAAATGAGTAAACAAAAAAAAAATCCTCATACAATGAGTAAATATTATGTTGTAATTAAAAATGAACTTAGATAACCAGAAGCAAAAAATATAAAACAAGGTATATAGAAATAGAGCTACATGTGTTGCAAAATATCTGCAGAAAATCTTCAATTAAATAAGAAAATGAAGATCTAGCATCTAAAAATATGGAATTAAAATAAATGGAAGATGATCAAAAAAAAAGTTGAGCAGGAAAGTCGATAACTTGGAAAAACTGGTTGGCAAATATTTATTAAACAGTGAGCCTGGATATGTGTAGATGGTAGAACAATTAACAAATCAATGTAATAAAATAGCACAGTTCAAAGATTTGAGATCACTACAAATTAAGAAAGATAAGTCAGACAATTTCAGAATTCGTGATATAGTTAAAATAGTGCTCTACATGTGATCGGTAATTTGGAGGACTAGACATTTCCCCTGATCTCCCTGAAGTTTCAAAACTCCTCAAAATAAAAAAAATCCATATGTATATGCATGAGATAAGGCAATTGCAACTATCTCCATAGGTAAAAATACCATAAAATTCAAAGTGATATCAACATAATGTATTAAAACCAAAGAAGGCTAATTCCCAATCTCTAACAAACTCATTCAATAATCCCTACAACTCTAGTTTCTATACTCCAGAAGCAGCATAATATGACCTAAAGGCTGTGCTTCTGGATCTTCCCAGCAATTTCCTCATTGCTGCGGTAATCTTTGCAATTATATCCTTCCCCTGCCCACACATCACCATTCTGTGGCAACAAACCACAGAAATCAACTCTGCCCAAATTCCCATTTCCCCTTCTGAAGAGGCTGGCATATAAGAAAGTGGAAGAGTTCTTGGGCTAGGGCAGCAGAGCACACAGGAAATTAAAAAAGATAGGAAACAGGGACAGGGAGCAGTGAGCCATCATTAAGCTGAAAGCAAAGTGGACTGATATATATCTGGGGCCAGTTCTATCCCACCAGAAATCACATGGGGCAGATATTGAAGTCAGTGAAAAATAAATTTCCTAATGCGGGAGGAGGCTGTTCTTAAAGAAAAGATGTGTAAGAAAACTTATAGATTACACTTTTCCCAGAAAAATATGGAAGTTCCAAAAAAAATAAAAACCTGAACACTAAGAAAATAATTCAAGAAAACTACCCAGAAGCTTTGAATACAGGGGGAAAAAAGGCACAATCAAAAGAATCCAGTTTGCCTCCAGAAAAAAAAAACAAAAAAAAAACCCGAAACAAAACCAAAAGAAAACTACATTGAAAACTCCAAAAAATATAACGGTTAAATTTAACAATTTTAATGACAACAAATTCTGCAAATGATCAAGAAAAATACCTTTAAATATAAACGAAAGAAAATCCAAATAACAGATTATCTGAACCCATCATAACCACAGAAGGGAATGGAAAAATGTTTCTTAAAGTGCTAAGAAGCACAAGGTACAACCCATGGTGATGTACTCTGAAAACCTTAGCCTGATTATCACGTAGGACAGTGGAAAATACACTGAACCTTGAGTCAGGAAGACCTGAGTTCAAATCTAGCCTCATTTACTTATTAGCTTTGTGACAATGGTAAGTGAAAACCATTTGTCTACCTCAATTTCCTCATCTACAAAATAAGTGTTATTATAGCACTTACCTAACAGGGTTGTTTTGAGGATAAAATGAGATAATATTTACAAAGTGATTTGCACACGATATATAAATGGTATAATTATATCAATGAAAAATGATAGACATTTCATAAAAATGAGACATTTGATGTACTTCTGCAGAAAAAAACCAACATGGACACATGAACAAATTATCTGCTGTGTATGTATCCCTGAAAACAAAAACACATGAAAGATAAGTAAACACAGCTACCAAGTAAACAAGTAAAAAAAAAAACAGAAAAAACTAGAAATAGAAAACCCCTATAGGGTTAACAAGAAAACAAGGAAAAAAATCCATAACAGAAGCAACATTAAGCAATTTCATTATAATAGACACGATAAGATAAAGAAGAAAACAGTACCTAAATAGAAGTGATGGCCAAAGAATAGTTCAAAGATTGTCAAAGGACAAGTCAAAGAATGACTGAGAAAACATTTACTAAACTTCACAACATCCCACCTACAGGTGAGTCAATGTTTTTATGAGAATAAACAGAAGAATGGGAGAGCATATAAAAGGGGAAATGAGGAAAAGATGAGAGAAGGGAACATGTGATATACCCTATCAAGTCAATGGTAAACAACTAATGTAAAATAACTCACATAGTCCCAGGAAGAAAAGAGGCTATAGGATAATGGGTGAGATAGGAAAGGAAGTGATTGTTCAAAGGTCGGAGGAAATTCCAAAGAAAAACACTGCCATGGAAGTGAGATATATTCTGTAATATTACATGAGGATCTTAAATGGTTATAGTCTATAGGGATATGGTGCTCAAAAAGAGCACTATATCTGAGAAAGTGTTGTGCCTCCAAGGACATCATACTACCTCAGAGTTACTGGGAGCAACTGACATCCAGAAAGATGATAGAACATGGAACCAAAGAGATAACATCATGGTATATGGGAAAGAAAATTATTGTGGGGAGAGCAAAGGCCAATAACAAAGTGTCTAATCAGGGATATAGGAATTTTTTTTACCCCCCCCCACACATTGTATGCTTCAGGAACGGATAGTTCCAAGTCTGAGGCAGAACAGATAAAAAGGGAGGAGCAAGATATACAAATCAATAACAGAGGAACTGTTCAGAAGAGGTTACTCAAGGTAGGTGTCTTAGAATCTCTAATTCCATATATAATAGAGGGATTAAGGTTTTATAAATATAAGAACCATGAATCATATAAGAAAAAGGTAGAATAGAAATGGAAGAGAATTAATGCAGAGTATTTTAGGGGAAAAGAGTACAAAAAATGAAAACAAAACTAACAAATAAGGGATGTTGAAGGGGGACAGAGTGATCTTACTTAACTATATAACTGAGATTTTAAAAAGGGCATAATTAGAAAACAATAAAAACAAGAAATAAAAATGAATAAGTAAGTGAAGTAAAACCCCCAAACTAGAGGAAGGAATGACAAATGGGCAGGAACAGGATTGAAGGTGAGGGTAAAAGAATCTATGTGGACAAAGTTGCCCTAAAATAGATTAAGAAAAATAACTGAAGAAAAAAAAATGTTGACCTCAAGGAGTAAGAACAAATCAATTAGAATTTTTAAAAACTCATATTAAAGACAAAAGGATGGGAAACAGAAACCTGTCATAACTTTGAAAATGAAGGGACTAAATAAGCCAATAAAATGAAAGAGATTGGAGAAGAAAACAAAATACCACACTTTGTTATTTACTAGAAAAACAACTGGAAAGAAAACACATACATAGAATAAAAATGAAGGATTGGAACAAGATTTCCCATTCATCAGGAGAATACAGAGAAGCACAATTTGCAATCATGCTATCAGACAAAGCAAAAACAAATTTTTACAACATAAAAAGACATAAAAAAGAAAAATATATAATACTGAAAAGAGTCAGAGAGAAAAATCTAACATCATTATCAAATTTATATTCTTCAAATGCATCAACACCTACATTCATAAAGGAAAAAATAACTGAATCATGAGAAAAGAGAAAGGAAGTAAACAGTAATAATAGAAGACTTCAATTTCCTTTTTAAATTTTTGACAAATCTAAAAGAAAGAAAAACAAAAGAGAAAATAATGAATCAAACAAATTGCTAAAGAAACTGGATAGTAAAGACTTACAGTGTCTTCTAAATAGGATTGCTATACAATATACATATTTTAGCACCATCTGGAACAAATATTAACCATGTACTAGGACACAGATAATTGCAAATGGTTATAGAAAGGAAGAAATAGTAAACAATCTGAAAAACACAATGCAATTATTTTAAAATAGTAATCAGTCAGGGAACATAAGCAAAAGATTTAGATCCAATGGCCAATTAACAATTAAATCCTGAAAATGAGTGGACTGAAAAACAAATCATAAAACATTTAATAACTATGTAAAACAAAATGATGATGATGAAACAACATACCCAAATTTCTGGGATGCAGCTAAAGTATACATTAACAGAATTATTTTAAAAAATCCAAGGTATTGATGACCTGAATATGTATTTGTTAAATAAGAAAGCCAGAAAATTGGTGAATCTAAAATAAGAATAAAGGACGAGAAATTGAAAATTCAAAGAGAAATATATAAATCAAAATGCAAAAATGAGTATAAAATGATAACCAAAATTAAAAGCTGGATCTTTGAGAAGACTAGCAAAATTGATAAACCAGAAACCAATGTGATTAAATAAAATATGGCAGAAAATAAAATCAACAAAACAATCAATGAAAAAGGTAAAATCACAAAAAAGAAGAAATAGAATTATGAAAATACATTATGTACATTTTATGCTAAGAAAATTGTTAATACCAAAGAAATAAATCATATTTACAAAAACGTTTTATACTCAATCTATCAGAAAAGAAAATGGAATTAGTTGCAAAGGAACAATCAAAGCAAAGGGGAAAAAAAACCTCCTGGCCCTGATGGATTCACAAGAGAATTCTATCAAAACTTTAAGTAACAATTGGCATAAGTACTATACAAATTATTATCAAAGTCTAAGAAAGAAATCCTTCTACCAGATTCCTTTTGTGATGTAACTATAATGCTTAATGCATAAATGAGAGAAGTATAAAACAAAGAACTATAAATTAATATAATTAACAAAAATTTCAAATAAAATGCTGTCAAACAGACTTCAAAAATTCATCCAAGAAGTCATTCATTATCATGAGGTTTTATTTATATGAGGGATGCAAGAATGGTTCAACATTAGAAAAAGTATATAATTTATCATATAAAGAACATAAATATCTAAAACCACATGATTATCTCAATAGATGAAAATGTTTTGACAAAATACAACATTCATTTATGTTTAAAAAAATCGATGAAGTATGAGTGTAGTAAAACCTTTTGAACATAATAAAAAGTATCCATCTAAACCCCAAAGCACGCTTTATATACAATTGGGTATACAGGAATATTTCCTAATAAATTAAGGGATAACGCAAACAGGTCAGCTCTCACTGTTATTATTTAGCATAGTTCTGGAAACGTTAACAATAGCAATAAAATAAAAGAAATTAAAATATAAAGATAGGCAAAGAGGAGATGAAACTATTCCTCAATTAATAAATGGTCAAAGGATATGAACAAGTAGTTTTCAGAACAAGCCAAAATTATCAATAGTCATGAAAAATGCTTAAAATCACTAAAAATCATAGATATGCAAATTAAAACAACTCTGAGGTACTATCTCACACTCATCAGAATGGCTAACATGAAAGAAAAGAAAAGTGGCAAATGTTGGAGGAGATATGGAAAAATAGGTACACTAATGCATTGTTGACAGAGCTGTGAAGTGGTCCAGTCATTCTGTAGAACAATTCGAAATTATGCCAAATTTCTGCATACCATTTGAGCTAATAACACCAGTACTAGGTCTGCATCTCAAAGAAATAAAAGAAAAAGAAAGAGACCTATATATACAAAAATATTTATACCTATCAACTGGGAATGGCTGAACAAGGTATATGGTCGTGATGGAATACTGTTGTGCTATAAGAAATGATGAATGGGAAGGTTTCAGAAAATCTAAGGAGACTAATATGCACTGATGCAAAGTGATATTTAAAACAGGAAAACTAAAACTAGGAGAATGTTGTACACAGTACCAGCAATATTGTAACGACAGGCAACTGTGAAAGACTTAGCAACTGTGTGTGCGTGTGGAATGTAGAAACTTCTAAGAAGATTGGAAAGGTTAGGAAGGAGTCAGATTATGAGGTATTTTAAAACAGAGAGAATTTTTTTTTTTACCTTGGAGTAATAGAGAGCCCCTGGAGTTTATTGATTAGGGAGTGATATAGTCACACTTGGACTTTAGAAAAAAAAGTGATAGGTGAGTGAAGGACTGCAGTGGGAAAATATTTGAGGCAGGGAAAACAACCAGTATGCAATCGCTATAGTCCAGATGGGAGATGATGAAGACCTATATCAAACTGACCATATCCAAAAGTGAGCTCATTATCTTTCCACCCAAACTCTCCTTCCAAACTTCCCTATTATGATCAAAGGCAAAATCATCCTAGCTTGAAACCTAGTTGACATCTTCAACTCCTTACTATTGCTCATTTCCCATATCTAATCTGTCACCAAGGCCTGTGGATTTTACCTTTGCAACATCTCTCCAATATGCTCATTCTGTCCTCTGATACTGCAACTCCTCTAGTGCAGGCCCTTATCCCCTCATGTCTGGACTATTACAATAGCTTGATGATCTCATTTGCCATGAGTCTCTCCCCATTCTAATCCATCCTCTGTGATTTTCCTAAAGCACAGTTCTGACCATGTCACACCACTTCCTCCACCACCACTCAATAAACTCTAGTGTCTCCCACCCATCTCCAGCATCAAATATAAAATCTTGCTTGGCATCCAAATCCCTTCATGACATAGTCTTCCACCCTCAACCTCACCCTTTTCCATTTCCTTATTTATACTTTATGTCCCACCAAATTAATCCAGTTACACCAGCCTTCTTGCTGTTTTACAAACAAGAAAAAAAGATGGCCCATCTCTTGGCTCTGGGCACTTTCTTCAGCTATTTCCCGTTTCTAGAACGCTCTGCCTCCTCATCTCCACCTCATGGTGTCCCTGGCTTCCTTCAAGTCACAACTACAATCCTATGTTCTACAAGTCTTTCCCAATGGCTGGGTTTTAAGTGCGGGATTGTTTAAGGATTTCACTGTGTTGTTTTCCTGAACATCCTCTGTGGACACCTTGGATTATGAAGAAAAACTACAGAACCTAAAATGACTGTGGTAGATAGCAAAACATGTAATTCTTGTTGCTGCTGCTGATAAAAAGGTAGTAGCCTACCAAAGACTCACTCAGGCTGACAACTTTTACGTAACAGCTGTTTGCAAAACATATGTCTATCTCCAATCATTGACTCAAAGCACAGTACAGTGCTCAGATTCCCAGTATAGCCAGCTTAATTCCCTTTAGTTTTTGCTTACAAAAGAAGGTGATGGCTGGCCAAAATGCATGCACTGTTAACTTTCCTGCCTAATTCACTAAAATTCAAAAGAAGTGATTCTAAAAAAAAGTAGTAAAAATGTTCTCTCTTCTTTTTCCTTTTTTTTAAAGTTTTTAGGCAACAGGGGTTAAGTGACTTGCCCAGGGTCACACAGCTAGAGTCAAGTGTTTGGTCTGAGGCCAGATTTGAACTCACGTACTCCTGACTTCAAGGCCGGTGCTCTAACCCCTGTGCCACCTAGCTGCCCTTCTTCTTTTTCTTTTAAGCACTGCCATTATGGTGCTACTGAGGATTAGAAAATGGCCATGGGCTTCAGTCTTCTTCCATGATTCTTCCTCACCAGTTCCATTAACATGCTTGTAACATTAGTGCTACTTATGCTATTTAATAGTGCTTGTTACGATATTTATATATTTGTTTGCAATCCAATTTTACTCAATAACATGTGTATAAACTGCATACCTGAAATAAATGTAAGCACTAATAAAAAAGTCTTTCCCAAGCCCTCTTATTTCTACTGCTCTTCTTCTGTTATTATTTCCAATTTATCACGTATATAGCTTATTTGTAGAGAGTTGTTTGCATGTTGTTTCTCCTAGTATATTATAATACCCTCAAGGTCTGGAACTGTTATTTTTGCCTTTATTTGTATCCCTAGCACTTAGCACAATGCCTGGCACATAGAAGGCACTTAATAAATATTTACCAACTGACTGCCCAGGAAGAGAAGAGGAGCAAATATGAGAGATGTTGTGAGGGTATAATTGACATACTTAACAACAGATTAGATGAATGAGAGTAAAGAGTTGGTTCTCTAATCAATAGTGATTTAGAGCATTTTTTTCACATTACCATAGATAGCTTTGATTTCTTCATCTGAAAACTGCCACCAGCTTTAAAAAAATTCAATTGGGGAATGACATGTATTCTTATGACTTTAACTCAGTTCTCTATATATTTTAGAAATGAGGCCTTTGTCAGAGATAATGGCTGTAAAAATTGTTTCTCAGCTTTCTGCTTCCCTTCTAATCTTGGTTGTGTTAGCTTTGTCTATACAAAAACTTTTTTTTTCTTTTTGGTGAGACAATTGTGACTTGCCCAGGTACGCAGCCAGGAAGTGTCCAGTCTCTGAGGCCAGTTTTGAACTCAGGTCCTCCTGACTCCAGGGCCAGTGCTTCATCCACTGTGCCACCTAGCCACCCCTAAAACTTTTCAATTTAATATAATCAAAATTATCCACTTTGATTTTCATAATGTTCTCTGTCTCTTGTTTGGTCATAAATTCTTCCATTCTCCATAAATATGACAGGTTAACTATTCTTTGCTCTCCCAGTTTGCTTATAATATCAGTCTTTATATCTAAATTGTGTACTCATTTTGACTTCATCTTGGTATATGGTATAAGATGTTAGTCTATGCCTAGTTTCTGCCATACTGTTTTCCAGTTTTCCCAGCAGTTTTTGTTAAATAGTGAGTTCTTATCCCAGAAGCTGGAGTCTTTAGGTTTATCAAACACTGGATTACTATAGTCATCGACTTGTCCTGCATACCTAACCTATTCCAATGAACCATCACTCTATTTCTTAGCCAGTAACAAGTAGTTTTGATGATTGCTGCTTTATAATGCAAGTTAAAAGCTGCTACAGCTAGGCCACCTTCCTTTGCATTTCTTTTCACTAATTCTCTTGATATTTTGGACCTTTTGTTTTTTTAGATGAAATTTGTTTTTTCTTCTAGCACTATAAAATATTCTTTTTGGTAGTTTGATTGGTATGGCAATTTTTTCTTAGGGAGTTCAATGATGGCTTGTTCAATTTTTTTTTCTGAAATGGGGTTAAGTATTTTATTTTCTCTTCTATTAATCTGGAAAATTTATGTTTTGCAAATATTCATGCATTTCACTAAGATTGTCAAATTTATTGGCATACAGTTGAGCAAAATAGCCCCTAATTATCGCTTTAATTTTCTCTTCACTGGTGGTAAATTCACCCTTTTCATTTTTGATATTGGTAATTTGGTTTTCTTCTTTCTTTATTTTAATCAAATTAATCAAAGGTTTGTCTTCTTTTTTTTCATAAAACCAGCTCAGTTTTATTTCAGTGGTTTTCTTAATTTCAATTTTACTAATCTCTCCCTTGGTTTTCAGAATTTCTAATTTGCTATTTAATTGGAGATTTTCAATTTGTTCTTTCTCTAACTTTTTTAGTTGCATGCCCAATTCAATGATCTCCTCTTTCTCTGTTTTATCATGTAAGCATTCAGAGATATAAAACTTCCCCTAAGAACTGTTTTCACTGAATCTCATAAGTTTCAAAATGTTGTCTCATAATTTTGATTCTCTTAGATAAAATTATTGATTATTCCTATGATTTATTGTTTGACTCATTCTTTAGGATTAGATTATTTAGTTTCCAATTAATTTTTAGTTTATCTTTCCACGGCCCTTATTACATATAATTTTTATTGCATCATGATCTGGAAAGGACGCATTTAATATTTCTGCCTTTCTGCATTGGATTGTGAGTATTTGGGGCCTTAATACATAGTTAATTTTTATGTAGGTGCCCTGTACCACTGAGGAAAAGGCATATTCTTATCCATCCCTGTTCAATTTTCTTCAGAGATCTGCAATATCTAACTTTTCTAAAATTCTGTTCACCTTCTTTACTTATTTCTTGTTTATTTTGTGGGTAGATTTATCTAGTTCTGAGAGGAGCAGGTTGAGTCCCCCATTAGTACAGTTTTGCTGTCTATTTCTTCCTGTAATTCCCTTAACCTCTCCTCTAAGAATTTGGATACTATACCTCTTGGTGCCTATATGTTTAGTAATGATTTTACTTCGTTGCCTATGGTACCTTTTAGCAGGATGTAGTTTCATTCCTTATCTCTTTTAATTAGATCTATTTTTGGTTTTGCTTTGTCTGAGATTAGGATTGCTACCTCTACAATTTTCACTTCAGCTGAAGCACCATATATCCTACTCTAGCCTTTAACCTTTACTCTGTGTATGTCTCTCTGCTTCAAATGTGTTTCTTGTAAACAGCACATTGTAGAATTATGGTTTTTAATCAAATCTGATATCTGCTTCTGTTTTTTGGGGAGAATTCATCCCATTCACATTCACAGTTACGATTACTACTTGTGTCTTTCTCTCCAACCTCTTTCCCTTCCTGTTTATGCTTTTCTCTCACCTTTCTCTCTTTCCTTCCTGACTACAGTTTTGTTTTTGACTACTGCCTTCCTCAATCTGCCCTCCCTTCTATTAGCCCCCTCCCTTTTCTTTCCCTTTTTCCCTACTATTCCTTCCCTCCCTTGTATCCATTCCTTCCTTTTCTTTCCCCTTTCCCCTCCTACTTCCTATAGGGTAAGTTGGATTTCTATACCAAACTGAGTGTATTATTCCCTCTTTGAGCCAAATCTGATGAGAGTAGGGTTTAAACAATGCTCATCTCCCTTTGCCCCTCTTCATGTGGTGGAATTTACCCTTTTCTTCCTCCTCCTTTCCTCTTCTCCCAGTATAATCCCTTTTCACCACTTAATTAGATTTTTTTTTAACATCACATCAAAGTCAACACTATACCCATGGCCTCTGTCTATGTATACCCCTTCTAAATGTTGTAATAAAGATGCCATTTCGCAAGAGTTACAAGAATCATCTTTCTATGTAAGAATGTAAACAGTTTGCCCTTATTGAATAACGTCTTTTTTTCCTTTCCTGTTTTCCTTTTCATGCCTCTCTTGAGTCTTGTATTTGAATATCAATTTTTCTGTTGACCTTTGGTCTTTTTTTTTCCAACCAAAGACAAAGTTTATTAAAGATCTGCCATATTAGCCAGACTCTTAAGGAATCTGAGAGTCTGTGAGGTATTGTCTAGATTCTAAGAATCTGAGTAGTGGCTAGATTTTAAGAATCTAAGCACCTTAATGGAGACAAGATGAATCTTATATACAGAAAGACTGTGGGAGGGATCTAGGAGTGGCCAAGTAGTTTGGGGTGACTGGAGGAGGTGTCTAAGGAAAAACTGAATGGGAGTGGCCAGTAAATTGGAATGAACAGAATTCCTGGTACCTGGACAATGGAGCTTAGCTAGGATTAAGTGTGGAAAATGGCCAGGGGCCACAGGGAGGGCTAGGCTAGGTTAAGGGTAACAGAATCGGGAGATTGGGTGTAGCCATAATGAAAGGCCGTCAATGGGATTATAGCCTCAGGCAAATGCCAGAGATTTGGCCATGTGGGAAAGTCCAAGTTTTTCTTTCTGGGGGCCTAGCTCCCATCCTCATCATTCCCCTCTCAAACAAATGGGATCCAAATTCTTTTGGGGTAAGGGGAGAAGGTCTTGGCTTCTAAAACTGCTTCCTGCTGGCAAGGGGCATAGAGCTGTCCCTGCCTCGAGGGGTCCAAAAGAGGAGGTTGACTGGAACTAAGCAGGCTGCATCCAAGGAACAATGGGGAGACATTAGCTGGTACCTGCTGTTTGCTACCAACTGTAGGTGAATGGCCTGTAGCCTGGAAGATACAAATCTGACAGAAAGACTGCAGGGCCCCGATATAAAGCAGGGAATAGATTTAGTGCCCAAATATAAGAGGATAAAACATCCTTAGCTCTGTTTGGATTCAGATAATTCAGTTTTCCAACCATGCAGTATCAAATCCACCTCATAGCCAGACTCAGGAATAGCAAGGTCTGTAATATTCCCTTTCAAAGGAACATAATGGGGAAAGTGAGCCAGGAGGATCCCATCTTAAACTGAGGCTAAAATTGTCCTCTAAGCTTTTCCCAATGCTGGCTTCTCACCAGTATCACATTGTCTCTGAGTAGTTTGTGGCATTTCTCACAGGTGGATTATTGATTTATCAATGATAATGATCCATTAGACAACTCAAAATAAAATCATGAACTCTTTTGCCTCAAATATCAAGTTTCACTAATCATAGCTTAGTAAAACCTTTTCCAGGATTAACATCTCAAACTTAAATTTATCCTGGTGTAAAAAGCCAATCATTAGAGATTTCTATATACTTGCAAATTCTCAGCAAATTAAAACCCAAATAAGCTTTTTGGCAAACTTACACATTAAAATAATAACCAACAATAGCCAAATTATTTTAACAGTAACCAAATTATAAAAAGGTGCCTGACATAATTCCCTGATGCCAAACAATTAGCTCAACTTTCTCCCACGCTTCTGCAGGAACATGAGGAGGTCTGGTGCACAGAGGGAAAAATGGAGATGGGAGGCTTAACTAGAGAAGATTGGCTCCCCAAATTTACCATCACTTCTCTTCCCAACAAAGGGTCAGGGCAAGAGGAGAGCATAGGGATGGAGTATTCAAACAACAGATTGTCAAATAGGCAGGGGAGAGAGTATGTCTTGGGACATTCTCTAGTTTTCCCTCCAATGCCCATGACCAGACAAGTTGAGGGGCCTGTAGGGCCAGAGTAATTGGTTAAAACAGAGAACATAGCCATGATAATGTGGGTAACATTACCTTCAGCCTCCATTTTTCCCAGGGCTCTGTGAGAGAGATGGAGAAAGTGGGAGTTCTACCAAGCCCAGGCTCCCCTGTCATTTCCAGTCTTGAGAAGACTGGAGGATGCAGTACTGGGGGGTGTCTCCACCACTTTTCCAACCTTGGGGACAGACCTTTCTCGAATGTCCCTCCTGGTCACATCTTAGGCACTTGGGCACGGTCCCAGAGGCATTGGTTGAGGGGGCTCCCTCTGGGGGTGCCCTGGAGAAGCATTCCTTGGACCAGTGTGCCTCCTTACAGCCCTCACTGCCTTAGTTGAAGAGCTTCCTCTGAGGAGCACCCTGGAGGGGGACTCCTTGGACCAGTGACCCTCCTGGTGGCATCAAAAGCAGGTTTTCCCACTGCAGGAGGTGCTAGGAACACCCTTGGGCCTTTTCTTGGCCATGACAGCAGCCAAGAATTGAGCATGTTCTCTGTCTCTAACCCTTTCCCTTCTTTTTCTTTTCTCTGCTGCTACCAAGTCTCTGTTGTTAAAAACTCCAAAGATCATCTCCAGTAATTGGGCCTGAGGTGTTTGGGGTCACATTGCTAATTTCTGCGGTTTCCTCCTAATATGTGGGGCAGATCGATTAATGAAATACCTGCTAAGGATTGTTGCCCCTTCTATAGAATCAGGATCTAAATTCATATGCTTTTTAATAGCTTCTATCAGCTGGTCTTGGAAAAGGGCAGGGTTTTCCTTTTCTCCTTGAGTAACTTCCTTAATTTTTTGAACATTTATTTGCTTCTGAAATGTAGTTCTTAGGCCTTCTAGAAGGCAAATTACCAAATAGTCTCTTTTTCCCCTATCCTTACTCTTCTGATAATCACATCCTGGGTCAGTAGGGGGAACAGCTGCTGTTCCTGGGGGATATTTTGTGGGGTTATTGCTAGCCAACTGTTCCCAAGTTTTTGGGCTCATTCCTAGATTCTCCTTTTTCTCCTCAGTGGTACAACAGGTGGAGAAAAGGATATGCAAATCACCCCAAAAAAGCTCGAATTATAGGGACATGTTCCCAAAGCCCTCAGTAAATTTAGTAGGATCTTCTGAATATTGCTCTAGTTACTCTTTGACCTGAATGAGGTCTGGAATGGAGAATGGAACATGCACCCTAATGGTCCCATTAGACAATACAGGGACTTCTTTTAGGGGAAAAAGTCCTGAAGGCACTGTGGGTATTGGGGCTAGACAGGAAGGGAGATAGGAAGTCCTACTTCTTGTGAGCGAGGGATTAGGGAATGCTGGCTGAACTGGACTGGACTGCAAAGCCAAGGGATCCAGCTGGCAAGGGGAAAAATCAGCTGGTACCTGAGGAAGGGGAGAGGTTAGGGGAGGAGATACTACTGACACTGGGGCCTGGGTAGTTCTTGCCTCAGGGTAAAGGGTCTGGGGAGGAGGTGCCAAGGCTGAGGCAAGGCCCTGGTCCAAAACCTGAGTAAGGGTCACCTCCAGAGCAGGCACCTGGGGAGGAAATGCTGGGTAGGATACATGGAAGGTGAATAAGGCAGGATATGAATGGGGATGGGCTAGAGGAAAAGGGGAGGAAAAGCAAGGGAAAGAGGCAGTAGGCAAGGAAGAAGGGGGTTGGGAACAGAGGGGCTGAGGGAAAATGGGGAGAGGCCAGACGGGCCAAGGGAGAATAGGGAGGGGGTAGGAACTGGGGAGGTGCCATAAAAAGAGAGTCATCCAAAAAGTCTAATTGATCCCCATTCCCCATTTGTGGGGCGGCTCTAGCTATGAGCATCCTACAATCTTTTCTGAGAATGGGATCCAGAGAAAATTCGACAAAGTCATTATGTAGGGAATCTCCACCCATTTTCTGTTCCCTGCAACAATATCTTTCTAACTCTGAAAGCGTATTTTGCTGTAATGTCCCAAAAATAGGCCATCCCTTGTAATTTTCCAGGTGATGCTGAGGCCAAAATCGTGTTGCAAAAGAACACCAGCCTTTTCTTTTTTACTTTTTTGGAGAAACTAAATTTTTCCCAATTTTGTTAAAGACAGCCCAAAGGCAAATCTTCGGGAATTGAAAAGGATTGACCCTTTGCTGGCCTAGGGGCTGGAAGTGCCTCCCTCCTTAAAGGAAGATTTGGGAATAAACCTTGGGAAACAAACAAAATTAAATGCAATTAGGAAGTACCTTAAGTTTTCCCAAGTCCCTTGTGTTGAGAGAATTGACAGGATTGGGCCTATGCTTCCAGGTAGGGAGTCTGTAGGTGTGCCCAGGTTAATGGTCTTGAACAGAAACACTGGAATGAAAGCATGAGAGTATCAGTGTGAATTCAAGACAACCTTGTAGCTGTTTGACCTAATAGGACCTGAGAGGTCAGGCTTGTAAAGCACTTCCAAGCCAAGCCTTCCTAGTTGCTTGGAAATCCACCCAATTGTAGGACAAAAAAAAGGGAATAGGGGAAGAGGGGAGGCTTGCGTACCTTCCAGTCATGGCTAGTGAAGAGCTTGGTATTAGTCCATTTTTCCCAGTGCAGGGAACCACATGATGAGATCTAGAGTTTTAAGGGTGCTGGGACTCTAAGATCACAACACGTGGGTCCTGTCTGAAAGAATTTGACCCAAGCTTTCTTTCAGCCAAAGACAAGGTTTATTAAAGATTTACCATATTAGCCAGACTCTTAAGGAATCTGAGAGTCTGTGAGTTATTGGCTAGATTCTAAGAATCTGAGTAGTAGCTAGATTTTAAGAATCTAAGCCAACCTCTGGTCTTTTTATCAGGAAGGTTTGGAAGTCCCCTATTTCAATCTTCTCCCCTGAAAGGTTATGCTCAATTTTGTTGGGTAGTTGATCCTTGGTTGTAATCCAAGCTCCTTTGCCTGATGGAATATCATATTCCAAGACCTCCAATCTTTTAATTAGAAGCTGCAAGGTCCTGCATAATCCTGACTGTGGTTCCACTATATTTAAATTGTTTCTTTCTGGCTGCTTAAAGTATTTTCTCCTTGACCTGATAATTCTGGAATTTGGCTACCATAGACCTTGGAGTTTTCAATTTGAGATCTCTTTCATAAGGTGATAGGTGGATTATTTCAATGACTAATTTGCCCTCTGGTTCTAGGACCTCACGGCAGTTTCCTTGATTATTTCTTGAAAGATGCTGTCCAAACTCTTTTTTCGATCACGACTTTCAGGTAGATCAATAATTCTTAAATTATCTCTCCTGGATCTGTTTTCCAGGTCATTTGTTTTTCCAATGAGGTATTTAACATTTTCTTCTATTTTTTTCATTCTTTTGATTTTGATTGACTGATTCTTGATGTCTTGTACAGTCATTAGATTCCATTTGCCCAATTGTAATTTTTAATGAATGCTTTCTTCAGTTAGCTTTAGTACCTCCTTTTCTATTTGTCCAATTCTACTTTTTAAGGAGTTGTTTTCTATGTTTTTTTTTTTACCATTTCTCCAAATGCATTTTTTAAGGAATTATTTTCTATAGTCAATTTTTGTACTTTCTTTTCCAAGCTGTTGACTCTTGCATACTTCCCATTTTTTTTCCCAATTTTTCTTCTACCTCCCTTATTTGACTTTTAAAATCCTTTCTGAGCTCTTCCAAGAAGGCTTTTTGGGCTTGAGACCAGTTCATAGTCTTCTTTGAGGTTTTTGGATATGAGTTTATTGATAATGTTCTCTTGTGAATTTGTGTTTTGATCTTCCCTGTTACCATAATAATTCTCTATGGTCAGTGTTTTTTTGTTTGTTTCTTTGTTTCTTTGTTTTTATTCCTTTTTGCTCATGATATTTGCCTTATTTCTGGTTTTCAAAGTTAATCTCTGCTTCTAGGTCACAAGGGGCACTGTCCCAAGCTTTTTGTGCTGGCAGCCAGGGACCTGGTCCCTGGCTTTGTTTTCTGGGCCTTCAGGTGCTGGCAGCTAGAAGTCTGGCAGCTTAACTCATGCTGAGCTGGAGCTGGTGATGGTGGCTTGTATGTTCTGAGGCCAGATGAGGTTTTTCTGCATTTCCCCAGGGCTACACTGAAGGTCTCTGGGTGGGGATCTGGCCGATGGATGGTGTCTGCTCATGTGGAGCTACACTGAAGCAGGGGAGGTTTAGCTGCTGGAGGATGCTTGCCCATGGAACACATGGTGGTCCTCTGAGCTGGAGTCTGCAGGTTCCCCTGGCTGTGCCAAGGCATGCTGGGCAGTCCTGGTGTTGATTCTTGCTTGCTCCACCACCCTGGGGCTCAGGATCTCCAACTGATTTGCTGAAGTGAAGCTTGCTGTTGGCTTGCTGGGTTGCCTCCCATCCTGCACTGTTGCCCTTCCACCAGAAAAAGAGGGACCTTAGAGCCTCCCAGGCCAAAAGACTGCTGCACCCTGTCTTGCTGCTGGCTCTGCTGTTCTAGAATTTTTCCTGGGTAAATATTTTCTGGATTTTTCTAGGTCAACAAGTGAGAGTGAGAGTGACTTACTGTTTACTCTGCCATCTTGGTTCCCAGAAGTCTTGGAAATTTTTAATGAATTTTTAAAAATTAAATGCAATTAGGAAATATTTAATGAAATGAATATATCCTATCCTACTGAAAGAACTAGTATTTGTGATTTCTGACCTATCATCAATATTTTTAAAAAGTCATAGAGAATGGAAGAGGTCTCTTCTATTAGCAATTAGAGAAGGTCAAATCACTCAATTTTCTGAAATAGGAAAGGGGAAAATAAGGCTAGTGAGCTTCATATAGATTCCTGGGAAAAAATCAATTAAAGGGACAGTTTCTGAACATCTAGAACAGGAAGAATGGTTAACAAAGCCAACATGGTTTCATCAAAAATAGATTATGACTGGCTAACTTAATTTCTTTTTTTTTTTTGATAGGGCTAATAAACTTGTAGACCAGGGGAATGTTACAAATACTGTTTACCTAAATCTTAACAAAGCATTTGATAAAGTCACTGATGATATGCTTGTGAAGAAAGATGGCTATATCTGGAATAGATTCACTTTGATTTCAGGATTTCTATTTGGTGTTTAATTAGGGATTTTTAATTTGTTCATTTCTAGTTTCTTTTTAGTTGCATGTCCAATTCAAGATCTGCACTTTATTTATTTATTTTTGTATGACTTTGTAGATATAAATTTGCCCCTAAGTATTGCTTTGGCAGCATCCCATAAATTTTGGTATGTAGACTCATTACTGTCATTCTCCTGTGATGAAATTATTGTTTTTATAATTTGTTCTTTGACTCACTCTTTAGGAGTAGACTAGTTAGTTTCCAATTAATTTCTAATCTACATTTCCATGATCTTTTATTGAATATAATTTTGCTTTGCATTATGGTTTATAAAAGAATGAATTTAGACTTCCTGCTTTTATGCATTTGGTTGTGAAGCTTTGGTGCCCTAATACATGGTCAGCTTTTGTGAAGTGTCATATACATAACTGAGTAAAGCTATACTACTTTCTATTCCCATCCAATTTTCTCCAGAAGTCCATCATATCTAATTCATCTATATTCTATTCATCTTATTAACTTCTTTCTATTTATTTTGTGGTTATAATTATCCAGCTCTGAGAAGGGAAAGTTGA
This sequence comes from Phascolarctos cinereus, assembly GCF_003287225.1. Lineage (NCBI taxonomy): Eukaryota > Metazoa > Chordata > Mammalia > Diprotodontia > Phascolarctidae > Phascolarctos > Phascolarctos cinereus. Next base: position 176,795,777 of record NW_027555514.1, on the reverse strand, counting down.
GTTCCTCTTGTACTTCATTTAACTTTCCCTTTAAGAATTTGGATACTATGCTGTTTGGCACATGTATGTTTAGTATCGATGTTACTTCATTGTCTATGACCTTTTAGCAAGATCTAGTTTTCATGCTGATCTTTTAAAATTATTTCTACTTTTACTTTCTCTTTGGATTGCTAAACCTGCTTTTTTTTGTTTTACTTCAGCTGAAGCATAATAAATTCTGCTCCACCTCTTTACCTTAACTCTGTATGTCTCTGTTTTAAGTGTATTTCTTGTAAACAACATCTTGTTGGATTCTGGTTTCTAATCCATTCTGCTATCTCCCATTTTATGAGTGAATTCAGCTCATTCATATTCACAGTTATGATTATTAACTGTGCATTTTCCTCCATCCTATTTTCTTTTTTTTTTCCCCTTCTCTTACTTGCTCTTTTTATCCTGGCCTTCTTCTGAAGTGTGTTTTGCTTCTGACCACTTCTTTCCTTTATTCACTCTCCCTTTTATCATCCCTCTTTCTCTTACACCTTTCCACTCCTCCTTTCCTATTGGGTAAGATAGATTTCTATTCCCACTTGAGAGTGTGTGTTTGTGTGTGTGTATTGAAATAGCCCGTCTTTGAATCAATTTAAAAGAAAATGATGTTCAAGCATTGCCTGCTCTTCCCCCACCCCACCACTCTTTGATTTTCCCTCCACTGTAAATACTTTTTCTTGCGTGTCTCTTTTATATGAGAAAATTTTCTCCATTCTTCCTCTTCATTCCCCCTTCTCCCAGAGCATCCTTCTTTTTTCATCCATTTTTTTAAGGTCATACTAACATAATTCACTCCCATATCCTCTGTCCATGCAGACTTTTTCTAAGTGTCCTAATATTAAAGTTCTTAGGACTTATATGTATAATCTTCCCATTTAGGAACATAAATAGTTTAAATTTATTGAATGTCTTATGATTTCTCTTTAACGTTTACCTTTTTATGCTTCTTTTGAGTCATATTTGAAAATCAAATATTCTTTTCAGCTCTGAAGTTTTCATCAGGGATGCTGAAAGTCTTCTATTTCATTAAATATTCCTTTTTCTTCTTAAGGATCACACTAAGTTTTGCTGGGTAGGTTATTCTTGGTTGTAGTCCTAACTTTTTTGCCTTCTTGGATATCATGCCCAAGCCCTCTGTTCTTTTGGTAGGGCAGCTGCTAAATCTTATGTGAGCCTGATTGTGGGCCCACAATATTTGAATGGTTTCTTTCTGGTTGTTTGAAATATTTTCTCTTTGACCTGGCATCTCTAGAATTTGAATATGATATTCTTGGATGTTTTCTTTTGGGAATCTCTTTCAGATGGTTAGTGGATTCTTTCAATTTCTTTTTTACCCCCTTGTTCTAGCATATCAAGGCAGTTTTCCTTGATAATTTCTTGAAATATGATGTCTAGGCTCTTTCTTTGATCATGACTTTCAGGCAGTTCTTATATTTTCTCCCTTTACTTCATTTTTTAGGTCAATTGTTTTTCCCATAAGGTATTTTACATTTTCTTCTATTTTTATTCTTTTGGCTTTGTTTTATTGTTTCTTTTAAAAAAAAATAATTAATTAATTTATTTTTAGTTTTCAACATTCACGTCTGTAATATTTTGAGTTTTAAATTTCCCCCCCTTCTCTATCCTTTCCCCCTCCCCAAATATGGCAAGCAATCTGCTATAGGCTCTACTTATACATTCATATTAAGCATATTTTTCCATTAGTCATGATGAAAAGAACAATGAGAACTAATGTGAGGAACCATGAGAATGAAGCAATAAAACAAAACAAGGGAAAAAAAGAGAAAATATTATTCTTCCATCTGTATTCAGACTCTATAGTTCTTTTTCTGGATGTGCATTGTTTTATTGTTTCTTGATGTCTCATAGAGTCATTAGCTTCCACTTACCCAACTCTAATTTTTAAGCAATTATTTTCTTCAATGAGATTTTGTACCACTTTTCACCTTTGGCCAATTTTGTTTTTTAAAGATTTATTTTCATCAGTGAAATTTTATACCTCTTTTTCCATTTGTCCAATTCTGTTTTTTTTAAGGTTTTATTTTCTTCAGTATTTTTTGTGCTTCTTACCAAGCTCTTGATTGTCTTTTCATGATTTTCTTCATTTACTCTCATTTCCTTTACCCATTATTTCCTCAACTACTATTATTTTATTTTTAAATTTTTTTGGGCACTTTTAGTACTTTCTATTGGCCTTGTATCCAATTCTCTTTTTTCTTAGAGACTTTTCTGTAGCTGATAATGACAACATCACTGTCTTCTTCTGAGTTTGTGTCTTGATCCTCCCTGTCATCACAGAATATTTTTACATTCAGGTTCTATTGTTGTTGTTGTTGTTTGCTCATTTTTCCAGCCTCTTTCTTTATTTGGACTTTAAGTTAAAATTTGGCTCTGTTCTTGGTGTGTTCATGGAGGTGGAGAGTAGCACTATCCCAAGCTTCAGACTTTTATTTTCCACTGCTATTCTCCAAGCTAATTATGGGGCTTTAGAAAGAGCCCCTCATCCTTTGGCATTGCAATTGATACTGTACCTCAGGAACACTGTTCAATTGGGTAGAAGTGACACTACTCCTCATGGACACTGCTCCCTAGACTCTATTTATGAATTGTCGCCTGGAAGTGGTTATAGAGAATGGAGTTGCCAAATAGCATCCAAATCTGCTCTCAGTGCTCAGTCCTGTAATTTCTTTCTGACTAGTTGCTATACTCCATTACTGTCTCTGGCTTAAGAGATTCTGAAGCTGCTGCTGCTGTTAGCACTACCAAGTCTACCATTGGCATTGAATCTTCCTAGGTTTTTGCTCAGCCCCCATCCTCATGTCACAGATTGCTCCTTCTGACCTCATAAGTTGTTTTGGAAATGAGGGATTCTAAGAGGCAGAGTGAGACAGGAATAAATTCCAGGCATCAAGTTGAGAGATTATATGTTGTGTGTAAAGAATAGGTAATAGTCCAATTATGTGCCAGGAGAAGAATATAGTGTAAGACCAGAAAGGCAAAAGGAGATCAAATTTTAAAGAGATTTAAATGTTTAAAACATGAGTATATATTTTATCATAGGAGAAATAGGGATAAACTTGAATTTATTGAGCAGAGGTATAACATGATGATCAGAACTGAGTTTTAAGCAACTTAATGACTGTGTGGAGCCTTGAGGCAGGGTGTCCAACTGGAAGGCTATTGTAATTGTTAGGTGAGAGATGATAGGGTCTGAACATAATGTGGCTGATTTCATTTTTAAATTTTGTTTTATTTTTAATTTATGGAATAAAATAAGCATTTCCATAACATAGTATATTAAAAAAAGATGACTACACAGGAAACTGCAAATATATTATGTACAATTTGCTATTCCTTTTAAACAGATAATAAGTTATCATGCAAATTTCATTTTTTCTTCCCTCCCCCTCACCCTAGAGATAGCTAGCATTAGACACAACACAACACACACACACACACACACACACACACACACACACATATACATATACTGTGTGTGTATATATATGTAAAATTATTATATACATATTTCTATTTATCAGTTCTTTCTCTGGATGGGCTGTATTGAGTAAAAAAGAGGAAACATATTAAAGATGTCATGGAACTAGAAATGGTGTTATTTTGCAATTGATTGGCTAAATGGGGTCAGGTAGAGTGACGAATCAAAGATGGCATTGAGGTTTTAAGCCTGGGTAACTGGAAGGATTTTAGGGCTGAAGGTAATAAGAAAAGTTTAAAAATGGGTGGATTAGGGGGTAGGAGTGACAGAGTTCTATTATGGTTACGTGGAGTTTATTCAAATTGAAACAGTGACCAGTTTATGATGGCAAGAATGGAGTCCAGGGAGGCAGCTAGGTGGCGCAGTGGATAGAGCACTGGCCCTGAAGTCAGGAGGACCTGAATTCAAATCTGGCCTCAGACCAAACACTTGACACTTACTAGCGGTGTGACCCCAGGCAAGTGACTTAACCCCAATTGCTGAAGAGAGAGAGAGAGAGAGAGAGAAGAGAGAGAGAGAGAGAGAGAGAGAGAGAGGAGAGAGAGAATGGAGTCCAGGAGAGACAATGATTTCTGGACATATAGAGTTAAGACTTATTTGTATAAGACAGTAATTGAACCCATAAGAACTGAGAAAAGTTATAAAAGAAAAGAAGTCTCAGGGCAGGGGCTTGGTATATTCCCAGAGTAGATGTCCAGAGTGGTTATTACATAGATGAAGATCCAATAATGGAGAATAAGAATGAGAAGAGATGGTCAGAAAATTTGGATAAGAACCAGGAGAGGGAAGTGTCATGAAAACCAGAGTATATCCTGGAGAAGTGGGCACTCAACAGGGTCAAATTCTGCAGAGAGATTAATAAGAAATATGAGAGCACTGAGATGAGACCTTCATACTTGTAGATCAGATCATCTATAACTTTGAAAAGTTTTACTAATGTAATGACCTCAAAAGCCATACTGTAGAGAGCTAAGAAGGGAATCAGAGCAGAGGAAATGGATACATTAAGTACAGACAGCTTTTTCAAGTAGTTTGAGAAATGAGGAAGTGATATAGATAATAATTAGTAGGGATAATAGGATCTAGTGAAGATTTTTAAAAATTTAGGAGACAGGCATTTTTTGTAGGCATCTAGAAAGGATACAAAAGATAAGGAGAGATTAAAGATTGCTAATAGAGAGGAGGTAGTAATAATGGCAATAGGGCTCAAGGGAATGAGATCAGGCCTTCCTGAGGAGAAGGGTTATCTCCTTATCAGAGACTAGAATGAAGTAGGAAAAGGTGAAAAATATGTCAAGAGAAAGAAGGCAGAAGAGGGAGTACCCAGTGCATGGTCTCAGGTTTGTTTTTTTTTTTCAGTAAAGTGTGAGGTGGTGATATATGCTGAGAACTTGTGGGATGAGTGGTTTGAAATAAATGGGAAGACAAAAACTAACAATATGAGCAGAAAATCGTAAAACAAAGATATTTAGAAAATAAAAATGGTTAGGATATAATTTACTGTGAGTTAATGATCAGGGGTTGGCAAGTTATGGCATGAAGGCCAAATATGACCCAATACCTCTTTTTTATGACCTGAGAGGTAAAAATGGTTTAAACAATTTTAAATAAAATTTTATTGTATTTTAAAATGTAAAAATTATTCTTAGCTTACTGGCTGTTTGGCCCACTGGCCATAGTTTGCTGACCCGTGGGTTTATCAATTCCAAAAACAGCATGAGTGGTAATTATGATTTCAAATGAGCCAAAATAAAAATTCAAAATGTCAAATGAAGTAAATAGAACAACTGAATGTTTAAGGAATCCCTAACAATAACATTATATTATTATTCAATATGTATTCACCAAACAGCATAACTTAAAAAAATTTGTAAAGAGAAAGCTAACTGAAAGGCCAGAAGACATGGAGAATGTAATAATAGTAGGAGACTTGACATTAAAGTGGATACATCCAGAAAGAATATGTGTAGTTAGGCAAATTGTTGGAAGTATCAGAGTTTTGCTATTATTTGGCACTGAAATCTCTTCACAATCTGGATACAACCTATCTTTCTATATTGATTCCATATTATTTTACATTATTCCTTTTCACACATGCTACCTTCTCACCAAACCTACCAACTAGCAGTTCCTCACATATGACATCCCATCACCTACCTTCATGACTTTGTTCCACTCTCCCTTTTCATCTCTGCTTTACTGAATTCCTATATTCCTTCAAAGCAGAGGTGGGTGGCAACTCCTATAGGAGACCTTTTCTGATGTCCTGAGTTGCTCACTTCTTCCCAATCAGGAAATTATTTTGTATTTATTTATTTTTTATTTTTTTCATCAGCCACAGATGACATTTATTAAAGATCCGCCATATTGGCCAGACTCTTAAGGAATCTGAACATTTGTGAACAATTGGCTAGATTGTAAAAATCTCAACCTTTGGCTAGACTCTTAAGAATCTGAGCATTTGTATTGCTAATGCAAGTGGGCCAGATTTAAGAATCTGAGCACCTTAATGGAGATAAGATGGACCTTATATACAGAAAGACTGTGGGAGGGATCTAGGAGTGGCCAAGTAGTCTGGAGTGACTAGAATACCAGGTACCTGGACCAAGTGGCTAATGGAGGATCGAGACTAGATAGGATTAAAGGTGGTAAGTAGCTGAGGGCCATGGGGAAAGTAATAGAGAATGGAGGGGTTAAGTTAAGGGTAACAGAGAATTGGGAGATCTGGAGTAGGCCATAATGAAAAGTCATTTGATAGGATTATAGTCTTAGGTGAAGGCCAGAGATTTGACCATGTGAGAAAGTCCAGGTTTTTCCTTTTTGGGGTCCAGGTCCCAAAGACATAGTCTTTTCCTTTTAGGGGTTCAGATCACAAACCCATCATTCCCCCCTCAAACAAATGGGACCCAAATTCTTTTGGGATAAGGGGTGAAGGTCTTGGCTTCTGAAACTGCTTCTGGCTATCAAGGGGCAGAGAGCTGTCCCTGACTCAAGGGGGTCCCAAAGAAGTTGACTGAAGCACAGGCTGCACCAGAGGATGATGGGGGAACATTGACTGATACCCACTGTTTGCTACCAACTGTAGGTGAATGGCCTGTAGCCTGGAAGACACAAATCTGACAGAAAAGACTGCAGGGCACAGATATAAGAAGAAGTAAAAGTGTAAGACACCCATTAAAATCATTTACATTTGACCTGCTGGATTATCTGATCTTGTTACCTTTTCAAAAGTTTAAGTAACACTTTTGCAGGCATAAGTTTGCCACCCCTGAGTTCGATAGTTGCACAAATGAACTTGCCAGGGACTGACTTTCACTTCAATTATCATTGAAATTCTCCTCCCTAAACCAGACTGAAGATATTTCTGATTTAATTCCAGTTGTTTGAAGATACTGAATGACTATATATTCAGGTCAAAACAGAAAGATCTTACATATTTGCATTAATCTTTTACTAACCACTTGTTCTGATTATATAAATTTGCTATGCAAGGATAAATCAGGGACTAGATTTAGGGCCCAATATTTCAGGATAAAACATCTTTAGCTGTTTGGATTCATATAATTCACAGTTTTCCAACTATGCAGTATTAAATCCACCTAATAGCTAGAATCAGGAATAGCCAGGTGGGTAACATTTATTTTCAAAGGAACGTAATGTGGAAAGTGAGCCAGGAGGATCCCATCTTAGACTGAGGCTAAAACTGTCCTCTCAGCTCTTCCCACTGCAGGTTTCCCACCTGTATCATATTCTCTCTGAGTAGCTTGTGGCATTTCTCTCAATCAACTATTGATTATGGATAGATTATGATCCATCAGACAACTCAAAATATAATTATTTATGGTTCCATGAGCTTTTACCTCAAACAGCAAGTTTCACTAATCATAGTTGAGGGAAAAGTTTTGCAGGATTTACATCTCAAATTTAATTTGTCATGGTATAAAAAACCAATCATTAGAGATTATTTCTACACATTTGCAAATTCTCAGCAAGTCATAACCCAAACAAGCTTTTTGGCAAGTTTACACATTAAACAATAACCAACGATAGCCAAATTGTTTTAGCTGCAACCAAATTATGAAAAGTTGCTTGACGTAACTGATACAAAAAGTTCACCAATTTAAAGCTTGCAACAAACCCATTACCAATCAGGTTACTTCATTTTTGTTGAATGCCATTTCCAAGTTACTTTACACAGAGAATCGACATCATTAACATGTTAAAACTACAACTTTGAAAGAGAAGACTTACCCAAGTTTGAAGGCTGGCTAGCATCTTTACCTTGACCATTTCCTCTCTCCCTGATGGGGATTGAGGTGGGGGTGGTAGTTGTGAGCAGGATGTGCTGAACCTGGGCAATGCTTCCAGGCAAAGATTGCCCCAGGGCCCAAGGCCATTGCTAGTGGGGCCCACACTGTAGCTGCTGCCTCTCCCCATTCCTTCATTTTGCCAGGTAGGGGAGGGTGAATTAGAAGCATGTGTGTGTGTGTGTGTGTGTGTGTGTGTGTGTGTGTGTGTGTGTGTGTGTGTGAAAACTCTCTTCTCCTATGACAGGGGTTAAAAGAGATACCCTTTTGACTCAAGAGAAGGGAGTGGGAGAAGGGAGTGACCAGGGTTGTAGGGAGGTGTTTCAAAACTCTATAATGATCTCTCACAAAACCTCCAGAATCTGCTAAGATGTTTTCAGCTGTTGTAACTTTTCCCTGTAACCTCCATGATGGAGGATCCAGGGGTTTAGAGTTAAGGGAGCAAGTAAGCTTCAGGGAATCAAAAAGCACCTGCAGTTTCCCCAATTCCCTAGAGCCTTGGATATTCACTTCTGGATAGGGTGTCTGTCCTTGTCCTCTATGCTGTAGAAGGTGTACCCAGGTCCATAGCCTTGAACCAAACCAGTGTACCAAGAGCCTCAGGCCTAGTTGGAGACAACCTTATAACTGTCTGCCTGGAAAGCACCTGTAAGCCTTCCTAGGTACTTGGAGAGTGACCCCAGCTGCAGGACAAGAAAGAAATTACGGAGATGGGGAACTCTTACGTACCTTCTCGTCTTGGCTGGAGAAGAGCTTGAGGTTAAGCAACTTCCTTGTACAGGCCACCAAAATGTTGAGATTTAGAGGTTTAAGGGTGCTGGGATCCAAAATCACAACACATGGGTCCTGTCTAAAAGAATTCGACCAAAGCCTTCTTTCAGCCAGAGACAAGGTTTATTAAATATCCACCATATTGTCCAGACTCTTAAAGAAGCTGAACACTCATGATCTATTGGCTGAATTGTAAAAATCCGAGCTAGACTCTTAAGAATCTGAGCATTTATATCACTAATGCAAGTGGGTCAGATTATAAGAATCTGAGCTTGTGTTTATTTTTTATACAGTTTATGTAGAATCATCTGTATGAATGTTGTTAACCACAAGTAAAATTAAGCTTCTTGAAGGTAGGAATTATTTATTTTTTTCTTTGTATTCTCATCAGCTAGCACAATCCCTGGTACATAGTAGGTCTTTATAAGTTTTTCATGAATTGAAATGAATTGGAAAAATTCAATTTGAAAGATATGTTGCATTGATAATATTATAGAACAAATACAACTCTCAGAATCATATAATACTTCCACCAAAAATGTAACATGTGCTAAGGCACAAATATCATAAATAAATGTAAAAAGATACACATACTAATCACCTCCTTTCTGGATCATAATTAAATACAAGCATTTAATACAAGGTACCTAATAAAAGAATAAGGATTTAAATGGAAACTAAATTATGACATCCTGAATAATGAGTAGGCAAAAAAAATAATATAAACAATAAATAACTATATTGAAAGGAATGACAGCAATGATACAATATACCAACATTTGGAAAATGTAGCTACAGCGGTTCTGCCAGGTAAAAATACATCTAAGAAAATACATATTAACAAAATATAATTTTAAAGAACTGAACATGCAATTTAAAAAAATTAGAAAATCACTGGAGTTACAAAGTTCCAAATAAATGTGATAAAGATGACAAAAATAGCAACTAGTTAAAAATCAATAAAATTGACACACCATTAGCTAATATTTTTAAAGTAGGAAAAAGTAAGACCACAAAAAAATACAGTGAGAAAATTATCAACACCAAAACTATTCACATCAAGTTAAGTTAAGGTATCATCTGGACCCCAGTCCAGTACCACAGCCTCAGACAGAGAAATGAGTAAAACAAACAAACAAACAAACAAAAACAGTTGTGATGCAGAACCAAATTATCACCAAAGTAGTGTCAAAGAAAGAGCAATCACTGATTACTTGGAAGGAGGAGAAAATCCACAATATCTCAGACCTCTATAGACCATTGAAGTAGCAGGCACAAGCTCTCTTACCACTCAGACCCAGAATTAGAATCTCAGCCATAGAAGTAAATGAAAAAAAAATCAACATTGCCTAAGCTATCTTCAGCCCAATCACTTCTTCCTCTGTACTTCCCTTCTGTTATGTACTCTTTAATCTCATATTCTATTGTTAAAATATTTCCTTTGCCTCAGACTCCCTCCTTCAATTCATATTCATTCCATCTTTATATACTCACAGAAACTTTTTTTTCCTTAGTAGACACCATATGTTAACTCACAATATATGCCATTTGTTAAAAAGAAAAATAGAGGAGAACAGACTTAACTCTCAAATTCTTGGTTAAAGAGACAATTCTTTATAAAAGTAATTGTGAAAGAGAAAACAGACAACTTTATGTAAAATTAAAAATTTCCAGAATCATCATCTGGAAAAAAAAAGTTGTTTTTTTTTTTACCAAATATCTGATAAAAATCAAATAAAGAATTGACATAAATATATAAGACCAAGAATCACTCCCTCAAAGAATGTGATAAAATGATATCAAAAGTTTCTGAAAGAAGAAATCAAACTATTACAGACATGAATAAAATGGTCCAAATTATGTCATGGCCATCAAATTAACAAAGATGATAAAATTCAGAAACAGTCAATGTTAATGAGACTGTGAAAATACAGGACAGCTAAAATGCTTATGAATATACCTAGCTATGAATTGCTCTAACATTCTAGAGAACAATTTGGAATTATGTAAGAAAATGAATGAATGAATGAATGAATGAATAAAAAGCATTTGTTAAGCATTATGTGCAAGGCACTGTTTTGAGCACTGGGGATGTGAATAAAAGCATGCAAGATAGTGTATGAGAGCGGTGACCAGAGAGGAGTTCTTTAGACAGAGAAGTCAGGAAATAGTGATTATGTTCAACAGGGCAAATGATCAGTGTGTCCTTTCTAGGAATCACAGTACTGATTTGATTGCTATTCCAAAGGTAAAAGTAAATGGGGCTGGGAAAGTAGAGAGGCAAAGGTAGGGAGCATGTTATAGAGATGACCAGGAAGCGACATGGGTATATTGAGACCAGTCAATACAAAGTTCATTCTCACCATTAAGAGGTCTGGTTTTCAGGGGTGAGTGTACAATTTCTAGGTCACAAATAGAGATATGCGTATGCATGTCTATGGCATCCCATTAGTAATCCTCTCAAAAAAGGTTAATTTGTCATGGTTAATATATCTTCTCAAGTCATCATTATTATTTTTCAATCAGTCTTTTTTTATCCATGCTTCAAGATGTATATTTTTGACTTGTTTGAAAATGATAACCTCTTTCCTAAATTTACTCTAATTCTCAAAATCCTTATCCCAATGTTTGTCTAAGCACATTCTGCTTAAGAATTTAGGTTTAGAGACTTAATTGGAATGCAGCAACTGTGTTCCAGGAGTTCATTTACATTGGAATTCATCTTCTTCCTTGTTTTGCTTCTTGCTTAGGCTGGTAAGTTCTCAGTTTAGCAAAATCCTGTTTCATCAAACATTACAACAGCAACATTTTCATTTGTCTTTTGTTATGATAAAACAGAACACAGAGGAAATAATTATGAATATGCACTGAATAGTCTCAATGGTAACATTACTCAATCAAACAATGGAAAAGTTTAATTAGAAAGTTTCCCAATTCATACATAGTTAATAGTATGCAAACAGACTCATAAAATATTCAAACTGAACAAGAAAGCTACAGAATACTTTGTGCAATCCCCTGATTTTACTAAGGATCAAAGAGAAGGGAAGAACTGCCTGCAGTTATAGAGTGAGTTGCTAGACCTTATGTCTTCTGAATCATAATCTAGTGCCATGTCTATTATGCCCTTTTTTCCTTAAAGTGGTGGTTTACAAATTCACAGAACATAATTGCATATTTTGCATTATATATATATATATATATATATATATATATATATATATATATATATATATATATATATATATATTATATATATATATATATATATATATATATATATATATGTTAGACTTTTTCAATGCGTTGGATAGTTTTGCCAAATTGTTGTCCCCCCTCTTTTTTATTTTCTGTGGTAAATGATAGCTCTCATGGAGGGTGAGGTCAGAGGTACATATTGGGTAATATAGATGATATAATAATGAAATATAAAATTACCTTTTTAAATAAAATATTTTTAAAGGAACCACGTGCTCTTCTGTGAAATTGGTGTTTATTTGATTGTTCTTCCCTGAACATGCAATGCAGATTGTCATATATTTCTTTTATATGGTAGAAGTAGTATTTAGTGAATTTCATAAGATTTAAATGCTTTTAAAAATTCAACTTCAACAGAATCCCAGTGAAGGATCATTTTTGTAATGGAAAACTCACCCAAAGAAAATCCCCAACTATTCTTCTCAAAATCTGAACGACCCACAAACAGGACTCCTTTTAAATCAGAGTCATCTGTTTCAGAAGGAAAACCACTTTGTTGTGGAGAATTAAAGGTAGGGTGGTAAAAAGGAATTAGATGAATAGATGATCTTTGTTCTTTGTTCATGTTTCTTTACTTGTAGCTAGAGAAGATGTCTGTCTTTAATCGTAATGTCTAGCTGTACTGACATGTTTGTAAATCTTTTTTTTATACTTGTAATTCTTTAAACATAACCCTCTAACTTCCAGCTCTGTTCCTTTGCATTGTCTGTTCCTGATACTTCTCCCTTTTGATTTCCCTGCCTTCCTTCAAGAGTCAGCTCAAATCCTATCTTCTGCACAAGATCTTTCCCAGTCCCCTTCTTGCCACCCCCAAGCTCTTAGTGTTTTCTCCTCAGATTACCTTCTATCTACTTTACATACAAGTTGTATATATGCAAATTTTCTCCCCCATTAAAATATATGTTCCATGAGAACAGGGACTATTATTTGCCTTTCTTTATATCCAACATTTAGCATAGTGCCCGGTACATAATGAATGCTTAATAAATGGTGGTTGACTCACTAATTGACATATATTAAAACCATACCCTTCAGAGCAGACTTATGTCCAGTGTGAACATGACAGGCATTTGGAGTATTCAGGTAATAGTGCATGTAACTAATTTATTAAATTTCATACCTCACTGGCATGAGTTTCAATATTCATCAATGCCCCTCATTGTTTTTTTTTTCATCTATCCCTGCCACCTTAAGTACTTGACTCAGAGTTTAATAATCAGAGCTGGGATAATACATTTGTGTGCCTTAGATAAAGTTTATTTTCACTGGTGGTTTGTGGCCTTCTAGTGTAACAATGCTTAGCAGAGTGCCCACCATATAGGAGCTTAATAAATGCTTTTTGACTTGACTAAATATGTTCAATATGGATTCTCACCAAATAAATGATAAAGGCCAAGATAAATAGAATGTTATAGCATTAAAATACTTTTAGCATTTCTAGAAAGTTAGTATTGAAATGTCTCTACTTACAACATCTTGTCTCTAGCCCTGTAATATTGCACTTTGCTTATACTTTAACCCTGCCACTATTTGTTTACTTATATAATCTGACACAAAATTATACATTTTTAGGTTTGTGGACCTTATTATTTTTACATGAAAATGATAAAACTATTCAACCATCAAAGGGAACTAAGAAAAATATAAAAGAATATTGGTTATATCCCATAAATATTTAGTGAAAAAAAGAGAAGCCACATCAATCATGTAATACTTTTTCAGAATACTAAGATATGGTCCCTATTCTCACATATAGTGTTGCAATGACATTTGTAATATGGACTGATGGAAATGTCACAGACTGGTAAGCAGTTAGGTTCATGCATTGCAGGTGTGCATGTGCACACACACGCGTGTGTGTGTGTGTGTGTGTGTGTGTCTTTTTTGTGAATCAAAAAATACAATCTCTTCTAATCACAACAGTTAGAGAATGGATAGATCCAGAGGAGAGCAAAAATGGAGGTCTCACTTTCAGCTTTTGAGAAAGTCCATGTGTGACCCTATGGCTTTCCAGATTAAAAATAAAAGGTTTAATAATATAACATCATTCCCTTGAGAGGATAAACCCAAATTGATATATGTCTATGGAAGATTTTCTTCTGCAAATAAATCTTTTTCACTTATTAAGCACTGATTTAATGTAGTTTTCATTCTTTGAAATCTGTACATTTGTGTCATTCATAAAATCAAACTATTTTTATCTCTCTCCTTTTACAGGTGTTTCTCTGTGCGTTATCTTTTGTTTATTTTGCCAAAGCCTTGTCAGAAGGCTATCTGAAGAGCACAATCACTCAGATAGAAAGACGATTTGAAATCCCTAGTTCTCTGGTTGGAGTTATTGATGGGAGCTTCGAAATAGGTAGGTATTATAGAAACTAAGCTGAGTTTTTTTTTTTTTGGCTTTATTTCTAGCACAATGTACTTAGTACCTCTTAAGCTGAGAGTAGATCAGAAGATGGCATTCACACCACATTGTAAAAAACTCGTAGGTATTTTGATAGATTCATGATTTTCTTGACAGACAAATATTCCTTTCATTAATACAGGTGAGACTTTTGCTATCTTTTCTCATATTATGAGATTCTTCTACATATATTTCTTTTTTTAAATGTTTGATGCTTTAAAAATATTTTGCTGTTATTTCCCAGTGCTTCCCACCCCATTACACAAATAGAAAATAACAAAGTACACTGACCACATCTGACAACATTTACTTCATTTCTCAACTGTAGTCTGTCATCTCTCTTTAAAGAGAATAGGTAGATGCCTCATTATCAGATCTCTGGATTCCAGACTGGTCAACATAGTGATAAGTGTTCTGATATCTATTAATGTTTCCCCCTATATATTATTATGGTGATTGTGGGCATTATTCTCTTGGTTCTACTTTCTTCACTCTGTATCAGTTCATACAAATCTTCCCAAGTTTCTCTGAGTTTTTCACTTTTGCCATTCCTTACAGTGATATAGTAGTTAAATATATTCACATGCCACAATTTACTCAACTATTCCTGCAATCAATGGGCACATACTTTATTTCTAGGTCTTTGTTGCTAGTAATATGTTTTTTTACTTATGGAGCCTTTCTCCGCACATTTTACCTTTTGGGGAGTAAATGTCCAGCAGTGGTACCGTTGTGTCAAAGGGCTTGAACACTCTAATGTCTTTCCCAACATGTGCTACAGAAAGAACTGGAGCTCTTCCTCTATTTTTTGATATTTTGTGGGCACACATGTAACAATCATATTATCTATTCCTCTATTGGTCAGCAGCCCTCCCTTTCTAGTTATTCATGTTCTTGTTGATTTCTTTTAGGACACATGTAAGTCCTTGACATGTCATATCTGGTAATATGTTGCAACCTACTTATATCTAACATGAGTCTTTCCATCACCTTGGTGTCACCTGCAGTTCCACCCCTCCCCCAAGGAACTGTGAGTTATTATAATGGTAAAAAATTATTATTGAAAAAATATTGAATTTGGTAGGGAAAAAAGCATCCTTCAAGGGTCTCCTCAAACATATCTTCCCATCAATCTTTTAAAACAATATAAGAATCTGAAAGATGCAGGAGTATAGATAATTTTATTAAATTATAATATGAGGCATAAAATAACACTAATAAGGAGACACTTAAGGTGTTAGCAAACATCATGGATGCCCTGTGCAGACTCCAAATAGAACCAATCAACTATCAAACATTTACTAACCACTTGCCATGTGCCAAGCATTGTGCTAGGCACTGAGGGTACAAGTAGAAAGAATAAAATGAGTCTTGCAAGGAGCTTATGTCCTAATGGGAGAGATAAGTACACACATAAAACATAAACATAAAATTAATATATAATAATATATACAAAATAGGTAAATACAAGACAGTTGGCAGGAAGGTAGTGGCCACTGGGGAAATCAGGAAAGGCATCATGCCAAAGATGAAGGCAAAGAAGGAATTCATTCCTTCCCAATAAAGCTTCCTCAATGAAATCCAAAGCAATCATTTACACTGGAAAGTAGATGAAAAATGTATATTGTTTATGGAAGTACAAAACTTACAACTCTCCAAGTAAGGAACCCAGTTAAAATGTAAATGAGAAATTTTTAACAAAATAAATACAAATAAAATAAACTAAGATAATGTTAATTTGTTATTTTTTAAGTCAATATGTTGCCTTCAGTGATCCATTTCCATTTGAGTTTGCTGCCATTGATTCAGACACCACTGCCTCAATGTTTAATAGCCCATGCTACACACACCACACACACACACAAACACACACACACACACACACACACACACACAAATACACATGGTATCCCAAAAGTGTTAGGGCAGTTCAATGCTTAAAATATACCCTGTAAATAGAAGCATTTGACGAACTTTGTCATCAATTACGAACCTTTCTATTTGACCCTGTTTTAAGCTTAACACTGCACTAATTTTTGGAACAGCCTGTGTATATTCCAGACAGTTGCTGCAGATGGAAACTTGTTTGGGCCCAACATTCGATAGGAGGAGGAAATCATTCAGGATACCATTTGGGAAAACATAAATTGCTTTCAATTACCCGAAGTGTGTTTCTAAAAAGCCTGACTTCTTCAATAACAATATTTTTCTAGTGATGTTCTATAGTTGTGAGGAGCTGTTATGTGCAATAAAACGTGAATTTTTACTGTAAACTTTAAACTGCAACATGAATATCAGTTATCATATAATTAAGAAGAATAATAGCTTATATTTATATGGCACTTCAAGATTTCCTAACTGTTACTTCAAGACAACTCCATGAGGAAGCTGTGCTAGTGTTATTATCTTCCTTCTAATGATGGGAGAACTAGGCTCAGAGGGGTTAGAGAGTTTGGCTGTTTAGACTCAAGCTAATAATTGGTAAACTTAGAACTTGGAACCAAGTCTAAGTATTCTTTCCATTATATCACACTGCCTTATGTTGTTTCCTCAACTCAACTCATCAAGCAGTGCTTTCCTTTGGGAAAGGATGAAATGCTGACAATATTTCACACTGATAACATTTGAGCTTGACTTTTGGGGTAATGGGAAGTGTTTAGGGAAGAACCATTATTGTTTATCTTCTTCCCCCTTTGTCAATCAGCTAGTTTTAACTTTTCTATGAAAAACAGCAATTCCAGTAAAAAGAGCACAAATAAGTAAAGAGCCAGGGAATGTAGACCAACATGTCTTTTGCTAAATATTTAAATGCTGTATGGATGACAAGTCATGATCTTAATCCAAGTGGTTAAAAGAAAAAGAAACAAATATTGGCTCAAGGTTCACCAGATAGGAGGAAAAATATAAAAGGGCAGCAACACTAAAATTAACTAGTAGAGGCAGGCAGAAATGAAGGAAACAAACATATACTGTGTACTAGGCACTGTGATAAGCCTTTTGCAAATATTGTCTCATTTGATCCTCAAAACAACCTTGTAAGGTAGGTACAATTATTATCCCCATTTCATAGTTGAGGAAACTGAGGGAAACACAATGTTAAGCAATTTGCCCAGGGTCACACAGTTAATATCTGAGGCCAGATTTGAACT
The DNA here is from genome assembly GCF_003287225.1 of Phascolarctos cinereus. Lineage (NCBI taxonomy): Eukaryota > Metazoa > Chordata > Mammalia > Diprotodontia > Phascolarctidae > Phascolarctos > Phascolarctos cinereus. The sequence continues at coordinate 176,778,359 of NW_027555514.1, read as the reverse complement.
CAAGTTCTTCCTGACTCTAGATACAATGCTCCATCCACTAAGCCACCTAATTGCCTGAGAGATCTAAAATAATGAGATCATTAGAAATTAAGTTCCTGGATCAAGTCACTGAGACAGTTTAAGAAACAAATTCTATATGAAGTACTGTGTAAGAAAGTTGCATTGATCAACTCAGACCCAAAGAAAGGAAAAACCAAAAGAAGGAAAGGTGGGCAGGACACAGCAAGGGAATTATGCTTTAAATTGTCCTAAACATAAAACAGATTACTCATTCGGTGTTGTGAGATTAACATATTTTCTTTGATTTTGTTTTACATATTTAATTAATTTATAAATATTTCATTTTTCAACAAAAGGGAATCTTTTAGTTATAACCTTTGTTAGCTACTTTGGAGCTAAACTTCATAGGCCGAAGATAATTGGAACAGGATGCCTAATTATGGGAGTTGGAACGTTGCTCATTGCAATGCCTCACTTCTTCATGGGACAGTAAGTCTAAAACAAACTATTCTAATATGTATAGAAGACAGAACCTTATTCACATTAATAAACAAATATTTACATTAATGGAATAATATAGTAGGTACAACAATGCTATGTACTATTTGTAGCAAACCTTACATTGGCAAAGACCTAAGGTAGTTTAAGGATATTGTTATGAAGATTATCCAGGAATTATTTATTTATTGTCTGATATTCTGGGTGGTATATCATATAACAGTTGGATTCTGTCTTCAAGAAGATTATTCAAAAGTTGGGGAGACAAGATAAATCCTTATAAAAAGTTGGCTAACAATGAAAAGCAACTTATATAGTATCCAAGGAATACATTCTATTAATTTTTTTTAGGAAAGAGAGTCCCTAATGTCCTGTCCAGAGAAATATTCATGGAAGGATTAAATTATTTCAATTCAATATTTGTTGAGTACCTATATGTGCAAGAAATTGTTCTAGATATGGAGGATATAAAGATAATTTCCCCAAATCACTCAAGTACCATTCATAGAATTTAAAGACCTGAATATTAGAGTTAAACTGTTGGCTCAAGGGAGCTGATACAAGTCACTTCACTTCCTCAAGTCACAGCTTCTTTGAAAATGAAAGAGTTGAAACTAGAGAACCTTTAAAGTTTTTCCCAATGATCTGATTTTTAGAATTCCAGAACAAGACAAAGCTTCTGCCTTCAAAGATTTTCCAACTGAATATACATATAACACTAGGTAGAAAGTGGTAAGAATAAATTAAAGAATGCACAAAATGTGCTAAGAAAATTGAATAGGGATGGAATATATGCAGCTAGGAAAGATTTGGACAAGAATCCACAAGAAACAAATAGCTAAGATAAGAGTAAAATGAAGTGCAAAAATAGACTTCTATAACCTCTTGAACATTTAAATAAAAATTCATCTAACTTGTTGTTGAAAAGAATTTAGGTCTTTGTACTCTGTGACTAAATATAAATGATTAGCCCATAGATAACCCATGGTATCTAGATGTCTCAACCCTATTCCATATTTGGGTAAAGAAGTCAACAGAGGATTTTTTGGTAATAGATTTTAGTCATATATTTCTGTTTCAATACTTCATAAGATTCTCAATTTTGCTGGAATTATTAAAATAATAATAAAAACTCAGAGACCCCAGACCAGGCTTGAAATATGATCATTGTAGCAGTTTTGACTCTTTTGATCTATTTGGCTGGTGACCTTACACAGCCCTCCCTCACTTAAACCCAATACACTTGCACGTCATGGGGTTATCTCCCTGATGTTATGGTCCTCTTCGAGAATGAACGACAAACAGCAGCCTTTGTAAATTTCCACTAGTTACTGGCATGTCCAGTTAATCTCCCACTCTGTACTGTACCAATGTACAAATATATATTTCCTTTTCTCTATGTTCATTTTCCTGGTTATAGTAATAATACTATCAATGATAGTAGCATATGTTTGTATAGCACATGTCAAAGCACTTTCACATTCATTAACTCCTATGATGCCAACTGAGCTGTGGTTTATACTATTATTCCATTTTATTGATAGTATTCTTTGGAGTCCATATATAACATCGGCTGGACAACTTTTATTTTAAAATCTGATAATTTCAACGTTGTGTCAGATCCATAAATATCCCAAACCTAGAATGTGTGGCCCATTCCTAATAAGAATTTGGTGTACATTGCTTTTGATTGATTGAACGTGGTGTGAAAATTCTCAGAGTAAATACAGTGCTCATTTTATTTAGTTACAGGTATGACAAATTTTCTCCTTCCAATTCCACCATCACCATCTCTCCATGCCTACAGGACCTCAACAAAAAAATTTCACTTTCAGTTAACTTTCAATCAAAAGAAAATACAGGTAAGACAATTTCTTTAATTTTGAAAAACCAGACAGGTGTTTGATGCCTGATTTACACCAGTCTCCCAAACCAATATCCTTTTCCCTCTGTCTTGATTGAAGTAGGCAGCAAGACTGTGAGAATAAAAATTCCTCCTAAATTCCTAGCACCTATGCAACTAGGAGAAATCAGCCAATTTAAACCTTTCTGAATCTCTAGGATTTTTGAGATTCTCTAGATAAGCTGATCTCATTCTTAACAAAGTTAATAGGATGGCCTTTTTACTGGTATTGATGTCTAGATATGAACTGTCCTTATCAATGTTTGTGGATATTTACTGCTTGGTTAGTTCCTGGAGGTGGGGCAAAGGAGGACAGAAGGTCTGAAGATCTAATTTTTAATTGAGTTAAATTACAATGATTCACTCACCTTTAGATAATGAATTCTCATTCTCTCACAAAGAGAGGTGTGGCTAAAGGAAAGAATGTTGCTGACTTGCTGAGATCAGTAGATGGTTTGCCTGGTCCTTCCCCTAAGAGAGGATACACAGAACCTCTAGACTGAGCATGGGACCCAGCTTGAAATCATTATATGGGAAATGCACTTCCTGGTGGTTAAATTTACGATGCCTTCATTTCTTAATACAATGCACTGCTATTGATTTTGTAGTTCTTGCGAAGTCTGAGAGAGCACACAACGAGCACTGAATTGCAGTTGTGTGTTTCCTTATATTAAACACTACGTGTTAACCTGGGAAAAGAAGTGAGAAGTTTCAGAGCTAGTGCTCTCAGGCAGATGCTAGATGACTCATATAATACTAGATTTGGGGAGATATTAGTTCATTCCTACTGCTATCATATGATCTTCATGATTGAAGGAAAGGTACTCAAAAATTATTCTTAAATTATTTGTTGAAAATGCATTCAAGTTAAAATTTAAGAGAAAAAAGATTTTGGTAGAAGTTTTGAAAGTGAGTTTCTTGAAAGAATAAAGAAAGGAAAAAAGCATTTATTAAGCCTCACTGTATGCCAAGCCCTTAGTGCTAGGAATACAGATACAAAGTCACAACAATCCTTTCCTGTATGGAAATTATATTCTAATTAGGGAGAGAAAATCTGAGGGAATGGTGACCCTCAAGTATGTGTTGATTTGGGAAGCTACAAGAATAGTGAGTGGAGATATTTTCCTATAGCAGTGGCTTAACTGATTTTATTAAAACTCCTGAACTTGAAAGTAGATTAATGTGAAGGGGTTAGGGAAAGTACACGTATAGTGGCAGGACAGATGGAGCAAATATAGTTAGGCTGGATTTGCAGCATGTCAGGGGCCAACTAGATAGAGGGAAGCATTTGACATACTCACCCTTCAGGACAGCTTGGAGGAAGGGTAGAAATTCGAAAGTGGAGAGGGTTAAGTCCTTCAGAGCTTGGACTCTGTTTTGGGGGATGCAGAAAACAATAGAATGGCTGAGGTATGACATCACAAACTTTGGGGGTTTCATGGGGTAGGCATTAGTTTTTTATATCATTAGAAGACAATATAGTAGTAGCTTAGACAATATCCTTGAGGATTGAGGCAGCAAGGGAATACAGTTGTCACTAAAGGACTATATTTTTCACCTAGTCAAATCCATTCTACTTATTAATTATTTCATTTTTTAAATTATTCTTTTGGTGGTGACCAAGAAAGCCTCTGCAGTTGGATAGTGGTCAAATTTTAACAATTTTATGCCATTTAAAAATTTTATTAAGGATGTGAAACAGAAACTCGATCTTCCATGTGGGTTTATGTTTTTCTGGGAAACCTCCTCCGTGGAATAGGAGAAACTCCCATTCAGCCTCTGGGGATTACCTACATTGATGACCATGCCAGTGAGGACAATGCTGCATTCTATATTGGTAACGACTGCTTCTTTGTCTCAGAAATAAATGCCTGGGTACTTGGACATGAAGTGTTATTTCCTATGTAAAATAGGGCAAAGAGCCCTCAAATTATTGATAGGTAACTTAGTTTCAGTTTTAGACTTCATCACTTTCTAGTCATGTACCTTGGACAAGTCCATTTTAGCTACCTCCTGAACTTTCATTTTCTCATTTGTAAAAAGGTGATAATGATATTTGCATGTATTAATTTACAGAACTATTGGGAACATCAAATTTCATAAAGTATGTAAAATTATTTGTAAATAAAATGTTATATAGATATGAGTTATTATTTAGTATGAGGGTATAGTGGCTGCATATATGATTTCATTGCTAAAAGGAACTACTGAATATGAAAAATCCCTCTTCCAAGGTATAGGTCTGCATCTTTTCTACAGTTCATAATATTAGAGAGTTATATAGAGTATTGAGAGGTTAAGAGACTTGTCCTGGTGCACTTAGTCAGTATGTATCACAGGCTGGATTTGCTCTTTCTCTTATTAATATTGTTGCTATTGTTATTATTACTCTAGCCTTGGCATGGGTCTATGAGGCAGATTTATAAAATAGGGTAAGCATTCATGTTAACATTCTTAACTTAGAACAGCAATTATAAAATGGCTTATACTTAATACTCCAAGTTAAAGAATGAAACTAACAATGGGCTGAGGTTTAAATCTCACCCAAATGCTAGAAAAAAGTCCTCTCTTCTATGTGGCTTCTACGGCACCTCTGTGCCAAAAACAACAACAACAACAACAATCCAAGAAAACAAAACAAAACAAAACATAGGTTCAACCACAAGTATTTTTTGAGAAATAATATTAATTCTGGCAAACGTATCCTTGAACAAAATAAATTGAAGAAAAACACAAAGAAAAATAATGTTGAAGCAGAGTAGGCCCTCTCCATTTCTCTTGGGGTCCTTTGCTTCTTTTAGCACCCTTGCTACTAGGGTAAACACCTACAATAAGATACACACAGTTCCCTCTAGTATTTCCATTTAGATGGAAGTCATCTGCCCTCCTATCGAAGTCTACATAGCGAAAAAGAATTTATGCCAGCCATACCTTAGGATAAATTGAAACTAGGCAGCTAGGTAGTTGTAGTGCTCAAAGGATTTGGTGTCAGGGAGACTCGAGTTGAATCCTACCTCACACTTATTAAGTGTGTGACCTTGGACAAGTCATTTAACCTACCGTGCCTCTGCTTCCTCATCTATAAAGTAGCAATAATAATAGAACCTACCTCACAGAGTTATTATGAGGATAAAAGGAGATGATATATGTAAAGTGCTTTACACACCTTAAAGTGCTGTGTAAATGTTTATTATTATTAGTAGTAGGGGAAGCAGTTGTGGTAATGGTGGTGGTGGTGATGGTGGTAGTAGAGTTAGTAATAGCAATAACAGTCTCATGTCTTCCAGAATATTCTTATTTTAAGGTTGTTATTTGTGAAATGAAAGGTTTTATCTTCTGGCAGAGGAATTTCAGGTATTAGTTAAAAATAGTTGTGGTGATTGGGAAGGAGATTGATTTGGTGTGACAGGGAAACTTTTCTGGGACTCTGGAATTACATAGCATAAAGGGATATTTATTCTATTTACTAGCAAAAGCATTTTGGAAAATTATATTGTACACTTCTCTGCCATCATGAGTGCTTGTGAGATTGGGTGAATTATTGTCTCTTTTAAAAAAAGCTAGGTAATTTTAATACCTTAAAACAATCTTTTCTTCTGATCAAAGCTAATAAACTAATGAGGTAGATTAAATTATTCCCTTTCTCTACTGAACTTATCCTCAATTAATTATGCCCATCTATTTGGCACACTATATACAACATTTCATGAGATCCTTACATCACCTATAAGTAGGTGATGGAAGTATAATTCCCTTTTTCAGATGAGTAAATGAAGATCAGTGAGGTTAAAGGGTTTTTCTTTTATAAGATTATAAATTCCTTGAAGGCAGGGTAAGTTTGTCTTTCATTTTTTATTTTTTAATGGCCATCACCTAACACAAGTGCTTTGTACATATTGGCTTAATAAACATTTGTTTAATTAAATTGGCCTCGAGTGTGACTTGAATCCAGGTCAATACTATCTCTCATGGTGGTGTTTTGATGCCTTGAAAGTGTTAATTGCTTTCCCAAATATAATATTTGGTCCAGAATGTTTAGCCCTGATCACATAATCTTAATTGATGCTTTGCCCTATTCAAAAACATTGTTTCCCTACCTGATCCCTCTCCCCCCCAAAAAAACCCTCTCCCACAACAAATGGGGGGGAATCAAATAAAAATTGGAAAAGACCTAGGAGGCATTCTAGTTTAACTTATATCTGAATCAAGTATGAAATATGCTCTACTGATAAAATCACTAATTGAACTGACATTTATTGTTGAAGAATTTCTGCATTTTTAACAGTGTGACCAAAGATTTTTTTTTTAATTTTCTTTTTAGGGTGTGTGCAGACAGTTGCAATTATTGGGCCAATATTTGGATTTCTTTTAGGCTCACTGTGTGCCAAACTATATGTTGACATTGGCTTTGTAAACCTAGGTAAGGCAGAATTTTTTTAAGAGTTATTGTGGGTTCTTTCAAAGAGATGAAATGAGTAATATTCATGATGTTCAGAGGATAAATGTTAATGAAGTGATTAATTAAAAAAAATCCTCATTATATTAGTTTTCTCCATGTGTATGAAAAAGAGGAATATGGAAAGCAGGTAGTGATTAGGAAATGGCTTATGATTTGTTGTTAGAACGTATCACCTTTCTAGGTCTCAAGTTCAGATACATTCCAGGACAGGAAAGCCTGAAAGCTGTGGTCACTCCCTGGCTTTGGGGAATTCCAGGTGTGTCAACATTTATTACAGCCATACCTATTGACAATGTATTTGGCAATTTCAGCAGAGACATGAAGGCCTGACAGTCTTCTGGAAATCAAATGTCTTTTTATTCTACAAAATTATCCATAGGTTCGGTCTTGGGGACTGCTACGGGGAAGCCTTACTCTTCTCTTTCAGGATTTTACTCATGCATTGAATAAGCCAAGTATTTCTCAGTAACCACAAGTTGTCCTCTTCTATGATAGCTACATTTGTAAGAAATAGCTTATTATTCTACACAGCAAGAAGCCTAGAAAAAACAAGGAACAAGATAATAAGGTCACTTTAAAAATTGAGAATTAAAATTTGAAGCTATAAGGAGAAAAAGTGAAATGCACAGGTATTTGTAAAATTCTTACAGTTGTTGGCAATTAATTTATTCAAATCTATTATAAATCCAAAGCTGACCATATGAAGTACAGGTCTGATTGTATGGTGACCATTTAACTCATTCCACTGGTAAATCATTATTTTAAAGAAATGATGTGGAAAAGAGATGAATAAAACAAATGGCTGTTTTGTGATATTTCTGGGAAGTCCCTCAAATTAATTATCAATTTCTAATATGCTAGAGAGTTTTGTGTTTCTATCTTCAAATGAGGAATGATATAAAGTAAGAGGCTTATGAAGGGAGGAGCCACTCAAACTATGTTAATGCATTTTATAAGATGATAGATTAAGCTGAAAGAGGTCTCAGAAGTTATCTAGGGCAAACCATTTTACAGATGAGAAAACTGACCCCTGAGGTGTTATGTACTTTTCCTGAGTTTCCCCAGGGAGTAAGTGGCAAAGTCAAGATCCGAACTCAGATAGTCTGACTCCAGACCTAGTCTACTGTACTACTTTAAGGCCATATAGCAGAAATACAATGTTTACATTTCAGGATGCATTGAAGAATTGAAACCAAGCATGAGACAGGGCAATGTAGTGGAAAAGATCACTGGATCTTGGTTATAATCCTTGCCCTACCATTAACTGGCTGTGTGACTTTTGGCAAGCTGTGTAACTTTTTTGTGTCCCAGGTTCTTCATCTGTAAACTAAACGAGTTGAACTATATAATTGCTATAAAGTTCTGTAGTTTTAGGGAAAATAATCCTATTCAATGAAAAAAATATGTAACAAAATATAAATCACTAATATTTCTGTAGCACTAGTGTTAACAGGCTTTTTCATGATAATTTTCTGAAGCAGCACAACTATTATCCCAGCTTAACAGATGAGGAAACTGAGGCTTCAAAGAGTGAATGAATGAAAATGCACTTGTCAAAGTACTTGTTTATGTGCTATATGCCATGCTAAGTCCTGGGATTAGGCAGCTAGGTGGCACCATGAATAGAGTTCTGGACCTGGAGTCAGGAAAATATCACTTCACATTGAACCCCAGACATTTACTAGATGTTTGACCTAGTGCAAAGTCATTTAACTTCGGCCTCAATTTCTTCAGTATGTAAAATGAAGATAATGATGCCCCTATTTCCCAGAGTATAAAATGATAGCTTATTATTATATTATTATCATTATTAACCAATACAAGTATGAGAAAATCTTCATCCTCAAAGATATCACACTATAATGAGGATATCATACATAAGCAAGTTATGGGTAATGAAATAAGTTTTGATCTAATGATTCTGTGTTATGATGAATCAATAAAGTAGTTGGTTAACATGCTCTTTCCAGAAACAATGGTACTATTCATTTGATTCCTTTGCTCACAAACTAACCCTCCACAACACACACACACACACACACAACACATCACAGAACCTCAGAATTGGAAGGGACCTATGAGAAATAGGTAAAAAGTATGACTATGGTGGTGATAGTGATGGTCATCAACAGATAGTTTTCTTGGTAGACGACTAGGTGTAAAGCATCCAGTCTGACACCTGGCTATATATAGTTGTTGATAAGTTTTCACTCAGGCAGCTGGATGGCACAATGGGTAGGATGCTTGGCCTAGAGTCAGGAAGATTCATCTTAAGTTCAAATCTGGCCTCAGATGCTAAATACCTATGTGACCTTGGATAAGTCATTTAACCCTGTTTTCTTCAATTCCCTCATTTATAAAATGATCTAGAGAAGGAAATGGCAAACCACTCCAGTATTTTTGCCAGGAAAACCCAGAATTGGGTCATGAAGAGTTGGACATGGCTAAACAACAACACGAGTTTTCACTCAGTCACCATCATGATGGCATAGTCCCGCTGTGAATAGAATTATTTCCCCAGAAACTGGTGGAATGGATTCAGAGGGTCAGATATAGAAGGTGATAGCAGGGTTGGACAACCTAGAAGTAGTATGACTGGAACAGAACAATCAATGTGGGTACAGTTGAATATAAAACTTTGATGACCAAAGAAGACTGGCCTCAACTCAGGAGTGTAGCAATGGGAAACATAGGGCCTAAAACATATGGTCATCCTTATTCCTAGCCTGAAACCAATATGAACAGGAAACATATGTCCTCTGAAAAAATATTTTATACGGAATAGTTTAGGTGGACATAGGTTAAAAATGTCCAATTTTGTAATATCCAACATCAGCATTTGCTTTCATTTCTACTAATCTCAAGTACCTTCTGCTGGCATCATGTCCCCAGTTGTCAGCTTTCTTTTCTCTACTCTCAACTGAAATATACTTACTCTGTATTTATAGAAATTATTGACCAGTGTAAATGGTGTTTTCCTTCATTAGAATGCTCTTTGAGGACAAAAATTTTCTTATCTCTCCTCTTCCAGCTCCCTTTTATATGTTATCTTCTCCTTGAGTGCAAGGAATGTTTTGCTCAATTGTATTTATCTCCACATAGTTCAGCCCAGTGCCTAAGACATAGTGAGTACTATAATGATTACAATAATAATAACTTGGGCAGCTAGGTGGTGCCGTGGACAGAGCACCGGCCTTGGAGTTAGGAGGACCTGAGTTCAAATCCAGTCTCAGACACATAACACTTACTAGCTGTGTGGCTCTGGGTGAGTCACTTAACCCCAGTCGCCTCACAAAAGGAAAAGAAAAAAAAGAGAAAAATAAGAAAAATAATAATAGCTAGCATTTATATAGTGCTTTAGGGTTTACAAAGTGTTTACAAATAATATCTCATTTTATCCTCACAACAACCCCGGGAGATTTGCACTATTACTATCCCCATTTTACAGACAAGGAAACTGAGATAGAGGTTATTTGAGTTACTCAGGGACACTCAACTAATAACTCTCTAAGGCTACTTTTGAACTCAGATATTTCTGACTCCAGGTGCAAGGATTTATCCATGGTACCACCTAGCCGTCTCTGGTAAATGCTTTATATCTATCTATCTATCTATCTATCTATCTATCTATCTATCTATTTTTTCTTTATATACTTTGTACCTAGCATAGTGTTGAGCACATAGTAGGTATTAATTAGCACATGTTAAATTGAGCTGAATTGAACACAATCCAAATATGTCTTAATTATTTTCAACTGAAAAAAAAATAGTGGTATATAGGAAGAAAGAAATGTTAGCATTAAAAGCTAATGGGGGGAAATTGAGCCTGTCTTTGATTAAGGATCAAATTTTTGGAGGTGGTAGTGGTGTATTAACTAAATTTTGCTATGTGGACAACTCACTTATCTTCTTTCTCTTTTAGACAACCTAGCCATTACTCCAAAGGACACACAATGGGTAGGTGCCTGGTGGCTAGGTTATTTAATGGCTGGTGCCCTAAGTCTTATTGCAGCTGTGCCTTTCTGGTTCTTGCCAAAGAGTCTCATGAAACCTGAAAGCAGGAAAGATTCCATTTCCTCTTCTGAAAAATCAAAGTTTATTGTTGAAAATCCTCAGGAATATCACACACACTATCAAGAGAAAGTGACAATGCTAGAAATGGCAAGAGGTGAGTAAAATCCCATCTTTTTAAAAAATATCCCTTAGATACCATACACATGGGCCAAAATTCAAAGTTTCATGGTATGGGGGACACATTGAGTCTAGAAAGAAAAGAGCTTCAAGAAGAGGAGATAGGATGATGTTCTAAACCTAGGACATAACACAAACAAATTAATAGAGGCCAGAGAGGTCGGAACAAGATCTGTTTAAAATAGGATGAATGAAAAATATTCATATAAAAGAAGACTGGATAGGTTGAATGGAGACAGAATGTAAAATGGCTTTGAAATCTAGGGGAAAGACTTTATAATTTATCCTATATACAACAAACAGTCACTAACAGTTTTTGAATGGGGGGGGAGACATGATATAGTGAGAACACTATATTGGAAAGATAATTTAAATAATTGTACATTGAAGAGGTAAGATATGAGAGACAGACCAATTAAGAGGCTATTACAATGGTATATGTAAGGCTGAACCAAGACAATATTCATGTGAGTAGAAAAAAAAAAAGATATGTGGAGAAGATATTTTAGCCTTGAGAGGATTAGCAACCAAATGAATTTCTCAGGTGAGGCACAGGGAAAAGTTAAAAATGACTCAGTATGATAGAGGGCAGAAAAAAATTGATCAAACCCTATCTTATCTTTTTTTTTTTTGGTAACTAGGCCATGTTATTTTCACTTTGTAGATTTTCTGCCGTCTCTGAAGAGGCTTTTTGGAAATCCAGTGTATTTTTTATACTTGTGTGCAAGCACTATTCAGTTTAATTCTTTATTTGGAATGGTCACATATAAACCCAAGTATATTGAACAACAGTATGGACAATCACCTTCGAAGACAAATTTTGTTATAGGTATGTCTTCCTTGACTTCCAGGTCTTTTCAAAACTAAACTTTCTTTTAGGTTATGTTGTCCTTTCAGAATTTGAAGGAAGAAAATGTCTCAAAACTTAACCTGCTGATGCTGTGGTAAAATAGACATAAAAGTATGATATAAATAATGGAGATTTAAATGTGATATAAACAGGTTATATATATGTATATGTATATATATATGTACATATATACATACATATATACATACATATATACACACACATATAATTTTGTGCTTATTACATAGCAAGAATTGCTTGTTGATTTTAAGGCATCTGTAAGTGTGAGTATACTGGGAAGAGGTCATAGGTTATAGGTGTAGACCTGGGAAATTTAGAATTCATCTAGTCCTGCATTCTTAACTTACAAATGAAGAAACTGAAGGCCAAAGAGATTAAGGAACTTTTGCTCAAGGTCACTCAGGTGAGTAGTAAAGCCCATATTCCAATTCAGCTCCTGTGATTCCAAGGTCAGCTCTCTTTTCTCTGCACCATGCTGAGATAGTCATCTTTAAGCATTAAAAATCAAATATCAAAAAGTTCTTCTTTAGAAGGAGCTTTTTAATATAAGGATTAACATTTTTATATGCAGCCAAAATCTTAATATCATTGCTGATTTTGTTTAAGTAACATTAGGACAAATGGGTATTACAGAAAAGGACAGAACCCTATAGATTTAGTCCAAGCTATCATTTTACAGATGAAGCTGTAAAATGTCTCGGGAATCTGAGACATGGAAAGGTTAAATGACCTAGTTAATAAATAGCAGGACTGTACTTCGAACCAATTTCCATTAATCCAAATGGTTTTCCCCCCACTATTTTGTAGCAGTACGGTTAATGACAAAATGAATCCCATGAGCAACCAGTAGCATACAGAAGTGCATGGAAACAAGCCAGAAGCTCCAAACTTGTAAACAACTTCTCTGGAACAAGTGGAATGCTTTAGAAAACTGCATTAACTCTTGTGTCCCTGAAGGCTTGCTTTACTAAACTATGGTTGCAGTGTTGAATCTTTTTCTAACCTATTCACCCTCAAAATGAAAGAACTTAGCATAGAAGGATGGTCTATTCATACTGAGAAATGAAGAAACAAGTTTATTTGGATGATAGCATTAGAATTGAAAGAAACCTGGGGAAAATAAGGGCACTTGAGCAGGACATCTGTTTCCTATTAGAAACATCTTGCCTGGTTTATTCTTCTCTCAACCTAGAAGTCAATGACAGACTATTAATAAGACTGGACTTCTAGCTAATATAATTATTATTTCTATAATTCAGTGCTTAAATCATTTGTAACTTCACTGGTGGGTTGATGATCTCCAAGCAGTACTTTGACTGAAGAATTTAATATAATGTGGCCAACTCAATAATGAGCATCTCCAGATATAGTTAAGCTGGTCTGCAGATTAAAAAAAAAAGAAATAAAAGCACATTCTCTTATGAGATCCATATATGAAATCTTTCCAGCTCAGTGGGAACTACCAGTTTTTGTTTCTTAAACATAACTTTAAATCTATTCATTCATTCAGTCATTCAACAAGTATTTATTGAGCTATGACAAAGTACAAGATGTAATGCTTGGCACTGGGGATACATAGACAAAAGTAAATAGTCTTTGCCCTCAAGGAACTTCAAAGAAGATTAAAAGGAGTTTAAAAATTTAGAGAAGACTCTACGCTTCTCCCTGAAATACTGATCCATTTTTAACACCTATAGTCTGGTGATTACTATATAGCTGTGAATTATAGAATTCCTCAGTGCCTGAGGCTGAAGATCAGTAAAAGAGCAGTTGATATCCACGGTACGTGTAGAAGGACTGTAGTGTGTCATCTGAGAAGAACCAGGCACTGGAAACATCACAAAATGCATCACAAAGATAAATGCATCACTACAGAGAGAAGTGGATCAGTCATTTAACAAGAATGAAAGATAAAAGATAGGAATCCCAAACATTCCCTTACTACCCATTCAACGTACAGAAATTTAGAGGAATATTCCTAGTGCATTAGGTGGTCCCCAAATGGAGTGTTTATGGGAGGAAATAAACAAAAAGTATATAGGATAAGAATATGTAGATGGGTTACAATCTGAACCACTAGAAGAAGTATCCATAATAATGAGGTCATGAATCTATCCAAGTAATTAAGAAAGTAAGGATATTCATGTTGTTTAGTCATTCAGTCATGTCTGACTCATGTAAGGGTTTCTTGGCAAAGATAATGGAGTGGTTTGCCATTCTTTCTCCAGTGAATTAAGGCAAACAGAGGTTAGCTGACTTGCCCAGGGTCACAAAGCTGAGGCCAGATTTGAACTCACATCATCCGGACTCCAGAAGCAGTGCTATCCACTGAGCTACTTAGCTACCTTAGGATATTAAAAGCTAACCCCAAATGTATAAAAGCTTTATATGTGGAAAAGGAATTTGATGCTTTCATTTTGGGCTACATTATTGCTGTTGTTGTTCTTCATTTTTGAAGAGGACCAAAATCAAGTTTGAGTGTGTCCAACTGTGGCTGATCAGGCCAATATGAGCTCAGAATGTTCTCCCACAGGCTGGGCACAAATAGTCCATGTGAACCTTTGGGGTAGATACTCTGAGTTTACGTTATCTTACATTTCTCTTCAGCTATTTCAATTCTGCTTTGCTCATAGAGCACAGCAGCTTTTCTGATGTGGGTATGCCTTGCTGAGCAGTCCTGTGCCAGTGTCTCCCATGTCACACAATCAATTCCAAAGTTCTTAAGAGAGATCTTGAGAGGGTCCTTGTAGCACTTCTTCCGAACACCATGTGAACGCTCGCCCTGTGTGAATTCTCCAAAAAAATAGTCTTTTTGGCAAGCGTACATTTTGCTTTTGAACAACATGGCCAGCCCATCAGAGTTGTGCTCTCTGAAGCAGAGCTTGAATGCTTAGCAGTTTAGCTTGAGGGAGGACCTCAGTGTCTGATATCTTATCCTACCAGGTGTTCTTCAGAATCTTCCTAAGACAATTCAAATGGAAGCAATTTGGTTTCCTGGCATGGCACTGGCATACTGTCCAGGTTTCACAGGCATACAACAGTGAGGTCAGCACAACAGCTCTGTAGACCTTCAGTGTATACCTTTTCTCTCTCATATTTTCCTTCAGAACCTCCCAAACACTGAGCTAGATCAGGCAATGTGTGTGTCAACCTCATTATCAATGTGTACATCCCTGGAAAATACACTACCAAGGTAAGTTAACTTATTCACAGCATTCAAAAGTTCTCCATTTGCTGTAACCAATGGTTCCACCAATGGATGGTGTGGTGTTGGCTGATGGATCACCTGCATTTTCTTGGTGTTAATTGTTAGACCAAAATTAGCACAAGCACCAGAGAATCAATCCATACTTTGTTGCTTCTCAGCTTCAGAGGCTGCACTGAGTGCATAATCATCTGCAAACAAAAAATCATGCTCTGATACTTCCTCCACTTTAGTCTTGGCTTGCAATTTTTTCAAGTAGAAGAATTTACCATCAGTGCAGTAGCTGACCTTGATGCCATGTTCATCTCATTCAACGCATTTGACAACATGGCTGAAAATACCATACTAAAAAGCATGGGAGCAGGCACACAGCCTTGTTTCACTCTGTTGGTGACTGGGAAAGCATCAGAGCATTGTCCATTATCCAGAACCTGGGCAAACATGCCATCATGAAATTGACATACAATGCTGATGAAATTCTCTGGACAACCAAATTTTCACATAGTTTTCCATAAGCCCTCGTGACTGACAGTATCACATCTATAAACATTGCATACAGGCCTCTGCTCTGTTCCTGGCATTTCTCTTGGAGTTGTCAGGCAGCAAACACCATATCAACCATTTTTTCAGCCTTTTCTAAAGCTACACTGGCTCTCAGGTAGATGACCATCTTCCAAGTGAAGTATCAGCCTATTAAAGAGGATTCTGGCCAGATTCTTGCCAGCAATGATTAAGAGAGACACACACACACCCATGATTATCACAGTACAATCTATTTCCTTTACCTTTATACAGATGGACAATGGAGACATCCTTGAACTCCTAGGGGATAACCTCCTCTTGCCATATTACCTGGAAAATTTCAGCCAGCTTTTGTATGAGCAATGCACTCCCTACTTTGTAAATCTCAGCTGGAATAGAATCAGCACTAGGTGCTTTGCCACATGAAAGAAGCCTCATGGCATTCAAAACCTCTTCTTCAGTAGGAACTTCAGTTAGGAAGGGATTGATTTCAACTTGCTGTAAATGGTCAATGGCTTCAGCACTGATTGATAATGGTCTATTGACAACACTATGGAAGTGTTCAGCCCATCTCTCTAGGATCATGTTCTTATCACTAATCAATATGGATCCATCAACACTGAGTAGTTGAGATACGCCATAGGTCTTTTGCCCATAAATAGCCTTCACAGCATCATAAAAGTGCTTTGGACTGTTGGCTATCAGTATAAAACTGAATTACATCTGCCTTCTCCCTGAGCCAAGAATCCTGCATCTCTCTAAGTTTTGCTCATACTTTACTTTTGATGGAGTTGAATGCTGCCTTCTTAGAGATGGACAAACTATCCTGCTGGTAAGCCCTGTGGAATTCTCATTTTTCATTTAGCAGTTTCTGAATTTCCCCACCATTTTCATCAAACAAGTCTTGATGCTCGTGAGTGTTCTGACCTAGATGAGCAAATGCAGTACTATACACCAAATCTCTGAAAGCCAGCCACTCTTTTTCTGCTCCACTGTTGCCAACTGTGTGTTGGCTCAACTTTCTCTCCAAGTTAGCAAGAAACTGTTCCCTCTCAGAGAAGAGCTCTAATCTGTCGACATTAACTCTTCTGGTAGTCATTTTGCTCTGGGGATGCCACTTTTGTTGGATGTGAATATTTAGCTTGGAAAGGATAGATCTATGAACAGTCCAGAACTCTGCCTTTGTCACTCTGACATCCTGTCTCTTTTCCTTACAATCGTATAGTCTATAAAATGCCAATGTTTGCTGCAAGGGTGCATCCTCAAAGTTTTAATATGTTTAGGTAAATGGAAGACAGTGTTGGTGATGAGAAGGTCTTGAGATGCACAAGTTTTCAGTAGTAAGTGACCATTGCTGTTGCTGTTTCCAACTTTATTCCTCCCTAGATCTCCCTGCCAAGTCTGGTAGTCTGAGTCTACTCTAGCATTAAAGTCACCCAGAATTATAATCTTATCCTCTTTTGCACATTGATAATAAGAGTCACCAGGTCTTCATAAAATTTTTCTTTAACCTCATTAGGGTTCATCATGGTGGGAGCATAGGCACTGATGATGGTGGCATGACATTTTCCTGCAAGTGCCAATCACTTTGTCATGAGCCTGTCATTCACTCTTTTTCATAGGCGTACAAGCTTGTTGATTAACTTAGTTTTGAATGAAAAACCTATGCCAGCTTCATGGCACTCCCCTTCACTGAGGCCACTCAGAAAAATTTGTATCCAGCTCCAACTTCAGTAAGCTGACTTTCATTTGCCAGGTTATGATGCCTGCTGAGTTCTCTTGCTACAAGAGCTGTTCGTCTTTCAGGTCTACTGGATTTTGTATTCTCTATAAGTGAGCAGACATTCCATGTGCCAGTGATGAGTGGAATCATCTTTGCAGATGTTTTTGTACATTTTTTTTGCATTTCAACTGCAGAGTGGGATTCCCCTCTTGCTACAGTAATCAGGCCAGGGTTGGGTAAACAGATAATTTTTAGGGCACCTTTTCTAGCCCCTTTCTCACACCAGGAGGTGAGCAGTGCGATCATTAAAGGGCTGCTCAGACACCCAGTGGCCTGCCAAATCCCACTGCTGCTTCTAGTGAGAAATGACCCTATGGCCTGGGCCACCTGTGTTCAGGATTGTGACTACAGTTCCCAGTGTATCTGCACCTGATGCTTCATCACTTGCCTGTCACCACAGAACTTTGAGATAGGTAAAATGGTAAAATAGCATGGGTGATGTCCTTTGATCAGTGTGTAAATTAAATTTAAGTGAAGCAGAGTTGCATGAAGTTGTCAGCCTCACTCTCTCCTCCAGAGTCATCACAGTCCAGTGGCAGGACAGGATCAAGACAACTGGTGACACAACTTATACAAATTTGGCCTACAAATTATAGGAGCAATGAATAAAATTTGCAGACAGTAAAAAAAATAAATCATGCCAATATAAGGAAAATCTTACAATTTCCAAAAATGTCTGAAGGTCAAAAATTGGAATGTCTTCCCCCAAGATGTAGTAAATTCTCTATTATTGTAGATCTACCAATCAAGGACATTTGCTGGGCATGTTATATGGGAATTCTTATTCAAGAAGCAGTCAGAATGAATGACTAATAGGTTCCATGCTAACTCTGAAATATTGTGATTTTGAAGTAAGATGCAAAAGGGAATACAATATGGATTAAGAAACATTACTTTTTTAGTACTTCTCTATCACCATATTTGTTTCATTTCCTTTTAAGTGGAGAACTACATTTAAGCAAATGTGAAAGTATGTACTCAAGATTCTCATGCTTTGAAATATTAAGAAAATGTCTCAGGTGTTCCCTCTCTTTTTTCCGGAACATTCACAGTTTGTCTTAAATAAGAAATAGAAATTCTAAAAATCTATGCTAAGTATTCTTATATTATTTCCAGACCATCTGAACAAACGACATATTGTGCCAAGTTTTCATAATTCTTTTTGGTAAATATCCTTCTTGGTTTGTAGATAAAAACAGTTTAAATAGACAGCTAGATGTCTGGATATTTTTGGGTTTCTCCCTTCACTAATTCCACTAATGCATATTGTCAAGATTACAATAGTTGGATAGACAACCTGTAGGGATATAATCACAATAAAGAAAATTATAATAACAGTAAAACAATAAAAATAGCTAGCATTTTTATAGTGTTGCAAGGTTTACAAAATGCTTTACAAATATGTTATTTTACCCTAACAACAACCCTGGAAGGCAGGTGCTATCATTCTCATTTTACATATGAGGAAAGTGAAGCAGAGAGGGGTCACACAGCTAACAAGTATCTGAAGCAAGATTTGAACTCAAGTCTTATTGAATCCAAGTCTAAAACTCTATCCACTGCACTATGGGCAGCCCACAAAGGTAGAGGGTCTGTCATAGAATAGCAGATATTTTTATGTCATCAAAACCCATTACAAAAGCTCTCAGATCATAGACTGGATTCCATATATATATATATATATAAAATTATGACCAATGCAGTGACTATGTTTGAAATTGAATAGAACTTTCTTCATCCATACTCCCTCATCTCTCTTTATTAAAAGAAGGGAAACCTAAATGGATCATTGCAGTAACTCAATAGCCAACTTTATGTTAGCATTCATTTCATTTATATTGTTGTTGTCATTATTATATTGTCTCCCTGAACAGACATGTTTTATTCTCTTTCAGCTCATAAAAATCCTCCTTTTTATGATGTCCTTATATTTGTTATTTTATATAGATAATATTTAATTTCATGCAGCTTCATAATTTATATCCCACAATTTATTTAGCCATTCCTCACTTGATGGGAATTCATGTTATTTCCAGTGTTTTTGCTACCTCAAAAAAATGCTTTTGTGAATATTTTAGTGTATGTGGGACCTTTCTTTCTTTCTTTGGTCTGCTTAGGGTCAAATAGTATGATCTATTTTTCCTGAATAATTATGTCCCATTGTTTGCCAGAATAGTTGGAACAATTCATAGCCTCATCAACACTGTATTTGTTTGCTTGACTTCTGCAGTCTCTCAACATTTACGATTTTCATTTTTGTCATCTTTTCTAATTTTTTTGAAGTGAGGCGAAACTTTAGGATTTTTAAATTTAAGTTTCTTTTATTATTGATCATGTGGAACAACTTTTTATTTGGTCATTGATAATTTGCAATTCTTTTTAAATATTACTCCTAACTCTCATTGGCATATTTATGTTAATTCCTTAATTTATCTTGGTTATTAGACTTTGATCACAGACATTTGATACAAAGATTTCCACCTCTCCCCCCAGTTGACAGTTTCACTTCCCATCTTATCTATCAATAAATTTTTATCACGTACTGAATGTGTGCTATGCACTATACCATGTGCTGGGTATATGAAGCTAGAAATTAAAACAACCCTTTCCGTCAAGAAGCTTGTGTTCCATCAGAATAAATATCAGAATATAATAATATAGCCCAAGGTGCATTGATTTTGTTTATGTAAAAGCATTTTAACCTTATGTAATGAAATTGTCCATTTTCCCCACATATGTTGATTTCTAAGCCTTGTTTGGTTAAGAATTAATCTTTCCTCCTACTTGTGACTGCTGCCAGTTTCCATTTTTTTCTTTTTTTAATGTAAAAATCTTTTACATTTAGGTCATGTATCCTTTTGGGATTTATTCCATTTTTATAACATGCTGGTTAAAACTTCCAGTTTTTCTAACAGCTCTTATTGAATGGAGGTTCTTTAGACCTATTTTAAATGGCTTTGAATTTATAAAGCAGTAGCTACTAAGCCTGACTTTTTTGACTCTTGCTTATGTAATACCCTAAAGGTGGATCCAGAGCTATGGACCTCATTGACACAAATGCTTTGAATGAAAGCTGGGCATGTGGAAAGTACACATCTCTCCTATATCCCTTTCTTCTCTTAGGCTGAGTTTTTCACTCATCTAGCATTTACTAAACTTCTACTATATACCAGTCATTGTGCTGAGCTGTGGACATCAGGATAAGGAGAAAGAGCTAAAATTCTGAAGTTGCTCAGTTGTCATTCAAAATATTTGTTCCAGAGATGTTTTTAGTCCTGGACCCCCATGAAAATTGTTACACTTACCTATTCTATCTCATTGAGATTTGTTTTTAGAAAAATTTTATTTACTTGATTTTTAATTTATGAAATAAAACAAGCATTTCCATAACATAGTAGAATAATAGAAAGATGATTACACATGAAACTGCAAATATATTATGTACAACTTGCTGTTACTTTTAAATATTAATACATTTATCATGTAAATTTTTTTTTTATTCCCCTTACCCTGGAAATGGCTACCACTAGACACAAATATGTATATATGTATATGTATGTGTGTATATATATGTATATGTATGTGTATGTGTATGTGTATGTATATATACGTGTGTGTGTGTGTATATATATGTATTTACTTCTATTTATCAGGTCTTTCTCTGGATGCAGATAGTGTCTTTCTTCATAAGACTTTTTTAGTTAATTTGGATATTTACTGAAAAAAAAAGACACTTGGAAAACACTCTGAACAAGAAACAAAGGTCTACGGTTCACCTCGTATGATCTGAGACCATGAGTTGCAAAATTCACAGTTTTTTACAGGGATGTATGGTGCAATGCCCTGGTCAAGCTCCAGTCATGATGTCTGTGAGTGATGATGTCCCAGTGAGCCCTTTATATGCCTAGTACATGCCCAGTACCAGTCCAGTACATGCCCAGTATAAGCCCAGTATGTGCCTAGTACAAGCAGTACATTTGACAAGATTATGAAGTTCTAACAATGCACTGTACATTCCAGAGGGCTTCCTTTTATTTATTATTTTAGTATAAAGATTAATACATGAATATGATTATTATGATCACATGCTTTAGATAAACACTTTATAATGATTATAGTCATACTCCTAAGATTAACTAACACAAGTACTTCCCTGGGACTACATCATAGTTTCAGTTACACAGGTTTTTACCCAGAGCTATGCTCTTACTATAAACCACACAATTACTTCCTATCCTATTAAAATGGTTGCAGCTGATAAATGATTACAGAGCAAAGCACTCAAGGCATTGATTATTGATCTTTCCTATTACAAATATTGGATCAATTACAGACTAAGCATAACATATAGTTTTAGAAAGCACAATACTCTATATTGTACGGGGCTTGTACAAGGCATGTATTGGGCATATACTGGCTTTGCACAGAGCTTATTGGGCCATAGATGGATTTATGAATGTGTGAATTTTGTAAATCATGGTCTCAGACTGACTGGGTGGACCTTTAATAAAGGTTGGTTTCTTTATCCACAGAGGTTTCCTAGTTCCTTTTTCTTTCATTATAATAGTCAAAATGACTTAGTCACTCAAAGTTGTTCTTAAAACACTATTGCTGTTACTGTATAGAACATTCTCTTTGTCCTGCTTATTTTACTCTTAGTTATTTTGTGCATCTATCCATGCTTTCCTAAAATAAATGAGCTAATCATTTCTAACAGCACAACAGCTTAGTGGTATTCCATCATAATCATATACCACAACTTGTTTAGCCATTCCCCAACTGATGGCCATCCCTACAATTTCTAGTTCATTGCCACCACAAAGGGAAAAAAATAATAATAACAAAATGCATTTCAAAGAATAAAAAGTTAAGAATATCAATAGACCTAAAAGAAATGTAAAGGAAAGGAGGTTTAGCAGTATCCGATCTTAAACTATATCATAAGTCAGTAGTTATTAAAAAGTATCTGGTTCTGGCTAAGAAATAGAAAGATGAATAAATGGAACTAAGTAGACAAAAAAATTGCAGAAGCAAATAATTATAGTAACCTTGTATTTGACAAGTCTAAAGATTTAAGTTTTGGAGATAAGATTTCATTATTAAAAATTAGTATTTCATTAGTAAAAATATTTAGGAAAGCTGGAAAGCAGTATGGCAGAAATTGGGCATAGACCCACTATCTTCCATTGCTGTTCTTTTCTATTTTTTATATCAATACCAAATATTTTTGATATTAGATGCTTTGTAATACAGTATGAGGTCTGAAAATTTTTTCCTTATTAATTCCTACTTTTTTTTAACCCCTTGAGATTCTACAACTTTTTTTTGTAATTAATACATTTTGTTGATTTTTGTCTTTCTTAATAAAATAACCCCTTGGTACTTTTATTGGTATGGTTATCAAATATGTAAATTAAATTAGTTACTATCACAATTTTTATTACATTAGTGTGGTCAAGCATGGCAAATCAATAATCCTTTAATCTTCATTTTCCTTTGTTTTTATAAAGAATGTTTTAAAATTGTATTTAATATTAAGTATTGAAAATGTCTTGGTAGGTTCATTCTTGCTTTTATTTGCTGCTGTGAAATAATGCTAAAGATTTTTGTTTCTTTCTTTTATATCTTGGCATGTTACTGACACTATTGACTGGCTTTCTAACTTTTCTGATTTTCTGGGGTTTTCTAGGTTAAACCATCATGTTTTATTCATAGAGATTTTTTGCTGATATTTATACCTTTATTTTATTGTTCATGTCTTATTAGTAGTAACAATATTTAACTGTGTCAAAACAGTAAGGGTATCCTTTTTTCATTCATATATTGGAAAAGCTACTATATCTCCACATAATGTTAATTTTCTTGTTTTAGTTATGTAACTATGAACCTCGATGCTTAGCTTTTTAAGGTTTTCAGTATAAATTGTATATTTTTGTCAAAGCCCTTTTCTGTATCTATGAACATCATAAAGTTTTTTTTTTGTTTTGCTGCTTGTACTATCAATGACACTAATATTTCTTCTAATGTTTGCCAATCTTTAAATCTCTGATATAAATCCAACATAGTGAAAGTGAAATTTGAAGGGAAGACATTACTATAATCCTCTTGCCAGCATTGTATTTTTAAAATTTGATGTGTATATTAAATTCTGCCTTCCTCCTTGCCTTCTCATTGAAAATGCAAGCTAATAGATAATACATGTGAAGTTATGCAAAATATATTTCCATATAAGGCATGTTGCAAAAGAAAACAGGCAAAAAAAATAAGAAAAATAAAGGGAAAAAAGTATGTTTAGCTCTGCATTAATACTTCATCGGTTTTTCCTCCAGAAAGGGATAACATTTATCGTTATAAGTTCTTTGAAATTGTATTGGATAATGTATTCATCAGAATAGATAAGTCATTAACAGTTGAGCATTATTAAAATACTGCTGTTACTGGTACAATATTCTCCTTCATATGGTTACTTTACTTTGTATAAGTTCATATAAGTCATCCCAGTTTTTTTCTGAAAGCATCCTGCTCATCATTTCTTATAGCCAAGTGATATTCCATAAAAATAATATGCCACAATTTTTTCAGTCATTCTCTAATTGATGGCCATCCCCTCTATTTCTAATTCCGAGGCACCACAAAAAAAGCCTGCCATAAATATTTTTTGTACATGTAGGTTCTTTTCCTTTTTCTTTGAATTCTTTGGGATACAGACCTAGTAGTGGTGTTGCTTGGTTAAAGGATGCACAAGTTTTATAGCCCTTGGACATAGTTCCATATTGTTCTTAGAATGGTTAGATCAATTCATACTCACCAACAGTTTGGTAGTGTCCCAAATTTCCACATGCTTTCCAACATTTTCCATTTTTCTTTTCTGTCAGATTCACCAATCTGATAGCAGTGAGGTAATACGTTAGAATCTATTTAATTTGCATTTCTCTAATCAATAGATTAGAGATCAATAATCAATGTAGAACATTTTTTCTTATGACTATAGATAATTTTGATTTCTTCTTCTGAAAACTTCCTATTCATATCTTTTGATCAATTATCAATTGGAGGATGACTTATATTCTTATAAATTTGGATTTACTCTCTATGTATTTGAGAAATGAGGCCTTTATCAGAGAAGCTTGCTATAAATTTCTTCCCCAGTTTTCTGCCTTCCTTCTAATCTTGGCTGGATTAATTTTGTTTGTGCAAAATCTTTTAAGTATAATGTAATGAAAATTATTAATTTTGCATCCCATAATGCTCCCTATCTTTTGCTTGATCATAAATTCTTCCCTTTTCTATAGATATGACTGGTAAAATATTCCAAGATATCCTAATTTGCTTATGATGTCACTCTTTATGTCTAAATGATCTATGCATTTGATCTTATCATGGTATATGGTATGAGATGCTGGTCTATACATAGTTTCTTTCAACCTGATTTTCAATGTTCTAAGCAATTTTGGTCACATGGTAAATTCTTTTCCCAAAAGCTTGCATCTTTGGAATTATTAAACACTAGATTACTAGGGTCATTTACTAGTATGTATTGTGTACCTATTTAATTCCACTGTTCCATCATTCTATTCCTTAGCCAATACCAAATTATTTTCATGATTCTTGATTTATAATACATTTTAGATCTATTACAGCTAGACCAGCATATTCTTTCAAAAGAAAAAATAGAATATGTAAGTAACTTTTTCTTACAAAAAGAAATTAAATTACTCATGAATGAGGTCCTAACAAAAAATCCTGAGGACTCAAATGTGAATTCTTCCAAACATTTAAAGAATTCCAATATTATGAAAACTATTGAAACTTTGATAGGCTTTTACCTCTTCCCAGCAATGCAAGGATCTAAGACATCTCCAAAGATCTCATGATGGAAAAATGTAATCCACATCCAGAGAAAGAACTACGGAGTCTGGATGCAGATTGAAACATACTATCTGCTCTCTTTCTTTGTTTTCTTTTGTTTCTTCTTTCTCATAGTTCCTTCCATTGGTTCTAACTCTTCTTTACAACATGACTAACATGAAAATATGTTTAATATTAATGTATATGTAGAGCTATATCAGATTACATGCTGTCTTGGAGAGGGGAAGGGGAGGGAGGAGGAGAAAAATTAGAACTCAAAATCTTATGGAAGTGAATGTTGAAAACTAAAAATAAATTAATTAATTTTAAAAAATGCTTCTCCACAAACAAAATTAAAGCCACCAAAATTAAAAGGAAAACATTAAACTAAGAGAAAAAATGGAGCAAGTTTCTCTTATAAAACAAGTATGTAGGCAACTGAGCCAAAGTTATAAAAATAAGAGCCATTTCCCAGTCAATAAATGGTCAAAGGATATAACCAGGCAGTTTTTAGAAGATAAAAAATAAAGTTATCACTAGTCACATAAAAATGCTTTAAGTAACTACTCATTGGGAAAATCTGAATTTAACAACTTTGAGATATCACCTCACTCCTATCAGATTGGCATACATGACAGAAAAGGAAAATGACAAGTGCTGGAGGGTATATCAAAAAAATTAGGACACTAATCCATTGCTGGTGGAGATGTGAACCAGTCCAGCCATTCCGAAGAACAATTTGAAACTACACTGAAAGGCCTATAAAAGTGTGCCTACACTTTGACCCACTAGGTATGTATCCCAAAGAGATTAAAGAAAAGGGAAAAGAACCTATTTGTATGAAAATATTAATAGCAGTAAGGCAGCTTGGTGGCATAGTGGATAGACTGCCTAGCTTGGAGTCAAGAAGACCTTAATTTCAATCTGGCCTCAGACAGTTACTATCTGTGTGACCCTGGGAAAATCACTTGACCTGTTTGCCTCAGTTTCCTCACCTGTATCATGATCTGTAGAAGGAAATTGCAAACCACTCCAATAACTTTGCCAAGAAAACCCACATGGGGTCCAAAAAAGTTAGACACAACAGAAATAACTGAGCAACAATGTTAATAGCAGCTCTTTTCCTGGTGGCAAAGAATTGGGAATCAAGGGTATGCCCATCAATTGGGGAATGGTTGAACAATTTGTGGTATATGATTGTGATGAAATACTATTGCTGTATAAAAAATGATGAGCAGGATATTCTCAGGAAAACCAGGAAAGACTTACATGAACTCATGCAAAGTGAAGCTGAGCAGATCCAGGAGAATAATTAACCGTATCAATAAGAAAAACAACAGAAATCACGATTATTTCAATAGATGTTAAAAAAGTGTTTGGCAAAATACAGAACCTATTTCTATTAAAAATAATAGAGAGAAAAAAGTTTATCCCGTTCACACTCACTGTTATAGCTATAACTATATTTCCAGCTGCACTTTTTTCCCCTGTTTATCCTTCTCTTTTTCTCTTTTTACCCTTTCCTTCTTCAAGTCTGTTTTACTTCTGACCACTGTCTTCCTTAATCTGTCTGCCTTCCTAGAAGTGCCCCACCTCTCACTTTCTCTTATCTTTTCCCTCTCTTACTTCCCTGTAGGATAATATAGATTTCTATACCCAACTGAGTGTGTATGTTGTTCCCTTTTTGAGCCAATTCAAATGATTGTAAGTTTTAAGTGCTGCCCGCTACCACCACCCCTTTTTCTCCTCCACTGTAAAAGCTCTTTCTTTTGTGCCTCTTTTATGTAAGATAATTTTCCCCATTCTTCTTTCCCTTTCTCTTTTGTCTCAGTGTATCCCTCTTTCTCATCCTTTAATTTCTTTTTCTTTTTTTGAAATTATTCCATCATAGTCAACTTGTCTATGTATACTCTTTGTAACTAACCTAATAATGATAAAGTTCTTAGGAGTTACAAGTATCATCTTCTCATAAAGGAATGTAAATAGTTTGACCTTGTTGAATTTCTTATGATTTCTCTTTAATGCTGACCTTTTTATGCTTCTCTAAGAGTCTTGTATTTTGGGATTCAAATTTTCTATGTGGATCTGATCTTTTCAATAGGAATGTTTAAAAGTTTTCTATTTCATTAAATATCATTTCCCCCCTCAGAAGTATTGTATTCAATTTTTCTGGGTAGGTTATTCTTGGTTGTAATCTTGGTTCCTTGTTCTCCAGAATATTCTCTTCCAAGCCCCTGATCCTTTAATGTGGAAGCTGCTAAATTGTGTGTGCTCCTCATGTGTTTGATTTGTTTCTTTTTGGCTGCTTGCAACATGTTCTCCTTGATCTGGAAGCTCTGGAATTTGCTATAATATTCCTGAGAATTCTAATTCTGGGATCTTTTTTCTGTAAGTGATTGGTGGATTCTTTCAATTTCTTTGTTTTTTCCCTTGGTTTTAGGATATTGGGACAATTTTTCTTGATAATATCTTGAAATGTGGTG
This sequence comes from Phascolarctos cinereus, assembly GCF_003287225.1. Taxonomy (NCBI): domain Eukaryota; kingdom Metazoa; phylum Chordata; class Mammalia; order Diprotodontia; family Phascolarctidae; genus Phascolarctos; species Phascolarctos cinereus. The sequence continues at coordinate 176,750,596 of NW_027555514.1, read as the reverse complement.
TTCAGGCTCTTTTTAAAATTTTGTCCAATAATTATTAAATTTTCTCTCTTTGATCTAATTTCCAGGTCAGTTGTATTTCCAAAAAGGTCTTTCACAGTTTCTTCTTTTTTTAAAAAAAATATTTTGATGTTGTTTTACTTTTTGTGTGTGTGTCTCATGGCATCATTAGCTTACACTTGCTCAATTCTAATTTTTAAGGAATTATTTTCTTCAGTAAGCTTTTGTACCTCTTCTTCCATTTGGCCAATTTGGAGTTCTTCTCTTTAGTGTATCTATGTGTCTCTTTTTACCATTTGGCCAATTCTACTTTTAAGGTGTTTTCTCCATTAGTTTTTGTGCCCCTTTTACTCAGGTCCTTACTCTCTTTCAGAATTTTCTTGCAATGCTCTCTTTTATTTTCCCAGTTTTCTTTCTATCTCTTATTTGAGTTTTAAAATAATTTTTGAGTGTTTTGGGACTTCTTGTTGGGCTTATATCCAATTTACATTTTTCTTTGAGGCTTTGCTTTTAGTTGTTTGGGCATTGCTTTTCTGATTTTGTATCTTGATTTTCTCTGTCACCATACTAACTTTTTATGATCATATTCTTAGTTATCATTTGCTCATTTTCTTGCCACTTCTTGACTTTCAACTTTATGTTAAATTTGTGCTCTGCTTCTGGGATGGAGGGGGTACTAGCCCAAGCTTTGGTTGTTTTTTGTGCTGCTGTTTTCAGAGGTAGTTCTGGGGGTCAGTTATTTTTCAGTGCTTTCAAGGTGGTATGATTTAAGGAGAGGTGTGGTCACTAGTCTCCTGGCCTGTGCTCTGGTACCAGGAAAGGTAAAGCTATAGCTACATGTGCTAGAGCTCCCCTTGACCCTGAACTGCAACCAAGTCCCCTGTTCTCCTATAGCTACAACCATTAGTACTCCCTTCTGCCTTGTAACTGATACCAGAACCATTACTTTCCTTCTGAGTGACCGTGAGCATTTTTCTCTACTCTGGAACTGTAACTAGAACACCTATTCCCCTGTGTGGGAAGTACTAGTGCTCCTCTTCATTGTGGAACTGTGACCAGAACTGCACGCTGACAATGTAACAGGGTCCTGCACCCAGTTCTAGTAAAAAAATTCCCTGTAATTTCTTTTTCATCAGCTGTCCAACCCCCTTACCATCTGTGAGCTGAGAGCTCCCTAAGCTGTTACTACCTTTCTTGTAGCTGCCTCCAATGCCTGCTCCTGGCACTGCTTTCTGGCACCCTGCTCTGTGCTCCAGGTCTGACCCACACTTTGGTGTGACAGACCTTTTTTGTGACCTCCAAGTCATGTTGGGTTGGAATAGTTTTACGCTGCCCTCCTGTTGGCTCTGCTTCAGAATTCAATTTCAGGCTTTACTTAATAGTTTTTTTGAGGGGAATGCTGGGAGAGGTCAGGTGACTTTCTATGTGTACTTCACCTTAGCTCCACCTCTAATAAAAATATTTTAAATAGATGCCATATTCACCATCCATTTTATTTGTCCGCTAAATACTTAAATTAGTTTTATATGATGTTGATTCATATTTGCCAAATTCAACATTTTCCTGATTCACCTCTCTAATAAAAAAAATATTCATGTAATAAAGGTATAAGGATTCTCAGTAGTCTACAAGTCTTGACTACTTTCATTTCTTAACCTTAATGCATAAATTCCTAAAATTTATACTGTCTTCATTTGTGTCCAACTTTATGTTGAAGTCTCAATATCAGAATATATATTGCAGAATGACAAAAATCACAAAATTGTATAGCTGGAAGAGATCTCAAAATACAATTTGAGAAAACCCATTCCATGTTCAAGTAACTTGAATTGTTTGAAAGTTATTTTTTTCACACCAAGCTTAACTTTGTCTATTTGCAACACTTGCTCATTCTTCCTACTTTTTCCCTCTTGGACCAAGTAGTTCAAAATCAATTATCTTTCCCACAAAAATGTCCTTCAAAAAAAAAGTCCTTTCATAAAATCTATCATGTTTCACCCCAAGTCTTCTCTTCTTCAGGTTTAACAACCACAGTTCTTTCAAATGATCCTCCTGTGGCATTAAGTCAAGATTCTTCACTGTTCTAGTTACATCCCTCAGGGTATGGTCAGGCTTATCAAATACTCAAATGGTTCATAAATTCCCAACAGTAATATTGGTAGGCAAGGGGAAGAGAATTGGAGGAAAAGCAGGCCTTCTGTTGGAACTTCTTTAAGTCCTTGAAGAGATAGGTTCTTCTAGGTACTTCAGCCCTAGTTTTCGGCATCAAGATGCCTACAGGAAGAGCCCCAGGGCTCTTCTTTAACTTTATCCTTTCACCTGTTGTCCCTGACAAATATTTTAAGCTCAACTCAGTAAGCTCTGGATGGAATTGAGGAGATTGATGCCAGTGTTACTATTGCTCAGCCCTTGAGGTCCCTGCTATTTCCTCCCAGTCTTCCTCCCATTAGGGTTGTGTGTGTGTGTGTATGTGTGTGTGTGTGTGTGTATGTGTGTGTGTTGTGCCTTTGTAAAAACTCCAGGATGAGATTTAAGTCAGTCTTTTGGCTCAAAGATTGAAATTATCAGAGTTATCACAGACAACGTTGTGGACTGAGAAAGGAATTTTTGTACCTCTTGACTGTAAGTCACAGGTTATAAATCCGTATTATACATAGACTAACCATTTATTAAGCACTTACTATGTGTCAGGCACTGTGCTTATTGTTGGAGATACAAGAAAAAAAACATATCAAGCAAAGGCAGCCCTTCTCCTCAAGGATTTTATATGGCAATGGGGAAATATAATATATAAAGAGGCACTGAAAGCAGACATATAGAGCCTAGAATGGTTCAAGGGGCAGAATCCAAATTTCTAGTTGAATAGATAGAAGAAATATAGAGATGATAGTGAGTACATAGAGATGATAGTGAGTACAGGCATCTTGGTTTCTCTATTGCTTCATCCCCAGCATTCAACATTGATACATAAGTTTCAATTACTTTCATCGTGGTCTTTTTGTGACTATTTATTATTACCATTAAAATACACAATGACCAATAGTCCATCAATTATTTCCTGTGGCTTTTAGTTATATGATAAATACCACTTCCCCAACTCTTTTCTTTACCTCTCCAAGGAATACATGTGAGCCATTTTTCTTCCCATTTAGCTGTATCTTATTTCTTTCTGGTTGTATTTATAGCAAGAATATCAAGATTCATATGATTCAGTTCATCAAATAGTCTGTTCACTTGTTTATCATTGGACAAGGATCTCATCTTCTGAATATCAATAGGCCATTTTAAATTTATTGATAGTCTAAGAACTTTATAATTCTTAGTACACTGTGCCCATTTCTTATAAGTCTTCCATTAATGTGATAGAGTAGAAAGAGGCCATCCAGTACTAATATTCCTCTATTTCATGAACTTCCTTGGTCATGTGCCTTTACATGAAGAATTATGTTGGCCCTCAGAAAACAGACTAAATCTGTTGCTGGGAATGAATGCTGAAAATCTTTCTTGCTTGGCAGAACCTCTCAGAGCTTATGCTCTGCTGGGTTAGCTCCCCCTATGAAGAGGTATTGAAGTTGGACTTTGTGGGGTTTATGAATGGTTCATTAATGCCCTTCCTAAAATGTGGCGTCCAGAACTAAACATAATATACATATTTGGTCTGATTAAGACAGAGTAGAACAGAATTATCACATCCTTCTTTCTGAACTCTCAATCTGTTTTAATGCAGCTTAAACTACCATTTGTGACAGCTGGCTCATATTGAATTTATAGTCCACTGAAACATCCAAGTCCTTTTCAAATGAACTCCTTTTTTGTCATCGTTCACTGCTCTGGTATTTATGAAATGAAAATTTCAAAACCAAGTATATGACTTAACATTTATCACCTCTAAATTACATTGCACGATATTCTACCCAATGTGAATTCTGTAATCAAATGTTTCAATTTTGTGACATTTATACCTTTATCCAAATAATTGATGAAAATGTTAGACCTCACAAGGCTAAGCACAGATCCTTGAGGCAATCTATTATAAGTTTTCGCAGTTTATGCCAATTCATCAGTGTTTGTTCCCTAGGTGTGGCCATTCAATTAGTACTAAATCCACCCTTGTATCCTTTGTTCTATCCTACAATTCTTCCATATTTTTTACAAGGAAAAAACACAAGTCATCACAATACTTCAAATGTGTTGCCAAATTCTGGGTGTATTATGAGTATAGCAGTTCCCTAACCTACCACTTTAGGAAACCTGTCATAGAAGAGACTAAGGTTAGGTTGGCTTGATTTCCTTTTACTTTGCAGGTATAATCCATTAAGCATTTTGTCTAGCATGCCTCTGACCGGCCTAAACTCTTTAACCAGCAGTATAAACTATTGTTTCTCAACAGTATCAAATCCTATCTGAAGTAGAGAATAAAGGAAAATGAAGGCCATATTTTTGGACCTGAGATTTTGGGGCAGGAATAGCTTTTTTTTTTTTTACTCTGAGCTCGCATCAGAGAGAAAGAGTAGATGGGTTTGGTTATATTTCTAATCTTTTTCCTCATACTGCTACGGCTCAGTACTGCCTATGCTCCTTCTCTGCCACTAGAGGGGAATAAACTACTGCCTAATACTTTATAACAGTCCTTGGGAAAAATTATAGGAAATCAATTACCAAAGTTTTTCTTAACTCTTTCTGGGGTACCTACCTGGACTAGGGGCTTGAAAATCAAATATTTGATCAGAATGGCCCTTTCAGAATATTGTGCTGTCCTCAGAGGGAGCCTGTTAAATTGCATTTTAGACCTAATGATCATTGAGATTCTAAGCTTGCACCATGCCATAGAAGAAAATACACTGGCTTATGAATAAGGAGAAATCGATTTTACTCTGCATTGCCACTGCCTTGCTATGGGACACTACTGTTGTCACTGAGGTTTGAATTTCCAATTCATCTTTGACCTTTCACCCTCTCTCATGTCCTTTATCTAATCAATAATCAAATTGTATAGATTCTACCTTCATAACATCTTTTCTATTTCTTTATTTCATAGTCACCTAGGAGACTCACCTAGTTACCATTCTAGTGTGGGTTCTTATCACCTCTTATCACCAATAGCACTGCTGTAATAGGTTTCTAATTGATTTTCTTACCTCAAGTCTCTTTCTCCTCTCTAACCATCAGACAATCAATTACCAAAGTGATATTCATAAAGCACAAGTCTGACAGCCATTTCTCCAAAAAGCTACAGTGCCTTCCTACTGCCTTTAGAATCAAATAGATATTCTTCTTCACAATCTGGTTTCAGCCTACATTTCCAGATTTATTATATATTACTGTTATTCATACACTCCACTTCAGCCAATTTGACCTATTTGCTATTCCTCCTACATAATAATCCATGTCCTTTTTCTGTATTTTTGCAGTTTTTGCCCTCTCTCAATCATGTTCTCCTTCCTAACCTCCTCCTGTTCAGAAACCTAGCTTCCTTCAAAGCTCATCTCGAGCTCTACTTCCTACATAAGGACTTTCTTAATACCCCAGCTAATTGCTAATGACCTCTGAAAATACTTTGACTATGTTTTGTATTCACTTATAGAATGTGAGGCTTTACTGTTGGGCTGGTTAGTGGATAGGTAGAGCTGTCAGTCACTTTATTCCTCCTACCCTTTTTTGTGCTGGGCAGTTCCTTCTTTGAGATATAACTTTCTCACTAGCTACCCATTAAATCCTTAACCTCTGTAACAGTGGTTTTCTTTCAAACTAGGCCAAGTGAAATGGCAGATGTCTGCCTTGATGTCAATGAGTTAACTTTCCTCACTTATACATTACTCAATTTTATATCCAATGAAGACATCCATCATATTTAGGAAGTTGTTAAAATAAATTAACAACTCTCTCCTTTGACTCCAAGTTTCCAGGAAGAGATCTTACTCTCTGGAAAACACAACAGTTTTGAATCTTTCTACCCTGTTGGGTTGTTCCCAATCACTGCATCCCCCATCCTCTATACTGTATTCAACCAATAGCATATGTCCTCTAGCAATTCTGTCGACCAATAGCTGTGTCATCTTTGGTGCCTTAAGAAATGAAGTAAACTTTTGAACACACAAGGGCAAGTGCCTTTTAAGCCCTGAGGGAAGTGTCATATGACTGAAGGAAGTGTACTCATTGTCTCAGGAGACAAAAGAACAGGTTACTGACCTCATGAATTCTAGGTCAAATTTTCTAATCAGCTTGAGTCTTTTCATTACGAATGCTTGAAAGTCTTCTATTTCATTAAATATTCACATCCCCCTCCAAATTTCCCCCTGTATTCAGTTTTTCTGCATAGGTTATTCTTTGTTGTAATTCTAGCTTCTTTGCCTTCCAGAAAATCATTTTCCAAGCCCTCCAATTAGTGATATTGCTAAAACTTGGGTGATTGAAGCTGTGACTCTATGCTATTTCACTTATTTCCTTCTGTCTACTTTCAGTGTTTCCTCCTTGAACTGGGAGCTTTAGAATTTGTCTATAATATCCTGGTAGTTATCATTTTTATATTTTTTTTAGGAGGTGATCAGTGGATTTTTTCAATTTCCTTTTTGCCTTCTTGTTCAAAGATTTTCCCTTTATAATTTCCTTTATGGTTCCTTTGTTTTTCTTTTCCATTATAATTTCTTGAAATGTGATATCTAGGCTCTTATTTTGATCATGACTTTCAGGTAATCTGAAATTATATCTCCTCAAACTAGTTTCCAGATCAGTTATTTTTCATATGAGATTTTTTTCTTTTTCTTTTTCCAGTCCTTTGACTTTGTTTTATTGCTTCTTGATATCTTATGGAATCATTGGCTTCCACTTGACCAATCTAATTTTTTTTTTTTTGGTGAGGCTATTGGAGTTAAGTGACTTGTCCAGGGTCACACAGATAGTAAGTGTCAAGTGCCTGAGGTCAGATTTGAACTCAAATGAAAAGAGAATTAACAAATTGGTATAGAAGGCAAAATAAAAAAAAATACTGAAAAAAACAAGTCCTTAAAAATCAGAGTTGGTGAATAGAGCACTGGCCCTGAAGTCAGGAGGCACTGAGTTCAAATCTGGCCTCTGACCAAACATTTGACATTTGCTAGCTGTGTGACCCTAGGCAAGTCACTTAACCCCAATTGCCTAAAAAAAAAAAGCAGAGTTGACCAAATGGGAAAAGGGGTAGAAAACCACGTCGAAGAAAATAATTCCTTAAAAATTAGATTGATTGGGGCAGCTAGGTGGTGCAGTGGATAGAGCACCAGCCCCGAAGTCAGGAAGACCTGAGTCCAAATCTGACCTCAGACACATAACACTCACTAGCTGTGTGACTCTGAGCAAGTCAATTAACCCAATTGCCTCACTGAAATAATAATAATAATAATAAAATAAAAAATAATTTAGTGGATATAACATAGGATCTAGAGATAGAAATATCTAAGTTCAAATCTGACCCCCAAAATTTACTAGCTGTGTTATCCTGGCCAAGTCATGTCATTGCTGTTTTCCTCAGTTTCCTCATCTGCAAAATGAATATAATTATAATACCTACCTCCCAGGGATGTTGTGAGGGCAAAATAAGATTATATTGTAAAGTATTTTACAAACTTTTAAGTGTTACGTAAATATTAGCTAGAAAGCAAATCAGTAGTATCAGAAGTCATACATGATATCTAGGTATGAAAATCAGTATGTACACAAAACTATACATAGCTAATAAAAATATCTCTACTTTGTGCCTATTAACACACAAACAGTTAAACACAAATAACAAAGTAATAAAACCTACATCCTACAAACGTGCAGAACATAAGATGTGCATCAATGAACTATGAAATTTCATGGAAGGACTACATAATCTGTTTAGTAATTAGTATTGTCATCTGGATTTGTAACATCATTGCATTTGGAGCATCATGTTAGTTTGGTGATAGGTTGAGTAGACAGTTCTCTTATGGCCTTCTGTTGTTGTTATTGTTGCTGTTGTTGTGTGCCCTTATACCTGAGCTTGTTGATGACATTGGCTAATCATAGTCCTCATCAGTGTTATAGTGCTGCATTACTAAACTTGAACATTTGAAGCTCTATCAGCTGTCTTTGTATCTTAAGAGTCTCTACAACTAAAATTCCAGGCAGGAAAGGAATTGCCTCAAGGTCCTATTTAGTGCAGCTCATATTGGCTTCTACCTCCCCTCGCAAATTGCTAAGCACCCAAAGGCTCCAAGAGGCTATCTTTTTCTGCAGACATGGAATAGCAAAAAAAATTTACTGAAGTTTTTCTTCGGACATATTGATCAATATTTACTTTGGTGCCTTTTACATTATTGCTAGGGTGTTTGTGGAAGATCTGGGCTCCTTTAGGAACTTTTATAAGGCCATCTTAACAGAAAGTCCCTCATTGCCTTTCCAAGTGGAATAGTTTTATTCATGGTTCCCCCTTCAAAAGGACTTCATCTTTAAATTTATACCTTCAGTGTGGCTATCTTGAATTATTTCCATAGGAATTAGCAGAGGGCCAGAGATATTCCTTAACTTGGAGATATCTAACCTCTCTTTTGCCCCTATGGGCAGTTGGGAGTAGGAAGGGGAGGGACTTTTCCGACTTGTGTAGGAGACCTAGCTTCTATCCTACTCTCAGTTGAGCTATCTCTTTGTGACAGTACTATTCTCAATCTTCTTTTCTCATTAAAGCTTCTACTCTATCGACTAACTCTTCTTCTCTGCCTCCTCTTCTTTGGCCCCCTCTTCCTCTTTATTTTTTTTCTTCCCTTCCTCCTACTTCTCCTCAAAAGAGGAAGTATAGATCAGTTCTTAGGTTCTATGTACTACTGTCAGCAAATCCAGTATTTCTGAATGATAAATACATCAGCTAATTTAAAGAGTAACAACAGAGTGGTCTCTCCAGCATTGAGTTTCCTGTGGGAATTAACTTGAAGTCTCATAATTCTGGGAAGTTTCTTTTTACTATTATTATAATGTCGTTACTTTTATCCTCTGGGTCCATTCTTAAAACTAGAAGAACCCTATGACTTTCCATTGAAAAACATTACAATACATCTCATGTAAAATTTACTACATATGTCCATTACATTGATTCATGCCGGTAGTATTCAAGAAATCGTAACAGCGAACAAAAACCAACCATGTTGATATGATATAACATTGACACAATATAAAAATGTTTTAAGTGACATATAGAAAACAAGATCAAAGCAAATCTACAAATTATTAACATTGTAGCCTCACAATTATACATTTTGGAGTATAATATATTTGGTGCGTAATTTATTATATACGTGAACTACAGCATTCAAATCAAATTCACTGGAACAGATATAGCATTTCAAAAATAGTACTTATTGCATCATTATCAGTATTGAATAGCATTCCTTTTTATATTTATCATAAGAACGTAAGAGAGTATGTGTGAGTAAATTAAAAAGTATTCAAAATCCCAAAGGCAATTAAAAGAGAGAGAGAGAAAAAAAAACTGACCAGAGATCACTTAAAACAGCATAGAGACAGCTCTCAGTCACTTTACTCCCCAACACACACAGACACACACACCCATACATCTTTTTCTGGACCAGGTTTCTCTTTTCTTGCAGTATGGTTCCCTCTTGGCACTCCTTAGGCCTCATGGTGCTGGTAGTTTTCCTTTCAAGTCAAGTGATCAGTAAATAGTGCATATGTTGCTCAGTACCTAGCCAGGATAAAATTCCCACAATCTTACTGACCAGAACAACCTCAATAAATGTATTATTTCTGCTTGTTGGGACTGTTAAGCAAAAACTCTTCCTTTGTCAAATATTTCAGTTTCAAATTTTTCTCTCCTACCAACTCATTCTCTATCATCCCCTTCAATGCTTCAGTTAAACACAATGACCTTCTGAGATAGGTTTTGTTGTCCCATTTAACAAATGAGAAAATTGAGACTCAGAGATATGACAATACTTGTCCATAGTCATGTAGTTAAAAAGTGTGATTGAAGCCTAGTTCTTCTTGATTTGGATCGAGAACTCTTTCCACTAACTAATAAATAATTATTGAATTGATTTACTTTCATTGAACTGGAAAAGAATTAATTTCTCTCATATTATTCTATCCTAATACATTTCATTCCTAGTCCTGACTTATTCCACACATTGATTGGTTGAACAGATGACCACCGTAAAGATAAGTCACAATTGTACAAATCACAATTCAAACTAAAGTGCTTGAAATCTATGTCCATTTTCTAAGGATCAGCCCAGTTACATTCAGAGAAGCTTCTCTCTAGAAAGTTTATCACCAGATCATGTTAAATTTTGACCACAGCAAGTCTTGAAACTATTTACTAAGCCATGGTGATATTCCAACCTTCACCAGCAGAGGGAGGAAGTATACTCTTTTAATATATTAGAAGTATAGATGCATTTGTCAAATTTATCATGATTTCCTAAGAATTATGTTTCAAACTCCTAGATGGCAAAGTTTTGAACTACAGCCTGAACCTCCGAATTAAATGAGCAAAGTTAAATTTGGCAGATATATTATCATCTAAAAAACAGTTTATCTTTGGGCCATCTCAAGGATGACTCAATAGTGGTATCTATATGTCTCTCTATATAAATGTATATATAACACAATCCATTTGTGAAAATGTTAGAATTTATGACCAGAATTGTCACCTTTTCTCTTATCCACTTTGGTATATATTTATTCTGAAGGTTATATAAAGACTTCTGTGTAGACACAGACATTCAAAATGCTTCTACAAACATTAATTGCTTACTATATCAATGGATTGTAGGTTATGCTAGAGTACAAAAATACAAAGGAAAAATCACACAGCTCTTGTTCTCAGCTGGAGACACTTCCTTTAAATTAATACTTATGTCAGTTCCTAGTCTGGGAGTGGGAATAGCCTGAAAATCCATGTAAGAAACTACAAGTTGAAGGTAAGCTCCAAAAAATTTGGTCAGTGTATCTGGCTTTTGTTTACTGTCTTTGATAGAACTTTATCCTTTTCTCCTCTTTTCCTGAAGGTGACACCTTCTGTCCTTCTGTCACCTTTTCCTATATCTGCTTCATGGATTTTAATCCTGTACTCTTCTGATTGGCAATGGTTAACACAAAAATCAACCAAAACATTACTGAGTATCTACTTTGTACCAGGCATTGTGCTAGATTTTGGGAATACAAAAATAAAATATTCCCTGCCCCTAAATAGTTTCTCTTGAAGGAGAAAACATGATTACAAATAAGTATATACAAAATAAAATCAAAGTGATTTTTGGGGGGCAGAGTATTACCATCTAAGGAGATTAACAAAAACTTCATGTACAAGATATTACTCAGGCAGAAAGAAAGCCATATTTTCAGAAGAAAGCATGGATTTTTTTTGTTTATTCTTTAGGAACACTCTTTCCAATTATTTGAAGAACACTAAGAACACAAAGTTTCCTGAGAAATGATAGTGATTCAGCACAACAGAGAAGTTGGTTGCATCAAAGTTTGTGATAAAGCAAATTGCTGTATATTGAATGCTTTTACCTTTGATTTCATTATCAGATTGGAGATAAGTTCATTCGGGGAAGTAAGATATCCTACTAGGCTTTATGGAAAAAAAAAACCTTCATGAAGAAGGATTTAAGATGGCACACCCACTAAATGTAGTGTGGTAGAGGGGAAAGAATACTGACTCTGTAGTCAGGGAACCCAAGTTCAAATCCTATCTCAAATGCCAATTACTTGTATAACCTTGGGAAAGTTATTTAATTGCCTACTTTGGTTTCCTTATCTGTAAAATCATATTGAAAATGTATATCTGTACTTGAGAATCTACTATTTTTATTGCTTCCCCTTCCAGCCCTTCAGTATAATATGGTTTTTACAAAAAGTGGTACATTCTTTTGGTAAGATAGGACCCATTTTCATTCATAAATGCCAATATAAAAGTCTGTAAAGCTACTTTGGTACTTCAGTGAGAAAATGACAGAATTACAAAGTCAGTATCAAAGTAAAAAAAACAGGGGTCAGACATGTTGGCATAGTCCACGGATGGGGAACCTACTGCCTCAAGGCCATGTGTGGCCCTCTAGGTCCTCATGTGTGCCCTTTGGCTGAATATAAATTTCACTTGGAGTCAGTCAAAGGGCTGCAGTGGAAGACCTAGAAGGTCATATGTGGCCTTGAGGTCCTAGGCTCCCTACCCCTGGAATAGTCTTTTGAGTTCAAAGTAGTTTATTTTCAAGATATGCATACCTAAGTATTTACTGACTCTACTCTTTCAGTTTCTGAAATGTTTCCTCCCTTTCATCTGAATATTTATAACATCAACTAAAGCAAAGAAACTATATTATACTTAGCCTGAGTTTCTATGTTTTAACTGATACCTTAAGTAGAATATATTCTATTAAAACAAATTTTTAAAATTTGAAATTCTAGAAAATTAATTAAGATGAAGAATGATTGGCTTTCAGGTCATTGGACCAACAAGATAGAGGACCCGATAATTTCTTCAGTCCTCATGACTACTCAAACATCTCTAAAATGGGTATTTTGTGCAATTTCTGCTTTCTTCATGGTCTGATATAAAAAATCTTGAGGTAACAACAAAGAAGATTCATCCTTAATACCTAACATGCCATCTTAGCACTCCTTACCCATTACCCCCTTCGCTCTGATAGGGCTACACAAACTAATCTACATGCAAAACAATCTGATCCACTTGCCCCAAACATACACACTAACTTGTGATGTGGAAAATGGGAAACATACTTTGCCTAAGATGGCAACAGTGTGATAAAAGAAAACTGAAGAACAGAGGGAGCTGAATCAGGGTGCCAACATGAATGTGGAGCTCCACAAGACTTGAAGAAAAAAAAAAGACTGCTATACAGTTGAGATCAATTACGTCCACCCAGAAGTTATTCAAGACAGAAATTGAGACTACTGAAAAGTAAATTCCTTAGCATGGGAGGTGGCTAAGAAAGCTTTGAAGTATAGGCCCCAAGGGAATCTGCTGCCAAAAAGGGAAGAATCCAAAACTGAAAAATAGAACATAAAAGGAGAACAAAATTACCAAAAATGTCAGTTAAAGAAAACTGAGAATTTTAAATGAAAAAAAAAACTCACAGATATCGAGGGAAAGTAGATAAACCAACAGAGAAGCTATAACAGAAGAAAATAATGTCTTCAGATCATTTAAATAAGTCCAAACCTCTGAATTAATCTTATAAGTCACATAAAAAATGAATCCACACCTGAAGAGGCAGAATCTTGTGGATACCCAAGACAGCAAGACGTCACTGAGTGATTCAAGTGAGAAATTAAAATCATGAAAGCAGAATCTATGACCTACAAATCACAAATAATCAATAGAATAAAAAAATCTTTAATCTGTGGTGGCAAATCTCACCAAAGAAATGAAAGAGAAAACAACTCACTTAGGAATCCAAAGTGAAAGAAAATTTAGACTAGGAGAACCAAAAAGCAACAATATTAAAAAGAAAGCATGATCTATATACAAACAAAACTTATTGATCTGTAAGACATGACAAGTATTATAGAGCTATCAGAAAATAAGCCAAAAAGGCTGAATGCCATCATGCAAAAAATAATACATCAAAGGATCCTTGGACTTCTGAACACAAAAACCTTACTACCAACTTAAAGAATTCACAGATCACCTCCAGAAAAAAATACAATGCTGCAAAGTACAAGACATATAATGGTTCAACGTAATAATTACAATGATAAATAATTAATTCTAAAAGTGACCAGAAGAAAGACTAAATATAAAGAAAATTAAAATCATACAAGACTATTCACACATCAGAAATTGCAGGAGAAAATGGAATAATGTGTTCTAACGTGCAAAGGACCTGAAGATATAATTCAAGGTAATATATCCTGGAAATCTGAGCCTAATCGTCAATCAAAATGTATAAATAAATGGAGTGAGTGAATGTATAAAAAGAGGTTTTCATTCAATAAAAGAGACATTTGGAGAAAATTTGCCCTAGGAAGATTACTTGCTTTGCCAAAAAACAAAACAAAACAAAACAAAAAACAGACAACAGACATTAGAAAGTTTTTTTTTATAAGTACCAGCCACCAGGAAAAGTACAAGTAATGAAATAAATTACCCTGGAAAATGAAAAAAAAAAGCTAGAAAGAAAAAAAAAACACATATGGGCTTACCAACAACAAGACACCTTAAAGTTAGTCTTCTTCTTTTAAAAATTTATTTTTAAAATTATGCAGTGCCACAAGGGTAAAAGCAGAAACCACATAGAAGAACTTATATGTGGCATCAAGCCTGAAACATGTATTAAATTTTATAACATTCATCAGGTGAATCAATGTAGTGGGGTTTTTCATGCATTTGTTTGTTTTTTTCTTGTTTTGTTTTGTTGTTATGTTGAACTAAAGTGCAGAATAGGATGAAACATAAAAGTGGAGAGTGTAGGAAAAAGAGGGGAATATGTGATGTACCTTATCACAAATAAATGGCTAAACATGAAGGGAAAACAACATGTAATAACTCTCTCAAAAAAAGGAGACCTATAAAAGAATATATAAAAAAGCAAATGGAAGGATTGGAACAGAAGGAAGGAAAGGTTGAAGTCTCAAATCAGTGGCAAAAGAAAGTCCTTACTGAAAAATGCCTTTTACAGGTTGGGGGAGGTGATATTTCATATTGGAAGGTATAATAACAGGTATAATCTACAAGTTTTATGCTTAGAGAGAACACTACTTCCGAGAGTATTGTGCCTTCATAAAGTATCCTTTCAGAAAAGAAGAATCAGAGCTTCTGGGGTGGGGAAAAGGGGGAGGGTAACTGACACCCAGAAAAATGAGAGAATATGGACTGAGAGAAGACATTTTTTGGCAAGTGGGGGAAAATGATCATGGGGAGCAAAAGAGGTAGTAATGAATTGCACAATCAAGGAGATAGGAAAAATCCTACCTTAAGCAATACTTCCATTCAATTTATCTCCTGTAGGAATTTGTATTTCTCAGATAGGAGCACAAAAAAACAAATTGAAAGGAGAGGGGAAGATTTACAAAATAACAAAACTGTTTAGAAGAGGAAACAGTGTTGGTTCCTTAAAGTTTTAATTCTCTGAGGAATACAGAGACTGAAAAAAGGAATAAATGAGCACAAAAGCCAAAGAATAAAAGTTTAGAATAGACAAAAAGCGGAAGGAGGGAAGAGATAATAATGAGATTGAGGGAAACAAAATGAAATTTAAAAACCTAACAAATGAAATAGATTGAAGGAGAAGATAGGGAGTGATTTTACTTGATTTTTTTTAAAGAGGTGAAGAATTAGATAAATAAATAAAAGGAAGAAAGAAAATTAATTAACAAGTTGAACAAAACTCCAAAATAAGGGAAGGGGACAACAAATGGGAAGGGGGCTTAAGGACAAAAGGAAGAAAGCTAGTAGGAAGAGAGTTGCTTTAAAGTAGATTAATTTAGAATAACTGAAAATATAAAGTACTTAACTGTTTTTACAGAGGAAGAGGGTGAACATCTAATTCAGAAAAAATAGCAGTATTAAAGCCAGAGGAAAATAGTAACCTTTCACAATTTTAAATGTGAATAGATTAAACACTCCAATAATATTAGAGTGATGGGTTGTATTAAAAAAAATTCTTCTTCAAAATATTTCCAAATGGAAACATAGAATAAAAATGAAACAAAATTTACTAGAAATCAGAAGAATACAAAACTATAGGAATTGCAGTCACAGTATCAAACAAAGCAATATAAAATTGTTCAGTTTTGTGATTTTTTTCTCTTCCTTTTTTCTTAAAATATTATTTTAATATGAGAAGGATTTCTCCTATGGTAAAGAGGGAAGGATATTGGGAGAAATTTTGGTGATGTGAAAAATAAAATATAAATGAATATTTAATTGAAAAAAATAAGGAACTATTGTTTTTATAGAAGATCACCCAGATAGATCTTACTGTTAAGTGTAAATCTATGAGAAATGTTATGTCTCATTCATTTTAGAACCAACTCAGCCTCAGAAGTTCATGGTATAATTGACAACTTCACTTTTCTATGATCAAGAGTGGCCCCAGGAAGTTAAACTCATACAAGGACCATACTTACATTAAAATTGTTCTCTCAAAGGCCGGGGTATTTCCAGGCCTGGAAAGGCATTGATGTTCATCCTAAACTGTGCCTAGAAGTCTGGTTCAGTGAATAATGTCTCAAGAGTGGACCTCAAAGCCCAGCTTTACCTTAAATCTGCCCTAGGACCACAGAAATTATCTGAACTAAAATGTGCTGACTAGGTGAGATTTTTCAGAACAAAATTAAGTTTAGAAGTTTTTGAATCTTAAAATATTAAAACTAGAAGAGATTTTATAAATCATGTAGCCCAACATGTTAAATTTGACAGATTAATAAATTGAGGCTTTGAAAGATTGTGACTTGCCCTCAATTCACATAGCTAGTAAGTGGAATGTATCAGCACCCATATCTTCTGACTCCCAGTCCAATCATTTTCTTACTATATCCACTAACCAACCCATGACCATAACTTTTTTCTTAATATTTCTTTATATTATGCCATTATTTCTTCTTTTGAAATATGTAGGAGGCAGTTACACAGTAGCTAGATGATACAGTGGATAAAAGGTCTGGAGTCAGGAAGACCTGAATTCAAATCCAACCTCAGACACTCACTAGCTGTGTTACCCTGGACAAGTCACTTAACCATGCTTGCCTCAGTTTCCTCATCTGTAAACTGATCTGGAGAAGGATATAGCAAATGATTCCAGTATCTTTTCCAAGAAAACTCTAAAAGGGGTCATGAGGAGTCACACATGACTGAAAATTGACTGAACAACAACAAAAAGTGTTGCATAGTTCATATGATACCAGCCTGGAGGTAGGAGGTCCTCAGTTCAAAACAGAGAGCCTAAATGGCCTCTCTGGACCTGTTTCTTCATCTATAAAAACTAGACCAGGTAAACTTGGCTCTGAATCTACAATCTCTTTTATTCTAGTTCTCAGTCTGTTTTATCTCCCCATAAAGAAATAGGTTCCTGGATGAACCCTTAGGCAGAGTGTGCTATGATCTCTTCCCACAAAATTTCTGAGATATCAGGAAGATCTGCTATACAAAATAGTCTACTAATTTTTTTTTCTGTTGGTACTCATTCACTTAACTTCAATTTTAATACTGTTATAATATTAATGTGAAAAGTCAAAATTTGAACGATTCTCAATGTATAGGGCAGGGAAGTGGAGTAAAAAGAATGCCACATTTGAAGTCACAACATCTGGATTCAGATCCTGGCCTTGCTATTTGGGTGATCTTAGTGAAGTGATTTCATTTCTGTGGTCCTTAGTTCTCATCTCTAAAATGAAGAGGTTTAATTTTTACTTTAGTATAAATGAGTTTCAGAGTCTTTCCTGAAAACAGGTTTTGATAAGAGGAAAGTGAAATGGTACAATGTACCTGAAGATAGAAAGGAGAGGTATTAGCCAAGGGATTGGAGCTGTGCAGAACTTGGAGAAGGGGAATATGGAAGAGGAAGCACTCACATCATCATAATTTTGTCTACAACCAGCCCTCTTCCTAGCAGACTACATCTGATATATTTCTTTATATGGACTCTAGATGTACTTTTTGTGCCGAACCTGTGGTAGGGCTTTTTTTGTCATATTGGTCTAATCAGCCATAGTCAGATACACTGTATAGTGATCCCAACACAGTGACCCCAACGTTTTGGTCCTCTTCAATTACAAAGGACAACAACCGGCAATAGACTTCTATGTGTTTGGTCAATGTTCAACAAATATTTTACTTATTTATTTGTTTATTTTTTGCTTTTAGGCAATTGGGGTTAAGTGACTTGCCCAAGGTCACACAGCTAGTAAGCAATAAATATTTTACTATATAACTTTCTATCATTTGATTCAAATCTCTATCTTTGAGACTGGGTCACAATGGGTGGAATTATAGGGCTTATAGCTCAGTGGATAGGGTTCTGGGCCTGGAGTCAGGAAGATCTGAGTTTAATTTTGGTCTTAGATACTTACTTGCTTTGCGACTTGGGCAAATCACTTTACCTTAGTTTACCTTGGAGATAGGTAGGTCGCTTAGTGCATAGAGTGCTGGGCCTGGAGTCAGGAAGCTCTAAGTTCACATCTGGCCTCAGACACTCACTAGCTATGTTACCCTGAGTAAATTGCATAATCTCTGTTTGCTTTAATCCATTGGAGAAAGAAATGGCAAAGCCCTCCAGTATCTTTGCCAAGAAAACACTATACAAGGTCACAATTTATTGGACAGGATTGAAAGACTGAACAATAAGAACAACAAATAGACCATTGGCCTGTATATTCATAGTAGAGTATAGATTCCTTACTTTGCAACTCTAATTCCAAGCCCTTAAACACAATAGAAATTTATTATGTGTTAGTGGATATGATTCTCTATTTCCTTCATTATTTTAGAAGATCAAATATTCAAGAAACCTTGAGACTACTTAGTTGTATAGAAATACTCATAAAATATGAAGTAGAACATCTGCCAATTCACTTCATAATGACTATTTCTTTGTTTCCCAAGGGCTCATCAACATTCCAGCAGTAGCCTTTGGAATATTCTCTGGGGGACTAGTTATGAAAAAATTCAGGATCAGTGTGTTTGGAGCTTCAAAACTCTATCTGGGATCTTCATTCTTTGGCTACCTTCTATTGCTTTCCCTGTTTGCAATGGGCTGTGATAATTCTGATGTGGCTGGCCTAACTATCTCCTACCAAGGGTATGTTATGATGATTATGTAAATTTATATGCAATTGAGATTCTCATTGTTTGTCTAGCATACTTTGGGGGGGAGTATATTGTATGTATGGCATAAGAAAGTTGCCAATCTGTTACACCTATGACAGAGTCATTGAATCACAAGATTTCAGAATGAACAGGACCTGAACTAATTTAGTTTAACTCTCTAGACATATATTAGGAAACAGAGACCTATAGATTTGAAGCGATTTTTTTTTTAATTCAGGAGGCAATGGGGGTTAAGTAACTTGTCCAGGGTTACATAGCTAGCTAGTAAGTGTCTGAGGCCAGATTAGAACTCAGGTCTTCCTGACTTCAGGGCCAATGCTCTATTCACTATGCCACTTAGCTGCCCCTGAAGTGATTATCTGCTGTGCCCTACACATGAGTAATCCAAGAGCCATGACTACAACCCAAGTTTCCTTGACTTATTAAAATACCCACTATGTGTAAAATATCATACTTGGCATTGAAGAAGATGTAAATAATTAATAAGACACTGTTCCTGTCTTCAAAAAATTTATAATCTAGTTGGAGACACATTTGGTTGTAACTTCTATTTGCCACCTATTCATCTGAAAATTTTACTCAGATTTTTTAAAAAGTGTTTCTTTTAAAAATACTTAGCTCAAATTTATTCTGAGCCCTAGGGAATGTGTATTCCAAGAGCACAGGATGAATGTTGTATAGGCTATATCTAGGTCTGGAAGGGACCTCAGAGGCCACTTCCCCTAACTCCTTCAATTTGCAGGCAAGAAACAAAGGTGTAGAGAGGTTAAGTCAATTGCCTTAGCACAAATGCTATTTGTTCCTTCTGAGGCTAAGACCCTGGAAGTGTCCCACACTCCTGGAAAAGTAGGGTTTTGTCTAACTTTACTCTTTGCAACCTAAGCCCCATGGAGGTCTGTGCAATAAGCTAATGCATCTTCCAAAGGTGGGGGGGAATGCCCAGGAAGCACTACCCGATCTTCCATCCTTCTCTGAGAATGAGACCCAGAAAAGGTGTTCCCACCCACTCCAGGGAAAAGGGTCAGCCTATTCCCATTTGCCCCTAGAAATACTTTGGACAAAGTTTTGGATAGTATGACACTTTGATCTCTAGCACAGAGCTAGCTAAATAGGAATTGTATGTCCTATATATTGTCTCTTTCTTCCTCCAGGGTCTCTAGAAAGATCCAATACTCCTCTCAAAATGCCATATGCATGTTTTTATTGCAGCCTGGGCCCTCAGTGGGTTGTGGAATATGGGGAACCAGAGCAAAGAATATATGAGGTGTATGATGAAACTGTGGCAGGTAAGAGGTAGGGAGGACAAAGTCATATAGTGGCTGGGTGGATAATGATTGCCTGCCTGTGTGTCTGCCTGTGGAAGTATATATCAGGCATATGGCTCATCATCCAGCACAACCTGAACTAGATGAAGGCAGGGGAAAAGACTCTTGCAGATGTAGGCAGAGACTGAAGTCTGCTGATCAACTGTGTTGGGCTTCTAAGAACTAAGAGTTTTTTGTACACCCCATTGATTTGTCTTACATACTCCTAAAGCAGATACACAAACTTTGGATATCATTGGCCTTGATAATGAAACTACCAATGCACACACAGACACACACACACACATATACATACATACATACATACATATATGCATATAATCGTTCAGCATCTAAATACCTAAAGGAAAAGCTAAGCAAACTTCAAGAAGAACTAGAAAATAAGACAATAATTTCTATGGACAGCAGCATCCTCCTTTCAGACCTAAATAAATCTAACAAAAAGACAAGCAAGAAAAGAAAATAAGGTCTCAAATAGAATTTTAGAATAATTAGATATGATAAATTATTGATTATTAATAAATGGGAGTGATAAGCATATATGCATATATACCTTTAAAATTTGTGGGGAACCGTGGGAGAATAGGACAAAAGCAATGGAAAGAAAATACTGGTATGTTGTGGGGCGGAAAGTACCTTTTTCCATTGAAAGAGGAAGGAGCATCATTAAAGAACATTCTTGTGGAATATGGTGGATGCTGTATGTTGTATTAGGATAATAGGGGGTCATAATGAGTTTTGTCCATGAACAATGGACCCTTCAAGAGATTATTTTTTTTCCAAGTAAGATTTATGTTTCCCAGAAGTGTATCTCAACTCAGGAGAGGGCAGCTATAAGTCCCTGAGTATAATCAATACCCATGCTGGTTAGGGGACAGGAGAGATGTAGAGCTAGTGATGAGATGTATTGGACATAAGAGGGATGAGTAGTCATGTTAAGGGTATAGAGTAAAGCTGCATATTATGACTTGGGATACAGAATGATTCTCACCATGTTCTGCTTCCTTCACTCTCTGGGAGTGAGTAATATCAAAAGTTCCCCATGAACCAAAGAAAACTCAAATAGAATAACAATCAAAAATTCACACAAGCAGGAGGGAGATTGTGATGAGGACTAAAAATATATTAACATAGAAATGGAATAGAGAAGGGAGCTTAAATCTGGTATTCTAGAAATAGACTAACTCTTATAAACAAAGCTATTCACAACAATGGAATGCTACCTTAGGAGTAAAAATCAATACAGAAAAGTGGAAGAAAGCAAAATCTAATAATTGTAACCTTAAATATGAATGAGTTGATCACTTCAATAAGTGGGGGAAAAGTCAAAAGAATGGGTAAGAGATCAAATCCCAACACTCTGCTATGTAAAGAGACATTTTAAAAAGAAGAACACAGAATGAAATAAAGGGGAAAGTTTTTTATGTATCTAATGCAAGAGTTAGAATTGTGTAAATGAAGCAAAAATAAAAACTAACAATTTTAAAATTGGAAAACTATTATTTTTAAAATAACAATGGGCAATCAGTTAATTAACAAGAATTTATTAAGTATCTACTATGCTTGAGTGATCATGCTGGAATTTAGGAATATAGAGTTCAAAAACGAAACAGTTGGTGCAGTGGATAGAGCACCTGCCCTGGATTCAGTAGGACCTGAGTTCAAATTCGGCCTCAGACACATAATACTTACTAGCTGTGTGACCCTGGGCAAGTCAACTAACCCTATTGCCTAGCCAAAAACAAAACAAAACAAAACAAAAAGAAAAAAACAGTCCCTAACTTCAAGAAGCTTATACTGGAGGAAATATTGTGTACACATATAAATAGATATGAAAAACATAGAAAATAAAGAAAAGAGAAATACAAGAGAATGAATGGGAAGGAGGCACTGGCAATTAGGGAGAGGAATCTAGTGAGTCCTTATATAGAAGTTAGTCCATGATTTGAGATGAATGATAATTTATCACTATTAAATGTATATGAACCAAATGACCTAGCACCTAAATTTTAACAAAGAAAATTTAACCGAATGTCAAAATGATATGGAGAAATAAAATAAGTATAGAAGATTTCAATGATTCTTTTTCAGAAACAGGTCAATCTAACAGAAAGATAAATAGAAAAGAAAAAATATATAGAGGTGAAAAGAGATTTAAACTTTATCTTTGAAAGAATTATGGTATCTCCTTAATTGAAACATTGAAGAGTATTCATGTTTTATCAGCATCGTTACCTTTATAAAAATAAACCATGTTGTAGGGTACAAAATATCAAATTTAGGACAATCTCCTTCATCCTTTTCTCCATTATATAATGAAGAAAGCAAGGAAGTAGGATGGATAACATAAGAGAAAATGTCTTCCCCAAAATAACACAGGAGGACAAAGTCAGTGCAAGGAAGTCTCACCAATAGCCTCATTCATACTTCTCTGACTGTCAATAGCTATCTCTAAGATTCTTTAGCTGGCCCCTCATTTATTGCTTCTGTTGTATTCACCTTCATCCTCTATAACTTGGTCAAACATTTAGGAGGAGCAGCTTTGATTCCAGTTTTCCCTATTCTCTACCTATTCTTCTTTGGCCTACAAGCTTGCTTCTTTATATTTCTCATTTGCTTGCCTTTTTTCTACCCACAACAACCCCCTCCCCAACCAAGTCAAAGTGCTTCAAAACATCACTCTGGTTATATTGCCTTCAGATAAAGCCAGAAAAAAAATTAATTTCAACTCTATAATTCTACTTGCTCTTATGTCCTCTTAAATATATAAAAAGGCAGAAATATTAAACCCTTTTACACATCAGAAGAAATGAAGACATAAAACAATACAGAGAATGAAATACAAAGAAACAGAACTAAATATAAATTTAATAATTACAACTTAAATAATAAATGGGCCAAAGGGTAAAAT
This sequence comes from Phascolarctos cinereus, assembly GCF_003287225.1. Lineage (NCBI taxonomy): Eukaryota > Metazoa > Chordata > Mammalia > Diprotodontia > Phascolarctidae > Phascolarctos > Phascolarctos cinereus. The sequence goes on along the minus strand of NW_027555514.1, from coordinate 176,727,561 downwards.
CACTAGAGTAATTAACAACTTGTGAAAGAGAACAATAAGAAGACAGAATGCCAAAAGTTTCCTGATACTGGTAAAGCAGTCTTTAGAGGACAAAAATTATATCTCTGAAAACATAAAATAACAGAAAAAGAATGATAAGGTGAGCATGCAATTAAAAATGTATACTTTCCAAATTCATAAATGTGAAGTAAGTATAGAAGAAAATTTACAATTAAGGAAAGGAAGGAAACTAACTTTTATTGAGAACTCCTATGTGTCATGCACTGTCACTAAGTGCTTTATAAATATTATCACATTTGATTCTCACAACAACAGTGAAAGGTAGGTGTTATTATCCTCTCCATTTTATAGTTGAGAAAACTGAGGCAGAAAGAGATTAAGTGACTTGCCAGAGTCACACAGCTAATAAAAGCCTGAGGCTGGATTGGAACTTAGGTCTTCCTGATTCCAGGCCTAGCATTCTCTCCCTTACTGAACCACTTATCTGACTCTAATTAGAGAAGTAGATAAAATAGAAAATAAAGTTACTATTGAAGTGATAAAATTAAATCAGTTTCTTTAAAAAAGAGTAACAAGAATAAATAAACTTTAGCTGATTTGATTGAAAACACAGAGAGGAAATAAAAATAGCTATCAGAGCTTTACCCTACATAATTATATTCTGTCATACTGAAAACTTCCTGGAAATAGATGATTATCTACCAAAATTATAAAAAGCTCAAGCTAAAAAACACTTAACTTCTGAAAATGAAATTGAAGAAACCCAAAGTAATTACTAAAGAAAAAAATCCTTGGTAAAAACATAGTTAGAGATGACTTCTATTGGACATTCAAATAGCTCATTCTTTATTAATCTTCTCTTCTTTAGTTTTATTGGTACATTTTAAACTCTTCCAACCATTGAAACTCCCATTGCAAGAAAGAAAAAGAATAACAACAAAGTAAAACCAACAGTGGCTTGCTTGAAAATGCTTATCATGATTACTGCAAAATGAGATGACTAAATGTCCTTTTAAGTAATGTTTCTTGTTGCCCTTGAATGCACAATAAAAGCAACTTTACTACTTCCTCTTTTTGTCCCTCTTGAAAGAATCTATGAGCCATTATTCTATTGTCACAATTTCTTTTTGTCTTCTAGTTTCATTAAGAGAAGAAATTTTTCATTGATATGATTCATGTCCTGAGCAGAATGATGACTCACTGGTTGTTAGATAAGAATTTCACATTTATATTTCCAACAGCTAAGATAAAGTTCATAAGATCATTTAAAAACTCTGTGAGTTTAGCACCCTTTACCCTCTTGTCCACCACTGTGCCACCATCACTGCAGAAGGAAAAAAAAGTATCATAGACAACTCTTATTATTTTTTTTCCCTTTTATTTATGTGTAGTCAGGGAGTACAAAAACTTCTCGTTTTCTAGGACTAGTTTTTCTTACAACAGTCCATGTCTACTCAAGGAAAACACTCTTCATTCTGCCTGTACCCTTTCTTCTTTTTTTGTATTTTTCCATTCTGGGAGCTTTTAGACTATTTAGCATCCCTCTGCTGACAACATTAGAAGTAGGTAACCAGTTAGATCTGCCTGAGCAAGTCTGCACTCCTCTTTTTCTCATAACTGACCAGCCAGCTTAGTTTGTGCAATTATGGCCATTTTGTACCTACCCGGGAGAAATTATGAAAGTTAGATATAACCTGAGTGCCCCATCAGGAAATTGCTTTTTGATCAATCATTAGTTCCCTGTCCCCCACTGCACCCTGGGCCATCTCCAATTATCCAGATCTACATCTGGCCACTAGACTCAGATGCCTCTGGAGGAGAAAGTGAGGCTGGTGACTTTGCACAGCCCTCTCTCACTTAAATCCAATTCATTTGTATGTAATGGCATCACTGTGATGCCATGGTCCTCTTACAGAATGAAGGACAAACAGCAACTTCTGTGAGTAGAAAAGGAGTTGCCCACTGGGGACCAAACTGGAACTGGCTAGTTGGGCAACACATCTTTCTTTCTCTTTCTTTGTTTCTTTTTCTTTCTTCTTTCTCTCTCTCTCCCTCCCTCTCTCTCTCTCCCTCCCTCCCTCTCTCTCTCTCTCTCTCTCTCTCTCCTCTCTCTCTCTCTCTCTCTGCTTCCCTTCCTTTTGTCCACACAAGGTATCATACACTTACTTGTGGGTGTCTGCCAAAGAGAACGTAAATTTTAATCTCCAAAACTTTTTTTTTCTTTCTGAAGGTCAGCCATAACCCTAAATCACTGTGGCTCTTATTGATTGGCCAGCAACAGATCCCAGGCCAAGTCAGTGTTTGGGCCCTGATTGGCTCAGAATGAATGTAAATAGCAATTGTTTCTGTTTGGCCCAGAAACTTGAAGATCTTCCCCTCCCAGATTGATTTTTTTTTTAAATTAGGGCAAAGAGACCTTTCTCTGCCTCATTTTCTTTAAGCCTTAATCACTGAATGGGTGCTGCCTCAGTTAAACTGAGACTTGTTAAAGACCTTAACTTGAAAAGGCCAAGATCCCCCACTGTACCCTGAGCTATCTCAATTTTCCTAATCTATATTTGGCCACTGGACCCAGCTGGCTCCAGAGGAGAAAATGAGGCTGGTGACTTTTCACAGCCCTCATTCACTTAAATTCAATTCACTTGCATATCATGGCATCACCTGCCTGATGTCATGGTCCTCTTTGAGAACAAAGGAACAAAGGTCCTCTTTAAGAAACAGCAACAACCCCGGAGATTTTTCTGTAACTGGTAAGCAGCCTCTTCTTTTCAGAGTCTACTTGGCTGACTGCCTATCACTTCTTTACTCATTTTCATCATAGAATATGAATAACTCCTCACTTCCCTCCTCATGTCATGATGTTCCTTTTCCAGAACAAAGAACAGATAACAACACCTCATGCTCTTGCCTAACAATTTTTTTTAATGATCTGAACTTATCTCACCGACTAAGTCACAAATGTATTCTAGCCCTACAGAGATCAGGTTGCATATTGTCTCTGTAATGATTATGAGCTGACTGTATTAATTTTTTTTTCTCTCTGGTCCCTGGTATCTGAAGTTAAGCCATGAGCTTATTTTTTGTGTGCTAATTTGTTCCAAATAAAATCCTAAACTTTAATATCCAATTTGTTCATCCTATGTAATTGACTAAGCCTCTGAAAATTAGTGCAGTATATTGGGCCATCTGACCACCTAGTAGCAATGTCCATGTCTTCAAATTGCCAACATAGAGACTTGTTCTTTGCTGGTACCATATTTGAAAACTTTGTATTTTAGCATTGTAAAACTGATCAGGACTTGTGATCCACTGGTATAGCCTTTGAAAACTCTGACCTCCCTCTATACCATGCAGAAGCACTAGGGTAGAACTTGTAGAGTTAAACCTTTATAGAACTTAAAGATTGCCTATAATGCAGTCCATAAAACCATAAAATGGTGTCACTCATTATGAGAGATATCATGGCATAGTGGAGAAGAAGTTGCCTTCAAAGTTACCTTAAACCCAGGTTCAAGGCATGCCTTTGGGCATTCGCATTCACATAGTAGATAGTAGAAAAAGAGGATTGAGCATGAAATTGCCAGTCTCTATTACCCACAGCTTACTTTGCTTTTTAAGTACAGCTTTCAAAATTTTCTAAGACTATAAATTGAAGAGGTAATGCTGGCCCATACAGATAGAGTTTCCTTATCCAGGAATTATATCAATGAAATCAAAGGTCCACTACTTATCTCCTATTCCCTTTGGCACGACAGGGAAGACCATCACTATCCTGATTGCTTTCCTTAAACTTGTATGAACTAATGCATTTAAGCAAGGAGAACCAAAAGAACAATGTATAAATATAAAAGAGAAGGGACTAAAATACTAAAATTATACCCAAGTCAGATTAATCACAGTGACTAATCTTTGCCCCAGAGAAAAGAGAATGATGGAAATTCTATCATATAATGTAACTTTATTTCTTGGATTTTGCTTCAGTTTTCTTTGTCAAAAGAGAAGATTCCATGAATGAGATATATTGCCATTTACTTCTGATTAAAAAAAAATAGAAAGGCATAAATAAAAGTTATTAATTAAAAGAGGGAAAACCCTCAGAATGGGCCTAGAACTGCAGGTAAGAAAGTCTTGTTTAGTGTGTCTGGTCTGGCCACTGAAAATATCCTACACAGATTATAAATGGGAGGAAGGAGTGTGGCCTAGAGGAAAGATTATTATGGGTCTTTGAGTCAGAAGCCTTGAGTTTAAATCTCAACTCTGATACTCGTGAGCCATATAAACTTTGGGCAAGCCATTTCAGATTTCTGACTCTTAGTTTCTGCATTTGGAAAATGCAAATAATAATGTTTGCATTGTCTGTCTTACAAGGCTATTGTAAGAAAGGTGCTCTGTTGACTTTAAAGTTTTATGGAAATGAGTAAATATTGTTATTGACAGGGCCAATATTGTCCCTTCCTAGCAAATAATCCCTATTGACATCATCAGTGATCTTCATTTAGTCTGGTCTTAGCACCTCAAAACTACATTTAATATTGGTCTTGGAGTGTGAGGGTTTAAGACTAGAATTACAGGGTTTTATATGAGAAAGGAAGGAGCAAATATCACAGAACTCAAAGACTCCAGAGCTTTTGGATAGAAGAAGCTGTAAATAGGAAAAACAAGAGAAGTAAGAAGGGAAAAAATAAAATAAAAAAAAAAACAAACTATAAAGTAAGAGAACAATAAGAAATAGATTGGTACAGTAGGAAGAATATTGGATTTAGAGGCACAGTATATGTGTCTAAATCTTGCTTCTGTCACTTTTCCTTCCTGCATGAACATGGGCAAATCCTTGAACTTCCTTGGATCTTAGTTTCTTTATATGTAAAATGACAAGATTGCAGGAGATGATCCCTAAGACCCTTAAACTCATGATCCTATAGCACTGAGAAAGGAAAGTTGAAGGGAACGAGAGTTATAAGAAATTGTAAGTGATACTAAATAAGAGTTGGCAGAAAACTGTAGGCATTGTCAGAAAAGTGAGGGGATGGGGATTAAATAGAATTGGAGGAGGAAGAATTACACTCATAAAAGACAATTGAAGGAAGAGGGGTTATGACTGAGGGAAAAATGAAATAATGAATGGATGAAAGAACAGTTGAATGTATGAACAAAGGAGTCATGGAAGATACACTTTGTGGGAAGATCAGAGAGACAATGGGGAAATGAATGGGAGAGAGGATGGAGGAGGGAGATAAATATATCTGTAAAGCTTTTTCTAAAGTATAAAGCATTCTGAAATATATTATACCTCCTGATAAGATTGTAGGCTGCTACTAGTTTATAGAAAAGAAGCCATTTAGTGAGGTGAAAGGGCACTGGTCTTGGAGTCCAAAGGCCTAACACAAATTTCTACCTCTGACTCTCACTAGCTGTGTTATATTGGTAAAGTCACTTAAATTTTCTGTGCCTCACTTACCCCTTCAGCAAAAGGGGATATAATATATCTCACACTGTTAACGCAATAGGGTTGTTATGATATAAGAGCTATGCAAACTTCAAAGTGATATATAAAGGTGTAAGTATTACAAATAATACATTTAATGAAGTAAATTTAATCACTAAATAAAATGATAAAATAATTTTATTAATAATGGTAAATATTACTTTCAATAATAATAATTTAATTTTAATAAAAATATACTTGATATGTGTGTTATCTCCCCTTATCAGAATATGAACCCTTTCAGAGCAGGGACTTTCAGAGCAGTACATTTCTATTTGATTCCCAGCACTTAACACAGTGCTTTGTGCATAGCAAGTGCTTAGTAAATACCTTTTCATTCATTCATTCATTATTAATTCCTTCAAGGTAAAAATAGTGTCATTCATCTTTGTATCATCCCAGGTACCTACCACCCACCATCTGCTGGGTATACAGTAAATAAATGTACATAATACATAGTAAATGCTTGTGAAATGGAATTAATACATATGATTACTAGTTTTTTTGGCCTCATACCACCATTTAGATGTAGTTTGCCATAGTGACTAGATAGCTGAATTCAGCATCAGGGAAAAGTGGGTTTAAGTCTTTCTTCTGACACATACTAACTGTGTTACCCTGGGCAAATCACCTACCCTATCAATGTCCCTGGAAAACTCTCTAAGACTGTTAAGTTGCAGAGTATATGCCAATCAGCATTGGCAAAAGGCACTTTCTCATTGGGAATTCCACATGAAAGGGGAAAAACTAATGGCTCTGCAGTCAGAGTAACTTCCCCAATGTGTGATCCTAGGCAAGTTACTTACACTCCCTCGGCTTCAGTTTCCTCCCTATAAAATGAAGAAGTTGGACTACATGGACCCTGAAGCTCCTTCAGTCACTATATCTATGTTCCTATGATCACATGAAATCCTGGGTCTGATCCAAAAAAGAATGCTGTCACAAACAATATCAACACTGAGACTGCAATAACAACTCCAAAAGGGAATTAATTACCTTATAATAATCACCTGTGATCTATTGAGCCATAGAACCAGTGTGCTAAATTGTTTTAAAAAATGCACTTTGTGCTTACTTCCCTGGCCATTTTGTATATGTGTTACATTTGCTTAGGGAAAGTAGAAGCAAGTCCAAGTAAAAGTGGAACTCAATAAAGATTATTGACCAGAAGTCAAAAGTCAGAGACTGTGGCTTTTGTGTACTGGTGCTTCCAATCTCAAGTGCGTATGTATAGCTACTGGAGTACCTAAAATACTCTCGGAATTGAGCAATGTGACAATATTTTCTTCCCCCACCATTTTTAAAATGCTCTTTACAGTTATTTGCCTCATGCACACTAACTCAACTAAAGGCTATTATTTTAAAAATTCATGTTTGGATGGAGGGTGTGGCCTGCTAAGAGGTAATATTGCATATTGTTATATTTCTTTACAGAACCAGACAAGTGTCTTATTATGAACGAGCTCTCTTTTCAAGTTGCAATTCAGGATGTACATGTTCAAAGACAGAATGGGATCCTATATGTGGAGAAAATGGGATCACCTATGTATCTGCTTGTCTTGCTGGTTGCCAAACTTCCACTGGAAGTGGGAAAAACACTGTAAGGAACTCCTTCATCTTAATCATGTACTCAAATACTGATGGTAGTTGACACCTGCATAGTTGGTTACGGGCTTTGGTAGACCACAGAGGAACAAGTCACTAAACTATGAATTTAGCTCTGCCTTTCATCTTAGGACCCTTTCCATGTCAAGGCAACAGGGAAAATATTGCCATGGCTAGTATAACAGAACCTGTCAAAGTGACTTGGGCAGGCAACAAGGGGACAGATCTTACACACATGAGTGGCCCATTCCATTGAGTTATATAGAGGAGAGAAATGATCATAGAACCAAGGATGGGTGGAACTGGTGACTCTAATTGATACTCCTCTGTTACTCCTAATGATTTCTAACTGAAGGTACCAAATATTTCCTGTCTTACTCCATTCCATGCTCTGGCACTGGAGTGGAAACAGTCATAAATGCCATATAGAATCTCACAGAACAGAGTTTCCTTGCACACACACTTTTGAGGTTCCTTTTGGAGCCACTGGTTTTAATCAATATCATCTAGACCAATGAATATTTATTAAAAACCTAGTGCAGGTATTTCACAGTATGCTAGACATGAAGGATGCAAAGAAGTATTAAATATGGCCAATGTTACAAGAATCATACATTCTACTTAGAAGAATAGACATAGATAACCAATAAATAGCATAGATTGAATACCAAATGAGTGGCATAGTCAGTGCATTAATTTAGAGGAGAGAATGATCAGCTAGAGCTTGGGTAGTTGAAGAAGGCTTGTGAGACTACGTGGGATATGATTTAGTTCTTGTAAGAAGAGTAAGACACAAATTTCAGCCAGGAGATGCAATATAAACAGGCCAGGTTTAAAAAGACCAAGGTAATACCCTACCTCCCAGGATTAGTAGAAAGCCAGTGTTTGTCTAGGTTTCCTGTTATTCTTTCTGCCTAGGAAAAGGTGTCTCGATGAGATAGAACCTTATATGTGGAGGTTCAGTGTTTCTAGTTTCAACAATACGAATGATGCTGGATTTGGAAGCCAAATATATGGTGTGTTTAGATGATGCTGAGTAAACTACCTGAAGCTATCTCTCTCTCAACAATTTCATCTACTCTCACTGGTTTGACATTTAATCCCTTTGCAGATGACTACCAAATCTTTATATCTGGCTTCAGACCAAGACTCAGTCCCCGTGTTCAACTGGTTAATGGACATATCTATCAGACTTTTCTGTTTCATCTGACATTCAGCATGTTGAAAAATAAATTCATTACCTTAGCTTCAAAAGAACACAGAATTTTATCTGGAAGAATGCCCAAAGTTAATCTTCTTTACTCTCTTCATTTTTGAACAAATGAAGAAACTGAGAAATGACTTATCCAAAGTCATACAGGCAGTAAGAAGAACCAGAATTCACACCTATACCCCAAGATTTCAAATCCATCACCCATTCCCCTCTACTCTTTTCTCTAAAATCTGTTTCACTTCTTGACTTCCTTATTTCTCCTTTGGAAAGCTGGGATCAAAATTTCAGTTATCTTTGTCTTGATCTCTCTATCTTGGCCCCCATATCCAATAAGTAGTGGCTTTGACAGTAGAAGACATGGGTTTGAACCTCTGTTTTGCTACTATGGAAGACTTTGAATAACTCATGAAGTCTCTGGGACTCAGTTTCTTCATTCAAAGAATGATTGGGTCAGACTATATTCAGTTCAGCCAATATTTTTCAGTGTTTACTATGCACCAGAAACTATGCTAGATACTGGGCATACAAAAAAACAAAAATAGAACAGTCTCAGGTTACAAAGAAGGGCCTTAAATTCCTTTCAGCTTTGCATATGTCAACACCTTCATTTTGCTTTCAGAATCATAAATCATAAAATTACAGAGTTGAAAGGGAAAATAGAATATATATGTATGTATATATATATGTGTATATATATATATATACATATATATGTGTATATATATGTACATATATATGTGTATATATATACGTGTATATATATATACATATGTGTGTGTGTGTGTGTATGTGCGTGTGTGTGTGTGTGTGTGTGTGTGTGTGTACGTTCTATTTTGGGGCAACTCTAATTGTAAGGAAGCTTTTCCAGCCTAAATCTATTTCTATGCAATTAGAACCATCATCCATTGTCCCTAATTCTGTCATCTGAGACCAAACATCTATTTTAATTCCTCTTCCTGACTCATTGATTTAAAAAAAAAGTTATACTATATGGAGTCAAGCACTGATTCCTGAGGCACTCCACTACAGACTTCTTTCTAAATTGACCATTAATGGACTACTGGACCATTAATAACTAGTTTAAAGGCTTAAGCCAACTAACCATACTTTGACTTACCACTTATCTCTCACATTTATCTAAAATGATAATATTAGGGCTTTAAAAATGAGTTTCATTCTCAATTATCTATATTTGCAACAGTCCCTTGATCCATAAGCCTCACAATCACAATGGAAAGGGAAATGAGAAATTCAGGGACTTCCAAGGAGCCAAGATGGTGGCGTAAGCAGCAAATCACTTTTAGCTCTCCCATATTCACCTCCAAACCACCATAAAATAGAGCCCCAAAACAAATACTGGAATGGTAGGACCAGAAAAGAGATGAGGTGAAATAATCTTTCAGCCCAAGAAAGTTAGGGGATTGGCAGAAGAGGTCCATCTAACTCAAGTGAAAAAGGAACACACAGCAAGTCCCACCACAGCAGACCAACAAGAAATTCTGAGCCCCAGTGGGGTGGAGTAGGCAAGCACCAACACCAGCACCCCCCACATGCCTCTCCATAGCCAGGGGAACTGGAAGACTCCAGATCTGAGAACTACCATGCACTTCAGTGTAGCCCTGGGCAAACAGGCATCCTCAGCAGGCAGACTCCCATGTACTGCAGCACAGCCCCGGGAAAACAGGCAACCTCCAAAGCCAGACCTCTGAATGCCTCAGTGTACCCAGGGCAAAATGTAGAAACATATCATTCAATGAAATAGAAGTATTTGAAGCTTTCATAGGAAGAAGACCAGAACTAAACCAAAAGTTTGACCACCAATATCAAGGCCCAAGAGAAGCATAAACTGGTAAAAAGGGGAAAGGAAGAATAAGGGATTCAATAGAGCTAAACTATTTACATCCCTACATGGGAAGATGATACTGGTAATTCTTAAATATTGTATCACTAACAGTACAGATAGAAGGAATATACATAGACAGAGGATATGTGTATAAGGGTAATTTGAGGGAATGACAAAAATAATTAAGGGATGAGAAAGAGGAGTACCATGGGTGCAGAAGGAAAGGAGAGGTACAATTGGGTAAATTATTTCACATGAAAAGGTGAGAAAGACTTTTTATGGTGGAGGGGAAAGTGGGAGGGTGGGCAATAGGCATTGCTTGAACTTTACTCTCATCAGTATTGACTCAAAGAGTGAGTAATATACACAATCACTTGAATATAGAAATCTATCCTACCCAAGAGAGAAGTAAGAGGGGAGGAGAATGAGTTAAGGGGAAGGGGGAGGAGGGACTGACAGAAGAGAAGGCAGATTAGGGGAAGTGGTATACAGAAGCAAAACACTGGTGAGGTGTGAAAGGGTGAAAGGAAGAGAGAGGACAAAAAGGAGGAAGAATAGAATGGAGGGAAATAGGTAGTAATCATAACTTTGAATGTGAATGGGATGAACTCTCCCATAAAATGGAAGTTGATAGAACAGTAGATTAAAAAAAAACAGAATCTTACAATATGTAGCTTATAAGAAAGATAGTTGAAGCAGAGAGACACAGAGTGAAGGTATCCTGCCTTAGTGCCAGCAAGGAGATCCCTGCAATTCTTTGATCAGCCACTGAATTCCCTCACTGTCTGTGGGCCGAGAGTTCCAAAATCAGCTGCCACCTGTCACCTAGGTCTGACAGACCTTTCCTACTGACCTTTTAAGTTATCCTTGGCATTTGTGCGTTGAGAAGTCTGGAAATTGCCACAGCTACCAATGATTCAATCTCCTGAATCCTATTCTGGGTTTGCTCTGGCCCCATCTTTTCCTGATTGGCCAAGCTGAATTGTGCTCCTCACCCAGCATAGCACAATAGACCTTTCCCATCAACCATCCAGGTTGCCTTGGGCTTGAAATTTGTTTTACTCTGTCTTTTTGTGGATTCTGCTCCTCTAGAATTTGTTTAAAGTAATTTTTACAGGTATTTGAAGGGTTTGGGAGGAAGTTCTAGCAAGTCACTGCTTTTATTGTGCAATCTTGGCTCTGCCCCCTAAGGTGTTATTTTCTTCAGTATTTTTTTGTGTGTCTCCTTTACCAAGATGTTGACTTTTTTGAAGGATTTTTTTGTATCACTCTCATTTCTCTTCCCAATTTTTCCTCTACCTCTCTTACTTCATTTTCAAAATCCTTTTTGAACTCTTCTATGGCCTGAGACCAATTAATATTTTTCTTAGTGACTTTGGATATAGGAGTTTTGATTGTTTTCTTCTGAGTGTATGTTTTGATCTTCCTTGTCACCATAGTAATTTTCTATTGTAAGAATTTTTCTGTTGTTTGCTCATTTTCCTAGCCTATTGCTTGAATTTTAACTTTTTCTTAAAGTAGGACTCTTCTTCCAGGGTGGAGGGTGCATTGTACCAAGCTTCAGGAGCTTTGTGCAGCTGTTTTCCAAGATACTTCTAGGGACCTGTAAGTTTTCAGTTCATCTAAGGTGGTATGATCTAAAGAGAGTTGTGTTTAATACTCTCCTGGCCTGTGCTGTGGTCTATGAGAAAAGCCCATTTTTCTGTCCTGGAACTGAGGAAGGTTCCTACTCAACTCTGCCTACAAGCTCTGGTCTGCTACTGCTCTTCCAAGCCCTGGGACTGCCACTTAGTTCTGTGACCCAGATCCAAGTATGGGCAAAGCAACAGAGTCCTACCCCAGTGATAGCAAGGAGACCTCTGTATTTCCTTCTGACAGTTACTCCGCCCCCTAACCATCTGTGAACTGAGAGCTCCAGAAGCATCTGCTGTCATTGCTTATTCAGTGGCTCCCAAGGCCTGCTCCTGGTTTGCTGTAGCTGGGGCTGTGTCAGTATGGCCTGAGTTGCACTGTGTTCCCCGCTCACCCAGGTGCAACACACCTTTCCTGCTCACCCTCTAAGTTGTCTTTGGTGTCTGTGGCCTGAGAAGTTTGCAAACAGCCACTTCTGCCACTGACACAGTAGCCTCAAGACCTACTCTTGGATTTCTGGGGCCCAGTCTGCCCTGGCTCACCTGCACTAGATAGTGCTCCTCTCATCCTGAGGACTTTCCAAGTTGTCTTGGACTGGAAAATTTTTTCACTCTATCTTTTGTGGGTTCTGCCACTCTAAAATTTGTTTAGAGTCATTGTTTAAAGGTTTTGGGGGTGGTTTGGGGGGAAGCACAACCTAGTACCTGCCTTTACTCCACCATCTTGGCTCCACCTCTATCTGTTCCTTTTCATCAATAAAATTGTCCCAATAAGAAAGGGTCGGCACTTTTCATAAGAATAGACATGAATCAATCAATAAACATTTATGAAGTACCTACTATATGTCAGGCACTGTACCAAGATCTGGGGTTATAAAAAAAGCAAAAGATAATCCTTACCCTAAACCCTCAGACACAGAGAGAGAAGAAAGATGATAGCCTTGCAAAGCAATCATATATATGTATTTTACACACACACACACACACACACACACACACACACACACACATATGTATGCATGTATATATTTACACACATACAAAGCAATCATAGTTTGTGCTTAGGGCCTGTGGTATTCCATATATCAGAAAACTGCACAGGGTTGTTGTTTGTCCTTTGTTCTCAAAGAGGACCGTGACAGCAAAACTTTCAGAAAGGATCTCAATTTTTGTAAGGGCAAATGAAAAGCCTATTCATCAAATTTCAGAGTGCCTCTTCTTATAGGGAGTGAAACTTTATGGACCAGTGATCTATTTTTAAATGAACAATTTTAGATCTATTTTTGTATTTACTCATTGAAATTTGTCTAGATTTATCATTTGCATGATAATGTCTATACAAGGCAAAGAAACAGGTATTTACCTACCCCCATAAGCTACATATATACAGTAAGAGTTTAAAAATTAATATTACAAAAATTTTTATATAACTTACTGAAGCTTTTATTATTCTATTCCAGATATTTTACAATTGCACCTGTGTAGGAGCCACAGAGTCTAAATCAGGAAATTCCTCAGGAATGGTGGGCAGATGTCAAAAAGGAAATGAATGTTCAAAAATGTTTCTATATTTCCTGATAATATCAGTCATCACTTCTTATACTTTATCTGTAGGTGGCACACCTGGGTACATATTGCTTCTGAGGTGAATATAGATTTTTTTTTAACATAAAATTTGACATAATGTTATAGAGAGGAGAGAGCACCTCATATAAGTTTCTCACATATAGTATTAGCACAGTCAGCATAATTAGCTAAGTGTTAGCACATTGAATACTATGATTTTTACTGAATGCAGGCTATAATAATAATAAATATGTTCCAACGAGTTTGAGGTACAAACATTATTTTCTTTCTTTAATATTTATTTAATAATAATTGATAATGTATATTTTATATTTAAAAAAACATTATAAGTGATAGGGATAATGAGTGGGTCTGTGGTTTCATTGGTATAGAGAAATATTGAGTCATGAAATTTCCATTGCCAATGCAAGTTATCATCTTCTCTACAACAAAATTTACTTAGAGCACAGAAAGATTAAGTTACTTACTCAAGTGCACACAGCCAATACTGTAGTAATAAAATACTGCAATGGAGTAAGGAAGACCTGAGTTTTAATCTGACCTCAAACACTTAATACTTTTGTGACCATGGGCTAGTCACTAAACACCTATTTTTCAGTTTCCTCATCTGTAAAATGGGAATCATAATATTCCTCCACATAGGATTGTGCTGTAGCCTGTAGAATTGACAACTTAAGAATTTGCTACTCCTGGAAATGCTGACTAATGATTCTATCTATCAAAATGCAGATTAACACAAAAGGAAATGAGATTCATGATTTTAAAAAAAATTCTAGTCCCTTTAGTTCCCGGAAGATAGTTTTAACAACTGTGAGGCAGGACCAATCTTTCCAGGTTTGTACCATATAGCACTACCACATAATAAGGCACAAGGGATATTACTGATTATTACCAAATTCTATTGAATTGTGCCTTGTGTTCATAAAGATAACAATAGATTAGTTTATAAATTATTGTTGTTAATTTATCATTAATTACTTTAAAAATGGAACTGTTTCAAAGCTATTTAAATGAGCTGCAGTGTCAGTATTTGGGGAATTAAACTTTTTTTTTGCACATACCTATGCTCATTTGAATATAATGATGAGGAAAATTTGGGTTCTAGAATATATTGATGTGATTTGTTTGATGTTTATTAAACAAGTTATTATATTTCATATAATTGTGTTACAGTTTTGTTTTATTTTTTTACACAAGAAAGTTTGTTAGCAAGTACTACTACTTTGGATTAACTTTATAGTCTCTTTAACCATGCTTTTATTACTTTTAGGTCTATTAAGCCACATTTTAAGTCTTTTGCCCTGGGAATCTACACTTTAGCAGTAAGAGTCTTTGGTAAGTATAACTTCTACTTCATTTTTTAAAAAGAATGAAAATAATATTTATATTTTGACATTTATTTAAAATGTTTTACTATAATTAACTTTGGGGCATAAGACGATATAAATGAGAAAGCCAATATATAAAATTGGTCTCTTTATTTTCTGTTTATCTCTTTGCTTTCCTTTCTTCCTCTGAAACCATTAACTTAGACTAGGGGTGGTGAACCTGTGGACATGAGGCCACATATGACCTTCTAGGTCCTTGGTTATGACCTTTTGACTGAGTCCAAGATTTATAGAACAAATCCTTTGATTAAGGGGATATGTTCTGTGAAGTTTGGATTAAATCAAAGGGTCTTACTTCAGGACCTAGAAGGCTACATGTGGCCTCAGGGTTGCAGGTTCCCCACCCCTGAAACCAGTCAACTCCATTGTCCATAGATAAAGTGTGCCAATCTACTTTTGTATGGCCCCACTCACCATCCCTGTAACTTTCTAGACTAAAGTGTCCTTCTCTGCTCGTAATTTCCTATTGTGCTTTTTCTGCCACTATCCTTGCTTCTTTGTAACCTCTGTCCTTAGCACTGTGCTGGGCACAAAGTGGGCACTTAATAAGTACTTTATTCATTAATTTATTCATTCATTTGCAAATTATCCTGGGAAACTGTCAGACAGGACTAGTTCAGTGGCGAAAATAAAACTTGATTCAGACCTTAAACAATATTTATATCAAGCATTCATATATACATGTGTATATATACATACATATATGTTAAAGAAATCTAGGCATACAATTGTGTTAGATTTAATTATAATCTAAACATAATAAAATTAATAAGTATTAGAAACTAAAATAAGTCATTTTGGCTGGCTCTTTGCATGAGAATAGAAGCAACCATCTACCTAAATTTTAAATATTTGAGGAAAAAGTATTGCTTGAATCATTTAGCCAACTGCTTCAAATTCCATATCTCTTAAAAACTCATATCAGTTAAAAATTCAAAAGTGACTTAAATTCCTCTTTGAGTGTTTCAAAAAGAATTTAGGCAGCTAGATGGTGAAGTGGATAGTGTTATGTAAATGGAGACGGGAAGATCTGTATTCACATCTAGCATCAGATAACCGCTCTGTCACCCCGGGTGAGTCACTTAACCTCTTCTGCCTCGTTTTCTCATCTATAAGATGGATATAATAATAGCACCTATTTCCCAGGGTTGTTATAAGGATCAAATGAAATGATGTTTTATTTTAATTTATCATATTTTTCCTTGCAGCAGGAATTCCAGCTCCAATATACTTTGGAGTGTTGATAGACACAACATGTCTTAAATGGGGAATTAAAAGATGTGGATACCAAGGAGCCTGCAGATTATATGACTCTTATGCCTTTAGGTACTAATCCTGTTGAATTCATGGTATTTTTTAATAATATAGTTACTGATTTGTCATCATTTTTCATTCAAAATTTATTCTACTATGTTGTCACAGATATGTGACATTTATTGTTTCATTTATAAGGTTTAGAGTAGAATTTCCATGTTCAGGTGTGAATTAGTTTCGTAAATGAAAAGGACACACTCTTGATCAAGGACGCTAATAGGTTTGATTTTCATTTAGGTTGCCTAGGACACTCTTAATCCAAAATGAACTTGAACCTGGCCTTAAGAAAATAATTTGCAACATAAATTACTTAACAAGCAACTTATGTAAGATGTAATTTACCAGCTAAGCATTTGGGAAATGGTAGCTGAAAATAACGATGCTAGAAGGTCATTCTAGCAGTAAAGTTTCCTCCTTAGTTTACTTCTTAGGGTCTTTACAACCACATAATTCATATTATTAGTTGGAAATAAGACTTATAATGTTAGATTTATTTTCCCATAATTTCAAAATAATCAAGATAAAATTCTAAAAATTATTTTTTAAAAAAATTTCTTCTAGATACATATATCTGGGCTTAACCGTTTTACTTGGCACCATGTCCATTTTCCTGAGTATTGCAATGCTTTTTGTTTTAAAGAGGAGGTCTCTTTCTAAAGATGGAAACCTTTCAAACAATAAAGAAGATGCCATGGAATCTACAAGTAGCAAGAAAGAACATCATGCTAACAATGACCATATTTTTGAGACTTTCTATTGGCCAGGCAAGGAAACAGAGCTTTAGAAAGAAATGAATTCCTTGAGGGGAAGGACTATTGCATTTTTGGAACTATATCTTGAAAGATTAAAACAGAGCCTGGCAAAGGTATGTAATAAATACCAGATGATTGAATAGTGGCCATTTGGAGGTCATATTTTTCAGCATTCAAGGAATGAACACAAACATCTACTTTGGCTGATTCATTAAAAGTGTAACTCTTTTCATGGCAAAATATTTTCTCTATGCAAATTATAAATGTAAATATTGACTTAGAAATTTTATGTGATGCAAATATAGTAAAAATTAATCTTTAGGAAATTCAGCTGAGGAAGTTAAAAAGAAAACTTTCCTCTAAAACAACTTTACTGCATCAATCATCGATTCTTATCCTGAGTCATTCATGCTTGCTGAGTTTGGTCTTCTGCCTAACAGAAAGTTGATTAATATTGAAAGGAACCTTTATTCTTACATAATATTGCCTAATTTTAATCTGTCAAGAACTCCATTAAACTTTGCCTTGCACATAACTGTAAATAAATATTTTTGAAATTGAACTGAAATTTGTGAAAGGTCTTGCTTTTTTAAATTGAAATACACTTTTAGGATAACAGGTACAAAGCTTATTTCTAGTTTAACTCTCCTTGGATATCATTTCAATGGCTACTTCAATTCAACAAACTTAATTTTGAATTATATTCCCTTTGAAAAAATTTTAAAAACCCTTAATATGTCAATGTCTCGATGTTAAAGTTTGTTATACACTAGCATGTTGTCAACATACTTTTGCATTTTTCATGAATCATTTAAATATTTTATTCATTGTAATTAATATATCAACACAAAGTTGTGAAATAAAAGTATTAATGGAATGTTTTAAAAATAATTGTCCAATTTCATCATAATTTATAAAAAATGTTCATAGGTATACTTGCCAATTATTTGTTATCTTCTTTTTATCATCTATCACTAAGCCTTCTACCACCAGGCACATAAAGACACAAGTCTGTTAGATATAGTACTAAGGAAACTATTTTCACTGGAAGATGAAAACTTATGCTTATTTCTATGATAAATTAGTTTCTACTGGGCAATAGGTGCGCTTTGAAACCACATAAAGGTGGGTTTTTTGTTTTTTCTTTTTACATAATAATGATTAATATTATCTGAAAGGGAATTATTTTTAATTAGATGCTGCAATTATAAAAAAATAAAAATAAAACACTATATGTCAGAGACATAAATTTGGAACGTCATTCTAGTCTTCTAGTCTTCTCTCTCTCTCTTTCTCTCTCTCATGTGCACACACACACACACACACACACACACACATGCGCACATTCTGTGCCTGTAACCTATATCTCCCTTTCTCTCCAAGTTTCTTGGAGAGAACTGACAAGTAGATGGTATTTTTAAGTTATGTTATGGAAAAGGAGAAGATAAAAAATAGAAGGCAGAGTTGTTCAGCTCTTATTCTCTGCCAAACAAAATGATATTTCTACTAAAATAGACACAAATGATTAATAGGAACTTTTTAAATTTAAATTTTATTTTCAGATGCATAACCCTCTTCACTTCTCTCATCCATTGTGAAAGCAAAACAACAAACCAAAAACCCAAATAAATAAAAATACAACAACAACAAAAACTGAGCAGGTGTCCATCACTTAGGAAATGGCTAAAGAAATTGTAGTAAAGATGGAATTTTGTTATTTAGTTGTTTCAGTTGTATGTGACTATTTGTGATCACATTTGAGATTTTCTTGGCAAAGGTACTGGAGTGATTTGACATTTCCTTCTCCAGATCATTTTACAGGTGAGGAACTGAGGCAAATGGGATTAAGTGACTTGTCCAGGGTCACATAGCTAGTATGTGTCTGAGGCCAGATTTGAACTTAGGAAGATGAGTCTTCCTGACTTTAGGCGTGCCTCTCTACCCACTGTGCCACCTAGCTGTATAAGAAGAAAGAATACTATTTTTCTAATAGGATTTTGATGTTCAGGATTTGTAGGATGATTAATGAGATCAACTCATCAGACCCAGATGAACTTTATCCTGAGTATTGACCAGCGTGATGTATAACCACTAAGCTATTGTTTGCTATGTCAGAGGCAGCTAAGTGGTGCAGTCTATAAGATTACTGAACTTGAAGTCATGAAGATGTGAGTTCAAATTCTGCCTTAAACAGTTAATAATTGCATGACCCTGGGAAAGGTACTTAACCTCTCTTAGTCTCTTTTCCTTCTTCTGTAAAATGGAAATAATTGCACTTATTACAATGGCTTCTTTATGAGGAGAAAAGGAGATAATATATGTCCAGTATTTTGCAAATCTTAAAGTTCTGTATAAATGCTAGCTGTCCAAGTTTATCTGGTAAAGATCTCATTTCTCAACTATATAGGGAACTAAGCTAAATTTATAAAAAAAATTAGAGCCATTATCTAATTGATGAATGGTCAAATGATATGAAAAGGCAGTTTCAAAACTATCAATAGTCATATAAAAATGCTCTAAATCACTAATAATTAGGAATTGTAAATTATAACAACTCTGAGGTACCACCTCACACCTATTAATTTGGCTAACATGACAGAAAAGGAAAATGACAAATGCTGGAAATTGAGTGGAAAAATAGAGACATGAGTTGCACTGTGGGTGAAGTTATGAACTAGTCCAATCATACTTGAGAACAATTTGGAACTATGCCTAAAGGGCTTCAAAACTA
This sequence comes from Phascolarctos cinereus, assembly GCF_003287225.1. Taxonomy (NCBI): domain Eukaryota; kingdom Metazoa; phylum Chordata; class Mammalia; order Diprotodontia; family Phascolarctidae; genus Phascolarctos; species Phascolarctos cinereus. The sequence goes on along the minus strand of NW_027555514.1, from coordinate 176,708,012 downwards.
TAGCTACCCTTTGACCCATCAATACCAATATTAGGTCTGCATCCCAAAGAGATTTTTTAAAGGGGAGGTAAAAGGACCTATATTTACAAAAACATAGCAACTCTTTATGTGGTAACAAAGAGTTAAAAATTGAGGGGATACCCATCAATGATGGAATGACAAAGAAGTTGTACTATATAATTGTGATGGAATGCTATTGTGTTGTAAGAAATGATGAAGGGAATGGTTTCAGAAAACCTGGAAATATTTGTACAATCAGATGTGAAGTGAAGTAAAACATTGTACATCATAACAGCAATATTGTAATGGTGATCAACTATGACAAACAGCCATTCTGATAAAAACAATGATCCATGACAATTCCAAAGGATTCATGATGAAAAATGCTTTTCACCTCCAGGGAGAGAACTGATTAACTCTGTGCTGAGTGAAACATTTTTTTTTCAATATCTTTATTTTTTCTTACTTTTTTCCCCCTGCAACATGGCTAATATGAAAATGTTCTCCATGACTTAACATGTATAATGAGTATCATATTGCTGCCTTCTCAAGGGATGAAAAAGGGCTAAAGAGAGAGAATTTGGAATGGAAATTTAAAAACATAAATATTTAAAATAAATCATCTAAATTTTTCAAAAGGAGAAGAAATTTTTAAAAATGCTGACTATTGTGGAGGATAAGAAAAGCACAACGGGTGTAGAGAAGGGAAAATTTTTTCCCATGTTTGCCCATTTTCCCAACCTATTACTTGACTTTTAACTCTTTGTTAAAGTAGGACTTTGCTTCCTGAGTGGAGGGTGCACTGTCTCAAGCTTCAGGGGTTTTGTGCAGCTGTTTTCAGAGATATTTCTAGGGACCTGTAAGTTTCCAGTTCTTCCAAAGTGGTATGATCTATGCTCTGGTCTGTAAGTGACCACAAGCATTCTTTTCTGTCCTGGAACTGTGAGGAAGGTTCTTGCTCTACTGTGGCCACAAGCTCCAGTGTGCTAATGCACCTCCTCACCCTGGTACTGCCACCCAGTCCTGTGACCTGGATGGGCAAAGCAACAGAAGAATCCTGCCTTAGTGCTAGCAAAAAGACCTATGGAATCTCCTCCTGAGAGTTGTTTGACCCCCTCACCATCCATGGACTGAGAGTTCCAGAAGCAGCTGCTGCTGAGTCATTGGCTCTTAAATCTTGCTCCTGGTTTGCTGGGACCAAAGGCTGTTGGTGCAGCCTGTGCTAGACTATGCTCCACTCTCACCCAGATGCGACTGACCTTTCCTGATGACCTTCTAAGTTGTCCTTGATGTCTGTAGGCTGAGAGGTCTAGAAACCATCACTGCTGTCACTGATTCAGTTGCCCTGAGGACTGCTCCTGGTTTGCTGGGGCCCAGTCTGAACTGACACAGCCTACACTGAACTTTGCTCCTCTCTCTTCCTTATGCAATAGACCTCTCCTGTTGAGCTACTAAGTTGTTTTAGGCTGGAAAATTTTTTCACTCCATCTTTTTGTGGGTTCTGCCACTGTAGAATTTGTTTAGAATTATTACTTAATGGTATTTGGGAGGGTTTGAGGGACAGCTCACACAAGTCCCTGCCTTTACTCTGCCATCTTGGCTCCACCTCCAATTTAAAGATTTTCACTGGAATAGTAGGGGTAAAACAAGAAGGAACATTCAAGGGAGAAAGAGGAGGTATTTTGAATACAACTGACTGTATTTGTTTTTAGAAAAAGAATATATCCCCTGTTGAAGGGCAAAAAAACCTAAGAAACAATTTTTAAAAATTATAACCATTAGAAAAGTCTTCCATTTAAGAAATCAGAGTTAAGGTAACTATTAAGAGAGAATCACCACAGGCATCTCTTTTCTAATGACAACCAAGAGTTTCATATTAGTTGATACTATGGTTTGCTTTATATTGTCTTTGGCATGGTAGGCAGGTAGGTGGAGTAGTGAATAGAGTACTGGGCCAGTAGTGCAATTCTAGTCTTAGGCACTTACTAGCCATGTGACCCTGGCACGTGACTTAAGCTGTTTGCCTCAATTTCTTCACGTGTAAAATTAGGATAATAATACCATCTATTTTCCATGGTTGTTGTGAGGATCAGATGAGAAATATTTGTAAAGTACTTACTACAATTCCTGGCACATAAAAAGCACTTAATAAATGCTTATTTCCTACCTTGTATGGTATGTTACAACTTATTTCTCCTTCAGTTCCCTTGGGAAGTCTGGTGAAGCCCATGGCATCCTCAAAATAATATTTAGAGTTTAGTGAAAGGAGAGATGTTATTTTTTTTTCCTATTGAAGTTTACAACCCCTTTGAAATCTATCCATGGACCCTTTGGGTTAAGAACTGCTGATCTAGAGCAAGATAACTAGGCCTTCTGACCAGGAAGAAGATCAGTTGAGGAAACTGGGAATGTTAATCCTGAATAAAGCTTAACAGGGATATTACAAGTATTTGAAAAGCTGATATGAGAAAGATAGAACAGATAGGAGCTGTGAGTGGAAATTGTGAGGAGGCAAATACTAGTGCCTTCCCTCAGTTGATCAACTCCAATTTTCCTTGTTTTTATTTTTTTTTCTGCATAATTGTTTGCATATTGTCTCACCATTAGACTGTGAGCTCCTCAAGAGTGGAACCATATTTTTTCTTTCTTTGTATTCTCAGTGTTTAGCACAATGGCTAATACATAGTAGGCACTTAATGTTAGTAGACTGCCTCAAGGATTAAACTACAGTTCTTGATTTCCTTGACTACTTTCCTAGGCTTATTATTGATTTTGAAGTGAACAATTATGGATATCAAAACTCCCAACATATTCTATTTGCAGAGCAATAAAGAACTATGAATCAAATACTATGTTATTTAATTAAGTAGAAAGAGGCAAGTAGCAGCATAACTAAGAAGAAAATAAATGAATATCAGAACCTAATTGCCTTGCTATAACATATCATATGACCGGATTGAGGCCAAGCTCAAATTTTGGAATATACTGTAGTATACTCAAAATTGGAATTTTGTCACTGCAATGGATTCTTTTGTAACATGCTTTGGCTGGATATGAGCTCCTGCTAAGGGACTTCTGTATTTTCCAAGTAGAGCACATTTCCTGTGTTCCTGTCTTCTGCAATATCTGATGCCCATAAATGCTCATTCTAAGCTTCCCACACAAGAAAACAGTTTTCCATGATGTCTAACTCCATTTCCACTCCATATGTGAGCTCAAGAGCATCCTCGAACTTCCAAGATGCTATGATGCCTGGTTGTTTTGCCATGTGACACTTCATCCATTTGCTTCAGTTTCCTCTTCTTAAGTTTCTCTTTCTTGACTTCATGTGTCTTTTTCCCATAGCATGTAGCTCCCTTACCTCCAATTATTGACAAAGTATGTTGAGAGGAGTCATATGTAACTGGACTAACGATCTGATTTCTCCATAATAAGAGTCCATAGAAAAAAAAAGTTTGAAGTCCTTGGAAAGTACAGCAGGAACACAATTAAATGTATAGCTGTCCTTCAGAAAGCGCTATTCAATTTGCATTGTCACAGGCAAATCCAAGATAATATAGAACATACAAATTAGAGTGGCATAAAGAAAACCAGATCACATACAGAAATATAATACATAATAGCACAAATGAAAGCTGAATTTATATATAGGTTGAATGGAAACATCTAGTACTTAGCATCGCTATCAGCACTGCATATATTAGATTAAATGCTGGAGTCATAAGCAGAACATCATATCACATGGTGAAATTACATGTGCAGTACACATCAAATTTATTCAATGTGCATCATCTGGCTTAATGCATAACCTGCTCTATGTTGTTCTTGGAATTTTGCATGACAACTGGGTCACTGGATGAATATTCCTACCATTTCTAGAGTGATCCCGTATTAACTTTATAACTTCAGTATCGTCACATTGACTAACTTGTGGTCTCTATCCTCAAGTTATGTATGTCTCAAGCTGACTGTTGCTGTCTTCAGCCCCTAAATGAATCAGGCTACCTGATTTTTGTAATAAGCACACACACATACACACACACACACACACACACACACGCATGTATGTGTATACAATAGATTGTCATTACCACAGTTTTAATGTTGTAACATTACTATGTTCCTTATCAACTTAGATCTCAAACCTAGGCTCTTTACTATTAAGCTCATCATCATCCTTCACCAGTCAAAAGATCTTAGCTTTTCTTTTTTTCCCTCAACAAGGATTTTCAATTCTTGGATGCAAATCTATTTTCTCCACAACTTTTGTCCTCCTCAAATATATTATTCTAGAATAGCAATTGTCTACCCACCTCCTCATTCACTTTATATCTTTCTCCTGTTTCAAAATATTGAGTGAAATTCATATAGGTAAGGATCAAGAACTAAGTTTATTTTCCCTTTCCAGATAAGGATCACTAGCTTGTAAATCTAGTACAGAGGAGAAAGAAACAATAGATGTTGACATTCTGTACCTTTCTCCTCAGCTTCTTAGAACCACCAGTTTCACACTGATTTGTTCTCAACTGAAAAACTGGTATAAGGAACTTTGGAGATCTGCTGTGTAGGTTATTGCCCAATATCCAAAAGTCACCCAGGCAGTGAGTTTTTTGTTTGTCGGTTGGTTTTTTTGGCTAGGCAATGGGGTTAAGTGATTTGCCCAGGGTCACACAGCTAGTAAGTGTTAAGTGTTTGGTCTGAGGCTGGATTGGAACTCAGGTCCTCCAGAGTCCAAGGCCTGTGCTCTATCCACTCTGCCACATAGGTGCCCCCGGCAGTGAGTTTTCTAGAGAAAGGTCTTTGTCAGTGAACTGTGTTTAAAAAAAAAAACCAGACAAACAAACAGACCCAAACAGATCTATTCTAGGGTTCTGAAATTTCTGGCAGTTATGCTGTTGGGCTACAGTCATTAATCTCTGAAAAATCATACAGAATAGGAAAAGTACTGAAAGATTGGTGGAGAGTAAACACCCCAGTTTTCTAAAAGATGAATAAAGAGGAAGAATGGAGCCAGAAAAATATGGGCATTAAGTGCCAGTGGCTTTAATTTCATTCCTATAATCTAGGAATCATGATGGTTAGTAAACATTAAGAATAAGCGCAGTAATCACAAAGAACCAACACAGCTTCATTAAGAACAAGTCATGCCATGAATAAAATGCCTGTTCCTTTTTGAATTAATGACTAGACCAGGAAATCAGGCAAATTCTCTGTATATATTTATCATTTCTTCCTGGACTATTCATGTGCTTAGATTCAAATACTCTTCTTTTGCTTTTTCATTATGGCTTCACAAGAGGGTTAAAGTCTTAAGTCTAGTCAGTTGCAGAACTCCGGAACCATTAACAACTCCCATGGTTTTTCCATTTACTACTCTCTTGCTGGCAGAAAACTTTGATCCTGCTTTCTGGTTGCTTATTGGGATAAGACAATGGTGTCAAACTCATATAGAAATTTAACCCTTGACTTTACATAAGGATCTGTGTGGGCTGCATATCAATTTAGAAAACAACCTCACATGCTATTCTGGTTTTATTTATTTGATTAACTATTTCCCAAACACATTTTCATCTGCTTCAGGCCAAGCTCAGTAATGTTGCATGCAGGCTGCAAGGCCATGTTGTGAGGTTTCTAGTTGGATGTCACTATTTTTTCATTGGGGGCGGCCAGATGTGCAGTGGATAGAACATCAAGTCTGAAGTCACGACAGACCTGAGTTCAAATCCAGCCTTAAACACTTGCTAGTTCTGTGACCCTGGGCAAGTCACTTAACCCTGTTTGTCTCACTTTCTTCATCTGTAAAGAGAGCTGGAGAAGGAAATGACAAGCCACTCCAGTATCTTTGCCAAGAAAAACCCTAAAGGAAGTTACAAAGAGTTGGATATGACTGAAACAACTGAACAACAACACAAATTTGCTCACCACTAGTAGAACAGTGAGGTAGAGTTAAGGGCAGGCCCATTTTCCACACCATCATTCCCTCCATCACATCAACCAAACATTGCAAACTTCTTTACCTTTGGAAGTTTTATTGGTGGAGAGGTGAGCTGAGATTCAGAGCCTCTATTTACACTCCACCATATTTGGAGAAGAGGGAGGAAAGAGTCATATATAGATAAGTATTTTAAAAGCATTTGACAAAATTATTCATGGTATGTGTAGCAAGTAAAATATTAAATAACAGAGAGAAAAAAGGTTCAACTTTTAAGCATCAATTTATTATGCAAAGAATGCCAATTATATAATAAATCAGGACGAGGCTTCCTCAGTTTTTGCATTGAATGTAGGGGTTTTCAGATTTTATGCATTAGAAGATAACAACAAAGGGAACTGCTTTAAATATTTTAGAACATATAGGTTTTCTTCCTTTTCCCCTAATCATTTTTGGAAACAGATCTAGTACTAGTATTGCTGGGTTTAGGCAGCTTAGTAAATCTTTGGGCATCATTCCAAATTGTTCTCCAAAATGGTTAGATCAGTTCACATTTCCACCAACAGGGCATGAGTTTTCCAATTTTTCCACATCTTCCCCAACATTTGTCACTTTCCCCTTCAATCATTTTAGCCAATCTGATAGGTATAAAAATGATATCACAAGATTGTTTTAATTTGCATTTCTCTAATCAATAATGATTTTTTTCATTATTAGAGTATTTTTTCATAAATTGTTTTTTTATTTCTTTTTAAGAAAACTGTCTATTCATATCCTTTGACTATCAATTGGAGAATGACTATATTCTTATATTTGACAAAGTTCTCTATATATTTGAAATGAGACCTTTATCTGAGAAACTTTTTTCCTTCTGATCTTGGCTACATTTTTTTTTCGCACAAAACTTTTTAAATTTAATGTAATCAAAATTATCCATTTCACAACTCACACAGCTCTCTATCTCTTGTCCAAAGAGAACATTATATACAATAATAGCAATATTGTTTTAAGAACAACTCTCAGTGACCAAGTCATTTTGACTATTATAAATACCCAAAACAACTACAAAGGACCAATGAAGATGATATCTAAATCCAAAGAAAGAACTGATAAATAAATATGTCTAGAATGATTTTAGATGTGCATATGCACATATTTATTCTAATGGTAGTCATCTCTGGGGTGGAAAGGGAAGAAAAAAAGGAAATAAGTTGCATGATAATTTTATTATACATATAAAAGGAATAGCGTGTTGTACATAATAGATTTTCAGTTTCATGTGCAATTATTTTTTTTCTATTCTGCTATATTATGGAAATGCTTATTTAATTTCTTAAGTTCAGAACAAAATTTAAAGAATTAAAAAGATAAGAATAAGCAATTTACAAAACAGAATGTATAATTAGGATCTCTGAGCAGAACCCACAAAAAGACAGAGTGAAACAAATTTCCAGCCCAAGACAACCTGGATGGTTGATCAGAAAGGTATATCACACCAGGCTGGGAGAGGAACGCAGTTTGGTGTGGGTGCTCAGGCAAAACAGTCCTCAGCAAACCTGGAACCGCCCTCAGAGGACTGAATCACAGGCAGCTGTGGTGGTTTCCAGACTTCTCAAGCCATGAACACCAAAGACAACGTAGAAGGTCAATAGGAAAAGTCTATGACTGCGGTGAGGGAGAAGCTTGGTCCCAGGCCCTGTCCCCGAGTGTGGCCCCAGGGTGGTGCCTCTTTCTGGAGCTGCCAGCCCACAGACTGAGGGAGAATCAACTGGCTGATCAGAGGGGGAATGCAGGAATATCTTTGCTGGTGCAAGATTCTCTTACTTTGCCCTGCTTGGATCTGCGTCACAGTTCTAGGTAGCAGTCCTGAGGTGAGGAGGAGTGCTGGTACAGTGGAACTTGTAGTGGTAGTGAAGAGAAAATCCTCCTCACAGTTCCAAGGCAGAAAAGAGCGCTTGTGGTCACTCATAGACCAGAGCATAGGCCAGGAAAGGAGTAAACATTTTGTCCTTGATCATACCACCTTGGAAGAACTGAAAATATACAGGTCCCTAGAAGTATCTCTGAAGAGGCCACACAAAACCCCTGAAGCTTGGGACGGTACATTCTCCACACTGGAATCAGACCCCTACCTTAATAAAGAGTTTATAACTCAAGTAATTGGCTGGGATCATGAGCAAACAGCACACACAAAAAAAATCAGACCATGGAATCTTTCTTTGGTGACAGAGAAGATCAAAACATACAACCAGAAGACAACAAAGTCAAAGCTCCTACATCCAAAGCCTCCAAGAAAAGTATGAATTGGTCTCAGGCCATGGAAGAGCTCAAAAAGGATTTTGAGAAGCAAGTAAGAGAAGTAGAGGAAAAACTGGGAAGAGAAATGAGAGTGATGCAAGAAAATCATGAAAAACAAGTCAACAGCTTGCTAAAGGAGACCCCAAAAAATACTGAAGAAGCTTAATACCTCAAAAAATAGCCTAACCCAAATGGCAAAAGAGATCCAAAAATAATTAGGAAGTCTGATTTCTTATTGGAGAACAAATTAGGGGCTTTCTAAGTTGGGAGGGGGAGAACAAACAGGTGTAATTTCCTGAAATCAGAAAAAGAGGTGTCCCATTCCCCTAACGTGTCTATTAATAAAAGGAACAAAGAAATAGGAATTGATTCTTCAGTACATGGCCAGTTTTCAGATGTCAGATGATGCTTGAGATAGAAATTGTGAGAAAACTCCTTTCATCAATCTTTGGCTTTGACTAGGTTTTTGGTCAGCGTAACAGTTAAGAGTCTTTAAGCAATAGGTAGAAATGGTTCTGCTTTTCAGCTATGCAAGGGTAGGTTCAAACAATGCAATAAAGTTTTCTTACATTTCCCATAACCGAATAAAATTTTCTCACAAGATAGAAATTGGAAGACCTATAATTGAAAGGAAAAGACACTGAGCTAGCTTGCCCCAGGGATCTGTCCCTGTTCCTGTTCTATTTGACATTTTATCAGTGAGTTGGATAAGGGCTAGATAACATGATGACTCTATCAGATTTTCAAACCACACAGAGCTGAGCTGAACAGATAATAAACTATACTACAAAGATAGGATCAAAAAAGATCTTGATGAACTAGAACAGGGGTGGGGAACCTGTGGCCTTGAGGCCACATGTGGCCCTCTAGGTCCTCAAGTGTGGCCCTTTGACTGAATCTAAACTTCACAGAACAAATCCCCTTAATAAAAGTATTTGTTTTGTAAAACTTAGACTCAGTCAAAAGGCTGCTCTTAAGGACCTAGAAGGTTACAGGTGGCCTCCAGACCGCAGGTTCCACACCCCTGTAGGAGAATATTAGACCAAATAAAATAAAATGACATCATTTAGGCACGAGTGAAAAGCTTCATGAACAAATATTGAGAAAATTATGAGTAAGTAAATAATATTTTCCAGAAGCAGATCTTAGAGGTTTCATGAACTGTATGCTCAATAAGAGTTAGCACAGTCAAAAAACCTGGTGCTACCTTATGCTGTGCTAACAAAAATATAGCATCCAAAGAAAGTCTTTATTAGACCACTTCTGTAGTTTTGTGTTCAGCTCTGGGTACTACTTTTAGCAAGATCGCTAAGACCATCCAGAGGGAGTTGACTAGGATTCAGAAGAAACTTAAGATAAGGGCCATTATAAGGATCTGTGAAAGAAACAGAATTTTTAGCCTAAAAAAGGAAAGACTCAAGAGGAGCATGGAAATTGTCTTCAGTGTTTGAAGACTTCTCACATGGAAGGTGGACTTAATTTGTTCTTCTTGGCTCCAGAAGACAGAATTAGAAGCAATGAGGGGAAGTTGCAAACAGCCAAATTTAGCTCTAAGGAAATATTTGCTAATAATCAGAGCTACCTAAAATTAGATTTGGTTGCTTCAGTAGATAGTGTGTTCCCCTCATTAATGGTCTTCTAAGGTTGTTCTAAATCATAATTGCTTCTTATCAGAGTAAAAGGCTGATAGGATGACTGAGATTGGTAGAGCAAACTGCCTCAATATTAGGATCTTTTCTTTGCTGGGCTGACAGTGTGTTTCTCTTTTACCTCTCTCCACGTTGCTTGGCTCCTCTGTTTATAACTGTTAATATTTTATTTGATACTTTTACCTATAACCTACCTTACCCCTTCAGTTTCTGTAGATCCCCTAGTTGTTGATAATCTGTATGGACTTTGGTACTCCAATCCAGTTCTGTTGTCCAGTATCAGTGCCCTTTTAGCTTTTATTTGCTTATTTGGTTTGTGATTATTGTTCTTTAACCTTTTCTTCTTTTTTTTTTCTTTTCTGTGCACTTGACTTTCACACCCAAATATGGCAGACTTTGAAATATACCCAAATATAACAGTGATCAGTGATTCTGTACCCCACCTTCCCACTACTTGAAGGTTAGATGGATTGTATTTAACTCATCCCTGCAGGATTCTCCAGGACTCTAAAAGACTGGGAAGGAGATGGCTGTATTCCCTGCCATAAGCTAAAGCCCCACTGATTATGTTACCCTAATTTTAAGGAAACAAGTAATCCTGAGTAACCAACTGTCCTGGTTGCATTCAGCAGACTAAGTCCAATTAGCTTATACAGAAGAATATTTATTCCAAAGGTATTGCAAGAACAAACATAAACTTTGCATAACCTCCCTTATACCACCTCAGTTTCTGGGAAAGGAAAGGAGATCAGGCTCACAGTTTAACATAATCCTGTATGCCATTAATTTAAATCACCAAATTCAAGTCCAAATCTTTCCTTAAGCTAATCAACTAGGATACTGGATTCTCAGGGCTTTCTGCTACTCTGACTGCAATATCCAGCCTTGATTCTTGGTCTCTAAGGTTTCCATGGCTCTAGTTCTCATGTCTAAGACTCTATTCCTTGCACTTAGAATTGGAATGATAAATAAACTAAAATTCCAATCACATTTCATGGAGCCATGGAGCCTAGGGGATAGCGTGACCTTCAGGCCTTACTCTCCATATTACATGGTATTACCTGTTCTGAGTAAATGAGTCTACGTCTCTGAAGACAGTCATGTAATCTTAAAGGTAAATCCAATTCTGTCTAAGTAGCAAATGGAAACATGCATGTTATAGGCCAATGTGGAATATGCACTTGCCGATCCTTCTTTCTCTCAGAGCATTTCCTCTCCACCTCCTACATGGGTGATATCATTTTAGGTGGTCAGGACATTCAACAAAATCCATTTACACACACACACACACACACGATATTTTCAGACAAAACTCATATAAGAGATTATTTCTATAGTCTTTGTTATCCTCTCTACTTCCAGTGTTTCTCCTTTCTAATCCATCTGTCACATGATTATCAGACTAGCCTTATTAATGAATGCTTTCAAATGATTCCTTGGTTGAAAAATGTTCAGTAGTTTGTCATCAGGTTTCAGATTATAGAGTACTGAACATTGAAAGATGGAGTTCCTTCATCTGGGAATTGCCAATTTCAATGAAATCACAGGTCTAATCCCTATTCTTCTTCCCCATTGGATTATTTTAAAATATATTCTTTTTTTACAATTATGTATAAAACATTTTTAATATTTATTTTTTTAAATTTTGAGTTCCAAATTCTCTCCTTTCCTCTTCCTCTTCCCCCCCTCATTGAGAAGGCAAACAATTTGATGTAGGTTATAACTGTGCAGTCATGCAAAACTTGTTTTCATATTAGTCATGTTTTGAAAAATAACAGATACCCCCAAGAAACAAAAAAAAATTTTTTAAAGTATGCTTCAAGCAGCATTCAGACTCTGTCAGTTCTTTCTCTGGAGGTGGGTAGGATTTTCCATCATTAGTCCTTTGGAATTGTCTTAGATAATTGAATTGCTGAGAATAGCAAAGTCATTCACAGTTGGTCATTGCACAATGTTGCTGTTACTGTGTACAATTTTCTGGTTCTGCTCACTTCATTTTAAATCAGTTGATGTAAGTCTTTCCAGTTTTCCTGAAAGTATCCTGCTCATTATTTCTTATAGCAAAAGAGTATTCCATCACAATCATAAACCACAACTTTTCAGTCATTCACCAACTGATAGACATTGCCTCAAATTCCAATTTATTGCCACCACGAAAAGAGGTCCATAAAGGTCCTTTTCATTTCTTTAAAAATTTTCTTTGGGCTTTGCACTTGATAACGATATTGATGGATTAAAGTATACACAAAGTTTTATAGACTTTTCAGTGAAGATCCAAACTGCTCTCCAGTCCCCATAATCTGTTTCAACCTTGCCTTTCTAGTGTAACCTCTGTCTCAAAGTCCATTGGTATGGGATTCTCTCCTTATTGGTGCAGATGAATTCCCTGCCATGTATTAAGAGGTGGATTTGGTGAATGGACAGTAAGTAGGGAATGAGTTGGTGACCTCCAGACTTTGCAAGCCCCCTTCCTGGACTCTTCAAGGGCAGTCCTCCTTCAAGACTCTGTGGGGTCAGTCCCCTTTGGGGACCTATCAAGCTTCTGGTCTTCTTTAGGACTTTTCAAGTTGAGGCATGTTAGGCATTTTTTTGCTCCCAGTTTCAAGAAAAAAGATAGAAGAGGCCAATCCTACTTCAATTTGCTGAAGGAAAAGACTCTGGGAAAGCAGGAGAGTAGCAAGCAGTCTCTATCTTGTCCCTATTTTAAGTATCTCAGGTAAAGATTTTAGAGAGTATCCACTTGGATGAGATCTAGGACATTCTCTCTTGGTTGAGCTAATATATCTCATTCTCATTGGAGAGCTCTTTAATTCTTTTTTTTTCCCCCTAGCATATATTCTCCTAAGTATGCTTTGTCAGGATAACCATGCCAAGACCACCCCTCTCTTTTCATTCTTGTCTTTTCACTATTGGGAAGCATCTTGTTTTCCAGACCAGGCCCAGCAAGCAAGCTGTACCCTGAGCTTGGCACAATAACAATCCTTTGTGCTCACCCTCTGGATGAACTCAGCTACACCTAAATCACAGAACAGATAGTCCCTGAGTTTGGGCAAGCACCAGCAGGCCCAGACATGAAATCCCCCCCTGCCCCATTTCGATAGATAGATAGATAGATAGATAGATAGATAGATAGATAGATAGATAGATACAGGTTTAGCCTCACTGCCTTGGTTCTCCTCCTAGAGGAGACCCTGGCATAAATGTTTAGCTTCCCTCCTCCAACGGAATAAAGAATGATTTTTGCCTATAATCATTGTTAACTTTTTGGTTTTATTTTATTTTATTTTGCTTATCAGAGTTAACAGTTGGGATATTATCTCTGTGATCTCTTTAACATTTTTCAGAGATAACAGTGGTTGCATAAACTCTGTGACTCTTTGGTCATTTATTTTCAGGGTTTGACAGTTTGATGCCAGAAGTGGGATCAGAAAGAATTAATCCCTCCTACCCTGCCCCCAGTGCAACCTGAAGTATGATACCTACAGGAGCCCTTAGAACTCCCTCCTTGGAGGATTGAAACTTTAATTGTTATGACTGAAGAAAGCATTTATCCATCTCTTCTTGATGAAGTCTCTCAAATTCTTTGAAATAGGTACCTTTGTGTTCATTTCCCTTTGATTATAATATGGGAAACTTGATGACTAAGAATGAGCTTCTAAAAATCTTGGTTATAGGATATGCATTTAGTCTATGGAACAGATACTTGCAAGTTTCTTAATTGTCAGAATTTGATATTGTCAGTCAACTTTGGGTTCTTTTTATTGAGATAAAATAAATTACTTTAAGAAATGTCTTGATGAAGCCAGCAAGAAAGTTGACTACTCCAAATGAGAATTTCTTTTAGTAAATGGCTACTCAAAACCACCAAGTGAGAAGCCTTTTGTAGCTTGGATTCCTTTAAGGGAAGCTTAAATAGAATTATCTTGTTTATGTACCTGTCTTATGATTTTATCTGTGTTTCTGTCCTTGTAAAATCTTTGTCTCATGTTTGAGTTGTGTATATATTGTTGAGTTGTTTATATGTTCTGTAACTTTGACAAATTTAAAATGCAGCCAGCCAAAAATCTGCTAAGAGGCTGCAAAGAGTTTAGAACATTGGGGAAGATTAATGAACTTTCATATTTGAAGGAATTGTCCCAGTGGGAGTTAGTTCTAACTCCCACTTTAGACTTTCCAGGGGAGATTAGGTTATAAGAAAAGAGAAAAAAAAATACTGCAAGACATTTTTTCCCGTCATTTCAGCATTGGCCACATTGGAATTACAGAAATAAAGTCAGATAATCAAAGCCTGTAGAATTGCTAAAAAAAAAAACATAGCAAATTTTTGGATATTTGGAGATCAAGGAGTTGGGAAATTAATCATCTTAAGATTGGAAGGGAGAACTTCCAGGACTTTGGGTATTTCCAGGAACTCACTCCTTTCTGAAATATCTTATCGAGTTTTGGGGCACCACTCTGTAGAATTTGTTTTAAGGAAAAATAAGAATTAAATTCTATAAAACTCTGTAAAAGTAAATGGCACTTAGATATTTTTTCATGGAGGTTAGATAATTTCCCCCCTAAAGATTAATAGCTTCCTTGTTTTAGGGCAATGAAGGAAAGCAACTAGTTTGGAAATAATCCCAGAGCACAGGAAAAAAAATACGTATACAATTTGCATTTTATAGCCACCTCTTGCTAACACCTCCTTCACCATGAAAAAAGATTGTTTAACCCAAAGAGCTCTTGTGACTCCCCCAGTTCAGAAACCCTCTGCCTTTAATCCTGTTAACTCTTTTCATCTCAGATGAGGCTCCCAAATAAAAGTGTTGGAAAAAATGCTGGAAAAAATGTAGAGAAACTTGAATTATATTCCAGTTGCAGAAATTTATTAGCTGTGTTATCTTAAGCAAGTTATCTTATCTCTTTTTGCCTCAGTTTCCTAATCTATAAAAGGAAAAATAATAATAGTACCCACCTCCCAGGGTTATTGTGAGGATGAAAATAATATAATTATTGTAAAGTGCCTAACACAGTGACTGGCACGTGGTAATCACTTTATTATTATTATTTCTTTAATCAAATATAATTGTTTCATGCCTGAAAATTCTAAATTGAATTTAAAATGCCAGATATATTGTGAAATTTGAGAGACTATTGTAACAGTAATCCTGTTAGACAAAACAACTTCTCAATCTGATATTGTTACAAATGAATTGAGTTTTTAAAAGGATATGTTTGTTATAAAACAGATAATAATAAGTTTGCTAAAAAAGCAAATTTTTATTTGAAATTTTTTGGCTATCATGAAAGGGTATATGGTGGTCTAAAGATTTAGCTTCAATATGTTAATGATGAGTCAACTATCAGGTTTTTGTCTGAATCCTCAGAATATGGTTAGTTTGAATTTATAAGTAAAGGATAAATGAAATGTCAATCATTAGGATAACACCAAGAAAGATATTCAAGCCCTAAGTTGTGATTAGTGAAATATTACTATTTAAGGTAAAAATTCTTGAGATTGTGATTTGCTATCATTTTGAGTTTTGATTATAGGGGGTTATAAGAATTGTCATGAAACCAATACTAGAAAATGGCATGTTCTGCAGTCTGGGAATTGCTTAAGGTGGATATCTGTGCCTGGGAAAAGTTTTGGGGGAGGCATTGGTGTCGCCAGAGATAGGATCCTTTTGATTTTATTTCCTCATTGTGTTATTTTTTTTTTCTGAAAAGGGAATTTCTCTAACTGATTAATCTTGAACCTTGCTTTGGATACGCTGTGACTAAATGATTGACTGTCAGACATGAATTCATTCCTGGAATCAAACAGAGTTAAGGGAGTTTTTTTCTCCTGTTATGCCATGTTACATTGCTATAACTATATCTCTCCTTTTCTTTTTGTAGCAAATCTCTATGATCAAGAAGTTTTGTAAGTACAATACTAAATTTATTAAATAATAGATTAATACTGGAATACTTCTGAGTTACTATAATAAGATGCAAGTATGAACATTGTACAATTTTAACCTGCATTTGTGGTCAAATTACAATATAGGGATGATATCCCCCTAAAGGGGAAAATGATTAAGCAAAGTGATGACAGAGATGTAATGTAAAAGTTTTCTAATTAAATGGAATAGTAAAATTGTTTAAAGAAACAGGATTAGACTGTTTTCTTTGAGAAATGTGCGCCTGTGTGTGTGTGTGTGTGTGTGTGTGTGTGTGTGTGTGTATGATTGCCTTCCAAATTTATCTTTCATGTAAATTCAGGCTTTGAGGTTTTTTTAGCAATAATTTCTCAAATTAATCAAAATTGGCTTAAGGGATTTACATACAAAAGAAAATGAAATTACTTTCCCATTTTTAAAGTATCTAACTGATGATTTTAAAATGTGGAAGAGTTCTTTTACAATTGGACCCTCATGAATTAAAAAAAATTCTTATATCAAATATAGGATTTTGGTAAAAATAGAAAAAGGAAATGGTAGGTATATAAACTTAAATTTTCTGAAGTTTCAAGATTGAAGAACCAAATTTATGTAATTGGACTAAACTGTTTTATGGCTTGGTACTAGTAAAATTATTGAGGAACCTCTAGATTTGGAACCAGAGAAACAAGACCTTTTTAGAGCTATCCTGAGAATAAAGCTTATTGTCTAAGAAAAAAATATCTAGGGAAAAGACATCTACATGAGACATCTGGGACTCAAAATGTGCTGATGAAATGGACAATAAGAATGGGTTACTAGGATACAAGGAGAATTGATGTTATTTAATATTGGTGAGAATTACTGTATTGCTTTCATATTTTGTTTCATGATATTTATGTTTAAGTTTTATTGTTTGCCTTGGTGACATGTAAATCTCCCCTCTCAAAACTAGTCCATTGTGAGCCCTCTAGGTAGTTTGAGCTGTAACCTGACATTAATGTAACCTGACAATGTAATTATGATTATGAATTTATGAAAACCTTATAGATTTGGCTTATAGTGACTTGAGGGGATTAGGGCAGCAAGTGGCTAATATTGGGATTTGAGTGAACCATACTAACTCCATCTTGTGACTCAATCCTGGAACCAATTAAATTAGATATTAATTATCTGATTGTGGGTCTAGTCTAGCTTCTGTCTTGTGAAAAAAAAAACTTCATTAAATTCTAAGGAATTGAAAGAAACTCTTATTGCCTTGCTTGAACCTAACCCAGAATGGCTGAGAAACTGGACCATCTCTATGTATTGTTTACAGACCCTTAACCAAGAACCTAAGCTATGCTGACTAGAAACTCAGATTCAAAGATCGATGCAAGTTTTCTCACAGTTGTACATCTCAAGCAAACCATATGTCTTATCTGAAAACTGGTCTCATACTGATCAATCAATCATTGTTTCAACATTACAGATATTTAGGGAATGGGATACTTCCTTTTCTAAATTCAGGAAATTGTACCTTTTTGTCTCCCTCCCTCAATCTAAGGGCCCCTATAAGCCCTTCTCACTACTCCCACAGCTGCCAAACTTGTGGGTCCACCATAGACTTCTGGGTGGTCTTGAGAAAGCCCTTCCACCTGAGTGAATAGCAGAACCTTCCAGGGACCTCAAGATTTGTCTAGTATAGACTCAGAAGCAGCCAACAACAGACAAGACAGCTGCCCAAGATTCCAGATGAGGGCTGAGCATAACGTTCTAGCATTTTTTTTTCCTCTTCCCTTTTGTCATATGCAAAACCACCAAGGCCTTGATTTCAAGTGTGTGTTAATATTTTCTGTCTCTACAATTTTGGCTCCCCAGCCCTTCTCTTTTCTGCTTATAACATATAATGGCTAGAAAAGACCCATTATTCTATCTGTTTATGCTCTTTGCCCTATTGGGAGTTTTGCAACAATACATGGGATTCATTTCCCCAATAGGGCCCTTCAAGGAACTAACCTCCTGGAATAAAAATACTATTTGTCATTTATCTTACATCATTGCTAAAGGGGAGGGGCTAGCAACTTGTTGGATTTGCTACCTCAACCCCCAAGCTCACCAACCTAAGCCCACAGCTGTCCTTCAACTCAACATCTCATTCTGGCCCAACTAGCCTGTCATAGCATTTTGGCTTATGCCTACCTGTCCTTTATTGGCCAGAATGGGGGGGTCCTTTTAGAAACCTCCCTTTGGCCAAAAGGGGAAATGTCAGGATCCCCATGCCAAGGCCTCTCTTTTCACTCCTCTATTTTTACTACTAGGAGTGACCTCATTTTGCAGACCTAAAACCCAGCAAGTAAGCTGTGTCCTGTGCTTGGCATAACAACAATCCTTTGCACTCATCCTTTGTATGAACTCTGTTGCAACTAAATCACAGAACTGAAAGCCTCTGAGTTCGGGCAAGCACCAACAGGCCCAGACACGAATCTCTGCCATAGACTTTTTGTCACTGGGCAACCTTTTCTAACTGTTTGTTATGCATCACTGTTGCTATACCAACCTGTTTGATTCTTTGTTTAGCCACAATTATATAATATGATACGATATGATATGATATGATATGATATGATGTGATGTGATGTGATGTGATGTGATGTGATGTGATGTGATGTGATGTGATATGATATGATACAATAGGATATATATGACATGGCAACATAACATAACATAATATAATATGGTATAACATAATACAATAAAATGCAATATACTATAATATAGCAAATATAATGATATAATACAATATATAGATATATACACACATATATGTATATATACATATATACAGAAAGGGGTGTGTGTGTGTGTGTGTGAAGGTTTAGCCTCATTGCCTTGAGTGCACGTGTCTCTAGTTTCCTTCCTCCAATGGAGTAAAGAATGTTTTTCTTTTTTGCTCATAATCACTGTTAGCTCTTTGTTTTGATTTGATTTTGTGAGAGTTAGTACTTGAGCTCTGTGAGCTCTTTGGTATTTTTCAGAGAGAAAAGCAGTTGCATATATCTCTGTAACTCTTGGGTCATTTGTTTTCAGGGTTTGACAACCTTTTCTGACTTTCTGTTTTGCTACTGATTTGGAAAAATGGGTTTCTTTGCTATTTTCCATATTCATTGTGGAATTAGTATTTGACAGGAAAGTAGTCAAGCCTTGGACATAGAAGTCAGGGTCCTCCTTTTCCCCAAAATTAACAAAATCATCAGAAGTTAGATGGAACCTGGTCATATCTTCTAGACTAATAATATTTAAGGGACCGGATAAGATATACTTGTAACCTGGTATCCGTGTCCCTTTCTGAGGAGGAGAGAGGAGTCTCTGGCCCCAACTTTCTACTTCCCTTGCTGACAGGAATGAAAGTCTCCCTCAGAGAAGGTGAAGGAAGAGGCCAGAGAGATCAATTCTGCCTCCCTTTCAATAGCTTAAAGGCCCTTGCCATAGATAGATTTCATCACACGTTGCTATCCACACTTGCTATGCTTGTAACTACTCTCCCTCATATTTTTCTTCTGAGCCAAACCAAACCCTTTCCCCCCCAAACACAACCTATGCCCTCCCTTGGCACATGCCAAGGTACAAAATTCATTAAAATCAACAAATACCTAATAAATGTCTATTATGTGCAAGGCATTACACTGTGAAACAAAGACAAAAATAAAATTGTACCCCACTTAAATAGCTTGTTAGCCTGGGGGATGGGGGAAACAATATACATATATCCATACACATAGAAACACACAGTGAGAGAAAAAGGTCTTTTAATAGGGAGAGAGTGCTAATAATCATGTAGATTCAGAAAGACATCATGTAGAAGGTTGAATATGTGCTGGGAGTTGAAGGAAGCTCTAGATGCTCTGAGCATATTATAAACATAGGGCATAATTTATATCCCAATTTTCCTACATCTTCTCCAATATTTATCATTTTCCTATTTTGTCATGTTAGCTAATCCAATAGGTGTGACATGGTACCTCAGAGTTGTCTTGATTTGCATGTCTCTAATCAATAGTGATTTAGATCATTTTTATATGACTATAGATAGCTTTAATTTTTTCATCTGAAAACTGCCTGTTCACAGCCTTTGACCATTTATCAATTGGGAAATAACTTTTATTCTTCTAAATCTGATCCAGTTCTTTATACATACATACATACATACATACATACATATACATACATACATACATGCATATTAATATTAGAAAGGAGGTCTTTATCAGAGACACTGGCTGTAAAAATTGTTTCCCAGCTTTCTGATTCCCCTCTAATCTTGGTTGCATTGGGTTTGTTTGTGCAAAAATTTTTCAATTTAATGTAATAAAAATCATCCATTTTGCATTTTATAATATTCTCTCTCCCTTGTTTGGGCATAAATTCTTCCCTTCTCCATAAATCTGACAGGTAAACTGTTCCTTACTCTCCCAGTTTGCTTGTAATATCAGCCTTTATATCTAAATCATGTACACATTTTGATTTCAGTTTCATCTTCAGTTTTTATCCCAGATGGATTTGTCAAAAAGTAGATTATTATAGTCACTGACTATTGTGTCTTGTGCACCTAACCTATTCCACCGATCCACCATTCTATTTCTTAGCCAGTAGCAAGTAGTTTTGATGATTGCTGCTTTACAATACGATTTAAGATCTGGTAGGTCACCTTCCCTTGAATTTCTCTTCATTACCTTTCCTTGAGAATCTGGACCTTTCGTTCTTCCAGATGATTTTTTAAAATTATTTTTCCTAGCTCTATAAGATAATTTTTGTAGTTTGATTGATACAGTGCTGAATAAGTAATTTAACTTAGGTAGAATTGTCATTTTTATTTTAAATGTTTGGCAGAATTCACTTGCAAATCCATCTGGCCCTGGAGATTTTTTCCTAGGGAGTACATTGATGGCTTATTCAATTTCTTTTTCCGAAATGGGGTCATTTAAGTATTTTATTTCCTTTTCTGTTAATCTGGACAACTTATATTTTTATAAATATTCATCCACTTCACTAAGATTGTCAAATTTATTGGCATACAGTTGGGCAAAATAACTCCTAATTATTGTTTTTATTTCCTCTTCCTCAGTGGTGAATTCACACTTTTCATTTTTGATGCTGGTAATTTGGTTTTTCTTCTTTCTTTTTTTAATCAAATTAACCAAATTTTCATCTACTTTATTGATTTTGTCATAAAACCAGTTCTTAATTAATAAGTTCAACAGTTTTCTTTATTTCAATTTTATTGATCTCTCCTTTGGTTTTCAGAATTTCTATTTTGGTATTTAATTGGGGATTTTTAATTTGTTCTTTTTCTAGCATTTCTAATTGCATGCCCAATTCACTGATCTCTTCTTTCTCTGTTTTATTCATGCAAGCATTTAGAGATATAAAATTTCCCTAAGGAGCGCTTTTGCTACATCCTATAAGTTTGGTATGTTTTCTTATTATTGTCATTCTCTTGGATGAAGTTATATTTTCCTTTGTGTGTATCCCTCTCCTTCAAATGTATTTCTTGTAAACAACATAGTGGAGGATTATGGTTTTTAATCCACTCTACTATCCACTTCCATTTTATGGGAATGTTCATCCCATTCACATTCACAGTTATGATGACTCTGTGTCTTTCCATCCTCTTCACCCTCTTTCAGCGGATCAGTGGAATCTTTTGATGACTTTTTTACCCTCTGGTTCTGGGACCTCAGGGCAGTTTGTCTTCATGATTTCTTGAAAGATGCTATCCAGGCTCTTTTTTTCACCATGGCTTTCAGGTAGATCAGTATTTCTTAAATTATCTCTCCTGGATCTATTTAGGTCTTGGCGTTGTCCTTCTTAAATACCACAGAGCTACAATTTTTTTTTGTGTGTGTTACTCTCCAAATCTCCTGCTGGCTTGCCAAGGTGGGGCTTGCCACTGGCTTGCTGGGGTACCTCCCTGTCCTATGCTGCTCCTCTTCCACCAGAGCAAGAAGGACCTTTCCTGTTAATCCCTTAAGCTTCCTGGGCTACACGACTGACTCTTTCTTTCTGCTGGCTCAGCTGTTCCAGCATTTTTGTTGGGGCAATATTTTTTGGATTTTTACAGGTTTTTAAGGGAGACCCTTACTCTACAATCTTGGCTCCTGGAAGTCTCCTTTGGTTGGGTCTTAAAGGAAGCCAGAGAGTTTAATATTTGGATCAGAAGAAGGCAAGTATTCCAGGTATGGGGAACAGTCAGAACAAATG
Organism: Phascolarctos cinereus; assembly: GCF_003287225.1. NCBI lineage: Eukaryota > Metazoa > Chordata > Mammalia > Diprotodontia > Phascolarctidae > Phascolarctos > Phascolarctos cinereus. Next base: position 176,685,987 of record NW_027555514.1, on the reverse strand, counting down.
CCTAGAGCTGAGAGATAGAGTGTCTTGTTTGTGGAAAGGCTAGGAGGTCAATGTCACTGGATCAAAACTTCCATGTCACAGAGAAAAGTGAAGAAGAGTGGAAAGGTAGGAGATGGGTAGTTATGAAGGGCTTTGAATGTCCAGAAAAGCATTTTGTATATTTTCCCAAGGGCAATAGGTAGCCCCTGGAGTTTATTGAATTAGTGGGTGGGGGCTGACATGATCTTACCTGTGTTTTAGGAAAACAAGTTGAATGGTTGAATGAAGAATGGATTGGAGGGGGAGAGATTTGAGGCAGGCAGACCTGCCAGCAGGCTATTGCAATAATAAGTCTTGAGATGATAAGGGCTTGCAGCAGAATGGTGACATTGTCATAGGATGGGAAGAGGCATGTTCAAGAGATGTTGCAAAGGTGAAATCAACAGAACTTGGCAACAGGTTGGTTATGGGGGTTGGTGGAAGATAGTGAGGAATTAAGAATGACTCCTAGCTTTTGAACCTGAGGGACTGGGAGGATGATGTTATCTTCTACAGTAAGGTAGGAAGGGGAGAGCTTGGGAAGGAGATAATGAGTTCTGTTTCGAACATATTGAGTTCGAGATGTCTAATGGATATCCAGTTTGAAATGTTTGAAAGTCAGTTGCAAATGCAAGATTTGAGGTCAGAAAACAGATTGGGGCAGAAAAGGTAGATTTTAGAATCATTTGCTTTGGGATGGTAATTAAATCAATGGGAGCTGATGAGATCATCGAATGACATACTATAGAAGAAGAGAAGAGAACCCAGGACAGAATCCAGAGGGATATCACAAGGATATGATCTGGAGGAGAATCTAGCAAAGGAGACAGAGGAGTGGTCACTTAGGTAGGAGTAAAACAAGGAGAGACTGCTGTCCCAAAAACTTCAAGAGGAAAGTGTATCAAAGAGAAGGGAGTGATCAATAGTGTTGAAGAATATAAAGAGATCAAGGAGAATAAGAATTGATAAAAAGCCATTGGATTTGACATTTAAGAAATCATTAGTAACTTTAAAGAAAGCAATTTTGGTGGTAAGGAGTAAGGTCATTTCATTATATGAAACACGTGAATGAGGATAAAGTGGCAAAACGTATTCCTGTGATATGAGATAAAGAAGAAAGGGGAAGAGGGAGATCAGAAGGCATAATTGGTCCTAAACTGTAAGTAGAGATATGGTCATGGTTGGACATTATTCATCTATGACAGTAACTGTCAAATATTTCATGTTACCTACCCCTATTCATGATATGTCCCTCCAATATACTCAAATGGATCTGTGATTACATAATTTCAGAAATTCCCTCCAACAAGACAGATAGCAATACATTCCAAACAGCCCATTACATGTGACTCTTTTTTCAAAATTTAATATTTTACTCATTCCTAATTACATGTAAAAACAATTTTCAACATTTATTTTTAAAATTTAGTTCCTAATTCTCTCCTTCCCTCCCCACCCCCCTCATTGAGAAGAGAAAAAAATTGATGTAATGAGTAGTCATACAATTTGATATAGTGAGTAGTCATACAAAACATGTTTTTATATTAGTCACATTGTAAAAGAAAACATAGACCAAAATAAAACCCCATGAAAAATAAAGTAAGAAGAGTATGCTTTGATCTAAATTCAGATTCTATCAGTTCTTTCTCTGGGAAGGGATACCATTTTTCATCATAAGTCCTTCAAAGTAGTCTTGAATTATTGTATTGATGGGAATAATTAAGTCATTCATAGCTGATCATCTTACAATATTGCTGTTACTGTGTACAAAGTTCTTCTCATTCTATTCATTTCACTTTGCATCAGTTCATGTTAGGTCTTTCCGGGTTTTTCTGAGAGCATCTAGCTCATCATTTCTTATGGCAGAATTCCATCACAATCATATAACACAAATTGTTCAACCATTCCACATTTAGTGGGAGTACCCTAAATTTCCAATTCTTTGCCACCAGAAAAGAGATGCTATATAATTTTGAGCATGGTTCCAAATTGCAACACATAATGTTGAATCATTTCAAACTCCACCAACAATGCCTTAGTATCTCAATTTTCCCACATCCCCTCCAACATTTGGCATTTTCCTTTCTGTCCTATTAGCCAGTATAATAGGTGCGAAGTAGTACTTCAGAATTGTTTTAATTTGCATTTCTCCAAACAATAGTGATTTAGAGCATTTTTTCATATGGTTATACATAGTTTTTATCACTTCATCTGAAAACTGACTTTATATTTTTTGATCATTTGCCAATTGGGGAATGGCTGTTATTTTTATAAATTTACTCATTTCTCTCTATATATGTATTTGTGAGATGAGGCCTTTATCAGATAAACTTGCTTCAAAATTTCTTCACAGTTATGATTGCTAATTGTATTTCCTTCCTTCTATTTCCCCACTGTTTATTCTATTCTTTCTTTCCTATCATCCTGTCCTTCCTAAAACATGTTTTGCTTCTGACTACTGCCTTACCTTCTATGAACACCTCTCCATTCTCTTATCCCTTTCCACTCTGACTTTCTTCTAGGGTAGAATGTACTTGTATACCCAATTGAGTGTGCATGTTTTTTTTTCCTCTTTGAGCCAATCTGAGAGTAAGGTTCAAGCTATCCCCACCACCTTCCTTATTTTCTGCCCCATTGTAAAAACTCTTTCTTGTCCCTTTTATGTGAGATAATTTAACCTATTCAACCTCTCCCTTTCCCTTTCTTCCAGTACATTCCTTTTTCTCACCCCTTAATATTATTTTTTCAATATCATCCCATCATACTCAACTCATATCTATGCCCTCTGTCTATATATGCTCCTCTTAATTACCCTAATAATGAGAAAGTTCTTATGAGTTAACAATTATCATTTTGCTATGTAGGAATGTGAACAGTTTAACTTTAATGATAATTTTAATGTTTTTATTTAACTTTAATACAATTTAACTTAAGTCCTTTATGATTTTCTTTTCCTGATTTTTTTTATGCTTCTCTTGAGTCCTGTATTTGAAAATCACATTTTCTATTCAGTTCTGGTGTTTTCATCAGGAATGCTTGAAAGTTCTCTATTTCATTGAATGACAATTTTTCCCTGGAAGGATTATACTCAGTTTTGCTTTGCAGGTAATCCTTCGTTGTAGTCCTAGCTCTTTTGCTGTCTGAAATGTCATACTCCACACCTTCCAATCTGTTAATGTAGGAGCTGCCAAATTTTGTGTTTGGAATTTGGCTATAATGTTCCCGAAGGTTCTCATTTTGGGATCTCTTTCAGGAGGTGATTGCTGGATTCTTTCAATTTCTATTTTACCCTCTGGTTCTAGAATATTGGCTCAGTTTTCCATGATAATTTCTTGAATGATGATATCTATATCTAGACTATTTTTCTGATCATAGCTTTCAGGGAGTCCAATAAATTTTAAATTATCTCTCCTGGATCTATTTTCCAGGTCAGTTGTTTTTCTAATGAGATATTTCACATCTTCTATTTTTTTTTCATTCTTTTGGTTTGATTTGATTGATTCTTGGTGTTTCACAGAGTCATTATCTTCCACTTGCTCAATTCTAACTTTTAAGGAATTATTTCCTTAAGTGAGGTTTTGTACTTCCTTTTCCAGATTTGGCCAATTCTATTTTTTAAAATTAATTTGTTGTGATTTACAAGGGAACTAATGAAAAGAAATGCAGGGGAAGGTAGCCTAGCAATTCCAGATCTTAAATTGTTATTATAAAGCAGCAATCATCAAAACTACTTGCTACTGGCTAAGAAATAGTGGTGGATCAGTGGAATAGGTTAAATATGCAAGAGAGTAGTCAATGACTATAGTCGTCTATTGTTTGATAAACGCAAAGACCCCAGCTTCTGGGATAAGAGCCTACTCTTTGAAAAGAAAAATGCTGGGACAACTGGAAAAGAGTATGGCAGAACCTAGGCGTAGAAAAAAATCTCACACCATATACCAAAATAAAATCAAAATGGGTTCATGATTTAGATATAAAGGCTGATACAATAAGCAAACTGGGAGAGCAAGGCATAGTTTACTTATCAGATCTATGGAGAGCAGAAGAATTCATGACCAAACAAGAGATAGAGAACATTACGAAAAGCAAAATGTATAATTTCGATTACATTAAATTAAAAGGTTTTTGCACAAATAAAACCAATGCAACTAAAATTAAAAGGAAGGTAGAAAATTGGGAAAGAATTTTTACAACCATTCTCTCTGATAAGGGCCTCATTCCTAAAATATATAATTAAGTCAAATTTATAAGAATACAAGCCATTCCCCAACTGATAAATGGTCAAAGGATATGAACAGACAGTTCTCAGATGAAGAAATTAAAGGTATCTATAGTCATATCAAAAATGCCCTAAATCATTATTGATTAGAGAAATGCAAATCAAAACAACTCTGAGGTACCACATCACACCTATCAGATTGGCCCACATAACAAAACAGGAAAATAATCAATGTTGGAGAAGATATAGGAAAATTGGAACACTAATGCATTGTTGGTTGAGTTGTGAAATGATTCAACCATTTTGGAGAACAATTTGAAACTACACTCAAAGGGCTATAAAAATGCGTACCCTTTGACCCAGCAATAGCATTTCTAGGGCTATATCCCAAAGAGATCACACAAATGGGAAAAGGACCCACATGTACAAAAATATTCATAGCAGCTCTTTTTGTGGTGGCAAAGAATTGGAAATGGAGAGAATGCCCATCAATTGAGGAATGGCTGAGCAAGTTGTGGCATATGAATATAATGGAATATTATTGTTCTATAAGAAATGATGAAAAGGCTGACTTCAGAAAAACCTGGAAAGACTTCAATGGTCTGATGCTGAGTGAAATGAGCAGAACCAAGAGAATGTTGTACATTATAACAGCCATGTTTTGTGATGACTAATATTGATAAACTTAACTCTTCTCAGCAATACAAGGATCTAAGACATCTCCAGAGGCCTTGTGATGGAAAATGCTATTCACATCCAAAGAAAGAACCATGAAAGTTGAATTGCTATTTTTTCTCTCTTCTGTTGAGTTTTGTTTGCTTTTTCTGATGGTTTCTCCTATTGGTTTTAATTTTTACTTACAACACCACTAATGTGAAAATATGTTTAATAGGAATGGAAGCGTATAGACTATATCTGATTGTGTGCCATCTTGGGGAGGGTGGTGGGGAGGAAGGGGGAGAAAACTTTTAAACTCAAAAGCATATGGAAGTGATTATTGATAAATTAAAATAAATTCATAAAATTTTTAAAAATTAAAATAAAAAATAATATATTGTGATTTATCAACAATCACTTCTACATGCTTTTGAGTTTTAAATTTTTCTCCCCCTTTTTCCCCATCTCCCTCTGCAAGACAGTGTGCAATCTGATATAGGCTATACATACACATTCCTATTAAACATATATTCACATTAGTCATATTGTAAGGAAGAATTAGAACCAATAGGAGGAACCACCAGAAAGAGGAAACAAAACACAATAGAAGAAAAAAATAGCAAATGGTATGCTTCAATCTACATTTAAACTCCATAGTTCTTTCTTTGTATGTGGATAGCATTTTCCATCATGAGACCTTTGGAGATGTCTTAGATCCTTGTATTGATGAGAAGGGTTAAGTCTATCAATATTAGTCATCTCACAACATGGCTGTTACTATGTACAACATTCTCCTGGTTCTGCTCCCTTCATTCAGCATCAGGCCATACAAGTCTTTCCAGGTTTTTCTGAAGTCTTCCTGTTCATCATTTCTTATAGCACAATAGTATTCCATTACATTCATATAACACAACTTGTTCAGCCATTCCCAATTGATGGGCATCCTTTCAATTTCCAATTCTTTGCCACTACAAAAAGAGCTGCTATGAATATTTTTGTACATGTGGGTCCTTTTCCCATTTGTTTGATCTCTTTAGGATACAGCCCTAGAAGAGCTATTGCTGGGTCAAAGGGCATGTGCATTTTTATTGCCCTTTGGGCATAGTTTCAAATTGATTTCCAAAATGGTTGGATTAGTTCACAACTCCATCAATAATGCATTAGGGCTCTAGTTTTCCCACAACCTCTCCAACATTTATCATTGTCCTGTTTTGTCATGTTAGCCAATCCAACAGGTGTAAAGTGGTACCTCAGAGTTGTTTTGGTTTGCATTTATTTTCATCAATAATGATTTAGAGCATTTTTTCATATGATTATAGATAGCTTTAATTTCTTCATCTGAAAACTGCTCTCTATATATTTTAGAAATGAGGCCCTTGTCAGGGACACTGTTTGTAAAAATCCTTTCCCTTTTTTTTAGTTTCCTTCTAATCCTGGTTGAATTGGCTTTGTGCAAAAACTTTCCAATTTAATGTAATCAAAATTATCCACTTTGCATTTCATAATGTTCTCTATCTCTTGTTTGGTCATAAATTCTTCTGGTCTCCATAAAAATGACAGGTAAATTATTCCTTGCTCTCCCAGTTTGTTTATAGTATTATCCTTTATGTCTAAATCACGTACACATTTTGACTTTATTTTTGTGTATTATGTAAGATGCCTAGTTTCTGCCCTACTCTTTTCTAGTTTTCCCAGCAGGTTTTGTCGAATAGTGATCTGGGGTCTATAGGTTTATCAAATAGTATATTACTGTAGTCATTGACTACTGTGTCTTGTATACTTAAACTATTCCACTGATCCATCATCCTATTTCTTAGCCAGTACCAAGTAGTTTTGATAATTGCTGCTTTATAATACAATTTAAGATGTGGTACGGCTAGGCCACCTTCCTTAGCATTTCTTTCCATTAATTCTCTTGAGATTCTGGACCTTTTGTTCTTCCAAATGAATCTTGTTAATATTTTTTCTAGCTCTATAAAATATTTTTTGGTAGTTTGATTGGTATGTCACTGAATAAGTAAATTAACTTAGGTAGAATTGCCATTTTTATTACATTAGCTTGGCCTACTCATGAGCAACTGTTTTTTCCAATTATTTAGATTTGACTTTATTTGTGTGAAAAGGGTTTTGTAATTCTGTTGATATATTTCCTGGGTTTGTTTTGGCAGGTAGACTCATAAATAGTTTATAAAGTCTACAGTAACTTCAAATGGAATTTCTCTTTCTATCTCTTGCTGTTGGGCTTTGTTGGTAATATATAGGAATGCTGATGATTTATGTGGGTTTATTTTATATCCTGCAACTTTGCTAAAGTGGTTTATAATTTCAAGTAGTTTTTTACTTGATTCTCTAGGATTCTCTAAGTATACCATCATATCATCTCCAAAGAGTGATAGCTTTGTTTCTTCTTGGCCTATTCTAATAACTCCAATTTCTTTTTCTTCTCTTATTGCTAAAGCTAACATTTCTAGTACCATATTGAATAACAGTGGTGATAATGGACATCCTTGTTTTACCCTGGATCTTATTGGAAATGCTTCTAGCTTGTCCCCATTACATACAATGCTTGCTGAAGGTTTTAGGTAGATGCTACTTATCATTTTAAGGAAGACTGTATGTATTCCTATGCTCTCTAGTGTTTTTAACAGGAATTAATGTTGTATTTTATCAAAAGCTTTTTCTGCATTTATTGAGATAATTATTCAGTTTCTGTTAGTTTTATTGTTGATATGATCAATTATGCTAATAGTTTTCCTAATACTGAACCAGTCCTGCATTCCTGGTATAAATATTTTCTGGTCATAGTGTATTATTCTCATTATATGTTGTTGTAATTTTTTTTTGCTAATATTTATTTAAAATTTTTGCTTCTATAATAATTAGGTAAATTGGTTTATAATTTTTTTCTCTGCTTTGAGTCTTCCAGGTTTAGGCATCAGCATTATGTTAGTATCATTAAAAGAATTTGTTAAGACTCTTTCTTCATCTGTTTTTCCAAATAGTCTATATAGTATTGGAATTAATGTTCTTTAAATGTTTGATAGAATTCACTTGTAAATCCATCTGGTCCAGGAGATTTTTCCCTAGGGAGCTCATTGCTGGCTTGTTCAATTTCTTTCTCTGAGGTGGATTTATTTAAGTATTTAAATTCCTCTTCTGTTAATCTGGGCAATTTATATTTCACCAAGATTGTCAAATTTATTGGCATACAGTTATGAATATGCAATGTTAATATTGAAGATTGAGAGGTGGATGATATACATTACACAGTGATGGGTAATACAGTCTTAATGAAACAAGATATATAGGCAATTGCAAAAAAATAAAATGGATAAATTTGATTACATGAAACTGAAAAAGGTTCTGCACAGACAAAATTAAAGCACCTAGGATAAGAAAAGAAGTGGTGGAATTGGGTGGGGGGAGATCACTGTATGAAATTTCTGTAATAAGGTTTTAGAATCCAAGAAAACACTCTATCTCTATCTGTATCTCTCTCTGCCTTGCCCTTCCCCCCATACATACATATATACATATGTATATTGCCTACTATTAAATATTATATATAAATATTCCTGTCTGCATATGTAATAGCCTTTCTCAAAATGATAAGTGGATGAAGAATATAAATATATAGTTCCCAAAGAATAATTATAAAGTATTCATATTCACATTAAAAAATGCCCTAAAATCACTGATAAGAAGTTTGTAACTCAAAACAACCCTGAGGTTTCACCTCACACTCTGTAAATGGACAAATGACAAAACAATGCAATAGTCAATGTTGGAAGTGTTGTGATAGTGATAGCTAAACTAATAATACATTGCTATTGGAGTTGTGGATTGTTTTTGGAAAGCAACTTGTAATTATGCCAACAAAGTAACCAAACTATCCATACCCTTTTAACCAAAGATTCCACTGCTGGGCTAATATTGCAAATAAACCACTGACAAAAAGAAAGTCATCATATACATATCAAAATATCTATAGCAAAACTTTGGGTTATTGCAAAAACCTAGAAACAAAATAAATGATCATCAATTAGAGAATGTCTAGACAAATTATAATACATAAATATAGTACATAAAAATAAGTAAAGTACAAAATTAAGAATGTGATAAATATAGAGAAGCATGGAAAGTTCTACTTCAACCAATGTACAGTGCGGTAAGCAAAACCAAGAAAACAATAGACACAAATCACTATAATAACATAACTGGCAAGTTAAAATATAAAATATAAAAATATAAAAAGTGAATTAAACAACATTATGGGGTGAGGTCAAGGGGGTGGAGCCAAGATGGTGGAGTGAAAGCAATGACTTGCTTGAGCTCTCCCCCAAACCCCTCCAAATACCTGTAAAAAATGGCTTTAAATGATTTCTAAAGCAGCAGAACCCACAAAAAGACAGAGCGAAGCAAATTTCCAGCCCAAGACAACCTGGATGGTTGACCAGAAAGGTATATTGCATTGGGCAAAAAGAAGAGCACAGGGCAGTGTGGGTGCGCAGGCCACAGCAAACCTGGAGCAGGCCTCAGAGGACTGAATCTCAGGTAGCTGTGGAGATTTCCAGACCTCTCAATCCATGAACACCAAAGACAATTGAGAAGGTCAGTGGGAAAAGTCTGTTTCTGTGGTGCTGAGAGTGGAGCACAGCGTCTCAGTTCCATTCCCCAAGAGCACGGCCCTGGGGGAGGCAGCTATCTCCTGAGCTTCCAGCCCACAGATTGAGGGGGAATCTAGTGCCTGATGAGAGGGGGGTTTCAGGGATCTCTTTGCCGTTGCTGAGGCAGGAATCTCTTGCTTTGTCCGTGCTTGGATCTGGGTCACAGTTCTGGGTGGCAGTGCTGAGATGAGGAAGAGTGCTGGCATAGTGGAGCATATAGTGGCTGTAAAGAGGAAACCCTCACAGTTCTAAGAGAGAAAAGACTGCTTGTGGTCACTCACAGGCCAGAGCACAGACCAAGAAAGGAGTAAACACCTCACCCCTTATCATACCACCTTGCAAGAACTGAAAATTTACAGGTCCCTACAAGCATTTCTGAAAACAGCTGTACAAACTCCTGAAGCTTGGGACAGTACATTCTCCACATTGGAAGCAGACTCTTACTTTAACAAAGGGTTTAAAACTCAAATAATTGGCCAGGATCATGAGCAAGCAGTGCAAAAGGAATAAGACTATATTATCTTACTTTGGTGACAAAGAAGATCAAAACATACAACCAGAAGTAGACAACAAAGTCAAAGCTCCTATATCCAAAGCCTCCAAGAAAAATATGAATCAGTCCCAGGCCTTGGAAGAGCTCAAAAGGGATTTTGAGAAGCAAGTAAGAGAAGTAGAGGAAAAACTGGGAAGAGAAATGAGAGTAATGCAAGAAAATCATGAAAAACAAGTCAACAGCTTGCTAAAGGAGACCAAAAAAATACTGAAGAATATAACACCTTAAAAAATAGCCTAGCCCAAATGGCAAAGGAGGTCCAAAAAGCCAATGAGGAGAAGAATGCCCTAAAAAGAAAAATCGGCCAAATGGAAAAGGAAGTCCAAAAGATTACTGAAGAAAATACTTCTTTAAAAATTAATTGGAAGCTAGTGACTTTATTAGAAATCAAGACACTATAAAACAAATCCAAAAGAATGAAAAAATAGAAGACAATGTGAAATATCTCATTGGAAAAACAACTGACCTGGAAAATAGATCCAGGAGAGAGAATTTAAAATTATTGGACTATCTGAAAGCCATGATCAAAAAAAGAGCCTAGACATCATCTTTCAAGAAATTATCAAGGAAAACTGCCCTGATATTTTAGAACCAGAAGGCAAAATAGAAATTGAAAGAATCCACAGATCTTCTCCTGAAAGAGATCACCAAAGGAAAACTCCTAGGAATATTGTAGCCAAATTCCAGAGTTCCCAGGTCAAGGAGAAAATACTACAAGCTGCCAGAAAGAAACAATTCAAGTGTTGTGGAAACACAATCAGGATAATACAAGATTTAGCAGCTTCTATGTTAAAGGACCGTAGGGCATGGAATATAATATTCCGGAGGGCAAAGGAGATAGGATTACAACCAAGAATCACCTACCCAGCAAAACTGAGTATAATCCTTCAGGGGAAAAAATGGTCATTCAGTGAAATAGAGGACTTTCAAGCATTCTTGATGAAAAGACCAGAGCTGAATAGAAAATTTGACTTTCAAATACAAGACTCAAGTGGAACATGAAGAGGTAAACAGGAAAGAGAAATCATAAGAGACTTATTAAGGTTGAACTGTTTACATTCCTGCATGAAAAGATGATATTTATAACTCATGAGACTTTGTCAGTATTAGGTAGTTGGAGGGAAAAAATTATATGTATGTATATAGTAGTAAGTGATAGATAGATAGATAGAGGGCACAAGGTTAGTTGAAGATTAAGGGGTCATATCTGGAGAATAAAATTAAGGGATGAGAGAGGATTATACTAGGAGAAGAAGAAAGGGAGAGGTAGAATGGGGTAAATTATCTCACAAAAAACAGAAAAGAAAAGGCTCTTACAGTGGAGGGGAAATGGGGGAAGGTGAGAGGGAGTGAGGGAATCTCATTCTCGTCAGATTTGGCTTAAAAGGGGAATAACATACACATTCAATTGAGTGTGTAAATCTGTCTTACCCTACAGGAAAATAGGGAGAGAAGGGGACAAGAGAGCAGGGGGATGATAGAGAGGAGGGCAGATTGGGAAAGGGGTAATCAGAAGCAAATACTTCTGAGGAGGGACAAAATCAAAAGAAAGAATAGAATAAATGGGAGGTAGGATAGGATAAGGGAAATAGAGTTAGTTTTCCACAACATGTCTACTATGGAAGTGTTTTGCATAACTGCACATGTACAACCTATATTGAGGTGCTTGCCTTTTCAATGAGGGTGGGTGGGGAGGGAGGGAGGGAGAAAATTTGGAACCCAAAGTTTTAAAAACACATGTTTAAAAAAAATGTTTTCACATGCAACTGGGAAATAAGAAATACAGGAAATGGGGTACAGAAGTCTATCCTGCCCTACAGGAAAATAGAAGGGAAAGGGGATAAGAGAAGGGGGGTAGAGATAGAAGAGAGGGCAGATAAGGGGAAGGGGTATTCAGAATGCATACTATCTTGGGGTGGGGGAGGGATGAGATGGGGAGAAAATTTGGAACTCAAAATCTTGTGGAAGTAAATGTTGAAAATTAAAAATAAATAAATTTGTATTTAAAAAATCAAAAAATTTAAATAAAACAAAATTATGAAGATAAAGCACATCTTTCAAAAATTAATATACAAAGACACCTCCAACCTTTCCCTTTATGGTATGGGGTCCACAGTTGTTATACAATGACCATATTTTCAGATGTTTTTGTTATATTGGTCAGTTGTACTAATTTTGTACTCTTCTCTCTCCTTTTTGTCTTTAAAATACTATATGTTGTATAAAATAGATCTTAAGGGGGAGAGGAAGAACTGGGGAAAATTGTGAGGATACAACAAAAACTAATAAAAACTTAAAAAAGAAATCAGTGGCTCCACAAGAAAGCAAAAATATTGAAACAATATGTAAAACTGATTGTAAAATTTCCACATTCCACTTATTCCCATTTAATGGCATGATGAATTCACGATGCAAAACTTTAATTTTGCCGAGTTTCTTGACATGATAATTTGGAGATCTTATATGGGTAAACAGTCTTATAATTCTAGGAGGGAACTGAGTATCAACACCTTATTGACATTTGAAACTACAGAAGGCATTGGAGTAGGGATGTGTAACTTGAGTTCTTTCTAAAAATATTTTTTGATAATAGTGTTTCAATATTTTCCATTTCCTTTATCATTTCATGCACTTTGTTTTATTTATTTTTTCCTGAGAAGGGGTCCTTAAGATGTTGCCAAACTTCCAAAGTGATCCATGACACACAAAAGTTTGAAAGTCCTGTATTAGAATGTTAAGAGAAAAAGATAGTGAATTTTATATTGGTAAGAGTGAAAAGAACCTGTAGAGCAATCTTTTTTCCAAATTCAATTGTTTTCTGCATTGAACGACTCAAAATAATTGGGAGAATTTGAGGGAAATATTCTTTTGGAGTAGAAATAAAAGATGACTATAATAACTCACTAATATTGACCAATGGTAGCCTACAAATAATTCTCAGAACCAAAGTCAAGTCAGTAAGCATTTATTTAATGTTTTATGTATCAAGTACTGTGCTAATCGTAGGTGTATTACAACAAATGTATTACAGCATTTTTTGAAAATATCAATGTGATAATTTTATTGACATAAGCTTATAATAAGTGGAAGTATCTGGGAAACAGATAAATGCTCATTTCCAAAGTTTTCATTAATGAAGCACTTTACTTCTATTTACCTAGGACTATGGCCAGATAAATGGTTAATGATCACTGGAGTATTTTTAAAAAATAAAGAAACTGACTGTTTATAGATAGTCCATTTTATATCAATACATCTTAAAGCATGGACGTGTAGCTGCTGGATTTAAATGCTAAATCTAGGGTAAGGACCTCTGTATTTGTTAATCTATTTTTTTTTGTATCCAACAATTTATCATTATGAATGATAATTGAAAAGGTTTTACTTTATGTACCTGACATTCTTTTTTAAAATCTTTGATCCATTTACTTAAAACTTGTTAAGTATCTATCTATGTTCTGGTTTTACTTTTTCCTTAAACTTCAGAATTTTGCACGAATCAATTTTGAAGTGAAAAGCATTATTTATCTTCTTTAGTACATAATTTGGAGAGTTGTATCAAGAAGCTAAGGTAGGATAGGTTAAGGTAGCATGTCTAAATGGGGTTCCAATTCTTACCCTGCTTTTAACTCATTCCTATTACATTGTACCCCAGTCTCCCAAGTGCCCACAGTCTATTTAGGCAAATTATTCATAAAGGAAGCCTACCTTTGCCAAAGATAATATCATAGATAATAGCAGGTCACAGGGAGCAAAGGCATTGATGATAATTGGGGTGAGGGTAACTAAGAAATAGTTGATTGTAAATCAAAAAATGCCAGGAAACATTCTGGGAGCTGAACTCATTCTGGGAGGTTTTTTTTTCATTTTGACAACAGTTAATATGAGTATAGTAAACATTAAAATTTCTAAGTAAATAATAGAAAGTAAGAATGGTATCTTTTTTCCCACGTCTACAACTTCCAGAGATTCATGGCCTTCTCTTTGAAGGATTCTCAGAGTTTTAATTAATTCCACCCTGGGTCTCAGGAAGTTTTTATTTTGGAGTATAAATACACAGATGGCATACTTATTGAGAGGAATTTTGGTTGAATAGAAAGAACTGAGATTGTTAGGCAATAGTGCCAGCTATGCATACTCAGAAAAGTTATTAAACCCGCTACCTCTAATCAGCTTGTGTGATTTGATCTCCACATTCTTTCCTATCTCTAAAATTAAATTGTGTGCTCCAATTCTGTAAGAAACCTTTCCATGTGATTTTCTTTGTCTTCTTTATTTTAATTTGATATCTTATCCAATTTAAAATATCTATTAAAATATGTTATTCAAGCATACTAAATATATATTAATATATTTGTTATTCAAACATGTTCAAAGACCAAATATAAACTTTGCTAGACCAAAGGTTCCAATTGCTAACTCAAATATCATTTATATATCCTCCCTTCTAATGGTTCTGAATTAAATATAACTTAATTAATTGAAATAGTGTGTTGAGGAACTTCAACATTCATTAATTAACCACATTTGATTAATTTCCCTTTTAATTTTTTATACACATGACAAGTAAACAATTTAAGATATTTTAAGTAACTCATTTCCACAAATGTCCTGTTTTACTGCTTAACATCCTTAAAATATCCTTACAATATTCTACCATTCCTACTTGTGACTGTATTATATCTTTCATCTTCTTGTGAGCTTAAAGCCCTGAAAAAGTCATCTACAATCAGTGGCTCTACTTCTCCTCTCACACTGTTCTAAACCTATACAAACTGGCTTCTGACTTTAATATCCAAATGAAATTCATCTCACAAAAGTTACCAATGATCTGCTTATTAACATTCAATTTTTAAAATTTTTGAGTTCGAAATTCTTTCTCTCACTCTTACCCCTCCCTCACCCACTGAGAAAGTGAGCAATATAATATGAATTATAAATGTGAAGTCATGAAAAACATATTTCTACATTAGCAATGTTTAAAAAAATCAAGAAAGAATAAGATAGTAAAAAAATATGCCTCAATCTGCACTCAGAGTTTATCAGATCTCTCTCTCTCTCTCTCTCTCTCTCTCTCTCTCTCTCTCTCTTTCTCTCTCTCTTTCTCTCTCTCTCTCTCTCTGAAGGTGGGTAGTGATTTTCATCATGGATTCCTTGACATTTTTTTGGATCATTGTCTTGGTCAGTGTATCTGTCTTTTGCATTTGAGCATCATTACAATGTTACTATTACCATTCTAAGATTTTCTTGCTTCTTCTCATTTCACTTTTCATAAATGCATACGTCTTACCTGGTTTTTTGAAACCATCCTAATCATTATTTTTTACAGCACAATAGTATTCCACCATGATCATATACCACATTGAGTTCAGTCATTCCACTTTTTTTTCACCATTCCACATAATAAAGGATATTTATTATGGAGGGACAAAAATTGGAAAAGGAAAAAAAAATCAGCAAAACTAATCAATACATCAAAAAAAAAAACCCTGTAAATATGTGCAATGTCCCACTTACACTGTCCCATCTGTGCAATGAAGTTGAGTTGTCTTCTCAAATCTCTTCTTCAGATCCATTCAAAGTGATTCCAAAAAGCCTTGTTTATATTAAATTGGCAGTGACATCCTGTAGAATTCATCCTCTACAGAGAGAACTGAGTAATGAGAGGGGCCAGGCAAGAGATGCTGCGCCAGGCAAGAGATGCTGCTTCAGGTGGCTCTGGACTTGATGGAAAGGAAGATCTGGAGCCAGGTTTTTTTTTTTTTAACAATCCTCTACTGAATATATGAATATGTCAGGGGCCTGGTTGGCTGCTGATCTGGTCATGTTCAGTCTTAGGAAGGCAGCACCCTATGCACCTTTAAAGCAGACAGGAGACATGGGAGTGGGTTGGGCAGTTGGTGCTACTGTAAGTGCTGGTACAAGTCTATCATTTCTACCAGTATCAAGTATATACTTTCCTGAGTGAGTTTCATGGTGTTGGTGGTGAAGCAGTAAAGGGTGTTGTTGAGTTGCCCTAAGATCCAGGCAGTGATTAGCAATAGGAGAGCCAAGTGAAGAAATTGGAAGAGGTGGTGACAACTTTTGGGGAAAGGATCTGGAAGTGGTGACTTGATGACCACAAGGTAGGTAAGCTCTTGGCTACTTCCAAAGGTGAAAGTCACAGACCACTCATCTTCCATTTCAGGCCTTGACTGTATCTACTGAAATGAACTGTGTTTGGGCTCATCTTGTACAAGTCCCTCAAGTAAAGTGCCTGGTCCTGGAGCAATGATCTCTTTCTGCACTGTTTGCAGCTACAGAGAGAAGGGTAGTTAAAAGTGGCTTTCACTGTCTGAAATGGCAATTGGCCCAGGAAGTTGCTGTTGGCCTTCCTTTCCCTGCATATCAGGCACTTCCCTATTATCTGGTGACTAGATTGCTCCCCACTCCTTCAGCCCTTGATGCCAATCACTGGTAGGGTGAGGGGGAATCACTTTGTTCTACAAATTTTCTGTTGGTCAGTTCAAACCTAGCTTCCAGGTTGAAGCTCTGGTGTCTTGAAAAGTTCCTTCTCTAGGAAGAGGACTGAAGGGATGAGAGCACTGAGACTTCAGTCAAGAGTAGCTACCTCTGGCTTCTCCACTGGGATGTTTACAAGTTACTGGCTAAGTTTTTCAGGGGTCTGGTCAGCCTCTGTGCTGGTTGTGCTGTGGTTGGTACTGGAAGATGGGCACTCCATGTACCATGAAGGCAGGAAACGTGGCATTAATTTGGGTACCTTGGAGTTGCACTAATTGCTGGTGTTATTAGTAGTAAGAGTAGGTTCAGGGGCCAGAGATCATTCCTTATTAAGCCACAGTTTGAAAAGGCACCAGGGATATACTTGCATGATCAAGTTTCCTGTTGTTGGTGGTTGAACATTAGAGAAAGTCAAATTGCCACAGGTTGCAGATAATGACCAGCAATAAAACAAACAAACAAACAAAAAAAAAAAAAACAGAAGTTGGCAGAAAAGACCCCAATTTTGAGAAGGGGGTTCTGAAGGTTATAGGGGTAACTTGATGACCACAGGGGCATAAAGTGCTTGGTCAGTTGCACAGTGCAAAGTTAGTTCTTGTAAATTAACCATTTCAGGCCTTGAGTATCCACTAAGATAAACTAGATTTGTATCCTTCTTGACCCAGTCTCCAAAGTAATTTGCTAGTCCTGGCCCAACAATTTCTATTCCATGAATGCACCCTGGATGTCCTGCTAGGAGGCTTCTCAGTCTGGAATACACCTACAACTGGAATCTAGACTCTGAGCAGAGACCCAGTCATTCCACTTTTGATGAGCATCCTTTCAATTTCCAATTTTTGGTCACCATAAATAAGTTGTTATAAATATTTTTGTACATATAGGTCCTTTTCCTTTTTTCTAACCTATCTATTTCTTTTTTTATGTGATCCCAACATAATTAATTCACTCCTATGCCCTCTATCTATGTAGAATTCTTCTAACTGCACTAATAATGATAAAATTCTTAGGAGTTACATGCCTCATCTTCCCATCTAGAAATGTAAACAGTTTAACCTTAATAAGTCCTTGATGTTTTCTTTTTCTTGTTTATCTTTTTTTATGCTTCTCTTTTGTCTTCTAATTGAAAGTGAAAATTTCTGTTTCTATCTCTGGTCTTTTCATCAAGAATGATTGAAAGTAATCTATTTCGTTACATGCCCATTTGTTCCCTTGAAGGATTCTACTCAGTTTTGCTGGGCAGGTTATTCTTGATTGCAATAGTATCTCTTTTGCCTTCTAGAATATCATATTCCAAGGTCTCTGTTCCTCTAAAATGGTAGTTGATAAATCTTCTATGACCTAACCATGACTCCATGGTATTTGAATGGTTTATTTCTGGCTACTTAGAATATTTTCTCTTTGACTTATGAGCTCTAGAATTTGCCTATAATACCCCTGGGAGTTTTCATTTTAGGAAGTGAGTGGTAGATTCTTTGCATTTGTATTTACCCTCTGGACCTAGGATACTGGGGCAGTTTTCTTTTATAATTTCCTGAAATAATTTCTTGGCTCTTCCTTTGAACACGGCTGTCAGGCAGTCCAATCATTCTTACATTATCTCTCTTTAACCCATTTTCCAGGTCAGTTTTTTTTAAATTTTTTTCTGATGGAATATATCAGCTTTCCTTCTATTTTTCACTCTTTTGACTTTGAATGTTTCTGGATGTCTCATGGAGTCAGTATGTTTCCACATGCACAATATTAATTTTAAAGCATTGTTTTCTTCAGTGAGCTTTTGTAACTACTTTTCTCTTTGGTCAATTATACTTTTTAGGAAGTTGTTTTCTTCAGTGAATTTTAACCCAGATATTGACTCTTATGATTCTCTTGCATCAATTTCTTGTCTTTTTCCAATTTTTCTTCCACCTCTCTTATTTGATTTTTAAATCCTTTTTGAGTTCTTTCAGGAGTTCTTTTTGGGTCTGACATCAATTTACATTTTTTCTTTGAAGTTTTGCATGTAGCCATTTTGACAGTCATCGTCTTCTGAGTTCTGATCTTCTCTGTTACTATAGTAATTTTCTATCATCAAATTTTGTTTTGTTGTTTATTCATTTTCCTGGCCTATTTCTTGACTTATAATTTTATGTTAAAGATGAACTCTGCTACTGGGATCAAAGGAGTATGGTCCCAATATTCAGGTTTTTCATACTGCTATTTTCAGAGATAATTCTGAGAACCTGTAAGTTTTCAGTTCTTCCAAGTAATATGATCTAAGGAGAAGTTTGGTCACTGCTCTCTTGGCCTGTATTCTGATAACCACAAGTGACTAAGGTGCCTACTCCCCTGAAGCCTTATGTTCTAGTGGGCTAATGCTCCTCCTCACCCTGGCACTATTACCCAAGTCTATGGACCAGGTCTCCTTTCAAGCCATGGAAAAGAGACTACACCCAATGCCAGCAAAGTGTCCCTGGTAATCTCCTTCTGACAGGTTGTCTGACCCCCTTACCATTTGTGGGCTGAGAACTCCAAGAGTGCCTCCTTCTGATTTACTTGCCCCCAACGCCTACACTGATTTGCTGGAGTGGGGCCTTACATGCCAGCATGTTGGGGCATGGCCTGATGCTGGCTTACATGGACCACCTCTTCTGAACTGTGCTCCACTCTCACTTCATTGAGACAGAACTTTTCTGTTGACCTTCTAAGCTGTCTTGGGAAAATTGTTTCACTCTGTCTTTTTGTTTGTTCTGCTCCTCCAGATCCATTTTGAGGAGTTATTCTAAAGTTGTTCGGAGGAGAATTTGGGAGAGCTCAGACAAGTTCTTGCCTTACTCCACTATCTTGGTTTCTTTTCCATTTCTGGCTCTTTTGCACTATCTTTAGAGCTAATTTTGTTGGTTTGTAAGTTTTTGATGCTTCAAAGTTGGTATGATCCAGAGAGGTGTGGTCCCTGCTTCCTTGATACTTCAGGCAATTCTGCTCCTTAGGACCCCAGCTCCCCTGGGGACAACAAATGCTCCTTTCAGTGGAAATGTGACCCAGAAGTGGGTATAAGTCACAAGATATGCCAAAACATACTACACTCAGTGCTACCCTGGGAGTCCCTTGTAATCTCTTTCTGACCATTTGCAAGGTTCCCTTACTGTTTCTGTCTTGAGATCTCTCAAATCCACTATTGCTGCTGTTTCCACCAAAAGACCCACCACTGATGTTGCCACACATAGGCTCTGGGTCAGTCACCACAGACCTTTCCTTCTCACCTCCTAAGTTGTCTTGAGTAGGAAAAATGCCCCACTACAGCTTTTTGTTGGCCCTGCTGCTCTAGAATCAGGTGTCATTTTAAAACTTGTTTAGAGGGGAATTTTGGGAGATCATGGCTCCTTCCTCTACTCTGCCATCTTGGCTCCATCCCCAGAAGTCTCCTCAGTGATCTCTTTACTACTAAGTCTAAGCTTTTCCAGGGGGACTTTTTGGGCCTGGAAGCAATTCATATTTCTTTTTGAGGTTTCACATTTAGATGTTTTCACATTGTTCTCCTCTTCTGAGCTTGCGTTTTGATCTTCTTTGTTACCATAGTAGCTTCCTATAGTCAGGACTTTTTGTTTTGCTCATTTTCCAGCCTATTTAATGACTTTTAAAGGTGAGTTTTGCTCCTGTGGTATGGGAGCAACTGTCCCAAGCTCAGGGGCTTAATTGCTGGTTTGCTGCACTGGGGCCTCCAGAGTTGATGGCTCATGTGCTGTGCTGCAACCTCTGGGCCTTGTCAGCCCTGACCACTAGCCTGTTGAATTGGGGCTGAAGGCCTCATAGATGCCTTTCTGTGCCACTAGACTGCTGAGCCAGGTTGCACGGCCTTGATTTGATTTTTCTTGGGAGCATGGCCTTCCTGCTGGCTTTCCTGGATACTGCCTGCAGTGGACTGTGCTCCTCTTTTACCCAAATGAGACAAACCATTCCTACAGTCCTTCTAAGTTATCTTAGGCTGGAAAATTGTTTCACTCTTTGCTTTTGTGGCTTCTATTGCTCCACTATATGTTTTGAGATGTGATTTAAAGTTGTTTTGAGGTAAATTGGGGAGAGCTTAGGCAGCTTCTTTCCTTTTCTTCACCATATTGGTGCTTCCCTTCTTTATTACAAAATCTAATGGCTTCTCCTTCATCTTCATATTTCCTTAATTCTCTCAACCATTTGATGTTGTTCATCTTTTTCTTCTCCTGGATACTCTCATATAAAAGAGATCTGGTTTTTCATGACTCTGTTCCTTCTTCTTTCCTGTATGACTACCTCTTAGTCTCTAAAATAAAACCTTTAGTAGATCTGATGATCTACTAGTAGATCTATTGACATATATATATATATATATATATATATATATATATATATATATATATTACATGCACACACACACACACACACACATATATAATATCTTTGCTGGATCTTTATGCTGTTATAAATAAATTTCAGTGTCCTCCAAAGATTTGTCCTGAGCTATTGTTTTTTTTTCTCTCTATGCTTTCTAACTTGGTAATTCTCCAGCTCTTACGTTTTCAATTATCATCCCCCTGTAGATGATTCCCAGATCTATTTATTCTTCCCTTGTCTCTTTCCTGAACACTCATCCTCTATCACCAACTGTCTTTTGAATATCACAGAGTGTCCTCTAAGCATCTCAAATTCAATATTTTGAAAACATAATTTATTATCACAAATGTTCCTTTCTTGTGAACTATCCTCTCATTGTCAAGGGGACCACCATCCTTCCACTAATGAAGTTTTGAAATCTCAGTTTCATCCTTGATTCTTCTCTCTCATTCAATCCACATATCCAACCAGCTGCCCAATCTTGTAATTTCTTTCTCTACACCTCTCACATATACATCCTTTTCTCTTTTCACACAGCCAAAACCCTCATACAAGCCTTTATAATCTTTCACCCAGACTATTGCAGTAGCCTTCTAATTGGTGTTTCTACCTTATCTCTTTCAACTCTACTTAGCTGCTAAAGTAATTTTTCTAAAGTGTATGTTTGACTGTCACCTCACCTTACTCAATAAACTGCAGTGGCTCTCTACTACCTCCAACTCTGATTGCTATGCCATTACACTGGTTTTCTTCATGCCTAGAATTCACTTCTTTTGAACCTCCTACTCTTAAGACATTATCACTTTCTTTAAGACTAAACCCAAAACCATCTCCTCCAGGAAATTATTTCTGATCCTCCAGTTACTAATATTATCTTTCCTCTTGGGGGTGGGACCAATGCCAACACCTCATTAACTCACACTCAGTGTTGGGACAAAATGAGGTGCTCCCAAGTCATTGAACACTTAACAAAAAGAGGTTAACATTACCCTAACACAGCAAGGATATTTGACAAAGAGAAACACTTAGCTTCAGCAGATGCGACTCCCCATTACCTCCATATTGAAACATTTTTCATCAACAGAGTAGAGTATAGTGACTCTTGTGCTCTTATGATATTCACCACACCTGAATAGATCCAATGCAAGTGGCTGGGATTTTTTTTAGTACCCTCAGGTGACCAGAAGCCACATCAATACAATTAAAGACTACAAGGAGGATATATCATGTAATGTATAGCTTGAGTCCTTCCCTGTCTCTATCCCTGAACAATATAGCCCTGGGTTTGTTGCCTTTTAGGAAAATTCATCCAAATTCATTTTGGTCCTGTGAAGAACTTCAGTAAATATTATTATTGCAGCTTCTGGGGTTACCTTCTATATAATTCAATTCTATTCAGTAAACATTTATTAAGTGCCTAATATATGCCAAGCATTATGCTAAGTGGTAGGGATATAAAAGAGGCAAAAAGCAGCCTTTTCCCTCAAGGGTTTTACAATCTAATGGGGGAGACAACACAAACAAATATATACAAAGCAAGCTATATAGAGGACAAATTGGAAATAATTAAAAGATGGAAAACATTAGAATTAAGAGGGGTTGGGAAAGGTTTCATGTAGAAGGTAAAATTTTATTTGGGACTTAAAGCCAGTGAAGTCAAAGCACAGAGGAGGGAGAGCATTCCAGGTATGGGAAATAGCCAGAGTAAATGTCTGAAGCCAAAAGATGGAGTTTGTTGTTTAAGGAACAGCAAGAAGACTAGTGTCACTGGACTGAATAGAACATGTTGGAGAGTAAGGTGTAAGAATATTGGGAAGGTAGGATGGGGACAGGCTATAAAGGGCTTTGAATTCCAAACAGAGCATTTTGCATTTGCTCTTAGAGGAAAGAGTAAACCACTGGGGTTTATTAAGTAAGGTGTGTGTGTGTGTGACATGATCAGATCTGCATTTTAGGAAAATTACTTCAATGGTTGACTGGAGAATGAATTGGAATAGGGAGATTCTGATTTACGTATATTGTCTTCCCCATGGCAATCTCACAATCTCAGCTTCTTGGAGCAAGGACAGGTTTTTTTTTGGTTTGTTTTTTGGGGGTGTTTTGTTTTGTTTTATTTTGTTTCATCCCTAGTGCTTAGCACAGTGTCTAGCATATAGTAAGTTCTTAATACATGCTTACTGATCAATGGTCTTTCTGAACTGATCCTCAAACAAGACACGATTTTGGTTTCAAAGTCTATATTCAAAGCTCTTCTAACTTAGGAAGATGTCAATTACACATTGATATGTATATTTTAAATGCATTTTGCTTTATTTTACATTTCTTCTTTTCATGTTTATTCCATTTTCTGGCACTAAAAGAGACCTGGACAACAACCCCCTTCCCCTAGAATACATGTCTTCCCCACTCTTCTTCTCTAGTACAGAGTGAAACTTTTCTCATGCCCCTTGTTCCACTAGAAGAGGTGTGTATATTCCTTTTTTCAACAATGCCACTTTAAGGCCCTGCCTCTGCCTCCATCGGCTAGTAACCACTCTTTCTTTGAGGTTTACTATATCTAAATACATCATTTTCTCAAAATCCCTATCAAAGTTATTGACCAACCTTCAGGTCATTCTACCTCTTTTCTCAAGAACAAAAATAAAAACTTCTCCTTCACTATAGCTTCTATCTTAATAATAAAGAACCTAATCCTATAAATTGATGATCCATCAAGTAAACCGACTTTCCAATTCACAAATCTCCTCCCAAGAGCTCTACCTTCACTATAACTGCAATAAGCAAAAAAAAAAAAAAGAAAGAAAAAAAAAGAACCTGACCATTGAAAATTACTATGATGATAGAGAAGAATAGAACACAAGCTAGGTCTGCATTCCTACCCCCAAAAAAGGGAGGGAAGGAAAAAATATGTTATAAAAATGTATTTATGGAAGCTTTTTTGGTAGTGTCAAAGAATTAAAAATTGAGGGGATGCCCATCAACTGGGGAATGGCTGAACAAGTTGTGACATATGATTGTGATGGAATACTACACTTATTTTAGGCTAAAAAAATGATGAGCAGGATGATGTCAGAAAAAAAAACTTAGAAAGACTTAAATGAACTGATGCAAAGTCAAATGAGCAGAACTATGAGAGCATGCAATGATAAATTGTGAATGACTTAGTTCTTCTCCGCAATACAATGATTCAAACAGCTTATGATAAAAAATGCCATCTGTCTCCAGAAAAAAACTAATAGCAGCTGAATTCAGATCAAAGCATACTTTTTAAACATTATCTTTCTTGGGTTTGGGGCTATGTGTATTTTTTTTTCACAACATGACTAATATGGAAATATGTTTTGCATGAGTATACGTGTATAACCTATGTCAAATTACTTGCCTTCTCAATTAGGAGGAGGGGAAAGAGGAAGGAAGATAATTTGGAACTCAAAATTGTAAAAAAAAATGAATGTTAAAAATTGTTTTTACACATAATTGGAAAAATAAAATGTTAAATATATTTTTTAAAAGTTTGCTGAAGAAAATAATTCCTTAAAAATTAGAATTGGGCAAGTGGAAGCTAATGATTACAGGAGACATCAAGAAGCAATAAAACAAAGTCAAAAGAATGAAAAAATGGAAAAAATAATAAATATCTCATTGGAAAAACAACTGACATGGAAATAGATTGAGGGGAGGTAATTTCAGAATTATTGGACTACCTAAAAACCATGATAAAAAAAAACAGCCTAGGGGGAGGAGGACAGATGATAGGATGGAGAGAAATACACACTTACCATAACTGTGAATGGGAATGAGATGAACTCACCCATATAATAGATGTGGATAGCAGAATGGATTAAAAAACACAATTCAGCAATAGGTTGTTTACAAGATACACAGTTAAAGCAGAGACAAAGAGTTAAAATAAAAGGTTAGAGCAGATTCTATTTTGCTTTATTTTAATAAAAATTAAGGCAAGAGTAGCAATCCTGATCTCAGACACAAAAGCAAAAATATATCTAATTAAAAGAGATAAGTAGAGAAACTGCATTTTGTTAAATAGTACCACAGATAATGAGTTCATACCAAAACTAAATATATGCACACCAAATCGCATAGCATCCAAATTCTTAAAGAAAAGTTAAAAGAGTTACAGGAGGAAATGGACAGTAAAACTATAATAGTAGGGGACCTCAACTTTCCACTCTCAAAACTAATAGTCACAAAATAAACAAGAAAGAAGTTGACGAGATTAATAAAATTTTAGAAAAGTTTGATATGATAGACCTCTGGAAAAAAATCAAATGGGAAGAAAAATAAATAAAGCTTTTCTCAGCAATATATGGCACCTATACAATAACTGACCATGTAACAGGGCATAAAAACCTCACAACCAAATGCAGGAAAGGTAAATAGTAAATGACCCCTTTTCAAGCCATAATGCAATAAAAATTATATTGAACAAAGGGCCATGGAAACAAAGATTAAAAACTATTTGGAAGTTAAATAATTCCTGAAAAATTAATAGATAAAAGAACAAAGCATAGCAATTAAAATTGCTAGGGTAAAGAAAAAAGCAACAATAATATAACATGCCAAAATTTATGGGGTGAACCAAAAGCAGTACTTAGGGAAAAAATATATATCTCTAAACACTTATGTGAATAAAACAGAGAGAAAACAGAGCAGTGAAATAAGCATGCAAATTAAAAAAAAAAACCAGAAAACGAACAAATTAAAAATCTCAAAATAACACCAAATTAGAAATCCTGAAAATCAAAGGAGATATTAATAAAATTGAAAGTAAGAAAACCATTGAACTCATAAAAAAAAATGAGCTGGTTGTATGAAAAAATAATACAAAAAATAAGCCATTACTTAATTTGATTGATTGAGAGAGAGAGAGAGAGAGAGAGAGAGAGAGAGAGAGAGAGAGAGAGGGGACCAGGACTTCCAGGAGCCAAGACAGCAGAGTAAGCAGTAAATCATTATAACTCTCCCATATTGACCTCTGAAAAAACAGAGAAAAGCATCTCAAGAAAAATCTTGAAACAGTGTAGCTAGCAGAAAGATGGAGTGGAGCAGTCTTTTAGCCCAGGAAACTTGGAGGATCAGCAAGAAAGGTCCATTTCACTCAAGTGAGTACATTCCAAGGCAGGAAGGATCCCAACAAGCCAGCAGCAAGCCTCACCTCAGAAAACCAGTGGGAGATCCTGAGCCCCAGTGTGGTAGAACAGGCAAATGCCAACACCAGGACTCCCCCCACCCCACCCAGGCTCTAGTATAGACAGGGTAATGGCCACCATATGCTTCAGCACATCCCTAGGAGTGCAGCGGTCCTACAGTGGCCAGACCTTCCCGTGCTTCAGTGTAGCCCCAGGGAAATAAAGAAAAACCTTCACCTGGCCTCAGCACACACCAGACACCACCACTAGGACCTCAGGTCAGCACCAAGTAAACTGCCAGACCCCTACAGCCTCCAGTTTCCAGCACCTGAGGCCCCAGAACACAAAGCCAGTGACCAAGTCCCTGGCCCCCAGCACAAGAAGCTTAGGACAGTACCCTCTGTGCTCCAGTAGGAGAATTCAACTTAAAAATCCAGGAAATAGGCAAGCAATATGAGCAAAAAGGAAAATGAACACTGACCATAGAAAGTTTCTATGGGGACAGGGAAGATCAAAATGCAAACATCAAAGAGAACAACATTGTCCGTATACATATATCAAAAACAACAAAGGGGGATGAAAACTGGTCTCAAGCCCAAAAAGTCTTCCTGGAAGAGCTCAAGAAGGATTTAAAAGTCAAATAAGAGAGGTAGAAGAAAAATTGGGAAGAGAAATGAGAAGTATGCAAGAGAGAACCAACAGTTTGGAAAAGGAATGACAAAAAAAGAATGTAGGAAAAAACTCCATAAAAAATAGAATTGGTCAAATGGAAAAGGAAGATACAGAAGTTAACTGAAGAAAACAATTCCTTAAAAATAAAAATTTGGAATGTGGATGGTAATGAATCTATGACACATGAAGAATCAGTCAAACAAAATCAAAAGAATGAAAAGAAGAAGAAAATGTAAAATACTTCACTGGAAAAACAACTGACTTGGAAAATAGATCCAGGACAGATGATTTAAGAATAAGTGGTCTACCTGAAAGTCATGATCAAAAAAAAGCATCTGGACAGCATCTTTTAAGAAATTACCAAGGGAAACTGCCCTGATATCATGGAACCAGAGGATAAAAGAGAAATTAAAAGAATTCCCCAAACACCTCCTAAAAGAGATCTCAAAATGAAAACTCCAAGGAATATCATAGCCTAATTCCAGAATTATCAGGTCAAGGAGAAAATGTTGCAAGTGACTAGAAAGAAATAATTGAAGAATCATGGAATAACATCAGGATTATGCAGGACCCAGCTGCTTCTACATTAAAGGACTGGAGGGGTTGGAATATGATATTTCGGAAGGCAGAGGAGCTCGGACTACAACCAAAGATCAATTACCCAGCAAAACTGAGCATAATCTTTCAGGGGAAAAGATGGACATTGAATGAAACAGAGGACTTTAAAGCTTTGCTGATGAAAAAACCAGAGCTGAACAGCAAATTCAATCTCCAAATACAAGGCTCAAGAGAATCATAAAAAGGTGGAAAGGAAAGAAAAAAAATGTTATTCAGTAAGGTTAAATTATTTACATCCCTACATGGAAAGATGATACTAGTAACTCTTGAGAATGGTATCTTTTTATGACATTTGGAAGTATAAATTGAATTTCATGCAATGATTTAAAACAGTAATTAATTGAGGGGTGAAAAAAAGTTCATACTGGGAAAAGAGGAAAAGAGGAGGCAGAAAAGGGTAAATTATATCATATGGAGAAACGCAAAGACCTATTTCAGGAGAGTGAAAGAAGGGAGGGAGGTGAGCACTGTTTAAACCTTACTGTCATCAGTTTTGGCTCAAAGAGTGAATAACATAGATGCTCAGTTGGGCATAGAAATCTATATGACCTATAGAAAGTAAAAGGGAAAAAGGGAAAGAAGGGGGGGTGAATAAAAGGGAGGGAAGATTGAGGAAGGCAGTGATCAGAAGCAAAACACTGGTGAGCAGGGAAAGGAAGAAAGGAGAGAGAAACATAAATGGGGGGTGGTGGAAATAGGATGGAGAGGAAGACACAGAGAGTAATCACAACTGTGAATGTGAATGTAATGAACTCTCCTATAAAATGGAAGTGGATAGCAGAGTGGATTAAAAACCACTATCCTACAATATGTTGTTTACAAGAAACACATTTGAAGCAGAGAGATACACACAGAGCAAGGGAAAAAGGCTAGAGCAAATATATTATGCTTCAGCTGAAGTAAGAAAAAAAAAAGCAGGCATGGCAATCTTGATCTCAAATAAAGCAAAAGCAAATATAAATCTAATTTAAAGAGATAAGGAAGGAAACTACATCCTGCTAAAAGGTGAAGCAAAATCAGTACTAAATTTGTATGCACCAACTGCCTTGGAATGTACTCACATGAGTGAAATGGACTTTCTTGCTGATCCTCCAAATTCTTAGAGGAGAAGTTACTTGAAGGAATAGACAATAAAACTATACTAGTGGGGGATCTCAACTTCCCCTTCTCAGAACTACATAAATATAACCACAAAATAAGGAAGAAAGAAGTTAAGAAGGTGAATAGAATTTTAGAAAAGTTAGATATGGTAGACTTCAGCAGAAAATAGAATGGGATAGAAAGGAATATACATTTTTTTTATCAGTAGTACCTGGTACCTACACAAAAATTAACCAAGTACTAGGACATTAAAAACATCACAATCTATAAAACAAAGAGTTTGATTGGGTGATGTCAAACATCCCAACTAGTGCTCATATTTGTTGTTTCCATTTTATTGGGAGTTGTATCACAAGCTGGATTTGAGAAAATGTTAACCCTTCACACATTAAAATTATACAAAATTTGATCTTCTCCCTCCAGGTAATAGTTTCAAGACAAGAAAGAATGGCAGCAGAAGCAGATATCTCAGATTCCAGGAAAGACTCAAGTCAAAATTCAACTGAGCAAACAAATGTGGATTCATCAGTCAAGGAGAAAACTAAGTGCATCAATGGCTTTAAGGTTCAATGACTTACATTGTTTCAGCATAAAAATAATTATAATTTTAATTGGGGGAAAAAATTCTAATTTGAAAGGAATGATACTTTCCAGGACAGGTAGTGTTGCAGAGTGGATTGAAAGCTAGTCTAGGAGTCAAGGATCTCTGGGTTCAAGTCTCACCTCTGATATATACCGCCTATGTGGCCTTGGGCAATTCATTAAACCTTTTGATGCCATGGGAAATTTTCTAAGACTAAGTTGCAGAAAATGTGTTTAACTACCTTAGGAGACGGAGTTGCTTCTCTTCATCTTCTTATATTGGTGAATTCCTAGATTAGGGGTGAGAGTTGGAGAGGAGATGGAACTTTCCAGTATATTCCTAATTTGAATAAAATGATCAAAATCTAAAATTCTCCTTCGCATGTGATGTTAATATGACAAGTTCTCATAACCTTCAGATAGGCTTAGAAATCTTTCAGCAATGGTTACTTGGTTAAACTAAAGATTTAGAGCTGATTAAGATTGAAAAACTGAAACTGAGCATTTTGGTACCTCCACTCTGGTACTTAGAAATGTAAAAAGTGCATATTTAAAGGGGAAAAGTATCAGGATGGGTATATTCACTCATAAACAAAAACTGACCTTACTAAAATAGTGTGTAGTAAATATCATGTTTCATTCCACTTCTGGAAGCCAAGATGGCAGAATAAGAAGTAAGTCACCCTCCCTCACTGATGTCTGAAATCCCAGAAAATATTGACCCAGTAAAAACCCTGGAACAGCTGGGCCAACAGAAAGACAGAACACAGCAGTCTTGTAGCCCAGGAAGCTTGAGGTGTTAATGGGAAAGGCCCCTATTGCTCTGGGAGAGGGGGAGCAGTACAAGACAGGAGGAGTCCAAGTGAGCAAGTGGCTACCTCCACTTCAGCATACCATGGGGAGATCCAGAAACCCAGGGTGGTGGATCAGGCAAGCACCAACACCAAGACCCCTTCACACACACACACATACACACACACACACACACACACACACACACACACACACACACACCCCAAGTGCCTCAGTACAGGCAAGGGAACTGGTAGACACAAGTTCAGAAAAGCACCACCTGCAATGGTGTTCTCCAGCAGCCAAATCATCCAGTGCCTCAGCACACAACCCTAGGAATCACAACCCCAGGAGGAAAACTCCAGGCTGACAGACATAGTCTAGCAGTGAAACATCCCTATGCAAGGCCCAGATGAGCAGAAGCCAAACATTCAAGTGCAAGGCCTAGGTGAACAGGCATCCCCCAGAAGCCAGACTCCTCACCCACACCCCAAGAGCTCCAGCATTGCTGACCTCAGACAAGCACCAGGTAAGCAGCCAAAACTCTACAGCTTCCAAATGCCAGTACCTGAGGCCCCAGCACACAAAGTCAATGACTAAGTTCCGGGTTCCCAGGATATAAAGCTTGGGTAAGTGTCCCCTGAACTCCAGCAGGAGAACTCAACCTATTTTTTTTTAACAAAAGTCAAGAAATAAACAAACACCATGAGCAAAAAGCAGAAACAGACACTGACCTTAGATTCTTATTATGGGTACAGGGAAGGTCAAAGCACAAATTCAGAAGAGGACAACATTGTCAATATATCCACATCTGAAGACTCAAAGAGGAATATGAACTGGTCTCAAGCACAAAAAGCCTTCTTGGAAGGGCTCAAGAAGGTTTTTAAAAGTCAAATAACAGAGGTAGAAGAAAAATTGTTAAAAGAAATGAGAGGTATGCAAGAGAAAGTCAATATCTTGGATCAAAAATTAACTGTAGAAAACAAGTCCTTAAAAAATACAGTTGGCCAAAAGGGAAAAAAAAGAAGTACATTGAAGAAAACAACTTTTTAAAAAGTAGAATTAGCCAAATGGAAAAGAAGGCACAAAAACTCACTGAAGAGAACTCTTTAAAAAGTAAAAGGGGCCAAATGGAAAAGGAGGTAGAAAATCTAATAGAAGAAAACAATTTATTAAAAAATAGAATTGGAGGGGCAGCTAGGTAGTATAGTGGATAGAGCACCAGCCCTGGAGTCAGGAGGATCTGAGTTCAAATATGGCCTCAGACATATAACACTCACTAGCTTTGTGACTGTGGGCAAATCACTTAACCCTAATTCTCTCTCTCTCTCTCTCTCTCTCTCTCTCTCTCTCTCTCTCTCTCTCTCACACACACACACACACACACACACACACACACACATACACACACACACGCACAAATTAGAATTGGGCAAGTAGAAGGTAATGACTCGTAAGAGATGAAGAATTAGTCAAACAGAAACAAAAGAATGAAAAAATAGAAGAAAAGGTAAAGTACCTCATTGATAAAACAACTGACCTGTAAAATAGATCCAGGAAAAACAATTTTAAAATTATTGGTGTACCTGAAAGCCATAAAGAACAAAAAAGAATAGAAACATTATCTTTCAGGAAATCATCAAAGAAAAATTCCCTGAGGTCCTAGAAACAGAGGGTAAAATGGTCATCAAAAGAATCCATTGGTCACCTCCTGAAAGAGATCCCAAATTGAAAATGCCAAGGAATATTGTAGCCGAATTCTGAAATTACCAGATCAAAGAGAAAATACTGCAAGCAGACAGAAAGAAACAATTTAAATATCATGGAGCCATGATCAGGATTGCACAGGATCTTACAGCTTCTACATTAAAAGACTGGAGAGTGTGGAATATAATATTCAATAAGGCAAAGGAGCTTGTATTACAGCTAAGGATCAACTATCCAGCAATATGAGCACAATCTTTTAGGCTAGGAGATGTACATTCAATGAAATAGGGGCCTTTCTGATGAAAAGATCACAGCTCAACAGCAAATTTGACCTTCAAATACAAGACTCAAGAAAGGCACAAAAAACAGGAAAGAAAAAAATAACAATATGTTATTAATAAGGGCAAATTGTTTACATCTCTACAAGGTAAGGTGACACTTATAACTCCAGAGAAATGTATTATTATTATTATGGCACTTAAAAGAGGGTGGACTTAGACAGAGGGCATGGGTATGAGTTGAATTTGATGTGATGATAACAAATCTAAGTGGTAAAAAGGGATTGTACTGGGAGAAGAAAAAAGGAGGAGGCAGGTAAATTACATTACACGAGAAGACAGAAAAACTTCTTAAAGTAGAAGGAAAGAAGGGAGGGAGATGAGCATTGTTTGAACCTTACTCTCATGAGATCTGGCTCAAAGAGGGAATAACACACTCAGTTAGGTATAGAAATCTACCTTACCCTATAGGAAGTAGGAGGGGAAAGTGAAAAGTAAAGGGAGGGTGTTAATAAAAGGGAAGGAAGAAGTAGTAAGAGTAAAGGGGGAGAAAATGGAGGGGGTTAATAGAAGGGAGGACAGACTGAGGGAGGCAGTAGTCTAAAGCAAAACTCTACTGAGGAGGGAAAGGGAGAAAGGAGGGAGAAAACCATAAATGGGAGAGGGAGAGAATAGGTAGGATGGAGAGAAAGACACAGATAGTAATCATAACAGTGAATGTGAATAGAATGAACTCTCCTATAAAATGGAAATGGATAACTGAGTGGATTAAATTCATAATCCTACAATATATTGTTTACAAGAAACATATTTGAAGCAGAGGGAAACACACACACAGGATAAAGGTAAAAGGCTGGAGCAGAATACATTATATTTCAGCTGAAGTAAAAAACAAAAAGCAGGGGTAGCAATCCTGATCACATTCAAAATTAAAGCAAAAATAGATCTAATTACAAGAGATAACATAGGAAACTACATCCTGCTAAAAGGTACCATAGACAATGAAGCGATATCATTAATAAATATCTATGGACCAAGTGGTATAGCATCCACATTCTTAGAGTAGGAGTTAAGGTAGTTACAGGAAGAAATAGATAACAAAAATATGCTTGTGGGGGACCTCAACCTCCCCCTCTCAGAACTAGATAAATTTGACCACAAAATACACAAGAAAGAAGTTAAGGAGATGGATACAATTTTAGAAAAGTTAGATTTGCTTGACCTCTGGAGAAAACTGAATGGGGACAGAATGGAATATACCTTTTTCTCAGCAGTACATGGCACCTACACAAGAACTGACCATGCAGTAGGGCATAAAAATCTCACAATCCAATGCAGAAAGGCAGAAATATTAAATGCATTCTTTTCAGATCATGATGCAATAAAATGTAATAAAGGGCCATGGAAAAACAGAAAAATTAATTGAAACTAAATAATCTAAATCTAGGTAAAATACAAAAAGAGGAGATCAATGAATTGAGCATACAACTAAAAAAAACTAGAAAAAGAACAAACTAAAAATCCTCAATTAAACACCAAATTAGAAATGTTGTAAACCAAAAGAAAAATGAATAAAATTGAAAGTAAGAAAACTATTGAACTAATAAATAAAACTAAGAGCTGGTTTTATGAAAAAAAAAACAATAAAATAGATAAAGCTTTGGTTGACTTAATTTAAAAAAAGAAAAAAGAAAAAACAAATTACTAGTATCAAGAATGGAAAAAGGTGAATCTACTACCAAGGAAGAGGAAATTAAAACAATAATTAGGAACTATTTTGCCCAACTATATGCCAATAAATTTGACAATCTTATTGAAATGGATACATATTTACAAAAATATAAATTTCCCAGATTAAGAGAAGAGGAAGTAAAATACTTCAATAACCCCATCTCAGAAAAAGAAATTGAACAAGCCATTGATGAACTCCCTAGGAAAAAATCTCCAGGGCCAGATGGATTTACATGCAAATTCTATCAAACATTTAAAGAACAATTAATTCCAATACTATATAGACTATTTGGAAAATAGGTGAAGAGGAGTCTTACCAAATTCTTTTTATGATACAAATATGGTGCTGATACCTAAACCAGGAAGAGTCAAAAGAGAAAGAAAATTATAGACCAATTTCTCTAATGAATATAGATGCAAAAATTTTAAACAAAATATTAGCAAATAGATTACAGCAACTTATCACAAGAATAATACACTATGACCAGGTAGGATTTATACCAGGAATGCAGGGCTGGTTCAATATTAGGAAAACTATCAGCATAATTGAGCATATCAACACCAAAACAACAGAAACCACATGATCATCTCAATAGATGCAGAAAAAGCTTTTGACAAAATACAACACCCATTCCTATTAAAAACACTAGAAAGCATAGGTATAAATGGAGTCTTCCTTAAAATAATAAATAGCATCTAAAACCTTCAGCAAGCATTATATGTAATAGTGACAAGCTAGAAGCATTTCCAATAAGATGGGGTGAAACAAGGATGTCCATTATCACCACTGTTATTCAATATTGTACTGGAAATGTTAGCTTTAGCAATAAGAGAAGAAAAAGAAATTGAAGGTATTAGAATAGGCAAAGAAGAAACAAAGCTATCACTCTTTGCAGATGATATGATATACTTAGAGAATCCTAGAGAATCAAGTAAAAAACTACTTGAAATAATAAACAACTTTAGCAAAGTTGCAGGCTATAAAATAAACCCACATAAATCATGGCATTTCTATATATTACCAACAAAGCCCAACAGCAAGAGATAGAAAGAGAAATTCCATTTAAACTTACTGTAGACATTATAAAATATTTGGGAGTCTACCTCCCAAAACAAACCAAGGAACTATATAAATACAATTACAAAACACTTTCCACAAAAATAAAATCAGATCTAAATAATTGGAAAAACATCAGTTGCTCATGGGTAGGCCAAGCTAATATAATAAAAATGACAATTCTACCTAAGCTGATTTACAGTGCCATACCAATTGAACTAACAAAAAATTATTTTATAGAGTTAGAAAAAAGTAATAACAAGATTCACTTGGAAGAACAAAAGGTCCAGAATATCAAGGGAACTAATGAAAAGAACTGAAGGGGACGGTGGTCTGGCCATTCCAGATCTTAAATTGTATTACAAAGCAGCAATCATCAAAATTGCTTGTTACTGGCTAAGAAATAGAATGGTGGATCTGTGGAATAAGTTAGGTATGCAAGACACAATAGTTAATAGCTATAGTAATCTGCTATTTGATAAATCCAAAGACTCCAGCTCCTGGTATAAGAAATTACTATTTAACAAAAATTGCTGGGAAAACTGGAGAACAGTATGGCAGACACTGGGCACAAACCAACATCTTATACCTTATACCAAGATAAAGTCAAAATGAGTACATGATTTAGATGTAAAGTCCAATAATGTAAGTAAACTAGGAGAGCAAGGAATAGTTTACCTGTCAGATCTATGGAGAAGGAAAGAATTTATGACCAAACAAGAGATAGAGAACATCATGAAATGCAAAATGGATAATATTGATTACATTAAATTGAAAAGTTTTTGCACAAACAAAGCCAATGCAACAAACATTAGGAAGGAAGCAGAAAACAGGGAATGATTTTTTACAACCAGTATCTCTGATAAAGGCCTCATTTCTAAAATATATAGAGAGCTGAGTCAAATTTATAAGAATACAAGTCATTCCTCAGTTGATATATAGTCAAAGGATATGAACAGGTGGTTTTCAGAGGAAGCAATTAAAGTTATCTATAATAATATGAAAAAAATTTCTACATTACTATTGATTAGAGAAGTGCAAATCAAAATGACTCTGAGGCACCATATTACACCTATCAGATTGACTAATATGACAAAACAGGACAATGATAAATGTTGGAGAAGATGTGGTACATTGGCACACTAATGCATTGTTGGTGGAGTTGTAAAGTGATCCATCCATTTTGGAGAGCAATTTGGAACCATGCCCAAAGGGCTATAAAATTGTGCATACACTTTGACCCAGCAATACCACTTCTAGGGCTTTATCCCAAAGAGATCATAAAAAAAAAAACAGGAAAAAGATTCACATGTACAAAAATATTTATAGCAGCTCTTTCTGTAGTAGCAAAGAATTAGAAATTGAGGGGATGACCATCAATTGGGGAATGGCTGAACAAATTGTGGCATATGAATATAATGGAATACTATTGTGCTATAAGAAATGATGAGCAGGCAGATTTCTGAAAAACCTGGAAAGACTTACATGAACTGATGCTGAGTGAAATGAGCAGAATCAGGAGAACATCGTACACAGCAACATCCACAGTGTGTGATGACTGACTTTGATAGACTTCGCTTTCTCAGCAGTGCAAGGATCTAAGACAACTCCAAAAGACTCATGATGGAAAATGTTATCCACATCCAGAGAAAGAACTATGGAAGCTGAATACATATGGAAGCATACTATTTGCTCTCCTTTTCTTTTGTTGTTTTGTTTTATTGCTTCTTTCTTGTGGTTTTTCCCATTGGTTCTAATTCTTCTTTACATCATGACTAATGGGAAAATATGTTTGATATGAATGTATAAGTACAGCCTATATCAGATTGCATGCTATCTTGGGAGGTAGGAGGAGAGAGATGGGGAGAAAATTTATAACTTGAAATCTTATGGAAGTGAATGTTTAAAACTAAAAATAAATAAACTACTTATATTAAAAAATAAATAAATTCCGTGTTTGAAACTTTCTCAGTGGGAGCAGCATCATCTCAGAAAGAAGAAATTTTGTGCTTCAAAGAACAATTTTAAGGGCACCAAGTGAAATTAGATGAAAGACCAGTAGCAGCCAGAGGAAGAAACAAAAAATATTGCTTATTTTTGCTCTTTGCTGAGGGGTACCAAAATGATTACATATTGACCAGACGCAACAGGCTTGCTATCTTGCTGAGACACATATATGAATTAATTAATTAATTAATGAAGTCGATGATGGAATGAATGAATAAAAAAGTAATCAGGCCCTTACTATGTGCCAAGAAGTATGCTAGATGGGGGATATACAAATACAAAAGTGAAACAGTCTGCATCTTCAAATAGCCAACCTAATAAGTAGAGACGACACATATAAGGCACTGGGGCCCCTAAAATGAGCTTCTGGTCTGGTGATAGACATTTCAGGGCAGATTGAACAATCACCAGGGTGAATGGTGGGATGTGATATAAAGCATAACCTAACCTGGGCCCAGATAATAAATTAGAGGTGATTTTGCTCTCAGTTATCAATCAAGATAGCTCAAACCCAAGGCAGGAGTTCCAAAGCTTAGTGGATTAAGTCTATCATGGAATGGAGGCATGATTTCAGGAGATCTAATGTCAGAGTACCTTCTCAAATGGTAAGAACAAAATCAATGTCAGCAGAAGTAAGATGGAGTTACAAAAATCATAAACTGATCAATGGATTAGGGTGGTGGTAGAGCTATGATAACATAGTAGAGGAAGCACTATAAATAAGCTCTCCTAACTTTCCCCTCCAGACAACTTTCAAATAACACCTCAAATCAAATTCAGGAGTAACAGAGACAACAAAGGTCAGGGTGAGACATTTTGCCAGCCCAAGAAAACTTAGGAATCTGGAAGAAGATGTCTGAAACACGGGAGTAGGAGCCAGCCCAGAACCCATGTAGCTGTAATACTAGTAGTGGGTCTCAGAGGGAGCTACAGAAGCAGCAATAGCTTCAGAAGCCATCAAGATAAAGACATTCCAGCGCACAGAGGAATACTTGCAGGTACAAGCGCTTAGGGGCCCTGAGGAGCAGTATTGCTTACAGTGGCAAGGGATTAGGAACCCTGAGAAGCAGTAACATGTGCAGCTGCAAGGATTCAGGGGCCCTTTCTTGGTAAGGATGAGAGGGCAACAGTGGCCACCCCTTAAAAATGAATGCCATATTTTGATTGAGGTAAAGATAACTGAAGTTAATATATGCAAACAGAGAGACTCTTCTGAGATTTTATTCAAACATATTTTCTTTTCTGTTTTATCCCTTGCACAGATGTTCATGATTGCCCTTATCTGCAGCTATATATGCAAAACAGCAATGGCAATTTTCATGAAAAGTTCTATCACTCATATAGAAAGAAGATTTGGCATAACAACATCTGAAGCTGGTTTAATTGATGGAAGTTTTGAAATAGGTAATTTTATTTAATTAAAATTAGAAGGACGTATCAGTGCTTGAAAAGAGAAAGAACTTTGTGGGTCTGTATTTTAACCAATTATTTGTTGTCTAGTTCCAAATAATGTCCTTGATGCTTTTTTCTCTCTTTCTCCCTCTCCTGATTTCTATTCCTTCTTCAATTCTTTCTATAGCTTGCCATATGCAAATAAGCATCTCTCAGAACTCTGAATAACTTAACTCAAAACTCTCACGGAGTCTTATTTTTATTCTAAAGATTAAATAGACTCATGAAATAAATTGTTCCATTTTGGCAATTTTAAAAAACTAAATTTTCCTTCAGCATTGTTATCTCTGATCTTATGCATTATCCCATCATAATTCGACCAGGTGATAGCCTATCCTTACCTGTGACCTGGTTTTTGTCTTGGCATATCTTGCTCACCCCAATCATTTGAACTATTTGGCCATACCAAATAATAGATATCATGTTCATTCTCATCTTTTTCATGAAACTTGGTTAATATTCTTTATTTTCTTCTCCAAATAAACCATAATAAAACCATAATGCCCACTATATGTTCCATATACTCCATAAGTCTTTCTTTGATAATGCCCCCCTTATTTCAACTCTGATTATCCAATATTATTGCACTTGGAGTCAGTTTTACTTCATAGATATAAGTCCTGTGTCCTTAGTTAGTTCATAGGATACTTAAGAATAGAGATAATAATCATATTTCCTATTTCATCTGTCCTCCTTTAGTGCATACCAAAGTAATAGCCCCACATTACTAGGTGCTCAAGTCGTATTGTATTTATTGAATAGCATCATACTGAAATGCAATTGTTCTTCTTCTAGGCAATTTGCTGGTAATTACACTGGTAAGTCATTTTGGAGCCAAATTGCATATACCAAGATTAATTGGAATTGGATGTTTCATTATGGGAACTGGAAGTATTTTAACTGCATTACCTCATTTCTTCATGGGATAGTAAGTATTAAGCAATTATAACAACAGCTTGTTAATGCAGTCTTAGAATTCCAAATTTTTTAGACTTACTAAAAGCACTTTGTATTTCAAAATAGCTAAATTTGTGAAAATGTAGGGTGAGCTTTTTATTTGCATTTGTATGCTTTAGAGCCTATATAAGCTTATGAACAAAGAAAAATGTTTAAGAAATAACAGGAAAGTAAATGAGGTGTTTATAACTTTCCATGTAATGTGTACTTTATTTCAGTGTTTAGCAACCACTAGTTTTATCAGCTAGGGAAGGAGAAAAAAGCATCAGTTAAGCAGGTCAATTGACTGAATATTTCCCTTATCTTAGAATATATGACACAGGAAAAAAAAGCAAAGGGCTAAGGTTCAGGCTTGATACCTGGCTATTTTCTAATTCTAAATTAAATATTGTTTATGGAGCAATTTTCAAAACATTTAACTTTTTTTAAAGAATCCATGATGTCATTAGGATAGGGAATTCCTGATGAGGAAATTCTAACTATGATAATTGGTACCTGCTTTTCAATTTATGATTTTAAAAGATTGTCAGGAGCACTGAGAGGTTCAATGATTTTTCCTGGGTTACACAGCAAGTATGTATCAGACACAACATGAATCCGGATCTCCTTGACACTAAAGCCAACTATCCATTTTTCAGCACTGCATATCTGAATTTTTAAAAATGAAAACTTGTGATTCAGGTGTTGTTTAGATGGTAAAAGTTCTGTTTTGTCCTTGTTAGGTAGGATAAACTGTATATTATTTCACTTATTCGATGTTATTCTCATTTCCAATCCTTAACCGAGACTTATGGGGTGGCTAGACATATGGCTAGTGAATTAATGAACCCTTGTGTCCTTTGAGGAGCATGATAATTAAAATGCTAATGGGACCCTATCAATGTGTTTTACAAACATTTTAGTGTCTGGTTTATTTCTGTGTGGTAAAAGAATCCTCTAAATTAAATTTTCAATCATCATAGAACAAAACAATAGGAGGTATTGTAAAGAACACAAGTCCTGGAATTGGGGCAACTATACCCAATGTTTGGCTCTGTCTTTTCTAACTGAATGACCCTAGACCCTAGTGGCCCTACAACTCTCTGAGCTTTAGATCTTCATCTGTAAAATTAAGGGGTTGCACAGAACACATGAATGGTCTCTAAATTTCCTGAGATTTCTCCCATTCAATACATGACATTAGTCTGAAATGTTTATGGTGGCAGTTGCATGCTTTTTGTTTGTTTGTTTTTTTCTGTGGAGGCTTTTCAGAGCACTTTTATATATAAGATTACAACCTTCAATGAATGAAGTATCTTGAAAGATCCCCTAGTTTTGTGTGCTTTTAAGTTTTTACTGTAGTCCTTCTTCCAGTATGTCAGGTTCAAAACTTTGATGTTATCCTAGACTCTTCACTATCCCTTACCCTTAGTACTCTAGTACAATGAATAGAATGCTGGAAATGGAGTAAGGAAAAATTGACTTTTTGAGTCCTGCTTGTGCTAAAATTATATCCTATTCTGGTTGTCCTGGCTACCTCCCTACTTCATTAGTAGAGTAAGTATGAAGTAGCCAGAATAAAAGGGCAATAGCGGGAAGTAAGATTGCCAAGGGAAACCTGGAAGTCACATACAAACCATCCCAAAGATTGAAGGAGTATAATTTACAAATGGTATCACATACTAACTAAAATTCACATCTTAGTAATATGCACTGAATCAGCAAAAGCCATCTAGGTACCATTTGGTCCTATTAGATGCAAATCCCAGACAAATTCCAGACCTCCATAGTAAAGACCAGCAAATCACCAAATGTTGCTGAAAATTTTGAGATGATGTTGAAATATTAATTTAAAAGTTTTATTTACAACTTTGAGATGATTTTGGATATGTTAGTAAACTAACCCTATGGTGGCACAGGTAAGAATTAATCTGCTTTCCCCCCCAAAAAAAAACCCTATAAAATGAGCCTTCAAACTCTTATTCCCTAAGAGTCCATGCTGACTGGTGCTCCCAACATTAATCCATGGTTATGTGAGTGATATTCTATGCCTTTTCCAGTTTTCAACCTCTTCTTCATTCTCTCTGTGTTCCTTTACTATCCATCCCCTCTCCACACATCATCTGCCTGTTGAGATAGATGTAGATAGATAGACCAATAGATAGTATAGATATGGATATAGGTAGATAGATAAACTTGTCCAGTTATACTCTAACTGATGGGCATCCTCTGTTTCCAATATTTTTTCAACACTTCAACCAAAAGAGTTGATTATATATACACATATAGGGGTGTGTGTGTGTGTGTGTGTGTGTGTGTGTGTTGTGGTAAAATATCCTTTTTCTCCTTCTTTGATCTTTTTAGGGTACAGTCCTGGTAGCGGCATTGCTGGGTCAAAAGGTATGGACAGTTTAACAGGTTTTACTTTAAAGAATTTGTTTTTCTAATGGGCCTTCCAGCATCTCAAAAAATCCAGATATTTTTCTGTTTTTTTTTTCACCTTATCCAATCTGATGGGTGTGAGATGGTACCTCTCAATTGATTTAATTTTAATTTCTCTAATTATTAGTGATTTAGAAAATTTTTCATTGTCTACTGATAGCTTAGATTTCTTCTAAAAACTGCCTATTCATATCTCTTGACCATGTATTAGTTGGAAAATAACTCTTATTCTTAAAAATTTGACCTAGTTACCCATGGTTATTAGAAATGACATTTTAGAAATTAGAAATTCTCTTTAACAGAGAAACTTGCTGCAAAGTTTGTTCCAAGTTTCCTTCTTTTCTTTCAATTTTAGCTACAATAGTTTTATTTGTGAAAAAACTTTAATTTTATGTAATAAAAATTGTCCATTTTACTTCCTATATACATCTCTATCTCTTGTATGGTCATGAATGCTTTGTCAGTCCTTAGATCTGACAAGTAATTTCTTTTATGATCCACTAATTTCATTATGTCGCCGTTTATGTCTAAATAATGCATGTATCCATTTAACATATATATAATATATTCATATATATACATACATACATACACACATATAAAGATAGAGAGAATATTGATCTTAATTTATACCTAAATCTAAACATGAAAAAACAAGAAATAAATTAACAAATATAATATTAGAAAATTTAGATATGATAGAATTCTGGAGAATATTATACAAGGATAGAAAAGAATACATCTATTTCTCCACTGCGCATGACACCTTCAAAAAATTTACCATTATTAGTGCATAAAACCTCACAACCAAATGCATAAAAGTAAAAATATCACATTTACCCCTTTCAGGCAATAATACAATTCAAATTAAATTTAATAAAGGGACATGGACGCATAGATGAAAAATTAACTAGAAATTAAATAATGTAATTCTAAAAAATGAATGGGTTAAGGGACAAATCAAAGATATAATCAATAATTTTGTTAGATACAATTACAACAATGAGATAACATTCCAAAATTTTTATGATGCTGTCAAAGCAGTGCTTAGGAGAAATAATTATCTCAAAACATCCACCAATAAAAGAGAGAAACAGATCCATGAATTGGGCATGCAAATAAAAAAAAAACTAGAAAAAGTGCAAATTAAAAATCGTTAAACCCCAAAATGGAAATCCTGAAAGTAAAAGGAAAGATTAATAAAGTTGAAAATAAAAAACACTTGAACTAATCAATACAGCTAGCAGATTGTTTTATGAAAGAAACAATAAAATAGGCAAATGACTGGTTAATTTATTTTTTATAAAGAATGAAGAAACACAAATTATTTGTCTCAAAAATGAAGAGTGAATAAACCACAAATGAAGGTGAAATTAGAGTATTCAGTAGGAGTTATTTTGCCCAATTATATGCCAGTAAAATTGACAACCTAGATGAAATGAAGTAATGTTTAAAGAAACATAAACTGCCCAGATTAACAGAAGAGGAAAGAAAATCATTAAATAGCTCAATCTTAGGAAAAAGTAATAAAACAAGACATAAGTGAGCTTCATAAGGAAGAATCTCCAGGACCAGATGGATTTACAAGTGAATTCTACCAAATCTTAAAAAATTGATTACTCCCAATACTATATAAACTATTTGAAAAAATAGGCAAAGTAAGAGTCCTATCAAATTCCTGCTATGATACAAACAAGGTTTTAATACCTAAACCAGTGAGAGCAAAAACAAAGAAAGAAAGTTATAGGCTAATTTCCTTAATTAATATCAGTATAAAAATTTAAAATAAAACAGCAACAAGAAAGTTATAGCAATATATGTTATAAAATCATATACTGTGGCCAAGTAGGATTTGTAACAAGAATGCAAGGCTAATTCATTATTAAAAAAGAAAAACAAAAACCATCAGCATTATTGACCATATCAATAACAAAAACAACAAATCATATGATTATCTTAATAGATGTAGAAAAAGCTTTTGAGATAATACAACATCAATTCCTACTAAAACCACTAAAAGGCTTAGGAATAAATGGAGTCTTTCTTAAAATTATAAGTAGCATTAATCTAAAACCAAGAGCAAGCATTATATATATAACAGGGATAAATTAAAAGCCTACCCAATAAAATTTTACTGGTAAGTAAGAATATCCATTATAACCATTATTATTCAATGTCATGCTATAAATGCTAGCTGTAGCAATAAGACAAGGAAAGGAAATTGAAATACTAAAATTAAGCAATGAGAAAGCAAATATATCACTCTTTACATACAGATGGTAACAAGGTATGAATAAAGAACCCTAGAGAATCACAAAAATACTAATTGAAACAATTAACAACTTTTGTGAACCTGCAGAATATAAACTAAACCCAAGTAAATCATCAGTATTTCTATAGACCAAGAACAAAACACATCAGGAAAGGATAGAAAGAGAAATAATAAAATTTAAAATAACTGCAGACAATATAAAATACTTGGGCATGTTCCTGAGAAAACAAACCCAGGGACAATCTAAAAACAATTACAAAAAAACTTTTCACACAAATGAAGTCATATCTAAACAACTGGAAAAATATTTATTGCTCATGGGCAACTTGAGCCAATATAATACAAATGATGATTCTACCTAAATTAATTTATTTATTCAGTCCCATACCAATCAAAATACTAAAACGTACTGTATAGAGCTAGAAAAACTAATAACAAAATGTATGTGAAAGAACAGAAGGTCAAGGCTACCAAGGAATCCATTTTTAAAAGGGAAGGAAGGTGGATTAGCTTAACCAGATCCCAAAATCTATTACCTAAGGGGTAATCATCAAAACAAACTGGTACTGGCTAAATAGAGTGGTGGATCAGTGGAATAGATTAGATACATAATACATAATAGTAAATGACTATAGAAATTTAATATTTGGTAAACTGAAAGATGAAAGTTTATAGAACAAGAACTCACTATTTTACAAAATATGCTGAGAAAACTGGAAAGCAATTTAGCAAAGACTAAATATAGACCAACATTTCACACCCTATACCAAAATAAAGTCAAAATGGGTCCATTATTTAGACATGAAGAATTATATCATAAGGAAATTAGGTGAGCATGGAAAATTTTACCTGCCAT
Source organism: Phascolarctos cinereus (assembly GCF_003287225.1). Classification (NCBI taxonomy): domain Eukaryota; kingdom Metazoa; phylum Chordata; class Mammalia; order Diprotodontia; family Phascolarctidae; genus Phascolarctos; species Phascolarctos cinereus. Next base: position 176,641,375 of record NW_027555514.1, on the reverse strand, counting down.
ATCTATGGATAAGGGAAGAATTTAAAGCCAAAAAAGTGATAAAGAGCCTCATGGAAAGTAAAAGAGATAATTTTGCTTATGTTAAATTAAAAAGGTTTCTTTCTTTCATAAACATAAACAATACAGCCAAAATTGGAGTAAATAGAAAAATTGGGGAAACTCCTACAGCAAATTTCTCTGATAAGGATACCATAGGAAAAGAAGTCAAATTTATTAAAATAAGAGCCATTTCCCCAATTGATAAATGATAAACTGAACAGGTAGTTTACAGAAGAAGAAATCAAAGTTATCAATTGTCACATGAAAAAAATGCTCTAAATTACTACTGATTAGAGAAATGTAAATTTAAATGATGAGATATGGCATTGTACCTATCAAATGGACTAACATGACACAAAAGGAAAACGCTAAATGGTAAAGGGGGGATTGGAAAAGTTGAGACAGTAATTCACTGTTGGTAGAGTTGTGAATAAGTCAATTATTCAGGAGGCCAATAAGGAACTCTGTCCAAAGGGCCATAAAACCATACATAAACTTTGACCCAGCAATACCACAACTAGGTCTGTATCCCAAAGAGATGGGACAAGCAAGGAAAATTCCCTCTTTCTACAAAAATACTTATAGCAGCTCTTTTTGTAGTGGCAAAGGATTGGAAATCAAAGAGATGCTCATCAATGGCGAGTGGATGAACAAGTTGTTGGTTGTGATGGAATACTATTGTACCATAAGAAATGATAAACAGGATGGTTTCAGAAAAAAATTAAACTAATATTTTTAAAAAGTTGAATATTAAAAAATTTACAAAAATCTGGGAATATTAATGAAATATATATATTAAAAAGTAATAATGGGTCATGGAACAAATCATAGAAATAATCAATAAGTTCCTTAAAATGACAATAATAATATGACATAAAATAAAATTTGTGGGATGCAGCTAGTTCAACACAGTAAAAATGTATTTTTACGGTACTCACTTATATTAATAAAAGAGATCAACAAATTAGGTATGCACCCAAAAAACCTTAGAAAGCCAAAAAAATTAAAACACCAAGTTAAACAACCAAATAGGGATTCTGAAGACAAATGGTTAAATTAACAAAATTAAAAGTTAAAACTTATTGAAACAATAAACAAAATGGAAAATTTTGGGGGGGAAGCAATAAAATACACAAACCTTTATCTAATTTTATTTAAAAGAGCCAAATAAACTTACTAGTATCAAAAATAAAAATGTAAATACATAACTAATAAAGAAGAAATACAACAAATTATTAGGCTCTATTTTGCCAAAATACATACTGGTAAAATTGACCATCTAAATTAAATAGATGAATATTTACAAAAATATAAATTCCCCTCATTATTAGAAGAAATATAATGCTTAAAGAACCATATGTTAGAAAAAGAAATTGAACAAGATATAAATGAACTCCCCAAGGGGAAAACAAAAATAGAGCACTAAATGAGATTACATGTAAATTCTACCAAATATTTAAAGATCAACTAATTCCAATATTACATAAGCCATTTGAAAAAGGTGTAATGAGGTTATTATTGTTTTTCTTTGGACAGAACCATTTAAGCTGAGGAATGAGAAGGTATGGCATTGTAAGCAAGTCATTATATCATTACATGCACATATTCCTGCCAATGCATGCTGCAATTCCCGACAATGCACCATACACTCACCTGCCAACACTTGTTTGTTAAGACCTGTTGGTAGACTTGAGTACTGATCAGTTATAACTTGAATTTTATGTGCTTATTTGGATAATAATGTAATCACTACAACTTTAACTGTTACACAACAGATGAAACATGTATAAATGATTTTTCAAAATTTTCTTATATTTTCTTCTTTATTTATGCTTCCACCTCCCCCTTATTTTTATTTAATGCCCCACAATTGCACCCAAGGATACTACTGCCTCCCTGGATCATTCTAGCACTCCCCAGGGGGTGGTATCACTCACTTTGGGAACCTATGACAGGATGAGGGTATATACGATTATGAATATCTTATAACTTTAGTTTTCCAAATATATTATCCTAGTTACAAGCATGATACATCATTAAATGTTATGACTCTTGATAACTCAACGGTTACCTACATTCCTTGCACAACTGATCAACATTCAGCTGAAAATAAGACATCACCAATACTATTAGAATCAGGTAAGTATCATTGTTCATGCATTAAGCATTATTCTTTAAGTAAAAAAGAAAACTTTAAGAAGGGTTTAATAACAGAAACATTTATTTTTCCAAGATAAAGCAGTTGATAATCTATAAGTCTATATCTGGTCTCTAGATGAACTAATAAAATAAAGTCAAATTAAAAAGCTAATGAATATTATGTATTCAAGCAAAACAAAGATGTAGATGCATAACTAAGTATATTATGTTAAAAAAAAACCCCAAACTTCTTGTGTTTCAAGGTTGCAAAAATGAATCTGGTTCACCCATGTGGATATATGTAATGATGGGAAACATGCTACGTGGGATTGGGGAAAGTCCACTCGGACCTCTGGGACTCACATATATTGATAATTTTGCTAAAGAAGGACATTCTCCTTTTTACATAGGTAATGTACCTTTGTCATCCTCGGCTCTGTTTTATCCTTTCACTTTATTTCTTTTTTTACAAAAATAAATAATATACTTGACCCAGCAGAAACTACTACTCTGATTAGTTCACTTCAGTTTAAAAAATTCATCATTTATTTATTTTTAACATTTTTGAGTTCCACATTCTCTCCTCCCCACCTGCCTCTCCACCACCCACTGAGAAGACAAGTAATATTATAGCACTTATACACGTGCTGGTTTAGGGCTTTGGGGAGTGAAGAGCATGCAAAACATTTCCACATTGACCATATCACAAAAAGCAAGAAAAATAAATTGAGAAAACTGTACTTCAATTTACACTCAGAGCTCAGAAATTCTTTTTTGGGGGGTGGATAGCATTTTCATCATCAGTCCTTTAGAATTAGACAAGTTTTTCACAGTTGATCACGATCAAAATAATGTTGTTACTGTATATAGTTCTATTCTAGTTCTCCTCACTTCACTTTGCATCAATTTATAGAGGTCTTCCAATGTCTTTCTGAAATCACTGCCCTCATTATTTCTTATAGTGCAACAGCAGTACATCTCAACCATGTGCCACAACTTATTCAGCCACTCCCCAATTGATGAGTACCTCCTCAGTTACCAATTGTTTGCCACCACAGAGTTGCTAGAAATATTTTTGTGCACATAGGTCCTTTTCCTTTGATCTCTTTGGGGTACAATCCTAGTAATGGTATTTCTGGGTCAAAGAGTATATAGAGTTTTATAGATTTGGGGGATAGTTTCAAATTGTTCTCCAAAATGATTTGGATGAGTTCCAACTCCACCAACAATTCATTAGTGTACCTATTTTTCCTCATCCGTTCCAGTATTTGTCATTTCTATAGGTATGAGTTGGTACCTCAGAGTTGTTTTACTTTGTCTTTCTTCCAGAGAGCTTTTTCATTTGATTATGGATAGCTTTGATTTTTCTCTTCTGAAATCTGCCTGTTCCTATCCATTGACAATTTATCAACTGGAGGATGGCTCTTATTTTCATGAATTTGTCAGTTCTCTATATATTTGAGAAAAGAAACATTCATCAGAGAAACTTGCCATATATATTTTTTTGACATCACTTCATTATCTGTGGTATCTTTTATCAAAATTTTGTTTCCTTGTCTTTTAATTAGGTCAATTTTTGTTTTTCCTTTGTCTGATATCATGATTGCTACCATTGCCTTTTTTGCTTCTGCTTAAGCATAATAGATTCACTTCTATCTCCCTATTTTAAGTCTGTTCATGTGTCTTTATGTTTCAAGTTTGTCTCTTGTAAACAACATATTGTTGGATTCAAGTTCCTGATTCATTCTATTAAATGCTTCCATTTTATAAGTGAGCTCATCCCATTCATATTCACTAACTGCATTTCCCTCCATTTTATTTTTTTCTGTTTATCCTTCTCTGTCTTTTTATCTTGTCCCTCCTCCAGAGTTTGTTTTGTTTCTGACCACTGCCTCCCTTAATGTTCTCTCTCTTTTATCAATTCCCTCCACTTCTCTATCCCCTTCTGCTCCTATTTCCTCGTTAGGTAAGATAAATTTCTATATCTAAGTATGTGTGTAGATAGATAAATAGGTAGATCTATATCTGTCCCACTTTGAACCAATTCAAAAGAAAATTAGGTTCAAGTACTGCCTTCACCACCCCTGCATCTTCACTCTAAAAATTCTTCATTGTGCACCTCTTTTATGTGAGATCATTTTCTCCATTCTATCTCCCCATTTCCCCTTCTCCCAATGCATCCTTCTTTCTCACTCCTTCATTTTTTGTATCATCTCAGCATAATCAACTCTGTCTATGCCTACTTCTAATTTCCTTAATAATGATAAAGTTCTTAGGAGTTATATGTACCTTCTTCCCATATGGTAATTTAAAAAGTTTAAAGTTATTAAATCTTTTATGTTTTTTTCTTTCATGTTTGCCTTTCTATGCTTCTTTTGAGTCTTGTGTTTGAATGTCAGATTTTCTGTTCAACTCTGGTCTTTTCATCAAGGTTTCCTGGAATTACAAGATTTCATTAAATGCCAATTTATTCCGCCAAAAGATAATACTTGGTTTTGCTGGGTACATTATTCTTGGTTGTAATCCTAGCTCCTTTGTCTTCTAGAATATAATATTACAAGCCTACTGCTCCTTTATGGTGGAAGCTGCTAAATATTATGTAATGTTTGCATCCATGATATGGGAATTGTTTATGTCTGACTTCTTGCAATAATTTTTCCTTGATATAAGAGCTCCAGAATTTGGCTATAATATTTTGAAAGTTTTCATTCTGAAATCATTGTCATGATGTGATCAATTAATTCTTTCAATTTTTATTTTAACGTCTAGATCTAAGATGTCAGGACAGTTTTCTTATATAATTTTTTTTTGAAGTATGATGTCTAGTCTCCTTTTTTGATCATTGCTTTCAGGTAGTCCAATAATTAAATTATACCTCTTCATTCTTTTTTTTTTCCAGGTGAGTTGTTTTTCTCATTAGTTATTTTACATTTTTATTCTATTTTTCATTCTTTTGATAATATTTTATTTGTTATTTTTTATTAATTAATTTGTTTTTAATTTTCAACATTCACTCCCACAAGATTTTGAGTTCCAAATTTTCTCCCCATCTCACCCCTCCCTCCACCACAAGATAACATGCATTCTGCATACCTTTCCTCTAATCTATCCTCCTTTCTATCTCAACCCTCCCCCCTTTCTTATCCTCTTCCCCTTTTATTTTGCTGTAGGGCAGGATAGATTTCTATATTCCATTGCTTGTATATCTTTTTCCCAGTTGCATGTGAAAACGATGTTTAAAATTTGTTTTTAAAACTTTGGGTTTCAACTTTTCTCCCTTCCTCCCTCCCCACCCACCCTCATTGAGAAGGCAAGCAACTTGATACAGGTTATACCTGTGTAGTCATGCAGAACACTTCCATAGTAGTCATGTTCAAAAAAGTCACTGGCTTCCAATTGGTCCACTGTAATTTTTAAGGAAGTATTTTCTTCAGTGAGCTTTTGGACTTCCTTTTCCATTTGCCCAATTCTGCTTTTTAAGGTATTCTTCTCCTCATTGGCTTTTTGGACCTCTTTTGCCATTTGGGTTAGGCTATTTTTAAGGTGTTATTTTCTTCAGTATTTTTGGGGTCTCCTTTAGTAATCTGTTGACTTGTTTTTTTTCATGATTTTCTTGCATCACTCTCATTTTTTTCCCCAGTTTTTCCTCTACTTCTCTTACTTGTTTCTCAAAATTCTTTTTGATCAGGGCTTTCAGATAGTCCAATAATTTTTAAATTCTCTGTCTAAATTTTCCTCTACTTCTCTTACTTGTTTCTCAAAAACCTTTTTGAGCTTTTCCAGGGCCTGAGACTGTTTCACATTTTTCTTGGAGGCTTTAGACGTAGGAGCTTTGACTTTGTTGTCCTCTTCTGGTTGTATGTTTTGATCTTCTTTATAATGATAGAAAGATTCTATGGTCTGCCTTTTTTGTGCAGTTTGTTCATGTTCCTGGCCAATTACTTAACTTCTTTTTTTGTGCTTTTTAGTGAGGCATTCGGGGTTAAGTGACTCACCCAGCTAGTAAGCGTCAAGTGTCTGAGGCTGAATCTGAACTCAGTTCCTCCTGACTCCAAGGTCTAAGCTCTATCTACTGTACCCAATTACTTAACTGCTAAACTCTTTGTTAAGGTAGAGATCTGCTTCCAGTGTGTAGAATTTACTGTCCCAAACATTGGGGGTTTTGTGCAACTATTTTCAAAGACACTTCTAAGGACCTGTAAATTTTCAGTTCATCCAAAGTGGTATGATCAAGGGTGGGGTGTCTACTCCTTTCCTGGCCTGTGCTCTGGTCTATGAGTTACCACAAGCACTCTTTTCTGCCTTGGAACTGTGAGGAGGATTTTCCCTCCAAGCCACTACAAACTCCACCATGCCAGTACTCCTCTTTGCCCCAGGACTGCCACCCAAAACTGTGACCCAGATCCAAGCATGAGCAAAGCAAGAGATTCCTGTCTCAGCACCAGCCAAGAGATACCTGAAATCCCCCTCTAATCAGCCACTTGATTCCCCCTCTGTCTGTGGGCCAACAGCTCTGGAAGCAGCTGCCACCCTAGGGCTGCTCCAGGATTGAGACTGCAACCAAACTTCTCTCTCACCGGGGTCACAGACCTTTCCTACTGACCTTCTAAGTTGTCTTTGGCATTTGTGGATTGAGAAGTCTGGAAACCACCACAGCTGCACATGATTCAGTCCCTTGAAGCCTGCTCCAGGCTGAGGCCTGGTCTTTGCCTGTGCACCCATGCTGAAGTGCACTTCTCTCCTAGCCTGGAGCAATAGACTTTTCCAATCAACCATCCAGGTTGTCTTGGCCTGGAAATTTGTTTTACTTTGTATTTTTGTGGGTTCTACTGCTCTAGAATTTGTTTAGAGCTATTTTATAGGTATTTAGAGGTGTTTGAGGGACAACTCAAGCAAGTCCTTGCTTTTACTCCACCATCTTGGCTCTGCCCCCTGTTTTATTGTTTCTTAATGTCTCACAGAACATTGGCTTTCCTTTGCTTAATTTGAATTTTTGAGTATTTTTTTTCTTTAGCTCATTTTTTACCTCCTTTTTCATTTAGCCTATTCTGCTTTTTAAGTTATTTTCTTTCTCGAATTTTTATGCCTCTTTTACCATTAGGCCAATTTAAAGTACTTTTTTCTTTAGTATCATTTGTGTCTCTTTTACCAAGCTGTTAATTCTTTTTTTTTCACAATATTCTTCCATTACTCTCATTTCTATATGAAATTTCCTCTGTCAGACATCACTTTCTTCAACTCTTCTAGGAATTGGACTTACACCCAACTATCATTTTCATTTGAGGCTTTGGTTCTAAGGATTCTTACATTGTTGTCTCTTTCTGAGTTTCTGTCTTTGTCTCCCCTGCCACTATAATAACTTTTTATGGTCCAGTTCTTTTTATTGTTGTTGTTTGCTCATTTTCCAGTCTGTTTCTTGACTTTGAACTTTATGTTAAGGCTGGGTTTTGCTCACATGGGTATTGGGAGGCACTGTTCCAAGCATTAGGCTTTTTAATGCTGCTACTTTAAGAGCTAATAATGGGGTGTGTACAAGTTTTTCGTGCTTCCAATATGGTGTGATTAGGGGAGAGGTGACTGTTTTCCTGTGGTGTGTACTCTGGTGTTTACCCAGGAAGGGCCCTGATCCCCTGTAGCTTCAAGAACTAGTGTTTCTCTTGGCCCTGGAACTGTGACTAGGTCTTCTACTTTCCTTCAGACACAAGTGGTCAGGCCCTCTGCTTCCTTGTGAGTTATGAAAAGAATTCCTCTCATCCCTCTCTGAACTGGAACAGCAACCCAGAACTGCATATGGGAAATAAAGTTGCTAATCAGCATCAGCTGCACCTAGTGCCAGGAAAGACTCTGTAATTTTTTCTGATCAGTCGTACAAAGCCCTTACTACCTCTGGGCTGAGAGTTCCTGAAGCTGCTGCTGCTGTTATTATATTTGCTTCCAGGGCCTAGTTTGCTGGTGCTGTTACCGTATGCATTCAGGTTTCACAGACTTTGTTTTTGCTGACCTCCTGAGTTTTCTTAGGCTGGAAAAATGCATCATCCTCACCTTTTGTTGGCTCTGCCACTCCAAAAATTTTGAGTTGTAATTTTAAAGTTGTTTGGAAAGGAATGTTTAGAGAGTTTGCCTGGGTTGCTGCCTCTAATCTGTTATCTTAGCTTTGTTGTTGATATTTAAAGGACTTTATTACCAAGCAAGGTAAAGATATGAATATATGCTAAATTAACAAAGAGGGAAATTATAGAACGTGTAATTATTGATTCTGGTCCTTTATTCACAATTAGAAAAAAAATCTTCTTTTTTAATTCCTCATCATCTTCCTCCGTGACCAAGCTAGCTCAACTCTATATGGGCTGGATGTTAAATATAGCCCTAGGTTTTTAAGTAATGGAGATTCTTTTTTCTTCAGCCAAAGACAAGGTTTATTAAAACATCCACCATATTGACCAGACTCTTAAGGAGTCTGAACATTAGTGAGCTATTAGGTAGATTATAAGAATCTGAGAAGTGGCTAGATTATAAGAATCTGAGCATCTTAATGGAGATAAGATGGATCTTATATACAGAAAGACTATGGGAGCAGATCTAGGAGTGGCCAAGTAGTCTATGAGGTAATAGAACTCCAGGGACCTGGACCACCTGTGGCCAAGGGAGAAAGGAGCCTAGATAGGATTAAGGGTGGTAAGTGGCCTGGGGCCATAGGGAGGTAAGACACTGGAGGGCTAGGTTAGGTTAAGGGCAACTGAGGATTGGGAGGTTGGGTGTAGGCAATAACAAAAGGCCAGTTGATGAGATGATAGCCTCAGGCAAACCCCAGAGATTTGGCCATATGGGAAAGTCCGCGGTTTTTCCTTTTTGGGGTCTAGATCCTATCCTCATCATCCCCCCCCCCAAACAAATGGGATCCAAATTCTTTAGGGATAAGGGGAGAAGGTCTTGGCTTCTGAAACTGCTTCCTGCTGGGAAGGGACATAGAGCTGTCCCTGCCTCAAGGGGGTCCTAAAAAGGAGGTTGACTGGAACCAAGCACAGGCTGCATCCAGGGAACAATGGGGGGACACTGGCTGGTACCCCATGTTTTCTATCAACTGTAGGTGAATGGCCTGTAGTCTAGAAGAATCTGATAGAAAAGACTGCAGGGCCCAAATGACAGGATAAAACATCCTTAGCTCTGTTTGGATTCAGATAATGCAGTTTTCCAACCATGAAGTATCAAATCCACCTCATAGCCAGACTCAGGAATAGCCAGGTGGGCAATATTTCTTTTCAAAGGAACAGAATGGGGGACTGAGCCAGGGGATCCCATCTTAGACTGAGGCTAACATTGTCCTCTCATCTTTTCCTGATGCTGACTTCCCACCAGTATCACATTCTCTGAGTATCTTGTGGCATTTCTCTCAGATGGTGGATTATTGGTTATCAATGGATTATGATCCATCAGACAACTCAAAATAAAATCCTAGGAGCTTTTACCTTAAACAGCAAGTTTCATTAATCACAGCTTAGGAAAAACTTTTCCAGGATTTACATCTCAAACTTAAATTTGTCCTGGTGTAAAAAGCCAATCATTAGAGATTTCTATACACTTGCATATTCTCAGCAAGCCATATATAACCCAAACAAGCTTTTTGGCTAGTTTACACATTAAAACAATAACCAACAATAGCCAAATTATTTTAGTGGTAACTAAATTATGAAAAGTTGCTTCACATAACTGATACAAAAAGTTCACCAACTTGAAACTTGAAACAAACCCATTATTAATCAGGTGACTTAAGTTTTGTTAAATACATTTCCAAATTACTTTACACGTCTCATCATTAGCAGTTAAAACTACAACTTTAAGAAGAGCATGCTTACCCAAGTTCACAGGCTGGCTTCATTACCTTGAGCAGGATGTGCTGAACCTGGGTGATGCTTCCAGGCAAAGGTTGCCCCAGGGCCCAAGGCCTTTCCCAGGGGGGCTCACACTATAGCTTATGCCCCTCCCTTCTTCTTCCTTTCCCAGGTGGGGGAGGGTGAAATCAAAGGTGAGGGGTAAAGAGTGAAACTCTCTTCTCCTATGAGAGGGGTTAACAGATATCCTCTTGACTCAAGGGAAGGGAGTGACTAGGTTGTAAAGAGATGTTTCAAAACTCCTTAATGATCAATCACAAAACCTCCAGAATCTGCCAAGATATTTTTAGCTGTTCTAACTTTTCCCTGTCACTTCCATGAAGGAGAATTCAGGTGTGTATAGGGAAGGGAGTAAGTAAGCCTCAGGGAACCAAAAAGCAACTGCAGTTTTCCCCAATTCCCTAGCACTTAGAGAATTGACAGAATTGGGCATACACTTGCACATAGGTCATGCGTCCTTGTCCTCTATGCTGTGGAAGGTGTACTCAGGTCCATGGCCTAGAACCAACCCAGTGTACTGAGAGCCTGAGAGGGTCAGGCTGAGTGCAAGACAGCCTGATAACTGTCTGCCTAAAAAGCACCTTCAAGTCTTGGTGCTTGGAGAGCTACCCCAACTGTAGAGCAAGAAAGGAGGTGGGGCAGGGGTTACATGTCTTCCAGTCTTGGCTGGAGAAGAACTTGGAGTTAGGCAGTTTCCCTGCACGGGCCACCAAAATGTTGAGATTTAGGGTTTTAGGGGTTCTGGGACCCCAAAATCATAAAATGTGGGTCCTGCCTGAAAGAATTTGACCCAAGCCCTCTTTCAGTCAAAGACAAGGTTTATTAGAACATCTGCCATATTGGCCAGTCTCTTAAGGAGTCTGAAAATTAATGAGCTATTAGATAGATTATAAGAATCTGAGAAGTGGCTAGATTTTAGGAATCTGAGCATTTGGCTAGATTATAAGAATCTGAGCTGAGATTAATTTTTTTTAAAATTTAAATAGTATTTTTCCCAATTACATATCAAGAAAAAATTAGCACTCAATTTTACAAGATATTGAGTTCCAAATTTTTTGATAGGCAGTTTGATATAATGTATCATGTAAAACATATTTCCATATTCATCACAGTTGTGGAAGAAGAAACAGATCACAAGGACATGAGGATGATCCAGAAAGAATTCAAGAGGCAGATTTTCTCCTAGTGAAGAGGGCTATATTGACACAAAAGTAGTGGGCTAGTCCTTAGGATTACTAGCAGCTTGGAGAAAGACAGAGGCTTGCTTTTGTATACAAATCTTATAATGCTCTGTCTCTTATTTGGTCATGAATTCTTCCCCTCTTCATAGATCTGAGAGATAGACTAATCCTTGTTCTTCTAATTTGATTGCTTCCCTGTCTATTGTACCTTTTAGTAAGATGTAGTTTCCTTCCTTATCTCTTTTAATTAGGTATATTTTTGCTTTTATTTTGTCCAAGATCAGTATTGCTGCACCTGTTTTGTTTGTTGGTCTTTTTTTTTTTTTACTTCAGCTGAAATATAATAGATTCTACTCCCACCCCTTACGTTTACTGTGTGGGTCTCTCTGCTTCAAGTGTGTCTCTTGTAAGCAATGTATTGCAAGATTCTGGTTTGTTTGTTTTTTTAATCTACTCTGGTGTCTTCTTCTGTTTTATGGGAGAGTTCATCCCATTTGCATTCCCCGTTTATGATTACTACCTGTGTATTTCCTTCCATCCTATTCTTCCTCCTGTTTGTTCTCTTTCTCCTTTCACTTTTTCCCACCTCACCAGTGTTTTGCTTCTGTCCACTGCTTCCCTCAATCTACTCTACTTTCTCTTAGTTCTCACCCCACCCACCTTAATCTTCTCTCCTCCTACTTCCCTATCAAGTAGGATAGATTTCTATATTCAACTGATTATGTATATTATTCCCTCTTTGAGCCAATGCTGATGAGAATAAGATACAAGTAATGCCCATTGCCTACCTTCCCATCTTCCTCTCCACTATAAAAGGTCTTTCTCACCTCTTCATGTAAGATAATTTGCCCCATTCTACCTCTTCCTTTTATCTGAACCCTTTGTACTCCTCTTTCTCATCCCTTAAATTTTTAATGTCATTCCCTCAAATTCACCTTCTGCCCATAGTGTCTATTTATTTATATTCCTTCTATCTGTACTCTTAAAGATACTATTTTAAGAATTACAAGTATCATCTTCCTGTGCAGGGATGTAAACAATTTATCTCTATTGAGCCTCTTATGTTGTCTTTTCCCTCTTTACTTGTTTATGCTTCTCTTGGTTCTTGATATTGAAGGTAAGATTTTTGGCCTCATTCTAGTCTTATCCTAATGAAGGATTGAAATCCTTCTATTTCATTGAATGACCATTTTTTCCCTGGTGTATTATGCTTTATTTTGCTGGGTAAGTGATTCTTCATTGTAGTCCTAGCTTCTTTGCCTTCTGGAATATCATGTTCCTCAACCAATGATCCTTTAATGTTGTAGCTGCCAGGTCCTACATGATCCTCATTATGACTCCTCAATATTTGAATTGTTTTCTTTCTGGTTGTATTTTCTCCTTGACCTGATAATTCTGGAATTTGGCTATGATATTCCTTGGAGTTTTCATTTGGGGATCTCTTTTAGGAGGTAATCAGTGAATTCTATTTTAGCTTCTTGTTCTAGGACCTCAGGGCATTTTTCTTCAATAATTTCTTGAAAAATACTGTCCAGGCTCTTTTTTTGATCATAGTTTTCAGGTAGACCAATACTTGTTAAATTCTCTCTTTTGAATCTATTTTCCAGGTCAGTTATTTTTCCAATGAAGTATTCTACATATTCTTGTATTTTTTCATTTTGTTTTTACTGATTCTTAATGTCTCATGGAGTCATTAGCTTCCATTTGCCTAATTCTAATTTTTAAGGAATCATTTTCTTCAGTTAGCTTTAGTACCTCCTTTTCCATTTGGCCAATTGTACTTCTTAAGGAGCTGTTTTCTTTTTTTTTTTTCTTGACTTACCTTTATAATAATATGCCATCAATTCTTTGATGAAAAAAGAATTGTCTTAAAGAAACCTATTTCTTCAGTAAATGATCACAGTGTTATATTTACAAAAAAAAAAAAGGTTGTTGGAGCCAATGAAAGAATTTTCCTTTTAATGATTGAATATTTTATATTCCAGGTCTTTTGCAATCACTGTCATTGATTGGCTCAGTACTAGGCTTTCTGCTAGGAGCATTATGTGGAAGAATGTATGTGGACATTGGATATGTAGACCTAAGTAAGTACAAGGAAATCAAAGCAATATATAAATTTATTCTCTTTTCATCATGCTTTGAAAGAATTCTATTCTAATTACAACTTATAATATCACTACATTGTAATATAAGATGAAATTATATTTTTCCCATTTTGCAAATATAGAAACCATGGGGAATGGTAACTAGAATAAATGTGAGGTTCTGTGCATATAAGTTTAATACAATTAACTGAAAGCAAACATTCAAATAATCATTTGGAATTTTTATTTGTTGCCAAATAATGAATCTCAACAAAATTAAGACCAATTTCCTTAATTAATATCAAAGCAAACATTTTAAATAAAATACTATCAAAGGAATTACAGCAATTTATGACAAAGATCATGCTCTACGACCGGCGGGGATTCATACTAGCAATGCAGGGTTGATTCAATATTCGGAAACTGTATGAATTATTGGCCATATCAATAACAACAACAAAAATACATGATTATATCAATAGATGTAGGAAAAAGCCTTTAATGACATACAATACTCATTCTTATTAAAATAGTAAAAAGCATAGGAATTAATAGAGTCTTTCTTGAAATGTTAAGTAGTGTCTATCTAAAATCAATACATGGTAGTAAATAACTATAGAAATCTAGTGTGTGAGAAACCCAAAAGTCCATGCTTTGGGGGTAAAAATACACCATTTGACAAAAAATTGCTAGGAAAACTGGAAATCAATTTTCAGAAACTAGGTATAGACCAACATCTTACACAGCATACCAAGATAAGGTGAAAATGGGTACCTGATTTATATCACAAGTCATATCACAAGTAAATTAAGAAAACATAAAAAGTATATCTCTTGGATCTATGAATGAGGGAAGAGTTTATGACCAAACAGAGACAGAGAGGACCATAAGAAGTAAAATCAATAACTTTGATTACATGGATTTAAAAGCTTTTGTACAAAAAAAAACCCTAATGTGGCCAAAATTAGAAGGAAAACTGTAAACTAGGGTGAGAGGAATTTTAGAGCAAGTTTCTCTGATAAAGGCCTCATTTCTCAAATATATAGGTAATGCACTCAAATTTGTAAAATATAATAGTCATTCCCCAGTTGATAAATGGTCAAAGGATATGAATAGGAAATTTTCAGAAGAAATCAAAGCTATCAATAGCCACATGAAAAATTATCTACACCACTACTGATTAGAGAAATGCAAACAAAAACAACTATGAGATACCACCTCACACTTATCATATTGACTAAAAAGACAGAAAAGGAAAATACAAATTTTAGAGAGGATGTAGAAAAATTAGGTCACTAATTCACTGTTGGTGGAGTTGTGTGCCAGTTCAACAATTCTGGAAAACAATTTGGTTCTCAGAGGGTGATAAAACTGTGCATACTTTTTGACCCAGCAATATCATTACTAGATCTGTATCCCAAAAAGATCAAGGAAAATGGAAAAGGACCTCTCTGTACAAAAATATTTAAAGTGACCCTTTTTATAGTGCAAAGAATTGGAAATTGAGGGTATGCCGATTAATTGGGGAACAGCTAAGCAAGTTTTGGTATATGATTGCCATGAAATACTATTGTGCTATAAGAAATGATGAATGGTTTCAGAAAAATCTGAGAAGATTTATATGAAGTGAGCAAAACCAGGAAAACATAATAACAGCAATATTACAGTGATCAACTGTGAATGATATTATATTCTAATCGAAACAATGAAAAACAAAAGCAAAAAAAGGCAATGGTCCAAGACAATTCTATAAGACCAAAGATGCAAAATGTTATCCATTTCCAGAGATATGATGAACTCAAAGTAGACTGAAACATTCTTTTTTAAAAAAATTTCTTCATGTTTCTTGATTTTTATTTTATTTTTTGCAACATGGCTAATATGTAAATATATTTTGCCTAACTTCACATGTATAATTGGTATATGTTTGCCTTCTCAGTGGGTGGGGAAAGTGCAGGAGGTAGAAAATTTAGAACTCAAATTTTTTTAAAAAAAATGAATATTTAAAACAAAAAAAATTAGTTGAAATAATACATGACTTCATTGACTTTGTGGACACTGTGGTGTTGTTGCTAGAGAAATTATTAGATGGTGACTAGTTGATCTCTGGAAAGCAGGAAGATGGAATCAATGGAATCTTACTTGAAAACCTTTTAGTTTTTATCTCAGTACAATCTTGACGTGACTAGTGAGAGTCTTGAGTCACCATTATGAGTGACTGGAGTAAGACTAAACTTGATTGCGTGACGTTGTTGAGGCAGTCTTCAAATATATGAGTTTGGTGTCAGTTTTGCCTTCCAGAGCCAACTAATACTTTTCAAAGTAAAAGTTCCAAGCAACTGACAAAAGTTATTAGTAAAAAGTGGTAAAATTATAACAAATATCAAATGATGATAATTATACTTAAGAAATTTTGCTTCACTTTCTACCATGGTGGAAAGAACATTTAACTATGCATCGAAAAAATGTGTATTCTACTCCCAGACCTACCATTATAGATATCACCTTAGGCAAGCCAATGTCTGGGTCTCAGTTGCCTCTGGCCACAGACAGTAAAATCAGGTAATCTCTAGGGCCTCTTCTGGCTCAGAAATTCCTATGAATATTCCTATATTATTACCAAAAAGAAAAGAAAGAAAGAAAAACACCCTGTAGAATTAATTTATTCTTTTGGGAAAAAATTCTGATTTCTCGGTAGTAGAAATATGAACTTAAAATAAAAAGGTAATGTATTTTGTGGAGCCTGAACCTCATTAAGGTTCAAAACCGGAATGAAATAAGACACTAATAAGTCATTCAACAGTTAATGAAATGAAATTTCCTTAGCTATAGCATAGAAAAGATATTTAACAAGGTTACAATAATACTTAACTTGGGTGGATACGGGTCCCTTTTACCTCATTACAGAAATGTGTCTGGTCACCAGGGCAAAGTGTGGTGGATTACTGGGTCTTGAGATTCAGCTAAATCTGAAGAACTCTGACTTCACATAAAAATTTGTGATAAGATCACAATTTGCCTACTTCCTTTACTAAGCCTCCTAATCTTCCCCCGCACTCACAATTTTTTAAAGCTGATTCTCCAACTAAAGCACAAGGAAGCTATTCTTAAGATTTGATTACACCAAGAGGCTAAGGTTCAAGTCATGTCTTCATTGATGTAGCTTCCTGGTTGATTCTGGCTATATGGATATAGCATTATGGTCACCTAAGAGTGTACAAGTGGTAAGGATGGGGGATGGTTGGTGGACTTAGCAAAGGAGGTAGGCAAATTGTAATCTTATCACAAATTGTATGGTAGAATGAGCACTGGATTTGGAATAATGAAACATGAATTTCAGCCCCAGATCCAACAATATTTGTATGATCTGGAATAAATTTCTTCACCTTTCAGAGTTTTCTGATATATAAATCTGGGATAATATAAATTTGTATGATCTCACTCATAAGGATCATTGTGAGATAACGGTATTTTCTAAACTTTAAAGACTTCCTTTTGAGGGGTAATTTGGTGGTTGGGGGGGGGGTGTTGTCCATACCTATGATTTCATTAGTGTAGGTTGTTTCTGATGAGGAAACTACAACCAATTCAGATCAGCAACTGTTGTTCAATTTATAATCTGACAAATTTGCCTAGGTCAGAGGTTTCAAATACAACCTGTTAGAAGCTCAGAGGCTACAAGACTCCTGAGTATAATGCAAAATAGGTTAAAATATAATTGAGAAATATTTAACAAAGTAAAAATACAATATAACTTACAAAATGTTATTACAAGATTTTTCTAAGTCAACAATATTTAGAGGGGTACTTACATATGATTTTGTGGCCTCTTTTTATATTTGAGTTTAACACCAGTAGCCTAAGACATAGAAATCAAGTGACTTGCATAGAGTCACAGTGATATCAAAAGCAGTAATTTAACTCAGGTCTTTCTGATTATGACACCAATTAATTTTTTTAAACTCTTTACCTACAAGGAGCTTACATTTTAGATAGATAGATAGATAGATAGATAGATAGATAGATAGATAGATGATAGACAGGTTGATGTATTTTGTGGTCTCCAGATACTAATGCCTTAGCCTCTAAGACTATCTTTCATCTACTCTGTACACATATTTTATGCAAATCAACTAGATCAACATGACTAGGCCAAATAATGTATGAAGAGTAATGTGTTAAAACTTGAAATTAGGAAGGGACCAGGTTATAAAGAGCTTTAAATGCCAGACTGAAGAATTTATATTTGAACCTATAAAGGATAAGGAACCATTGCATTTTATTGAGGAGAGAATGCCATGGTTAGACCTCCACTTTACGAAAGTCACCTTGGCATCTATTTGGAGCTCACCTCCATATCCAATCTATTTGGAGGATGTATCAGAGTAGAGAAGACCCCAGGAAGAGAATCCAATAGAAGGCCATCACAACAGTTCAGGTAAGAAGTGATGAAGGACTGAACTGAGTAAGTGGTTATGTGACTAGAGACAAAAGTTGTATTCAAGGGCTGTTATAAAGGATAAAATTGTAAAACTTGGGAATGGATTGGAAACATGAGGTGGGCAAGGAAGAAGAATCAAAAAAGACACTTAAAACATGAGTCCAGGTGACTGGAAAGATTGTCTTACTGTCTACGGCACCAGGGAAAGTGAGAAGAAGGCAGAACCTTATGTAAAAGATGATGGGTTAGTTATATTTCAAACATTTTGAGTCCAAAATGACTATGCAAAATATTCAGTAGGTTGAAAGAGATACTATGACTGAATCAACAAATTTGACACAATGGTGTGGTGGTGCAAAGGTCAAATACTGCAGAGAGATTAAGAAAGATAATAATTAAGAAAAGGCCTTCTTTTCCTTGATACTTTTCTATAGGTTTTTAAGACACTGTTCTCTCCTGGTTCTCTTCTTACCTGACTGCTCCTCCTCAGTCTCCTTTCCTGAACCTTTATGCAAGTCATGCTGGCTAACTATGGTTGTTCCCTAAGGATTTGTCTTGTCCCCTTTTCTTTTCAGGCTTTATATTTATTACTCAGGAATCTCATCGGTTTCCATGCATTAGACCAATCTCAATCTTTGTCTTGACTTCTAGACCCACATCTCCAACTGGCATTTGGACATTTGTACTTGGATGTTCTCAACTCAACATGGCAAAAACATACTCATTCTTTTTCCCACAAAATTCTCCCCTCCTCCCAGCCTCCCCATTATCATTGAGGGTACCATTGGATCTTCCCAATCATCCAGGCTCTTAATCTATACATCATTGTTGACTCACACTCTCTCACACCTATATCCAACCCACTGCCAAGTCTTGTTGATTCTACCTTCAAAACATCTCTCATTTATACTGCCCTCTCCTCTGACCCTGCCATCACTTTGGTGAAGACCCCCATATCATTAAACCTAGACTACCACAATAATACTTCAGTGCTCCAAATATCTCAAATCTCTCCTCACTCCACTCCAAACTATGTTCAGCTGCCCAAGTGATCTTTTTCTTTCATTTTAAACAAATGTATTACTTATTTATTTTAACTTTTTTTTTAATTTTAAGTTTCAGATTCTCTCCCTTTCTCCCACATTTCCCTCACCCATTGAGGAGGAAAGCGATATGATACCAATCATACATGGGAAATCATGCAAAACATATTTCTGTATTAGCCACATAAAAAAGCAAGAAATATTTAAAAAGTGAAAGGTTTATACTTTAATTTGCCCTTAGAGTTCATCAGTTCACACTCTGTAGGTTTATAGTATTTTTTTCATCATAAGTCTTTTGGAGTTGTCTTGGATCATTGTATTAATCAGAGTAGCCAAGTCTTCCACAACTGAACATTGGTTTGACTTTGCTATTGCTGTGCACAATGATCTGGTTCTTCTCAAATCACTTTGCATCAGTTCACATAAGACTTGCCAAGTTGTGGTTGGTTGTTTTTTTTTTTCTGAAATCATCCCTTCATCATTTGTCATAGCACAATAGTACTCCATTATAATCATACATCACCACTTGTTCAGTTATTCCCCAATTGATGACCATCCCCGCAATTTCCAATTTTCTTTGCCATGACAAAAAAACTAGTATAAATATTTTTGTAATTATATAGTCCTTTTCCCCCCTTTTTCTTTGATCTTTTTGGGGTACAGACCTGGATCAAAGAGTATACACAGTTTTGTAACCCTTTGGGCATAGTTCCATATTGTTCTCTAGAATGGTTGAACCAATTCTTAACTCCAATAGTTTATTAGCGTACTTATTTGCCCTCTTCACTTCTTGGATTTGTCATTTCTGATAGGTGTAAGGTAGTACCTCGGAGCTGTTTAAATTTGTATCTCTCTAATCAATAGTGATTTAGAGAATTTTTTATTATATGAATATACATAGCTTTGATTTCTTCTTTCAAAAACTGCCTCTCATATCCTTTGACAATTTAGCAATTGGGAAATGGCCCTTAATTTTATGAATTTGACTCAGTTCCCCATATATTAGAGAAATGTGAACCTGCTGTAAATTTTGCTCATATTACTGTAATATTTATGGTACCTTTAACAAAATGTAGTTCCCTTGACTATTTTGAGTTTAATCTTTAATTAATTAATTTTAAATTAAGTTAGTATAATTATAATTAAATTATAAACATGTAAATTATAAAATTACAATTACAATTACAATAAAATTGATAATAAATTAAATTTAATTAATTAATTAAATTAATTTTTAAAATTAAATTTATTTTTACTTTTCTTTGGGTAGTTAATGATTGCTCCTTCTGACTTTTTTACTTCAGCTTAAGCTTACTAGGTTCTGTTCAAGCCCTTTGTTTTAACTCTGGGCATCTTTCTGTTTCAAGTGTGTCTCATGTAAACAACGTATTTTTTGGATTCTAGTTTCTACTTCATTCTGTTTTCTGATTCCATTTTACACCTGAGGTTATCCCATTCACATTCACACTTATGATTACTAACTGTGTATTTCCCTTATCCCATTTTCTTCTGCTTTTTATTCTCTCTCTCTTTTTTATCCTGTTACTCTTCAAAAGTCTGTTTTGCTTTTGACCACTGCTTACCTTTATCCAACCTCCCTTTTATTATCCCTCCCAGTCCATATCTCTCATCCCCTTCCCCTTCTATTTCCCTACTGAGTAAGATAAATTCCTATATCCAATTGAATACATACATACTTACATACATATATATATATATATATATATATATACATATATGTATGTATGTATATATTTCCCTTTTTGAACCAATTCTAATGAGAATGAGATTCAATTATTACTTTCTAACACTCCCTCCCCATTTTCCTCTCCTCTATAAAACCTTTTCCTTGCATACACACTTTTATGTGAGGTATCACCATTGTACCTGTGCCTTCCCCTTTCTACCAGTGCATCCCTCTTTCTTGCTCTTTCATAGGTTTTTTCAAGATCATCCCAACATAACTAACTCACACTCGTCTCTGTCTGTGTAAACTGCTTTAACTGCCTTAGCTGTAACATGTATCATATTCCCTTATAGGAATGTAGACAGTTTAACTTTTTTGTCCCCTTATCATTACTCTTTCATGTGTGCCTTCTTATCCTTCTCTTGACTCCTGTGTTTGAATGCCAGATTTTCTATTCAGCCCTGGTCTTTTCATCAGGAAATGTTCTGTTTCATTAATTATCCATTTTCCCCCTGAAGAATTTTACTCAATTTCACTTAATAGGTAATTCTTGGTTGTAATCCTAGTTTCACTGTCATCTAAAAAATAATATTCCAAGCACTTCCACTCCTTTAATGTGGAAGATGCTACATTTTATGTGATCCTGACTGTGGCACCATATTTGGATTTTTTCTTTCTGACTGCTTATACTATTTTCTCCTTGACCTGGGAGCTCTGGAATTTGACTAAAATATTCCTGAAAATATTCATTTTGGGATCTTTTTCTAGAGGTGATCAGAGAATTCTTTCAATTTTTCTATTACCTACTGAATCTAAGATATCAGGACATTTTTCCTTTATTGTGTCTAAAGTAGGATGTCTAGGCTTTTTTTTTTTATCATGGCGTTCAGATAATACAATAATTCTTAAATTATCCCTCTTTGATCCTTTTTTCCAGGTCAGTTGTTTTTTCCAATGAGTTATTTCACATTATCTTCTTTTTTTATTTTTACTTTCTTTCATTCTTTCTTGATCTATCATAAAGTCATTGGCTTCCACTTGTCCAATTGTATGTTTTGGGTAATTATTTTCTTTGGTAAGCTTTTATATCTCTTTTCCTATTTAGCCAATTCTGCTTTTTAAGGAGTTCTCTTTAGTGTATTTTTGTGCCTCTTTTATCATGGGGCTGATTCTCTTTTTAAAGGGCTATTTTCATCCGTATTTTGTGACATTTTTTTTACCAAGCTATTAATTCTTTTTTTCATAGTTTTCTTGTATCACTTTCATTCATTTTTCCCGATTTTTCCTCTACCACTTATCTCTTTCTTTAACTCTTTTAGGAATTCTTGTTGGATTTGTACTTAATTACCATTTTTCTTTGAGGCTTTGGTTGTAGCTGTTTTCACATTTTCTTCTTCTGAGTTTATACTTTAGCCTTCCCTGCCACTGTAGTAGATTTTTATGGTCAAGTTCTTTTTTATTTTTGTTGTTTGCTCATTTTTATGAACACCTTTTTCTGTTGAGCTTCATGTTAAAATTGGACTCTTCTCACCTAGGGATGAAGAGTAACTGCCCCATGCTCAGGATTTTTCCATGATGTGATTTCAAAACTACTTCTAGGGGTTTGCAGAGTTTCACTCCTTCCCAAGTGGGTGTGATCTGGGGAGAACTGTGGTCGCTGATGTCTGGTCTGGGTTGAGAGTTCCCAAAGCTGCTACTTTCAGTGTTACAGCTGCCTCCAAGTCCTGTCTCTGCTACCAGTGCTGGCGTTGCTGCTGGTGCACACCATGTGTGCTCCTGGCTGTCCTCTTCCATGGTATCAGAGACCTCTCCTAATGAACTCCTAAATCATCTTAGGCCTGAAAAATTCCCCTCTGACATCATTTGACAGTTGTCTCTGCCACTCCAAAATTTGATTTGAGGAATTATTTTAAAGTTGTTTGGAGGGGAATATTGTAAGAGTTTAGCAGGGTTGCTGCCTGTACTTCATCATCTTGGTTCTGCCCAACCTCCCAAGTTATGACAAATCCATTATGCCATGCTGTATTATTCTAAAAATGTACATGATATTATTTATTTAATTAAATGAAGTAGTTCCGTTAGATCTTAAAGGCTCAGTTCATCTCTAATAATGTATAATTCTATGATTTTATTTGGGATTTACGCTTCAACACTTTAAAATAGTATTTTATTTTCCCCCAATTTCATGTAAAAAAACCAATTTTTATCATTCAAAAAATGTTGTTTTAAGTTCTCTTCTTCCTCCATTCCTTGCCCCCTCCCTAAGATGGTAAGCAGTCTGACATAGGTGATACATGTGCTTTGGTCTGCATTCAGACTCCATCTGTCTCACCCACCCCCCAGAGAAAGATACAATTTTCATCATGAGTCCTTTGGAATTGTCTTGGATCATTGTGTTCATGAGAATAGTTGACATTCACAATTATACATCTTGCAATATTGCTGCCGCTGTGTACAATGTTCTCCTGGTTCTGTTCATTTTATTCTCCATGTGAGTCTTTGCAGGTTTTTCTAAAATCATCCTGTTTGTCATTTCTTGTAGCACAATAATATTCCATTATAATCACATACCACAACTTGTTCAGCCATTCCCCAATTGATGAGTATCCTCTCAATTTCTGATTCTTTGCCATCACAAAAATAGCTGCTATAAATACATTTAGGCAAATAGGTTTCTATTACTTTTATTTATTTTTTTTATTTGTCTGGGTTGCAGACCTATTATTGTTATTGCTGGATCAAAGGTATGCATAGTTTTATATCCCTTTGGACATAGTTCCATATTGTTCCAAAAATGCTCCAAATCACTATTGATTAGAGAAATGCACATGAAAACAACTCTGAGGTACCACCCCATGCCTATCATAGTGGTTAATAGTACAGAAAAGTAAAATGCTAAATGTTGGAGATAATGGGACAGTAATGCACTAGTATTGGAGCTGTAAACTGATCCAATCATTCCAAAGAGCATTTTTTTTAAATTTCTCTATAGGTAGCTTTAATTTCTTCATGTGAAAATTGCCTATTCATATCCTTTGACCTTTTATTAATGGGGGAATAATTAGTATTCTTATAAATTTGACTGTTTTCTTTATATTTGAAAAAATAAGACCTTTATCAGAGATAGTTTCCGTAAAATTTTTTTCCCAGTTTTCTGTTTTCTTTTTCACCTTGGTTGCATGAGTTTGGTTTGTGCAAACCCTTTTTAATTTAATATAATCAAAATCATTCATTTTACATTTTGTAATACTATATGTTGATCCTTAATTCTTCCCAAAAGCTTGAATCTTTGGGTTTATCAAACACTGAATTAGTATTAGCATTTACTGCAATGTATTGTGTACCAAATCTATTTCACTGATTCACCACTCTATGTTTTTTTATCCAGTAACATATTGTTTTGATGATTACTTCTTTATAATACAGTTTAAGATTTTGTATGGCTAGGTCACCTTCCTTCACATTTTTTATTGATTCCCTTCACATTCTTGACATTTTGTTCTTTCAGATGATTTAAAAAAAATTCCCTAGTTCTATAAAATATTTTTGGATAGTTTGATTCATATGGCACTGAAAAAAGTAAATTAACAGGCAGAATTGTAATTTTTAGTATATTGGCTCAACCTACCAATGAGTAATTAATATATTTTTCTATTTGTTTAAATCTAACATTATTTGTATGAAAAGTGTTTTGAAATTGTGTTCATGGAGTTCTGGTTTTTCTTGGCAGATAGACTCCGAGGTCATTTATATTGTCTGCAGTTATTTTAATTGGAATTTCTCTTTCTATATTCTCCTGCTGGCTTCCAACACTTCTTAAGGATTAATAGTTTAACTTTCAACAAGGTTAGAACTCAGACTCTTAAAGACAGGGTCTGGCCAGACCTCCATGTGCTTCAGTACAGCCAAAGGGAAATGAAGAAATACCCCACCAGGCCTCAGTATATGACAGACACCACTACTAGGACTGCAGCTCAGCCTCATGTAAGCTGCCAAACACCTACAGGCTCCAGCAGCACAAGTCAGCCCCACACAAACCCCTCAACACAACAGCAGACACAAAGGTCCCCCATGAGCCCCAGGGCAACATCAGTGCAACACCAGGTAAATAACCAGGGCCTGCAGTCACTGACAGAAGCCTGAGACAGAGCTCCTTCCACACTGGGAGCAGAGATCAATTTTAAAAGAAAGAGAAAAGGCAAAAAAAAAAAAAGATGAGCAAGAAACATCAGCAAAAAAGAATGACCATAGAAAGTTATTATGGTGATAGGGAAGACCAAGACACAAAGTCAGAAGAGGACAATAATGTCAAAACACCTATGGGCAAAAACACAAATAAAAGCAGGTACTAGTCTCAAGCCCAGAAAGATCTCATGGAAGACTCAAAAAGGAGCTTAAAATGATATGAGAGGTAGAAGAAAAATTGTGAAAAGAAATGAAAGTGATGCAAGAAGACTATTTTAAAAAAGAGTCGAAAAGCTTGGGAAACTGCTTAAAAAGTAGAATTGGCCAAATGGAAAAGGAGACACAAAAATCCACTGAAAACCTTCTTAAAGAGTACAATTGGCCAAATGAAAAAGAAAGTACAAAAGTTAACTGAGAAAAACAGCATCTTAATAGTTATAATTAGGTAAGTGGAAGCTAATGACTCTATGAGACATCAAGAATCAATCAAACAAAATCCAAAGAACAAAAGAAAAAAATGGAAGAGAATGTAAAATACCTCATGGGAAAAACAACTGACCTGGAAAATAGATCCAGGAAAGATGATAGCAAAATCATTGGGTCATAATCAAGAGGACCTGAACAGCATCTTTCAAGAAATTATCAAGGAAAACTGTCCTGATGTCATGGAACCAAAAGGCAAAATAGACACTGAAAGAATCCATTGACCACCTCAGGAAAGAGATCCCCTAATAAAATCTCCAAGGAACGTTATAGCCAAATATCAGAACTATCAGGCCAAGGAAATAAAGGGGCCAGAAAGAAACAATTCAAATATCAGGGAGACATAATTAGGATTACACAGGACTTGGCAGTCACAATATTAAAGTATCAGAGGCCATGGGACATGATATTCTGGCAGGCAAAGGAGTGAGGATTACAGCTAAGAATCACTTACCCAGCAAAATTAAGCATAATACATTGAGGGGAAAATGGTCACTCAATGAAATAGAAAGATTTGAAGCTTTCATAAGGAGAAGACCAGAAGTAGTCAATAATTTGACCACCAATATCAAGACCCAAGAGAAGCATAAACAGGTAAAAAAGTGAAAAGAAAGCATAAGGGATTCAATAGAGCTAAACTATTTACATCCCTACATGAGAATATGATACTTGTAATTCTTAAAAATTATGTCACTAGTAGTACAGCTAGAAGGAATATACATAAACAGTGTATGGATACAACATGAATTTGATGGATTGACATAAAAATTAAGGGATGAGAAAAAGGAGCACAATGGGTTCAGAAGGAAGAGAGAGGTAAGGGGATAATTATTTCACATGAAGTAACATGAAAGACCTATTACAGTGGAGGGGAAGATGGGAAGGCAGGCAATGAGTATTGCTGCAACCTTGCTCTCATCAGTATTTGGCTGAAAGAGAGAATAATATACACAATTAGTTTAATATAGAAATCTACCTTACCTGACAGGGAAGCAGGAGGAGAGGAGATCAAGTAAGGGGGGAGTGGAGACTGACAAAAAGGAGGGCAGATCAGGAGAGGTGGTAGACAGAAGCAAAACACTGGTGTGGAGGGAAAAGGTAAAAGCAGAGAGAGGACAAACAGAAGGAAAAATAAGATGGAGGGAAATACACAGGTACAATTAATTCCAAAATTATATAAACTATTTTGAAAATAAGTGAAAAAGGTATCCTACAAAACTCCTTTTATGATACAAATGTGGTGCTGATACCTAACTCAGGAAGAGCTAAAAAAAAAAAAACAACAGAGAAATAAAATTATAGACCAATTTCCAAAATGAATATCGATGCAAAAAATTTTGAACAAAATACTAGCAAGGCAATTACAGCAATGTATTGGAAGGATTATACACTATGACCAGGTGGTATTTATACCAAGACTGCAGGGTTGGTCCAATATTGGGGAAACTTTTGGCATAATTGACCATATCAATAAGAAAACCAACAGAAATCATATAATTATCTCAATTGATGCAGAAAAAGCTTTTGACAAAATACAGCATCCATTCCTCTTAAAAATACTAGACAGCATAGAAATAACAGGAGTATTCTTTAAAATGATAAGCAGTAGCTACCTCAAAATATCAGCCAGCATTATCTTTAATGGGGATAAGCAAGCAGGCCTCAGGTTGCCCATTATAACCACTACTATTCAATATGGTAATAAAAATGTTAGCTATAGAAATAAGAGAAGAAAAATAATTTGAAGAAATTAGAATAGGCAATGAGGAAACAAAACTATCACTCTTCACAGATGATATGATGGTATACATACAGAGCCCTAGAGCATCAACTAAAAAGTAACTTTGGATAATTAACAACTATAGAAAAGTTGCAGAATATAAGATAAGCCAACATAAACCACCAGCATTTCTTTATATGACCAATAAACCCCAGCACCAAGAGCTAGAAAGAGACATTCCTTTTAAAATAACTGTAAATAATATAAAATACTTAGGAGTGTACTTGCCAAGACAAACCCAAGAACTGTATGAGCACAATTACAAAACACTCTTCACACAAATAAAGTCACATCTAAATATCTGGGAAAATATCAATTTCTTGTGGGTAGACCAAGTCAATATAATTAAAATGACAATTCTGCCTAAACTAATTTACTAATTCAGTGCCATACCAATTCAAACTACCAAAAATTATTTGATACAGACGGAAAAAAATAACAATAAAATTCATCTGGAGGAACAAAAGATCAAGAATATCAAGGGAATTAATGAAAAGTACAAAGGAAGGTGGTGTGGCAATACCAGATCTCAAACTCTTTTGTGAAGCAGTAATCATCAAAACTATATGGTACTGTCTAAGAAATATAGTGATGGACCAGTGGGATAGATCAGGTACACAAGAGATAGAATTCAATAACCATAGTAAGCTAGTATTTGATAAACCTAAAGACCGCAACTTTTGGGATAAGAATTTTTTTTTATTTGGGATAAGAACTATTTGACAAAATCTCCATAGAAAACTGGAAATAATAGGACACAATCTAAGCATAGACCAATATCTCACACCATGTACCAAGATGAGGTCAAAATAGGTGCATGATTTAGTCATAAAGGGTTACACCATAAGCAAATTAGAAGAGCAAGGAATAGTGTACCTGTCAGATCTATGGGGAGAGGAAGAATTCATGACCAAACAAGAGATTGAGAGCATTATGACATATAAAATAGGTAATTTTGGTTGTATCAAATTATAAAGCCAATGCAACCAAGATTAGAAGAAAAGCAGAAAGCTGGTAAAAAATCTTTACAACAAGCATCTCTGATGAAGGCCTAATTTCTCAAATATAGAGAATTGAATCAAATTTATAAGAATACAAGCCATTCCCAATTGATAAATGCTCAAAAGGTGTGAACAGGCAGTTTTTAGATGAAAAAAAAATCAAAGATATCTATAGGCATGTGAAGAAGTGCTCTAAATCACTTTTGATTAGGTAAATGCAAATTAAAACAACTCTGACATACCAGCTTATACCTATCATATTGGCTAATATGACAAAAAAGGAAAATGATAAATATTGGAGAGAATATGGGAAAATTGGAACACTGATGCACTATTGTTGAAGTTGAGAACTGATCCAAATTTGGAACTATATCCAAAGGGCAACCAAACCGTGCCATCAGTTTGATCCAGCAGTATCAATACTAGGTCTGTATCCCAAAGTTATCATAAAAAGGGGAAAAGATCTACATGTGCAAAAATATTTATAGCAGCCCTTTTTGTGGTGGCAAAATATTGAAAATTGAGGGGATGCCCATCAATTGGGGAATGGCTGAACAAGCTGTGGTATATGAGTGTAATGTAATGGTATACTTTGTGCAATAAGAAATTATGAACAGGCAGGTTTTAGAAAAAATCTGGAAAAGAATTATACAAAGTGATGCAAAGTGAAATGAGCAGAACCAGAAAAATATTGTACACGGTAACAGGAAAAATGTGTGATGATCAACTGTGAATGATTCAGCTCTCTTCAGCAACACAATGATCCAAGAAAAGCTCAAAGGACTCATGAAAGAAAATGCTATCCACATCCAAATAAAGAACTAATGGATTCTGAATACAGATTGAAGATTTTTTTTTTACTTACTTTATTTTCTCACTTTTTTTCCTTTTGATCTGTTTCTGCTTTCACAACTGTGGCTAATTGAGAAATATTTTTACATGATAGCACATATATAAACTACATCAATCTGCTTATCATTTTAAGAAGAGGAATGGGAGGGAGGGGAAGAAGGGAGGGAGAAAAATTTGGAACTTGAAATCTTATAAAAATGAATGCTAAAGTTTTTCTTGACTTGTAACTGGAAAATAAAATGCTATTAAACTTTAAAAATAAAAATAGTAAAAAAAAAAAAGACAGCACCTGGTTCTTATTTCATCTTCAGATTCCCAAATGTGATAATTTATTATTGTAGTGCATTCCCTTGCACAAAGCAGGCATGAATGTTTGTTGTACTATGTTGTGTTGAATTAAATATCAGGAATAGAATGATGCATTCTTTTCCAATATGGTTTTGACATATTGACATTTTGCTGTTATTGATATTTTCTCATTGATCTCCTTGCTTTGTTATATTCCTCATTAATCTGTTTTTTATATATTTTTTTCTTGTGTGAATGAGTTTTCTCATTGCCTAAAGATAAATGCAGTGATTTTAACTTCAATGAAAGAAAATGGTAGCAATTCTTGCAACAACACATTTGCATTGTAAAATTTATTTCTAAATAGATTTTTTAAATATATTTTTATTACAGGCACGATAACAATAAAACCAAGTGATTCCCGTTGGGTTGGTGCTTGGTGGCTTGGTTTTATCATAGTAGGGATCCTTGGCATCCTTTCTGGAGTGCCATTCTTTTTCATGCCTAAAAGCCAGAAGAAACCAAAAATGGAAAGTAAAGTTCCAGCATCTTTGGATAAATCTAATATCAATGACAGAAGTAGCCAAAAGCTGAATTTTAAAGATCCTGACCAAACAGAGGATTCCCAAGAATCACCAGGTGAAGATTTAACAAATAGTTCTTACTCTGATTTATGCATGCAAATTAAGTGTTGAAAAAGGTAATTCTAAATTATAATTAATCTAAAAATCAGTCATCTTTGACTGTGAAATGGAGCTGGATTCAAATAATGGTTTCAAACTTATTTCATCTATCTACAATGGCTTCAATTGTAGCCCTATTAAATTTGAGTGGCTAATAGAAGAGAGGATGCAGTGAAAAGTCAGTCATTAATGGCAGAAGGTTAAAAAAATCATAATATTAAGTGTGTAATCCTTAGGTAGATGACAGAACACGGAATCGTAAAAGTGAAATGACTATACAGATCATGTAGTACAGCCTTTTCATTGTATAAATCAGAAAACTGATGTCCACATAGTTTCTCCAGAAACATAAGATTAGTGACAAAGCCAGGACTAGAACCCAAGTCTTCTGTTTCCAGAATGAAGCAAACTGAAAAAAAAAAAACATTCAAAGAAGCTTTATCCCAGTCTGTAGTTAGCCTTAAATGCTAACAAGAGCTCTTCCCTATGTCTCCCCCCCTCCTCACAAATATGTATATTTTAATGGAAACTTGTTGAAGCCAAGGAAGTTTTGTATTAACATGTATAAGGAATATTATCTATTTACTGCATCATAGGATTTAGAGTAGAAAAAGACCTTAGTGGTCCAGTCCCATAATTTTACAGATTAGGAAACTGAGGATCCAAGAAGCAAAATTACTTGTCCAAGATCACGTAGTTGATATGTAATGGAACTAGATTCAAATCTAGGCCCTCTAACATCAAATCCATGGATAATGATAACATTGGTTTCTAGTTGCAATTTGAATAAAATTTAACTATACTATGGTGAGTCAACATCTAAATCTAATCTAACATTCGTTAAGCCTTACTATTTGACTTTTACCATATTATATACAGTAAATCATTCCTGACAGAGTAAAATTTAAGCTTTTTTTGATTGGTATTCAAGATCCTCCAAAGCTGGTACCACGCTATTTCTCTAACCTTCCCTCAAATTATTTCCCATCAAAAAGTTTAAGTTTTAGCCAAAATATATTATTCTTTTACTAACACTTCTTATACTGCCTTGGGCAAATCTATACCTTTATCTCTAGTTTTTCCCTATGCCTATAATATACTCCTTTACCCCTCTTGCTTAATTGCAATCCATTTCCCTGACCACAGAAAATAGAAAGAATTAAGCACATCTGGATAGATTTGTTTAGTACACTTAATTATTGCTCATTCCCCCATGTTCTTCAGACACCAACACCTTTAAAAAAAATCAGTTCCCATACTCCTAGTACTTTGTTCCAATCATAATAATCCTATGGACCTTTCCCCTCCCACTCCTCTCTTCCCGCATTACTTCCTCCCCCCACATTATATTCTTTGTCAATGATGCTATGCTACACTTAACATAAAAAAGGACTCAAAAACATCTGGCTTTTTTAATGTTATGAAAATAGTGGGTGATCACATGAAAATAAACAGTTGTATTATGGGTATAATTGGTCTTCAGTATATTGCCAATGATCAAGAAGTGGAATAAGGGACATCATTATGGAAAAGTATACTCCAAAAAAAAAAAAGGCGGGGGGGGGGAATCAGCCATGTGGTAAATACAATGAATAACACATGAAAAGCAAACTTATTACAGGGAACAAAAAAAAATGGAAATAGACCAGTGGAAAGCCAGCAATATATTGGCTAAATCCTTTGTGGAGAATCTATAGAAGAATATGGATAAAAGTTCATAGTAAGAAAACCTCCCACAATATGGACTGTATTGATGACAGGAATATCAACATTGATAAGATCATAGATCCATCGAAATGTTAAAGAAGCAAAGTGGTATAATGAAAAATACGTTGGCACCATTTCAATGACTGTACCTGAGGAAGGACAGAAAGATTCAAGGAGGCAGCATCATGTAGCTGAAAGACGTGGATTTTTTTTAAAGCCGTCCTGCCATTAGTTAGTATTGTGACCCTGGGCAATTCAAATTATCACTTTGGGCCTCAGTTTTGTCCCATGTAAAATTAAATAGCTTTGGTATTTAGATCTAATATTCTATGATTCCATAATTAATAGTTTAATATAAAAGTCTAATACATATCTATCTACAAAGCAAGAAAAAAAGTGTTTCTTGAATATGTTGAATTATCATTTTCCATAAAGACTTTTATCTTTTTTTTCTAGGTTATTTCCACTCCTTGAAGCGTCTTCTTACTAACTGGATGTACCTCATCTACTTGATTTTATCTTTGTTGTCATATACTTGCTTAGTTGGGAATCTGACATATCTACCAAAATATTTAGAACAGGGATATGGGGCATCAATTTCTAAATCTAACTTAATATTTGGTAAGTCTTAGTATTTGACTTTTACTGCATCATATATAATGAACCATTCCTGACTAAAATTTAAATTTTTTTTATTGGTGTTCAAGGTCTTCCGAAGCTGGCACCACCCTATCTCTCTAACCTTACGTCATATTATTAACCATCAAAATGTTTAAATTCTAGCCAAAATGTATTATTCTCTTCCTGACTAATGCTTACTGTATTGCCTTGGGCAAGTCTACATAGTTACCACCAGCTCTTCCCTATGCTTGTAATATCCTCCTTTCCCCTCTAAATGCAATGAATCCCAACCTGCTTTTGTAGTACAATTCAGATGCCACTCTTTTTTTTTTTTTTTTTGGCAAATTCCACTTCTTGTAGGAAGTTTTATCTCCTTGGTCAGTAATGACTTCTAAGTTCCAACCTTACATAGCACTTTGCTTCATGCATCTCTAATTGATTTACAATATGTTCAGTATAGCTATCTATATTTGTGCTTA
Organism: Phascolarctos cinereus; assembly: GCF_003287225.1. Classification (NCBI taxonomy): domain Eukaryota; kingdom Metazoa; phylum Chordata; class Mammalia; order Diprotodontia; family Phascolarctidae; genus Phascolarctos; species Phascolarctos cinereus. Next base: position 176,608,793 of record NW_027555514.1, on the reverse strand, counting down.
AGTGCCATGGTAGACTCTAAGCTTCATCAAGGCAGGAACTCAAATTTATTTAAATGTCTAATTTCCCAGTCCTTGCAGAGTGCTTTTCACATAGCAGGTGCTTAATAAATGTTTGTTGATTTGATCAATGACAAAATGATCTTGTCTCTCTTTTCCAACTAATTGCTTCCCAATCATCCCCTTTCTTATTGGGTAGAGCACTAGGATTGGAACCAGAAAGACTCATCTTTATGAGTTCAAATCTGCCCTCAGTCACTTATTAGCTATGTGACCCTGGGCAAGTCACTTAACCCTGTTTGCCTCAGTTTTTCATTTGGAAAATGAGCTGGAGAAGAAAATGGTAAACCACTGCAGTATGGATGAAAATTGAACATAACTGAAAAATGACTTAGCAGCATCTAGTGGTTCCTCCCCTAGAGACCAACCCCTCAAGGCCTATTGCCATTCATCTTTCATCCTTTTCCATAACCAAACTTCCAGAAAAAAAAAAGCTATCTGTTCTTTCTACCTCCATATCCACTCTTTTCATTTTTTTCCTCAATCCTATGTAATTTGGCTTTGGATCTCATCAGCCAACTAAAACTGGCCAGTTTTCTTTGTCTTTTTCCTTGTCACCCTCTCATTAGTATGTGAAACTGTTGAACAACTCCAGCTCGTGGATATTCTCCCAACTTTGGGACACTCTTCTTTTTATGATTCTCCTCCTACCTGCCCAACCACTTTTTCAATCTCCTTTGCTGGTTCACCATCTATCTCTGTTCTATCTGTGGGCCTAGTCAAAGTTCTCTTGCTAAATGTCTTCACCAACTCTCCTGGATTTAATTATTATCTCTGTGCCAATTTTTAGACCTATATATCTACTGCTCATCTCTCTCCTGAACATCATGTGTATTTTGAAATATTCCATTTGGAAATCCTAAACTAGATGTCTGACAAGGACTTGAAATATAACAAGACCAATAGAGAATTGATTTATCTTTATCCCCAAAGAATTTTTCTAATAAACTACTCTATGTCTTTTAGGGACAACACCATCTGTGTCACTCAAAGTTATGACTTTGGCATTACCATTGACTCCACTCTTTCTTTCACTCCACATATCCAATTAATTATCAAATTTTCTCCTTTCTATTACCACAATATCTCTTGTACCTCTCTCTTTATTCTCATGATTATCACACAGAGAGACCATATAGTCTCTCATCACTTCAAGGGTGGATTATTTCAAAAGCCTTTTGATTGGTCTTCCTGTTTCAAATATCTCTCCATTCCAATCCCTTCTTCACGCAGCTGCCAAAGTAATTTTCTAAAAGGGCAGCTCCAACTATGTTACTTTCCTATTTAATACAAGTCAGTGACTTCGTATTGCCTCTAGGATAAAATATAAAATCTGTTTAGTTTTTAAATTCCTTCACAATCTGACCTCAACCTATTTTATATGTTACTCTGCTTTATCCAGGGAAAGTAGACGTTTTTTATTCCTTTGCACTGTCTTTGTATCTTTAATGTATTCTTAGGTATTGATTTAAAAATATTCATAGAGTCATTAACAGGTATTGCTGCTAACTATACCTATCAGCACACATATCTATTTAATAACCAATTTATTATATGCTAGTACCATAGTCCCATGGTTAAAAAAAAAAAAAACAATGAGCCACAAGTAGAATTTTCAAAACATCTTACAAAGGACAAAGCAGGATGGATTCAGTTGGATTTTACAGAGGGTGAAGGGAAGGTAAAGACTTATAGACCAAAGGTCTGATAGCAGAAGGCGGAAAACTACAACAGGTAAAATAATAATTGGATCAAGAAATATTAGGGGATTTTAACTGAAATTTGTAGGCAGACAGAGCAAGAATTAACCAAATAGCACAAGGTTTAAAGTTAGATGTCACCATTAAAGTAAATAGTGGCAAGATATCTGAGTCAGAAATGCTTCTATCTTTAACTAGAGCTAAACTTTTAATGTCTAATTCAAAAGGCCTTAGCTTTTTACATGGCATATTATCAGGCAAATTGGTGGTAATGCTAAAATTTTCTAATGACATTCCCTGCTTTTTATACTAGATCATATGAAATATATATCTTCACCATTGATCTCCTCTGTGGATGCATGAATACAAGTTTTCTGATAAGCATTTCCACAGATAGATTCAAGTATTGGAAAGTATTTAATACAACATTAAAACAAAAGCAATACAACTATTAGTATTATATTACACAGGATTTTCAAAATTTCCTTGATCCAGTGCATTATTAGCAACTAACCTCAACTGGCTCAGTCAGATATCCCTACATTTTTACATATTTCATTTAGTATATGTCAAAATTTAATTCATGCTCCAATTCCGGCTATTTTTCTTTGTCAAGAGGAATACCATAATAGCTGAAATAAAGCTCAGTGATCATAAGGTATCTCAAAATTAATTGTAACAACTAATTCAGCACTACACCTGCCTTTACTTCATTTCCCACTCATATCTCAAACCCAGTCTTAGGACTAGTTTTCTACATTCTACTGAATCTGTCATTTGCAAAGTAGTGCCATACCAATTCAGCTAAAACAGTCAACTGGTTTCCCACAGATTAAAAACCAAAGCTCCTTAGAGAGCAAAGGAATCGTTACAAAGTGGTGAAGAGACTGTTCTTAGTTGGAAAATTACCAACATTCTTATTTGGATGGAAACACTACCTTAAGAGATTTCCTGCTCCAAAAACCTACTGGATATTCTAGCATTTTCAAGCCACAATTCATGAATAATTAACATATGGTAAACAAATTTACTTTCAGCTAATTTCTTCAAAGGGTAAATCTTTATCATATCTCATTTTAATCTATGTATTTATTTATTTACTTATTTAGCCCTTTCATTTCAGTTACACTATTAATTTGGCCAGAAGAAGGAGCAAAAGTCTGAAGGGTCAAAGAAATCCCCAGACTTTTTTCTCCTGGTTCTTAAAATTTATCTTCCACTAAATAACTAAGGGGAGTTTTAAGACTGTTTTACAGGTCAGCATCAGAACTGCAGTAACCATAGAAAATCAGGGGAAAATTAAGGTTCAGTAATTAAATTAAATAAACATAAGATTTTAATTTCAAAAAATCCTCCAAGAGTCAAGGATGTTGTATTTCAACTGTTTTTACAATTCATATTTTTTGCAGAGTTTAACCATACCAGAGCTCTTTTATCAGTAGTAGATTCAACCAGGAGTACTTAAACTTCCAAATTTACAGGCAATTGCTGCAATTAAAATGATCAGATCTTTCTCCTAGAATTTAACCAGACCAACTTCAGGACTACTCAGTAGTCAAGATAGCTCAATGATCACCTTGAAAAAAAATTTTCTATCCAACCAGGAGACAACTCGTAGGGGTGTCTTTAGAAAAAGTAGCCTGAACATATCCCATTATGGGAATAAATTTAACCAGAAATAATCAGACTACAAGTTGATGGATCTAAAACACTCTCTGAATTACCAGAACAGAATTACCAGAGTAACATGTAGAATCCCTCAAAAATGATTGCTGGCTACAAATTTTTGTGGTAGTCTCAAACCAGACAAGAATTATCTTTTTTTCATTTTCTTTTATGTCCATAGCACAGTAATTTAACAGATGGACAATCAGACAGTAATCCCAGAGATTCCAAAAAAAAATGTTGACTCTCCCAACATAGAATTGAGGTTTGTGTCATATTTGTATTATTTTAACCAGAGCAGACCAGAAGAGACCATAAGTGATACCAAAATTGATTACTAACCACTCAAATCAGAGTTTTATGTCAGTTTTAAACTGTACCAGACTAGGTTTACTTATATATGTAAACAGAAAAGGAAGCAAAATGGTACAATAATGACAAATGACAAACAGTTAAGTCTTTTATTTATTTGTCTATGGCTCAAGAGATAGACACATAAACAATACGGGCAGACAACAGAGGATAAACATTAAACTGTCTTTCTGATTTTCAGCAATTCAGTTAGAAAATGCCTGTATTGGCCAACATTTGTCAGAGACCTCTAATTATAAACTCTCAGCCTTTTTACCTCTTTTTTCCTTTTCAGGAATAATAATGATTCCTGTTGCTAGTATTTCATTTTTCCTGGGAGGATATATTATTAGAAAACTGAAACTGTACATAATTGGAATTGGCAAATTTGCCTTCATTTCTGTATGTTGTGGCTATAGTACACAAATGCTTTTATTGACATTAGACTGTGGCAGCAGACCAGTAGCTGGGTTAACAGTAACCTACAATGGGTATGTATTGATGTAATGCAGCAAGGTGGTACAGAGTGCTGGAAGAGGAATTAGGAAGATCTCAGTTCAAATCCAGCTTCAGAAACTAACTCAGTATATGACCTGGGAAAGTTACTTAACGTCCAGTTACTTCAATTTCCTCATCTGTAAAATGAAGTTAATAATAATATCTACATCCCATAGTGTTATAAAGACAAAATGAGATTCATAAAAGACTTTGCAAGCTCTAAAGCACTACAAAATGCTCCTAGAGATTGTTAGGAAGGAAACATTTTGAGTCCCTATAATGTGCTAGATACTGTACTAAGTACTTTAATATGACAATAATATTGAATAGATAATGATATCTAATCATGTTTGCATATATGATATAATGCTACCTATTTTGAATACTTCATAATATAAATATATGCATATTTTTCTTTCATATAATTTGATAATCTTTGTCAGATGAGAAAGCTGTTATCCAAAGAGGGGATTTGAGTTATCCAGGTTGCTATAGCCAATTAGCAACAAAATGGAAACCTTAAACCTAAATCCATCAGTACATCACTCTCTTTGGGGAAAATGATGTCTCTTCAAAAATCCTTAACTAGTTCCATTGCTTTTCCTTGTTAAATTACATTTGATGACTGTGATAAGTCCCAATATTTTTCTAAGTGTAGATGTAAATATATATTTTAGAATGTTGTGATATATTTGTCATCTGTTTTCATATGTTTAGCATATAATTTCTCTTATCCTTCCCTTATCTCTGATAAATGTCTACATTTTGACTACAGAAATGACCCAGGGACAGACTTCCAAAATATACCATTTTATTTCTGCAACTCAGACTGTAATTGTGATGCCAATGTGTGGGATCCTGTGTGTGGGGATGATGGACTCTCTTACATATCACCTTGTTTAGCTGGATGTAAATTTTCAGTAGGTCATGGAAAGGACATGGTATGTATGGTGATGATTGTTCTTTCTTCTGCATAGCCAAGTATGTACCCTCCCCTTCCTTTTTCAGTAATTACCCTGTAATCAAATAAATTCTGTCTTAGTTCCATGAAAAGGTATTTCAATCTATTCCAATATGGTCCTACTTAAATTTGCTGTAACTTTCTAAAGCAAAATATAAATAATATAAATAGCTTATATGTGTTGTGGCCCATTAATAGAATGTAAACTACTTGGGTTCTGAAATAGTTTCCCATTTTTATCCTCAGCTCTACTATAGTGTTTGTTACATTATAATTGTTCAATGTGTAATTTTTTTTATCAATTTTATCTATATAAGTTTATACAAAATATAAAGAATATAAATATAAAGGATTTTGAGAAAGTAGGTTATGAAACATCCATAAGTATAAAATCTCTCTCATTTGCATAGTCATAATCACAGACTCATATATATTTGTATATATGATACTATGTGTATATGTAGGTATATCTATATGTATCTATGAACTTACACAAGTGCTTACTAAATCTTGATCCACAATCACAACTACTTGAACAACGAATACAGAATAGTGAGTTAATGTTCTTACATAGCAGTAAGTGAAAATGGATGTCTAAGGGATGAATAAGTGTGTGATTAAGTTTTAGCAAGTTTGGAGTATAGTACGTTATTTTAAAATGATCAGCTAGTTGTTCTTCCTTTTGCATTTAGATATCCTATATTGATCTTTTGTTTTTTTTTAATATAATAAACACAAAAGCAATAGTTGTGAATATTTTTTCCAAATATTTTTCACTGATAGATAAGACCATAAAGAACATAGAAAGGGTACTAGGAGACCAATTTATCATTCACCTAAGTCACAGTAGTAGTAGTAAGAGCACTAAATTTGAGTCAGGAGTCGAAAAGTTTATTTCAGCTACTTATTTTTTCTGTAATCCTGATCAATTCACTTTGGATTTCATTTTCTTCATCTATGAAATAAGAAGTTTATATTAAATTATCACCAAACTCTAAAACTGCAATCAAATGAAAGACAAATAAAAGATATTTAAAATCTCTAGTATTGTGTTTAGTTGATTGATGCTTTATTCTTTAAATACAAGGACTTTTTGCATTCTGTATTGTGCTCAATAAATTTCATTTTGTAATAATTCAAAAATTATTTTTAGGTGTTTCATAACTGCAGCTGTGTTGAAGTTAACAATCCCCAGTCCAGAAATACCTCAGCTCATTTGGGTGAATGTTCAAGGACAGATGATTGTTCAAGAAAGTTTATTTATTATGTGATAGTATAATCTTTTGCTTATTTTTTTTATGGAATAGGACTTACCTCTGGAACTATGCTGAGTTTTAGGTAAGTCTATGAAAATCATTGTATATGAGTCACCAAATAATTCTGTCTTTCAATAAGAATCAAACAGATAAAACGCTTACATTGATCTTCTTTATTTTCATAAAAATGAGGAAATACTGAATTGGCAAGATTAAGTTATTTCCAAGAGTTATATGTGGGTTTTCTTTTCTATACACAAAACTACTTTTTTTGCTTTCTGTTTTTTTTTAAAATGATTTCTTTTCATTACAGTAAATATCTAAACTCTGATGCCAACTTCAGCTGATGTAATCTCTTGTTTAAAAAAAAGTGCTGATATCTTTATTATTTTATCTCCATGAGATATCATGACATTCCCTTTTAAAGAAGCACAACTGACAAAAGACATAAAGTACCCAGAAGCTTCAGGCATTTACATTATAAATATCTCAGGAAGAAAATAGTAACATACTGAAGAGGTAGAATTCCAAATAACATCACTAAGGATAAAATTGAGCACATCCTACCAGAAAGGAAAGGGCTGGTTGCTGATTTGGGAGTTTCTTCAAAATCAGCTTATCTAGGAATGGGGAAAAAAGAAAATCAGACAGACTTTATATAACTTATCTTCAAATATGTGAAAGCTTATAAAATTTAAAATAAACTAGACTTCTTATATCTCAGAATGCAGAGCTAGAAGCAATAGGTACAAGTGGCACACATGCAGATTTAAGGTTGATGTAAAAAAAATCCGTTTAAAAGTGGATTTTTAGAGTCAGCTAGGTGGCATAGTGAACAGAGTGCTGGGCCTGGAACCAAGAAGACTCATCTCCTTGAGTTTGAATCTAGCTTCAAACACTTACTATTTGTGTGACCCTGGGCAAGTCACTTAACCCTGTTTGCCTCACAAATCACTCCAACATTCTTCCAAGAAAACTTCAAATGCGGTCACAAAGAATAAGACATGACTGGAATGACTGAACAAATAAGAACAAAAGTAGATTTGGTGGATCCTGGAGACTGGAATATTCTCTTTCTCTAGATGACCACGTATTGAGTATATTATAGGAGGAAAATTTATCTAGATAGAAGAAGATTTTTGTGATACTTTCCAATTCTTAGTGATTCTGTCTATATAAAATCATTGTTGATAGCTTTTGATGAAGATAAAAAATAATACCAACTTAAATCAGAGAACTGATAACTTAGCAAACATTTATTAAGCATTTGTTATATGCCAGAAGTTACAAAACTCTGAAGATAAAAGGAATAGGAAAAAATAATCTCTACCCTCACGGAGCTCACATTCTAATGGGAGAGACAACATGTGTGTGTGTGTGTGTGTGTGTGTGTGTGTGTGTGTGTGTGTGTAATCAATGGAAAACAGCACTAGACAAGATGACACTAGAAGCTGGAGGCACCATTAAAGACTCCCTTGGAAAAGATGGCAGGTGAGCTAAGTCTTGAAGGAAAGTAGAGATTTTACAAATATAAAGTGGAAGGGAGACCATTCTATGCATGGAGAACAGCAACTGCAAGGCCTCAATATAGAATATGATATGTTTTGGGAGAGGAGCAGCAAATAGTCTACTGTACCTTAATCATAGAGGGCATAAAGGGAAGCAAAATTCAGAAGGACTGAAAAATGTTAAGGGAGCAGTTTATAAGAGATGCAAATGCTAAACAAAGAAGAAATCATCCTGGAAATAATGGAGAGATCAGAATGTAGGAGTAGGAGGTTGGGAGGGAGAGGAGGTTAACATAATTAGACTTAAATTTTAGGAAAATAAATTTAGTTGATTAGCGAGGGATGAATTTAGTGGGGAGAGACTAGAGACAGAAGGTAAGTTAGAATAATATTTTAGTAATCCAGTTCAAGACCTGTGATAATTCAGGGTAGGCCTGTATTAGGAAGTAGTTATGTGAATAGAGAGAAAGGGATGTATGTGAGAGATATAGTAGGAGAGAAAATATGAGATTTGGCAAATGATTGGATATGTGGGTTAACTGTGAGAACTCAGGATGACAATAAGGTTCAGCCCTTGGATGACGCAAAGTATAGTGGGCTGACAATAGAAATAAGACAGTTCAGAAGAGAAGAAAGTTTGGGAATAAAGAAAATGGCTTCTTCTTGATAACCCTAAGGTGATCCAGTTTTAAATATCTCCAAGGCAGTCAGTGCTGCAGAACTGGAGTTCAAGAGAGATACTAGGTCTTAATAAATTGATTCTAGAATAATCTGCATAGAGATGAAAATTAAAGCCCTAGGATCTGAAAAGAAACAAGTGATCAAAAGTCTTAGGGATATCCAGTTAATTCTTGTAAAGTGAATGAAAATTCAGCAAAATAGAGAGAGGAGGCAGAAAAGCAGAAAGAGATAGGGGAGGAAGAAAGAGAAGGACAGGGGGAAAAAAGCATAGGCAGAGGGACAGGGACAAGGAAAGGAATAGTAGAATCACAAATAACTGAAGAGGAGAAGTTGGGTATTAACATTGTCAAATGTTGCAAAGAAGTCAACTACAATTATGATCAAGAGGATGACATTAGATTTGCCAATTAAGATATTACTGTTAACTTTAGAGACAGCAGTTCTAGTTGCATGCTAGATTTCATAGAGGTTGGAAAATGGTGAGAGAAGAGTAAGTAGAGGTATTGTTTGTAGACCTCTTTTTTTTCCAAGACATTAGCTGATAAAAGAATGGGAGATAGGGAATGATTGCTAGCAGGCATGTTAAGATATAGTGAGGATCTTTTAAGGATGCAGAAGACTTGGGTCTGTTTGCAGGCAGTAGGAAGTAGCCAATATGTAGGGAGAGTAAGTGATGGTGGGTACAGTCCTCTGGAGACAACAAAAGTTGGTGGAATCAAAGGCACATGTATAGGGAATTGCCTTGGCAAATAGAAGAGCCAGTCCATTATCAAAAACTAGAGTCAAGGAAGAGATAATGGGAAAATATGTCAGAGGAATATGACATGAGGAGGAAAGACAAAGAAAGATCCCTTAGTGAATGCCCTCATTATTTTGATCAAGGTCCCCAGTAGAAGATATAGGAGGAGGGAGTGGTATGCAGGAGTCTACTAGGGAGGAGTAGTAAGATTGTGTTGCTATAGTAATATTCCCATTGAAATTGAATAACGTAAATTTGAAGCAATCCCACTTAACTGTAGCTTTTTTTTTCACTTTCTCAAATTCCATCAAAAGCGTGTTAGCATAGAAGACAAAGATTCTAGCAATTCTGTGTTGGCTTTTGTAAGAAGCCAGAAATTGATTATTGAACACTTTGAAGTCTGTTACCTCCAGAACTCATCTCTTCCGTATGTTTTTGGTCTGGCCTAAATATCATCCAAGATTATATTTTCCTAAATATTTTGATGCATTTCTCACTTAGTACATTGGGTACTGTAATACAGTAAAAAATACTGTGGTCCCACTATTGTTGCTGATAATAATAGATCATCATAGAAATGCCAGTATGTATACTCATCTACTTGTTTCAGCTACAAATAATATCTGGATTATTTTGCTCAGCTGTATCTCATGCTATTCTCCCATTCATTTTCCACTATGCTCTTTTCACTGTTAATTTTTTTAGAGGTGTCATGCCCAATAATCTGTTGTACTCCAAAACAATGCTGCCTTTGTCTCTCTGCTACACAAACAGAACAACATTTTCTTTTGACTGAGGAAATTTCTAGGTTATTTTGACTTCCTCAATTGTCGAAACTGGTTTACAACAACACAGTATCTCTAAGAAATTGTGAAAGAAGCTACCCATACAATCTGCATGACTGATAATAATATAGCCTGTATTTAAATACTTCATTATTTACAGGGGATACTCTTTACATTTTAATTCACTTGCAATTATTGGAAATTGCTTTAAATTGAGATAAATTCCTCCTCACTATAACTTCTATTTAATGCTTTGCCCTTGGTAATGACATAGAATAACTCTAATCTTTATCTACATGAGAGCTCTTATTTGTACTTTCTCTTGTTAAATATACCCAATTCATTTTCTGGTGACAAGCATATCAGTAATTAGGCAATTTATTATAACACTTGGTCCATACTCCAAAATGTTCCAGCTTATTAATATTCACTAGCTTCATCACCCTATATATTAATATCACTTTCAATTGCCTCTAAAAGTAGACATTTTAATCCTTGTGGAAGGTTTAATGAATTTTGAGTTATTGCTTACATATGCCAATGGAAATTAGGTCATTTAAAAGCATTACTTTGTTAGAAGATATACCAGTATTGCAAATATGCAAAGTGTACTGAAAATTGTGTTTGTTATATACTGTGATAATCTGGAGATGCTTACTGTTCTTTGTCTATATTTCAGGAATGTTGATCCTCAACTGAAATCACTTGCAATTGGTCTTTTCACACTGAGTTTACGAACAGTAGGTATGGTTTTTATTGAAAATTCAAAAATGTATTTATGAAATTAAATGCAACAAAAATGTATTAAATGTGAGAAATTGCTTTAGGGATTAGAGATACTAGGACTTGATATGTCTTGCCTTTAAAGAGTATACCAACTAATAAGGGGAGGGGAACAGATATACATAAGCAGAATGTAAAACAGAATGACATTGGGGCAATGGATGGATTGTGTCCTAGGAAAATCTAAGTGTCAAGTTCCCTTTTTGACTGAGGAAATCAATAAGGCCTACATGAAGCTTCTGAGCTTGGCATTGAGGAATGATTTCAATAACCTAACAAGGAGAGATTGAATCCTAAACAGTTGTGGGAGAGTGCAGGCAAAATCAGAGGATAGACAATGGTTAATTTTTGCTAAAACAACAACAAAAAAAGCTTTCAAAGAAAGGTAATGTAAACAAGGATGTAAAGTTTAATTGAAGTAAAGTTATGGAAGGCCCTAACATTTAGGCTGAGGACTAGTCCTTTTCCTTAGAAATATCCATTGAATTTTATTTTTTCAGCAGGAGAGTCACATGGTCAGACCTATACATTAGGAAGTTTATTTTTCAACTATGTGAAGGATATACTGAGCAATGGACAGATTTGAGGAAGGAAGAACAATTAGGAGGTTATTATGGTAGCCCAGGTATGAGACAATGAATTTCTAAACTTGGATAGTTGCTGAGAGTGAAGATTAAAAACATGAGTATGACAAATGTGGAGACAAAACCAATAAGCCTTGATACTTGACAGAGATGATAGAAAAGAAAACTTCAACAATGAAAGGCCTTTCAAATGAGATGACTGGGGATGACTGTAACATCAAATGAATCAGTGAAATTGTGAAAAGGGAGAAGAATTAAACAATTTCAAAATGTCAGACCTGACACGGAGCTTAGAGATCATTTAGATCAGCATCTCTTATAACTTTAAAAATAATTTTCTTCTGATGCTTTCTTACATTTCCCAAAGACTCTTCAATGCTCAAAAAAAAAAAACCTCTCTCATACCAAACAAAGATAACCAAAGCAAAGTTATACATTGGCCATGGAATTTCAAATTTGGAAGAATAATCAATGCTCCTTTAGCCTAAATAATTCCCAAAGGAAAAACAATCTCATCAACATATAATTAAAAATTGATTATCTAATCAAAGATATCCAATGAAGCTGAGAAACAATTATTGGCACCCGTTTCACTTTTGGAAAACTCTTGTTGTTACCTAACACAGAGTTGTAGACTGTCCATTGGGTATGATGCATATTAAAATGTAATTGGGAAATCAATTAGCAAAATCAGTATAAAATGTAATATAGATGATGTTAATTTGTGATTACATGATAATATCATATATTACATAATTATAATATGCTATATAATGTTAAATATTATATAATTTATAATTACATGTCAATATGCTAGTTGTAGGATTCCTTTTCTATTTTAGTTTGACACTACTAATCTAGTATTCCTTTGCATCAAGCCTCAAATTGCATCTTTGCAATTTGCTCTCAGTTCTTCCCTCAACAGCAAAATAAAAAGATAGTTATCATACCCCTCCCACCAAATCCCTGGCTTTTCTTCTCCACACTAAACATTCCCAAGTTCTCAATTCATGCCAGGTCACTGAGTTGATCAGAATTCTGAGGATCTTTCAAGGTTTTCTTTTTCCTTTATATTGCTTTTGCAATTTTTTAATGAATTGTTCTTCTGGTTCTGCTTTACTTGCTCTGCATCAGTTCACATATATCTACCTAACATTCCCTGAATTTCATGATTTCTTGTACCACAATTATCTTCCATTAGATTCATATGCCACAACCATAGAGTTTTCCCAGATAAGGAAATTCCCTCTACCACTGAAAGTTAGCCCTTCTCTATAGATTATATTCCTAGGACATTCCCAAGATCACTGAGGAGTTGAAATATTTGTCAAGGATTATACAGTCAGTTTGTATCAGAGGTAGGACTTGAACCCAAGTCTTCCTACTTCCAAAACAACTATATATATATATATCTACCATAGAATTGCTACCTCCCTTGTTAAAATTAATAGCTATAAGTTCTTTTGATTTTCATAAAATTCTAGTCAGTTTCTAAATTTAAAAAATATATATACATTTACATAATTTCTTACATTATTAATAGTATCCTGTGGAAACTTGCTATCTATGCCTAATGCAACTGGCACTGTGCTAGCCATTAAGGAAACAAAGACAAAGATAAAACACTCCACGACCTCAAGATGCTTTTGTTCTATAGGAGGAGATAACATGTATAATATATGCACGTGAATTATAAGCATAATAAGTGAATGTATGTATAACTGAGTATCTATACAGTTTCAACAAATATTAGTCAGAAGAAAGCTAACTATTCCCTCTTCAGTGACTATGATTTTGGAATATAAGCATAATATATGGCATAATGTAGGGAGATGTGTCCTTACTTGCTACTTCCTTTCACACAGTGTGATTTCTTCTCTAGTCACCACCATTCAACTTCCACCACAGTTAGAACAGATTGGGTTTTTTCCATAAAATTTCATCTAGCTGGCATTCAAACTAATTAAAAAGAAATTATAAATGCAAATATAAAGAACAGAGATTAGCTTTGGATGGGAACTCAGGCTCCTTGAGAGGAACAGAGGAGAGAATGGGAAAGCATCACCATCATATTAGACAAATTTGATTAGCCAATCTCTGTTACCTCTATTCTTAATGATGTTCACATCACTTAGAGCTGATCGAACATAAAAGAAGCAGTGAATGGGCTCTCAACTCTATCACATCTTGCACCAGCTGCCAAAGTCTTCTTCCAACTCCTATGTCCTTGGCACGTTGCCAATTTCACTTAATGCCCCTTTTAGGCTTTTCCAGAGTGAGGAAAAACATAATGCTGTCTTTTTAAGATAGGACCTCCCTCTTAAGTCCATGGATCTTCACAGACTATAGAATCACATTTTTCCAGAACAACTATATTCCTTGGAATTCATTGTTCAATTTCAGAGAGGTATAAAATTACATATACAAAATATATGAGTGGGTAGAGGCAAGATGGTGGGGTAGAGGAAGCAGCCAACTTATCCAAACAAACAAACAGCTTTAAAAGTGAATTCTATCCAATATTTGAGGAACAATAAATCCCCACATGGTATAAACTGTTTGAAAAAAATAGGTAAAGAAGCAGCCTTATAAAATTTCTTTTCTGAAATGAATATGATTTTGATCCATAAGGCAAAAATAAGAGAAACAGAAAAAGAAAATTGTAGATCAATTTTTCCTAATGGATATTAATGCAAATGTTTTAAATAAAATACCAGAAAAGAGACTGCAGCAACATATTGTGAAGATAATACACTATGATAAGTGAAACTTAAACTAGGAGTGCAGGACTGGTTCAAAATGAAGACAATTAAAATTATAATTGACCATATATATAAAAAACTATTATATCCCTATATGCAGTAAAAATAAACTTTTGAAAAAATACAATTATTATAATTAAAAAACACTAGAGGTATCAAAGAGCTTGGAATATGATATTCCAGAGGTCAAAGGAGCTAGGATTAAAACCAAGAATCACCTACCCAGCAAAACTGAGTATAATCCTTCAGGGGGAAAATGGACATTCAATGAAATAGAGCACTTTCAAGCATTCTTGATGAAAAGACCAGAGCTGAAGAGAAAATTTGACTTTCAAATACAAAACTCAAGAGAATCATGAAAAGGTAAACAGGAAAGAGAAATTATAAGGGACTTACTAAAGTTGAACTGTTTACATTCCTACATAGAGAGATAATATTTATAACTCATGAGACCTTTCTCAGTATTAGGGTAGTTGAAGGGAAAAAAATATATACACATACACATACACACACACACACACAGAGGACACAGTGTGAGTTGGATATGAAGGGATGATATCTAAAAAATAGTAAAATTAAGGGGTGAGAGAGGATTTTGTTGGGAGAAGGAGAGAGAGATAGAATGGGGTAAATTATCTTGTGTAAAAGAGGCAAGAAAAAACTTTTACAGTGGAGGAGAAGAGGGGGGGAAGTGAAAGGAAATGAGTGAATCTTACTGCCATTTGTGTATAAAAATCTATTTTACCTTACAGGAAGATGGTGGAAAGGGGATAAGACATGGGGGGGGGAATAATAGAAGGTAGGGTAGATGGGGGGTGGATAATCAGAAGCAAATACTTTTGAGGAGGGACAGGGTCAAAGAAGAGAATAGAATAGATGGGGGTGGGTTAGGATGAAGGGAAATATAGTTAGTTTTTCACAACATGACTATTATGGAAATGTTTTGCATGACTACACATGTACAACCTATATCAAATTTCTTGTCTTATCAATGAGAATGGGTAGGGAGGGAGGGAGGGACAGAATTTGGAACTCAAAGTTTTAAAAACAAATGTTAAAAATTTTTTCTACATGCAACTGGGAAATAAGATATACAAGCAATGGGGAATACAAATCTATTCTGCCCTACAGGAAAATAGAAGGGGAAGGTTATAAGTGAAGGGGGGAGTGATAGAAGGCAGGGGGAAGGGGTATTCAGAATGCATGCATGCCATCTTGGAGTAGGGGGACTGGAGAGATGGGGAGAAAATTTGGAGCTCAAAATCTTGTGGAAGTGAATGTTGAAAACTAAAAATTACTAAAAAATAAAAAATACTAGAAATCACAGGAATAAACTGAAACACTATTAAAATTACAAGTAATATCTATCTAAAACCAAGAGCAAGGATTATCTGTAATGGATATAAACTAGAAGCCTTCCAAAAAAGATCAGGAGTGAAGCAAGTATGTCCATTATCACCACTATTATTTAATATTGTACCAGAAATGTTACCTATAGAAATAATATAAGAAAATTATATTGGAAGTATGAAAATATATAATAAAGAATCAAAACTATATTACTTTGATGATGCTACAGTGATACACTAAGAGAATGGTAGAAAATCAACTCAAAACCCACTTAAAACAATTAATAAATTTAGCCAAGTAACAGGATATAAAATGGAACCTCATAAATCATTCACATTTTTTGCATATTACCAAGAAAAATAGCATGAAGAGACCGAAAGAGAAATTTTTTTTAAATAAATGCAAATATTATACAAAAAAAAAACTTGGGAGATTACTTGCCAAGACAAACCTAGGATTATATAATACAATTGCCAAACAATTTTTACACAAATGAAGACAGACCTAAACACTTGGAGAAATATCAATTGCTCAGGGGTATAATGAGTCAATATAATTAAAATGACAATTCTACCTGAATTATTTTACTTATTCAGTGCCATACCAATCAAACTACCATAGAATGATTTCATAGAGCTAGGGAAAAAATCATAACAATTCCTTTGGAAGAACAAGAGCTCAAGAATCCAATGGAATTGATGGGGGGGGAGTGAAGAAAAATGGCTGAGATTTCAAAGCATATTTCAAAGCTGTAATCATGAAAAGAATTATGTACTGGTGAATAAATAGAGTCATCAATCAATGGAATAGTTTTAGGTAAACAATAAACAGTAGTAAATTCCCATAGTAAATTCATAAATCCAAAAATCCAGACTTTGGAAGTAAGAATACACAACTTGTCAATAATTGCTGAGAAAAACTGGAAAGCAGTTTGGTAAAAAACTAACATAGACCAACTTCTCATACCATATACCAACATAAGGTCAAAATGGATAAATAATTTTAACACAAAGTGAGATCATCTTAAGCATATTAGGAAAGCATGGAAACTTTTACCTGTCAGAGCTATGGATAAGGGAAGAGTATATGGCCAAAGAAGATAGAGAGTATCATGGGAGGTAAAATGATTAATTTCGAATTCATGAAACTTAAAAGGTTTTTGGAGAAACAAAACCAATGCAAACATTAGAAGGAAAGCAGGAACTGGGAAAATTTACAACAAGTGTCTCTGCTAAAGGCCTCATTTCTCAGATATGTAGGGAACTGACACAAAATCATAAAAATAAGAGTTATTTCCCAATTGACAAATGATCAAATGATGTGAACAAGTAATTTTCAGAAGAATAAATCAAATCTATTAATAGTCATGTGAAAAATGCTCTAAATCAGTATTGATTCGAGAAGTGAAAATTAAAACAACTCTGAATTTGAAAACCTCACATCTATCAGATCGTCTAACAAAAAAAAATAAAAATTATCAATGCTGGAGGGGATGTGGAAAATAGGTACACTAAGTAACTGTTGATGGAGCTGTGAACTAGTCCAACCATTCTAGAGAACAATTTGGAAAAATGCCCAAAGATTTATAAAACTGTGTATGTTACTTGACTCCACAGGACCCCTACTAGATCTGTAACTCAAAGAAATCAAAGAAAAAAGAAAAGGACACATATGTACAAAAAATACTTAAGTAGCTTTTTTCTTGGTGGCAAAGAATTGGAAATTGAGTGGATGCCTATCAAATAAGGAATGACTGAACAAGTTGTAGTAAATAACTGCAATGAAATACTAAGTGTTTTAAGAAATTATGATGGGAATGGTTTCATAAAAATCTTGTAAGACCTGTATGAACTGATTGAAAGTGAATGAGCACAATCAGAAGAACATTGTATGTACTGTGAAAGACTTAACTACTCTGAGCAATTAAGAGATTGATCTAAGTCAATTCCAAAGATCCATGATGAAACATGAACTCCAAGTGCAGATTGAAATATATTTTTAAAATTTATTTTTCTTGCCTTTTTGTGTGTTTGCTTTTTCAACATGGCTAATATGGAAATATGTTTTGCATTACTTGATATGTATATTGATATTTTATTGCTTGTCTTTTCAATGGGTAGATGTGTGGAGGGAGGGAAGGAGGGATAGGATTTGGAAATCTAAATTCTTTAAATGAATATTAAAATAAATAGATGTACATAGGTAAAATAAAAGGGGAAAAACAAAAAAAAAACACAATGTCATTTCAAAGGATAGAACACTGGCTACTAGGAGGATCAAGAAAGTTTTATATGAGAAATCATATATAAGCTGAAGTTTGAAAGAATATAGGGATTCTAAGAGATAGAGGTGAAGAGAGAATGCCTTCCAGGCATGGGGAAAACCTACTTAAAGGCAAGAAATTAGTAAAAATATGTTATGTAGGTAATAGATAGAAGGTGAATTTGGTTGAATCATAGAGTGACTGAGTAATATGTAATATAACAGTTATGAGGTCCTGAACTAAGGTTGTCACTCTATGAGTGGAGAAGAGGAAATGGAATGCAAGAGATGCTGTGGAGGCAGAACAGACAAAATTTGGCAACAGCTCGACTATATACCATTAAGGAAAATGAGAAATCAAAGATGACTCTGAGGTTGCAAATCTCACTGACTGGAAGGACAAAGTTCAGATATTGAGGAACTTGAGAAAATGTTAATGAGTTCTGTTTTGAACACATTTAGTTAGAAATACCTACAGGAGGGCAGCTAGGTGGCACAGTGGATAGAGCACTGGCACTGAAGTCAGGAGTACCTGAGTTCAAATGCCACCTCAGACCAAACACTTGACACTTAACTAGCTGTGTGACCCTGGACAAGTCACTTAACTCCAATTGGCTAAACAAAAATAAAGAAAAAAAATAAATACCTACAGGATACTCTCATCAAAGTGTACAAAAGGCAATGATTTATAACTGGCACTCAGGAGAAAACCTAAGGCAAGATATATATATCTTGAGATTTATTTGCTTAAGGATGATGATTAACCCTATAGGAACTGTTGAAGAGAAACCCAGAACAGAGCTTTGGGATACACCCAAGGAAAGGAGATTGATAAATGGTCAGATAGGGAGAAAACAAACCAAAGAGTAATGTCATAAAAACCCTGAGAGGACAAAGTATCCAGCAGAATAAGATATTCAACATTATCAAATAGTGCAGAAATGGCATGAATGATAACAACTGATTAAAGATCTTCAGATTTGTAGCATTTATGAGCATTGGAAACATCAAGCAATAAAGTTGGAAGGCATTGCAAAGGATTGAAAAGTGAGTGAGGAGATGAAGTGGAGTAAACAAAGATAACTTTTTTTTCTAATAGTGTGACTCTGATAAGGGAGCAGAGACATAGCCTCTTGGAATTCCCCTGCTTATTACCCCTCTCCACATTCCCAGCTCTGATCTCCAACTTCTTGTTCCAGTGTTTGTAGCTCAGTTTCAAAGTGCAAGTTGGGGGCTGTAGTGTTTAGAATAACTGATAATCTCTCTATACTCTGTCTTAGGCAGACTACATATATTATGCTGTGTTCTATGTATACATTTTAAGAAAGGCATGAATGAATTATAACAAGTCCATGCAGAAGCACCTAGAATTGAGCACCACATTCCAGATATGGTCTTACTAAGGCACAGTATAAGAGGGTTATCAGCCTCACTTGTTGTGAACAAATTTAATGATTAATCTGGGATCTGTGAATGTTTTTCAATATTTTAATAATTATTTTTCAATCTTATTGTTTTCCTTTATAATCCTATGTATTTTATTTCATGTTTTTAAAAGAAACATTATCCTGAAAAGAAATCAATAGGTTTCACTAGGCTGCTAAAGGGATCTATGGCAGAAGAATCCCTGCTTTAGTTTGACATTTGGTTATTTGACATTACAGGAGGAATGTCACCACCTATATATTTTGGAGCAGCGATAGATTCAACATGTCTAAAATGGGCCACTAATAATTGTGGAGATCAAGGAGCTTGTAGAATATATGACCCTGTATCACTGAGGTAAGTTGCTATAAAATGATTTCATAAACTGATTTTTCCCCATCAACTTTCCACATTCCAAAAGAATGCAATTTCATCATCTTTTGATATTGGACATTATAACTAGTTGGTTGTATCTTGTTTTGAAGAACTGATAATGACAAGATTGATTCTAGCTTGCACTGTGCCTGGCAATCATAGATGAAAGGACAAAGATGATAGTAATACAGAGATCCTTTCTCATCTTTATTATTCAAAACTATTTTATCAGCATAGGAACAAAGATGGATGTCTTTTCTTTTTTTATAGGATGTCCTACAAAGGGATAATATATTCCAGCAGAAATAATAACTAAAATTTACATTTACATTGTACTTTATTGCATACATTACACATGTAATATCTTTGCTAATCACTAGAAAGTGAGGCAGCTAGGTGGTGCAGTGAATAGAGAACCAGCCTTGGAGTGAGGAAGACCCGAGTTCAAATCTGACCTTATACAATTGACACTCACTAGCTGTGTGACCCTGGGCAAGTCACTTAACCCCAATTGCCTTGCCCAAAAAAAAATCACTAGAAAGAAACTAGTAGTCAAAATATCTAAATTTTGATCTGTACTCAACCAAAGCTGCTTGAACAAGTGCTTAACCTCTCTATGTCTGTTTCCTCATATATGGAAATGAATATAGCACCTCCTCTATATTCCTCAGGACATTGTAAATCAACTCAATTTAGTTAAGAAAACATATACTTGATATTTTATGTATGCAAGACACTGATGATACAAAGATGAAAAATTATAAATTTTTGCCCTTACAATACTTATAGACCAAGAGGAGGAGGTGAGACAGATGCAAAAATAATTATAATCAAATATTAAAATGAAAAAGTCTATAGAAGTCAAACAGAAGGATATAGAAGTAGGGTTCATTCTAGCTAAGGGGAACAGAATTGGCAGCACAAGGAAGCATAAGTGGGCCTGAGCCAAAAGTAAAGGATTTCAGTGAGTATAGGTTGGAGGCACAGGCATTGGGGGTGTGGACTGAATAAATGATCAGAAATTTCAATGGATTTCTGAGGGTGGAGTCAAAATTGCATAGTAGAGGAAACATTCAGCCAAGCACTCCAAACATTCTTCTCCAAATAATTTCAAAATATTGAATCAAATTAAATTCTAGAAAGTCAGAGCCAACATAAGGTTAAGGTGAGACATTCTTCAGCCCATATGCATGTAACACAAGGGAGGGGACTTAGTGGTGGTGGTATAAGCAGAAGCAGCTTCAGGAGCTGTCAATCCAGAGACAGGCAGAGTTCAAGGGCAGAGAGGAGCACCTTTGGTCATAAGGGAGAAGGGGCCCAGAGGCGCACTATCACTTTCAGTCACAATGGATCAGGACCATGAGGAACAATATCAATTCTAGTTCAAAAGGTGGCAGAGGCCCTGAGAAGCAGTATCAATTGTAATCCCAAGAGATAAAGAGGCCATATAATGGACCAGGAGAGCAGTGACCACACATCTTCTAGGATCGCACCACATTAGAAGCACCAAAAACTTCCAAACCCCTGGAATTACCTCTGAGAACAGCAGGACAAAACAACTGAAATCTTGGGACAATGCCCCTCCCTCTCTTCACACCAGGAACAGAGCCCAACTTTAACATAAAGTTCAAAGTTAAGAAATAGGCCAAAAAGAAGTAGAACCTCACCATAAAAATCTACTATGATGACACAGAAGACCAAGGCCAAAGCTCAGAAGAAGGCAATGATGCCAAAACAGATACAAGCAAAGCTTCAAAGCTATGTGAGTTGGACACAAGTCCTACAAAATTCCTGGAAGAGTTTTTTTTTTTTAAAAAAAGTATTTTAAAAATCAAAGTAGTAGAGAGTCCTTGAGTTTCAGTAGACTTCAACTGTTCTCAACTACTATTAACCTGCTGGTAGGTTTTACATGTTCATAGTGACTGAACTCTTTGGCTCCCTCTTGGTATTGGTTTCTTGCCTGGGTTATTTGACTGTACACATATGTACTGAGTTAAAGGTAAGAACTGCTCTTGGGTTAGAGCCATACAGCATCACTTGCTCTGTACATAGCTAGGATCTCTCTTGCTTTTAACTGCAACCACTCCTCTTCATGGTGGAACTGTGCTCTGGAATTAGGTAATGGATGACAAAACTGCCAGCCAACTTCCTTTTCCCAGCACTGGTTTAAGAGTCCCTTGGGATCTCTTTCTTCTGCAGTGCTTCCAATTCTGGTGATCTACCTATTAAAATCTTTCTCCCATTCCAGAACTCTAGAATGCCCCATCCTGCTACCCCCAAAGCTGCAGCCTCCCCAGCTTCCTCTGTTACTATAGCTACTGTGGCTACCTCTGCTGCTGCCATGCTGTAAACTTGGCCAGTCCCCACCTCAGTGTCCATGGACTATTCCATCTATCTTTCTAAGTTCCTCTGATCTGGAAAAAAAATATTCACTATATCCTTTTCTTGGTTTTTCTGATAAGTATTCAGTCTAGCACATTTTCATATTGTTGTTGAGGCAGTGTGTTAGGTAAGCTAGACAAAGATGCTGACTCTCATTCCAGTATCTTGACTCTGCCTCTCCTTGACTCTTTTCTTAGTCTTCTATGATGGATCATTCTCTCTCCTGCTACCTCAGCATGGGTATCCATAGGCCTCTAATCTCTTTTTACTTTTTACTTTACTTTTACTTTTACAATCATTTTCTACTCTCACAGGTTTCAGATTCATTTCCATGTACATAGTTACCGAAATTATATGTCTAAAACTTTAATGTCTTTTCTATTTTCCAGTTGCACAGCACCATTAAACTCTTGGATCTAGTCCCAGAATTACAGAATGCCTGTGTTAGAAGGTTTCTCAGTTCCTATTTAGTCCAACCCCTAACCTCCAAAAGAACTCCACTATAACACACCTGACAAATACTTGTCATAGCCAAAAATACGTAGAAATTGCCACTGGTTTATGTACCTATAGGGTTGTGAATAACTTATTAAGGGGCAGGGGAAATATTTGATTAGATTTTTTAAAATGATTTCTAATCAACAAAGTACTGAAGCATATCCCATTTGTAATAAATCTCTTTACAAATCTTTATTTTAGTGTTTTTATTTCTTATGCATGGCAAGCTCTAGCTAAAATGTATGTATTTTTATATAAAATATAAGATACTAGAAAGTTTACTAAATGCCAAAGAATATTAGGAGTGAAAAACGTTGGGAACCCTGGCACTGCACTCAGGGGAATGGCCAATATTAATATTTTCCTCTGAGTTTGCCAGGAAATATGTTCTATGTTCTATGCATTAGTGTGGGGGTTACGAGCCCCTGTTTGAAGACTTCCAAAGAAAAGGAAGCTGCTATTTCATGAGGCAGGTTATTTCACTTTTGTATGACTATAAATGTTAAGAAGTTTCTTTTTTCCTAATATCAAACCTAAATTTGCCTCTGAAACTTTCACTGGTTGCTCCTAATCCCTCTTGCTCATGACAGACTTCCAAATTGTGAATACACCTAGCATGTATCTGAGGCTTCCCTTCTCCCGTCTAAATATCTGTTCACTTTGTCCTCAAAAAGTGATCATATGATATGTAACCTCATATAATGTTTCCTGGATATATCATTGGTACCTCAGTCTTAATATGTTTAACAGGTAACTATTTTCCTATGAACCTTTCACACCACCCTCACCCCTATGAACTTCCCTGTTTTCTTAAGAACACCACCATCTTTAAGATCAACCTAGTGTACAAGCTCCCTTTCCCTCGCCTCTCCATCTGCCTATCCAATCAGTTGAACAATTTTTGTGGATTCTTCCTTCAGAATATTTCTCACCTCCCTTGCCGCCCTTCTCAATCTTCAAATCCATTTCATTTTCTCCATTCCTATAATCATTACCCTTATTAAATTCATCATCACCTTTCTCCTATACTTTTTCAATAACTTTCTAATTGTTTCTCCCTTTTGTTTCTTCTCATTCCTCTCCAATTCATCCTTGTCAAACTACCACTGTGGTCTTCTAAGACACAAGTTTGTCAATTATTAACCTGGGTTCTATGTATTTTTAGAACTATTTTAATAAAGGAATTTGAACAGAATTTATTTCCTTTGTAATCTTATGTAACTTCTTTTATATATTAAGAAATATTCTGAGAAGACTGCCATAGTCTTGACCAGATTTCCGAAGGACTCCACGACATAAAAATGGTTAAGAAAGACTACACCAACAGCTAATATAAAGTACAAACTCTTTAGGATTTCATTTAAAGTCCTACAGACTTTTGACTATTCTCTTATATCAAAATCACTTCTCCTGGTTCTTTATATTTGGACAGACCTCCACCATCTGCACTACATCCTTATGCCTCCATCTTAATGAATCCTTGTCTTCCTTCAAGGCTCAGCTCATCTCTTTTCCTGATCCTGGACCCACCCCTTCAAAATTGTTAGTACTTCCTCCCTATTAGAACATCTCAACTTAGCTCATATTTGCAATTAACCACATTTACATTATCCTAAATAGTTTGAAGATCAGTCTTAAGATCACTTGGTAGAAAAAAGTAAGCCTTAGAAAGCCAATTCTCCTTTCTCCATCATACATTAGCTAGCCCCTCTACACAGACCAATAATCTTCTTCTATTTTAAAATATGTTTGGTTCTATCATAGATACAATATATGCCATAGATTCTTTTTTGTGCCCTGAGCAATCATTGACAGCCTCACATAATTGGAATATTTCTATTAGCATACTTGACCCTAACATCACATGATCATGCAACTCTATTGTATTTCTTCTGTTACTGATATTATATGTATAACTTGGACATTTCTTTTTTTTTTCTTTTTTTAAACTTATTTATTTATTTTTAGTTTTCAACATTCACTTCCACAATACCTTGAGTTCCAAATTTTCTTCCAATCTCATCCTTCCCCCACCCCAAAATGGCATGCATCCTGAATACCCTTCCCCTAATCTGCCCTTCCTTCTATCTCTGCCCTCTCTTCTCTTATTCATTTCCCCTTCAGTTTGCCTCTACACAATTTCCCAGTTGCATGTGAAAACAATTTTTTTTACATTTGTTTTTAAAACTTTGGGTTCCAAATTTTCTCCCTTTCTGCTTTCCCACCTACCCTCATTGAGAAGGCAAGCAATTCCATACAGGTTATACATGTGTAGTCATGCAAAACATTTCCATAGTAGTCATGCTGTGGAAAACTAATAATTCCCTTCATCCTATCCCACCTCCCATTCATTCTATTCTCTCTTTTGACCCTGTCCCTCCTTAGAAGTGTTTGCTTCTGATTATGCCTTCCCCAAATCTGTCCTCTCTTCTATAATCCACTGGCTTTCTTTTCCCCTTTGCCCCCTATTTTCCTGTAGGGTAAGATAGATTTCCATACCCAATTAAGCGTGTATGTTATTCCCTCCTTAATCCAAATCCAATGAGAATAAGATTCACTCATTCCCTCTCACCTTCCCCCCACATCCCCTCCACTGTAAAAGCCTTTCTTCTCTGTTTTATGTGAGATAATTAACCCCATTCTACCTCTCCCTTTCTCCTTCTCCCAGTATAATACTCTCTCACCCCTTAATTTTATTCTCCAGATATCACCCATTCATCTTCAACTCACCCTGTGCTCTCTATTTATCTAGATAGACAGAGAGATAGAAGGATAGATATATACATACATATATTTTTTCCCTCCAACTACCTAATACTGACAAAGGTCTCATGAGTTATAAATATCATCTTTTCATGCATGAATGTAAACAGCTCAACCTTAATAAGTCCCTTATGATTTCTCTTTCTTGTTTACCTCTTATTTCTCTTGAGTTTTGCATTTGAAAGTCAAATTTTCTGTTCAGTTCTGGTCTTTTCATCAAGAAGCTTGAAAGTCCCCTATTTCACTGAATATCCATTTTTCCCCCTGAAGGATATACTCAGTTTTGCTGGTAGGTGATTCTTGGTTGTAATCCTATCCTTTGCCCTCTGGAATATATATTCCAAGCCCTGGTCCCTTAATGTAGAAGCTGCTAAATCTTGTGTTATCCTGATTGTGTTTCCACAATACTTGAATTGTTTCTTTCTGGCTGCTTGCAATTTTTCTCCTTGACCTGGGAACTCTGGAATTTGGCTACAATATTCCTAGGAGTTTTCCTTTGGGGATCTCTTTCAGGAGGTGATTGGTGGATTCTTTCAATTTCTATTTTGCCCTCTGGTTCTAAATATCAGGGCAGTTTTCCTTGATAATTTCTTGAAAGATGATGTCTAGGCTCTTTTTTTGATCATGGCTTTCAGATAGTCCAATAATTTTAAATTCTCTCCTGGATCTATTTTCCAGGTCAGTTGTTTTTCCAATGAGATATTTCACATTGTCTTCTATTTTTTCATTCTTTTTTTTGTTTTACAATGTCTTGATTTCTCATAAAGTCACTAGCTTCCAATTGCTCCATTCTAATTTTTAAGGAAGTATTTTCTTCAGTGAGCTTTGGGACTTCCTTTCCCATTTGGCCAATTCTGCTTTTGAAGGCATTCTTCTCTTTGTTGGCTTTTTGAACCTCTTTTGCCATTTGGGTTAGGCTATTTTTAAGGTGTTATTTTCTTCAGTATTTTGTGGGGTCTGCTTTAGCAAGCTGTTAACTTATTTTTCATGATTTTCTTGCAAGACTCTCATTTCTCTTCCCAGTTTTTCCTCTACTATTTTTACTTGCTTCTCAAAATCTTTTTTGAGCTCCTCCATGGCCTGAGACTGATTCATATTTTTCTTAGAGGCTTTGGGTGTAGGAGCTTTGACTTTGTTTTCTTCTACTGATTGTATGTTTCGATCTTCTTTGTTACCAAAGAAAGATTCTATGGTCTGACTTTTTTGCACCTTTGTTTGCTCATAATCCCAGACAATTCCTTGAGTTGTAAAGTCTTTATTAAGACAGGGGTCTGCTTCCAATGTGGAGAATGTGCTGTCTCAAGCTTTGGGGGTTTTGTGTGGCTATTTTTCAAGATACTTCTAGGGACCTGTAAGTTTTCATTTCTTCCAAGGTGGTATGATCAAGGGCAAGGTGTTTACTCCTTTCCTGGCCTTTGCTCTGGTCTATGAGTTACCACAAGCACTCTTTTCTTCCTTGGAACTGGCAGGAGGATTCTCTCTTTACTACCACTACAAGCTCTACCATGCTCCTCTTTGCCCCAGGACAGCAACCCAGAACTGTGACCCAAATCCAAGCACAGGCAAAGCAAGAGAATTCTGCCTCAGCACCAGAAAAAGATCCTTACAATCCCCTTCTGATCAGGCACTTGATTCCCCCTCAGTCTGTGGACTGGAAGCTCTAGAAGCAGCCACCACCCTGGGGCTACAGCCAGGTCTGGAGCTGGGACCAAGATTCTCTCTCACTGCAGTCACAGACTTTTCCTACTGACATTCTAAGTTGTTATTGGTGTTTGTGGGTTGAGGAGTCTGTAAACTGGCACAGCTGCACATGATTCAGTCCTCTGAGGCCTGCTCCAGGTTTGCTGAGACCTGTTTTGCATGTGTACCCTTGCCAAACTGCACTCCTCTCCCTGCCTGGCATGATACACCTTTCTGATCAACCATCCAGGTTTTCTTTTCTGTCTCTTTGTGGGTTCTGTTACTCTAGAATTTGTTTAGAGCCATTTTTTACAGGTATTTGGAGGGGTTTGGGGGAGAGCTCAAGCATGTCACTGCTTTTACTCTCCCATCTTGGCTCTGTGCCCCACTTGAACATTTCTTGACATAATCTAAGTTTACCTCTTTCCGTGTCGTGGAAATAATTTTTATTCAGATGTATCAAACTGAATGTCCTATAGAAATCTCAAACTCAGCAGTCCCAATCTAAATTTATTATATATCTCTCCTCCCACCAAAAAAAAAAAGTAGCCTCTTCTTAGCTTCTCAATAACTGTCTAGGGCACCATCATATTCCCAGTTACCCAGGCTCTGAATGTAATTGTCACCTTCAAACTCTCACTCATTCTAATGCCCTATATCTAATCATTTGTAAAGATTTTCCAATTCTATCTTTGAAATATTTCTTATATGTGTGTCCTTCTTTCCGCTGACCTTGTCATAAAGCTGGTACAGAACTTCATCTCTTCCCACTTGTATTTTTTCAACAAGCTACTGGTTGGTAGCCTCAAGTTGCTCCTTATACCAGTTTATCCTCCACTTAGCTGTTACTTTGCTATTTCTAAAGTATATATCCAAACATATCACCATTCTATTTAATGATGTTCAATGGTAGTCTATTATCTCTAGGAAAAAAATATGAAATACTCTGTCTTTTAAAGCTCTTCATAACCTGGTCCCTTCCTACCCTTTCAGTCTTATACCTTAAGTTCTTATACATATATTATGATCCAGTAACATTGGCCTACTTGTTCCTTGCATAGGACTCTCCATCTCCATCTCCAGCACTGTGTGTTTTCACTGGCTGTCTCTCATGCCTAGAATTGTCTTGCTCCCCATTTCTGCCTTCTTGCTTCCATGGCTGCTTTTAGTCTCAGCTACTACCCCACCTTCTGCAAGAAGGATTCCCTAGCACCTGCCCCTTGATGGTAGGGCTTTCCCTCTAAAATTACCCCAATTTATCTTAGTTAGATATCTGTACATAGTTGTTTGCCTGTTGTCTTCCTCCTTAGACTGTGACCTCCTGCACAGTAGGCAGGGATTGTTTTCCTTTTTTTTTTTTTTGGCATTGTATCTTCAGCACTTAATGAAATACCTGGCATAGTTAAACATGATAAAAATTTGTTGATTTGACTTGATCAGAATTTCATTCTTGAAAATATATAATTTCTCTTCGGCTGACTTTCACAATTGACCCTGGGAATCTGGCTACATTTCTTTGAAATATTTTAATTCCATTCTCTCAAAATTTAAAATGTGTGTTATATGGCCATAGTATGTTCAATCCCCCCCCTTCACAAAGCTCAGAAGAAATGTTTGTTTTTTCTATAGATTCCACTTATTTCCATTTTTTTCTTATTCATCAAAAATAGGCCCAGTTCCTGTTGGTAATTTTTGAAAATTTTCTGAATTAATTTGTAAAACTATGTTTGTTAGTCCAGTTACTATAGTTTGGATTTAAAACTTATATTCTAAAGGGGAAAAAACATGACTTTAATTTTTTAATAATATTAATATATTTTATAATATAATAATATTTACTATAATATTTAATAATATAATATTCTATATGATAACTTTCATTATTTCTATATTCATTGTAAATCTTACAACAGTATATAAATTGTTACATTTCAAAATTTATTATTGCATTTTTTTGTACCTTTTTACAGGAGCAAGTTCTTTAGCCTGATTTTAGGAATGAGAGCACCAACAGTCATCTTATATATCTTTTTAATTATGACTATGAAGAAAAAATATAAAGAAAACAACACTGGGCCTCCTAAAAGTGAAGGAAGAGATGTGGATGAATTGAACCTTAAAGAACCTTTAAACAATGATGAAAAACTGGGACTTTCTGCTAACACAAATAATGAAACACACATTTAAAAAAGCCTATGTGTTACCTGTTCACTATCTTTATCTCCTTCTTTAATGAGATATAGAAGGATCAGAAACCTCAATATAAGCTGTGACTAGATTCAGTTACCATCCTCCTATTGAGCTCAGCGGCATTAATTTCTGTTCCTTTGCTCTGAGAATTCTGATATTTTTGTCTCGTAGAGTATTAATTAATTAAAAATGTTAAACTGATGATGGCACAAATCCTAAATGAAATGGGGGTGTTGGAATATGTCTTGCTGCAGTGTGGCTCTTTGATTATAATGAAGATATTATTGTGCACATATCATGGATCAATTAAAGTAACTTGTGAGATTAATAAATATTTGAAGGTTAGGATTTTCTCTGCTAATTATTTTGTTGAATTAGTCAAATATATAGAAATTCTGGGCATGGCTCAAAAGAGAGAAAAACCTCAGGTAGTATTTAACTCCCTTGAACCAAAAAAAAAATTCTGCTGTTCTCTGACAAAATTAACCCATCTTCCAATGTATGGAATCCAGCCCCTACCATGAGATTGTGTCTTTCTTTCCCTAATGTTGGGATAATACCATTCAGAAATAGGTGCCTACTATGTGCCAGGCATTGATTGAAGCCCTGGGGATAAAAATAAGAAAGGAAAGACAGTCTCTGCCTCAGGTAGCTTATAATGAATGGGGGAAGAAAATACACAAAAGGAGGAGAGTCAGGCAGTGGTTAACTGGTGTGGATACATAATGTTCATGGAATTGAAACCAAGCAGAGAAGTTAATGGATAATGAAGTATTTAGCAGGAAAGTTTTGAGCTTTCTAACAAAGGAAAACTAGAAAAGTGTATTACTTCACACCCCAAACCTCTAATTAGGGAAGCAAGGAAGCTGAGAGGGAAGTAAAGTGCAAAATTCCTGGAAAAGTAGTAAGGCTCTGGGTTACAAATGTCTTTAAATGGCAAACAGAGAAGTTTATATTTGATCTTGAAGGTAGTGCTGCACCAGTGGAGCAGGCAGTTGACACAGTAAGATTTATGTTTTAGAAACATCCCATTGGTAGTTTGAATGAATGTTGGATCAGGATACAGAGAGATGTGTCAGGGAAACAAGTCAAAAGGCTATGACAAGTAGTCCAGGTGAGAAATAATGTGGACCTGATCTAAGCTTGAGGTTATGTGGAGAGAAGAGGGCATCTACAAGTGGGAAAGGGAAAGGGAATAAACATATTTATATAGTACCTACTATATAAATAAACATATTTATATAGTACCTACTATATACCAGGCACTATGCTAGGTACTTTACAAATTTTACATTTGATCCTCACAACTCTGTGAGGTAGGGGCTATTTTATATTCAGCTCACAGCTGAGGAAACTGAGTTAGAAAGAAATAAGTGACTCACCCAGGATCACAAAGTTAGTAAGTTTCTGAGCCCAAATTTGAACCCAGATCTTCTTGAATCCAGGCTCAGCACTCAATCTACTATTCCACCAGCATCCTCTGTGCAAGTGAAAAAGTGAAATATATATGTCAAGTAGTATCATTGGAAATCGCAAAATTTGGCAATGAGATGTATTTGTGAGGTAAATGAGAATGAGAAGCAATAGATGAAATGTTATAAGCATAAGTACCTGAGAAGTTCGAAATATATAAGTACTTGGGGAGAAAAGGTAATAAGTTCTGTTTTAGGCATTTTGGGGGATTGAAATTCTTATGGGATATATTGTGTAAAATGGTCAAGACTTTTCTAAGTGGACATGAGTCAGCAGGATGATGTTGAAATAATTTTTTAAAAAACTAATATCCTGTACTTCAAAATGAGAAGATTCCTTCTAAGAATAAGAATAAAATAATTTTTCTATCTTCTATTCTATTCTGATGATCTGATCACATGTATTTAGTTCTGGGGGGGGAGATGAAGAAGGAGAAAAAGGAAAAGAAGGAGGAGACAAAGAGTGAGGAAGAAGAGAAAGAGGAGGAAGGAGAAAGAGAAAGAAGAGAAGGAAAAAATTTAGGTTTATTCTTTCTGGCTCCTCACCCCAGGCTTAACACAATGAAAAACTTCCTAAAAAGCCAATGGAATGGGTTGTGATATAACTTGGAACAATGCACAAAAATTACTCCACAGTCTACCCTTTCACCCAGCAATATCACTACTAGGCATATACCCCACAGAGATCAACAAAAGAGAAAAAAGGTCCTATATGTCTAAAAGGCTAGGCACCTAGGTGGTATAGTACTAGGCCTAGAGTCAGAAAAACTCTTTCTGAGTTCAAACCCAGCTTTAGACAGTTACTAGCTGTGTGACTCTGGAGAAGTCACTTAGCCATTTAACCCTGTTAGCCTCAGTTTCTTCATCTATAAAATGAGCTGGAGAAGGAAGTGGAAAACTACTCCAGCATCTTTGCCAAGAAAATCCCAAAAGTGGTCACAAGAGTTGGACACAACTGAAAAACAACTTAACAACAAAATATATACAAAAATATGGCACCTAGTTTTATAGTTTTCTCACTCCATCATATACAGCTCCACCCAAGATTTTCTTTCAAGCAACCCAAATAATGACGACAGTCATAAGGGTACTGATTACATTTTCACATGTAAGAGTAAACAATTTGACCTTATTAAGTCCCTTATAATTTATCTTTAATGTTTACCTTATATTTCTCTGGGATCTTATCTGCTCATTTTCCCATTAAGTTCTGCTATTGTTATCACAAATCCTTAAAGTCTTTCAGTTAATGAAATATCCATTTTATTTACATTCAGAATTATACATAACTTTTCTGGGTAATACCCTTGTTCATAATCCCAGATCCTTTGCTCTACAAAAAAATAGTATTCAAAGACCTACAGTCTTTTAATGTATTAGCTGCTTGATTTTGTGTAATCCTCATTGAAGCTCCATGATATATAAACTACTTATTTTTCCTTGTTAATTGCAATGTTTTCTCCTTAACCTGGTAGCTTTGAAATTTGGCTATGATATTCCTGTTAGTTTTCCTCCTGGGATCTTTTTCAGGTGGTGATAGGTGGATTTTTTTTCTATTTCTGCTTTGCCTTCTTGTTCTAGAACTTTAGGGCAATTTTCCTTGATAATTTCTTGAATTGTTGTGTCAAGATTCTTTTTGTATAAGTTTCAGGTAGTCCAACTATTCTTATTTGTCTCTCCTCCATTTGTTTTCCAAATCAGTTGTTTTTCTGATGAGGTGTTTCACATTCTCTTCTATTTTTTTTTCATCCTTTTGATTTTGTTCTATTATTTCTTCTTGTCTTATAACATCATTAGCTTCTCCTTGCCCAATTCTA
Organism: Phascolarctos cinereus; assembly: GCF_003287225.1. NCBI lineage: Eukaryota > Metazoa > Chordata > Mammalia > Diprotodontia > Phascolarctidae > Phascolarctos > Phascolarctos cinereus. Next base: position 176,576,249 of record NW_027555514.1, on the reverse strand, counting down.
GTTTTCAAGGAATAATTTTCTTCCTTAAGTTTTTGATTCTCTATTTCTAGTTGGCTGACTTCCCTTTCATAATTTTCTGAATTTTCTTGGATTGCTCTCATTTTTTTCCTTGATCTTTCTTATTTGATTTTTAAAGTCCTTTTTAAGTTCTTCCAAGAATTCTTTTTATGCTGGAGACCATTTGACATTTCTCATTGAAAAAGGAGTGGCTATTTTTAGCTCCACTATCTTCCTCTGAATATGAACCCAGATCTTCTCTATCCCCATTGTAGGAAGCTATGATTGAGTTCTTTCTCCTTTGCTTGGTCATTTTTATCTCTTTTTAAGTTTTGAGCAGTTATTATTATAATCCAGTTCTAGTCTCCAGGTGTGGGGAAAGATACCCCAAGCCTCAGGTCCTCCTTGCTGTTATATTCTGAACTCTGTCCCAAGGCCCAACCTTGGACACTCCTCTTTACCCCCAAGCCACAGCTAGGGCCTCCAGCCATGCCTCCCACAAACTCCCTTGCTTCCTGTGGTCCCTCTGGTGGCTGCAAACCACCATTGTCCTCTCTGCCCTGGAACTGAAACCAGGGACTCTAGTTACCTGCAAGAGCCCATAGTCATCAGGTTCCCTACCCCCTCTGTTACCACACTTACCAGGCATGTGCTAATTCCTTCTCTCCCACAGGCCCAGCCTGAGACCAAGTCAGGACCAGACAGCTGTACTTGATGTCCCTAGACCATGTAAGGGCCTTGAAAGTTGATGGTCCTTTAATGTTCTCCTACTCAGCCATCCAATCACCATACTGTCTGTGAGGTGAAATTTCCTGAGGCTGAGGCAGCCTCCCAACCCAGCTGCTGCTGTTTATTAATTCTCCAGAGTGGACCTGGAGGTGTTTTTACTTCACTCAGGCTGAACCTCCAACCCTGGAGGTTGAATCTGTCCTGAGGTCTTCTGAAGCTGGAGGATAACTGCTTTTCCCTGACTCCTATTGATTTCTGCTGCTCTGCATTCCCTCTGAGATGGTGTTCTGTCTTTTTTTTGTGAAAGAAATTTGGAAAAATGTGAAGTTTTCTGAACTACTCCACTATCTTCCCAGAATCCTCTCCAAGTGGGGAGAGTATTAAGGCATGTGTACCACCAGAAGGCAATAACCAAGGCTTGAGGTGATGAGGGCCTGTAGTAGAGTAGGGGCAGTCAGAGCAGAGAAGGGGGATTATTCTAGAGATGCTGCAAAGGTAAAATCAGCAGGCCTGGGAAACAGTTTGGATGGGGAGGGGTGGCAGTAGTTCAAGATGTTTGAAAGGCAGTTGGAGATGTAATATTGCAGGCCAGCAGAGATATTGGAGCAAGAAAGTTAGATTTGAGAATCATCAGCATATAGACAGTAATTAAATCCATGGGAGCTGATGAGATCATCCAGTGAAGTATTATAGAGGGAGAAGGGAAAAGGACCCATAACGGAACCCTGAGGGACCTACAGTGACCTACATGATATGAAGGAGGATCTAGCAAAGGAGACATAGCAGGAGTAGTCAGATAGGTAGGATGAAAACCAAGACAAAGTGGTGTCCCAAAAACCTAGAGAGAAGAGACTGTCAAGGAAGAGAGATTGTTCAACAATGTCGCAGGCTACAGAAAGGTCAAGGAGAATGAAGACTGAGAAAAGGCCACTGGACTTAGCAGCTAAGGGATCATTAGTAACTTTAGAAAGAACAGTTTCAGTGAAATTATAGAGTCAGACGCCAAATTGTAAGGCATTAAGAAGAGAGCAAGAGGACGGAAAGTGGAGGCACCTATTTTACTTGGCCTTTTTGAGAAGTTTAGCTACAAAGGGCAGAAGAGATATATGACAATAGCTATCAGAGAAGGATCAAATGAAGGGGGTTTTTTCAGGATAGGGGAGATGAGTATGTTTGCATGCAGTAGGAAATGAGCCAGTAGAGAGGGAGAGATTGAAAATAAGACTGGAGGTTACAAAGTTTGTAATGCTGATCAGAGTTTTTAAGTCTTTTGATATTGATTTTCATTAGAATTCATGTCTAAGGAAAGGCCTGTGAGCCAGCCAGAGATATCAGGAAAAACAACTCCTTAATGAATAAGCAGAAAATTTCTTGCTCTTTTCACCCGTTTTCATGAAGCTAATCAGAACACAGGATAAAAGGATAGCTGAATGTACCAGGACATAGAATGCATTTAATTTTGACAACATATACTCTACACTATAGAAACCATGACATAAAATAATCCATCAATATCAGTTTGGCCTTTGGAAGTGCAGAAAGCATTAGAGTTACCTAACCTGAATTTTTAAAAAATATTTGACAAGTGGATTTCTTATATAATACTATGTATTATATTTTATGGATTTAAAAAAAACATTATTCTCAGAAAGGATCCATAGGGTTCTCCATACTTTCAAAGATATTCATGACACAAAAACATTAAAAGCCTTGAATATTAATACTAAGACAGAAAGTGATTGAGTTTTATCTTCTTAAAATATAAAGGTATCAGAAGAAATATTTATCTTTTTATTTTGAATTTTTTTAAGTTCTTTTCTATATTGAATTGCTCAAAACACCTGGGAGAATCTGAGTGAGATATTCTCTGGGAGAAGAAATACAAGGGAACTCTTTCTCAGTATTTAGGTAAACAAATACTGACCAATGGTAGCAGATAAATCATTCCTATTGCTAAAATTAAGTCTACAAGCATTTATTAAATGCCTACTATGTGACAGGCACTTTGCTAAGCTTGTAGGTAAAGGAACTTCAATATACTTACTATACTTTTAAATTCTGTGAAAATGTAAATGTAAATTTTTGTTGACATAGGCTTATAATAAATGGAAGAATCTGGGGAAAAATGAAAATATTTTCCTGGAAGTTTTCACTAACTAGATAATTTACTTCTATTTGTCTAGGACTATGGCCAGATTAGATTGTTAATCATCACAGGACTGATTAAAAACAATAAGCTGACTATTTAAAGACAATATGTCCAATATTAATAGATAAAAGGATGAATGGATGTGGAACTGCTGAAGTTGATTTCTGAGTCTAGGTGAGGATCTTCAGGATTTTTAATTCAATATTTTTTCTGCCTCCAAAATTTGGGCAAGCATTATGAATGGTAATGGGAAATGTTTCAAATTACCCGCAAGTTACTTTTAAGGCTTTATTTATTCAAAGCTTGTTAAACACGTATCTATGCTATTGGTTTTTACTTTGTAATTAAAGATAAATTTGAGAAATGTGCATAGATCAATTTTGAAGTGAGCAGCATAGTTTCTGCTTTTGGGTAGATAATTTGTGTTGTTCCAAGTAGCTAAGGCAGGATGTCTGAATGGGGTCCTGATTCCTATGCTCCTTTTGTCCTATACCTTACTCAGCCTACCCCACAACTTGTCCAAAAACACTATACCACATCCTATACTTGCCTTATTTCTGAGCAGGTCCCAAGGAGTAAAAGTTTTGATGTTACTAAAGGTGAGGTTAACTATGAGAAGTAGGTGAATGAGAATCTAGAGATATCAGGGAATTAACTTTGGCATTAGTTGCTGTGAGTGTAGGGAGAATTAAAATTTCAAAGTAAAAAGCAAATAGCAAATGAAAATAGTATCCTTGAATCAAAGTGTGCCAAGTAATACAGTCTGTAAAAAATATGATTGTTACCCAGGCAGGACCTTCACTTCAAATCCTCCCAAGATACTGGAATCACCTGATGCTTCCAAACAGAAGGTACCTCTCCCTTTTCTGATTTTCCTTGGATTTTTATCCACAATTCTCTCCAGTTGCAGAAATATTATCTTCTTCTTTATGTCACAATCTTTTATTCTTTTTTTATGATCCAGACCTAAGTATTAGAGATATTGGAGTAGGTTTCACGCAAAAGATGGAATCTTCATTGCTGAATGAATCTGGAGAAAATCAAGAAACTGTGTTGATTGGATCTTCTATAAATTTATGCTAGCTAAGCTCACCTGGTTCCTTACCTACTACTCCTCCCTAACTGATTTCCTAATGCATTCTATATTGCATCTGTCCCAAACCTTTTCTTCTTTCCTCAAGACTTCCATACCACTTCCTCCCTCAGCCCTCTCTGCTAAGATAGTTACTTGTTTCTTCACCATAAAAATTGAGTCAATTTACCAAGAGCTCCCTCCTCTCTCTCCCTCCTCATCTCATATCCTTCTAACATCATTCTCCATTATTTCTCTGTCACACTAGTCTCTGATGATATGACCCTTATGCTTACTAAGGCCAGACCTTCTACCTATACTATTCTTTCTTTTTTCTTTACTAAATTGTCATCACCATTATCCCCATTCTCTCTGAAATGTTCAGTCACCCCTCCTCCTTATGCTGATTCCTTTTTGGTGCTTCCATGTACACACCTTAGACATTCCTATTCTTAAAAAATCCTCACCATATCTATCACTCCTACTTATGATCATCCTACAAGGTTCATCACCTCTCAGTTAAAATCCCTGAAAAAGCTATCTACAATCAGTGCCTCTACATTCTTTCCTCTCACTGTCTTCTAAATTCTTTGCAATGTAGCTTCTGGACTAACATTCCATTGAAACTTGTGTTACCTAATTTACTAAAAGATATTTTAATTACCCTATCTCATGGTCTCTTCTCAATACTCATTACTTTACTTCTGTGAAGCATTTGATACTTTCGATCATCTCCTCCTGCATAATTTCTTCTCTCTGTTCTCTCTAGGTTTACTCCTGCCTCTATGAGTACTACTTGGTCTCTTTTGGTGGATCTTAATCCATGTTATGCCTGATAATTGCCAGGGTCCCCCAAAACTCTGTCCTGGGCCATCTTTTTTTTTCTTACTTTCTCACTTTTTGAGTCCTTCAGGTCTTGTGTTTTCAATGTCCCAATTCTCAAACTGCATGTCCTGAAGGACCTATCAAATTCCATGTATCCAAAATAGAATCCTACATCACAAAATTTCCCTTCTTCTGATCTTCCCTATTATTGTCAAGGGGAATGTCTTTCTGTACACCCACTTTGGAATATTATTGCTGTTGAAGGGGCAGTTAGGTGGTGCAGTAGATAGAGTGCTGAGCCTGGCATCAGGAAGACTCCTGTTTGCATGTTCAAATCCAACATTAGACATTTACTAGCTGTGTGACCCTGGGCAAGTCATTTAACCCTTCTTGTTTCAGCTCCTGACGTGTAAAACAAGCTGGAGAAGGAAATAGCAAACCACTCTGGTATCTTCATCAAGAAAACTACAAACAGGGTTATGAAGAGTCAGACGTGACTGAAAACAACTCAATAAGAACAATCATCATTGACTCCTCTTTCTTATTTACCACACATATCCAACCAGTTTTCCAATCTGTAATTTATTTTTTTACATTTCTCACAAACATTCCCTTCTCTCTATCCACATATCCACAGCCCTTATTCATTCCTTTGTCACCTTTCTCCTATTGCTATTGCAATAGCCTTCTCATTGGTTTCTCTGCTTAAAGTTTCTCCCCTCTCCAATCCATCCTCCATTCAGCTGCAAAAAATAATTTTCCTGAAGTCTTGGTCTTACCATGTCACCCTCCATTCAATAGACAGTAGTGGCTCTCCATTGCTTTCAGGACTATATTTAAACTAGTTTTTCTTTTAAATTTAATCATTTATGTCATTATGATGATCTAACAAGATATCTTCAGGCTGAAAACCTCACCATCATAATAACATGGGCACTAGGCTTTGGGTACACAGTCCCTCTTCTCATCAGTGTACAGCCCAGAAGGACAAAAACATCCCTCAAGACAGACAAATAGAAGCTTGTTTGACATTTATGTCAGAGCTCAGGATGATGAGACTCAACAGTCTTTATTGGGTAAATAAGTGTAAAAATGTTTATTTGATGCTCAAATTGTTTTGTTGCTCTCTATAGAAAAATCCCTAAAACAATCATAACTAAACTTGTGATCAAATTCTTGTAGAGACAGGTTAAGACAGTTTGTTCATTAATGATTAAGCTAATCAAGGATGTAGATCACCTGACTTCTAGACTCAAGCTCATTCTATTTAACACACATTCTTAGGCAACTACTGTGTGCAGAACACTATGCTTCACAGTAGGGAAGATCAAACGTTTACATAAACTTTTAGATACAGGTTAAGGCAGTTCATTAATAATTAAGCTAATCAAGGATGCAGATCACCTGACATTTGGCTTCAAATTCATTCAATTTAATACACATTCTTAGGCAACTACTTTGTACAGAACACTGCTACACAATCAAAAGACAAAATCAGGAGGCGGGGCCAAGATGGTGGAGTAAAAGCAGTGACTTGCTTGAGCTCTCCCCCTAACCCCTCCAAATACCTATAAAAATGTCTCTAAACAAATTCTAAGGCAGCAGAATCCACAAAAAGACAGAGCGAAACAAATTTCCAGCCCAAGAAAACCTGAATAGTTGATCAGAAAGATATATTATACCCGTCTGGTAGAGGAGTGCAGTATGGCATGGGTGCACAGGCCACAGCAAACCTGGAGCAGTCCTCAGAGCACTGCATCACAGGCAGCTGTGATGGTTTCCAGACCTCTCAACCCATAAACACCAAAGACAACTTAGAAGGTCAGTGGGAAAAGTCTGTTTCTTCAATGAGAGACAAGCTAGGTCTCAGCACTAGTTCCCAAGCATGGCCCCAGGGCAGCAGCTGCCTCCTGAGCTTTCAGCCCACAGACTGAGAGGGAATTGGGTGGCTGATCACAGGGGGATTTCAGGAATCTCTCTGCTGGTGCAGGATTCTCTTGCTTTGCCCATGCTTGGATCTGGGTCACAGTTCTGAAGGGTGGGCCTGGGGTGAGGAGGAGCACTGCTGCAGAGGAGTTTGAAGTGGTGGTAAAGAGAAAATCCTCCTCACGGTTCAAAGACAGAAAAGAGAGCTTGTGGTCACTCATAGACCAGAGCACAGGCCAGCAAAGGAGTAAACACCTCACCATTATCATAACACCTCAGAAGAATGAAAATCCCCTAGAAGTATCTCTGAAAACAGCTGTACAAACCTCCAAAGTTTGGGACAGTACATTCTCCCATTGGAAGCAGACCTCTACCTTAATAAAGAGCTTATAACTCAAGTAATTGGCTGGGATCATGAAAAACCTTGCCAGAAGTGTCAGACCATAGAATCTTTTTTTGGTAACAAAGAAGATCAAAACATACAATCAGAAGAAGACAACAAAGTCAAAGCTCCTACACCCAAAGCCTCTAAGAAAAATATGAATCAGTTCCAGGACTTGGAAAAGCTCAAAAAGGGTTTTGAGAAGCAAGTAAGAGAAGTAGAGAAAAAACTGGAAAGAGAAATGAGAGTGATGCAAGAAAATCATGAAAAACAAGTCAATAGCTTGCAAAAGGAGACCCAAAAAAATACTAAAGAAAATAACACCTTAAAAAAATAGCCTAATCCAAATGGCAAAAGAGGTGCAAAAAGCTAATGAGGAGAAGAATACCTTAAAAAGCAAAATTGGCCAAATGGAAAAGGAAGTCCAAAAGCTTACTGAACAAAATATTTCCTTAAAAATTAGAATAGAGAAAGTGGAAGCTAGTGACTTTATGAGAAATCAAGACAATGTAAAACAAAACCAAAAGAATGAAAAATTACAAAACAATGAGAAATGTCTCATTGGAAAAACAACTGACCTGGAAAATAAATCCAGGAGAGAGAATTTCAAAATTATTGGACTATCTGAAAGCCATGATCAAAAAAAGAGCCTAGACATCATCTTTCAAGAAATTATCAAAGAAAACTGCCCTGGTATTTTACAACCAGAAGGCAAAATAGAAATTGAAAGAATCCACTGATCTCCTCCTGAAAGAGATTCCCAAAGGAAAACTCCTAGAAATATTGTAGCCAAATTACAGAGTTCCCAGGTCAAGGAGAAAATATTACAAGCAGTCAGAAAGAAACAATTCAAGTATTGGGGAAACACAATTAGGATAACACAACATTTAGCAGCTTCTACATTGTGACCAGAGGGCATGGAATATAATATTCCAGAGGGCAAAGGAGATAGAATTACAACCAGGAATCACCTACTCAGCAAAACTGAGTATAATCCTTCAGGGGGAAAAATGGTCATTTAGTGAAATAGAGAACTTTCAAGCATTCTGGATGAAAAGACCAGAGCTGAATAGAAAATTGGACTTTCAAATGCAAGACTCAAGTGGAACATGAAGAGGATGGCTGACCACTGCAGCTTTTGGATCCCAACTACTCTGTGATTGTCAAATCTTTGGAAACCCTATCTTCCAGAGGCACCCCTGACCATTTCATGTAATCCCAGCCCACTTGCAAGAATATGATGCACATGCTCTCAGAAAAACCTGGAAAGACTTACATGAACTCATGCAAAATGAAGTGAACAGAACCAGGAGAACAGTGTACACAGTGACTGCAATATTATACAATGATTAGCTGTGAATGACATAGCTGTTCTCAGCAATACAATAATCCATGACAATTCAGAAGGACTTAGATGAAAAATGCTATCCATTTCCAGATTAAAAACTAAGGGAGTCTGAATGAAGATCAAAGCATACTTTTTTTAACTTTATTTTTCTTGGGAGATTTTTGGTCTGTGTTTTCTTTCATAACATGACTAATATAGAAATATGTTTTGAACTCAAAATTTTTAAACAGTGAGTGTTTAAAATTGTCTTGTCATGTGATTGGGGAAAAATAAAATATTTTTAAATTTTAAACTTATTTTACATGTATTGGAGGAAACTATTAATATTTTTATTATTAATTAATTAAAAATTAATTTAAAAATAAAGATTAAAAGGGAATATGATCCATGGCACCTTGTCAGGATGTTGTGCTTCTATAGTACAAAGAGGGAAGAATTATGGTCCCTGACACCTTCATCCCATCACCTACTAATGCCCCCTTGTCATGTTCCCTGACCAGCCTCAATTAAAGTATCAACATGTCCTGTTGCACCCCAACTGCTTAACTGCAATGTCCTGGGTTTGATGGACAAAGAGATATGAAATAAGATCTTCCCCAAGGTCCTACAAACACATACTCCAACCCCAATCCTCTCTGGCTCTATAAAAACATTTCTCCCTTCCTGAATGGTGTGACTTTATTTGTGACTTTATTTACAGGCAAATTCAATAAACCTTGCTTTGGTTTAAAAAAAAAAGGAAGATCAAAAGTTGAAATAAACTATGTATACACTGTGGTATAGTTGCTATAGAAATCATTAACTTATTTCTCTACTGATGAGCTTCTGTGAATTTATTGAAGCCGGTTCTTGAAATGCAGATAAACAGTCCTTTAATGGGCTTTTACTTGATGATCTTCTAGCTTGGTAGTATTGACCAGAGATGACATGGCCATTAAGAGTCTTATGTCACCATGATAAGTAACTACAGCAGAACTAAACCTGACTGGCTGCCATAATGTGAACTAGTCTTCAAATGTGATATGGGTGCAGTACATTCCAGAGCCAATTTTACATTCCAGAGCCAATTAGAACTCTTATTAGTAAAAGCCTGATTCTGCCCTGGTGATGAATATAGAGTCAAGCATATAATGAGATCGTTAAAAGAATCTACTGATGATAATTGTGCTTAGGAAATTTTGTTTTACTTTCTAGCCTGGTATATACAGCATTTAACTGTGCCTTGAAAAATGTGGGTTTTACCCCAGACCTACCATTATGCATATATTGCCTTGGGCATGTCAGTCTCTTGGCCTCAGTTTCCTTTAATATCCGTACAGGGAGGTAAAATAGATAATTTCTTGAATCTCTTGCAGCTTTTAAAATCTTATGATTATTTCCATATTATTTTTAAAAAATAACATCATTACAATTTATTTCTGGGTAATGATTTCAGTATTATCAGTATTAAAAGCACATACTTGAAAGAAAAGTATTATAGTGAGCTGATCCTCCATCTGGTCACTTATTCATTAAGGTTAGATATTAGAATGAAATGAGCCACTAGTTGGTCATTCAACCAGTTGGAAAAAAATGAGATCTACTTTGCCATTGGATTAAAAAAGATATTCAACAAAGACACCGCAGCATTCAGCTTAAGTAGACATGGGTCCCTCTCACCTTGCAGAAATGTTTCTAGTCTGCAGGGCAAGGTATGGTGGCTCACTGGGCCTTGGGTCCTTAGCCCCAGTATCGAGGTCCTTATTCCACATGGATAGACTTTTGTATGCCCTTAGGTGAACAGAAAGCTGTATCCATATAGGAAGGGGCCACCAGAAAACTGTATCAATGAAGAAATGGCTTAAGCCTCAGCCCCCTGGGCTAATAAAATCTTAAACACAATTTCCTCTGAGGAGACAGAGCCAAGATGGTGGAGTAAAAGCAGTGACTTGCTTGAGCTCTCCCACAAACACCTCCAAATACCTGTAAAAAATGGCTTTAAATAAATTCTAGAGCAGCACAACCCACAAAAAGACAGAGTGAAACAAATTTCCAGCCCAAGACAACCAGGAGGGTTGATTGGAAAGGTCTATTGCACCAGGCTGGGAGAGGAACACAGTGTAGCGAGGGTATACAGGCAAAGACCAGGCCTCAGTGAACCAGGAAAGGGTCTCAGAGGACTGAATCAGTGGCACCTGTGGTGGTTTCCAGATTTCTCAACCCACAAATACCAAAGACAAATTAGAAATTCAGCAGGAAAGATCTGTGACCATGGTGAAAGAGAAGTTTGGTCCCAGCCCCAGTCCCGGGAGTGGTGGCTGCTTCCAGAGCTCAGCCCACACACCAAGGGGGAATCAAATGGCTGATTAGAGGGAGATCGCAGGGGTCTCTTTGCTGGTGTTGAAGCAGGGATCTCTCGCTTAGCCACGCTCAGATCTGGGTCACATTTTGGGTGGCGGTCCTGGGGCAAGGAGTAGCATTGACATAGTGGAGCTTGTAATGGTGGTGGAGAGGGAATCTTCCTCAGAGTTCCAAGGCAGAAAAGAGCACAGACCAGGAAAGGAGTAAACACCTCATCCTTGATCATACCACCTTGGAAGAAATGGAAATTTACAGGTCTCTAGAAGTATCTCTGAAAATAGCTGCACAAAACCCCCAAAGCTTGGGACAGAACATTCTCCACATTGGAAGCAGACCTCTACCTTAACAAAGAGTTTATAACTCAAGTAATTGGCTGGGATGATGAGCAAACTGTACAAAAAGAGTCAGACCAAAAAACTTTCTTTAGTCACAAATATTTTCAAACATAAATCTTCATACTGCCATGGTTTCTTTTAGGCTTTTATTAAAATTAATGTGCATGTGTAGGTGATAGGAAGAAAGAAATAGGGAAAATGCAGATTTTCATTTAATGGCTAAAGTGTAAAATTTTAATATCTTTCACATTGTGTAATTTACATGGATAGAGGATAAACTATGGAATCTTAGAGGTAAAAGTACCTTAAATATCATTTAGCACAATGTTTTTATTTCACACTGAGGAAACAGGGTTTAAATGTTTTCTTCAAAGTTACAGATAATTCATGGCAAAAACAAGGCCTAGAAAACTCATCTTCTTGAGTGCAGTGACTTGCCCAACATCAAATAAATTACATGTAGCAGAGCTGGCTTAAAAACCAGATTGTATGAGTCTGGTTCCAGGTTTGATGATAACATCATCCATAGTTAGAGTGCATTTTAAATTCAACCCCTAATTTTTCTGACCATAAGTTATGGAATTAGGCACATCTGGACATCATTACTTATTTCACGTCATTATTCCTACTTCTGTCTACATTCCTCAAACACTAATATTTTTAGTTTTTTAATCAGTTTACAAACTCATTTTACCTTGTTTTATAGTGGTAATTGTCCTCTGAATCTCTCCATCTCTCTGCCAACTTTCCCCCCTGCCAAGAAATCCTCCCATTATATACACTGAGTGGATGGCAGGACTATCTACATCAATAAGATCTCAAACCCACTGAAATATTGAAGAAGCATATTGGTGCAACTACCAATATATTGGCACTGTTCCAACGACTACCCCAAGGAAGGACAGAAAGGTCTAATGTGATAGCATCATAAAGCAGAAAGAGCAATGAGAGATCTGGCTTTTAGAACTATCCTGCTATAAGCCAACATAGGGACCTTGGGCAAATCACATCATGTCTCTGGGCTTCCATTTTCTCATCTATAAAATGAGGTCACTTTGGTGTACTTTCTAGTTCTAACTTCCTATGATTTAAAGATGAATTGAATTTATCCATTTTCTTTCTGTTTATCTGTTTTTATATATATATATATATATGTATATATATATATATATATATATATATATATGAATATATAAATTTGTCATGGTATTGTGCTAGGTGCTACATCAAAAAAAAAAAAACCTCATAGATCCAGATTGTGCTGTTTAGGAAAATTTGTCCCCACCTAATCTTCTTTGATTTTTCAAGATTGATATGATGCAGCACAATGGTACACAGTGCTAGATCTTTAATTAGGAAGACCTGAGTTCAAATCCAGCCAGAGAAACTAACTTGATACATGAGCTGGACAAATCACTTGACCACCTGCTTCCTCAATTTCCTCATCTGTAAAATGAGTATAATAATGGTACCTACCTCCCAGAGTTATTTTGAAGATAAAATGAGATATTTGTGAAGCATGTCATAAACCTTGAAGCACTATATAAAGTCAGCCATTATTAATGAAGATAATGATATCTAAAACTATTGTATTATGTTTGCATATATGATATAATTCCATCTATGGTAAATACTCTATGATATGTATTTTCCATTCATTTATTAAAGTAACATTTATAGAATTTTTGATCTGGATAGATAATCAGTTGAGGCCCAGAGAATGGAACTGAGTTGCCTGGGGTTATATAGTCAGTTAGCAGCAGAATGGAAACTTAAATCTAAGCCCCCAACTCCACAATTCTCTTCTGGGAAAAGGAACTCTCTCCAATAATTCATAACTAGATACACTGGTTTTTCTTCTTAAATTATAATTGTTGACTGTGTCAGTTCCCAATTATTTTTGTAAACATAGAAGTAAAAATATTTCAAAATATTGCTTTTGTTATGTTTTTATCAGCTTTGGTTTTTTTCATCTGTTTAGAAGACCACTTCCCCTTATCCATCTTTATCTCTGATAAATGTCTACATTGTGACTGCAGAAATGATCCAGGGACACCTCCTCAAAACATACCATTTTCTTTCTGCAATGCAGATAGCAATTGTGATGCCAGTCTGTGGGATCCTATCTGTGGGGACAATGGACTCACATGTCCCCATTTGGCTAGACGTTAATCTTCAATAGGCCATGGAGAGGACTTGGTACGTCTTGCTGCTATTGTTCTTCTTTCTCCATCATGTTGTTGTTGTTCAGTCATTTCAATTGTGTCCATCTCTTCATGACCCCATTTGGGGTTTTATTGGCAAAGATACTGGAGTGGTTGCCATTTCCTTCTCCAGCTCATTTCACAGATGAGGAAACTGAGGCAAATCTGGTTAAGTGATTTATCCATGGGCAGACACACAAGTGACTGAGGCCAAACTTGAACTCAAGAAAGATGAGTCTTCTTGACTCCAGGCCCACCATTCTATCCACTGTGCCACCTAGCTGCCCTCCTTCTACATCATAATTATTATCTATTTCATTGACCCCAGCTATTCAATTCAGTCAACAATTGATTGGTTAATTCAACAAAATGCTCAGTCACTAAAGTAATTCCTGTTGTTATTACAATTTTTTTGTTGCTGAATATAAGATCAGCATTAGATACATTCTTTTGTAGGACAAAAAAGTAGGCATTCAAGCAGCCTTTCCCATATCTAAAATCTTACTCTGAGACTGAGGTCACCCTGTCACATCTCCTAAATGTATAAAAATATATATAACATTTGAAGGGAATGTGTAGATCTAAGGAAGACTTTTAGAAAATAAGAAACCAACAACAATGTTTTTGATATGCTATTAATATGCATACTGATAATAATATGCCATTAAGCAGCAATCCTACAAGAGAAAGTCATTTGCTTTAATGAAGTTACTACACTAAAAAATTCATTGGAATGGCAAGGAGAATGTATTTAATTGAATCAATTGTCAAAATAATTGATCATTTAAATATTCAATGACATGACTATTTTCCCAAACCTATTTATGTAGGCACATTATGAATAAAGAACAATCTTGGAACTTTCAGTTAACAATATATCAAAAAACTTAGATGGCACAATGGATCGAGCTTTGGGTGTGGAGTAAAGAAGATCTGAGTTCAAATTTGGACTCCAGACACTTACACCTTTGTAACCCTAGGCAAGTCATGTAACCGGTATTTGCCTCAGTTTCCTCATCTGTAAAATAGGAAAAACAATAACTTCTTCCTTCAAGGCTTGTTTTGAGGATCAAGTGAGATAATTTTAAAATGCTCAGCTTAGTACCTGGCACTTACTAAGTGTTATATAAATGTCAACTATAATTATTATTAGTTATTATTATTTTTTATTGTGATACAAACAGGATCCAATAAAAAATAACCTCTCACTACTGACCTAAATCTGCCTTTTTTCTATAGCAGCCTCTTGTGAACTCCTGAGGGTGGATACTAACAAATTTCCAGTGTTTCCAGTAATAATCTTTGAGTCCTAGTTACTTGCCCTGGCTGTATTTTACATAAGTAAGCCCAGATCTATGCCCACCATGCTGAAAGTTTTAAATAGGGCAGAAAGTTATTCAATATTGTACTGGAAACATTAGCTTTAGCAATAAGAGAAGAAAAAGAAATTGAAGGCATGAGAATAGGTAAAGAAGAAACAAAGCTATCACTCTTTGCAGATGACATGATGATATACTTAGAGAATCCTAGAGAATCAAGTAAAAAACTACTTGAAATAATAAACAACTTAAGTAAAGTTGCAGGCTATAAAATAAATCCACATAAATCATCAGCATTTTTATATATTACCAACAGAGACCAGCAGCAAGAGACTGAAAGAGAAATCCCATTTAAACTTACTGTAGACATTATAAAATATTTAGGAGTCTACCTCCTGAAGCAAACCCAGGAACTCTATGAACACAATTATGAAACACTTTTCACACAAATAAAATCAGATCTAAATAATTGGAAAAACATCAGTTGTTCATGGGAAGGCTGAGTTAATATAATAAAAATGACAATCCTACCTAAGCTAATTTACTTATTCAGTGCCATACCAATCAAACTACCAAGAAATTATTTTATAGAGTTAGAAAAAATAATAACAAGATTCATTTGGAAAAACAAAAGGTCCAGAATATCAAAGGAACTAATGAAAGAAATGCAGGGGAAGGTGGCCTAGCAATTCCAGATCTTAAATTGTATTATAAAGCAGCAATCATCAAAACTGCTTGGTACTGGCTAAGAAATAGGGAGGTGGATCAGTGGAATAGGTTAAATATGCAAGACACAGTAGTCAATGACTATAGTAATCTATTATTTGATAAACCCAAAGACCCCAGCTTCTGGGATAAGAACCCACTCTTTGAAAAAAACTGCTGGGAAAACTGGAAAAGAGTATGGCAGAAACTAGGCATAGACCCAAATCTCACACCATATACCAAAATAAAGTCAAAATGGGTTCATGACTTAGATATAAAGGCTGATACCATAAGTAAACTGGGAGAACAAGGAATAGTTTACCTATCAGATCTATGGAGAACAGAAGAATTCATGACCAAACAGGAGATAGAGAACATTATGAAAGCAAAATGGATCATTTTGATTACATTAAATTGAAAAGTTTTTGCACAAACAAAGCCAATGCAACTAAGATTAGAAGGAAGGTAGAAAATTGGGAAAGAATTTTTACAACCAGTCTCTCTGATAAAGGCCTCATTTCTAAAATATATAGAGAATTAAGACAAATTTATAAGAACACAAGCCATTCCCCAATTGATAAATGGTCAAAGGATATGAACAGACAGTTCTCAGATGAAGAAATTAAAGCCATCTATAGTCATATGAAAAAATGCTCTAAATCATTATTGATTAGAGAAATGCAAATCAAAACAACTCTGAGGTACCACATCACACCTATCAGATTGGCCAACATGACAAAACAGGAAAATAATAAATGTTGGAGGATGTGGGAAAATTGGAACACTAATACATTGTTGGTGGAGTTGTGAAATGATCCAACCATTTTGGAGAACAATTTGGAACTATGCCCAAAGGGCTACAAAAATGTGCATACCCTTTGATCCAGCAATAGCACTTCTAGGGCTATATCCCAAAGAGATCAAACAAATGGGAAAAGGACCCACATGTACAAAAATATTCATAGCAGCTCTTTTTGTGGTGGCAAAGAATTGGAAATTGAGAGGATGCCCATCAATTGGGGAATGGCTGAGCAAGTTGTGGTATATGAATGTAATGGAATACTATTGTGCTATAAGAAATGATGAACAGGCTGACTTCAGAAAAACCTGGAAAGACTTATATGATCTGATGCTGAGTGAAGTGAGCAAAACCAAGAGGACTTTGTACACAAACAGCCATGTTATGCAATGACTAAGATTGTTAAACTGAACCCTTCTCAGCATTACGAGGATCTAAGACATCTCCAGAGGCCTTGGGATGGAAAATGCTGTCCACATCCAAAGAAAGAACTATGGAAGTTGAATCGCTATCACTTATTTTTACCTTCTGTTGAGTTTTGTTTCATCTTTCTGATGGTTCCTCATATCGGTTTTAATTTTTATTTACAACTTCACTACTGTGAAAATATGTTTAATGGGTATGTAAATGTAAAGCCTATATCAAATTGTGCGCTGTCTTGGGGAGGGTGGGAGGGAGGAAGGGGGAGAAAAATTTTCAACTCAAAAGCATATGGAAGTGATTGTTGATAAATCAAAATAAATTAATAAAATTTTAAAAAATAATAAAATAAATAGGGCAGAAAGTGAAAAACTTTTACCCTAGGACCACACTTCAATTTCAGTACTACCTGAGTGCTGCTGAATTTTTCATTGGTTCTCTGACTTTCCAGATCCTGGATCTTGTCTTTCTAGAAATATAATAGAGAATGGAAAAACATCAGTTGCACATGGGTAGGCTAAGTTAATATAATAAAAATGACAATTCTACCTAAATTAATTTATTTATTCAGTGACATACCAATCAAACTACCAAAAATTATTTTGTACAGCTAGAAAAAATAATAAGATTCAACTAGAAGAAGAAAAGGTCCAGAATATCAAGGGAACTAATGAAAATAAATGCTAAGGAAGGTGGCCTAGCCTTACCAGATCTTAAATTGTATCATAAAATAGCAATCATCAGAACTACTTGGTACTATCTAAGAAATAAAGTGGTGGATCAATGGAATAGGCTAGGTATGCAAGGCACAGTAGTCAATGACTATATTAACTACGATTTGATAGACCAAAGACCCCAGCTTCTGGGATAAGAACTCACTATTTGACAAAAAACTACTGGGAAAACCAGAGAATAGTGTGGCAGAAACTAAGCACAGACCAAAATCTTACACCATATATCAAAATGAAGTCAAAATGGGTATTTGATTTCAATATAGAGACTGATACTATAAGCAAATTAGGAGAGCAAGGAATAGTTTACCTGTCAGACTTATGGAAAACAGAAGAATTTATGACCAAATGAGATAGAGAACACTATAAAATGAAAAATGGATAATTCTGATTACATTATATTGAAAAATATTTGCACAAATAAAGCCAATGCAACCAAGATTAGTAGGGAAGCAAAAAAACTGGGAAACAGTTTTTACAACTAATGTCTCTGATAAGGGCCTCATTTCTAAAACATATAGAGATTTAAGTCAAATATATAAGAATACAAGTCATTCCCCAGTTGATAAATGGTCAAAGGATATGAACAGGCAGTTTTCAGAACAAGAAATTAAAGTTATCTATAGTCATATGAAAAAATGCTCTAAATAACTATTGATTAGAGAAATGCAAATCAAAATGACTCTGAGGTACCACTTTACACCTATTAAATGTTGGAGAAGATGTGGGAAAATTGGAATATTAATGCATTCTTGGTGGAGTTGTGAATGGATCCAACCATTTTGGAGATCAATTTGGAACTATGCCCAAAGGACCATAAAATTGTGTATAGCCTTTGACCCAGCAATACCACTTCTAGGGCTGTATCCCAAAGAGATCATAAAAATGGGGAAAGGACCCACCATGTATAAATATATTCATAGCTTGCAGTATTTTCTCCCTGACTTAATAATTTTGGGATTGGGCTACAATTTTCTTGGAGTTTTCATTTTGGGATCTTTTTACAGAGGTTATTGATGGATTCTTCCAATGACTATTTTACCCTCTGGTTCTAGGGCTCCCGGGCAGTTTTCCTTGATGATCTCCCAAGAGATGCTGTCCAAGCTTTTTTTTTTTTTTCATCATGGCTTTTAGGTAGACCAATAATTCTTAAATTATCTCTCTTGGATCTATTTTCCAGGTCAGTTGTTTTTCCAATGAGGTATTTTACATTTTCTTGTATTTTTTTTATTCTTTTGATTCTGTTTTACTGATCCTTGATGTCTCATAGAGTCATTAGCTTCCAGTTGGCCAGTTCTGATTCTTAATGAACTGTTTTCTTCAGTTAGCTTTTGTACCTTCTTTTCCGTTTGACCCGTTTTACTTTTTTGGGACTTGTTTTCTTCAGTGTACTTTTTTCCCACTTTGTCAACTGTATTTTTAAAAGGATTGTTCAATTTTTATTCTACCTCCCTTATTTGCCTTTTTGAATCCTTCTTGAGCTCTTCCAAGAAGGCTTTTTGGGCTTGAGATCAGTTCATATTCCCCTCTGTGGTTTCAGATTCAGGCATGTTGGCATTGTTCTCTTCTCCTGATTTTGTGTTTTGATCTTCGCCATCACCAAGGTACTTCTCTATGGTCATTGTTTTTCTGTGTTGCTTTTTGCTCATGTTGTTTGCCTTTTATGTGGCTTTTAAAGTTGATTCCTGCTTCTGGGGCTCAGGGGCCACTGCCCCAGGCTTCTTGAGCTGGAGGCTAGGGGCCTGGTTACTGGTTTGCTGAAGTAGGGCTTGCCACTGGCTTGCTGGGACACCTTCTTTCCTATACTGGTCCCCTTTAGCCACAGAAAGAGGGACCTTTCCCCTAAAGTGCCCTAACCTCATGAGCTAAAAGACTGCTGTATCTAAGTCTTTCTGCTAACTCTACTATTTCAGAATTTTTCCTGGGGCAATATTCTCTTGGTTTTTCAAGGTCAATAAAGGAGAGTGAGAGTGACTTACTGCTTACTCTGCCATCTTGGCCCCTGGAAGTCTAAATAGGTGACTTTCAAACATTCAGTCTGTGGGCTAATAGCTCCAGGAGTAGCCTCTGCTGCTGCTGCTGCTGCTGCTGCTGCTGAAGCCATTACTACTACTGGTTCATTCACTCCCAAGACTTGTTCCTGGTTTGCTGGTGCCAGAACCGTATTGGCACACCCTGCAGCCCTGTGTTGGATTACGCTTCTTTCTCACCCATTTCCAACAGACCCTCCTGCTGACCTTCTAAGTTGTCTCTGGCATCTATGCACTGTGAAAACTAGAAACTGCTACTGCTCCAGGTGACGCAGTCCACCAAGTCCTACTCTGGCTTTGCTTGGGCTGGGACTGTACTATGCCCTGAGCGCTGGATGCTCATCTCTCAGGCTGGTACAACAGACCTTCCCTGTCAACCTTCCAGGTTGTCTTGGTCTGGAAATCTGCCTCATTCTGTCTGAGCTTAGTGATTTTTGAATCTTTTCTTACACATACCAATGGAAATTAGGCCATTTTTAGCATTATACAGTCAAAAGACATGCAAGTTTTACAAACTTGGACAATGAGCCAAATTTTTAAAAAATAGGTCTGTTAAATAATTTGATACTACGGAGATGGCTTACTACTCTTTGCTTTTCTTTAAGGAATGTTGAGCCAGAATTGAAATTACATGCAATTAGATTTATTCACTGGTTATTCAAGCAATAGGTATGTAATTTTCTTTTATTCGAAACTTAGCAGCTAATAACATGTGTTCATGAAATTAAATCCAAGAGATATTTATTAAGTGGGACAAATTGTGTTAGGAATTGTAGATACTAAGACTTATAATGATGAATTTTCTTTCCTCAAGGAGTTTACTAATTAAAAGGTTATTATTATAGTTCTGGTAAAAGGTCATGAAAGTCTGAACTTGGGGGGCTGACGTACATGTTGATAAAAATATAGATGTGAGAGATGTGGAGATCAATTCGATAAACTTTCAGCTGATTGTGCTGAAGGAAAGAGGAGGATCAAAATGAAAGATTTTGAATCTGGATGACTAGAGCTGATGGTAAAATCAACACAAGATTTTTTTTTAATTACAGAATATTAGAGCTAGCATAGACTTTACATTACATTTAAATCATTTGTACTCCCTCACAAATATCAATAAATAAATATTTCATTGATACTCTTTTTTTTGCACTTCCCAATGATTTTTACCTCTCCCAAATAATACCCTTTATTTAACAAGTATTATTTATAATTTAAAAAAATTAATAGAGTGACCACATATGAGGATATATGCCCGATTCTATTCCTAGAATTCACTACCTTTCTTCTGAAAGAAGGAAGGCATAAAGTTACATATTCGCTCAATCATTGAATTTCATGTTTGGATGGAACCTTAATGGTGGTTTAGTGTAACCCATATCCAAGCAACAATCTTCATTATAACTCACTTTAGAAGTGGTCATCTACTGAAGATATCCAGTGAGGGAAAGTTGGCAGCCCATTTCACTGTTGTGTAGTTCTAGGTGTTATTAACTTTCTCTTGTTGCTATTCAGTTGTTCCAGTTGTCACCTGGAATGTTGACAGGAGAGGTCTGTTGTACCAGACTAGAAAAAGGAGAGCAGTTCAACGTGGGCTATGCAGGCAAAGACAGAGACCTAGTAAATATGATGCAGGCCTCAGGGGACTGAATCATGGGGCAGCTGTGGTGGTTTACAGATTTCTCAGCCCATAAACACTGAAGACAACTTAAAAGGTCAATGAGAAAGGTCTACTGGACCTGGGTGGGAGAGGAACATAGTCCAGTCCCAGCCTCTGGTTGTAGAATGTCAGGGCAGTTTTCCATGATAATTTCTTGAAAGATGATGTCTAGACTCTTTTTTTTTGATCATGGCTTTCAGATAGCCCAATAATTTTTAAGTTATCTCTCCTGGATCTATTTTCCAAGTCAGTTTTGTTTTTCAATGAGATAATTCACATTGTCTTCTAATTTTTCATTCTTTTGTTTTGTTTTAAAATTTCTTGATCTCTCCTAAAGTCATTAGCTTCCATTTGCTCCATTCTAATTTTTAAAGAAGTATTTTCTTCAGTGAGCTTTTGGACTTCCTTTTCCATTTGGCCAGTTCTGCTTTTGAAGGCATTCTTCTCCTCATTGACTTTTTGCATCTCTTTTGCCATTTGGGTTAGGCTATTTTTTTAAGGGGTTATTTTCTTCAGTATTTTTTGGGGTCTCCTTTGGCAAACTGTTGACTTGTTGTCACGATTTTCTTGCATCACTCTCATTTCTCTTTCCAGTTTTTCCTCTACTTCTCTTTCTGGCTTCTCAAAATCCTTTTTGAGTTCCTCCGTGGCTCAGACTGATTCATATTTTTCTTGGAGGCTTTGGATGTAGGAGCTTTGACTGTGATGTCTTCTTCTGGTTATATGTTTTGATCTTCTTTGTCACCAAAGTAAGATTCTATGGTTTGACTTTTTTTTTTTGCACTGTATACTCATGTTCTCAGCCAATTTCTTGAGTTGTAAAGTCTTTGTTAAGGTAGGGGTCTGCTTCTAGTGTATAGGATGTACTGTCCCAAGCTTTGGGGGTTTTGTGCAGCTGTTTTCAGAGATGCTTCTAGGGACCTGTAAATTTTCAGTTCTTCCAAGGTGATATGATCAAAAGTGAGGTGTTTACTCCTTTCTTGCACTGTACTCTGGTCTGCGAGTGACCACAAGCACTTTTTTTTGCCTTAGGACTGAGGTCTCTCTACTGCCACGAGCTCTACTATGTGAACACTCCTCCTTGCCCCAGGACTGACACCCAGAAATAGGACCCAGATCCAAGCACTGGCAAAGCAAGAGAATCCTGCCTCAGTTACAGCAAAATGATATCTATAATCCACTTCTGATCAGCTACCTGATCCCCCTCCGTCTGTGGGCCAAGAGCTCCCAGAAGCAGCCAATGCCCCAGAGCTTTGCTGGGACTGGGGTTAGACTGAACTCCTCTCTCACCGTTTTTAAAGACTTTCCTACCGATCTTCTAAGTTGTCTTCAGTGTTTGTGGGTTGAGAAGTCTGATAACTGCCACAGCTCCTCTTGATTCAGTCCCCTTATGACTGCTCCAGGTTTGCTGAGGTCCCAACTGTGGACGCATCCCACACTGAGCTGCACTCCTCTCTCAGTCTGGTACAACACACCTTTCCAATCAGCCATCCAGGTTGTCTTGGACTGGAAATTTATTTCACTCAGTCTTTTTGTGGGTTCTGCTGCTCTAGAATTTTTTTAGAGCTATTTTACAGGTATTTGGAGGTGTTTGGGGGAGAGCTCAAGCAAGTCATTGCTTTTACTTCACCATCTTGGTTCTGCCTCCCCTTCTTTTTCTCTCTCCCTCTATCTTTCCCCCTCTCTCTTCCCCCCCTTTCCCCTCCAATCTCTATCAATGTCCAGCCACATTCCACACTATTCATGACACTTAATGAATTCACATTTATTCTTCTCAGTCATTCATATGGGAAGAAGAGAAGAAAGGAGAAAAGATCACATCACCAAATACATCTCCTTGATTAAGAGCTCTAGTTCCCCATATTTATTGCCCTCTCCTTTAAAATTTGTTCCAAATGTAAATGACCTAATTTGTTCCAAGAACTAATTCTCTTAATAGTAGATCATTTTGGGGGGGGGGCAAGTGGGATATATTTGTTTGCAAGGACACAAATCCATAAATTAATTTTTAAAATCTTATTTCAAATAAGATTTGGGATCAAAGAGGGATAAAATATGATCTAATTGCTTTTTATCATATCTATAGTTGTATTATTTCTATTAGAAATTTATTGTAAGTCCTCTTGAATGCTTCTATGTATGACACAAATTGTTCCTTAGCATTATAAAGATAAAATTATTTTCATCTCCTGTAATTGAAAGCATTACAGACTGTGCAGTACTTTCACTTCAGGTTTGGATCTCAAGATATAATGACACATACTCAGTATAAGCTTAACAAATTATCACATTTATTTTACAATAATTAATAATGATTAAGGTAAAACACACACACAAATAAAGATGAGAATAACATTCAATATAATAAGTAATAATCAAAATAAAGAAAAAGGGGAATAAGAAAAGAAAGGATACATACTCACTAACCTGATGAGTTCAAATACCTACTGTACTGGGGAGACTGAAGAATGGTCAGAGGTCTGGTCAGGGAGACAACAGGGTGGGGTCCTGCTCCGACTGAAATTGGAGGCCATGCACACAATCTGCCTCTATTCAACAGAGATTTGACATCCCTATCTCTGGCATCAATCAAACTACTCCAAAAATTCCCTTCCAAATGACACCTTTTTATATCTATGTAAGCCAGGGAAAAACAATCTTAATATTTTGTTTTGTGTACGTATCCTGGGTGAGCTCATGTCCAGGACATGCACACATCTTAACAAAGGTTGGAGCTTGATCAGAGCCCCAAATACCTGTTTGTTGTGTGAGTCTCCAAGGAGTGATCAGTTCCTTGGACAGTTACACTTTTTTTCTCAAGAAAAATGTTCCTTGAGATGAACTGCTTTCCCGGGTAACATAGTTTGTTGGTTACTTAATGTTCCATCTCCTTAGTACCATCAGCCATGCATGTTAACTCCAATTTACAGTCTTTAGGTCAGGTGATGAGGCAGTTACACCAGGTGGCTGGGGAGGATCTCCTCAGTTTTACTTACATCTCCCTTTACAGAATCATCTGCTTTGGCTTGTATTTAACAATAGTGGCATCAGTATTCATCTTTTTTATCATTTCATTCATTGGTATGAAGAAAAAAATGTCAAGACAGTGACATCAGATCTTCTAATAATGGAGAAATAGATGTGAATTAATTAAAACATATTAAACACCAATGAACATTTGGTATCTTGTGTTCATAAGGACAACAAAACATAAATTTAGGGAAAGCTATGCTATTACTTGTTCACAATCAAGACTCCTTTGTCTCTTCAATGAGATCTAGAAGAATCAAAAACCAAAATGTCATCTATTAGCCAAGCATTGATTCAGTTACCATGCTCTTTCTGAGCAAATAATCAAGGGTATTATTGAATATGTTTCTTTTCACTAAAACATCCTTACTTTGTTTTCTTACAAAGCAATAATTAAGGATATGAAACTGGTAATTGCAAAAAAATAGAAATGGAAAGAAAATAGTGGAACATATCTTTTTTAAAATGTAACCACATAATTTTAATGACAAAATTTTAGCACATATCATGGATCACTAAAGATTATGTAAGATTAACAAATAATTGGAACTATCAAGAAAGGAAAGATCTGAAAAAGAATCAGAAAAAAAAAGATGAAAAAAGGGGCAGCTAGATGGCACAGTGGATAGAGCACTGTCCCTGAAGTCAGGAGGACCTGAGTTCAAATCTGGCCTCAGACCAAACACTTGACATTTCATGTCAAGTAACCTGGGCAAGTCACTTATCCCTAAAAAAAAAAAAATGAAGAAATGAAATATTTGCAGTGGAAGCTACAATTTAAACGTCCAACTTGGAAAGATGAGAATCGGTCTTTTTCAATAAGGGAAAATAAAGCATAATTTGAAGATAAAGCAGGACTATGTGCTTTAGAAAGGAGTACCCAAGTAGCCTTGGACCATTTCTCTTCCAGAAAAACTGAGCCTCCTAGAAAACTTCAAAGACTTAGGAGATGGGAAAATGAATGTGAGTCCTCCCATTTCATTTCTTCATGAAAAGAACATAGCAGCACCTTTATGCCTAGTTCACGTCTTTCAGAGGCAGGCTCATATATAAAAAAAAAAGATTCATTTGGACTCAATTTTAATGTAGGACAATGCCACAAATATCATTATGAATGAGATAATATCACAAGCCAGAAAGGAGAAATTTGACAGCAACAAAAATAAAATGTGATCTAGTGTCTCTCTCATTGAGGAAACAGTATTTTAAAAACAAGAACAATTATTCTGGCTACAGTCTGGCCCAACTGTAAACTAACAGACCAGTGTGCGGCTTCAGCTCCTTAACAACTGCCAAAAACTGACTGAAATTACAAAATTGTTGGTTCTTGGGAATGGCGTAAATTTAATCAAACAAAACAATATGTACCACTTTGCTTGATGGATGGAGTGTAACTCCACAGCAAACCTTTGATCTTTCTCTTCTTATTTTTTTTGTTGCTGTTCAGTTTTGGTCAGATCACACTTTCCAAATCAAAGCTTGGTATTACAACAGAGTTCTTTCAAAGGTTACAAGATAAAGAGTAGGGATCCTATTTGGGCCAGCATTTACTACTAATTTCAATTCAGATAACAGTTTTATGGAAGTGAGTTTTTAAAAATGCTTTCAACCTAATAGATTATCATGTGTTATAACATGTCACAGAGATAGTCACTTAGCAAGAAGTCCATTAGTAAATGCTCTATAGCTATGTCATGTATCATCTTGGCAATCTTTTACAACAAGCATCTTTGCAGCTATTTTTAATGCGAAATAAATAAATGGAGGAGAAGGATTTGCTCAGCTAAGTATTTATATGAATTAGTCAAGTAGGTAGAAATTCTGGGTACAATTCAAAAGAAAGAAAAACTCATAGTAGCATTTGACTCCTGCTAAGCAAGAAGAAAATACTGCCATTCTCTTGTTTGACAAGGTTAACAAATCTGCCAGTATGTGGACTCTGGCACCTGAAATGAGACTTTCATTTCTTTCATTTCTTTTTTTTTTTTCAGCTCCCACACTTTATTCTGACCATGGCTTTTGGAGCAGCCTCCAAAAGCTCCCCACTAATGAGGTCAGTGCTACAGCATATAAGTTCACCATGATTGCTCTATGAATACAGACCAATAGGATAGGTACAGATTTAAAATTCCATCCACTTGGGTAGGGGAGGAAGTGTGATGAGGCAAGTATATTGGTAGAGTTTACCCACAGTGAGGACAAAGTAGGAATTTCCACTTTACAGATGGTGGCAGGGGGAAGAGTGCAGCTCCATATTACATATGGGAAACAGCAAGCAAAAGAACCAGTTCCATTTTACAGGTCAGGAATGGATGGAAATTTACAGATAGGAGTATGAGGAAGGGAAGTTCCATATTAAATATGAATGAAAAAAGGAGGATAGTTCCATTTTACAGATGGGGAAAATGCTCCTGGTAAGCTTCATTTATCAGTGGTAGAATGCTCCAGGACCATTCCATTCCCAGGCAACAGGAGGGGTGGCACATGCGCAAGAGGGGAAGGGAGGAAGGGTCCTGAGGATAGAGAATGAGGGAAGTGTACCCCACAGGCACAAGACCCTCAGCCCCATCTTGCCCACACCAGAGCCAGTCCTCACCCACAGTGGAGACTACATGCAGCACCTCCCCACAGAAGCTCAGCTGATCAGGTCCAGCACCTGTGTGAGCACAGAGGGTCCAGACTGCCCTTTGCACTGGGAGTTCGCTGGGGGCTGGAGCCTCAGGCTTTTCTAGCAGGGAGCTTGACCCAAGGGGGCCAACCTTTCTCACCAAAGCCAGAACACTCACAGTAGAAGGCAGCCAGCTGGATGGTCTCCTGGACTTTAGTGGAAGACAATTTGTCTCTGCTGGCCTAGCCAGAATCCCAGTCTCCTCAGCCACATGGGTCTGGCCTGGACCGGCTTTTCTTCTGATGATGGATTCTCCTTGGCACTCTCATTTGGAGCACCCTGTTTCTGAGAACCCCAGCAGAGAAAAGGGAGGCCCTCCACCCCACCTGAGGTATAGAACCAGGAAGCCTGGGTCAGCTGTTTCCACCAACCACTAGATGAAGGAGAACTTGGGGGCCTTGCCTGTACATCCCCCAAGACTCTGAGCCAACTGTGCCCCCCCCCAGCCCAACACAGCCTATGCTGTCTGCTGCACTGCAGGTGGTAGTCCTGGAAGAGTTGGGGGATAGGGAGGTCCCAAGGGCAGGTGATGGTGGTGTTCAAGTAGGAGATCTAGATGGAAAGTGAGGATACAAAGAGGTTGAAGCAGAATCAACAGCTCAGTGGAGAGGAAGGGACAGCCTCCTCAGGCCAGTAAAAAGAAGGCTGTAAGCCAGTACAATAAGGACGGGAGGCCCATATCTTCTTGGAGGTTGGAAAACCATATCTCCAGCTGTTTTGTGTTGAGGATGCCAAGGATGAAGGCATGGAACTGGCTTCTGCTACTGCTGAGAGGGGTCAGTCAGCTGACCTGATTATACAGGTTTCACAGGGACCAGGAATCAGGAATACCTGAATATGAATCCTGTCTAAGTCAGTTATTATCTGAAGTAAATTGGTAGTGCAGTGGATAGAATGCTGGACCGGAGTCAGGAAGGCTTTGGTTCAAATCTGGTTTCAGACACTTAATAGCTGTTTGAACCTGGGCATGTCACTAAAGCTCTGCTTGTCTCAGTTTCCTAAACTATAAAGTGGGGATAATAATGGCACCTAGCTTATAAAGTTATTGTAAAGATAAAATGAGATAATATGTATAAAGCACTTAGCACAGCGCACGACTCATAGTTGGTGTTTAATATGTCTGTTCTTCCTTCTCTCAAAAAAGGTTGAGATTGAACCTCTAAGGTAATTTTCTGCCTTATATCTATGATAATAATAATGATAATAATACTAATGGTTGACATACGGCTTCTTAAAATATAGAATTATATACTTTTTCTTATCTGAGTTTCATGCAAATCTCAATAATGATACCTTTTACTATAATTATTCCAATTTTGCAGATGAGGAAATTGAGGTTCAGAGAAGTCAAAGTGACACCAATGCTCACAATGCTAGTATCAGAGGAAGTATTCAGATACAGATCATCCTGACTGATCCAGCACTTGAGTTCAAAAAATCAACTTCGCAAGTACAAAGTGGGAAACTGATGTTAGAGAGTGAATCACTCTAAAAGAGCTGGAGAGTGTATTCTACTTGTTAACAAGGATTTATTAAGTGCCTTGGTATATACAATTCATCCACATAGTAAAGGGAAGGTAATCTAAAAAGAGAAGACATTGGCAGCCCAAGAACCAGGAAAAGCCTTTGGCAGAAGGTGGCAATTAAGATACATCTAGAAAGAAGCAAGGGAAGACAAGAGGCAGAGAAGAGGTGACAGGACAAGAATGGAGGACACTAATGCAAAGGCCAGTACAAGGAACTAGTATTGGGTCAATATATATGGATCATAGCATTCATGGAGAGGAGTGAAATGTACAAAGCTTGGAATGAATAGGAAGGGCCCCAGTTATAAAGAGCTTTACATTATAACCTTCATATCTTGAAGGAAAAGGGAAAGGCACTGAGGTTAATTGTGTAAGACAGATCCAGTCAGGTTTATGCTTTAGAAAAATCCCATTGAACGTTGAGTGGAGGAGGTTGGATTAGAGTAGGAAGAGACTTGAGGCAGGAGGCTGTGGCAATTGTCCAAGTGAGAGGTAATAAAGACCTAGACTAAGAATGGGGCTATGTGAGTAGAGAAGAGGGGATATATGCAAGTGAAAAAATATGAAGTTGGAAATCAGTTTGGTTCAGTTTGACCCCAAACAAAAATGGCAAAAATCACCTTGATGTAAGGAAAAACCTCCTAACAAGTAAATGGAGTGGGATGATTATGGAAAGCAATTTGAAAGTGTATAGTATTAAATAGACTACACCTTTGACCCAGCAATGTTAGTACTAGGCTTATACCACAACGAGGTTAAATAAAAAGGAAAATGTCCTACATGTGGAAAAAATATTTTTAGAAGCTTGTTTTTTGGTAACAAAGTACCTATAAACTAGGGAATGGAAAGTAAATTATGATATATGATGGTAATGGAATATTATTGTGCTATAATTATAAAGGGAAAGTTTTCTAAGAAACCTGGGAAGATGTATGATTTGATGAAGAGTAAAGTAAGCAGAATGATTACAATTTATGGGATAATGACATTGTTGTAAAGGCATTCAACTATGGAAGTCTTAAAATGGCCAACCATGATTCCAGAGAGCTATAGATAATTTCTGCCACCACCTCCTGAAGGAGTAGTGATGGACTAAAAATGCCAAATGTGAAATATTTTTTGATCATGTCCAATATGGAAAATGGTTTTGCTTGACTATGCATACTTATTACAAGGATTGTATTCTTCCTTTTTGTTTTTATTAGTGGGGAGTAGAAGGAGATGTGAGGGAGAGAAAATAAAAGCTTCTTAATTCAAAAAATGAAACCAGTTAAAGAATAGAATGGGCTGTCTCAGGAAATAGTAAGACTTCAAACAGATGATTGATACCTATTTCTTGGGTGTGTTTTTGTCGAGATTTGTCTTGGATATCATTTGGACTAAATGGCTATCTCCCAGATCTCAGATCTGTGATTCAGTGAATCACTCAGCATCAATGAACACAGCAATATCTATGTCTCCCAAACATGTATCCTAAACCAGCACTGAAGAATTTCCACTGTCTCTTAATTTATCTGCTCTCCAAACCTTTCCCAAAACCTCAAAATATGGCATCATTCCTCTGACCTCACTGAGCATGGTCCTCCTAGTCCATGTACACAGCTCTGCCGGACTCTTCCAGCCTTCCTAAATAGCCTCCATCTGCATTTTACTACTGATCCTGCTCAGCCTTACAAGTACTTCTTTCTAGGCATTGCTCCTTGCTACACTTTTCTGAGCCCCTCTCTTCAGAGCCAGCCAAATCTAGTCTGCTCTAGTCTGCGAGAGCATTGTAAAAGAGATCATGCATACGGTACTGATCACAAGTCAGATAGTTTATTGCTCATAAGCATGCAGGTTTACATCTTCCAGGCCTATAGTTACACAGGCAAGCACTGGCCATGGTAGAGCTAGTAGAGTATGGTGAGATTAGTAACCAGATTGAGAGACTAGAGCTCTGGATCCCTTACATATCATTGTTGTTACTGGACAGTCTCAGAAACTGAGTGTGAGGGGAGCACTCAGTAGGTAGCCTGGGCTTTGTTCCCCCTCTTATCAATCACAAGGGCATTGTGATTAGGAATGCCTGTTAAACATGTATGTCTGGATTAGCTGAAGTTTGATACACTGATTATAATCAGGGGAGCCTTATATTCCTTACCTAAACAAAGCTAACTTAAGCAAGTTATTGAGTACATACAACTTCTTGGTCCATAGGTGTATTAGTCAGTGGTCAAACACAGAGTCACTTCTGCCAGTTAGGATATGGGAAAAGGTCAATCAATCTTCACAAGTGTGGTGGCTAGAACCTTAACAAAACAGGCTGGAAGATCTTTAGTCATAGTCAATAATTCCAGCTAACAAAAGCCAAGAAGAGTTCCCAGAGCTGAGATTAGGTCTTCTTTTTCTATCCCTTTGTGGGTGGTGAGCATAGCCTTCTGTTGCAGAGAAGTTCCAGTTTTAGGGTTCCAAAAGCCTTATCTGGAAACTAATTTCAACCAGAACAAAATTTAAAGAGGCAAAATCAGTATTCTCCATGGGAATAAAATTTCATTTATTATGCAAATTCTGTATTATTTGGTCATGTTTTGCTACATGTGAATTATTATTGGTAACATTATATTATAACACTATACAGGGTATGCCTGTACTTGTGTCTTGGTACATTTCTCTATTTTCTCCATGAAGACATGTCTCTCTTAGTCCCACTTCGACATTACATCAACCCCATTAACCAAAATATTGCATTGCAGAAATATTTAGTTTAAATGTCATGTTAACACCCTGCCACTCATTTACCTAAGGAACCTAATAATTTTTGCTGGCCATGAGAAAAAGAATACTGATTGCTCACTTTGCTACCAGTCTTCACCATTAGAAAGGGAAAATTTACTTAACAACAACAAATATAAATTAGTAAAAGTCACTTCTATTTCACAAACATTTAAATGCCTACTACATAATATGTTGTTAGTACCAGCAAGAACGATGTGATTAGATTTCTCTGACACTTTACACCAGTACCAGTACATGAAACCTGATTCTAGAACTTGACAATGTAATTACTAAACATACATAGCATATATTGGTGACAGCACCCTCCCCTCCACAACCCCCAGGCCACTGGTCTTGCTTTCAGCCTTTCCCTCATTGCCATCACCTAGGGAGAGGGAAGTCTAGTGGAAAGGGGGCCAGCCATTCCCCCCCCCCCACTGCCAATGAACTACTATTTACAGGACAAGCAAACCAGCTTAACTGAAGCATCAGTCTACCCTGAGGGAGGAGCAGGAAGAGGATGTAGGAGGCAAGTAGAATCACCACCACCAATTGGGCAACATCTCCTCTTGAAACTTGAGAGAAACAGCGCAGAACCTTAAACCCAACAACCTTAGCCCAGTGACAAAAGCCATCATCCTGGGAACCAAGCTGTATGAACTTGCAGCCTGGCAATTGCTCCTACAACTGTTACAGTCACAAATATTGAAGATCCAGAAAAGAATGATTTTAAAATGGTTTAAAAAAAGGCTCTGGTCATGTCAACATATCCAAAAAAGAACTATTTATATTTGTTCCCCTAAAGCCTCCCCCATTTCTATCTTCTCTATCATTGCTGAGGGAACCATACTCCTAGTCCCTCAGGTTCACAATTTGGGAGTCATCCTGGACTATTCCATATCTATCCCATACATTGCCAAGGTCTGTCAATTTCACCTTTACAACATCTCTTGAATAGGCCCCTTCCTCTCATCTGACATCTCTCATGTGAATACATTAGCACAGGCCCCTATCACCTCACACCTAGGCTATTGTATAGCATGCTGGTGGGTCTGCTTGCCTCTAGTCTTTCCCCCTTACAATCCATACATCTATTCAACCACTGAAGAGATTTTCCAAAACTTCAGGACCAATCATGTTGTCCTCTTACTCCCTATTGCTTCCAGGATCAAATACAAAATGCTTTGTTTGGCATTCAAAGTCTTTCATAAACTAGTCCCCTTTCCTGTCTTTCCAGTCTCCTTACCCCTTACTTTCTGACAGATACTCTTAGTTCCAGTAGTAATGTCCTCCTAGCTGTTCAATAAACAAGACACTGCATCTTTCAGTTCTAGGCATTTTCTGTGGCTGACTTCCACTGCCTGGAATCCTCTCCCTCCTCTATTCTGACTACTGATGTCCCTGGCTTCTTCTGAGTCTCAAATAAAATTCTATCTTTTGCAGAAAGTCTTTCCCAACCCTTTATAATTCCAGGGTCTTCCGTCTGTTAATTATCTCCTATTTATCGATATATAGCTTGCTTTGTATGTATTTATTTACATGACTTGTTCCCCATTATATTGTAAACTCCTTGAGGGCAGGGATTATCTTTTCCCTCTCTTCTATCCCGAGTACTTAGCACAGTGCCTGGCCATTGTAGGCACTTAATAAATGTTTATTGATTGATTGATTGACATGATTCAGCATCAGAAGCTACTATGATTTTACCAGTGGATGTGTCATTTAAAAAGAAGCATTACCATTTCCTTTGCTACTGCATACCATGGACCATGGAAATTTTCTGTTTGCATTGCAGCTGAAACCTTTCTTAAGTGTTATCTCCCCCAGTAAGTAGAAAGTGAACTCCTTGAAAGTCAAGACTCTAGTAATCTACTACTTCTATAAAAACAATCCAACTATAATAGCCATTCAAAAAACTGAGTCTTTCAAAAGTGGAATTAGTATTTGGATGTATACAAAGGAGAATAGAACCTAGTCCTGTGAACTTGCAAATTGTCCTTAGGCAGCAGTTTTTGCAAGGTTATTATTGAGTTGGCCAATATGATCTATCTGCTAGGCTTTTCCCAGAGCCCAGTCTCTGGAAATGGATTAGGGTAATAGTTTCCATAATGGTCTACCAAATGGGGCAATACTGTAGAATAGTAGTATAGATCATAAAGTAGTAGTGTAGATCTTATAATTACTTCTATGCTCAGAGCCTTATGATTATAAGGGGTTACAATTGGATATTCTATCCAATATTTGGCAAGCTGGATGCCCAGTGTCCAAATTTCTCATATGCCCACTATATGTTGGCGCTATAGATGCTGGTCAAAAGTGAGCATGATAAAGGGTAAAGCCAAGAAGGCAGAATAAAAGCAGGGACTTGCTTGAGCTTTCCCCCAAACCCCTCCAAATACCTACAAAAAGAGTCTAAAATTCTAGAGCAGCAGAACCAACAAAATGACAGAATGAAATAAAATTTCAGCCCAAGACAACCTGGAAGGTTGACAAGAAAGGTCTGTTGTACCAGTCTGAGAGAGCAGCACAATCCAGCATATTACACAAAATGTGCCAGCACAAAATGGGCCCCACCAAACGAAGCCTCAGGGGACTGACTCACTGGTAGCTATGGAGGTTTCCAGACTTCTCAATCCACAAACACCAAAGACAACTTAGAAGGTCAATAGGAAAAGTCTGCAGACCTGGGTGAGAGAGGAATTTGTCTAGCCCCTGCCCTGGCACAGCCCCAGGGTGGCAACATCTGCTTGGGGCATTCAGCCCACAGATAGAGGAGGGATTGGGCATCTGAGCAGAGAAGGATTTCAGGGATTTATTTGCTATTGCTGAGGCAGAATTCTTTTGTTTTGCCTGTGATTGGATTTGGGTCACAATCTTGGGTGGCAGTCCTGGGGCAAGGAGGGCAGTACTGGGGAAGGGGATAAGAGAAGGAGGATGATAGAAGGGAGGGAAGACTGGAGAAGGGGTAATCAGCAGCAAACACTTTTGAGGAAGGATAGGGTCAAAGGAGAGAATAGAATAATTGGGGAGTGGGATAAGATGGAGGGAAAAACAGTTAACCTTTCACAACATGACTATTATGGAAGTGTTTTGCATGACTACACATGTATAACCTGTTTTGAATTGCTTGTTTTCTCAGTGAGGGTGGGTGGGGAGGGAGGAAAGGAGAGAATTTCAAACCCAAAGCTTTAAAAACAAATGTTAAAAATTGTTTTTACATGCAACTTGGAAACAAGATATATAGGCAAGGAGGATATAAATCTATCCTGCCCTATAGGAAAATAGGTGAGGGGATAAGAGAATTGGAGGATGATAGAAGGGAGGTGAGCTTGGGGGAAGGGGAAATCAGAATGGATGCCATCTTGGGGCAGGGGGAGGGGAAAGATGGAGAGAAAATTTGGAACTCAAAATCCTGGGGAAGTGAGTGTTGAAAGCTAAAAGTTAATTAATTAATTTTTTTAAAGGCTATAGGTGTAAACAATTTCTTTTTTTTTTTTTTAGTGACATGATACCAAATGCAGTGAGAGAAAATGAAGGAAAAAAAAGCGATCTTGGAGAAATTATTTTACAGGCACCACAACCTCTCTTTGGGAAATGTATAGAAAATTTTAAATTTCAGACTTGCCCAAGGAGATGTATATAGATTAGTTTCTATCCCAGCTTCAAATGAAGCAATAATAAAAATGGACATTATTCCTGGGTGGTGAAATACTTAGCTCTCTGCAGCGATAGTGTTCTGTGTAGAGTATGATGATGAAATTATTGCTGAGCAATGAAAAACCTCTTACCCTGATATGGCAAATTGGGTAATTAAGGGTAGTTTGAGGATAATGCAAGTGCAGGATAGACACCCATATGATTGGCATAAGGAGTCCCATTGCAGAGAAATAGCTACCTGCTAAGGCCTTGATTCACATGATCTTATGCCCAGAATAACATGATATATAGTGATTTCTGAAGTTTTTATGCCTCCATACATTGTCAGTTTTGAGAAAGAGCCACAAACATCTGCAAATATGTATATTCCTTTCTATTCCCATTCAACATTCTCCAGAGATTTAGCATATCAAAATTTACTATAATTCTATACATCATTCACCTTTTTTTGTTTTTTTTTTAAATTTAGATTTATTTATCTAGAAAAGAGTGGAGGGAAATGAGGTCCCCCACCATTATAGATTTACTTTCTACTTCTAATGCATTTGACTTTTAATAATTTAGATATTAAGGCATATATGTTTAATATTGATATCTATTCATTGTTTATGACCTTTCAGCAAGACATGGTTTCCTTTGTTTATCTTTTAATCAATTCTATTTTTGCTGCTGCTTTATTTGAGATCATAGGCGCTAATCCTGCCTTTTTTGCTTCAGCTAAAATATTACTAGATTCTACTCCAGATCATTTATTTAACTCTTTGCTTATCTTTTTGCATGAATTATGTTTCTTATAAACAACCTATTGTTGGATTCTAGTTTCTAATCCATGGTTTTGATTTTTCATTGTGTGTTTCCCTCTAGTGTTATACCGAGAAATGAGCGAGTTGACGACCCAAGCTAATTTTAAATTGTGGACTTTATTAGCTATTAGCGCGCGGCTGCCAGGGATATTCACATCCAAATCAAGCAGCCCCCATCAGGGGTCGAGCTAGGGTTTATATAGAAAAGAGCATGGGAAAGAAATGCAAGGAACACTGATAAGGTAATCCAAAGGTGCAGGTGTCTTTGGGGCTATGGATGGGAAAGTACAGGGAGTGTATAGGACAGGGAGGGGGATGGATCTTTGAAGTTTCACAAGAGGAAGAGTTCTTGGGCTGGTCAAGGACACCCCTCTCCCTCTGTCTTGATGAGAGAATGCTCTGCAACAAGGGAAAGCTTTCTCACAACACAGGAACTTACTGAGGAATTGGGAGGCTTCCAGAGGCATGATCTGAGGGTTGGAGCCTGAGCAGCCGGGATAAGGGTCTTACTAAGGAATTTGGAGTTTTCCATGTCCTGAAGGATTCTACTACCTAAATGGCAAAAATGATGTTCTGCATTACACTAGCCGATGTTCTTGTACTTTACCTTTTCTTTATTTCCCTCTCTAAAAGTTAGTTTTGCCATGTGGCTCAGAGGATAGAGTGCTAATACTGGATTCACGAAGTCTTCTTGAGTTCAATTCTGGCCACACTTAGCTGTGTGACCCTAAGCAAGTCACTTAACCCTTTTTACCTCAGTTTCCTCATCTGTAAAATGATCTGGAGAAGGAAATGGCAAACTACTCCAGTATCTTTGCCAAGAAAACTTCAAATAAAGTCATGAAGAGTCAGACATGAGCAACAACAAAATCCCTTTTTAATTAACCATCCTTATTTTCTCCCTTAATCACTTTTTTTTCCTGTTTCCTCTAAGGGTGAATTCTATTTGATCATCTAATTGAGTGAGTATGTATATTTGTCCTTCCTTGGACCAGTTTAGATGAGAGTGAGCTTCAAATGTACCACACTACCACATTACTTGAGCATCCCATTTATGTGAAATAACTTTTGTCATTCTTCCCCTCACTCACTTCTCAATACACTCCTCTGTCATGTTAGCCAGTCTGATAGGTGTGATGTGGTACCTCAGAGTTGTTTTGATTTGCATTTCTCTAATCAATAGTGATTTAGAGCATTTTTTCATGTGACTATAGATAACTTTAATTTCTTCATCTGAGAACTGCCTGTTCATACCCTTTGACCATTTATCAACTGGGACATGACTTGTATTCTTACAAATTTGACTTAGTTCTCAATATATTTTAGAAAAGAGGTCCTTATAAGAGACACTGCTGTAAAAATTCCCAGTTTTCTGCTTCCCTCCTAATTTTGGTTGCATTGACTTTGTGCAAAAACTTTTCAATTTAATGTAATCAAAATAAT
Source organism: Phascolarctos cinereus (assembly GCF_003287225.1). Lineage (NCBI taxonomy): Eukaryota > Metazoa > Chordata > Mammalia > Diprotodontia > Phascolarctidae > Phascolarctos > Phascolarctos cinereus. The sequence goes on along the minus strand of NW_027555514.1, from coordinate 176,539,400 downwards.
CCATTTTGCATTTCATAATGTTCTCTTCTCTTGCTTGGTCATAAATTCTTCTGTTCTCCATAAATCTGACAGGTAAAATATTCCTTGCTCTCCCACTTTCTTTATAGTATCGGTCTTTGTATCTAAATCATGTACCCATTTTGACTTTATTTTGGTATATGCTATAAGATTTGGTCTATGTCTACTTTCTGCCATACTATTTTCCAGTTGTCCCAGTAGTTTTTGTCAAATAGTAAGTTCTTATCCCAGAAGCTGAGGTATTTAGGTTTATCAAACAGCAGTTTATAGGCATTGACTACTGTGTCTTGCATACTTATCCTATTCCAGCGATCCACCACTCTATTTCTTAGCCAGTACCAAGTAGTTTTGATGATTGCTGCTTTAAATACAATTTAAAATCTGGTATGGCTAGGCCACCTTCGCTAGCATTTCTTTTCATTAGTCCCTTGATATTCTGGACTTTTTGTTCTTCCAAATGAATCATTATTTTTTCTAGTTCTATAAAATAATTTTGGTACTTTGATTGGTAAGGCACTGAATAAGTAAATTAATTTAGGTAGAATTGTAATTTTTATATATTAGCTCAGCCTTCTCATGAACAACTGATGTTTTTCCAATTATTTAGATCTGATTTATTTGTTGAAAAGTGTTTTAATTGTGTTCATAGAGTTCCTGGGTTTGTTTTGGAGGTAGACTCCTAAATATTTATAATGTCTACAGTAAGTTTAAATGGATTTTCTCTTTCTACCTCTTGCTGTTGAGCTTTCTTGGTAATATATAGAAATGCCAATGATTTATGTGGGTTTATTTTATAGCCTGCAACTTTGCTAAAGTTGTTTATTATTTCAAGTAGTTTTTTACTTGATTCTCTAGGATTCTCTAAGTATATCATCATGTCATCTGCAAAGAGTGATAGCTTTGTTTCTTCTTTGCCTATTCTAATACCTTCAATTTTTTTTCTTCTCTTATTGCTAAAGCTAAGTTTCCAGTACAATATTGAATAACAGTGGTGATAATGGACATCCTTGTTTCACCCCATCTTATTTGCTTCTTCCCCATTACATATAATGCTTGCTGAAGGTTTTAGATAGATGCTATTTATTATTTTAAGGAAGACTCCATTTATACCTATGCTTTCTAGTGTTTTTAATAGGAATGGGTGTTGTATTTTGTCAAAAGCTTTTTCTGCATCTATTGAGATGATCATGTGGTTTCTGTTGGTTTTGGTGTTGATATGCTCAATTATGCTGATAGTTTTCCTAATATTGAACCAACCCTGCATTCCTGGTATAAATCCTACCTGGTCATAGTGTATTATTCTTGTGATAAGTTGCTATAATCTATTTGCTAATATTTTAAAATTTTTGCATCTATATTCATTAGAGAAATTGGTCTATAATTTTCTTTCTCTATTTTGACTCTTCCTGTTTAGGTATCAGCACCATATTTGTATCATAAAAAGAATTTGGTAAGACTCCTTCTTCACCTATTTTCCCAAATAGTCTATATAGTATTGGAATTAATTGTTCTTTAAATGTTTGATAGAATTCATGTAAATCCATCTGGCCCTGGAGATTTTTTCCTAGGGAGTTCATCAATGGCTTGTTCAATTTCTTTTTCTGAGATGGGGTTATTTAAGTATTTTACTTCCTCTTTTGTTAATCTGGGCAATTTATATTTTTGTAAATATGTATCCATTTCACTAAGATTGTCAAATTTGTTGGCATATAGTTGGGCAAAATAATTCCTAATTATTGTTTTAATTTCCCTCTTGTGGTGAGCCCTTTTCATTTTGATACTAGTAATTTGGTTTTCTTCTTTCTTTTTTAAAAAATTAACCAAAGGTTTCTATTTTATTGTTTTTTCATAAAACCAGCTCTTAGTTTTATGTATTAGTTTAATAGTTTTCTTAATTTCAATTTTATTAATTTTTCCTTTGGTTTTCAATATTTCTAATTTGGTGTTTAGTTGAGGATTTTTAATTTGTTCTTTTTCTAGTTTTTTTAGTTGTATGCCCAATTCATTAATCTCCTCTTTTTCTATTTTATTTATGTAAGCATTTAGAGATATAAAACTTCCCTAAGAACTGCTTTCGCTGCATCCATAGTTTTGGTATGTTGTCTCATTATTGTCATTCTCTTGAATGAAATTATGATTGTTTCTATGATTTGTTGTTTGACCCAATCATTTTTTAGGATTAGATTATTTAGTTTCCAATTATTTTTAGTCTATCTTTCCATGGCCTTTATTACATGTAATTTTTATTGCATCATGATCTTAAAAGGATGATTTCAACATTTCTGCCTTTCTGCATTGGATTGCGAGTTTTTTATGCCCTAGTACATAGTCAATTTTTGTGTAGGTGCCATGTGCTGCTGACAAAAAAAAGTATATTCTTTTCTATGCCCATTTAATTTTCTCTAGAGGGGTCTACCATATCTAACTTTTATAAAATTCTATTCACCCACTCAACTTCTTTTTTGTTTATTTTGTGGTTAGATTTATCTGATTCAGAGATGGAGAGGTTGAGGTTCCCCACCAGTATAGTTTTGTTGTCTGTTTATTCCTGTAACTCCCTGAACTTCTCTAAGAACTTGGATGCTATCCCACTTGGTGCATATATGTTTAGTAAAAATATTACTTCATTGTCTATGGTGCCTTTTAGCAAGATGTAGTTTCCTTCCTTATCTCTTTTAATAAGACCTATTTTTGCTTTTGCTTTGTCTGAGATCAGTATTGCTAACCCTGCTTTTTTTTACTTCAGCTGAAGCATAATGTAATATATTCCAGCCTTTTACCTTTATCCTGTGTGTATCCTTTTTCAAATGTGTTTCTTGTAAATAAAATATTGTAGGATTATGGTTTTTAATCCATTCTGCTATTTCTGTTTTATGGGAGAGTTCATCACATTCATATTCACAGTTATGATTACTATATGTGTCTTTCTCTCCATATTATCCCCCCATTTATACTTTCTTTCTCCTTTTCTCCCTTTCCCTCCCCACTAAAGTTTTACTTTTGACCACTGCCTCACTCAGTCTGCTCTCCCTTATATTAGCCCCCTCCCTTTTCTTCCCCTTTACCCTTACTACTCCTTCCTCCCTTCTATTCACCTCCTGCCTTTTCTTTTCCCTTTCCTCTCCTACTTCCTATAAGGTAAATTAGATTTCTATACCTAAGTGATTGTGTTATTCCTTCTTTGAATCAAACCTGATGAGAGTAAGGTTCAAACAATTCTCATCTCCTTCCCTTCTTTCCCTCTACTGTAACAGGTTTTAGTGCCTTTTCATGTAATGTAACTTACCCTTGTCTGCCATCTTCTTTCGTTTTCTCCCAGTACAATCCCTTAATTAGATGCACTTAACCCACTTAACCCACTTAATTAGATTTTTCTATCATTACATAAAAGTCAACTTATACCCAACCCTCTGTCTATGTATACCCTTTTTAATTGGTATAATAACAATACAGTTCTCAAGAGTTACAAGTTTCATCTTCCCTTGTAGGGATGTAAACAGTTTCCCCTTATTAATAACATGTTGTTGTTGTTTTCTGTCCTGTTTACCTTTTTATGCATCTCTTAAATATTGTATTTGAAGATCAAATTTTCCATTGTGCTCTGGTCTTTTCATCAGGAAGGTTTGGAAAACCCCTATTTTGTTGAATGGCCATCTCCTCCTGAGAAAGATTATGCTTAATTTTGCTAGGTAGTTGATCCTTGGTTGTAATTCAAAGTCCTTTGCCTTACTGAATATCGTATTCCATGCCCTCTGATCTTTTAAGGGAGAAGCTGCAAGGCCCTGTGTAATACTGACTGTGGTTCCATGATATTTAAATTGTTTCTTTCTGGCTGCTTGCAATATTTTCTCTTTGACCTGGCAATTCTGAAATTTGGGTAATATATTCCTTGACATTTTCAATTTAGGATCTCTTTCAGGAGATGATCAGTGGATTCTTTTTCTTTTTCCTTTTTTTATTAATTTATTTTGATTTATCAACAATCACTTCCATATGCTTTTGAGTTTAAAATTTTTCTCCCCCTTCCTCCCCACCACCCTCCCCAAGATGGTGCACAATCTGATAAAGGCTATACATTTACATTCCTATTAAACATATTTTCACATTAGTGAAGTTGTAAGTAAAAATTAAAACCAATAGGAGGAACCATCAGAAAGAGGAAACAAAACTCAACAGAAGAGAAACAAAATCACATTCACAGTTATGATTACTATCTGTGTCTTTTTCTCCATCATTTTGTCCCCCTGTTTATGCTTTTCTTTCTCCTTTCTCCTTCCCCACCTCACTAGTGTTTTGCTTTTGACCACCGCCTCCTTCAGTATCTCCTCCCTTCTATTATCCCTTTACCTTTTATTTCCCTTTGCCCTTACTGCTTCTTCCCTCCCTTCCATCCTCCCTCCCTTTTCTTTCCCCTTTTCCTTCCTATTGCCTATATGGAAATTTAGATTTCTATACCTAACTGATTATGTTATTCCCTTCTTGAGCCAAGTCTGATGACAGTAAGGTTCAAACAATACTCACCCCCCCTTTCCTTCTGTTGTAATAGGATTTTGTCTTTTCCTGTAACGTAATTCACCCTTGTATGACTCCTCCTTTCTCAGTACATTTTCTAAGATCAGACTAATCCACTTACTTGGATCCTTTAACCCACTTGATTAGATTTTTTTTTTATCATTATATCAGTCAACTAATATCCACCCCCTTTTTGTATACTCCTTTAACATGGTGTAATAACAATACAGTTCTCAAGAGTTGCAAGGGTCATCTTCCTTTGTAGGGATGTAAACAGTCCACCTTCATTAACAACATTTTGTATCTTTCTGTCCCATTTACCTTTTTATGTCTTTCTTGAATCTTGGACTTGAAGATCAGATTTTTTGTTGAGCTCTGGCCTTTTTCTCAGGAATACTTGGAAGTCCCCTATTTTGTTGAATATCCACCTTCTCCCTTGAAAAATCATACTCATTTTTTCAGGGTAGTTGATCCTTGGCTGCAATCCAAGCTCCTTTGCCTTACAGAATATCATGTTCCATGCCCTGCAGTCTTTTAATGTAGAAGCTGCAAGGTCCTGTGTAATCCTGACTGTGGTTCCATGATATTTAAATTGTTTCTTTCTGGCTGCTTGGAGTACCTTCTCTTTCATCTGGCAGTTTTGGAATTTTGCTATCATATTCCTTGGCATTGTCAATTTAGGATCTCTTTCAGGTGTTGAGCAGTGTATTCTTTCTATGGTTTTTTACCTTTTGGTTCTAGGATTCCAGGCAGTTTTCCTTTATGATTTCCTGAAAGATACTGCCCAGGCTCTTTTTTTCATCATGATTTTCAGGTAGTCCATTGATTTTTAAATTGTTTCTCTCTAGATTGATTTTCCAGGTGGGTTGTTTTACCAATGAGCTATTTTAAGTTTTCATCCATTTTTTCATTTTTCTGTTTCTGTTTGACTGATTCTTGCTCTCTCATAGAGTCATTAGTTTCCATTTATCCAATTTAGTTCTTAACAGAGTTTTCTTCTGTTAGTTTTTGTACTTCCTTCTCCAATTGGCCAATTGTATTTTTAAGAGTCTCTTTTCTTCAGTGTACTTTTTTTCCAGTTTGCCAATTGTGTTTTTTAGAGACTTGTTTTCTTCAGTGTATTTGTTTCCAATTGGCCAATTGTATTTTTTAAGGACTCTTCTACCTCTCTCATTTGACTTTTAAATTCCTTCTTGAGCTCTTCTAAGAAGGCTTTTTGGGCTTCCAACCAGTTCATATTCCCTTTTGATGTTGCAGATGCGGGTTTGTTGACAATGTTGTCCTCTTCAGAATTTCTGTCTTAATCTTCACTCTTCTCATAATATGACTCTATGGTATGTTTCTTTTTACTCATTGTGTTTCTTTATTCCCTGGCAGTTAAAGAGATTGAGCTTTCCTGCTGGGGAACAGAGGGCACTGATCCAAGCTTCTTGTGTTGGGAGCCTAGGTCTTGGTCACTGGCTTTGTGCGCTGGGGCCTCTTATCTTGGCAATTGAAGGCTGCAAGGTTTTGGCAGCCTACCTCATGTTGGGCTGGAATCAGCAAGGCTGGCACTTTCAGGCAATTCTAGGTTGTCTGCTTTTCTTTTCCTTTAGCTTTCTTCAGTTCCTTTTAGATGGGTGCTGCAGTGTGTTTATCTGCCTGGGGCCCCTTGCAATGTTGCCTCCCTTGTTTCTGCTAGTTCACTTTGTGGTAAAGTGCCGAGGCACCTGGTGGTTTTCCAAGCTGGTTTCCACCAGTTCCCCCACCCTCACTGAGGCACTCAGAGGTCCAGGTGTTGGCATTTGCCTGCTTTACCACCTGGGCTTCAGGATCTCTCCCTGGTTGACAGTTGGAGGCTGTAGGGTTCTGACAGCTTACCTGGTGTAGGGTTGAAATCAGCAAGGCTGGGACTTTAGGAAGACTCTAAGTTGCTTTCTTCAGCTCCTTTCAGATGAATGCTTCAGGGTGCTTGTCCACCTGGGGCCCTTAGTAGTGCTGCTTTCCTTATTTTTGCTGAGGCACTGGGAGACCCGTTTGTTGGGCTGCTGCACTGCTGTTCCCCGTCTTTCTTCTAGTTCAGCTGTTCCAGGGTTTTTTTTTCCTGGGGTGATTTTTTCTGGGTTTTCAGAGGTAGATAGGGGAGGGTGAGAGCGAAATACCTTTTTACTCCACCATCTTGGCTCCCAGAAGCGGAACAGTGGATTATTTAGAGGACTTCTTTACCTTCTTTTTCTAGGACCTCAGGGCAGTTTTCCTTGATGATTTCTTGGCAAGTGCTGTCCATGCTCTTTTTTCATCATGATCTTCAGTTAGACCAATAATTTTTAAATTGTCTCTCCTGGGTCTATTTTCCAGGTCAGTTGTTTTATGAATGAGATACTGTACATTTTCATCTATTTTTTCATGCTTTTCTGTTTCTGATTTCTATTTGACTGATTCTCATTCTCTCATAGAGTCATTAGCTTCCACATGCCCAATTGTAATTTTTAACAAATTGTTTTCTTCTATTAGATTTTGTACTTCCTTTTCCATTTGGTTCACTTTACTTTTTAAGGAGTTCTCCTCAGTGAGTTTTTGTGCCTCCTTTTCCATTTGGCCAATTGTATTTTTAATGACTTGTTTTCTAAAGTTAAATTTTGTCCTTCCTTTTCTAAGCTATTAATTCTCTCTTGCATACCTCTCATTTATTTTCCCAATTTTTCTTCTACCTCTCTTATTTGACTTTTAAAATTCATCTTGAGCTCTTCCAAGAAGACTTTTTGAGCTTGAGACCTGTTCATATTCCTTTTCAAGGTTGCGGATATTGACAATGTTGTCCTCTTCTAAATTTCTTCCTTGATCTTCCCTGTCCCCATAAGAATCTATGGTCATTTCTTGCTCATGGTGTTTGCTTATTTCCTGACTTTTAAAATAAATTGAGCTCTCCTACTGGAGAGCATGGGGCACTGATCCAAGCTTCTTGTGCTGGGAGCCTGAGGCCTGGCTTTGTGTGCTCAGTCCTCAGATGCTGGCAGTTGGAGGCTGTAGGGTTCTGGCAACTTACCCGGGTGTTGGGCTGGAATCAGCAACACTGGTACTCTAGAAGTAGAGGTGGGGAGTCTGGCCTCTGGAGGACACCTGCTCACCTAGGGCTTACACTCCTTTCTTTGGCTCCTGCTCACCCAGGCCTGCACAGAGATGCTTTGCTGCTGGAGGATGTCCCTCAGCCTGGAGCTTTACTTTTTGGAGTTATGCTTCCCAGAATTTTGCCAGCATACTGGGAGACTTTGCTGCCAGAGAGAGCCATGGCATGTGGTGGTTTTCTGAGCCAGTGTCCATAGGTTCCCATCAGTTACTTGATGGTCCTGGTGTTGGTTCTTGTCTGCTCCACCACCCTGGTATTTAGGATCTCCCCCAGTATTCTGAGGTGGGGCTTACAGCTAGCTTGCTGGGATGCCTCTCATTCTGTCCTGCTCACCCTCCCCCAGAGTGGGACGGTCCTTTCCTATTAATCCCCTACTCTTCCTGGGCTACAAGACTACTATGCCCTGTCTTTCTGCTAGTTCAGCTGTTGCAGGGTTTTTCCCAGGGTGGTATTTTCTGGGCTTTCAGATGTCAATAAGGGAGGGTGAGAGTGATTTACTTCTTACTCTACTATCTTGGTTCCTAGACGTGGAGCTCCACACACTTCTGGGGAAATGTCTGAGCTTCTATCTTCCTTCATCTTCTTCTTTCACAAGTCAGAATAAGGACCTGTAAACCTTCAATGCTCCCAAAATGACATGTTTCAGGGCAAGGTTTTCTCATTGCTCATTTAGTCTCAACTCTGAAAGTTCCTGACAATGTTCAACTTGGTTGGCTTTCCATGTTTGGGAGATTCAGTAGGTTCATATGGGTATGAGAAAGACATTACATAACTTAGAATGCACTATATTAATGTGAGCTTATATTATTTTTAATTCCCAATATTTCTTTGGCAGTCATACTAGTTAAATTTTAGTGTCTGAAAAATGTATGTATTTATCTGTTTGTTTAAAATTTATCCCTAAAACTAAAAATTATTAAATATATCAAACTAATTATCAAGGGCTAGACACAGTCCAAGTTTCTGTTCTCCATTTATTCCCATTTGGTAACATGGTAAATTAATGAGGCAAAGTTCTCTTTATTTTGGCCAAGTTTCTGAGAATTGTTGCTTGGTAATTGAAGAGCAAATCACATGGCTAAACACACTTACATACAGGGATATCCAGTTTTTATCAGCATGAGATTAACCATTGGAACTGCTGAAAAATTAGTCCTTGACCAGATTTTTTAAAAAAAGTTTATAACTATATTCTGATATAATCTATTTCCTTTATAATATGTTGTTCTTTGTTTTATGCACTTAAAAACATTTATTAAGATGGAATCCCATAGGCTTCATCAAACTGCAAAAGGTGTCTATAACACAAAAGTGGCTAAAATCCCCTATATTCTAGTATTAAGAAAAAGAATGGATTTTATCTTCTTAAAATATAACAAAACCTGCAAAAGCATTTGTTTTGTTGTAGATTATCTTCAGTTTTTTTCTATGTTGAATAGCTCAAAATACATAGAAGAATCTGAGTGAAACACCCTCCTGGAGAAAAAATACATGGTGACTATCTTAAATGATTAAACAGGCCTACAAATAATTCTCAGAGGTGAAATCAAGGCAAGCCAACAATCTTTTCACAGTGTTAAGGTTGGTGCAAACTTTAATACACTTAATGAGTTGTAATACTATCAATATAACTTTAATTATAATTAATGTAGTTTTAAATTTTTTTGAAAATATCAATGTCATCATTTTATATGTTTACAAGAAATGTAAAAGGAATATTGGTTTTCTGAAAGTTTGTGTTAACTTGGAAATTTACTTCTATTTATCCAGGACAATGGGCAGATAAGATAGTTAATCATCACTAGACTGATAAAAAAAACATTTTTTTTTAAATCCTGACTATTTAAAGACCATTTTTCCAATATCAACAAATTTAGGAATAAACATAATATTGCTGAAGTTGGATTCTAAGTCTAGGTAAGAACCTTCTGGATTTGTTAATTTAAATATTTTTTAACCCTTACAAAGTTGCACAAACGTTGTAAATGATCATAGGAAAATGTTACCATTTTTCTACAAGGAGTTTATTTTAAGATTTTTGTTCTATTTACTCAAAGTTTGTTTTACATGTTCCTGTGCTCTGGTGATCTATACTCACCTATGCCTTTTCACATTATTATATGCTATATGAAAAGGCATAGATGAGTAAGATCACATTATTCATACTTCAATGAGATCACAGATAGAAATTATATAAGGATTGAAACATGAAGTTATTATCATATAATATCAATAATTAATACAAGTATTTAGTTTATAATATAATTGATTGATGTTACAATGTTAATATAGTATCATACATTGGCACATCTGTGTGATTCTGAGCAAGTCAGTAAACCCAGTTTGACTTAACTTTCCTCATCTGTAAAATGATCTGGAGAAGGAAATGGAAAACTACTCCAGTATATTGGCCAAGAAAATTCCAAATGGGGTCACAAGAAGTTAGACACAACTGAACAGCAACAAATCATATATTAAAGTATATAGTTATAAATATGAACAGAAATGTTATATCTACATGTAATTGAATATATTTGAATTTATATGTGCATGTATTTTATGCACTGATACACATACATACATATCCAGTTACAAGTCATGATATATTTATATATGAAGTAACAGTTCTAAACCAAATACACTACCAGTATATATATGTAATGTATGTGTATGTATATGTATATGTGTGTGTGTGTGTGTGTGTGTGTGTGTGTGTGTGTGTATGTGTATGTGTACTCAGATCAGCACCAACTTTGCAAATTACAGTCCTAGAAAATTTCCTGGCACACTGAGAAGTTAAGTGACTGGCCCGTTGCCACAGAGCCAGTATATGACTGAGGCAAGATTCAAACCCAGGTATTTCTAACTCCAAAGGTTATGCTTTATATGTTGTTCATTGAACAAGATTTGATACCTCTGCTTTTTAAAAATCTAATTATACTTCAAGACATAAGAAAAATGGCATCTATACATAAGATTATAGATTTAGACCTTAAAGGGTCCATACACATTATCTAGTTCAATGTCACTTCATTTTAGAGGTGAGGAAACCAAGCCCAAAAAAGATTAAGCAACTTACATTTCATAAGGAAGTAAGTAACGGAGTGGGGATTCTTTCTTGTTTGTCACAATTTTTTTTTACATTTTTTAACATTCACTTCTTAAAATTTTGAATTCCAAATTCTTTCCCTTCCCTAAGTTCCTGCCCTATCTATTTGAGAAGCCAAGCAATATAATACCCATTGTACATGTGAAATTATACAAAATAATTCTGTATTAGCCACTTTGCAAAAAAGGGGGGGAACAAAATGAACATATATGTTTAAATCTGCATTCAGAGTTTATTACTTCTCTCTCTGGAGGTAGATATTTTTCATCACAGATCCTTTGGAATTGTTTTGGGATCACTGTCTTGATCAGAATAGCTAAGTCTTTCACAGTTGATCATCCTTACAGCATTGCTGTTACTATGTACCAGGCCTGCACAACCTGTCACTTGTGGGCATGCCAAAGGATTTCTTCTACATACAAAGGATGTTTTCCTCTACATTTTTCACAGACTGTCTGAAATCCTTTGTAGTGTTGCAAGCAGCCCAAGGGCCACACAGCTTCAGGTTGTGCAGGCCTGTTGTGTACAAAGTCTTTCTCATTCTGCTCACTTCACTTTGCATAAGTTCATATATGTCTTCCTAAGGTTTTTTTTTTCCTGAAACCATTCCCCTCATCATTTTTTACTGAACAAAAGTATCCCATCAAAATTATATACCACAACTTGTTCAGCCATTCCCCACTTGATGGAAAGCCCCTCAATTTCCAATTCTTTATCACCACAAAAAGAGTTCCTATAAATATTTTTTGTACATATAGGTTCTTTTCTCTTTTCTTTGTCTCTTTAGGATACAGAGCATGTAGTGGTATCTTGGGTCAAAGGGTATGTGCAGTTTTATAGCTTTAAGGAAATAGATCCAAATTATTCTCTAGAATATATGAAGTGGTTCACAACTCTACCCATACCACATTAGTTTCCCCTATTTTTCCACATCTCCTCCAGCATTTGTAATTTTGCTTTTATGTCATTTAACCAATCTGGTATATGTGAGATGGTAGTTCAGAGTTGTTTTGATTTGCATTTTTTAAATTATTAGTGGTTTAGAGAATTTTTTCATCTGAGTAGAGATAGCTTCAATTTCTTTTTCTGAAAATTGCGTGTTCATGTCCTTTAACCATTTATCAATTAGAGAATGGCTCTTATTCTTATAGATTTTACTCAGTTCCTTATATATTTGAGAAATTAGACCTTTATAAGAGAAACTTGGTGTAATTTTTCCCAGTGTCCTGCTTTCCTTTTAATTCCAATTGCATTGGTTTTCTTTGTGCAAAACCTTTTTTAATTTCATATAATCAAAATTTTTCATTTTAAATTTGTGATACTCTCTATCTCTTGTTTGATCATCAATGCTTCCTTTATATATAGATTTGACAGGCAAATTTTCCATGCTCACCTAATTTGCTAATGATATCTCCCTTTACATCTAAATCAGGTGCCCATTTTGACCTTATCTTGGTATACAGTGGGAAATATTGGTCTCTGCCTAGTTTCTGTGAGAAAAAGTGGGGACCTAGGCAGGTCATTTGATTTCAAATCCAGTTAGCTCTCCAATACACTATAATTCCCTTGGGCCAACACAGTGGATGGAGTGCTATGCCTGGAATTAGGAAGATTCCTGACTTCAAATCTGGACTTAGATACTTAATAGCTATGTGATCCTGGGCAAGTCACTTAACCTTGATTGCCTCAAAAAAAGTAAGAGATAGAAAAGTATATGTATGTGAATGTATGGGGATAATAATAATAATAATAATAATAATAATAATAATAATAATAATAATAATAATGTTTTGCATATCACCTGCTATGTGCAAGGCACTATGCTAAGTACTTCACAAATATTATATCATTTGATCCTCACAATTCTTAAGTCGTACGTATTATTATTCCTATTTTATACTTAAGGAAACTGAAACAAATAGTGTTTAAGTGACTTAACCCAAGGTCACATATCAGGCATAAGGATGGTAATCCACATTAAAAGAACATTAAATGAAAAAATGTTTTATACAATACAGTGAAAGTTTTATATTCTTGGCAAATCAAGGGCACCAAGATTAGCAAGGTTTGAGAGGCATTTATATAGCCTTGAATTTGGACCCATGATGTATAAGACTTTAATCCAGAACCTCCCTTTGAGGTATGTTCCTTTTTTAAATGTATTTATTTCATTAGTTTTAGTTTTCAACATTCTGTTTTACAAGATTTTGAGTTCCAAATTCCTCCCTCTTTCCCCTCACCCTTCCCAAGACAGCATGCAATCTGATATAGGCTAAACATGTGCAACCATATTATACACATTTCCAAATTAGTAATGTTGTGAAAGAAGGACCAGAACAACAGGAGAAGACCACAGGAAAGAAAAAAATAGAAAATGGTATTCTATGATTCAGATTCTTTAGTTCTTCCTCTGGATGTGGATAGCATTTTCTATCATGACTCTTTTGGAGTTGACTTAGATCATTGTACTGCTGAGAAAAGTTAAGTCTATCAAGGTTGGTGATCACACAATGTTACTATTACTGCGTACAATGTTTCCTGGTTCTGCTTAGTTTACTCTGTATCAGTTCATGCAGGTCTTTCCAGGTTTTTCTGAAATCTGCCTGTTCATCATTTCTTTTTTTTTAGTGGGATAAGGACTTTTTTATTTTTTATTTTATTTTATTTTATTTTAAAATTAATTTATTTTGATTTATCAGCAATCACTTCCATATGATTTTGAGTTTAAAATTTTTCTCCCCCTTCCTCCCCACCACCCTCCCCAAGACAGCACACAATCTGGTATAGGCTATACAAATACATTCCTATTAGACATATTTTCACATTAGTGATGTTGTAACTAAGAATTATAACCAATAGGAGGAACCACCAGAAAGAGGAAACAAAACTCAACAGAAGAAAAAAAATAGCAAATAGTATACTCCGATCTGCATTCAAACTCCATAGTTCTTTCTTTGGATGTGGATAGCATTTTCCATCACGATGTTCATCATTTCTTATGGAACAATAGTATTCCATTACCTTCATATGCCACAACTTGTTCAGCCATTTCCCATTTGATGGGCATCTCCTCAATTTCCAATTCTTTGCCACCACAGAAAGAGCTGCCATAAATATTTTTTGTACATATGGGTCCTTTTTCAATTTTTATGATCTTTTCAAGATATAGACCTGGTAGTGGTATTGCTGGATCAAAGGGTATGCACAGTTTTACAGCCCTTTGAGCATAGCTCCAAATTGCTCTCCAGAATGGTTGGATCAGTTCATAACTCCACGAACAATATACGTGTTGCAATTTTTTCACATCTGCTCTAACATTTATCATTTTCCTTTTTTGTCATGTTAGCCAGTCTGATAATTGTGGTGTGGTATGAGAAATGTTTTTAATATCCTTCTCCCTCTTTTCTGTTTATTCAAATCTTACCCAAATGTCAAAGATCAATTAAAATTCCACCTCCTCCATTAAGTCTACTTAAGCCTACACTGATAATCCTTTTCACTAAATTCCAGTATGATTTCAAGTCTTCATTACACAACCTAGCAAACAGTATTAAGCATTGTTATACTATCCTGTTGCTTCTTGTACATAAACATTTTCTTTCCATCTAATTTATAAATTACCCAAGGTCAGGAATGTTATCTTATAATTCCCTTGAGTCCATTGAGTCATAGAATTTTAAGAACTGGAAATCTCTTTTTTTCAATAATTATTAGGTACCTACTGTGTAAAAGGCATTATGTTTGGCACTGAGGATTAAAAAAAGACAGGCCCTGAGCCAAAGAGCATTTTATTTGGAAGTACCCTTAGACATAAATTATCATCATCATCATCATCATCATCATCATCACCAGCTTTTTAAAACTAGCTTTTTAGTAATGCCTGCACTGTGCCAGGTGCTGGGCTTAGTGTTTCACAAATATTACCTCATTTTAGATAATTTAGATAATTTAACTCTATCATTTTATAGATGTGGAAACTGAGAACCAAAAAAATCAAATGTCGTTGTATATGGCACAAGGTCAGAGAAATAATGACAAATTATAGAAAAAAACCCAAAGTCCTTTTACCAGTGTTCTTTCTCAGTATCCTACTGTTCACCAATTGGATCTGTGAAGATAATTCTGGATATTTGATTGATGTATAGATAACAACTACAGCAAAATATAGTGGGGTGGGGGGAACTCTGGGTTTCATTCCAACTTAACTAAGTGTCCTCTTTAAGCTACTTCATCTCTTTGAGTCTCAGTTCTTCATTTATAAAATGAAAGGGTTTAAGTAGGTAATCTCAAACATCCCACTCACTGCTAGCATTTGAAATTCCTATAATACATTACAGAGCAATGTTTTACAAGCTGGGTTTGGGGAACTGGGAAAGTCATGCTCATTTCACACATTAAAAAGAGAAAACAAATAAATCTGATCTTCTTCCCCAGGTAATAAATTCAAGACAAGAAAACAAAGCAGGACAAACAGATATCTCAGATTCCAAGAAAGGCTCAAGTCAATACTCAACCAAGCAAATAGCTATGGCATCATCAGTCAAGAAGAAAACTAAGTGCTGCGATGTCCTGAAGGTTCGTTGAGATATATTTTCTTAAATAATTAATTAAAATTTTGGGGGTAGCAAGGTAGCACAGTGGATAGAGTGCTGGTTCTGGAGTTTGGAATATTCATCTTCCTGAGTTCAAATCTTCCCTCAGACACTTACTAGCTTCTTGACCCTGAACAAGTCACTTAACCCTGTTTCCCTCAGTTCCTCGTATGTAAAATGAGCTAGAGAAGGAAATGGCAAATTACTCCAGTACCTTTGCCAAGAAAACCCCAAATAGGGTCTTGAGGAGTTAGATGTAACTGAAATAACTGAACAACAACAAATTAGAACTTTAATTGTTAGGGGGAAAGAAGTTTCTAATTTGAGAGGAATAATACTTTTCAGGAAAGGCAATGTTGCAGAATTGAATGAGAATTAATCTAAGAGTCAGAAAGCCCTGGATTCAAGTCCTACTTCTGACACATACTACCTGCATCAACCTGGAAAACTTTCCAACACTCTAAGTTGCAAAGAAGTTGTTGATCTACATGAGAAGAGGAAATTGCTCAATGGGAGCTTCTTATATTGATAAAATCATAGATCCTGCATACCTTGGTGGGAATTGTGACTCAGAATTATGGGTTGACTCTTACTGTATTGTGATTAATTCTTCTCTGGTCTTCTATTGAGTAAATGTTATAATTATTTAACTTTTGACTTCTACTGAGTACCTTGAGGAAAGGAGAAGAGAGGAGAGAGTTTGGTGTTAGTCCCATGCTCATGGTAAGCTCCCACATACAAACACTCTGGAAAAACCCTAAGACTTGTTGGTGTGAAAACAGATTAGAATGTGTCATTGCAGCAGGAAAGAAGGGAGGTCCATATGGCCCAGCATGGGCCATATCCATAGGCTGCGCTGCACTGCCCAGGTAGGTGAATAACTGAATCCATACTATGGGATAGAAAAGAGATGCATTATGATGGTGTTGTTATTATTTTGACCTAAGTGCTAAAGAATGTCTGTGTTTTGCTCCTTCACAAAGAATGATCTTTTCTTGATTGCAATCAGATAAGGAGCTGGATATTTGCTGGTAAAAGACTGGCCAGGTCCCTTATGGCCTTTATTGTTAGAACTTCACATACATAAAAAAACTCCTAACATTTCCCTATGCAAATAAGGACAGTAAAAGAATGTCATATGAAACCTTTAATTTCTATTACTTACAACTTGGCTTTTAAAAATATTTTGAATGTAGCATAAATTAACACTGCCCTAATTGTCCATGTCACTTTCTGAATTTCTTTTTTTTTTCTTTTTGGTGGTGCAGTTGGGGTTAAGCGACTTTCCCGGGGTCACACAGCTAGTAAGTGTAAAGTGTCTGAGGCCAGATTTGAGTTCAGGTCCTCCTGACTCCAAGGCTGAAGCCCTATCCACTGTGCCACCTAGCTGCCCCCTGAATTTCCTCTTCCCCTCTTATGTGTACTTCAAAATGATTCAGTAACACTCTTTTTTCTTTAAGTATCATAAATACTAACCCATGCCAAATATCCCCGAATAAATAAAAAGAAAAGCTTTCTCATCAGGACAGTTACACAAAACAAATTCATATATAAGTTCTGTCTGAAAACATTCATCTTATTCTGTACATAGATTCTATTACCTCTCTGCCAAGAGGTGGAAAGAATAATTGATCATTAATCTTCTGGAGTCCTTCTCAGTCGTTGGATTAATCATAGCTCTTAATTTTTTTGCCACTCTTTTCCTTTATGATGTTGTAGCTATTACATGTATTATTCTCCTAGTTCTTCTCACTTCATTCAGTGTCATACCAACTCCCACATTTTTTCTGAATATTTCATCATTTCTTATGACAACAATATCCCATTATATTCATGTACCATAATTTGATCAGCCCTTCCCCAATTCATAGGCACTTATTTTATTCACAGGTCTTTGCTACAATAGAGTAGCACTATAAATACTTTCATACTTGTGGGTAATTTCCCTTTTTCTTTATTCTCTTTTAAATTTATGTGTAGTAGTGGTATTACTGGGTCAAAGGGTGTGTGGATGGTTTAACTACTTTGGGGTATGGTTCAAAATAGTTTCTGAATGGTTGGACAAATTCACAGCTCCACTACCTATGCATTTTTCTACCTACCTGTTCTCCCACAAACCACCAAAAATTGCCATTTTCCTTTTTGATCATCTTTGCCAATCTGATGAACATGAAGTAGAATATTATAATTGTTTAGTATGCATTTCTCTTTATGTTAGAGTTTGGGAGCTTTTTCATATGGTTATTGATGACTTGCATTTCTTTTGCTATGAGCTGCCTATTCACATCCTTTGGTTCTTTATCTTTTGATGAATGACTTTTGTTTTTGTAAATCTGAATCAATTCCCTGTATATCTTGGATACATAGATTTTATTATAGAAACTTGTTATAAAGATTTATGACCTCTCAAAATTATTGTTTGATTTCTACTTAAGTGTATTCATTTTGTATGTACAAAAAACCCTGATTTTGTATTTTCAAAATTGTTCATTTTATCTTTTTTGGTCATGTCTCTATTCTTTGATCAAGAACATTTTTGCAAAATATAGTTCTAAAACTTATCTCCTTCCTTTGTCCACTAATTTATTTATAGTATGACCTTTTCCATCTAGGTCATCCATCCATATGCAGTGTGAGGTTAGCTGACATCTAACATGACAGACAGCCTTTTAAGTTTTCCCAGAAGGTTGTGTTGACTAATGAGTCCTTACTCCAATTCTTGGAGTCTTTGTGTTTATTAAATAGTGTGCTGCTATGTTTGATTGTTTCTGTGTCTTGTGATCCCGATAGATTCTCCTTATCAAATTTTCCATTTTTCACCACTAGCAAATCATTTTGATGATTACTACTTTTATTACATTTTTAAGACCTACTGCTGGGAGACCCCTATACTCTCCACATTTTAAAAAAGTATTCCTCATGATATTCTTGAACTTTTCTTTCTCTTAGATGAGTTTTGTTAATTTTTCTTGATCTATGAAGTAACCCTTTGGTGGGCTGATTGGTATAACACTCAATTTCCAAACCAATTTAGGTAGGATTGTCATTTTTATTATGTCAGCATAGTTCAGCCATCAGCAATCAATATCTCTCCAATTATTTATGTCTATCTTTTTAATCTGTAATGAAAGTTTGATAGTTGTATTTTTGTAAGTCTGGTGTATATCTTTGTATCGGGATCCAAGATACTATATATATTCTTAAAGCTATGTTTAGTAGAATATATGTTTCTACCTTTTCCCATTGTGTTTTAGTAATCATATGGAGAAAAGTTTATGATCTTTTTGGATTTGGTTGTATCCTGCAACTTTTTTGAAGTTATAGTTTTAATTAGTTTTAGTTGATTCTTTAATGCTAAGTAAAATATCAGGTTGTCTGGGGAAAGTAACAATTGCATGAATTCTATAGATTCTTCAGACATCATGGAAAAAATTAAGATACACTAGAGTTGTTTAACATAGAAATAAGACATTTAAAAAGAGATATTGGGAATGAAATTAGTTTGTTAATTAGAATTCTTAAAGCAGAATTTAAAAGACAAACAGCAGAATACAGAGCTTAGAAAAGAATAGAGATCCAGTTGAAGGACATAGGCCCTGAAAGGGAAAACAACAAATTTGGAATACAAATATCCAGAAGTGAAAGGAAATTTATCAGAAGATCATCAAAAAACAAAAACTTTAAATGGACAAAAAAACTCTACACAAGTTATAAGATCTAATCTTTGCAATCAGTCAGACAATAACATTTATTAAATACCTACTATCTGCCAGGCACTATGTTAAACTCTGAAAATACGAAGAATTTTTCAAGTCCTTGCTCTCACAGAGCTTATAATATGATTGAGGAGACAACATGCAAACAATAAAGTACAAACAAAATACACACAGCAATTGGAAATAACCCATAGAGGGAAAGCATTAACATTAAAAGGGAATCAGGCAAAGATTCATGTAGTTGATGGGATTTCAGCTGACCTCAAAGTTAGGATGTTTGGAGGTAACACTTTTTGCTTTTATTTTTAAATTTCGTAATCACTTAATTAGGCCTCTCTTTTTCTCTTTTTTTAAATTATGTGTTCAAGGACATAAATGTATCTGAAAGAGCCAATTTATCTGCAATCCATAAATGCTCAGTAAGATCATTTTAGATAACAGACTATTATTTTTCTTTAATTTAGCTTTCATTTATTCATTATGAGCTACATGTAGTCCCAGTTCATATTATTTGGTGTTTCAATCTCTCTTTCACTACTTCCTATATAAGGTAGGATTTCAGCTCAGAATTAAAGGAAGCCAAAGTAGCCAGGAAGAGATAAGGAGGGAAGGCATTCTAGGCTTTGTGGGAAAAGCAATGAGAATGCCAAGTGTTGGGAGATAGAATGAATTTATCAAGGAACAACAAGGTCAATATCATTAGATCACAGAGTACTTCAGGTAGTTAGGGGAGCAAGGTATAAGATCTAAGAAGACTGGAAAATTTGGATGGGAGAAGAGGTTATGAAAGGTCTCGAATGCCAAAGACTTTTATAATTGATCTTGGAGCTTATTAAGGGAGTGGTGACTTTGGCAACAGAATGGAGGATGAAGTAGAGAGGGGGAAAAGAGTTGAGGAATAATTCATTGTGGAGAAAAGCAATCATTTAAAAGTGCCATATTCACCCTTCCTGAAAAAAAAAAAAAGCTTTATGCCTTTTTCTATGGCCCCAATGAAATACTTCACTATTACTTTTTCTTTCATTGGACATTAGGGTTTAAAGTTGGAAGGTAACTTATAGGTTCAACTAGCCTAAGTCCTTATTTTACAAATGAGGAGAATGAGGTAAAAATAAGGAAAGTGACTTGTTCGAGGTCATGCTGTAAATATTAAGCAGCAGAATTGAAGTTTGAGCTCAGATTCTTTGAATCCAAATAATTTCACAAATAATTTTAAAAGTATGGTTCTTATTTTTTAATTTTTTATGTATTTAATTTTTAATTTATGGAATAAAACAAGTATTTCCATAACAGTATAATGCAAAGATGATTGCACATGAAACTGCAAATCTATTATGTACAACTTGATATTCATTTTATTTTTTATTCCTTTTAAATGTATAAAGTTATCATGTAAATTACTTTTTTTCCTTTTTCCCTTCCCCCACCTTAGAGATGGTTACCATTAGACACAAATTGTGTGTGTGTGTGTGTGTGTGTGTATGTGTGTGTGTGTGTGTATAAAATCATTCTATACATAACTCTATCACTTCTGTCTCTGGATATAGATAGCATCTTCCTTTGTACAACCTTTGTAGCTAATTTGAGTATTTATAATAGTCAAAATGACTTAGTCACTCAAAGTTGCTCTTAAAACAATCTTGCTCTTACTATATGGTTCTGCTTATTTTGCTCTTCATTATTTCATGCAAGTCTATCCACATTTTTATAAGATCATTGAGCTTATCATTTCTTATAGCGCATTACTATTCTATCGTATTCATATGGCACAACTTGTTTAGGCATTCTTCAATTAATGGGCATCCACAATTACCAGTTCTTTGATACCACAAAGAGAGCTGCCATGAATATATTAGAATATATAGGTTCTTTTTTCTTTTTCCATAATCATCTTTGAAAATAGATCTAGTAACAGTATTGCCAGGTCAAGAGGTATAAGCAAACTTTGGGCATAATTCCAGATTGCTCTCCAAAATGGTTGGATCAGTTTACAATTCCACTAACAATGCATTAGTGTCCCAATTTTTCCATATCTCCTCCAACATTCATTGCTCTCCCCTTCAATCATTTTAACTGATACGATAGGTGTAAAATGATGTCTCAAGGTTGTTTGAATTTGCATTTCTCTAATCAATAATGATTTAGAACATTTTTCTCATATGACTCTAAATTCTTTTGATTATTTTATCTAAAAACTGCCTGTTCATATCTTTTGACCATTTATCAATTGAGAAATACTCATATTCTTATAGATTTGACAAAATTCTTTATATACTTGAGATATGAAATCTTTATATGAGAAACTATTTATAATTTTTCCCCAGTTTTCTGCTTTCCTTCTGATCTTGATGAGGGTGGTCCTTGAGAATCTTTCCAATGTTAGTATTCTATATATGATCCCTCATTAGCATTTTTTTCTTTCTAGCTCACTTCTAGGTTGAATTCTATCTCTATTTGTAACTTATAATCTGTATGATCTTGCACTTCATTTCTCTGGGCCTTAGATTTTTCATTTTTAAAATGAGGAGGATGAACCAGTTGATTTCTAAAATCTCTTCCAGTTCTAAATCTCTGATCCTTGATTATATTACCCCTCTCATCAAGAAACCATAGACTTTCTCAAATAACCCAATATTTAGAGAGGCATTTCTCAAGCTCTTTTGCCCACTCCTCTGATGGGGATATATGATTGCATTTATAGCACACATGGCCTGTGGGCCACAGGCTGTAAAAGCAGTAGTACCTAACCTGAATAGCATTGAGACAGTTCCCTTAGCCTTGGCTTCTTATCAGTTGAAACTGTAACCTTCTGTAATTTCCCTAACAAACTCTTATTGAATACTGCCAGAGACAAGTACCTAGTTGCTTCTTGGCTTCTACTTATGTGTGTGATTGCAGCTTCCCTGCCCAGTTATGAGCTTCGGTTAATACATTGATCTTAAAAAGAAAATATTGCTTATTTTATCATTATTATAGGCTATTGCATCTAATTGCCTAAGAATTATTAAAAAATGATTTCAAAATGTCTTCATTTTTAAAAATTTAAATAAAAAGAGTAGGCATAAATCTAAAAAAAAAAGTCTTCACCTTGGTCTCTCTCTGCCTTGAAGTTGTGAAACTTGAGCCAACAGAGTCCTTTGCGAACATGCTGATGCTATGATTAATGTTATTATACTAAAGCCTTATACCAAGGTTGAAAATTATGAGAAAGGTAAAAATAACATTTATGAAAGCTGAAGAGTAAAGTTAATATATACTAACAGAGAAAATCTTGTGGCCTTTTATTTAACCATACTTTCCTTTCCATTCTGTCCCTTGACCAGATGTTCATGGTGGCTCTAACATTCAGCTTTACTTGCAAAGCACTATCAGGAGTTATCATGAAAAGTTCCATCACTCAGATAGAAAGAAGATTTGGTATAACAACATCTGAAGCTGGTTTCATTGACGGAAGCTTTGAAATAGGTAATTTTATGGGGCAGCTAGGTGGCACAATGGATAGAGCATCATCCCTGGTCAGGAGGACCTGACTTCAAATCCAGCCTCAGACCAAACACTTGACACACAACTAGCTGTGTGACCCTGTGCAAGTCACTTAACCCCAATTGCCAAAAAAAAGTAGGTAATTTTATTTCATTTAGTAGCTAGTCTTGGATCTTGAAAAGCAAAATAACTATTTCTAGTAGTTAATAAATTAATTGCTGTCTAGTTTCAAAGTCAATTCTTAACTCTCTCTTCTGCTGCTTCTTCTTCTTCTTCCTCTTCCATCAAATATGCAGACCCACATATTAATAGGAAATCTCTTTATTTCATACTAAAGCCAAAATATATTTCTCCTTTTTATTAATAGCACACTTCATAAATGAATTTTGAAAATTGACAACTGGCAGGCTTAGCCTTGATATAAAGATGGCTTTTCTAACAATTAGAACTGTCCATAATTGATTTGGGTTGCCTCAGAAGGTAATTTGTCTTCATTTCACTGGCAATTTACAAGCAGACTCAATGGTCTATGTAAAGTACATAGTAAAGGAATTACTTATCTAAGTATGGGTTGGACTAGTTCACCTCTGAGGTCTCTTCCACCTCTTAGATTCAGAGTCCAGTATAAAAATATTTTTCATCTTCCTCAGGATCAAAGGGCAACAGAGCACTCCGGTCTCTTATTGGCCAGACAATCTGATTAGCCACAATATCAAGGAGCAGAGAGTTACACTCTTTCTTGGACAGAGTGGCTAAAATCTATTTATTCACCTTCCTTAAAGCTTAATTCATTACTTAGATCATCTCTATGACTCACTTCACTTTAGCCAAATTCTCATTTTCTGTCTATACTCAGGTAAATTATATTTGACCCATAACCATAGAATAATATAGGTAGACTGCTCAGCAGACAGTGTGCTAGACCTGGAGTTGAGAAGACCTGAATTCAAATCCTACCTCAGACAATTACCAGTTGTATGATTCTGAGCAACTTCCATCTGTCTCCATTTCCTCTTCTTTAAAATAGGGATGGGTGGTGAAACCAAGATGGCAGAGTAAAAACAGTGATTTGCTTGAGCTCTCCCCCAAACTCCTTCAAATACCTACAAAAAATGGTTCTAAACAGATTCTAAAACAGCAGAACCCACAAAAAGACAGAGCTAAACAAATTTCCAGCCCAAGACAGCCTGCATGGTTAATCAGAAAGGTATATCACACCAGGCGGGGAGAGGAATGCAGTTCAGCATAGGCGTGCAGGCAAACCAGGCCTCAGTGAACCTGTAGCAGGCCTCAGAGGACTGAATCAAGAACAGCTGTGGTGGTTTCCAGATTTCTCAACCCACAAATACCAAAGACAGTTTAGAAGGACAATGGGAAAAGTCTGTGACTGTGATGAGAGAGAAAAGCACAGTCCCAGCCTCAGTCCCCAAGCATGGCCCCAGGGCAGTGGCTGCTTCCAGAGCTTCCAGGCCACAGACTGAGGGTGAATCCAGTAGCTGATAAGAGGGTGATTGTGCAGGATTCTCTTGCTTTGTCTGTGCCCGGATCTGGGTCACACTTCTGGATGGCAGTCTTGGGGGAAGGAGTGCTGGTGTGGTGGAGCTTGTAGTGGTGGTAAGGAGAAAATCCTTCTCACAGTTCCAAGGCAGAAAAGAGTGCTTGTGGTCTCTGATAGACCAGAGCACTGGCCAGGAAAGGAGTAAACACCTCGCCCCTTATCATACCACCTTAGAAGAACTGAAAATTTATAGGTCCCTAGAAGTATCTCTGAAAACAGCTGCACAAAACCCTGGAGCTTGGGACAGTATATTCTCCACACTGGAAGCATACCCCTGCCTTAACAAAGAGTTTATAACTCAAGTCGTTGGCTGACATCATGAGCAAGCAGCACAAAAAGAGTTAGACCATAGAATCTTTCTTTGGTGACAAAGAAGATCAAAACATACAATCAGAAGAAGACAACAAAGTCAAAGCTCCTACATCCAAAGCCTCCAATAAAAATATCAATCAGTCCCAGGCCATGGAAGAGCTTAAAAGGGATTTTGAGAAACAAGTAAGAGAAATAGAGGAAAAACTGGGAAGATAAATGAGAGTGATGCAAGAAAATCATGAAAAACAAGTCAACAGATTGCTAAAGGAGACCCAAAAAAACCTGAAGATAGCCTAACCCAAATGTCAAAGGAGGTCCAAAAAGCCAATAAGGAGAATGCCCTAAAAACCAAATTGGACAAATGGAAAAGGAAGTCCAAAAGTTTACTGAATGAAATACTTCCTTAAAAACCAGAATGGAGAAATTGGAAGCTAGTGACTTTATGAGAAATGAAGACACTGTAAAAACCAAACCAAAAGAATGAAAAAATAGAAAATGATGTGAAATATCTCATTGGAAAAACAACTGACCTGGAAAATAGATCCAGGAGAGAGAATTTCAAAATTATTGGACTATCTGAAAGCCATGATCACAGAAAGAGCCTAGACATCATCTTTCAAGAAATTATCAAGGAAAACTGCCCCGATATTTTAGAACCAGAGGGCAAAATAGAAATTAAAAGAATCCACCAATTGCCTCCTAAAAGAAATCCCCAAAGGAAAACTCCTAGGAATATTGTAGCCAAATTCCAGAGTTCCAAGGTCAAGGAGAAAATATTGCAAGCACCCAGAAAGAAAAAATTCAAGTATTGTGGAAACACAATCAGGATAACACAAGATTTAGCAGCTTCTATGTTAAGGGACCAGAGGGCATGGAATATGATATTCCAGAGGGGAAAGGAGATAGGATCACAACCAAGAATCACCTACCCAGCAAAACTGAGTATAATCCTTCAGGGAAAAACATGGACATTCAGTGAAATAGAAGACTTTCCAGCATTCTTGATGAAAAGACCAGAGCTGAATAGAAAATTTTACTTTCAAGTACAGGAATCCAGAAAGACATGAAAAGATAAACAGGAAAGAGAAATCTTAAGGGACTTATTAAAGTTGAATTGTTTACATTCCTACATGGAAAGATGATATTTTTAACTCATGAATTTTGCCAGTATTAGGGTAGTTGGAGGGGAAAATTATGTGTATGTAGATAGATAGATAGATAGATAGATGGATGGATGGATGGATGGATAGATAGATAGATAGATAGATAGATAGATAGATAGATAGATAGATAGATAGATAGATGGCACAGGGTGAGTTGAAGATGAAGGGATGGTATCTGGAGAATAAAATTAAGGGATGAGAGAGAAAGGGAGAGGTAGAATGAGGTAAATTATCTCATGTGAAACAGACAAGAAAAGACTTTTATAGGGGAGGGGAAATTGGGGAAGGTGAGAGGTAATGAGTGAATCTTATTCTCATCAGATTTGGCTTAAGGAGGGAATAACATATACACTCAATTGCGTATGGAAATCTATCTTACCCTACAGGAAAATGGGGGTGGGGGGAAGAGGACAAGAGAGCAGGGGGATGATAGAGGGAAGGGTAGATTGGGGGAGGGGGTAAGCAGAAGCAAACACTTCTGAGGAGGGACAGGGTCAAAAGAGAAAATAGAATAAATGGGGGATAGTATAGGATGAGGGGAAACATTCATAGTTTTTCACAACATGACTACTATGGAAGTGTTTTGCATGACTGCACATGTATAACCTGTATTGAGCTGCTTGACTTTTCAATGAGGATAAGTGGAGAGGAAGGAAGGGAAAAAATTTGGGACCTAAAGTTTTAAAAACACCTGTTAAAAAAATTGTTTTTACATGCAACTGGGAAATAAGAAATACAGGAAATGGAGTATAGAAATCTATCCTGCCCTACAGGAAAATAGAAGGGGAAGGGGATAAGAGAAGGGGGGGGAGAGATAGAAGGGAGGCCAGATTAGGGGAAGGAATATGCAGAATGCATGCTGTCTTGGGGTTGGGGAGGGATGAGATGGGGAGAAAATTTGGGACTCAAAATCACATGAAAGTGAATGTTGAAAACTAAAAATAAATAAATAAAATAAAATAAAATAAAATAAAATGGAGACAAAAATAGCCCCTATTTCCCAATTGTGGTTGTGAGGATAAAATAAGATAATATTTGCTAAAAGAAAATAAATAGAGGAAATAAAATATTTGTTGAACATTAAACCATGATAAAATGGTAGCTTTTATTACTACTAGCGATTAACCTAAATAAAAAATTCTCCAATTCTTCATAAGCAAATCACTGAAGCAGATTACATATGCCATGTATTTCAATGTTCTTTCTAAAACTTGTCGTATGAAAAAGAGTGACTACTGTCTCAGAGCTCTGAATTAGATGTAACTCAGCAGCTGCTTTCCTTAGAACTCTGAGGTAAACACAGGCATAGGCGTAGGCATAGAACTCTGAGATAAATCATAGGTCTGTTATGATAAATTTAATTCAGTAACTACTTTTCTCAGAAGTAGATTTAAGCCCCTGGCAAGTGAGCTGTCAAGGATCTCCTCTATATATACGTGTGTATACATATATATATATATATATATATTATATATATATATATATATATATGTATGTATGTGTGTGTACATATATGTGTGTGTGTACATATATACGTATATATATGTACATATATATGTGTGTATGTGTACATATATGTATATGTAGGTATATACTCACATATATACATATATGTATATATGCATATACATACACACACATTTATATATTCATTCTCTTTAACCTTTTATCGGCAGCTAGTGGCACAGTGGATAGAGTGATGGGCCTTTCATCAGAAAAACATGAATTCAAATCTGGCTTCAGACACTTGCTATCTGTATGGCCTTGATGAAATGGTCAAAAAAGGTGAAAAGAAAACCCTGGCAGTATAGATTCCTAGAAATGTATCTGGAAGTCACTTGAGATATCATCTAGTCCAATTCCTCCAGTTTACAGATGAAGATACTTAACAAGTTACATGACTTACTTGAAATCATAGAACTTCTTCTTTTCTGGAACAGAATTAGAATCTAGACCTCCTGATATACCACATGACTAAGTTTCAGGATTCAGGGAAGTTCTCAGCAGTGTCAAATATATGACAAAGTGAGGAAAAGAAGGGAAAAAACATTTGTATAGTACTTACTAAGTTCCAGAAACTGTGCTAAATGGTTTAAAAAAAAACAAATATTTTACTTGATCTTCATAACAACCCTTTGATATAGATGCTATTATTATTTGCATTTTACAGTTGAGGAATTCTTGTTTTTTCTGATGAAAGGCCCATCACTCTATCCACTGTGCCACTAGCTGCCAATTAAAGGTTAAAGAGAATAAATCTACTTTGTTTCTTCCACTTGCTTTCTAACTACAGGTTTTCCTTCTGCCTCTTACCTTCTCTGTGTCCATTGAATAGCTCACTCATTTCACATTCTGGCATTGTTTTTCACTTTCAATTACATCTTTCCTTCAGTTTTGGTGCTACTGATCCTATGTATTATAGTATGTATTATACCAGTATGTATTATACCATCATAATTTGGCCAGGTGAATTAGTCTACCCGCAGACTTTGGCTGTTTATTGACTTGGCATTCCTTGCTCAAATGCACCGAGTTGAACTATTTGGTCACCAAATAATATGTCATCTTCCTTCTCATCTTTTTCATGAACCTATCCTAATGTCCTTTCTTCCTTTCTCTTTAAATAAATCCTGTTATAACTTCAAGACTCAGTTTGAATGTTGCCATCTCCATGAATATTTCCATAATTATCCTTTCCCTTATTTAAACTCTGACTATGCAATTTTATTATTATACTTAAGACAACACAGTTAAACAATTGTTCTGTTTAATTTCTGTTAGTTTTGTCTCCTCAGGTAGATTCTAAGCTCCTTGAGGACAGAAATAATAGCTGCAGTATTTTATACTCATTTATATTCTTTCCAATGCCTACCAAAAACAAAGCCTTCACATAGCTAATGCTCAGGTCATACTTAGTGAATTGAATTATACTTAAATGCAATTATTCTACTTCTAGGCAATTTACTGGTGATTACACTGGTAAGTCATTTTGGAGCCAAATCACACATACCAAGATTAATTGGAATTGGGTGTTTCATTATGGGAATTGGAAGTTTTTTAACTGCTTTACCTCACTTTTTCATGGGACCGTAAGTATTAAACAATAATCATTTGCAAGTATGGCATTGAAATTCCCAATCTTTAGACATTAAAATAATTTCTTTTTCAGAAAGCTCACTAAGATTGTGAAAATATGGGGTAAACTTTCCATATATATTAGTATAAGTGACACAGCTGTTTTTACCTGCCAAGGTTAAGGAACAAAGAAAAAAGTTTGAGAAAAACCAGGAAAGTGAATAAAATATTTATAACTTTCCATCTGACATGTACTTCTTATATGTGTTCACAGGGTGCTATAATAACCAATATTTTTATCAGCTGGGTGAGGAGAGGAGGGAAAGCATCAGTTGAACAGATTAATTAACAATCAAATTTATATTTTGCATGTATTAGAGAGCATGACTAAGGGAAAAATAAAAAGCTGAAATTCTGGCTTAGCATATGGTTATTTTGTAACTCCAAAATAGGCATGGTCTATGTAAAAACCATCAAAGTCCTTAAATTTTCTTAACTGTTTAAAACAAATGAATCTAGGATCTCATTGGTTTAGGAAACACCCAATGAGGAAATTCCTTCCACCTGGTAATTGCTTTGAAATTTTTAATCTTCAAGACTAGCTAAGGGCAAATTGAAGTTCACTGACTTGTTCTGGATCACAGAACCAGTATGTATCAGTATATATCACAAATATTGATTGTCTGGACTCCAAAGTTAAACTTTTATCTGTTATCCAATAATACCTCTCATTTTTTTAAATATGAAAGTTGTGATGCAGCTGTTTTCTAGGGAGTAAGAAGTTCTTTTTCAGATGCCACAGTCTCTATTTTTCTTTTACTAAAAATGCCAGATTAGAATGATTTGATCTTGCCTTTATCTCAAACCTTTAACTTAGACTTCTCTACTGACTAGCGATATGGCTCATGAACGAACTAGCTCCTCCCTGTTAATGATATGATAATAAAAATGCTATCGGAACTCTAACAATAAGTTTCACAGATATATTAATCTCTGGATTACATCAATATACAATAAAAAAATATGGTAAACATTTATTAAGCCCCAACTATGTGCCAGGCACTGTGCTATATGCTGAGGCTACAAATAAGAAAAAGACAGGCAATCCATGTCCTCAGGTAGCTTACTATGTAATTAACAGAAGAAGAGAAAACACAAAAGGAAACTGAAAAGCTGGTGCTGGAGGTGCGCTGGAAGGTACCCAGCAAAGCAAAATTATAAGAATGATGGAAGAATCAAAACCAAGCAGAGCAGCCAGTGACAAAGGAATAGATAGCTATTATTTAGAGTCATTTACAAATGTGTCTAGGGGAACATTTTTTTTTGTTCTGCCCTACAATCAGAGAGGCAGAAGCAACTAAGGATATTGATGAGTTATGAGTGCTGAAGCAATTTCCATGATGATGTTTCCTGGTGATGAGTCTATCTGGTGATGTTTATTATCATAAGTGGTAAAAGAATCCTCCAAATTATCTTTGCAAATATTGTAGAACAAAAGAGCAGCATGTACTATAAAGAACACTAGGTCCATAGTCAAGAGTCCAGGATTCAAGTCTTGGACCTGCCTTTACCAGCCATGTAACTTTGGCCAAGACCCTATACCTCTCTCAGTTTCAGATCCTCATATTTAAAATTAAATGGTTAGATGGGGTAACTGGATAATCTACAAGATTCCTGCCATCTCTAATATTCTCTGCATGAAATAGACTGAAATGTTTGTACTGATGGTTTCATATTTTCTTCAGTGTAAGATTTTGGGAGTACTTTTAAATATAGTATTCTAAACTTCATTGAGTAATGTGCCATTAAAAAATCTCCCAGTTTGTGCACTTTTTCTTTTGTACTGAATTTCAGGTTATGCCACCCTCATGAACCCCAATGAGCAGGAAACCACAGTTTGAAAAATAAACTCCCACTGGCAAAACATATTCCCATAACAAAGGGAATTAGTTTTCTGTTTGTCAATCAATCCACCATGACCACTTATTCACAATTATGCCAGTTGCTGTTCTGGAACAGAAGATATGGAGGAGGGGGAAGAAAATGAGAGTCCCTGCCTTCGAGGAGCTTACATTCATTCCAGGGAAGAAACATGTACATATATAAGTAATGCGGAATAAATCCAAAATAATTACCAGGCATTTAGGAAGAAGGGAAACTAGAAGTTTTAGGGATCAGCAAAAGCATTGGATAAAAGGTTATGATTGAGCTACATATTGAACTAAGTGAAGGATTGTATAAGATGGACGTGAAAAGGGAGTGCATTCCAGGCATAGCTGGTAGCCCAGAGAGGAAGACTAAGACTGAGTGCTATGTATAAGGAGCAGAGTAGTTTATTTTGGTGAGAAGATGAGTAATACCAAGTTCTGAAAGACTTTAGAAGACAGATAGGGGAATTTATATTCTATCCTAGAAAAAAAAATAGGGAGCTCTTGGAGTTTATTGGGTAGCAGAATGACATGGTCAGATCTGCACTTAGGGAATATCAATTTGGCGTATATGTGGAGAATGGATTGGCATGGGGAGAGACTTGAGACAGGAAGATCAAATAGGAGACCATTACAATAGTCTAGAGGAGAGGCGATGAGGGCTTGAACTATGGTGGTACCTGGGTGAGTAGAAAGAAGTGGCTGGACAGAAGAGAAGTTGTCAAAACAGAAATTGCAAGATTTTACAACTGATTAGTTATAGCAATAGATAGCATTTATAAAGTACTTTGAGGCACATAATGCACTTTACCTATATTATCTCATTTGAGCTTCACAATAATACTGTGAGGTACTATTACATTTTATATTTTTATGGATGAGA
The DNA here is from genome assembly GCF_003287225.1 of Phascolarctos cinereus. NCBI lineage: Eukaryota > Metazoa > Chordata > Mammalia > Diprotodontia > Phascolarctidae > Phascolarctos > Phascolarctos cinereus. Next base: position 176,507,945 of record NW_027555514.1, on the reverse strand, counting down.
AAGTTGAGGCTGAGAGACTAAGTAATGTGCCCAAGGCCAAATAACTATTAAGTATCTGAGGCAGGATTCAAACTCAGTTCTTCCTTAGCCCAAATACAGCACATTATCCACTATACCAGAATATATGGGGAGAAGAAATGGGAGAAATCAAAGAAAGCATAAAGTCATGAACCTGGCTGATTGAAAAAATGTCATGTCCTCAACAGAAATAGGAAGTTTAGAAGAGAGGAAAGTTTTGGGGAAAGCTAATGATTTCTGTTTAGGACATCTTGAATTTGAGATGTCTCTGGGACATTCAGTTTGAAACGTTCAATTTGCAGTTGGTGGTGGAGGATTAGAACTCAGGAAAAAGACTGGCCATATAGATCATTGAGTTGTGGACATGCAGATGACAATTACAGCTATCACAATTAGAAGCTATTACCTATGTGTAAGAGGGATGACCACCTCTCTCTACATGCTATTTTACTTGATAATTAATTGTCACCTTGTTCTTTAAACAAACCAAAAGGTTCTTTCTGGCAATTCCTCGCAAATTACTGAAATAGCTCTAAGCTCTGTTTATTTAATGTGGAAAAAATCTCTTTTCTTATAAGAATTTACTCATCTCTCCATATATAATAATTTTTCATTTTCTAGATTGAGATACACATAATAGTTATTAGCTATACAATTTATTCACAGCATAACAATAAAATAAATACATAAATTGTTATTTATAATGAAATAGGTGAGAGAATGTTAATAGCAAAAATATCTCTAACCATCAACTCTGGAAAGGAAGTCCCACTATTCAGCTCTCTAAAAATGTCTTCAGATACTTTCTCTTCAACAACTGGAAAACTCAGTTTCTCAGGAAGGATGTTGTCTTGGTCCTGTCTGTTAAATGCTGTCTTTCTCCAGCCTCAACAATTCAAATTGATGCAAGAATGAAAGCTAATTTGCCACTTTCTTTATATACCCAAATGCCAGGTAAATTGCAATTCTCCAAGATCCCATTCCTCTTATTCATATAGTAATGTTATCAATAGTGTCCATGGGAGAGACTTTTGAAATTGGGAATACAAACCCTAGGGAGCCTATGAAGTCATCAAAAGAAAGATTATAAAAAAAGAAGAGGGCCCAGACATAGAGATGATAAGCCAGCAAAGAAGACTGTGGAAGAGCTGTCAGACAGGAAGATTATCAGGAAAAAGTAATTTCATAAAAACTCAGAGATTGAGAGCACATCCAGGAGGAGTTGACTAACAGCAATGTCAAATGTAGATATGTGAAGAAGACCCAGAAAATACCATCAGCTTTATTAAGAGCTCATTGTTGACTTTGGAGAGAATGGTTTAATTTGAATAATGAGATCCAAATGCAGATTGCAAAGGATTTAGGAATAATTGGGAAGAAAGACAATGGAGGCTAAGATTGTAGATAGCTTCTTTTACAGTTTAGTGGAGTAAAGGAAGAAAGACCTAGGAGCAGACCTCAAAGGCATGGTAGAATCTGGTAGAGGAGTTTTTGTTTGGTTTTTCTCTCTTAGTCTGGGGTCAGGATTTCAAGGGCCATAGATAATTGATGTATCTATGAGGCTTATTGATAGCTCATACAAGAAATATACAAGATGTGTGAATACTGCCATATCACTACCATCCAAATTCCTCCTTTAGATTTTATTGGAGGAAGTGAATTCATGCACACACACACACACACACACACACACACACACACACACTCACAGAGCACATTATGCACACAAATGGTTGTTGAAAATTGGCTGAGATATATGTATATATGTGTCACATATATACATATACAGGTAGATGGATGAATGGATGGATAGATAGATACATATATACATACATACATACATACATACATGCATACATACATAGTAGATACATAGTAGACAGATAGATAGATAGATAGATAGATAGATAGATAGATAGATAGATATACCAGTTGATGAGAATTGGCTGCCAGTATCTCCCTCCCCACTCTCAAATTACCTTGTTTATATTTTGTATATTTTTTGTATACACTTATACGTGTACATGTTGCTTACCCTAATAAAAAGCAAAATCCTTGAGGACAGAAATTGTTTCATTGTTGACTCCGTGCTCCCAATACCTGACATGTAGTAGACATGATACATTTTTGTTGATTGAGTTAGATACTCATCAGTGACTCTTGTCTCTTTGAAAGTTCCCTCTCTTCATCTTTTAGGCAACAAGGAGCATATCTAATTTGCCTACGTAAAGTAAAGCAAATAAAATTTTGGACAGGGCATAAAACTATTTTCACTTTTCTTCCTATGGTTTTTTTGTCTTCTAGTTATTGTGAACTCCACCTGGGAAAACTGTGTTTCCCTCTCAATGTCTAAGTGATTAAGATTTACCTTTCTGATCAACTTAATATTTAAACAGCAACTAAAATATTCCTATAATAAGCTATGTGTGTCTATGTCCTTGGTCATATTTTCATATATATATAAGGTGAAGTGCAAACACACATGCACACACATACACACACACACACATAATATACAGAAAAGGAATTGTGTTTTTCACCTACTCCCCCATATTAAAAGACCTCTTTTACTCCTTAGTGTCTGATTCTACTATTATTATTCCTGAGGGGAATTCTTAATCCATTGTTACCCACCAAGTCTGCTGAGCAATGAAACAGAAAATCATTGGAGTAAAGTCTATTTGAAAGTGTGTTTTGTGGAGAAAGTAGGGCATTGCAAAGTTGGTTTATAGAATGTTGGCATACACAAATTATGAATAACTTATTTTGTCAGTCTTTTTTTAATATTCCAAATATATTATCATAGTTACAGGTATGACTCGATAATAAATGCTAACCCACTTGACAATTCGACAGTAACCTACACTCCTTGCTCAACTGATGTCAATTCAGCTGGCAACAACAGATCATCCTTATTATTAGAGTCAGGTAAGGACTGATGATTGTTGATGAAAAAATAAGTATTTAAGAAAATGTTTCCATGTCATACGTATCTCTCTTCCCTAAGGTAAATTATTTGAGTAGGAAAATACATCTAGTACTAATTGAACCAACAAAAATAAAGTCAAATGAAAGAGATATAAACAATCATATAAATATTCAAGGAGAAAATGATGCAAATGCATTAGCATATTATGCTAAAAACTCCAAAACTTTTATGTTCAAAGGTTGCAAAAGTGAGTCTCATTCATTCATGTGGATATATGTCTTCGTTGGAAACCTGTTACGTGGGATTGGGGAAAGTCCGATTGGACCCCTGGGACTCACATACATTGATAATTTTGCTAAAGAAGGACATTCTACTTTTTATATGGGTAATGTAATTTTGTGATCTTTGGCCCTGTTATATCCTTTAATTCTTTTCCTTTCTTCCAGGAACAAATCCTCAAACTAACCCCCATTGTGATGAGCTAACTCAGATCAGTGAGAGTAGAGCTTTCCTCTTACCCTTATCCCTAAAAACCAGAACATTTTTGTAGGAAGAGACTGTGAATATTTAAGGGATTTTGTGATCACATTAGATGAAGAAATATATTGGCAGTTAAATTTACAAGGACAAAGTAACAATTTTGGTCCTGTATGCAGATCCTATATGAAGTTCTATATTTAGAAAAAGTCTATTCTTTCAAAATTCTTCTTCACCTTCCTCCCTCATCCATATTGTTCATTTATCTGGTTTTAGCAATCTCAATCCTATATGGGCTAAATGTTAAATATAGTCCTAGGATTTGAAGTGATAGTAACTCAATTTCATAAAGTTTCTCAGTTTCATAAGATTTCTACAAGGTTTCTCAATGAACAAAGACTCATATCTTGAACTATAGCTTTGGGTATTAAAGCCACAAGAATTAGGTAGACTATCTTTTAAATTTGTCTCACTTTGCCTTTCTTTTCCTTCTTGCTCCTAGGTAAATGTTTCTTAGGCCTCTAGCCTAAAAATATCTCAAAATCAACTTCTCATCCCTTGTCCCAATAAAAACCTAAGAAAGTTATAGCCTTGCTCCTGATACTCTGGATGAAAAAGGAAATTAAAGACCTAAGCTGCATACTTCTTTGTACTAACTTTTGATAGTCATCTACCAGCATCTCCTGAAGTTGTTGATGTCAGAGTTGCAGGATTTTTTTCCCTTAGCTTGATTCTGATTGAAGCAAATCACATAGCTCATTTGTTAATAGGTGGCTGTGTTCACTGAAAACAAATTTCCTCTATTTGCCATTGTAGACTGGTCCCCACATACCTTACTTTCTAAAGGCCAAGTGGCATAAGACCATAAGATAAATCTAGTGACCCCATGATTGAAATGGCCCTTCATTTCCCCTCCTTTTCCATTTTCCTCTCTAATGTTCACATCCTTAACTATGCAGTAAATCATACCAGTGAATTTTCCCACCAATAATGGGAGTTTAGCATCACAGCACTAAAATGTGTAATAGTTATCAATGTTTTAAATCTGTTCATCTTTGACTCCCCCTTTCATCAATACATTCTTTTAGTGAATATATAATTGTTTTAAAGGAACAAAGAATCATTTTACAGATTGCCTGTAGATAATTATATAGTATTATATTCATAAAAATGATATGTTGAAGATATAATGAAACTATATTACTTGGAATGATTTAATTATTTTGTAATTTTTCAGGCATTTTGCATTCAATTTCAATGATTGGCCCAACAATAGGATATCTGTTGGGATCTTTATGTGCAAAACTGTATGTGGACTTTGGATCTGTAGACCTAAGTAAGTACAACCAGATGAAATCAATAATTCTAGAAGTTTATTCACTGGTCATCATTCTTTCAAGGAATTAATTATCTTAAACCACTTCACAGTATCTTAGTATTTTGATACAAGAAGATTTTTTTTCTAGTTTATAAGTAGGTAAACCATGGCAAATAGTAACAAGAAGAGATTTTCTGTTCTGTGTATACATACATAACAAAACCAGTTTCAAGTAAATTGTTCAAATAATCATTTGGTTTTCTTAAAATGTTTCCATAATTTGGAAAGTTTTTTTTTACCTTGAACTGACTAAACATTTGTCTGAATAAACGGTTCTTTTAGGGGGCAGATAGGTGGTGCAGTGGATAGAGCACTGGCCCTGGAGGACCTGAGTTCAAAGCCAGCTTCAAACACATAACACTTACTAGCTGTGTGACCTTGGGCAAGTCACTTAACCCCACTGCCTAGCCAAAAAAAAAAATGGTTCTTTTGGAAAGTAAAAATCATAATGAAATTATTTAATTTGTTGGTTGACAAAATGCCCAACATGTTTCATTTCAGTTTCAACTAGCTTGCACAATTTTACCATCTATTTCATTAAAACTGAAGGATTTTATACACATTAAGAAAATGAATAGGCTTAGATAATTTTCACACTTAGATCTTCCTGTGAAGTTTATGGCAGACTAATGAATGGAGTTAAATGAAAGGTACATATATTTTTCTTCTTTTAAAGTTAGTGTGGAGAATAGTCTCCATAAGTGAATCAAAGAAAATCAAAGCAGTCTTCTCCTTTGATGTTATATAGCCTGGATTATGTGGATTCCTGTTTCCTCAGGGCCTCTTTTTGAAACAGTTTCACATGGGATGGTCTCTAGAGCAATCCTATTCAGAACATGCAGTGATGACTCCTTAACAAGCAAGCCCTCAATCACAGGACTGACAGGCTGGGTCCACTGAGCAGAACATCCCTTTCAAAGGTCTAGGTTTTCCTTAAAGAGATACTGCCCTGGGATGCTTCTGTGAGACAAACCTAGAGATTAACTGCTTTGCATCCATGGTTTTAAAAAAGCAGTTAGCAAAATTTTGGGAGGAGAGGGCTTTATAGTATTTTATTTTTCCAATTACATGTAAAGAGAGTTTTCAACATTCATTTTTATAAAAATTTGAGTTTCAATTTTTTTTCTCCCTCCCTTCCTCCCAAAGCTTCAGGAAACATTTATCTGGGTTGTTGTGTTTGCCCTTCATTCTCAAAGAGGACTATGACATAACGGAGATGATAACACAACCTGCAACTGACTTTATTTTGAGTGCAGGAGGGCTGTGCAAGGTCACAAGCCTCACTTTCTCCTCTGCAGGCATCTGGGTCCAGTGGCCAGATATGCATCAGGATGACTAGAGATGGCCCAGGATGCAATGGGAGCTCATAGATTTATTTGGGAGGAAGAAGGGAAAGAAAAGCAAAGTGGGAAAGATTTAAAAGGTAGTCTCCTTAATTCTTATGGCTTTCATACACAAAGCTACCATTCAAGAAAGGAGTCTTTGTTGGTTGAGAAATCTTGTAAAAACCTTAAGAAACCAAAAATTCTTCTCCCTCCCCAAGATGGCAAGCAATCTGATATTGGTTATACATGTGCAATAATGTAAACATATTTCCACGTTAGTCGTGTTGTGAAAAAATAAACAGAACAGAAAGGAAAAGCCAGCAAAAAAGTGAAATAGTTCTTTCTTTGGATGTGGATAATATTTTCCATCATGAGTCTTTTGGAATTGTCTTAGATCATTGTATTGCTGAGAAGAGCAAAGTCAATCAAAGCTGATCATTGTACAATGTTGCTATTAGTGTATACAATGTTTTCTGGGTTCTGATCAGTTCACTCAGCATCAGTTCATGTAAAGTTTTCCAAATTCTGCCTGGTCATCATTTCTTACAGTACCATAGTATTCCATTATGTTTATGTATCACAACTCTTTCAGCCATTCCCCAATTGATGGGTGCCCCCTTAATATCCAATTATTTGTCACCACAAAAAGGGCTGCTATAAATAGTTTTGTAGATGTAGGTCCTTTTTCCATTTTTATGGTATCTTTGGGATACAGACCTGGTAGTGGTATTGCTGGATCAAGAGGTATGCACAGTTTGATTGTCCTTTGAGCATAGTTCCATTAGTTTGAGCATAGTTCCATAATTTTATTTAAATTTTTTCATCAATATTCATTAGGAAAATTGATCTATAATTTTCTTTCTCTGTTTTGGCTGTTCTTGGTTTAGGTATCAGCAACATATTTGTGTCATAAAAGGAACTTGGTAGAGCTCCTTTTTTGCCTGTTTTCCCAAATAGTTTGTATAGTATTGGAATTAATTGTTCTTTAAATGTTTGGAAGAATTCACTTGTAAATCCATCTGGTCCTGGAGATTTTTTCTTAGAAAGTTCATTGATGGCTTGTTCAACTTCTTTTTCTGAAATACAGCTATTTAAGTATCTTATTTCCTCTTCTGTTAATGTGGGTAATTTATATTTTTGGTAAATATTCATCCATTTCACTTAGATTGTCAGTTTTATTGGCATACAGTTGGGCAAAATAGCTCCTAATTATTGCTTTAATATCCTCTTCATTGGTGGTAAATTCACCCTTGCCTTTGATATATTCTTTGCTATTTGATGTTAGTAACACTAGTATTGATATTTGACACTAATAATTTGGTTTTCTTTCTTTTTTTAATCAAATTAACCAAAGGTTATCTTTTTTTTGGCTTTTTTCATAAAACCAACTCTTAGTTTTATTTGTTAGTTCAATAATTTGTTTTCTAAATCTCCCTTTTAATTTTCAGAATTTCTAATTTGGTATTTAGTTGGGGATTTTTATTTTGTTCTTTTTTCTACTTTTTTTAATTGCATGCCCAATTCAATGATCTGCTCTTTCTCTGTTTTATTCATGTAAGTATTTAGAGAGATAAAATTTCCCCTAAACACTGCTTTGGCTACATCCCATAAGGTTTGGTAAGTTCTCTCATTATTGTCATTCTCTTTGATGAAATTATTGATTCTTCATATGATTTGTTGTTTGATCCACCCATTCTTTAGCATTAAACTAATTGGCTTCTAATTAATTTTTACTCTATCTTTCTATGGGTTTTTATTTCACGTAATTTTATTGAATCATGATCTGAAGAAGATGCATTTAATATTTCTGCCTTTCTGCATTTGATTGTGAGGTTTCTATGCCCTAATACATGGTCAATTTTTGTGTAGGTATCATTTACCACTGAGAAAAATGTACATTCCTTTCTATTTCCATTCAATTTTCTCCAGAGGTCTGTCATAACTAACTGTTCTAAAATTCTTTTCACCTCCTTAACTTCTTTCTTATTTATTTGTGGTTAGATTTATCTACTTCTGAGAAGTGGAGGTTGAGGTCCCCCATTATTATAGTATTGTGGTCTATTTTTTCATGTAATTCACTTAACTTCTCTAAGAATTTAGATGCTATACTGTTTGGTGCATATGTGTTTAGTATTTTATATTACTTCATTGTCTATGGTACCTTTTAGCAAGAAGTAGTTTCCTTCCTTATATCTTTTAATTGGATACGTTTTTGTATTTACTTTGCCTGAGATCTAGATTGCTACCCCTGTTTTTTTTACTTCAGGTGAAGCGCAATATGTTCTACTTCAGCCTTTTACCTTTATGCTGTGTGCGTCTCTCTGTTTCAAATGTGTTTCTTATAAACAACATACTGTAGGATTTTCATCCTGTCCCTTCTCACCAGTGTTTTCCTTCTGAGCACCACTTCCCCCAATATGCTCTCTCTTCTATCATCTGCCCCCTCACTTTTCTTTTCCCTCTCCCCTTCTACTTCCCTGTAGGGTAAGATAGATTTCTCTGCCCAAATGCATATGTTATTCCGTCTTTGAACCAAATATAATGAGAATAATGTTCAAACAATGCTCAACCCCTCCCTTCTTTCTCTGTACTGTAATAGGTCATGCCCTCTTCACAGGACATAATTTACCCTATTCTGCCTCTCCCTTTCCAGGGCTGGCAGTTTGTCTACTGCACTGAGGCTGCAGGCCTCAAAGCTGGCCCACTGTGCCACTGGCCAGCTGAGCCAGAACTGCCAGACCTCAGTTGCTGATCTGTGCTGTGGCTAAGAACCTTCCACTGGCTTGTGCAGACAGTGCCTACACTGGGCTGCCTTCCCCTTTTATCCAAGTGAGACAGACCTTTCCTGAAGTCCTTCTAATTATCTTGGGCTGTAAATTGTTTCACTCTGTCTTTTCATGGACTCTGTCACTCCAGAATACTTTTAGAGGCTTGATTTAATGTTATTTCTGAGAGAAACTGGGGAGAGATCAGTCAACTTCCTGGCTTCTCTCTACCATCTTGGATCTACCTCCTAGATAGCAAATTTTAGACTAATATAAGTTTGCAGATAGATTCCTCTGTCTGCTGATCCCACAGTTCAGAAGGGTAAAAGTAAATACTTGATAATAGGTTGTTGATGAGTTTATCCAAAACATATTTACTTGCTATAACATTTTTCCTGTGGTATATATCAATGTACAAAAAAACCCAATTATTTCCAAAAAGAAACTGATCAAGTTATTTTACATATAGTTTAAAGCAACTTGTTCACTAGTGACTAATCTTGGGCAATCCAGATCATCTGACTTCTAGTTCCAAGTTAACTAAATTCATTGTGCATCCTTAAGCAACTACTGTGTGCAGAGCACTGTGCTAGATGATGGAGAAGATACAAAATTGAACTAAAATATTGTCACTGACCTCATAAAATTCATGGGCACTATGGTCTAGTTGTTATAGAAATCATTAATTGGTGGCTATTTCTCTGTGATAAGCTTCTATAAACTTAGTGAAACTGGTCCTTGGTAAGCAGAAAAATAGTCCTTCAATGGGCTCTAAATTGAAGAACTTTTGGCTTGGTAGAATTTTCCAGTGTTGGTATGGCTATTAAGAGTCCTGGGTCATCATGATGAATATTTAGAGCAGGATGAAACCTGAGTGTCTGTCATATTGTGATCCACTTTTCAAGTGTGATATGGGTGCAGTATTGATTACGCATTCCAGAACTAATTATTACTTTCATAATAAAAGCTTGATTCTTTCCAGATGACAATATTGGTCAAGCACACAATATGATTCTAATAAATATTTATGATGATACTTGTGCTTGGGAAATTTTGCTTCATTTCCTGTCTTTAGGGAAGGACATCTAACTGTGCGTTGGAAAATACACTTTCTACTCCCAAACCTATATGTGTGCATGTGTATGTATATGTATATGTAAATATGTATGTATGTATGTATGTATGTATGTATGTATGTATATTGTATGTGCGTGTGTGTATATAATCACCTTGGGAGAGTCAATCTCTAGACTCAGTTTGGTAACCTCTAGTGAGTTAAACTAGATAACCTCTAAAGTCTCTTCTGGCTCTGAAAGTCTTATGACTCCTCCCATACTATGGGGGGGAAGCATTTATCTACAAATAATTAATTTCTGGATAACTAATTTCAGCATTATTATTAGACCCCTGGAATAATCAAATCTTAAGGAAAGTATTCTTATCTTTAAGTAAGCAAATGGCTTTAAATACTTTGCGGAGAGGAGTTGGTATATCAGGATCCTACCACAAATTGAATATTGGGGGGTGCAACTGATCTGGACTCAGGAAACATGAATTCTACATCCAGTTCCAACACTTTGTGACCCAGAATCAAATGTTTCACCTCCATAAATTTTCTCACATATGTAATTTGGGGATCATAATATTTGTACTCCTAGCTTATGAGGATTGTTGTGAGAAAGGCACTTTCTAAATATCAAAGACATTGAAAGAGGGGTAAGGGAGTTTTCCATACCTGATATTAAATTGGTACAGGGAATCTTTGTGAGAAAATTCTAGTCAATTCAGATCAGAAACTGTTCTTCAATTTATAATCTGTGAAGGCTGCCAAAGGCACTGAGAAATTGTGACTTAGCTAGGGTCTTAGTCAATATACATCTGACTATTAGATCAGGCCTCAAATAAACTATGACATACTGCATTTCTAAAGTATATCAATGTATTATTATACATTTAATTCAAGATGTACTTACAGTAGGTCTTAAAGGTTCATTCTGTGCCATAAATTGATATTCATTCCCCACCACCACCCTACCCAGGCCTTTTAGGGATGAAGGGGTTAGCTTCCAATTAGCCTGAACCTCAAACACTTGAAGACAGGGTCTGGACCTAATTTCATCTTTGTATTCCGAAATTTGGCAAATTGTTATTATAGCACAGTTGCTTGCACATAGTAGGTTATCAATGTTTGTTGTTCTACATTGTATTGAAATTAATTTCATAAATAGAATTATTCACCTCTATTCCCAGAGGGTTTTGATCTATTTTGCTAGTTTTACTAGTATTAGTTATTTCTCATCAATTCCATTGCTTTTTGTGTTCCTCACTAACCTATTTTTAATATTTTATTTTCTTGTGTGAATAAGTTTTCTCATTGGATGAAGATAAATGGAATGATTTAAACTTCAATGAGAGCAAGTGGTAGCAAATCTTGAAATAATACATGTTCACATTGTAACTTTTTAATTGATTTTTTAAATATTTTTATCATATTCTATAACAATTAACCCAAATGATTCCCGTTGGGTTGGTGCTTGGTGGCTTGGCTTTCTTGTAGCAGGATCCCTTAATATTGCTTCTGGGATACCATTCTTTTACTTTCCTAAAAATCTGAAGAAAGCAAGAAAGCAAAGTACAGGTCCAACACCTTTGGATGCACCCAGTACCAAGGAAAATGGAGGCCAGAAGTTAAATTTTAAAGATTCTGAGCAAACAAAGCGTAATGGCTTGGCAGGTGAGTAGTTCACAAATGTAAATAACTCTTGTTGGTCTGTGCAAACTAAGTGTAACAAAGACTGTCCTCCTTTACACTTAATTTGAATATCAATAAAATTTCAATGTAGAAATCCAGTATCATAATGATTTCCAAAATTAGATCTTCTGGCTATGATGGTTTCTTTGAGGTGCCTATTGAAATTAATTTGAATGTGTGTGACAGGTGGAAATAGAGAGGGAAAATATATGTTTTCATTGAATAGCTTAGAGTAAGAAAAATTATTCTCATTGCATGTGTAACATACACACAAAAGACAGATCAAATGGTCTTAGAGCTGAAAGGAACTTTAAGGTGATATAGTACAGTCTTCATTTCATAAATGAGAAAACTGAGATCCAAAGGATTGAAAATGGTCTCTCTAAAGACACAAAGAATTAGTGGCTAAGCCAGGACAAGAATCCAAGTCTCATGATTCAAGTAAAACAAGCTAAAAGGAAAAATGGATCAAAGAACTGTTATATTGTAGGTTATAGATTTCCTTAAATGCTAGCAAAAGCTTTGCCCTGTTTCCCCTCCCCTGCTCTATTATGTTTCTTTTTTGTAAATTTGTTGAAGCCAAGGGAGATATAGTTTGTTTAAAATATGTAAAGATATATATGATGTTTAAAATATATAAAAATATACATACTATGTATATATATATTACATATATGTATATATGTATATATATATATATATATATATTCATTGGATCATAGGATTTAGAGTTGAAAGGGATTATAGATGTCACCTAGTCCCATCCCATAATTTTAGAGATTAGGAAACTGAGGATCCAAGGCAGGAAATGACTTGCACAAGATGACACATGGTAGAATTTGATTTAAATTCAGGTTCTCTGACTTCAAATACAGGGGAAATCATAAAACATTCCTAGGTACAGTTTTGTTTAATTCAACCTCTAATTTCTCTGACCATAGTCCATATATTAACATCTATGGACAAATTTAGGGGAATCCAGGTGGCAGAGTGGATAGATCACCAGCCTGGAGTCAGGAAGACTTATCTTCCTGAGTTTAAATCACTAGCCACCTGACCCTGGGAAAGTCATTTTACCCTGTTTGCTTCAGTTCCTGATCTGTAAAATAAGCTGGAGAAGGAAATGGCAAACCACCCCAGTATCTTTGCTGAGAAAACCCCAAATGGGGTCACAAAGGTAGGACATGACTAAAAAATTACTGAACAACAATATGGACAAATTTTGCTTAGTCCATATCATTATTCCTTTCTCTGTACATTTCCCAAACACCAATACCTTTTTTGAAAAAATCAGATACCATAGTCCTTGTACCTTGTTCCAGTTGTAATTATACAAAGGTATCCCCCCTGCTCCTGCTCTTTTCCTTCTTCTCCCCAACCCACCTGCTACACACAGAGACATACACATTAGACATCTATATTCTTTGCCAAGGATGCTGTACATCTGACTGTTTTAATATTAGCATAATAGTGGGTGATTGCATGGCATTGAACCATTGTATAATGGGTTTGATTGGGCTACAGTGTATTTTCAGTGATCAAGAAATAAAAAAAAAATCAAAGAAATGTATACCACCCAAATAGGGGGGACTAGTCATGTGGTGAGCACAAGGTATGAAAAGCCAACATGCTGTACTAGGATCCACAAAATGCAAAATGGCCTAAAGGAAAGCCAGGAGTGCATTGGCTGAACCCTCTGGAGCTAGAAAAGAACATGACCAGCTCACAGAATAAGAAAGCCTCTCACAATAGACACTATATTGGTGACAGGAATATCAACATAAATAAAATCATAGATCTATGGAAATATTGAACAAGTATTGCAGTAATAAGCAATACACTGCCACCATTCAGATGACTACCCTCTGAGAAATGACAGAAATATCCAATGAGGCAGCATCATATTGCAACAAGAGCAATGGAGTGAGTCAGAAGAGCTAGATTTTTAAAACTATTATGACACTGAGCAAATTATGTCACTTCTGGACCCCATCCTTGTCATCTATAAAATGAGATAGCATTGGTGATTTTCTAAATCTAGCATTGTATGATCAATTGTTTTTATCCAAAAGTCTAATACATACCCGCCAATATAACTATACATATTTTTTCTTCTAGGTTTTTTCTACTCTTTGAAATGTATCATTACTAACAAGGTGTACATTTTGTTCTTGATTTCAACATTGATGACTGTTAGTAGTTTTATTGGAAGCATTACCTATATTCCAAAATATTTAGAACTGGAGTATGGCATGTCCATGGCTAAATCTAACTTTCTTCTGGGTAAGTCTTACTATTTGACTTTTATTATATCACTTACAATGAACCATTGCTTATTGAGTAAAATTTAAACTTTTTTCCTTAGTATTCAAGATTATCCAAAATGTGTCACCACCCTATCTCTCTAACTTTACCTCATGTTACTCCTTTCCAAAAAGTTTATGTTCTAGATCAAATATATAATTCTTTTCCTAACATTTTTGTACTACCCTTTCTCTGTGTCTTTACTCTATCCCTTCCCTATACCTGTAATATCCTCCTTTCCCCATTTAAATGCATTAAATTCCAACTTGTTCTTTAAAGTCCAACTCAAATGCCACTTCCTTAGGAAGCTTTATCTCTTTGGTCAGTAATGACCTCCTAGCTCCAACCTCACATAGTATCTGTCTCATACTTCTATGATTCATTTACATGATATTGTACAGTATAGCTATCTATATTAATGCCTCATTCCCATAGTAGACTTTAAGCTGCATGAAGGCAGGGGCATCATTTTATCTAAATGTTGCATATTGCTTTCATATAGAAAGTACTTAATGAGTGTTTGTTCATTTAATGAACTACAAAATGAATCAAATTACTCCACAACCAACTCCCTTCACTCTTCCACATGTTTGTATCTACCATCTCTTTCCCTAGAGTCTACTGACATGCCTGAGATTCCTATATCTTTACAAATCCCTCACTAGACCCTACCATCCTCTGAAGTTGTTTGTCTTACAACTTTCTTCCCCTTTATAGATAAACTTCTAGGGGGGAAAAAACTGTCTACACTTGTTGACTCCATGTCCTCTCCTTTCACTTGCTTCTCAAACCTCTACAATATGGCTTCTGATCACATTACCCAGCTAAAACTCTCTCCAAATTTATCAGCCCTCTCCAAATTTATCAGCAATATTTTCATGACCAAATCTGGTAGCTTTTCCCCAATCCTCATCCTTCTCAACCTACCAGTAGCATGTAGCTCTATTTACCACCTTAAAATCCTAATGACACTGTTTGCTATCTCTCTCTGTCTCTCTCTCTTTCTCTGTCTCTCTGTCTCTGTCTCTTCCTCCTCCTCCCTCTCCCTTTCTTCTCTTTCTATGTTTCTTAACTAGTCCTCATGCTTCTTTGTTGGTTCATTATACATAAAATTCTCTCATTTATGGGGATGACCCAAGGCTCTTTTGGATCTTATTCTCTTCTCTCTATATATACTGGGTTTAATTATCTGGGTGTAGATGGCTCCCAGACCTATATATCAAGTTCTAGTCTCTCTCCCAAGCTTTAGTTGTAAATCTCCATCTTCCTATTGGTTATTCCAAACTGAGTATTACACAAAGACCTCAAATATAGTAAGAACAAAATGAAATGCATTATCTTTATCCCAAAACCACTTTTCCAGAAAATTATTTTTGTTAAGGCCACCATGATCTCAAGTATCCAGGCTCACAAGCTTAGCATTATTCTTGACTATTCACTCTTCTTCACTCTATATATCCAGTTAGTTATAAAACTTCTAATTTCTATCACTACAATATCTTTTGTATCTCTATTTATGTGAATAACACATTAGTTTAGGCTTTCATCTTGTCTGGCCTGAGTTATTTCAGGTACCTATTATTTGGTCTTACTGTAATAATATTGTAACAATATCTATCTCTCCACCCCAACCTACCTTTGAAACAGCTGCCAAAAGTGATTTTCCAAATAGGGCAGGGGAAAGATACAACACAAGAATTCATTAGGCTCTTACAGAATGGCAGGCACTGTAATAAAGGCTTTACAGATATTATTTCATTTGATTCTCACATCAACCCTATATGAGATAAGTACTACTATTATCTTTATTTCATAGTTGAAGAAACTGAGGCAAATATAAAGTAACTTGCCCAGGGTCACACAACTACTAAGTGTATGATACTAGATTTCAACTCAGATCTTCCCAACTCCAGGCACAGCACTCTGTCCACTGTTCCTTAGGAAGGTCTAACAAGGTCATCTCTCTATGCAATGAGTACTAAGTAGCTTCCTGTTGCCTCTAGGATCAAATGTAAACTACTCTGTATCTTCTCTTTTCGTCTTCATCGTACATGTGCTTTCCACAATCTATGGTTCAACCAAACTGGATGTCTCTCTTTTCCTGTGCACTGGCCATCCCCCAAGACTGCGATGCACTTCCTACTCACCTCCAGCTCAAGAAATCCTTTCTTTCCTTCAAAACTCAGCTCAAATGTCATCTATTACATAAATTCTTTCTTGATTGTCTCAGCAACAAGTACTCCTCCAAAAAAGAAAAATGCTTTTCTTTTTGTGCTTATATTTTGTATACACTTAAATTATTTATGTTGTCTTCTCTAATAGAATGTAAACTTTTAGGAGAGAAACTATGTCATTTTTATCTATGATTCCTTGGTACTCACTACATTCTTTTGCATATGATTTGACCCTAATAAATGTGTTTTGATTCATTATAGTCTTGAAGGCAATATAAAATATTTCACCTCAAAGAATGCATTCCTGAAAAGTTGCGAGGGAAATGCAATTTTTTTATATTGAACTAGCTAATTATTTTTATGATGAAATCTTTATAAAATCCTTTTGTAAAGTGCTAAGTTGTTTGCCATTCAAATCTTCACCTTCTAAATTATGTATTTTGAAATCAGGAAATTCTTATACTTAAAAAGGAAAAGTTTCTAAAAGTTGTATTCTTTATGACATACTACCTATGTTCACACACACATAGTATTAGAGAACAATTTAAGCATTTCTTTCAAGTATACTATTTGTTTCTTAAAACACAATGTGTTTCAATCTATCAACATTTTCATTACAAAATTCATTTTTAATGGTAGTTTCAGATACATTGAAAGAGTCTACTGTTCTCATGGTTGGAATGGCAATGAGTTATGATTGTTGTTGTTGCGCAATTGTGTCCAATTCTTCATGACCCCATCTTGGGATTTTCTTGGCAAAGATACTGAAAGTGATTTGCCATTTCCTTCTCCAGCTTACTTCATAGGTGAGAATTAAGGCGAACAGGGCTAAGTGACTTGCTCAGGGTTACACACCTAGTAAGTGTCTGAGGCTGGATTTGAATTCATGAAAATGAAACTTCCTGATTCCAAGCCCAGTGTTCTATATACTGTGCCACCTAGCTGCCCAGCAATGGGATACACAAATGGTAATATATTGGTGAGATTAATTAAAAAAAAAACACTAGGCCAATTCTGCACCTACTTCACTGTAGTAAAAAGAGAGCATTAAAACAAAGTTGTTGACCAAGTCACACAACCAACAAGCTAGAGGACCAGATGTTTTTTCTGATCCTCACAACCTCTTAAATGTCTTCAAAGCAGACATTATGTGTCAAAGATATAGCAACTTTAATGTCTCCATAGTCTAGGAAACGAAACCAAAATGACCATTAAAAAAAATGCTCAATGAACTCATGCTCACTCAGTACTCCCTCCTATGCTACCCACCAGATACCTTCAATAAGGCTGCACAAGGTGTCCAAATTCATCAGTCGACAACAAAACAAATCCACACTTTGGTCACCTTCCTCCACCACCACCACTACCTTTCCAAGGCCTTTGAAACCCTAACTCCAAATTGCAAGATTATGTTGATGTCTCAATAGCCAATATTTTGTGCTGCAAAAGATCTCTACAGGATAATGGAGGTGCAAAGGGAAAGGGACAAAACACATGCTTGGCCTTGAAAATAGAGCTCAACCCAACACCCCCTCCTTCTTCTCATAGAGATGAAAGATCTAAACTCCAGAATCATCCCAGCCTGGAATAACACAAGTATGACAGCACTGTGAATTTCTGGGCCAGAGAACTGAGGTCTGGATGCTGTGGAGGCAGGGTGTTAAGGGCAGGTGCTTTGTGGTACTCCATGAAGCCTAAAGTAGTTAGTTTCAGTTCTGTCCCCTGAACGTCATTTGGGACAAAGACCTAAGCTGGTGGACCCTGAATGCTAAGTGTGGGAGGAAATTGAGATGCTTAAGATCTAGTCCCATTGGAAACAACCATCAGAAGGGAAGGAGTAAAAAAAAAGACATGAGAAGGGGGCAATAACTAAAATTACCAAAGATCTCAGGAGGAAAAAAAAAGTCAAAGACCTTGAGAAAAAGCAGATAAAATAATAGAGAAAATATTAAGAGCAAAAGGCAACATGGCCTCCAAACCTAGTAAATGAGTTCATACATCCGTGAATAAATACTGCAAAACAAAGGAAAATGAATTAACACTGGATGGGACAGAGGACCCCATGGATTTTGAAAAGAACATGGAACAATAACATGCTGTTCCTATGTGGCTTAAAAGAGAAATGAGAATTGCCCAAGCAGAGTTTATGACCTGCACAGTAGAAATAATTGGCAAAATAGTAAAGCTCAAATCTATGATGGCAAGTTTCAGAGAGAGAGAGAGAGAAAACAACAATGACATATTGATAATATAAGTAGATGTGAAGGACAATCTAAAAAACAAAAGAAAAAAACAATAATATCAAAAGAAAACATGTTCTGCATTTCAGCAGAACATATTGATCTCAGAGAGAATGCATAGAGACAAACTAAGTGTAGAATGGGTCTCCCAGACAAACATGATAAGTCAGAAAACCTGAACAGTAAAATGCAAGAAATAATAGAGCAAAACTCCCCATAACTTCTAAACCCAGAAAACCCAATGGCTATCGAAAGAATTCATGGATTGCCTCAGGAAAAGAGAAGAAGAATAAATTGAAAAAAAAAAACTCTAAGACACATGGTGGTTAAACTAAACAATTCAATTCAGAAATAACAAATTCTGCAAGGTATAAGGAGAAAGACCTCCAAATACAATGGAAAATAAAATTAAGTAATGCAAGGCTATTTTGCATATTAAAAAGGCAAAAAGAATGAATACATCACTTATAGACCATAACACAATACAAATTATCATTGGTTCAGGAATCAGAAATCAAAAGACACAAACTCACATAGAGACAATGAAATCTAAATAATGAATGGCTCAAAGAACAAATCATATAAACAATTAATGTGAAAGAAAATAATGGTGATTAAACAATATACCAAAATTTCTGGGACGCAACTAAAATAAGTCAGAGGAAAAATCATAACCCCACAAACGTGCGTTAACAACAAAAAAAAAGATAGAATACTAATGAACCGAAAATGCATTTTAAAAATGGCAAAAGCCAGCAAATAAACAAATGTAAAATAAGCACACATGAAAAGATATTAAAAAAATTAAGGAAATTAGATAAAATGGAAACCCCCCAAAATCTATCGAAATGATCAAACTAAAAACTAGTCCTTTGAAAAGACTAATAAAATTGGTAAATATTTAGCCGATCTGATTTAAAAAAAGGTAGAAAATAAAATAATTCTAAATGATGGTCTGACCGTCCTCCCAACACCTAATTGATGTTCCCACCATTTCCTTTCTTTGAGTACCGTCTTCATCAATGTATTTGGCTTGCATGTTATATATGCCAGCAAAACAGAAGACTCAGCTCAAATGTCACCTGTTTCCTTTCCCTATCCCACCAGGTTCTAGAACCTTCTATTATAAAGTTACTTTTTACATACCTTTTAGGTACATGTATGTATGTATGTATGTATGTATGTATGTATGTATGTATGTGTATGTATAGATACATATGTTGTCTGTCTCATTAATTATGTAAGCTCTTTGATGACAAGGATTGCTTTTATGTTTTTTATTTGCATACCCCTGAGTAGCTAAAGGATGGTATATAGTAAATGCTTAATAGGTTTTGTTTTATCAATTGATTAATTCTAAACCATACAGTATAAAATAATTAGGGACCTTTATCTCATAGTTATTTGTTTATTTCAATAATAATGGTAGTGAGCTGCTGTTTCCTCCATACCCCACTCCTTTTCAGCTTCTTTTTATGAGTGGTCATACTCTAATAACATGTAAGATCCTTGAAGCCAGGGGCTTGTCTTTCTTTTTGTTTATATTTGCTTAGCCTGGTACATAGTAAATGCTTCATGCTTGTTGCCTAACTGACTTGTGTTAATTCAAGCAATTTAAGTCTTGCCTAAGGAAAAATATTGGAATAGGAGGTTTTATGTATAGATAGCATGAGGATAGGGAAAATGAAAAGAGGATGAAGAACTGGGTGGGACAACACAGGGCTTAGAGACTGCATCCTAGGCCATCTCCAGCTGTTCTGATCTATATCTGGTCACTGGACCAAGATGACTCTGAAGGAGAAAGTGAGGCTGGTGACTTTGCATAGCTCTCTCTCACTTAAATCCAATTCATTTGCATGTCATGTCATCAGCTCCCTGATGTCATGGTCCTCTTTGAGAACAAAGAAAAAACAACAACAGCAAAAACAACAAAAGAGAATGGCCCAGGAAAAGTTCAGTAGCAATACCAATATTGCTGCTCTTAGTGTAAACCTTTTACTGGAAGACACAAATAACCCCTTCCTGCCAATTAGAAAGGTATGCCCTATATTTATTATTATCAAATTTAATAGATGACTCCCTTACCTATATGAAAAAGTCAGTTAAGCTAAAGGCTCATATGTCTTTTTAGAGATTAAGCAAATGTAGTAGAAAATAGCTTGTATTGATCAACATGCATCAGAGAACTATGGTTGCATAATCTGAGTTTTTCTTCCCCCTTCTTTTCTTTCCAGGAACAACAACAATGCCTTTTGTTGCTATTTCACTTTTACTAGGAGGATATATTTCTAAAAAATTAAAATTGAGTGTGATGGGAATTGCCAAACTATTTTTTATTACCAACATTGGCAGCTCAACTTTCCTAGCATTTCTGTGGTTTTTAAATTGTGGAAAACAGCCAATAGCTGGCTTAACAGTAACCTACACGGGGTATGTAGCTATTACTAATCAACTATGTAAAAATATGTGTGTTTGGCACAAAAGACTATACAAGAACCATGGAGCAAACTTTCTATTTACTTAAAATATTTAAAATCAGGAGGAATTTCAGAAGGACCTATTCCTTAAACATTCAATTATAGAAATGGATGTGACTTTGACAACATTTCATTGTATTACTTTCCTTTATAGCACCCAATGTAGTCACATGAATAGCTGTCATCTTTTTAGAGACTTCAAAAGGAGATTCCATGGCCTGAGTATTAGTCCATTCCGATATTTAACAACTTCCATTATAAGGAAAAAATTCATCATATTGAACCAAACTCCCTAATTCTATGAGCTAGTTCAATTTCAAATATTATTTTTACTAGAAGATATAATAATAATACATGCCTAACATTTATATAGCACTTCAAACTTTACAAAGCATTTTATATGTTTTACCTCATTTAGTTCTCACAGCTCTGTGATCTGAGTGCTGTTATAATCCCCACTTCTCAGATGAGGAAACAGGCTGAGGGATTAAATGATTTGCATAGGGTCACACAGCTAACAAAGCTAAAACAGGATACAAAACTCAGGTTTTCCTGACTCCAAATGCCATATCAAAGTCTCTAGGAACTATCCCAAAAGTCTTAGTGAAGTTTTAAGCTTTAATAATTTAACTCTATGTGACTATCCTGCAAACATCTGAAATCTATTCTTGCCTTTTCAGCTTCCTTTTTTAAGCTAATTAATGCTTTGTGAAGGGATGTTACCCACTTTTGTCTCTACCTCAATTAGGGATCATATTTGCCTTGTCTCTCCAGCCTTTTTCTGATGCCCAGGAATGCCACACAGATTATGTGTGGGATCAGAATTGACTCACATACTTCCATACATGCTAGCTCTCTGACCCAGTAGAGTAGAATCTGGAATATATCATTTCTTTTGGCTATTCAGACAATGGGGGAAATTGTCTAATGAGAAATGAAGAATTAAATACTGGGTGGTGATTTTAGCAGCATCATGAAAGTGGAGCAGATCTTCAACGAAAAGCAGGGACTTCCTAAATTTGCATTTCCTGGGTACTTGGATAAGAAACAAAACAAAAAGGAAGGAATGATTTCATTACAACATTCACTATCTCAACTCCTAATGGAAATATTAGGTTAGGAGGTACTAAATCAACATTGACTTATTTTGTTATTATTTCAGGCCACCCTCATCTCCCAGGTGGGATAATTGGCTAGATACCATTGGTATAAATGTTCTTCTTGGCCATATGTCAGCTGTGAAAACTAGTGGTTTTTTCAAAGTTCTAAAAATGATTTCTGGGTTCCCTGGTCTTGATCCTATAGCTTGACTGCAGAAATAACCAAGTAATATCTCCAAAAATATTCCATTTTCCTTCAGCAACTCAGAAAAGGAACAGAAACATCACTATTTTCAGATATTAATTAATTGGGCATTGTATTGTAGTAGGTCCTATACCAAGAGAATCAACTCACACAGATCCCGAACATGCTGTTCAGGAGCATTTGGCCTCATCCGATCTTCCTTAGTTTTTCAAGATTGTTATGAGGTAGCAAGGTGGTACAGAGTGCTGGACCTGGAATCAAGAAGACCTGAGTTCAAATCTAGGAGCAGAAATTAATTCAATACATGATATGGGCAAGTCATTTAACTTCTGACTGCCTGTTTTCTCATCTATAAAACAGGAATTAATAATAGCATCTACCATTAGAGTTGTCATAGAATAAAATGATATAATATTTATGAAGCATTTTGCGAATCTTAAAATCTATAGAAATGCTAGCTATAATTCTGATGATAATAATATCTAATGGTGTTTCAGAGTATTTGCCTATATAATATGATGGCATCTATGCTGAATGCTACACGAATTTTATATACATCTCTATATGTATATATGTGTATGTGTGTGTATGTAGGTATACACACACACACACACACACACACACACACAAATTCATAGAATTTTTGAGCTAAGGATAAAGAAATTGAATCCCAAAGAAGGAAAATGAGTTGTCCAGGGTGACATAGGCAGTTAGCAGCAGAATTGAGACCTAGATCTAAGTGACTCCCTCACTTTCCTCGGAGAAAAAAGGCTTCCCTTCAACAATTCTTAACTCATTACGTTGTTTTTTCTCCTTAGATTTCATTTGTGGATTGTGTTAAATCAGTTTTTTTAAGATAGAAATAAAACCAAATTTTAAAATGTTGCCTTTTTTATTGTTTTATCAGTTTTGTTTTCTTCATCAGTTTAGAAGGTAACTCACTTATACGTCTCTTCTCTCTGACAAATGTCTGCATTTCGACTGCAGAAATGACCCAGGGACAACTGAAAACATCCCATTTTCTTTCTGCAACTCAGACTGTAATTGTGATGCCAATGTGTGGGATCCTGTCTGTGGAGATGATGGACTCACTTACATGTCCCCCTGTTTGGCTGGTTGTAAATATTCAGTAGGCCACGGAAAGGACTTGGTATGTATGGGGATTGTTCTCTCTTCTGTATCATAATCAACACAGATTTAGTTGGGTAATTGATATTCAAGATATTTAGTAAATTGCTCAGGCCCAAGAGAAGTATCATTGAGAATTACATTGTTTCTTGCTGAATACAGGGACATCTTTAGATAGTCCAAACTGAGGTCAGCCTTCCTAGACCTAAACTACTAATCCTCAGGCCATCCTACCATATGTTTCTCGATTTTGTCAGAAATATATCATGACATTTTACCTTCTTGATATAGAAGGCCAAAAAAATGGAATTAATATGTTGGCATAACTAAAGGGAAACAGTTATCCCAGAGAAGAAAGCTATTTGCTCTAAATAAGTTAATAATAATAGTAATAACAATAATGGTAGTTAAATTTTATGTACTTCAGATATGTTCCAGGACTGTGCTAAGCCCTATACAAATATTATTTTATTTGATTCTTATGACAGCCCTCAGAGATAGGTGCTAATATTATCCCCCTTTTACAGATGAGAAAATGTGGGCAAATGGAATTTTAGTGATTTGGCCAAAGTGGCACAGCTGCTAAGTGTCTTGAGATCATATTTGAACACAGGTCTTGCTGACTCCAAATCCCATGCCGTATCCACTCTGCCACCAGTTTCTACACAGAAGAATTCAATGGGAATAGAGAGGAGAATGTATTTATTTAAGTCATTATTTTCAAAATAAACAATCATTTGACTGCTATATTCACTTATTTACGGGTATTTTTAGAAACCCATTTATGTAGCCACAGAATATTAAAGGACAATCTTGAAACTTTCATTTAAGCTAGAGTTGAAGAACTTAATGTTTCTGTAATACCAATCAGGACCTACCATTCAAATGCAGCCACTCTCTCCTGACATAAATCTGTCCTTTCTCTGCATCAGCTACCCATGAACTACTGAGGGAGCACAATGAGATCCTCTCAGGGATACCAGTGTCTCTCAGTGTCTTGATCAGTTGTCTTTCTGGAGTCAGTTAACATATGTAGGCCCAGGACTATAAGGCTGAAAGTATAAAATGAGAGACAAAAAAAAAAAAAAACAGCCTCTACCCTAGGATCAATCACAGCTCAGCTGCACTGGTACCTGACCCCTAGGTTCTCTGACCTCCCAGATCCTGGATCTTACCTTTATGGAAATACAGTATTCTGCTTTGATTATTTCTTGACTCCATTTCTTCCTTACAACAGAAGCAATGTGGCAGAGAAAAAAACTTACACTTGGGAGTCAACAGACCTGGTACACAATTCCTGTCATGTTACTAGCTAACTTTATGACTCTGAACAAGTATCTCTACCTACAGGATCTCAGAAGGAGTGTCTACAAAATTAAGGGATTTGGATACATGGTCTCTAAAGTTCTTTCTAGTTCTTAAAATCCAAAATCCTATGAATCTAAGAAACTATTAGACTGTTGATGACTAGCCTGCTTCCTAGTCCCACTCACTACTGGGAAATTTAGTTCCATTGCCTTCCTGACCCCAGTGTGACTATCAACATTCAGTCAACAAACATTTATGAAGCACTTACTATGGGCCAGGTGTTATACTTGGTCCTAGAAATACAAGTACAAAAAGGTGAAACAATTCCTGTTCCCAAGATTGTATTCCGTTAGAGAAGAAAATATGTATGCCTTGCCTCTGGACTTCAAAAAAATGTGTCCTACAGGACTAAATTAATCCTTTAAGTCCCCTCCTTCAAACTCTTGCCCAAGTGCCCTGTCCTCAGTAGCTCCCTCTGCTGCCCACTATGTCCAGGGCTGGCCCTAAGCATGCTTTACTTCACTACTTGGTGCCAAGCCTGTGCCCTTCCCTCCCCTTTTTATTTCTCAAACCATAATCAAGCCATCTCTGTCAGAGCTCTGACACAGGGATATGTCAGTCTGTTCCTCTATGGTTCCACCCTAGCTCCCTTTACCTTCTCAGAACAAAATATCCCTCCTTTAACACCACCCCCTCATCTGTTCTGTAGCCCTCTCTTAGCATATAAACTCCTTGAGGTCAAAAAGTGTCTCCCGTTTCTTACTTTAACCCCAGTCCTAGAATTGTACTTGGCACATAGTAAGTACTCAACAATTTTTTTTACTCTTTTTTTCCTTCTATATAAGTATATACGAAATATATATACAACTTCATTTTGGGAAAGAGGAGAGGCATCAGAGATAGGGACATTAGTGTGTGAGACACACAAAATTATTTTTCTCCTTATTTATGCAATGTGTTACTTTTCCCCAACTGCAAGTAAAAGCAATTTTTAACATTTTTTTTTAAATTTTGAGTTCCAAATTTTCTCACTCTCTCCTGTCTTCATCTCCCTTCTCCTTAAGAAGCAATTTGTTATAGGTTATACATGTACAGTCATGTAAAACATTTCCATATTAAGTCATGTATACAAAACTATTTTTAAAAAACACTTTGTTGTTTGTATACACTCATAATGACATAAATTCACTATATATATATATATAATATATATATATATATATATATATATATACATGTCTATGAACATACATAAATACTTACCAAATCTTCATCCAGTCACAACTATTGAACAATGGATATAGAACCATGAGAAAGTAGTTCTACTTAATAATAGGAAAGGATGGAAGAGAAAGGCATGAGTAAATAAATGAGTTGTTAGTGAGGTTAGTGGGTTTTAGAGTTGCTGTCAGCAAAAGGAATACAGAATGTCAATTTAAAATGACCAGCTAATACTGCTTCCTTTGTGTTCTAGACATTTCACAGTGACCTGCCTTATTTTTTAAATATACTAAGTTAAAAAGTAGTAATTACTTCCCTTTTTTTTCACTGATAGATCAGACTAAAGTGAACATGAGAAGGATACTAGGGAACCAATTTACCTTTCACTTTAGGCACAGTTGTAGAGGAAAACAGCACTGAATTTAGAGTCAGAGGATCTGAGTTCAAATTCCATTTCTGCTACTAATTAATTCTGTGATCCTGATCAATTCACTTCCCTCTGTAGGTTTCAATTTCCTTATCTACAAAATAAAGATTTGTTTATTTTAGATTATCTCCAAACTCCAAAACTGTGATCAAATGAATTATTGTTATCTACCAAAGGATATTTTAGAATTCTCTAATATTAATTTAGTTGATGAATGCTTCATTCTTTAAATTCAAAGAAACATTTTTATGTTCTGTTTTGTGCTATGTAAATACATTCTATCATAACTCAAAATTTATTTTAGGTGTTCCGTAACTGTAGTTGTGTTGAAGCCAACAATTTCCAGTCTGGGAATTCCTCAGCTTATTTGGGCAAATGTCCAAAGACAGATGATTGTTCAAGAAATTTTATTTATTATATGATACTATCTTCTTTGTCTTCCTTTATCATCGGACTAGGAGGTACCTCTGCTATAGTTTTGATTTTTAAGTAAGTAATATGAAAATCATCATTGCATATGAATCCAAAAGTAATTATTTTATTATGAATCAAACAGATAAAAATGAAGCAATGACTTCATTTATTTTCATAATAATAAGGAAATGTTGCATTAATAGAATTAAATGATTCTTGAAAGCTATATACTTTTTTTACACACAGTTTTTATTTTGTTTTGGGTTTTTTATTAGTGATATTTGCATTAATGTTAACATTAGCTGGTAGAATTTATTGTTTTCTTACTTACATTTGACAGTTATATTATGATATGATATGCCTTTCAAGGTATGAAAATGACCAAAGCCTGAGAGATTTCTCAGAAATTTCAAGTTTTTACATTATGAACATAGCAAGAAGATAGTAATGAAGGTGCTGAAAATGCTGAGCACCAAGCAACATCACTAAGAATGAAATTTGAGATTCTCTTGGAAATCAGCTTATCCAGGAACTGGGCATTCGCACTCTGGAGAAGAGAGGATAGACAAGAGGATAAACATACTAACTTTTCTTCAAGTTGACTAGAAGTTACTGGGGCTCACAATAGAAATAGAAGTTTAGGAGTGGGGAAAGTGTTGAATTAGACATGCCTACAGTGATCCAGTAGGAGACAGAGAAAGCAACATCACAAAAACTCTATCCAGGAAGAGATGGGTATCAGCAGTATCATGTAGTACAAAAAGTTTTTTAAAATTTTTTAAATAACTATTGAGAAAATGCCATTAGATTTGCAAATTAGAATATCATTCATCTTTGATCTTTGTCAATTTGATCTGTGTAACTGATTTAGAGCATTTTACATAGCATAATTTGAATTTCTTCATTTAAAAATTGCTTATTTGTACCATCCTACAGCTTATCTATTAGATAATACTTCTCTTTTGTTTATCTATATCAATTTCCTGGAGTTCTTAGATGTCAGGCTTTTATCAGATAAAAAAAAAAGGTGGCAAAGATTTTTTTTCTCAATTAATTATTTCCTTTCTAAGTCTAACATATTAAATTTGTCCTATGGGGAAAAAATCAATTTTATGTAATGGAAATTTTCCTTTAATTTTCTAGCTCATTGCTCTGCCTTATTTAGTTAAGAACTCTTAACCTAGCCATAGTTATGAATGATGTCTCTTTCTCTTCTGTTTTAAAATTTGTATGATATAACATTTAATATTTAATTAATGTGCCCATTTTAGCTTGTGTTATATCAATCAATGAGCATTTATTGAATACCTATTGTGTCAGATATTTTGCTGAGCATTAGGGATACAGTAACAAAAAATGAAACAATTCATCTTCCCTAAAAGTTTATGATCTCTGAAGGGAGCAATATATATATAAGAGCAAAATACATACATACATGCATGCACGCATGCATATTTATGTTTCATATATAGAGAGATATACATATATATAGTAAACTAAATGAAGGGTAGTTAAATACAAGAAAATGGTGAGCAGGCACTACATTAGATATTGAGTATATCAAGAAAGTTTGTTTTTTTAAGACGATGGTACTTGAGTTGTATCTTAAAGGAAATGACAAATTTTGTGTGATGGAGGTGTGTTGAAATCCAAGAATTCCAAGAATGAAGGATGGCCAGTGAAAAGTCCCAGATATGAGATATGTAGAACTTTTGTGAGGAAGAGACAAAAGGTCAGTTTGTACTACACTAGAATGCAGGAATAGAAGAAACATAACCTAAAACTGGAAAGACAGGTTCAAGTCAGATAGAGAAGAAATATAAAAATGGAAGAGCTCATATTTTATCCTAGAGGAAATGGGGAGCCACTGAGGTTTATTGAATAGGGGAATGAGCTGGTCAGACTTTTCTTAAAGAAAATCACTTAAACAGCTATGAAAAGGGTGGGTTAAATAGGTAAAATAAGTAGACATTTATTTCAAAGAACCCAATTAAGAGGACATTTCCATGGTTCAGCTTGACAAGGACTTGAACTAAAGTTATGGTTGTGTGAAAAAAGGGATCAGATGTGAGAGATGTTATGTAGGTGGGTGTGGTAAGATAGGGTATATCAGATGAGAGAAAGTGAGAACTAGAGGTGAAAGATGTTGACATACATCTATTTTTTTTTCCTCTATTGCTTTCCAGCTCTCCCAGGCTGCTTTTGTACTTTTTGTTTGTTTTTTAGAATACATTCCTTATCCCACTTTACAGAATATTTTGAGATCTAATTTTCACTGCTAGGATTCTTTCATTTCTAATTTCCGTAAATATTGCCCTTAGGATTCTTAATTTTTTATTCCTCTAGATCAGCAGTGTCAAACTCAAAAAGAAACTTGGTTGGCAAAGTGACATCAAACCACAAATTAACATTAGTCATGTTATTTACTTTGTTAAACAGTTCCCAGTTAAATTTAAATCAGGTTCCTTTTGCTGTAATTATGGCAACAGGCCAAGAGTTTGGACCCCTGTGGTTTAGATGAATTTAGGTACCATTTTATATAATGTTATAATTGTTATATTCTTGGAGGTTTGATTTGACACCAGACTAAATTTGTAAAATAATAGGCAATTATTGTCATTTTAATTACATTGTCACACAACAGGAACAATAATTATTGCTCTAATTATTTATCTTCTTGCATTTTTTGAGAGTGTTCTGTAGTTGAACTCATATTAGTCCTATGATATAAATTGTAGTCAGTTGACTCCCAGATACTTTTTACGTTGCTTATTTCTCTCTCTCTGCTTTTTAGTAACATATTGAAAAACTGATGCTGTTTTACATATGTATTTTATATCATGTTATTTTACTTTTAAAGTTATTGTTTCAATAATTTTAGGGGAATCTCTAGCATCCTTTAAGCATAACAGTGTATCTATAAATGGCAATAATTTAGTTTTCCCCATTTATTTACTTAATTTCTTTATCTTATTTCAATAAATAACATTTCTAGAACAAAGGACATCTTGCTTTACCCCTTATATTATTGGAAAGACCTCATTTCTCCATTACAAATGCTAGCTTAGTTTAAGAAAGATAATGTTCACCACACTAAGGAAAGGCCCAATTATACCTTTGGGCTAAAAGATATTGTTTTTCCTTAATATCTTCTTAAAATCACATGATGCAGTCATGTGATCCTCATTGTTTCAATATCAATTTGTTCCATCATTTTTATAGTTTTCCTAAAATCGAACCAAACTGAAGTAGCAATCCAACCAGTACATATCATAATCTTCTTATATGTTCCTAGAATCGTAGATTTAGAGCTTACAGTGACCTTAGAGGCCATTAAGTTCAATACCTTCATTTTATACATGGGGAAATAGAAGCATAGAGAAATTAAGTGACTTTCTTTAAATCACACAATAAGTGTCTGAGGTAAATTTGAACCCAATTCTTCCTGATTTCACAGCCAGTACTGTCTTCACTATATCATGCTGCCCTCTTCAATATTTTTATTCACTGTCTTGTATGAATACAGTATTCTTTTCCTGTTTTATCTCATCTTTACCTCATAGAAGGAGTTTGTTAGGATGTTTTCATTCTCTGTGGTATATCTGCAAACAAATTATATAATATTGGAGTTAATAGGTCTTTTAATATTTAATAAAATCCACACATACATTCACTTCTACTTGAGTTTTAAAAATTATTAATTCTTAACACATGGAAGGTAGATAAATAGTAAATGCTGTTCATAGGATTCATCTATCTTTTGCAAAATGGCAATTAGAGAAATCATACATTATTTAACCAATGTCCCTTGTATATTATAAATTTAATACCAAGAGAAAGTTTGCCTCTTCAAAAGAAATGGCACCCTTTGTTTTATGATACATCCTCAGAAGGTATACAACTGAAGCATCACCTTTTACATGAAACCTCACATACTACCTTGTATTTAACTACTTTAATTTTTTTTCTATTTGTTATCTTTTTGAAAAAATATGAATATAAAATATAAGTAATTGTGGTCACCTCCATTGAAATATAAGGTCTTGGGAATTAGGAATTGTTTTATCCTTTTCATTTGTATCCCTCATGTGTAACACAGTCTTTAGCACATAATAGGCATTTATTGAAACCTTGTGGATTGTGGTTTTGTCAGTGCCTACAATATGTCAATGTGTCTCTTTTTAGTTGAACAACCAGGAAACTTATAGTAAATTTACTGCTCAAAAGAATTATCGGGGCAGCTAAGTGGTGCAGTAGATAGAGCACTGGCCCTTGAGTCAGGAGGAGTTAAATGCAAATCCAGCCTCAGACATTTGACACTTACTAGCTGTGTGACCCTAGGCAAGTCACTTAACCCCATTACCTAGCAAAAAAAGAAAAAGAAAAAGAAAGGTGGGGGGGGGAAGAAGTCTCTGATTCTTATTGCAAAATACTCCTTAAAATTTCCCCTTTCCAGGATTCTTGCTCTCCCTGAACTTGAATGCAAAATAAAATAAAATAAAAATGAAAGAATTATTTATAACTACTGGCTAAATTTCTCCCTCAAAGACCAAGCCTTAAACACAATTTGCTCTGCAACTTATAGATTGGACAACAATAGGTCCCTGCCCAAGCACCACTTAATGGTTATTTTGGGGCCCTTCTGCCTCAGAGTGAATATAAATCATAACGGTTTCTCTTTTGGCCAGCATCACTTAAGGTCTTCTCTTCACAGTTTGATTTTATTATCATTATCATTATTATTATTAAAGGGGCCATCCCTTCACTCACTTCTTAAGGAGGTCTATTCACTGAATGCCTGTTGCCTCACTCCAAGTGAGAACCTGAAAAGAAATTAGTTGAAAAAGGCCCAGGTCTCCCCTTGCATTCTGAGCTATCTCCAGTTGTCCTGCTAAATTTCTGGCCACTAGATCCAGATGGCTCTGGGGGGAAAAGTGAGGCTAGTGACCTTGCACAGCACTCCCTCACTCAAAACAAAATCAATTGCAAGTCAGGTTATCATCTCCCTGATGTCATAATCCTCTTCAAGAAAAAAGAACAAACACAACAACAACAACCATGTACCTAATAACATCTCCTTCTCTGATGTTTTTATTTGGTCTTATTCTATAGTAATTAGAATTGTCTTTTTCACTGAACTTTTCTAATAAAAACAGTTAAGTAAAATATGCCCATAAAATAACTTTATCAGACAATATATGCAGTATTCTGCTCACACAATCTTCCATCTTTACTAAGAGGAGGGAAATATTTCATCATTTGCCTTCCCTGAAGCAGATTGCAATCTTTCCCTATCTTAGTAGATATTTTCAAGAATTACTAAGACAAGACTAATTCATTTTTTATAACAATCACATCTATTTTTAGGTAATCCTATCTTTATATGATAGCACATCTCCTTGTCCATATTCAAAATCTTTACAGTTTGGTAATACTGCCAGTTTTATGTTGATATTGCTATATATTGATATAGCTCTCAATTTCTTTAAACGTTAGACATTCTTAAACTTTGTGAAATGCTTAAAGGCACATCTTACAAATGCTAATGAAATTACAGTATTTGAAAACATTACATGTTCAGAAGATTTGCCAGTATTAAAAGCATATGAAAAGTACTAAGAATGATGTTTGCTATATAATGTGACAATCTGGAGGTGTCTCAATGCTCTTTGCCTTTATTTCAGGTTTGTTGAGCCTGAACGGAAATCACTGGCAATGGGTTTTAATTCAGTGGTTATACGAACACTAGGTAAGAAGGGGTTTTTTTTGTTTGTTTTTATTTTTACTAAAAACTTGTTAGTTAATATATTTATGAAACTGAATGCAAGAAATATCCATTAAGTGATCGAAACTGTGTTAGGAATAAGAGGTAATAGGACTTAAAATGGCATACTGTCTGCCCTTAAGGAACATATAAATTAATATGGGGAGGGTGGTTCATGTACATAAATGTCATAAAAAATAGAATGGCGTGGGATGGAATGTAAAATGTTGCTTCAAAAGTGTTCTGGGAAAATCAAAGAGTTTGGGAAACTACTCTTTTTATCTGGGGAACTCAATGAGGGCTGTGTGAAAGAGATGGTATTTGGGCTTAGTCTTGAAGCATGATTTAATAGTTTTATGAAGAGAAATTTAATTTGCAAACATAGAGGATAACCTACTGAATACATGGAGGTTGGAGAAAGAAAATTAAGGAGAAGAGGTAGTGATCTAACTTAACTAAAACAAAAAAGTGCAAAGAGGGGCAGTGTAAATAAGGATGGAAAGTTGGCTTCAGGTCATATCATGAACTGCCTTAAAACTTAGACTTAAAACTGCATTTTCTCCTACAAAAAGCCTCTAAAGTTTTGGGGGTTTTTTGTGTTTTTTTTTAGTGTGGTATTAACATAGTCATATCTATGCAGTGGGAGGTTTAGTTTTAGCATTTATTTGAAGGATGTTCTAGGGAGAAGAGTCTGGAGGCAAGGAGACCAATTAGGAGATTATTATAATAATCCAGGCAATAGATGATAAAAGTGTGATGTGAGTGATGTGGAGGTCAAGTCAACAAGGCTCTCAGCTGATTGGAAGTCAGATTGATGGAAAGAGGAGAATGAAAGATAAAAAAAATTGTACCTGGATAACTCAGAGATGATTATAACATTATAACAGAAATAGTGAAATAGCGGTTTAAACAATTATAGAATGTCAGAGCTAACATGGACCAGAGGAATCATTTGGATGAGTCTCTATTTCTGAAAAATGAATATTTTAATATTCTTTTTTTACACTTCCCAATGACTTTTTCCTATCACTAACAACAACAACAATAACCTTGTAACAAAGAAGTACAGATAAATGAAAGCAATGCATTGACCATGTATGAAAATATATGGCTACTTCTGCATCCATGCTCCATTGCTTCTCTTCTGAGGGAGGAAAGGTGTGAAGTTGCAGATTTATTTAATCTTAGAATTTCTTAGTTTGAAGGGACCTCAGTGGCCACTAATCTAACCTATACTCAAAGAACTACCCTTATAACATTACACTTTTTGAAGTTTTCATCTACTTCAAGATATCCAGTGAAGGGGGGAACCATTATTGGTGGTCTATTTTAATTTAGTTTAGCTTGAATTGTTATCTAATTTTCCATTACATCAAGCCTCAATTACCATCTTTGCAATTTCTGCTCTTTACTCTCAATTCTGCCCTTTGCAGACAAAAAGAACAAGTCTAATCTCTTCCCAGAGTAATAGAATACTTCTCCCCTTTGACCTCAGACTAAATATCCCCAGGTTCTGAAATCATAATTGGTCATTGAATTGATCAGAATTCTAAGGTTTTTCTATGTTTCCTTTTTCCTTTATGTTATTTCAGTAATTGTATAAATTGTTCTGGTTCCGTTTACTTAGCAATGAATCATTACATGCAAGTCTGCCTAATGTTAATCTGAATTTATCATATTCTTAATTTCTTGCACCACAACTATCTTCCATTACATTAATGCACCACTATTTGTTTTACTATTCCCCAATCTTTCCCCAGTTGTTTGCTATTGCAAAAATTGCTACTAAAAATGTTTGTTTACAGTTTGCATCATTATCTCTCTATCAATTCACTGATTACATGAGGAGCAAATCTAGGAGATTAATTTAATTGCACAAGAACATACAGTTAAGATCATAAAGCATATTTTGGAAAGAAAATTTTTAGTTGAAACCCAGTGCTCTTTACATTATGTCAAGCATTTCAGAAAAAAATAATGAACATTTTATATTACTATTCTTTCCAATACCAGATAGTTTTGACTATAAAAAAAGGCATAAAAAAATAAAGCTAATAGAATGTGATATCTATTCTTAGTGATTCAAATAAATGAAATTTAAGGTAATAAAGTGATTGAACTAAAATAGATATGGGGAGAGATTATTTTTAGTTTTGTTAGTATTATAGAAAGAGAGACAGGACCTGTGATTTCTCTCTACCAATCAAGATTGTCCTACTCTACAATTTACAGCCTTGTAACATTATCTAGAGCACTAAGAGGTTAAATCATTTGCACAGGGTCACACAGCTATTATGCATCAAAATCAGGGCTTAAACAAAGGTCATCCTGCCTCCAAAACAGCTTCATATTCATTATATTATTACTGCTTCTTTTTGTTAACATTAATTTGATGAAAATTAATGATCATGGGTTTATTAGTCTGAAAAAGTCAGTTTTTTAATTTAAGAAAAATCCCACTTACATAATTTCTTACATATTAATAGCATCCTACAGAAACTTGTCTTCCATACCTGAGAAAGTGGAAGATCTAACTTCTTTTCTGAAGTATCAGGAAATCTTTGTGTCTTTCACGAATGAATTATTGTTGTAGGCACTCTGTCGGTCAATAAGGATACAATGAAAAGAAATGAAAGTGTATGAGCTCAAGATATTTATATTGTATAAGAGGCTATATCTATCCATCTGTATTAGCTATCTGTCTGTCTATCTATATTATGCATAATAAACATGTGGGGGGTGTACTTGGTATCTATACAGTTTAGTTGTATAAGATTAAGAGGAGGAATGCTAGCTACTCTCTTTTCAATAAATACCACCCTTGGAGTATGAGAATCATAGGTCTTTTCTTGCCACTGTTTTATCCTTTTACCTAGTATGACTACAATATAGTCTCAACTTCCATTTCTACACAAGGATTTCTCTGGGCATGAGGCTACTTGATCTAATGGCCTAAACCTCTATCATGAAGCCAACTGCTGTTTTCAAACTTTTGTTTTCTTTAATCTAGGGGAAAAAAGAGAATGGATTCATTTCTTTTTCAACTTACTTTGGAAAGCTGATTAAAAAATACCAGCCAATAAGATTCTCAATAGCTCAAATCCCCTATTCAGACTCCTCTTGTTGTCATCTGAATACTTTGTCCTTCATTATCATTGCTTCTTTTTTTTTTTCATTGCCTCTTTTTTCAGTACCCTGTTCATAAAAAATGAAACATACAGATAATTAAATAGAAATTATAAATATAACTTACAAAACAGAGATAAGCTTTGGATAAGACCTTGCTCTTCTTAGGAGAAGCAGAAATGAAAGATGAAAAGGGGATTGGATGTATATCATCACCAGCATCATCCCAGGCAAACTAGATCAGCCACAGTCTTTGTTGGTTCTACCCTGAGTGATGTCAATATCCTTTAGAAGTCATTGATCACAATAGAAAAAGTGAGTGGTCTCTCCATCTCCATCATCCTTTGCTTAAATCACTCATCAGTGTCTTTCTCCATCTGTATATTCTCAATCTCTCTCTCTCTCTCTCTCTCTCTCTCTCTCTCTCTCTCTCTCTCTCTCTCTCCCTCCTTAATCCTCTCTTTGCTTCTTTCTTTCATTTCTTTTTTCATGAATACTGTTTTATGAAGGCATAATAACAGGGTAGTGGGCTATTTTTGATAGGGGAGCTAGCTAAGTATTATTTACATCACACATGCAATAAGTCTAGTTACACTTCCAGATACTTTCAATGTAAAATGAGTTGTTCTAGTTTTCTCATCCTTTTGATTCCATTTGGGAGTGAGAAGCAAGAAACCTGTTTGTTTTTTATTAAAATTTATCCATTTTGTATATAATCCAGTTGGTTCTATAATTTGTCATTTAATCAGAGGTTCTTAACCAGAGGTCTGTGAATTTTTTTTTAAATTTTGATAAATGTTTTTCAATATAATTAGTTTCCTTTATAATACTAGGTACTTTTTTCTGTTTTTAAAAATGTTATTCTAAAAAGAAATCCATAGGTTTCACTAGGCTGCTAAGGAAGTCTATGAAACAAAAAAGGCTTAATAACTCCTCCTTTAATTTGACATTTAGTTGATTGATATTACAGGAGGAATTTTAGCTCCTATTTATTATGGAGCAGCAATAGATGTAACATGCCTAAAATGGGACACCGATAATTGTGGGGATCAAGGAGCTTGTAGAATGTATGACCCTGCTTCATTCAGGTAAGTTGATATGCAATTTCATAAAATGATTTTTTCCATTGACTATTCTGATAGCAAAAGAATGAAATGACATTATCTTTTAATACTGAAAGCCATGTTCAATCAATAGATTCTCTTGAAGCCTTGATAAATGACCAGGTTGAGCCTAGCCTGCACCCTGTCCCAGAATCATAGATAAAAGGAGAAAGCATTTACAAAATGCTGTAAATAGAGCACTCCATTTTAACATTCATTCCTCAAAGCCACTGATCTGTAAAAAGCAAAGATTAATATCTTATTTTTTCTATGACTTAAAGAGATAATATCTTCCGATGGAAAAAATAGCATGTTAAGTACTTTCACATTAGATACATCATCTCATTTAAAAACCCTAGAAAGAGACTAGTAACAAAAGCATCTGAGTTTTGTTCTGAATTCTACCAACTATATGACCTTGAACAAGTTACTTAACCTCTCCATGTCTAGGTTTCCTCATCATTGAAAACGGATGTGTCTGCTCCACATAACTTAGGGCATTGCTAATGAATCAAATTAATTCAATAAATAATTTCTAACTATCTCATGTATGCAAGAAACTGTACTAAGTTCTGGGGATGTAAAGATGATAAACGACAAGTCCTTGCCCTTATAGTTGGTATAGACTAGGAAGAAGGTTGAGATGGCTAAACAAATCACTATAGCAAAGTAAGAAAGTGAAGTACACAAAAGTCAAATTAAGTGATAGGGAAGGAACAGTTAATCATAGCTGAGATGAACAGAAGGAAGTAGAGCTGGAGCTGAACCTTGGTAGAGGTGAATGATTTCAGTGAGCAGAGACTGGTGATCCAGGCATGGCAGGTGGTGAACTGAATGACTGAATGTATGAATGAACAAGAATTGGGTGCTATTTATGTGTCAAGCACTGAGATAAGTGGTGAAGATATAAAGCACATACTCTAACTAAGGGAGACAACACATAAAAGAAAGTTTATCTACAGGATGGATGGATAGTTCTTGAAATCCAAAGGGTACAATGACAGAGTGAATGGCAAGGTACAGATTTCAGAATTCATCAGCAAGCCCAATGACAGAGTAGGGGTGGAGACTATGGAGTGAATAGATGAGATGATAAGGCCTGGAGAACACTAGGGCAGAGTGGCAGATAGTAAGGCCTGATGGTTCTCCATCTTCCATTAGAATTATTGTTCCCTCTAGGTTTGGGTGACCCAGGCATCATGGGAGGGGAAAAGAAAGGGCAAGATGGAAGGCTGCCATCTTGCAGGTCTTCCTGAAGCTGATGGGAAGAAGGAAGGCCACAACTAAGGG
This sequence comes from Phascolarctos cinereus, assembly GCF_003287225.1. NCBI lineage: Eukaryota > Metazoa > Chordata > Mammalia > Diprotodontia > Phascolarctidae > Phascolarctos > Phascolarctos cinereus. Next base: position 176,470,020 of record NW_027555514.1, on the reverse strand, counting down.
AGACCTTCTTCTTTACCTTCTTATTCCAGGTCTCCTAGAACATTGAATACACCAGATATAGTAAATTTGCAGCCTTCTGGCTTCATACAGGCTGTGAAACTCCTGAGGACAGCCTGAATTGGATTGAAATTCAAATGAGAAATGTTTAATGAATGGTCATTTCACTCATATGGAAGAAAGAGAAGGAAGGGGAAAAAGATCTCATCATCAGATATATCTCCTTCATTAAGAGTTCTAGTTCACAATATTTATAGCCAATTCCTTAAAAATTTGTTCAAATGAATATGTTTAGTTGACAAGCCCAGGAATTCATACATTGGTTTAAAAAAATCTTCTCTTTCATGTGTTGCTGGTGGTGAAATTTATATTCAAAGGGGAATAAATGATTCTAATTGTTTTTATCACATATACAGTTTAAAAGAATGCTTTTAAGTAGTCTATAATGGTTTCTTAGCATTAAAATATTTTTCTAAATTTCCTTTTATAGAAACAGATTCTTTGGCTTGACTGGGGGACTAAGAGCATCAGGGATTATCTGTTATATCTTCTTATTCATTGCTATGAAGAAAAAATATCAAGAAAACAAGACCGGACTTTCTAATAATGGAGGAATAGATATGGATCAATCAAACCTTAAAGAGCCTTTAAAAAATAACTTGGTATCCTCCCCTCATGCAGATGGTGAAACCCACATTTAGCTTGAACAATTACTTCTCCATAACCAAAGCGCCTTTGCTTCCTTCTTTAATGAGATCCAGATACACCAAGAACCAAAATGTCAGCTAGTGGAAGACCCTCCATTCAGTTATCATGTTCTTTTTGAGGCAAATCTGAGGGGTATTATTAAACAGCTATTGTTTTTCACTAAGAATTCTTACCCTTTTTATTCTTTTTTATTGTTGTTGTTGCTCATTCAGCTGTATCTAACTCCATGTGAACCCATGGACATTTTTCCATGACATTTTCTTGGCAAAGATACTAGAGTGAGTTGCCGTTTCTTTTTCCAGTGTGTTCCCAATTTACAGATGATGAAACAGGAGTTAAGTGACATGTCCAGGGTCACACAGCAGTATGAGTCTGAGGTCAAACTTGAACTCAGATCTTCCCAACTCCAGGCCCAGGGGCTATCCACTTTACCACCTACCTGCCCTTTTTATTCTTACAGAGCACTAATTAAGCATCTGAAACTGATAATGAACAAAGTATAAGTGGAAAGAGAATAGCAGAAGATAACTTGCTATTTAGAAATAATGAAGATACATTGTGCATATTTCATGGATCATTGAAAGTAACATGTAAGATTAATAAGTACCAATTATTCCTATTAATTAGTCAAATGGAGAATTTTTTGGCACAATTCAAAGAAAAAATGAAAGGTGAATCTTCTGTAGTGGTTGACTCCTGCTGACCAAGAAATTACTGACATTCTCTTTTTCAACAAGTTTAATTCACATCTACCAATGTGTGGGATCAAGAACCTACAATAAGACTGTCTTCCCTTCCCTTGCATTGGGACAAAAACACACATAGATAGGTGACTGTGAGCATTGGAAAAGATGTGACAGTAGTAATAAACACCTACATTTTTTCCATCATGGTAGAAATGAGGGCAATAGTCTTTGCAACACCTTTCCAATGGTCTTCCTATTCCCAATAATGGGAACAGAAATTATTCACTTCCTAGAGTCCAGTCATCAAGACGAACTTAATTTTTAATGGGAAATAGTAAGATTTACTTGTCCCCATCTGCATCCCACACCTCCCATACTTGACACTAATGCCTATAATTTCACAATTAGAATATATGTAGCTTTATCATTCATTCACATACAAGTTGACATAAACTAATAATAGAATGTAAGTTTCTTGAGGGCAGGGATCATTTCATTTTTGCTTTCATACAGGGCACCTGACATGTAGTAGGCACTTAAATGCTTGTTGGTTGATTATTAAACACTGCCTAAAATCAGGTTTAATGGGAAGGTAAAGAAAACATCAGAACACTTGAAACCTAAACACCATCAAGGATGAAATTAAATATAGTAGGGAAATAGTAATAGAAAAAAGAAGAGGAAATCATTATGTAAGCCTTCAACTACTTCAAATTTTTGCTAAAAGCAAGCATTGTCTGAGAGGCTGTGTGGCATAGTGGATAGTATGTTGAACTTAGAGTAACATAGACCTGGGTATGAATCCTACCTCGATCATTTTATTATTGCTCTAACTAATGACAAGTCATTTATCTTTGCTAAGTTCCATTTTCCTCATTTGTAAAATGATAGGACTGGATCTCCAAGATATCTTCCAGATCTAAATCTGTTGTCTAATAAAGGCTGACATTAATAGAGCTCCTTAAGGTTTAAAAAGCAATCATGTATATCACATCTTCTGAGCTTCACAATAACCCCATAAGATATACACTTCACATATTCCCATTTTGCAGATTACAAAATTGAAATTCGAAATAGTCATAGTGACACACAAAGTTGCATAGCTAGTATCAGAGGAGGTATTCAAATCCAGGTCTTCCTGACTCCAGGTCTAACACTTGTGTTCCAAAAATCAGTTTAACAAATGCCACTTGAGATAGACATGGTTTGAAAGTAATTCATCTGAGAAAAATCTGGAGATTTTATTTAGCCAGTCAATAAGGATATATTAAGTACCTAAGTGCACACAACAATGCATACTAAATGATGAAAACAATGCAAACTAAAGCTATTCTGAGAGAAGAAGGCACTAGTAGCCCAAACCCTAGAAAAGGCTCCTTGTACAAACTTGAGGGACATAAAAGATGAGTCTCAGAGGAAACAGAAGAAACCAAGATTCAGAGGAGAGAAGACAGAGCATTCCAGGAAGGGCCAACACCAACTTATAGACAAATTCAAGGAACTACAAGTAGGTCAGTGTAAGTGGATCTTAGAATTCATGGAGAGAAATAAAATGTAAAAAGACTGAAAAATAGGAAGAGGACAGGTTATAAGGAACTTAAAATGGCAAATAGAGGACTTTATATTTGATGTTGGATGGAGCCACTGGGTTTTATTGAGCAAGGGAATGACACATACAACTTTGGAAAAATCACATTAGCAGTTCAGTAGAAAATGTATTAAAGTGAAGAGAGACTTGGGGCAGGGAAATCAGTTAGAAGGCCATGACAATCATCCAAGTGAGAGACAATGAGGATCTACATTAACCTAATAGTAGAGAAAAGGAGATATGTACAAGTGGCTAACTGTAAAGTTGGAAATTGGATTTGTTCTGTTTTGGCCCCAATCAAAAATGGCAAAAATAGTATCATTGTAAGAAAAAAAAATTCCTAACAAGCAAATGGAATGAGCTGAAACTGGAAAATAATTTAGAACTGTGCACAAAAAGTTACTAAACAGCGTACTCTTTGACCCAGCAGTATTATTACCAGGCCCACAGCTCAGAAAGATTAAAGAAAGAGGAAAGGGAAGTTATAAGTGCAAACATATTTATACCAATTCTTTTTTGTGATAGTAAAGAGTTGAAACTAAAAGAGAGTCCATCAGTTGAATAAGGGCTAACAAATTATGGTGTGAATGTAAAGGAGTATTACTTCCATTGTTCTATTATTCCATAAGAATTTGTGGAGGAGATGGTTTCAGAGAAACCTGGGAAAACTTGTATGAATTGATACAGTTCATTGAGCAGAACTACATTTGCATTTTATAAAATAACATTTTAAAGATGAATAACTGTGGAAAACAAATCTCTGATCAATGCAATAGTCAGCCATGATTCCAGAGGATTGTTGATGATTTATACCAACTACATCCTGAAAGAGAGGCAATGGACTAAATAGGCAAAATATAACACATTTTTGTATATGACCTATATGGAAATTTATTTTGCTTGATTATGCATATATTGCAAGAGTGGTTGTGGTTTTTTTTTTCTTCCAATGGGTAGCGGGGAAAGGGTGAAAAAATAAATCTTGTTAACTAAAAATAAAATTTAATTTTAGAAATGTGATGGGCCTTCTACAGAAGGTAATGAATTACCTCCACTGTAAGTCATCAAGAAGAAGCTGGCATCTACTTGTTGAACGTGGTAGAGTGGGTATTGGTTGGACTAGATTGATTCTGAGGTTTCTTCCAGCTCTCAAATTCTATGATTCTGTGATCTCTTCCCACAGTATTAATTATTGCCACAATACAGATGACTCCAAAAACTATATCCAAAGCCCACACCCATGAATTGCTAACTCCCTCTTAAGATATCTATAATCCCAAACCTGTCCTGAGCCTCAGAATATGGGTGGAGTGATAATTCACACTTCTCACATTGTAGGAGCCCTGATATCTTCTAGTAAAATTATCATGCTGCTCTCATTGAGCCTAGTCCTTTTATGTTTATTATATTGCTCTGTTGGGCTTTTTTGGTCTATAGACTCCAGGCCAGACTGGAGTAGGACATTGCTGCTGCTCCTGTTATGCTTGGCAAGTAGTTTCCACCAAGTATTGGCCCTCCTTGATTAGCCAACAATAGGTCCCAGGTCAAGCCCCACTTGGTCATTGTTTGGGCCCTGATTGGCTCAGAGTGAATGTAAATAGCAATTGTTTGTGTATGGAAGGTCTTTCCCTCCCAGATAGATTTTTTTTTTGACTAAGTGAAAGAGACCATTTTCTGCCTCATTTCTTACCTAGCCTTAATCACTGAATGGTCATTTCTTCAATAAAACTGAGACCTGTTAAAGGCCTTCGCTTGAAGTGGCCAAGGTCTCCCACTGCATCCAGGGCTACCTCCAGTAGTCATTGTATATCTTGCCACTGGACCCAGATGACTCTGGAGGAGAAAGTGAGGTTGGTGACTTTGCACAGCCCTCCCCCACTTAAATCCAATTCACTTGCGTGTCATGGCATCACCTCCCTGAAGTCATGGTCCTCTGAGAATGAAGGACAAACAACAGCTCCCTGCTACAGTCTTCTGAGCTTCCAGCCAAGACATCTGAGTCTGCTCTGTCGGTAGAAGATTGTGGCCAAAGTACTGAGAAAGAATACAAGTGTTCAAACAATTGCACAGTAGACTAGCATATAAATCTATAGCTCCCTAGACCTGCAGTCCTGCCATGCCTTAAATATTCTCCCTCCCCATCTCTACTTTCTGGCTTCCTCAAAGTCCCAACTTTTTACAGGAAGTTTTTACCAGTCTCACTTAATTCTAGTTCTCTCTCTGGCAATTATTTCCTATTTATCCTGTATATAGCTTGTGTGTGTGTGTGTGTGTGTGTGTGTGTGTGTGTGTGTGCATTTGTTATCTCCAATATTAATCTGTGAGTTTCTTGAGAGCTGGGACTGTCTTATGCCTCTTTTTGTATCTCCAAATCTTAGCCTAGTGTAGAGTAGGTACTTAATAAAAGTATATTGATTGAGAGAAAGTTTGATAAACTGATTATCATCAGGAGAACCTTTTACTGCTTGCTTAAGTGAAACTGATTAAACCACTTACTGAGTATATAGGAAGTTCCAGATCCACAGATGGGTCAGTAAGTGGTAATGAGGAAGTTACTTATCAGGTAAGACCTTGCAAAAAGTCAGTCCCTACCAGTATGGCTATCATTAGAACCTTATTAAGGCAGGGTGAGAGTTCTTTAGTCTTAGCCAACATACCCAGCTAACAAAAACCAGGATGAGTTCTCCCAGGTTAGGTCTTTTTTTTTCTAGTTCTCTGTGTAGGTGGAGACCAAAGTCTTGTTACAGCAAAATTCCTAATTTGGGGTTCCAACAGTCTTACACCCCCCCAAGAGCCTCTCTGGCTTATTTGGAAATAAATTTGAGCCAGAAAAAAATTTAGACTAATGAAACAAGGTTGTTATTTTCTTTATTATGCAAATCCTGGGTTCCTCAGTGCTCTGGTTTTCCTAAGTAGGAATTATTTTTATTTGTTATGCCTTAATAATATTATACTATGGCATTGTAGAGGTTATGACTCTACTTATGTCTTGGTTCCTCTTACTGTGTTCTCTGCATCTATATTCTCTTAGCCCCACTTTGACTTATCATTGCCATCACTCCCCTAACCATCACATTGAATTGCATAAAATCCTTAGTTTAAAAAGTCTTTTTTAAAGGCAATTTTGTGCCTTAGAAATACCCATTCAGAGGGTGCAGAGCCAAGACGGCACAGTAAGAGCAGTGACTTGCTGGAGCTCTTCCCCAAACCCCTCCAAATACCTGTAAAAACGGCTCTAAACAAATTCTAAAGCAGCAGAGACCACAAAAAGAAAGAGTGAAACAAATTTCCAGTGCAAGACAGCCTGGATGGTACATCAGAAAGGTATATCGTGCTGGGCTGGGAGAGGAACCCAGTTCAGTGTGGGTGTGCAGGCCTCAGCAAACCTGAAGCAGGCCTCAGAGGACTGAATCACAGTCAGCTGTGGTGGTTTCCAGACTTCTCAACCCATGAACGCCAAAGACAACTTAGAAAATCAGTAGGAAAAGTTTGTGTCTGTGGTGAGAGAGAAGCGCAGTCACAGCCCCAGTTCCTGAGCATGGCCCTAGGGTAGTGCCTGCCTCCAGAGCTTCCAGCCCACAAACTGAGAGGGAATCGAGTGGCTGATCAGAGGGGGATTTCAGGGATCTCTTTGCTGGTGCAGGATTCTCTTGCTTTGCCCATTCTTGGATCTGGGTCACAGTTCTAGGTGGTAGTCCTGGGGCAAGGAGGAGTGCTGGCATGGTGGATCTTGTAGTGGTGATAGAGAGGAAATCTTCCTCCCAGTTCCAAGACAGAAAAGAGTGTTGTGGTCATTCATAGACCAGAGCACAGGTCAGGAAAAGAGCAAACACCTCACCCTTGATCATAGTACCCTTGGAAGAACTGAAAATTTACAGGTCCCTAGAAGTATCTCTGAAAACAGCTGCACTAAATCCTTGAAGCTTAGGACAGTATACTCTCCACACTGGAAGCAGACCCCTACCTTAACAAAGAGTTTTAACTCAAGTAATTGACTAGGATTATGAGCAAACCTCACAAAAAAATTCAGACCACAGAATCTTACTTTGGTAACAAAGAAGATCAAAACATACAACCAGAAGAACACAACAAAGTCAAACTCCTACATCCAAAGCCTCCAAGAAAAATATGAATCAGTCCCAGGCAATGGAAGAACTCAAAAAGAATTTTGAGAAGCAAGTAAGAGAAGTAGAGGAAAATCTGAGAGTGATGCAAGAAAATCATGAAAAACAAGTCAACAGCTTGCTAAAGGAGACCCAAAAAAATACTGAAGAAAACAACACTTTGAAAAATAGCCTAACCCAAGTGGCAAAAGAGGTCCAAAAAGCCAACGAGAAGAAGAATGCCTTCAAAAGCAAAATTGGCCTAATGGAAAAAGAAGTCCAAAAGTTTACTGAACAAAATACTTCCTTAAAAATTAGAATGGAGCACTTGGAAACCAGTGACTTTATGAGAAATCAAGACACTGTAAAACAAATTCAAAAGAATGAAAAAATAGAAAACAATGGGAAATATTGCATTGAAAAAACAAATGACCTGGAAAATAGATCCAGGAGAGAGAATTCAAAATTTATTGGACTATCCAAAAGCCATGATCAAAAAAAAAGAGCTTAGAAATCATCTTTCAAGAAATTATCAAGGAAAACTGCCCTGATATTCTACAACCAGAGGGTAAAATAGAAATTGAAAGAATCCACCTATTACTTCCTGAAAGAGATCCCCAAAGGAAAACTCCTAGGAATACGGTAGCCAAATTCCAGAGTTCCCAGGTCAAGGAGAAAATATTACAAGCAGCCAGAAAGAAACAACTCAAGTATTGTGGAAACACAATCAAGGTAACACAAGATTTAGCAGCTTCTACCTTAAGGGACCAAAGGGCTTGGAATATAATATTCTGTAGGACAAAAGAGATAGAATTACATCCAAGAATCACCTACTCAGCAAAACTGAGCATAATCCTTCAGGGGAAAAAATGGACATTCAGTGAAATAGAAGATTCTCAAGCATTCTTGATGAAAAGACCAGAGCTGAATAGAAAATCTGACTTCCAGATACAAGACTCAGGAGAAACATGAAAAGGTAAACAGGAAAGAGAAATCTTAAGGGACTTATTAAGGTTGAACTGTTTACATTCTGCATGGAAAGATGATATTTATAACTCCTGAGTCTTTGGTCAACATCAGAGTAGTTGGAGGGAAAAAATTATATGTGTGTATATATATAGAAAGACAGACAGACAGACAGACAAATAGATAGATAGATAGAAAAATAGATAGATAGATAGATAGATAGATAGATAGATAGATAGATAGATAGATAGATAGAGGGCACAGGGGTGAGTTGAAGATGAAGGTGTGATATCTGGAGAATAAAATTAAGGGGTGAGAGGGTATTATACTGGAAGAAGGAGAAAGAGAGAGTTAGAATGGGGTAAATTATCTCATGTAAAATAGACAAGAAAAGGCTTTTACAGTGGAGGGAAAATGAGGGAAGGTAAGAGGAAATGAGTGAATTTTATTCTCATCAGATTTGGCTTAAGGAGAGAATAACATACAAACTCGATTGGGTATGGAAATCTGTTTTATCCTACAGGAAAATAGGGAGGAAGGGGACATGAGAGTAGGAGGATGATAGAGGGGAGGGCAGATTAGGGAAGGGGATAATCAGAAGCAAACACTTCTAAGTAGGGACAAGGTCAAAAGAGAATAGAATAAATTGGGGCGGCAGGATAGGATGAAGGGAAATATACTTAGTTTTTCACAACATGACTAGTATGGAAATGTTTTGCATGAATACACATGTATAACCTGTATCTAGTTGCCTGCCTTCTCAATGAGAATGGGTGGGGAGGGAGAGAGGGAGGGAGAAATTTGGAACCCAAAATTTTAAAAACAAAAGTTAAAAAAATATGTTTTCACATGCAACTGGGAAACAAAATATATAGGAAATGGGGTATAGAAATCTATCCCGTCCTACAGGAAAATTGAAGGGGAAGAGGATAAGAAAAGGTGGGGAAGAGATAGAAGGGAGGGCAGATTAGGAGAAGGGGTATTCAGAATGCATGCCATCTTGGGGTGGAGGGAGGGATGAGATGGGGAGAAAATTTGGAACTCAAAATCTTGTGGAAGTGAATGTTGAAAACTAAAATTAAATAAGTAAATTTTCAAAAAAAGAAATAGTTATTCACTTAACATGCCCAGGGAACATAGTCATTTCTACTGGACTTTGGGAAAACATTCTCAATTTCTCCCTTTGCTACCAGTCCTCACCATTGGAAAGGACAAACTTACTTAGCAACAACAAATACAAACCATATATAGCATATGTGGGAAGTCAGACTATTTCTCCTACTATTACCCCAGTTCTCATAGATGTCATCCAGGTGAAGAATTCCTATTGAAGCAAGGTGTCTGAGGATACCCTGAGGGAGAAGCAAGAGGCAGCTAGTGCCAAGTAAGTTGAACCACCACTACTATTTTAATAACCATCATCTCCTTCATACTCTAATGGAGACATCCCAGTGCCCTGAACTCAAGCCTTCATAACAGGAAAGCATCCAGCCCAGTGTCCAAAGCCATTATCTTCAGAAGCAATCCCTGTAGAGATGCAGCCTAGCAATTACTCCTGCAGATTCCATAGCCACACTTATTAAAGACTCAGAAAAGAAAGTTCTTGTCACTAAAGTTGGTACTGTCAAATGTTTCACATCAAAAACTGCTATGATTTTATCAGTGGAAATGTCATTAAAAAGAGGCATTAACATCTCCTTTGCTACATGTAGTCAAGGGTCAGGAGAGGCTTCAAAAAGAAGATAACATTTTACTGGACTTTAAAGAATGACTAGGAGTTTAACAGAAAAACAGTAGACAAAAATGGTATTTCAGACCAAGGAAACAATGGACACAGATATTAGCAAAGGCATGGAAGTGGGAAAGTGCAGGCCATGTACAGAGGAAAAAGAATAAGTTTATGTGATTGTAGCATAAAGTTCATGGTGGGGAATTGAATGGGTCAGAGCTGCAAATACAGAATGACACCAGACTGTGGAAGACCTTAAATTCTGGACAAAGATTGAAATTTACTCAATATGCAATAGAGAGTCACTGAAGATACTTGAGCAGATAATTGACTAAATCTCTGAATAAGGGAGACTATTCTGGAAGCAGTGAGAGGAATAGATTGGACACACAGATAAGGAAATATATATTAGAAGATGATTGAAGTAATCTAAGTGAAGCTATATGAGGTCCTATATGCAGATGGTAACATGGGAATCCATATGAGGGACAATATGCAGATGTTAACAGTGGGGAAAAAAGACAGTGGAGCATACACAAGAGAAGACTAGATGACTGATTGAATGTGAAAGGTGAGGTAGAATGACCTTCATTCAAGACAATACCAAAGTTTCTGAGTGGTAAACAGGAAGAGGTGGGTACAAAGACATAAATATTGAAGTAAAAAAAAGGATTTAGACTAAGGGGAATATAAGCTGAATTTTTAAATGTTGTTTGGATAATAGTAGATTATTTCTGTAGATAGTTCGAGATTTTGTTTTGCTCTCAGGAAGAGAAGTTAGGGTCCTCTGCATTGGTCAAATTAGGGTAGTAAATGGAATTCCAATGAAAAGAGTAAATATAGAAAAGAGGGTCTAAGAACCTTGGGTGCCATCCACATTAAAGAGCTCAGGAAAAAATATAAAATGTCAGCAAAAGTTACAAAGATAGACCATTTAGAGATGTAGGGGAATCATAATTATGGAGCACAGATTAGAGGTGGAAGAGATTTTAGGAATCATTTAATCCAACTTCATTTACAAATGAGGCCTAGAAAAATAAAAGTGACAGTCAACCAAGTAGAATATAGAACAAAACTGGAGTCTCAACTTGTTTCTTAGGACTCTAGAGATTTTTCTAATACAACAGACTGTCTTCTAAAAATAAGAAATATCAGGAGAACATGATAGGTCTCAACCCAAGAAAAAAGAGAATGTACAATAGAATGGTGTGATCAACTGTGTCAAATATTCTGAAAAAAATCAGCAAAGGATAGAAATGGGTGAGTTTAATTCAGATGATTACTACATATACATTTATGGGTGAGAATTCCTTAGAAGAAATGAAATAGCCATCATAGCCAAGAAAAGGGTGAGAAAATAAGTACTGGGGTATAATCCCAAAAATGACTGAATGATAGCTATTCAAATCCAAAGCAAACTTTTCAATATCACAGTGATACAAGTCTATGTGCCAACCACTGATGCTGAAGAGGCCAAAACTGATCAGTTCTATGAAGACTTACAACATCGTCTAGAAATAACAACTCTCCCCTCAAAAAAAAAAAAAGATGTCACATTCATCATACGGGACTGGAATGCTAAAGTATGATATTAAAAGATCATTGGAACAACAGGCAACTTTGGCATTGGAACATAAAATGAAACAGGACAGAGATGGTAGAGTTTTGTAAAGATAACTCACTGGTAATAACACTTTTTTTTTCAACAATCCAAAAGGCAAGTCTACACATGGACATCACCAGATGAGTAATATAGAAATAAGATTGATTATATACTTTTCAATGAAAGGTGAAGAAGGAGGCCTGGAGTTGACTGTGGCTCAGATCTTGAGTTTCTTGCTGTAAACTTAAGACAAGTTGAAATAGGAAAAACATCAGAAAATATAGGTATGACCTAAATAACACCCCTTATGGATATTAAGTAGAGGTGATGAATAGATTTAAGAGATTATATCTGATAGATAGAATGCCTGATGGAAAGAGCTTTATAATATTTTACAAGAGACAGCTAGAAAAAAAAATTCCAAAGCAAAAGTAAAACAACAAAGCAAAATGGCTGTCTGATAAGGCTTTATAAATAGCTGAGGAAAGAAAGGAAAGGAAATGTAAAAAAGAAACGAAAGATATGCCTGACTGAATGCAAAATTCCAGCGAGCAGCAAGGAGGGATAAGGTTTTCTTAAGTTGGTGAGGCAAAGAAATAGCAGAAAAAAATAGAATGTTTCAAAAGACAAGATTTTTTCAAGAAAATTAGAGCTATCAAGGGAAAGTTTCATGCAAAAAGGAACATAATAAAGGACAAAAATGATGGGGATTTAACAGAAGCAAAAGAGATTGAGAAGAGGTGGCAAGGATACACAAAAGAACCAAACAGGAAAGATCTTAACATCAATGATAATTGTGATGGTGTAGTTATTGATCTAGAGCCAGACATCCTGGAGAATGAAGTCAAATGGACCTTAGGAAGCATTACTAATAATAAAGTTAAAGGAAGTGATGGAATTCTAGCTAAGCTATTTAAAATCCTAAAAAAAAAATGATGCTGTTAAAGTGCTGCACTCAATATGTCAATAAGTTTGGAAAACTCGACAGTGGCCACTGGATTGGAAAAGGTCAGTTTACATTCCAATCCTAAAGAAGAGTAATGCCAAAGAATGTTCAAATTACCAAAGAGTTGCACTCATTTCACATGCCAGCAAGATTATGCTTAAGACTTTTCAAGCTATCCTTCAGCAATATGTGAGTGGAGAATTAGCAGAACAGCAGGCTGGTTTTTGAAGAGGCAGAGGAACTAGAGACCAAATTACCAACATTCATTGGATTATGGAGAAAGCAAAGGAATTCCAGAAGAAAATCTACTTCTGATTCATTGACTGCACTAAACCCTTTGACTGTGTGGATAATAACAAAATGTGGCAAGCCCTCAAAGAGATGGGAGCACCAGATCATTTCACTTGTCTCCTGAGGAACCTGTATGCTGGCCAAGAAACAACAGAACCAAATATGGATCAACTGGAAAAGGAGTAAGAGTAAGGAGTAAGGAGTAAGGAGTAAGACAAAGTTGTATAGTTGTATAGTGTTACCTTATTTGTTTAACTTATATGCAGAGTACATAATACAAAATGCCAGGCTGGATGATTCAAAAGCTGGAATTAAGGTTGATGGGAGAAATATTAATGTTTCAGATATGCAGACAATGCCATTCTGATGGCAGAAAAATGAAGAGGAATTAAGAAGCCTCTCAATTGAGAGTGAAAGAGGATAGTGTCAAAGTTGAGTTGAAGCTTAAGATTAAAAATAAAACTGAGATCTTGGCAACTAACCCCATCGCTTCCTGGCAAGTGGAGGGAGAAAAATGGAAGCGGTGTTAGATTGTATATTTGTGTGCTAAAGGATCACTGCAAACAGTGGCTGCAGCCTTGAATTTCAAAGAAGTTTGCTCCTTGGAAGGAAAGCTATAGCAAATCTGGATAGCATACTAAAAAGCAGAGATAAGACCTTGCTAACAAAGGTCTCCATAGTCAAGGCTATTGTTTTCCAGTAGCTATGTGTGGCTGTGAGAGTTGGGTTATAAGGAAAGCTGAGTGCCACAGATTGATGCTTTTGAATTGTGGTGCTAGACAAGAATTTTGAGAGTTCATCGTACAGGAAGGAGATTAAATCAGTCAATATTTAAAGAAATTAATTCAGGCAGTTCAATGGAATGTCAAAAACTGAAGCTGAAGCTTAAATACTTTGGCCACATAATGAGAACATGAGATTCATTGGAAAAGACCCTGATATTGGGAAAGATTGAAGGAAAAAGGAAAAAGGGATGGCAGAGGATGAGATGGATAGACAGTATCATGGTAACAATGAACATGAACTCAGGCAGAATTCAAGAAATAGTGGAGGATAGAAGGTCCTGGTGTGCTATAGTCCATGGGGTCATGACTGTGTTGGACCAGACTGAATGACTAAACAACAACAAATAACAATTGTTTTCTGCTCTAGCCAGATATTCCCCTCCAAAATTAATACTTTTGCAATGGTAAACTAGGCCATCTTTTGCTTAGTCCTTAATCATTGAATGGGCATTGCCTCAGACAAACTAAGACCTAGGAAAGACCTTAATTTATAAAGGCCAAGGTCACCCACTGCATCTTGATTTTTGTGTTGCCACTGAACTCCGATGACTCTAGAGGAGACAGTGAGGTTGACAGTTTTGTGCAGCTCTGCCTCACTTAAATCCAATTCATGTGCAAGTCAAGACATCATCCTCATAATATCATTGATCCTCTTCAAGAACAAAGGACAAACAATACTGAGTTGGCCAATATGATCTATCTACCAAGCTGTTCCCAGAGATGAGCCTCTGAAGATGGATCCATATAGCAATTTTAATAATGGTCTTCTAGAAAATAGGGCAATTTTGTAGAGTAATGACATAAACTATAGAGTTGTGAACCTTATAAACACTTATCCTATGCTTAGTCCCATAAATTGTATTTGTTAATTAAAATATGAAGCAAAAATTAAACTGAGGCACTCTCACATATATCACATGGACCTAGGTCTGAGTACATAGACCAGGCACAGGTACTTGGTAACGTAACAAATGCCTAATGACTTCTACAACCTCAGATGAAGTAAGTGAAATTTTCTGTAGTCATAGTAGCTCAGAATTTCTGTTGATTGGAAATTGATTGTAAAGAGCTAGAAGGAGTCCAAATTTCTGCTTCCCATTTATTCCCATTTGATAGCATGATGAATCCATAATGCAAAGGTCTCTTTATTTTGGCCAAGTTCCTTGATTTGGTCATTTGGAAAGCCAGTTGTACAGAGAAATAACCTTTGATTTTTAGCACAGATTCAGTATTTATCAGCATCAAATTAGCCTTTGGAACTGCAGAATACATTAGAACAGAGATTCTAAACCTGAATTTGTTTTTTAAAAAATATAGCTTGATAAATGTATTTCAATAAAGTTGATTTTTATAATTGTATGTATTTTATTCATTTATGCATTTAAAAAAACTATTCTAAGAGGGCTCCATAAACTTCAAAACTCCCAAAGTGCTTCATGACACAAAAATCCCCTACATTAGAAGGTTCTCTATATTGAGAAAAATAAATTGACTTTGATCTTCCTAAAAGTGAAAGGAACCTATGGAAATAATTTTCTTAATTATTTTGAATTATTTTCTATATTGAATAACTTAAAATGTCTGTGATAATCTGAACAAAATGCCATCTAGTAGAAGAAACACAAAGTGACCATCTAAACTGAGTAAACAGATACTAACCAGTGGTAACCTCGAAATCATTCCCAGATCTTAAGTCTAGTCAGGAGATGTCAACAAGTATCACATTGTGCTAAGCTTAAATGTATTTAACATAATTTTAAAATTCTGTGAACATATTGATGTTATATAAGCTTATATGAAATGGAAGATGTTAGAAAGGAAAGAAATGCCAATTTCCTAAAAGTTTATATTAACTCAGCAATTTATTTCTATTTGACTAGGATTATGACCAGATAAGATAGTTAATCATCACTAGAGTGATCAAAATTTAAGGAAAAAAACTGAGCTTTCTATTAAAGAGAGTCTATTCAGTATCAACAGGAAAAGGGATGAATGTGCCACTGCTGAAGTTGAATTCTAAGTCTAGGTAAGAACCTTCTATATTTTGTTAATTGATTTTTTTTCTATCCAACCAGTTTTGGTAAGCATAATGAATAGTCATGAAAAAATATTTCAATTTTCCAGCATGAAGCTGTTTTTAAGACTTTATTTACTCAAATCTTGTTTTAAATGTATCTATGCTTTGCCTTTACTTTGTGCTTAAAGATAAATTTGAGAACTGTTCATAGATCGATTTTGAAGTGGGAAGTACTGTTTCTATTCTCTAAGTCTCAAACAGATAAGGTAGATAAAGTTGAATGTTTAAGTAGAGTTCTAGCTCCTTTTGTTCCATTTCCAACATACTCTACTTCATTCCCCAAGTATATATGCTATTCAGCTGTCCAAATAATTTATAAATGATCATAGACACTGATGGTAATCGAGGTGAGGGTAATTTTGGGAAGCTGTTGAATGAGAATAGAGAGATGTCAGGGTATACCTACAGGAAAATTATTTAGTTTTGACTGCAGTTGATGTGAGTATAGAAGAAGTAAAAGTTCAAAGGAAACCAGAGATAACAAGTGAGAAAAGCATCTGTGTTCCCACTTCTTCAGCTCCTTGAGATTTCTGGAATTCTCTTTTCAAGACTCAAAACAGGAATTAAACTTCCCATTAAGTTACTTTGAGAGTCTCAGGAAGTGGGGGGGGTGGGACCTACAGGTTTAAAATGGGTGACATGCTGTTTGAGAGGAATTTTGGTGCCTTGGAAAGTACTGAAATTCCTAGGTAAAGTCTCAACCACACTAACTGTGCAACCTCAGGAAAATCACTCAACCTTAGATACCTCAAAGGATAGTATTTGATTTGATCTCTAAGCTCCTTTTCAGATCTAAAATTATATGACTCTACCTTCTTACTCTTGGCTTAGCTAAGATAAGCACCAAATTCATAGCATGCCTTTGGATTGCCAGTTACAGTTTGGGGGAACTTAGAGATAATCTGATCCAACCCCCTAACTTTATAGATAAGGAACTGAGTACAGAGTATTTAAGTAACATGCACAAGGTCACACATCTAGCTAGTGTCCGACCTGGAAATAGGACCCGGGTCTGAAAGGATCTGGGATTTTGGTAGATTGTAAGCTCAATGCAAGTCAGCAGTGATTTTGGCAGCTCACAAAGTTAATGTCATGTTGGGTTACTATAAGAGAAGTATAACTTCTTGGAGATGAGAGACCCTCAGTATTTTTCCCTGGTGAGGCCACAAGTAAACTGTGTTTACATCTGGATCCTACAGATTAAGAAGGACCTTGATAAACCAGAGTACATCCAGAGGAGTTAAGCCTAAATAGTGAAGGGCTTGAAGTCCATGTTAAGTAATGAAGAATGGAAGGAACTGAGAATGTGTTGCATTTAGAAGATTCAGGGGAAACATAATAGCTGTGTCCAAGTGTTAAAGACCTTTCATTTGGAAGGGAAACTGCTTGTTCTCTTTGGCCTCAGAGGGCAGAACCAGGAACAAAGGGTCAAAGTTGTGAAGAGACAAAGTTAGGTTTAGTGTCAGGAAAAAATGAAAACAAAACAAATTTCTGCTAAGAAGAGCTTTCCAGAAGCAGAAGGGCTGTTCAGAGAGGTGTTGTACTTCTGCTAAACAGACAGTTTCATGAGAAGAGTGGATCACCACTTTAGGGGCATAAAAAGGATTCCTTTCAGGCATGAGTTGGACTAGATGGTCTTTTGAGTGCCTACCACCTCTAAAAATCTGTGCTTTTGTGATCTTTTAACTTAAAATCTAGTGCATGCTTGATTCAGTTTAATTTGATAAACATTTATTAAGCTTTTACTTGGTGTGGATCACTGGGTTTAGTGCCTGAGAGGAAAAAATTTAGAAAAGAGAGAGACCCTAAACTCAAAAAGGTTGCAGTCTGGCAAAAAAAAAAAATTCACAAAATAATTATAACACATGACACAGTGAGGGCATCAGAGAAGTGTAAATGATTTGCTTTGAAAGATCTGAGGATGTAAAGATTATTACTAGGTGCTGTCATGAACAGCATCAGAGAAGAGGTGAGTATGTATTTAATTGTGGCTTTAAAGGGTTAGTAGAATTAAAGAGCTGGAAAAGTGTATATGTACGTGTGTGTGTGTGTGTGTGTGTGTGTGTGTGTGTGTGTATGTGTGTATGAGGCAGCACAACAAGATAATAATATATATAAACAACATATAAAGGAAAAGGATGATATGTGTGTACAGTGAAAGATGGATATTTTAGACAAATCAAGGGTGCCAAGGTAACCAAGGTGGACCGAATATATTTGGACTTGAATTTGGGCCCATGATGGAGAAGATTGCAAAGCAAAACCTCCATCTGAGGAATTCTCATAATGCCCTTCTCCCACTCTTCTGCTTATCCAAATCTTACCCAAATGTTAAGCATCAATTCAAATCCCACCTGTTCTATTCCTTAAGCTTACAATGATCCCCTTCATTCTCTAATTTCTTGTTAGATTTCTAATCTTCACTATGCAAACTAGCACCAAATATACTGTTGTGTATTGTCTTTCCACTGCTTCTTGTGCATGAGTGTTCATTATCTCGATAATAAATTACTCACAGGTAGGACCATTGGGTTATAGTTCCTTTGCATTCATCAGTCTATAGAATTTAAGAACTAGAAATCAATTCTATTAAGCAAACAAGTTGATGTTCAGTCATTCAACCATGTCTGATTCTTCATGACTCTGTAGCCCATACAGTCCCTGGGGTTTTCTTGGCAAAGATACTAGAGCGGTTTGCCATTTCCTTCCCCCATGGATTGAGGCAAAGAGTTGTGACTTGCCCATGGTCACACAGCTAGTAAGTGTCTGAGGTGAGATCTGAACTCAGGTTTTCCTGACTGCAGGCCCAACATTCTATTTACTGTGCCACCTTGCTGCCTCCTAAGCAAATAAGCATTAGGCATCTACTGTGTGTAAGGTAGAACGTTGGGAAGTAGGGATGAAAAAAAAAATAGGTCCTGACCCAAAGAAGATTAAATTCTATTTGAAAGTAACCTTAGAGGTAGACCATTTAATCCAACTCTATATTTTCCATATGAGGAACTGAGATCCAAAGAAATCAAGTGTCATCGTGTGTAGCACAAGGTCACATAGCAGTTAGTGACAAATCTGGGAATAGAATTCAATGTTCTTTTTCCAGGGTTTTTTCTTTACATCATGTTAGCAGAGACCTGGGAAGATATTGGACACACAGTAGACTTTCCAGAAATTCTTGATATTTTATTGATTTAAATGGAGATAATAACAACAGCAAAGTACAGTAGGGGGGGAAATGTTCTAGTTTCATTCCAACTCAGTTACTAAAACTAGCTATGCTATCTACTAAGTTATCTACTTCTCTCTGAGTCTTAGTTCTTCATTTATAATATAAGGGGTTTGCCTGATCAATTTCAAACATCTGTCTCAGTGATACTATCACAAGATAAGTTTGGGGAAAGGAGAAGGTAGCAATCATTTCACTTATTAAAATAAAGAAAAATCTGCTCTTCTCCCCCTAGGTAATAACTTCAAGACAAGAAGACATGGCAGCAAAAACAGATCTCTCAGATTCCAGGAAGGACTCAGATCAATGTTCAACAGATGTACAGTCACCAGTCAAGAAGAAAACTAAGTTATTGAAGGTTCAATGAATTACATTCTTTTGATCTTTAAATAGTCAAATTAGTAATTGTGGTTAAAAGGAAAGAAGTTTCTAAGTTGGGAGGAAAAACACCATTGAGGAGAGAGATTGTTGCAAAGTAGACTGAGAACTGGTCTAGGAGACACAAATCCTAGGGTTGAAGTCTCCCCACCAACACATATTGCTTATATAACCCTAGAAAATACTTTAATACTGTGCTGCAAAGAAAGGGCTGGTCTGCATGGGCAGAGCAAATTCCTCACCAAGAATTTATGGTGATGATATCAGATGCCCCATTCAAAAGAACATATAAGCTAAACAAAACTTTCTAGAATAGTCTTACTTTGAAATAAATGCCCAACACTGTCATGCTCATTTATATCTAAGTTTAATTTTATAGGTTCCTGGAACCTTTAAATAAGCCTGGAAACCTCTCAGAGATGGTTTTGTGATGAACTTACAGGTTTAGAGCTGACAAAGAATAAAAATCTGAACCTTAGAATTTGGTTTTTCCATGATATGTGGCAGATGAAAACATGTGTGTGAATGTGTGTAAAATACAAGCACTTTTCATGTTGAGAAAGTGTAAGGATGGATTGATACATCCATATGTAGGAACTGTCCTGATTAAAATACTGAACATTAAATATGAAACTTTATCAGAAAATAAGGGGTACTAGAACATCCCAGAAAAAAGCAGGCCCTGTGCTTGAAAGAATATAAACAAACAGGTAACAGCAGAGGAAGAAGGGACGAGTAGTACTTGTTGTGACTTTGTTGACGGTTACCAAAATGGTTAATGACCAGACACGCCTGACTTTCTGTCTTATTGAGACACATATCTGAAAGAATGAATGACTGGAGGACTGGATGAATGAAAAAAGCACTTACTATGGACCAGAAATCACGCCCTTACTATGTGCCAGAAACTGTGCTAAGTGGTAGGGACCCAAATACAAAAGTGAAACAGTCCCTGTATTCAAAGAGCCTACATTCTAATGAGGAGAGACAAAACAAATTGGGCAGTGATGCCCCAAGAAAGAAGCCCTGGTCTAGTGACAGTCACTTTAAGTCAAGTTTCAAAATGACCAGGGTGGATGGTGGGACTGGATATAAAGCATGGTCTGTTCTGGGGCCAGCTAAATGTAGTGGGTTAGGTGGGTTTGTACACAAGAATTAGAAGAGCATATGTATGTGTATATATGGAAGCAGTATTATAGGCTGCAATCAAGAAGCTCAATCACAGGGCAGGAGTTCCAAAGCTTAGTGAATTGACTTCCCCAGGAATTGGAGGCATGATTTCTGGAAGCTCAGTGACAGAGTCCTGTTCCAGATGGAGGAAAGCATCAGAAGAAGCAGGGAGGATGGTGCCACAAGAATCATGTGCTAGTAAGGGTTCACAGTGGAGTCTACAGTCAACAGTAGATGGACTTAGGACCATAGTAATCAGGAACTAAAGATTGGCTAACAGAATGAAAAGGACTCAGTGGATATCTCCACTCCAAAATAATCTACAGGATTACATCTGGAAACAGAATATAAAGATTCATAGCCTCCTGGTTTGAAAGTTATCCTTCAGCCTGAAGTATTATCTCCCCTCCTCTTCTTCAGTCACTTATTCCATGTTTCCAGGTCCTTTGACTGCTACTTCTCCCTGAGGACATCACCACTAGGGAATGGAACCATATTTTCCGATTTGGAGTATGCTGATCCTTAGTTCTATTGCTTACCCTTTGACTTTTTCCCAGGGGCTAAGGGAAGGATCAGTTGAGGAAAGCTTTCCCTGTCTCTTATTTGACTTGTCTCTTATTCAGGTTATGCAGTGTCACTTGTCCTTTTTCCATGCTGTCAGCATCTGCTATCCTACCCTTCACTGAAAAGCCCTCTTTTACTTTCACGTCAATAATTTATTAAAACCATCCAAAAACAAAAGCGAACATCAGGTTGAGAAAAAGGTAAAAAAATGCGAAAGATAGGCTGAATCAACAAAGTTTTGCCACTGGTCTGCCCTAGTAGCTGGGCATCCTTGATTGTAAAAGCTTTGTGTGCCCCAGATCCTGGTCAAGAATCAGAGTCAAGATAAATTCTCCTTTCACCCACATCTAGCAACTTTTGAGCTATGCAGGCAGCCCAAAGCTATCCTGCTAGAAGCATTGTCCAGGACCTCTGTACAACAGGGACTCACTAGAAACTGTGTTGAGTAACAAAAAGCAAATAGGGCCACGCTCATAACACTTGAAGCCATCCAGAAACAAACCACAGAGGATGTCTGAAGCATGTAAATCTTCAAATGTGGTGTAGCAGAGAGACCTATCATTACTATAATGATGGAAAATTCATCAATGTTCCAAAAATGTTAGACTACTTGATGTTAAGGTTACAGAATGGTTTTGGCAGATGGTGGGGCTTCCAGCAAGGTTCCCCATTATAATAGAAAGGGAAAAATGATAGCCTGAACTGGGATGATGTCCCTCCTTATCACCACCAACCAACAAATCTATCCCCATTATGCATGTCAGCTGATTTATAACTCTGGCAGGGGCATGTATTGATGACGTTCTTACTACCTTTGTCCATTATGTGGTAGCTCTCCAAAACCTCCCATTCACATAGTGCTCCAATTCTCAACTAAATGTGCTCTATTGATCTTCTATGAAGTGGTCTTCTAGAGAGAGAGGCTTTTACAGTGGATTGGTATTGTATAACTAATTGATTACCCCCAATTCCCCAATAGTAAGTGTCATCCTAAGCCTGCCTCTAGGTCAGAGAAGAATCAGGAAAATCATCCATCAGGGCTGAGTCCTCATGATTCCTTTCCAAACTTACCAGAACAAAGATATAATCCTATGTGGACTTTATAGTGCATCAAAGTCATTTCTCCTCCTTCTCCTTCTCCTTCTCCTTCTCCTCCTCCCCCTCCTTCTCCTCCTCATCCTCCTCCTCCTCCTCCTCTGTCTCCCTCTCTTCCTTCTCCCTCTCCTCCCCCTCCCTCTCCCTCTCTTTCTCCTTCTCATTCTCATATCCTTCTTCTCCATCTCCATCTCCTTTTCCTTCTCCATCTTGCTCTCCTTCTCTTTCTTCTCCTCCTCTTCCTTGTTCTCCTTTTCCGTTTCCTCCTTATCCTTCTCCTTCATCCTCATCTTCATCTTCTTCTCCTCCTCCTACTTCTGCTTCTCCTTTTTCTTCTTCTTCTTCTTCTTCTTCTTCTTCTTCTTCTTCTTCTTCTTCTTCTTCTTCTTCTTCTTTCTTCTCTACCTCCTCCTTTTCCTTCTCTCTTCCTCCCCCTTTTCCTCTTCTCCTTCTCTTCTCTGTTTCCTCCTCCTCTTTCTCTTCTTCTTAATATTATTATTATCTTGTTTGGCATAACTAAATATGATGAGTAGAAAATAAGTAATCCAACAACTTGAGCCAGCTGATTTTCAGCTAATTATTGGAGGTGGGGGAGTGAGAATCACTAAACTCTGCCACCTGCAAAATGGTGATAAAGCCTCTCTACTCTACTACCTGACAGAGGTCTTGTGTTGTCAAATTATATAACAGGTACTAATGATTTGGAGATTGTCAAAAAGAACTTGGTCTAAACTCAGTCAGTAGTCTTTTACCCAAAAGATTTTCTTCAGCTTAATTTGTCTCTGGACAATTAAAGTATCACAAAAGTCAGAACGAGTTCTAAATAAATGACTTGTAACTGTGACCTTTTACCCAGAAAACACAAGGTCTATTTGTTTAGGGATTAATGGAAAAACCTTTTCTGTTTAAATATTTAAGTAATATTTAAAGAGTAAGATGGTTTATCACCAGGAGTGGAGTGAGGCGGGGGTTAGAGGGCTATAAAATGTGATGTACTATGATGTTGTCGAGCTGTCATACTGTGTTTGTTCCTCTTGCTGTGAAATGCATGTTACTATGCTTCCTTTTAAAAAGGCAGGTTCAAGAAAACAGAGATCAGGGATAACAAGCTCACCAAGGTTTATATATGATGTTGTATTAAAGAGAATGCACTAGGATTTATGCATTCAATCTATTAGAAATGTCTGAAGAAAATATTAGAACTAAGGAGAGTAGCACAGTTATTCCATGCATTTGCAGTTACTGTTTGTCTACTTCTCTCTGTCCTCTGCCTAAGTCTATCACGGGCTACTTTAGACAATCAGCTGCGCACAACTCTACTATTAGCAAGCCAGTGGCAGGCACACAGTTGCAGTCTGGCCCTACTTGCTGACTGTTCTATCCCTATACTAAACCTCTGTCACCACTGCAGGAAAGACAGATGAGTTGGCAAGCAATTGTTCCTCACCAGGCCCCTTCCCAGACTCCCTGCAGATGCCTAAAGTAACAACAACAGGCAGGCAGACTGGTAGTCTGTTCCTGCCCTGGGCCTGAACCTTCCCATAGCTTTAAGCCTCATGCTGTCTACTATTCTCCCTCTTCTCCTTTATCCTATCAAAGTAGCAACAGCACATTTCTTAATGCTCAGTATGTTCCTCATCACATACTGAACAGTAGATTGCTGTATGAATTTGTGTCTTAGTCTCACTTATTTAAGTAAGACCTTTAAACTCTTTTTAAAAAATTATACTTAATTTAATAAATGCTGTTTAACATAATTTAAGATCTATTTAAAATTCCTTTTTCTCAACTTTAAAATTTCCTCTGATATTATTTACCTTTTCTCTTTCAGATGGATTTTATTATAATTTTTATTTGTACACTTTTACTACAGCATTAACTGTAGATTAACATGGGTCATTTTTTCTGTATCAGTATGACTCAACCATGAACATAGAATATCTGTCTAATAGCTCATGTTTTTTTATATACTTCTGGGGAAAAAAAATTGTAGTTGTGGTTATGGAAGTCCCATGTGTAACTTTCAAATATTTAATGAATTTTGCTATTTTAATAGTATTTTTGTTTCAATACCTTCTTCCTTCCTTGTGTTAATAACTCCTTTGGGTTTATGAGTCTGATTTTTCAGAAGCTCTCTCTTATTTGTTTCCCCAATATTTAATAATAAATTATTTCTAAGTAAATGCTTTTGAAAGAGTGAAATGCTTTTGAATGAAATTCATTGTTAGTGAAATAGGGCTTCACATCTGACCATCTGACTATGTGCCTTCTATTCTGTGCCACTCTTTTCTTCAGGGCAATCTCCACCCTTCTTTGGAAAGAGGAGTGGTGCCTTCTACTCAAGACTGAACATTCTCACATCTGATCATAGTCATCATGTTCTAGTGATTTTGAAACCCTCTAAGTCATTATGCAAATGTTGTTCCCAACCCCCGCCAGCTGATTCTTTCTATTAGTAAAACCTGGCTCCCCCCATGATGATACAGCCTCCTTGGCCCCACTTTCCAGTATTAACTGTACTTTCAATTCATCCCCCTCAGCTCACTGTTCAAAAAAGAGAGCTGGAATATTCTTTGCTCTTCATTGTGACTTCCAGGTTCTCTATCTTCATCATTCAGTAACCTCTCTTCTTTGAGCTTCATGCAAATCATCTCCTCTACACAACCAAAATCCAAGTAGCTGTTGTCTACAAATAATACTCCTTCCTTACTCAATGATTTTGGTATATGGCTCACAATTTTTATCTCATCCTTAACTCCTGCCCTGATGCTAGGGTACTTCAACTTACATAGTGACTCTCCCTCAAACACCCTAACCATTCAGTTCTTCAACCTTCTCACTTCCCATGACCTAGTCCTCCACCCCATTTCAGTAACACACAGAGATACTCAAACACTTGATCTTCCCAGTACTTAAACACGTCAAGTTCAAAGTATTCCAAAATCCCCTTATCCAAACATAACTTATTGGCTTTCTTCCTCTCCTGCTTTTCCTTACTAAACCCTACTCTTCATCCACAGCATGACCTCCAATCCTTTGATCCCTCATTCCTCTCCTAGGCCATTTCCCCTGAACTAGCCACTCTTTTCATGTTTCCCTCTCCTGACTCCTTGGGGAACTGATTCAATTCCTTACTGTCCTCCTCTCTTGAGTACCTAACACCCTTATATTTCTCTGATTACATCCTGCCAAGATTCAGCGTGAGGTCTTTCCTACCATTCTTCATCTTTGCTCCTACTCAAGTGCTCCTGAATGTAAGTGGGGAAAAAAATACAGAACTATTCTAACTGGGTGCACTACAAATCTATGTTATACAGCCTTATCTGGGCCCTCAATGATGCTAGACAATCTTACCACACCTACCTCATCAACTCACTGTCCCACTCTCCAAAGTGGCTCTTCCAATTTTTTTCATTCCTCCTTGAATTTTCCATATCTCTCCCTCCCCCTTCACCTCTCTCAGGCAAAAAAAATATTGCCTTATATTTTACAGGAAAAAATAATTAGGCCTTTGCCCTGAGCTCCCTTCTTCTTCACTGTTCCTCATCTCATATTCCCTATATGTCTTCTGCCACTATCTTGCATATCTGTCTCACATGATAAGATCACCTTACTCCTTAACTGTCCAATTCCATCCTGTCTTGCCCTCTCTGCCATCACTACTTTATTAATTGCTTTTTTCTCTTCTTGTCTACTAGTTTATTCCCTACTGCCTACAAATATAGCCATGTCTCCCATATCCTCAAAAGAAAATCTTACTTGATTCTTCCATCTTTGCTATCAGTTTATATCTTTTCTGATATGCTCCTTACTTTCACTTCTCTTACTTTCTTTTTAACTCTTACAATCCAGCTTCCAACCTTATCATTCCACCAAAAATACTCTTTCCAAAGAATTGACCTATACAATGGCTTTTTTCCCAATCTTCATTCTTTTTGACCTCTCAGCAGTCTTTAACACTGTTAATTACCCTCTCCTCTTTGATACTCTCTTCCCTCTAGGTTTTCAAGATACCGGTCTGTCTTGGTTCTCCTTCTACATATCTGACTATAACATCTCTGTGCCTTTTGCTGGATCCTCCTCCAGATCATGCCTTCTAACTGTAGGTGCTCCACAAGTTCCATTCTGGGCTCTTTTCTCATCTCTTTCTATATTATTTTACTTGGTGCTCTCATTATTTCCTATGGAATTGATTATTATCTCTACATTGATGATTCTCAAAGCTACCTACTCTTCCCTAATCTCTCTACTCACATACAATCTTGTATCTACAGCTGCTTTTCAGACATCTCAAAATGGATGTCCAGTAGACATCTTAAAATCAACATAGCCAAAGCAGAGCTCATTATCTTTCTCCCTCTACCTTTTCCTTTACCTGTCTTGCCTGTTACTGTCAAGGGCAACACCATCCTCCTAGCCTCTCACATCATATCCTAGGTGTCATCCTCAATTCCTCACTATTTCTTACCCTCTCTATTCAATCAATTGCTAAAGTCTTTTGACTTCACCTTTGTAACATTTCTTGAATACACCTCTTGCTGGTCTCCTCCATGAGATTGTGAACTCATTGAGGATATGGACTGTTGTTTGCCTCTTTTTGTATCCCCAACACTTAGAATACTGCCTGACACTATTTATTGACTGTCTGGCTTATTTATTAAATGATTATATGGCCAAGTCTCTAGCATTTGTCTTTAGAATAGAAATATATACCATTCACAAAGCAGTAATACAAAATGAGTATATAATTCATCTCTTTAAATATTCTTGGGACTCTTTCTGACAAATTCTTTGATGTAATCAATTCCATCCACCCTTTCAAATCTAAAACCCAGGAGTATGGAAGCAGTGACTTGCCAATAAAGGTTATCTAGGCTTAGGGCTAGTTAGCCAAGAATATTTGGCTATTGTCTGACAGAAATCTTGGGTTCAGGTCCAAAGAAACCCTATTTTTCCTAAATCTTCAGGCCATAAGAACATTTTATTTTTGTCCAGATATTTATTATCCTTAAGACAATAGCTCTTTTGGAGAGAAAGATGCTTTCAGCAGCTTAATTGTAGAAAAGAAGAAAAAAAGCTAACAGAGTTGCTATTAAACATGTAAAAATACTCCTACCAATATACATCCACATATGTGAATATGAGTACATATGAACTATCTAATACAAATGTCTCTATTATTAAATATCAATCTATAAAAAAATCTATAAATCAGTCAACTTTTATTAAGCACCCACTATGTGCCAGTTGCTGTGCTAAGCCCTGGGGATACAAAAAAAAGGCAAAAGTTCTTGCATTCAAGGAGCTAACAGTCTCATGGTAGACAATATGCAAACAAATATGTGTGTGTGTACATATGTATATATGTACATATGTGTGTATACATACATATGTGTGTACATGTGTGTGTACATATATACACACACAACATAAGAATGAGAGAAAGATAATGTTGCCCTCTCCAGTAATAGGGAAGGTAGAGAAGGGGGTGAGAGATAGTGATGAATCTAAGAAAACTCCTAGGTTGTGAGCCTGAGGGATTAGGACTCTCCAATAATAGGGAAGGTAGGAGGGAGGATTAGGGTGAAAAATAATGAGTTCTCTTTTGGACATATTAAGTTTAGGATGTCTACTGGATACCCTGTTTAAGAAGTCTACATGACAGGCAGAGATGTGAGAGTGGAGGTCAGCATAGAGATTGGGGCAAGAAAGGTAGATTTGAGAGTCATCAACATAAAGATAGTAGTTAAATCAATGGGAGCTCGTGAGATTACCAAGTGAAAAAGTATAGAAGCCATAAACTAGAAGAGGATACAGTAAAGGAGATTGAGGAAAATCTGTCAGATAGGTAGCAAAAAAAATTAGGAGAGTATTATCCCAAAAACTTAGAGAAGAAAATATCAAGGAAGAGAGGAAAATCAACAGTGTCAAAGGCTGCAGAGAGGTCAAAGAGAATGAGGATTGAGAAAGGGCTATTCAGTTATTGGATCTGGCCACTAAGATCATCAATAGCTGTGGAGAGAGTAGTTTCAATGCAATGATAAGGTCAGAAACCAGATTGTAAAGGCTTAAGGAGAATAACAAAAGAGAAAGTGTAAGTACCCTTGGTAGACAGTACTTTAGAAGAGTTTAGGTACAAAAGGCAGAAGAGATATACTGTAGATGGAAGGTTCAAGTGAGGATTTTTTTTCAGGACATTGGAAATGTGGACATGTCTGTAGGCAGTAGGAAATAAGCCAGTAGACACTGAAAGACTGAAAAAAGGCAAGAGAGTGGGGATGACAGAGGAAGCAATTTGTTGGAGGAGATGAGACAGAATGAGGTCCCTTAAGTAAGCAGAGGGGTTAGCCTTGGTAAGGAGTAAAGCCATTTCACCATGTGAGATAGGGGTGAAGGAGGACAAAACTATTCAAGGTATCTGAGTGATGAGAGATGAGGAAGAGGGGAGAAGAGGAATTTCATGGTGAATGGCCTCAATATTTCCTGTAAAATATTAGGCAAGGTTCTCAGCTGAGAGGGTAGGGGAAGGGGACCATGAGAGGTCTGAGGAGGAATGAAATGGTTTGGAAGAGCCACTGTGGAAAGCGGGATTGTGAGTTGAAAAAAGAGGTATAGTAGGATTGCCTAGCAGCAGCAAGGGCCTAATTGAGGTTATGCAACATAAATTTATAGTGATCCTCATCAGAACACTTGTGTGCTTTTTCTCTGCCTTCATTATCAGCAGCACATGTGTAGGAGCAAAGATAATGAATGATGGAAGTGAAACAAGGCTGAGGTTTGGCTGAGTATTATTAGTGATATAATAAGGGGGGAAGGAATTCAAGAAAGGGGACATATTTATGATTTTGACACACATATTTTTAAAAATTTTACTTTATAGTAATTAACACAATTTTTCATCTCAACCAGCACTACAAAGTTTTTATATCTGCTTTTCTTTCTACAAGGTTTCAGCTGATGAAAAACAAAAATAAAAACTGCATTGAGTAAAGTAAGATATCTTCATTAAATTTCAGCAGTAAGACAGACAAAAAAAAAGTTAAGAAAAAAGACTAAAAATATTAGGTGATTGGAATGTAACATTCATTTTCTTATTTCAAGGCTAAAAGCCTTAGTTTAGTACTTAAATCTACTCCTAAGAAAAGGGTTGTACATTAAAATATTTTGTTCAAATACATCTTCACTCTCTAGATGTGTGAGCCTGGGCAAGTTCATATGTGTGTGTGTATGTATATAGGTATATGTGTGTGTGGACAGAGAGAGAGGTGAGCTATTTTTTAGTCCTGCAACCACACTTATTGGATTCTGTAAGGCTTTCTTCTTATCTTGGAATAAATAATAGGTAATATGGGATTCCATTCTGAGGCTTAAAAACAACATAGAATCATAGGACCATAGATCTAGAGCTGAAAGAAACCTCAGAAGCCATCTATTTTAAGCCCCTCAATTTACAAATGAAGAAACTAAGGCCATAGGAGGTTAGGTGACTCCTCCAACGTCATACAGTTAGGACCATCAGAGTCAGGATTTAAATTTAGGTTCTCAGATTCCAAAGCCAATGTGCTTTCTACCTTACCACTCTGCCTCCAATTTATTTACTAAGGTTCCTGGGAGTATCCTGCTCATTTTACATTCATAAATATGAATAGCACTTGTGGCCACAAATACTTCTTTACATATATGCTTTTATTTGCTTGTTTGTTTGTTCATTTATTTTGCGTGCATGCTATTTATTTATAATTTATTTTATTATAAATTAAGGCTAACTTACTAAGCAACTACTAAGGCTACTCTAACAACAATACTCAGAAATGGTGTTGGGTTTTGTTGATTTATTTTATGTCTTGATATTTTGTTAAAGAAATTCACTACAATTATTAACTAATTCTCTAAGGTTTTCTATTTAAACAATCAGATTAGTAGTATATGGCAACATTTTTGCCTACTTTGTCATGACTTCTCTTAATGTTGTTATCTTATTTAATTGCTAAGTCTAGCATTTATAATTTTTGGTCAAATAACAGTTGGCATCCTTGCTCCCCCTTGATATTGTTCATTATCACCACTATTATTAAATATTCTACTAGAACCACAAGAAAGAAAAAACAAAACAAAACAGAAGAAAAAGAAAGAGCAAACAGTATGCTTCGATTTGCCTTCAAACTCCATAGTTCTTTCTCTGGATGTGGACAGCATTTTCCATCATGAGTCTTTTGGAGTTGTCTTAGATCCTTGCATTACTGAGAAGGGCTAAGTCTACCAAAACTGGTCATCATACAACGTGGCTGTTACTGTGTATGATGTTCTCCTGGTTCTGCTCACTTCTCTCAGCACCAGTTCATATAAGTCCTTCCATGTTTTTCTGAAATCTGCTTGCTCATCATTTCTTATAGCACAATAGTATTCCATTACATTCATATACCACAACTTGTTCAGCCATTCCCCAATTGATGGGCATCACTGAAATTTCTAATCTTTGGCCACCACAAAAAGAACTACTATAAATATTTTCATATGTGTGGGCCCTTTTCCCACTTTTATGATCTCTTTGGGACACAGACATAGAAGTGGTATTACTGGGTCAAAGGGTATGCATAGTTTTATAACCCTTTGTGCATAGTTCCTAATGGCTCTCCATAAGGGTTAGATCAGTTCACAATTCCACCAACAATGCAATAGTATTCCAATTTTCCCACATCTTCTCCAACATTTATCATTTTCCTGTTTTGTCATATTAACCAAACTGATAGGTATGATGTGGTACCTCAGAGTTGTTTTGATTTGCATTTCTTCAATCATTATTATTGATGTCATCAGTTACAATGATAAATTTTCTGATATTGAACTAGCCTTGCATTCCTGATACAAATCCCATCTGGTCATAGTGATTGACCTTTGCGATATACTGCTTTAATCTCCTTGCTAGTATTTCATTTAAAATTTTTGCATTGATATTCATTAGGGAAATTGGTCTGTGGTTTTCTTCTCTGTTTTTGCTCTTTCTGGTTTAGGTATCAGTATCATATTTGTGTTGTAAAATGAATTTGGTAGGACTCCTTCTTTGCCTATTTTTTTCCAAATAGTTTGTATAGTATTGGAATTAATTGTACTTTAAATGTTTGGTAGAAATCACTTGTGAACCCATCTGGTCCTGAGGATTTTTTCTAGGGAGTTCACTGATGGTTTATTCAATTTATTTTTCTAAGATAGGGTTATTTAAGAATTCTATTTCCTCTTTTATTAATCTGGGTGATTTATTTTTTGTAAATATTCATTCATTTCACTTAGATTGTTAGATTTATGGGTACATAATTGGGCAAAATATCTCCTAATAATTGCTTTAATTTCTTCTTCATTGGTAGGGAATTCATCTCTTTCATTCTCAATACTGATAATTTGGTTTTCTTCCTTCTCTTATAAAGTCAAATTAAACAATGGTTTATCTATTGTATTTTTTCACAAAATTGGTTCAATGATCTCTTAATTTCAATTTTCTTAATTTTTTTATTTTAAGAATTTCCAATTTGGTGTTTAATTGGATATTTTTAATTTATTTTTTTAGCTTTTTTTTAGTTGTATGCCCAATTCATTGATCTGCTCTTTCTCTATTTATTGATAAACATTTAGAGATATAAAATTTCCCCTAAGTACTGGTTTGGCTGCATCTCATAAATCTTGGTATGTTGTCTCATTGTTGTTATTGTCTTTAAATGAAATTATTGGTTTTTCTATGATTTGTTCTTTGACTCTTTCATTCTTTAGCATTAGATTAGTTAATTTTTAATCTATTTTTTCATGGCCCTTTCTTGAACATGATTTTATTCCATTATGATCCGAGAAGAGTGTATTTAATAGTTCTGCTTTTTTGCATTTAGTTATGAAGTTTTTATGTCATAGTATATGGTCAATGTTTGTGTGGGTGCTGTGTACTGCTGGGAAAAAGATTTTCCTTTCTATTCCCATTCAGTTTTCTCTATAGGTCTATCATATCTAACTTTTCTAAAATTCTGTTAATCTCCTCAACTTTTTCTTATTTATTTTTTTGGTTAGATTTATTTCATTCTGAGAAGGGAAAGTCAAGATCCCTCACTGATAGAGTTTTACTATTTCCTCATATAATTCATTTTGGTTGCTATTTCATTTGGTGAACATGTTTAGTATTGATATTACTTCATTGTCTATGGTATCTTTCTCTCTCTCTCTCTCTCTCTCTCTCTCTCTCTCTCTCTCTCTCTCTCTCTCTCTCTCTCTCTCTCTCTCTCTCTCTCTCTCTCTCCCCTTTCACCTGCTCATCCTGAAAAGTGTTTTGCTTCTGACCACTGCCTCCCTCAATCCTCCCTCTTTTATCCACCCCCCACCTTGCCCTCTTCCCCTCCTACTTCTTTGTAGGCTAAGGTATATTTCCAATTCCAATTAAGTGTGTATGTTATTCCCTTTTTGAGCCAATTTTGATGAGAGTAATGTTCAAATATTGCCGCCGCCACCACCACCCACCTTCCCCTCCTCTGTAAAAGCTCTTTCACACCCTCTTTTATGTCAAATAATCTGTCCCATTCTGCCTCTCCCTTCCCCCTTCTCCAAGGGCATCCCTCTTTCTAATCCCTTCATTTTTTAAATATTATCCCATTATAGTCAACTCACACTCATGATCTCTGTCTATGTATATTCTTTCTCATAACTCTAATAATAATAAAGTCTTTGGGAGTCCCATGTAATTTCTCTTTCCTATTTACCTTTTTATGCTTCTTTTGAGTCTTGTGTTTGAAAGTCAAATTTTCTATTCAACTCTGGACTTTTCAGCAAGACTGCTTGAAAGTTCTCTATTTCATTAAATATCCCTTTTGTCCCCCATGAAGGATTATGCTCAGTTTTGCTGGGTAGTTGATTCTTGGTTGTAATCCTAGCTCTTTTGCCCTCTGGAATATCATATTCTAAGCACTCTGATCCTTTAATGTAGAAGCTAACAAATCTTGTGTTATCCAGACTGTGGCTCCATGATATTTGGATTGTTTCTTTCTGCTTATTTGCAACACTTTCTCCTTGACCAGGGAGCTCTGGAATGTGGCTATTATGTTCCTGGGAGTTTTCATTTTGGAATTTCTTTCAGGAGGTGATCAGTGAATTCTTTCAATTTCTATTTTATCCCCTGGTTCTAGGATATCAGTACATTTTTTTCCTTGATAATTTTTAAAAATATGATATCCAGGGAGCTGCTAGGTGGTGCAGTGGATAGAGCGCTGGCCCTGAAGTCAGGAGGACCTAAGTTCAAATCCAGCCTCAGACCAAACACTGAACATTTACTAGCTGTGTGACCCTGGGCAACTCACTTAACCCCAATTTACTAAGAAAAAAAAAACAAACAAATAAATATGATATCCAGGCTCTCTTTTTTATCAAGGTAGTCCAATAATTTTTAAATTATCTTTCTTGGATCTATTTTACAGGTCAGTTGCTATTCCAATGAAATATTTCATGTTTTCTACTATTTTTCATTCTTTTGACTTTGTTTTATTGTTTCTTGATTTCTCATGGAGCTCCCATTTGCCAAATCCTAATTTTTAAGAAATCATTTTCTTCAGTGAGCTTTTATACCTCCTTTTCTATTTGGCAAATTTTACTTTTTAAGAGTTATTTTCTTTGGTAATTTTTTGCGCCCCTTTTTCTATTTGGCCAATTCTGGTTTTTAAGGAGTTTTTCCTGTTCAATGGATTTTTGTGTCTTTTTCCATTTGGACTATCCTGTTTTTAAGTGTTATTTTTTCAGTATTTTTGTGTGTCCTTTACCACGCTATTGCCTCTTTTTTCATGATTTTCTTACATCACCCTCATTTCTTTTCCCTGTTTTTTCTCTACTTCTTTTATTTCATTTTTAAACCCTTTTTGACCTCTTCCAGTAATTCTTTTTGGACCTGAGACCAATTTACATTTTTTTTGGATTTGGCTTTATATGTAGCTGCTTTGATTTTGTAAGTCTTCTTATGAGTTTCTGTTTTGATCTTCCCTGTCACCGTAGTAACTTTTCTATGATCATGTTCTTTTTTGTTTGCTCAGTTTTCTAGCCTATTTTTGACTTTTAACTTCATGTTAAAGTCAGGCTTTACTCCCAGGGTGAAAGGAAGACTGTCCCAGCTTGTTTTTGAGCTTGTTCTTGGGCTTTGTAAGTTTTCAGTTCTTCCAAGGTGATTTGATCTAAGAGGTATGGTCATTGTTCTCCTGATCTGTACTGTTGTCTCTGGGGAATACAAGCATTCTTTTCTTCCTTGGAACTGTAGCCAAGGTGCTGCCCCTGCTAGTACTCCTCCTCACCCTGGGCCTACAACCTGGTATGACAATGCCAACTGAGTCCTTCTCCCAGTGCCAGCAAAGAGTGTCCTGTAATCTTCTGGCCAGTTGTCTGACACTCTTACTATCTGTGTACTGATAGCTCTGGAAACTTCCACCACCACAGATTCAGTGGCCCCCAAGACCTGGTGCTGGCTTGCCAAGGCACGGACTATACTGTGCATAACCTGCCTATGCTGGACTGTACTCCATTCTCACTATAGTAAGACAAACCTTTCCTACTGACCTTATAAGTTGTCTTGAGCTGTAAAATTGTTTCACCTCATCCTTTTGTTGGTTCTGATGCTACAAAATTAATTTTGAAGTATTATTTTAACATTGCTTGGAGGGTAATTTGGGAGAGCTCAAGTGAGTCCCTGCCTTTACTCTGCTATTTTGGCTCTGCCCCTAGTTGTTGATTTTAGAGAAGCATTTTTGATCACATAAAGAAAAGTTCCCTTGATTATTATCTTTCTTACTGTTTTTAACTTAAATAAATGTTGTTTCTTGGACACTTTTGCTTCATCTGTTAGTAAAATCATGTTTTTTTCTTATTTTTTATTATTAGGCTAATTGTTTTTTTTTAATGTTGAACTAATGGTTGGTATTTTTTGCAAATATTGTAGTTTTCCAGGATTTTACTTAGTAAAATTTAGTTAAAAAATGAATATTCATCATTACTATTGATCTAAAGTTCTCTTTCTTTGCTACATCATTTTATTTGGGAGAGGAACTATTGGGACCATATTTGTTTTAAAGAAAATATAGATTATAGATTGATCTCATTTCCTATTTTTGAAACATTTGTTTAATACTCTGATAATTTGCTCTTTGAATATTTAACAGAATTTGTTTGTACATCCTCGTGGTCCAGGAGGGGTTTCACATCTCCAATAGAAATTTAATATATAACTGGCTTAATTTATCTTTCTTATATGTGATTGATTAGGTTAATTATGGAATTTTATCTTCTTGTAAATATTCATCTATTTAATTTGTTTTCACTTATGTTCATATGGACTGGACATTTTCATGATTTCCTCTTGATTTCTTTTGAATTGTCCTTTTTAAGGTTTGACTTCTGTAATTTTTTGTCTCTTTTTAAATCAAATTAGCTAATCACTTGTTAATAATATCTCCTTTTTCTTCAAAAAAAAGCTCCTTTTCCATTAGTGTAATTATTTATAGTTTTAATTTTCCATACATTTCTCTAACTTTGATTTTCCAAATATCCTGTTTTATACTTGTTTTAAGACTATTAATTTTTTCTTTTAATTTTTTAATTGTGTTATCAATAAATTAATCTTCTCTTCTGTTTGTTAATATGTGTTCAGGGATATAAATTTTTATTTCTACAAGCCAATTTAGCACAAATCTCTAAATTTTGGTATAATGTCTCATTATGATTTTTGTAGTAAATAAACAATTTTTTCTTGGCTTTCACCTAGAAAGATGTATGAGATATTCAAGGAGGACTAGCACCTCTGGTGTGAGGGCTTTTTGAGCCCTTTCCAAGGTTGTTCATCCACCTTTGGAGTCTACCTGTCACTCAACTCTCACCTGTGGCTCCAAGAGGTTATAGCATGTGCAGTGGCCATACTCCAATAAACCATCATAGCAGATGGGGTAAACTAGGTTCAGGGTAACCAACAGGACCCAAACCCACCAGTGAGTAAAGAGGGTGTCTACCTCAAGGCTGTGAAGACTTTCCCCAGCAGAATGGGTGGATGAGAATATTTTGTTCCAATGGTGACAAAGGCAGCTGAAGCAGGCACCTTGGAGCACTTAGAACTTGGTCAGACACTGAAGACACCAAGGTCATCCACTGCATCCTGGGCCACTGACAGTCATCTTGACTTTTGTCTTGCCACTGGACTTCTATGATCCTGGAAGAGAGAATGAAACTGACTGACAAATTTGTGTAATTCTGCCTCACTTAAATCCAATTCATGCATGAGTCAAGATATCACCCTGTGATGTCATTAGTCCTATTCGAAAAAATGAAGGACAAACAACAATTACTCAAATCCCAATCTATATGACTTGGTCTTTCACTACTATTTCCTATAGAAGGTGGAACTTAACCTGGGACTTGAACAAAGCCAGGGAAAGAGAGAACAAGGAAAGCAAAAGGTAAAAAATGAAGGGAGAGTATTCCAGGCATGGAGGACATCCAGGAAAAATACTCAGAATTGGGAAATGAAGTGTCTTGGTCAATGAATACCAAGGGGGTCAATGTCACTGAACCAAAGAGTATATTGAGAGAAATGGAGTGTAAGATATAAAAAAAAAACTGGAAAAGTTGGAGAAGCAAGATATGAAGCACTGTAAATGTCAAAGAGAAGATTTTATATTTGATCTCGAAGGTAATAGGGAAACTCTGGAGATCATTGAGAAAAATAGGGACATGATGAGAACTGCATTAGTGAAGGATCATTTTGGCAGCACAGTGGAGGATGAAATGGAAGGGGGAAAGTATAAGATGCATTGTGGAGAATAGGAGGCATTTCAAAAATGCTGAACACTTTCTGAAGAAAAAAAAATTCTTACCTTTTTCTCCTGCTCCAATGAAATGTCACACCATTTCTTTCTCCTTTCATAGGACATGTGGATATAGAACTGAAAGGTGACTTAGGGATGATCTAGGTATTGAACCTTTTATTTTACAGATAAGGAAAATGAGGAATAGATAAGGAAAGTGACTTACTGCAGGTCACATAGTAAGTATTAAGTAATAGAACAGAAATATAAGGTCAGGTTTTCTGACTCCAATTTACAAATGATTTTACAAGAATGATCTTTAAAATTCTTTGTGGTTCTAATGTTCTATAATACCATGAACCCTCATTATCTTTCTTTTTCTAGTCCTCTTCTAGGTTGATTTCCATCTCTGGTTGTTATCTGCATGACTTAACACTTTGTCTATGCCTTAGATTCTTCATTTATAGAATGAGACAGCTGAACCTCCTGGCCTCTCAAATCCCTTCCAGTTCTCTGTGTCATCCTCAGTTTTCTTCTCATCCAGAAACCCCAGAAGCTCTTGAATAAGCCAATACTTAGGCATTTCTTAAACTCTTTTGCCTACTCCTCTGTCAGGGAAAGAGGATTACAGTTATTACACACACAGTCTGTGTTCCTTCAGAGAGGGAAACAAAGAGCACATATGTTGAATAGCACTGAGAGAGTTCCCTCAGTGTCCACATCTGATTTTCACATTTGCAGCTCCCCTAACAAACTTTTTCTGAATAAAGCCACAGATAAATGCCTGTTTGCCTCTTCCTTCTTTGTTAAATATGTGATTAGGACTATTATCTTTAAGCCAACATAGCTGCTTCTCTCCCCTTCAACTGTGAGCTTCAATTAATACATTGGGTGTTGGGAAGAAAATATTGCTTATTTCCACAGCTGCCTTAGGCCATCTAATGATGGATTTATGAATTGGTTATTAATTGGTTTTAAAATATCATCACCCTGGCAACTCTGCCCACTGAACTTGTGAAACCTGAGTGAAAGGAGTCCTTCACTGACGTGCTAGTGGTAAGGTTAACATTCTTTTATTGAGATCTTATTCCAAGGTTGAAAATTATGAGAAAGATAAATGTAATATTTATGAAAGTTGAGCACACTTTTGAGAATAAAAATGAATGCCATATTTTGAGAAATGTAAAGGTTGTCTTAAGTTTGTATATGTGAATACAGAAACACATCTGCCATTTTGTTCAACCGTGTTTTCTTTTCCATTTTGTCCCTTGAACAGATTTTCATAATAGCCCTGTCATTCAGTTATATTTGCAAATCACTTGCAGCAGTTGTTATGAAAGCTTCCATCCCTCAAATAGAAAGAAGATTTGGCACAACATCATCTGAAGTTGGTTTAATTGATGGAAGCTTTGAAATAGGTAATTTTATTTCATTAAAATCACTACTACCTAGTCCAGGGGTGGGAAACCTGCAGTCTTAAGGCCACATGTAACCTTCTAGGTCCTTGGGTGCAGACTTTTGACTGAGTCCAAATTTCAGAACAAATCTTTCCATTAAGATTTGTTCTCTGAAATTTGGATTCAGCCAAAGGGCCACACTTGAAAACCTAGAGGTTTGGCCTTGAGGTGTCAGGTTCTCCACCCCTGCCCTAGTCTCAAGTCTTGGGAAGAAAAATAACTTTGCAGTTTTGACCTATAACAAATTAATTGCTATCTAGTTTCATAGTGAGTCTTTCACATTGTTCTTTCTTTGTCTCTGTGTCTCTGTCCCTCTCTTTTCCTCTGTCTGTTTGTCTCTGTCTGTCTGTCTCTTCCATAATTTCTGTCATCAAATATACATAGCATTCCACTTATTAACAACAAATTACAAAACCTCTTTATTGTATCTCATTGCCACCCTATATTTATTTCTCCTTTTCTTTGCCGACAGACTTCTTAAATAAACTTTGAAAAACTTTGAAAATGTTAAAGTGGTAGTGATATAAAAATTGCTATTTTATCAATTATAACCATACAAAATTGGATTGGGTTGCCTCAGGAGATAATTGGTCTCTTCCTCACTGGATATCTTCAAACAAAGGATAGCCTTTGCAAAATATATGATAGAGAGAATTCTTATTCAGGTTGGATAAGAGATGTTAGTCTCTTCCAAATCTGTGGTTCTAAATCAGGTATAAAATCTCCATTTTTTTTTCTTATTCTCTCAACATCAGATGGGACAGGAAATACTCCAGCTTCTCATTGTCCAACCAATTGTTCAGCCACAAATAGCAGTGCATAGAGAGTCTCTCTTTGAAATCTCTCTCTCTCTCTCTCTCTCTCTCTCTCTCTCTCTCTCTCTCTCTCTCTCTCCCCCCTTCTCTCCCTCTCTCTCTTTCCATTAACCTATATTGCTACATCAGCTAGGTCTCTCCATGAATGGTCTCATCTTACATTTCTGTTAGTAATCAAATTCTTATTCTTTGTCTGTAATCAGGCAAACTATGTTTATCACAAAATCATAGAGCAACGTAGGTAAATGGTGCCATGGAAACTGTATTGGACCTGGAATTAGGAAGATCTGTGTTCAAACCTGGCCTCACTCTTATCAGCAATATGATCCTGGGTAAAGTACTTGACTTTTGTTGGTCTTAATTTCCTCATCTGTAAAATGGAGAAAATTATAGCATCTACCTCCTAGGTTGGTTGTAAGAATAAAATGGGTACTTATAAAGTGCTTTGCAAACCTTAAAACATTATACAAGCTATTATTACTTATTGTTTCCCCAGTTATTAAACTAAAAGTTCTCTAATTCTTCATATTCAGATCACTGAAGCAGATTATATTCTCCAAGCACTTTAATGTTTTTTCTATTACTTGCCATATAAAAATGAGCAACTATCTCAAAACTCTGAGTCAGACATAACTCACTAACTTCATCCATTAGAACTTGTAGGTAGACCTATCCTCCACAGGACTGTCAAGGTAGATCTTACTCAACAATTGCTTTTCACAGAATCAGATTTAAACCTTTGCCAAGTGAGAGTCCCTTACATATATATTCATCCTGTTTAACTTTCGCCAAATATTTGAGAAATTAACTCATTCCTAAAACTTAACTAGTCATATGGTATGGTGACTATGTCACTGAAGATCAAGAGATCTAAGTTCTAGTCAAGTTTTTGCCAAGAACAAGTTCTGTGACTTCAAGTAACATTAACCTCTGTTGAGTTTCTTCATCTATAAAATAAAGTGGTTAGACTAGATGACATGTGAAGTGACTTCCAGCTTCAGAATTCTAGGGATTTATAATACCCTGGTTTTCTTCCTATGTCTCTAATGATATCTTTATGGTCCACTTCATTTCTTTCTCCTGTATTTTAAGTACAGGTTTTCCTCTTCAAGTCTTTACTATTCTATCTTCATTAGATAACTTACTTATTCCAAAAGGCTTTAAATATTGACTGCTTCACAAATCTAGATGACATTTGATTTCCATGTCCATATTTACATTCACCACCTGTACATCTCTATTTCAGTGTCTCATTCTACCTGAAATTCAACATGTTCAACCAAAAACTAATACACTAAATGAAAATTTGCTCAACAAAATCTGTTATTCATTCTTCTTCCTATATTCCCTATTTCTGTCAGAGATACATTGGTGATACAATAGAATGTAAGCTTCTCGAGGTTCCAAATAAACTTGCTGTGTGAATTATTTGGAACAAGGTAAATGAACTACTTGTCTTACAAAATAAACCTTAAAAGGTTTTGTTATATCTTTTAAAAAAAATTTGGCATGCAATATGCTCTACCTTTTCAGTAATCCCTTATTTTTCATGAATTGGCTTTATGATTGTATAATATATTCCTAAATTCTTCATCAGAAAACTATACTTTTATTATATCAGATATCAGGCATACTTTTGATAAAGTCTATTTTTATAAACCTGGTCTTGATTATAGCTCATAGTTTTTCAAATGAGGGTATAAATCATTTGAGTTCCTAGTCCATTGAAAACTATTTATTTACATCTCTTAGATAAATATTGTAACTTCACATGTTGTGTGACATGGCAAGAGGTCATGTTGCAGTATTCCATTTCCATTTAGGCATCTCTGTGATTTTTTTTAAACAATTCTACTTCTCAGTAAACCAATACACTTATTAGAGTTCAACATTTTCTCAATAGGGATAAAAACTCCAGAAACATTGGATACAAAAAAGATACCTAATTTATGTTTGTATATATATGTTTTACAGTATGATGACTATGCTCAGATCTTAAGGCTTCCTTGAACTTCTAATGATTTTTTTTGTATAGCCATGAATGCAAATGTGAGTTTCACTGGGAGAAATTACTTTCCTTTTTGCAATATTCAATACCCCAGTCTTTGTAATTCCTGGCCTTTGATTAGCATTTTTTCTTCGAAGCAATGCTTAAAACCTTTTTTTGTTCTTTTAAAACTTTTCTTCTGGTTATTTTTCCTACTTCAAGGAAACTGTTCTACCCTATAGAGGAGTTAGCAATAGCTTCACCAGCTATCAGATTCCTTGAAAGGATTTGTTTGTATTCTAAAGATTAAATGAGCTCTTTCAATAGATTATCCCATTTGGGCATTTTTTTTTCATCTCAACTACACTTTCCTTCTACTTTGGTACTATTAATGCTGTGGATTTTTCTGTAATAAATTTACCAAGTATATTCATCTATCCTTAGACATGAGCTAGATATTGTCTTGGAAGAGCTTGCTCATTCCCAGTCAATTAAATCATTTGGTCATCATGAATAACATGTCATCTTCATTCTCATCCTTTTCACGAGGCTTTACTGGTTTTCTTTCCTCCTTTCTCTCCAAATAAACCTATTATATTTTCAAGACAGCTTAAGTTTAACCTCTTCCATGAATACTTCTTAATTATTCTTTCCCTTATTTGGATTCTATTGTACTATTATTATTTTACTTACAACCACACAATTAACCAAGTTTTCCATTTCATATATATTCATTTGGTGTTCTCAGATAGATTCTAAGTTTCTTGAGAACAGAAATGATACTTTAATACTTTATTTTTCATTTGTGCCTCCTCCAGTGACTGCCAAATACAACAGCCTCACATAACAAGTGGTCAAGTCATACTGTACTTGGAGAATTAAATTATACTGAAATGCCATTTTTCTTCTTCTAGGCAACTTAATGGTGATAACGCTGGTAAGTCATTTTGGTGCCAGATCACACATTCCACGGATAATTGGAATCGGGTGTTTAGTTATGGGACTTGGAAGTATTTTAACTGCATCACCTCACTTCTTCATGGATTAGTAAGTATTTAACAATTGTTGTTGTTATTCTTGTTTAGTTTTTTCAATCATGTCTGACTTTACATGACTCCATTTGGGGTTTTCTTGGAAAAGATACTGGAATGGTTTGTCATTTCCTTCTCCAGTTCATTTTACTGCCCTAAGTATTCAGCGATAATCATTTTTAAATATAGCAGAATGCCAAATCTTCAGACTTGTTACAAAACAATTTCTCTTTCAGAAAATTCTCTAAGTTTATGAAAATATGGGGTAAACTTTTCACATATGTTAGTGTAGATGATAGCTACTTTTACAGTCTGTTTAGGGTTATGAATAATAACCAAAAAGGTTTGAGAAATCACAGGAAAGTGAATGAAAATTTATAAATTTTCATTTGATGTATTTGTCATGTCTGTTTTTATGGATTCCATAGAAACCAGTAGAATTTATCATTCAAGTAAAGAGAAAGAGCATTAGTTGAGGAATTTAATCGGCAATTAACCAAGTGAATATTTCACTTGTATAAGAAAAAAGGGCAACATGGATGAAGTAATTGGATAATCTCTAAGATTACTGCCGTGTCTAACATTCTATGCATGAAATTAATAGAAACATCTGTGGTAACTTTCACATTTTCTTCAATGTAGATTTTGGGGGATACTTTTAAATGCAGAATTGCAGTAGGTAGAGATTACTGTACCTTACAAAGCCTCAGTGAGTGAGATACTACAATTTGAAAAATATTCTATTGGCAAAACATATATTTCCTTAGCAAAGGGAATTAGTGGCTCTGTAAGTCAATCAATTAACTGATCAATCAACCACAACCACTTATCAAAGAAAATTACGGTGTCTGTCTTTAAAGACTATAGAACATGGTTTCAAAGTATGCACATGTAGATGTATGCATGAATACATATGTGCATAAACACACAAACAAATATATGTGTGTGTGGGTGAGAGAGAGAGAGAGAGAGAGAGAGAGAGAGAGAGAGAGAGAGAGAGAAATCTTACCCTGGGTGAAAAGTTCAGTCAAAAGTTGTCTTAAATTAAAGAGAATTGGGTATTGTTTTAGAGGAGGTAGTTATGACATTGGCAAAATCAGGATAAACCTGTTAGTCTGCTTCAGTATTTCAAGGACAAGAAATAATCAGTATAGGGGCAGCTAGGTGGTGCAGTGGATAGAGCACCAGTCCTGGATTCAGGAGGACCTGAGCTCAAATCTGGCCTCAGACACATAACGCTTACTAGCTGTGTGACCCTGGGCAAGTCACTTAACCCCATTGCCTAGCAAAAAAAAAAAAAAGGAAATAATCAGTATAAATATAGCATTTATTGATAGCACACTTAGTTCTGTAGCACACTTAGTTCTGTAAGAGTATAAGATGTGTATACACCACCATCTCACTGCCATCCCAGCTCCTCTCATAGACCCTAATTGTGGAAAGTGAAGTCAAACATATGTTTGTTAAATGATGAGAATTGGTAGCATTCAAGCAGCTAGTGCCTTACTCTCCCACTTCACTATTACCTTATATATAGTTTGTGTATATTCTTATATACTTAGGTATGTATGTTGCCTTCCCTAACAGAATGTAAAATGCTTGAGGAT
Source organism: Phascolarctos cinereus (assembly GCF_003287225.1). Lineage (NCBI taxonomy): Eukaryota > Metazoa > Chordata > Mammalia > Diprotodontia > Phascolarctidae > Phascolarctos > Phascolarctos cinereus. Next base: position 176,426,413 of record NW_027555514.1, on the reverse strand, counting down.
AGGAATTGTTTCATTTTAGCCTCTGTATTCCCTATACCTGACATATAGTAGGCATTAATAAATTTGCATTGGTTAACTGAGTCAAATATTCATTAGTCACTCTAGCTATCACTCTGAATGTCTCTTTCCCTCAACTCTTGGGCAGAAGGCGACATGTCTAATTGGCCTACATCATGTAAAGCAAATTGTACTTGTGTACTTGTGTTGTGCACTTTTCCTTTACTTTCTATGGTTTTCCATCTTCTGATTATTTGTGAAATCCAGCCAGGACAACTGTTTTGCTCCCCTGATAGCTAAATGACTATGATTTACTTTTCTGATTAGCTTAATGCATAGATTAATAACTAACAAATTCCTATAATAAGCAATGAGGATCCATGTCTTTGGCCCCATCTTCATACATGTCAAACGGAATATGCATATACACACACAAACAAAACAGAAATGGAATTTTTTCATCCCCTTAATGGTATTTAAGGGTTTCTTTTAGCCCTTGGTTGTTGGTTCTACTTGGGAAAGATCATATTGTTATTCCTGGAAGGCATTCCTAAAGCATTGTTATCCATCATTATCCATTTGAAAATAGTGCATTATAAAATTGGTCTGTAGGATGATGGCATATAAAATAGGAATAACTTACTTGGCAATGCTTTCTTTAATATTTCAATTATATTATTATAGTTACAGGTATGACTCAACATTAAATGGTAAGCCACTTGAGAACTCTACAGCCATCTACACTCCTTGCTCAGTTGATATCAATTCAACTAGCAATAACAAATCATCTGTACTATTAGAGTCAGGTAAGCATGAATGATCATCAATACAAAAGAAAATATATAAGAAAATGTTTCAAGAATAGATATATCCCAAGGTAAATTATTTAGTTGACTATGAAAAATGCATCTGACAACTAATTGGACTAATAAAATTAAGGTCAAATTAAAGATATATAGACATTCAGGTAGAACAATAACATAGTTTCATAAGTATATTATGATAATAAACCAAACTTCTTATGTTCAAAGGTTGCAAAAATGAATCTGGCTTACCCATGTGGATATATGTGCTGATGGGAAACATGTTACGTGGGATTGGGGAAACTCCAATTACACCCCTGGGAATCACATATATTGATAATTTTGCTAAAGAAGAACATTCTACTTTTTACATAGGTAATGTACATTTGTGATCCTTGGCCACCTTGAATCCTTTGACTCTGTTCCTGACTTCCAGGGGCAGATCATCAAATGACTCATTTTGATTAGCTTACTTCACTTGGAAAAGACAGCTTTCATCTTACTCTAATCCCTAAACCCTGAGCCCTAAAAATATCACATGAATACTTTTGTAGAGAATAGTGAGAAGTATTTGAATGATTTTGCTACCAAACAAGATGAAGAAACATTTAGGTGGTTAAAATAATGAAGAGCAAAATTATAAGAGGCATAACTATCAATTTTTTTTCCTATATGCACAACTAGAAAAAAAGCATATTTTTTTTTAGTCCTACCTCACCTTCTTCCCTGACCCATCTTCTTGTTTTATCTCAGCTCAGCAAGCTCACCTAATATGGGCTGGACATTGAGTATAGCCTTGAGTTTTTAACTGATAGAGATTCAATTTGATTGGGCTGATAGCCTTTCTCCAACTGTAGCTATGTCTATGAAGTCCCAAGACTAAATGAAAAAACTTTAAATCTCCTTCAACTTGCCTTTATTTCCCCTGCTCCTCCTAGCCAAATACTTTTGTCCTTGGCCTTTGGCCTATAAGGAACTTAAAGCCAACTTTTTATCCTTTGTTTCTATACTCTAGATACAACCCTAAGGAAATTGTAACCTTGAACCTAGCTCCCTAGATGAAAAAGACCTCCCATATTAAGGAACTAAGCTTCAGCCTTCTTGCCCGAACTTCATCTTCTGGCATCTCCTAGAACTTTGGTGACAAATGCAGGATCTCTCCCTCGACTTGACTTTTATTAAAGCATACCCCTACACAGTTTGTTCATAGGTGGCTCTGCCCATTGAGAACTAATTGTCTCTGCTATTTACTGTTGTAAACTTGTCCCTGAACTCACTACTTCCTAAAGACCATGTGGCCCAAGACATGAGATAAATAAAGTATCTTCATGATTGAAATAGCCTTTTAATATACCCTCCCTTGTCTTTTTCATCTCTTGTGTTCACATCATTATCCAGAGACTAAATAACACAAATATATTCTTCCACCAATAAGGGGGTTGGGAGAAGTTATCATTATAGAATTAAAAGGTGTAACTGTAATAACTGTTTTAAATATGTTCTGCCTTGATTACCCTCATATTAATATTCCATTAGCATGTTCTTTTGATGAAAAAGGAATTATTTTTAAATAATATTTTATTTTCTCCCAAATACATTTAAAATCAATTTTAACATTTTTTAAAAGTTTTGAGTCCTAAATTCTACCCTTCCTCCCTACCTCTCCCTGAGATGTTAAACTATCTGATATAGGTTATACATATGCAGTCATGTAAAACATTTCCGTATTAGTTATTTTGAAAACAATACTGGAAGGAAGGAAGGAAGGAAGGAAGGAAGGAAGGAAGGAAGGAAGGAAAAGGAAGAGAAGGAAGGAAAGGAGGAAAATGAAAGACAAAAGAAGGGAGAGGGAGAAAAAAGAATGAAAAAAAAGAAAAAAAGAAAGAAAGAAAGAAAGAAGAAGAGAAGAGAGAAAGAAAGAAAGAAAGAAAGAAAGAAAAGAAAGAAAGGAAGGAGGAAGGAAAGGAAAGAGAAAAGAGGGGAAGGAAGGAAGAGGAGAGAGAGAAAAAAGAGAAAGAGAAAAAGAAAGAAGAGAAGAGGAGAAAGAAAAGAAAAAGAAAGAGAAGAGAAAGAAAGAGAGAGAGAGAGAAAGAAAGAAAGAAAGAGAGAAAGAGGGAGAGAAAGAAAGAAAGAGAAAGAAAGAGAGAGAGAGAAAGAAAGAAAGAGAGAGAGAAAGAAAGAAAGAAGGAAGGAAAGAAAGAAAGAAAGAGAAAGGAAAGAAAGAAAGAAAGAAAGAAAAGAAAGAAAGAAAGAAAGAAAGAAAGAAAGAAAGAAAGAAAGAAAGAAAGAAAGAAAGAAAGAAAGGAAGGAAGGAAGGAAGGAAGGAAGGAAGGAAGGAAGGAAGGAAGGAAGGAAGGAAGGAAGGAAGGAAGAAAAAGACAGTATGTTTCAGTCCATATTAAGATGTTATCAGTTCTTTCGCTGAAGGTAGATAACATTTTTCATCATGAGTCCTTTGGGATTATCTTGGATCATTGTATTGCTGAGAATAACTAAATCATTCCCAGTTCTTCATCCCGCAATACTGCTGTTACTGTGTACAATATTCTCCTGGTTCTGCTCACTTCATTCTGTATCAGTTCACATAAGTCTTTCCAGATTTTCTGAAATTATCCTGCTTATCATTTCTTATAGCCCAATAATATTCCATTACAATCATATACCACAACATGTTAACCATTCCCCAATTGATAGGCATTCCTTCAATTTAAAATTCTTAAACATTAGAAAAAGAGCTGCTATAAATATTTTTGTACAAATATAGGTTCTTTTTCCCTTTTGTTTTATCTCTTAGGGATACAGACCCAGTGGTATTGCTGGATCAAAGGGTATGCACACTGTATAGCCCTTTGGACATAATACTAAATTGCTGTCCAGAATGGTTGGATCAATTCACAACTCCACCAATGGCGCATTAGTATCCCAGTTTTCTTACATCTCCTCCAACATTTATCATTTTTCTTTTCTGTCATATTAGCCAAATTGATATGTGTGAAATGTTGCCTCAGAGTTGTTTTAATTTGCATGTCTCTAGTCAATAGTAATTTAGGGCATTTTTTTATATCACTATAGCTAGCTTTGATTTCTTTGTCTGAAAACTCCTGTTCATATCCTTTGATCACTTGTCAATTGGGAAATGACTTGTATTCTTATAAATATGACACTATTCTGTATATGTTTGAGAAGTAAAGCCTTTATCAGAGATGCTTGCTGTAAATTTTTTCCTCAGTTTTCTGCTTTCCTTCTAATTTTGGTTGCATTGGTTTTGTTTATGTAAAACCTTTTTTAGCTTCACAGAATTAAAATTATCCATTTTACATTTTGTGGTGCTCTCTATATCTTGTTTGGTCCTAAATTTTTATCTTATCCATAGATCTGACAGGTAAACTATTCCATGTTCTCCTAATTTGCTTATGGTTTCACCCTTTATGTCTAAATCATGTGCCCATTTTGAACTTATTTTGATATATAATGTAAAATGTTGATCTGCCATACTGTTTTGCAGTTCTTCTATAGTTTTTGTTAAATAATGAGTTTTTGTCCCCCCTCCAAAAAAAAAGGAATTGTTTTAAAGACAGCTATTTCTTCAGTGGATGATCATGTAATGTTTTGTTTACAAAAAAATTAGTATGTCAATGACACAGTGAAACTATGGTTTTTTTGGTAATGATTTAATTATTTTGTAATGTTTTCAGGCATTTTGCATTCATTGGCAATGATTGGCCCAGTAATAGGTTTTCTTCTGGTATCTTTATGTATAAAACTGTATGTGGACATTGGATATGTAGACCTAAGTAAGTACAAGATCAAACCAATATTTGTGGAATTTTCTTTATTGTTCATCATTCTTCTGAGGAGTTTATTTTCTCATTCCATCTAACAGTATTGTGATATAGATTATATTTTTCCTATTTTATGAATTGGTAAACCATGGAAATCAGGAACAAGAATATATTTGGTGTTGTTTATATAATTCTAAAAAAACCAATTGAAATTAACACATTCCAATAATCATTTGAGTGCTTTTTATATGTGATCCAGTAACTAATTTGGACAGTTTCTCCTATCCTGAATCCAACAGGCATTTGTCAGAATAAACCATTCTTTTGAAAGAATGCTATATGAAAGTAAAAATCAATATGAAATTATTAATTTGGCACTTGACAAGATGCCCTGAATATTGCACTTTACTTGGAACTAGTTTGAACAATTTCACCTCATGCAAACTGAAAGATGTGTCCACACTGGGAGAATAAAACTGCTTTGATAATTTTTATCACCTAATGCACTTTCTGTGTGTTTTCTGGTTAACTAATGTCTGGATCTAAATGATTGCATCTGATACATTTGTATTTCTTATTTTTAGAGTTACTGTGGAGAATAGTGTCCATAGGTTAAAGGAAAACACAGGAGACATCTCCAAAGTGCTATATAGCTAGAATTATTTGTATATCTGCTCCTTTTGGGACTCTTTAGGAGACTTTTGAGACTGAGTTCCCTAGACCACTGCTAACAACAGCTGAATATAAAATCTTAGACAAGTATAAGCTTGTTGATGAACATTCCCTTGTCTGCTGACTTCAGGATAGCAGAACTCAAAACTTTCCCATGGATAGATGGATTCACCCAAAAAAAAATTATTTGCTATTTCAAAAGCCATTTAGCTTGTTTTTGTTGCTTATATACAAATACACCCTCCCAAAAAAAATTAGCACCAACCACTGTTCAACTTGTTTTAGCTATAATTAAAACAAATTGTTCATTAGTGATTAAGCTGATCAAAGATCCAGATCTCCTGACTTCTAACTCCAAACTCATTCAATTCAATTCATTAAATTCAACAAATATTCTTAAGCCACTACTGTGTACAGAACACTAAACAATGGGGAAGATACAAAGACTAATTAAAACATTGGCCCTTCATGGATACCATAATGTAGCTGCTAATTAGCTGATGACTATTTTTCTGTGAAGCTGGTCCTTGGAAAGCAGCAAAATAGTCCTTCAACTCTTACTGGAAGACTCCTAGCTTGGTAGAATCTACCAGAAATGGCATGTGTCACAACATTGAGTAAGTAAAACAAAACTAAACATGTCTGTCTGCCATAATGTGAAACAATCTTCAAATTGGTATGTTATAGTATCAAGTTGGCATTCCAGAGCCAATTAGTGTCCTTCATAATCCTGATTCTTCCCTAGCACCTGACACAAGGTTAAACATATAATGTGATGATAATAATCTATTGATGATCATTATTTTTAAGAAATTTTGCTTCACTTTCTACCCTGGTGGGAAAAAGAGCATTTAACTGTGTACTGAAAAATACCCCAACAGCTACCATTATGTATATCAACTTAGGTAAGTCAGTCTCTGAGCTTCAGTTTCCTCTAAGACCTACGAAGTTAAACTAGATGGTCTCTAGGGTCCTCTGTGGCTCTGAAATTCTTATGATTGCTCCAGTGTTATTAGCAAAAAATTGTGTCTCTATAAATAATTTAATTCCAGGTAAATAAATCCAATAGTATTTGTACTTAAAATCAATTTGTTATTGTTGTCATTTCAATCATGTCCAGCTCTTCATGATCTCAGGGTTTTCTTAGTAAAAATCAGGAGTGGTTTGCCATTTCCTTCTCCAGCTCATTTTACAGATGAGGAATTGAAGAAAACAGGGTTAAGTGACTTGCCCAGAGTCACATAAATAGTAAGTGTCAGATGTTAGATTTGAATCAGGAAGATGAGTATTCTATCCAATGACACTCTAACCACTTCACCACCTAGCTAAATACCTGAAAGAAAAAAGCAATGTAGTAAGCTGAGCCAGATTCATTCTAGTCATCTCTTCATTAGGGTTCATAAGGATGAACTAGTTAGTCACTGGACACTTAACAAAAGTAGTTTACTTAGCCAGAAAATAGAAAGATATTCAATGAAAATACTATAACACATAGCCTGGATAAACATGGGTCCCCTTAACCTACTTGAAGAAATGTATCTGATTGGCAGGGCTGGATATAGTGACCCACTGAGCCTTGGGACGTTTGCAAAGTCTAAAGGGCATTGACTCTATATAGGTAGGCATTTTATGCCCTGAAGTAGTCAGGAAGCCACATCCATTTAGGCAGAAGGCACCTGGAAATTGCATTAATGACAATGTGGCTTGAGCCTTAGCCCCCTGGGTTAATCAAGTCTTAAGAATAACTTTCTTGTCTTCTAGTCTTCAAATTCGCTATGCCACACTACATTTCTGAAGAAGTATGTCAATGTATTATCATTTAATTAAACGAGCTAATTAGATTATATTTTACAGGTATATTCCATTTTGAAGAATGTATAATCCTATGCCATTATTTGGGATTTATACAACTCCAAAACCACTTGGAATTAACTGTTTAGCCTCATATAATCCTGAACCTCAAATAGTTGAAGACAGGGTTTGGGCCTAATTTCATCTTTGTTAATTTGTTACTGTAGCACAATCCTTCAAACATACCAGATACTCAATACATGTTTGTGGCACTATATCTTATTGAACTGAATTTAATGAATAGAATTATTCTTCCTTTTCCCATATACTTTTGATATATTGAAGTTTTACTAGAATTAATATTTTTTCATTGATTTAATTGTATTTTGCATTATTATTCACATGAATTGTTCTTACTTGAATGAGTTTTCTCATTAAATAAAGTTAAATGGGTTATTTAAATTAAATAATATTTAAATATTAAATTTGAATATATTAAATGGTAACAGTTCTTAAAATGACATGTTTACATTGTGAATTTTTTAAAAATCATTTTGCTATAGGTACTATAACAATAAGGCAAACTGATTCCCGTTGGGTTGGTGCTTGGTGGCTTGGCTTTCTCACAGTGGGAATCCTTAGTATTGCTTCCGCGATACCATTCTTTTTCATTCCTAAGAGTCTGGAGAAACCAACAAACAAAAGGAAAATTTCTGCATCTTTGATTATATCTAGTACCAACGAAAATGGAAGCCAGAAGACAAATATTAAAAATTTGGTGCAAACAAAGGAGTCTCAAAATTTGACAGGTGAATATTTCACATTTAGAACTAACTTTTATTTGTCTATGCAAATTAATGGAAGCAAATTAGTGTCCATATGTGGGTGATAGGAGAGAGGAAAGAAGGAAAATTCAAATTTTCACTGAATGGTAGAATAGTTTTTTTAATCTCTCACATTAAATGTGCAATCCACAGAGAGAAAGAGAGAAAATGCAGTCTTAGAGCTGAAAATGAGTTAAAGATCATCTACTACAACCTTTTTTTATTAACAGATGAGAAAACTGAGACCTAAATTAAATGGTTTCTCCAAAAGCATACAGAATTTGTGGTAAAGCCAGGACCAAAACTCACATCTTCTTATGCTAGAATGAACTGGAAAAAATTTTTTTTCAAAGAAATTTTATCTCACAGTCAACAATTTTCCTTATATGCTAATAAGAGATTTACCCTGTGTCCTCTAGTATGTGCAGAAATAAATATTTTATGTAAATTTGTTAAAGCCAAGAGAGACATATTTTGTTTAATATATGTAAAGAATATTATCTATTCACTGGATCATAGGATTTAGGGTGGAAAGATCATCTAGTCCTGCCCCATAATTCTATAATTTAGAAAACTAGGGATCTAAGGAATAGAATAACTTGCTCAAGCTGACATATAGCATTTGGATTCAAACTCAGGTCCTCTGACTCCCAATCTAAGGAAAATGATAACTATTCCTAGGTACAATTTGGTTTAACTCTAACCTCTAATTTTTCTGACCATAGTCTGAGATAGAATTAGACACAGTTAGACAAAGTTCATTTAGTTGCATCATCATTCTTTTCCCTGCTAATTCCTCCAAACATCAATAGCTTTTAAAAAAAAAATAGTTCCCATACTGCTTATACCATTTTCCGATTATAATGGTCCAATGGATCTCCCCACTCCTCCTGCTTCTTTCCCTCATCTTCCCCCACACACACACACACACACACACACACACACACACACACACACACACACATACACTAGACAACTGTATTCTTTGCCAAGGATTTTGTGCTGCTACACCTTGTCTGCAAAAGGAACTAGACATCTGGCTGTTCATTAGCATAAGAGTGGGTGAACATATGGCAATAAATCATTCTATAATAGGTATAATTGGTCCATAATATATTTCCAATCATAACAAGTGAAAAAGGTATATTACCATGGAAATATATAGCTCCAAAATAAGGAGAATTGGTTGTATGGTGGGCACCAGAAAAAAAGCTAAAATGCTGCACTAAGAGCCATAAAACATAAAATGGACCAAAGACAAACCAGCGATAGATTGGCTGGATTTGTTTTGGAGTTGCTATAGAAGAACATGGCCAGAAGCTCACAGAATAAGAAAGCCCCTCCAATCCACACAATAGTATCAATGACAAGAGTATCATTTGATATGATTATAGATGCATTGAAATATTGTTGAAGTAAACTGATATAATTACCAATACATTGGCACCATTCTGATAAATACCCCTGAAGAATGACAGAAATATCCAAGGATACACTATCCTATAGCAGAAAGAGCAATGAAATTGTTCTCTCTGGAGCAAATCAGAAAAGCTGTATTTTAAAACAATGAGGCCATTAGCTAATACTGTGACCCTGGGCAAACTATCAGCTCTCTGAGCCTCAATTTTGTCATCAGTAAAAATGAGATAGCATTGGTGTATTTTCTAACTTTAGCATTCTGTGATTCTATGATTGTTTTATACCCAAGTCTACTACTAAGCCTCCCATATGGGAAAAAGGGAGCTATTTCCTGAATGTGCTGAATTATCTTTTCCAACAAAGTCTCTTACTTTTTCTTCTAGGTTTTTTCCACTCCTTGAAACGTATCCTTAGTAATTGGATGTACTTAATCTACTTGATATCATCATTGTTTACCTTTAGTGGCTTTATTGGCTACCTTACTTTTCTGTCAAAATATTTAGAACAGCACTTTGGCCAGTCAATGTCTAAATTGAACCTTTTACTGGGTAAGTCTTATTATTTAATTTTACCATATCACTTAGAGTGAACCATTGCAGACTAAGTAAAATTTAAAATTATTTGCTCCATATTCATGGTCCCCCTAAAGCTGGCACCATCCTATCTTTTAACCTTATTTCATATTACTACCTTCTCAAAAGTTCATGTTCTAACCAAAATGTATTGTTCTGTCCCTGACTAAAAATTCTCGCACAGCTCTGCATCTATACCTTTGCCCTAGTTTTTCCCTGAACCTGTAATATCCTCTTATCCCTCTCTAAATGTTAAATTCATTCTGATCTCTTGTTTTAATGTTCTTTTTTGATATTTAATTTTTATCTTTGTAAGCAAAAAAATTTAACATTTGCTTTTTTACAATTTTGAGTTCAAAATTCTCTCTCTTTCTTCTCCCCCCTCTTTGAAAAGGCAAAGCAATTTGATGTAGATTATACATGTGCAGCCATGCAAAATATTTCCATATTAGCCTTGTTGCCAAAAAAAAATGCAAACAAAAAGAAGAATAAAAAAGAAACTTTTAAAAGTATGCTTAAATTTGCATTCAGACTCCATCAGTTCTTTCTCTAGAGGATAGCATTTTTCGTTATAAATCTTTTAGAATTATCTAGGATCATTGTATTGCTGAGAAAGCCAACAACTTCACAGTTGATCATAGTACAATGTTGCTGTTACTGTGTACAATGTTCTCCTGGTTCTGCTCACTTCACTTTGCATCAGTTCATGTAAATATTTCCAGGTTTTTCTGAAACCATCCTGCTTGTCATTTCTCATAACATAATAGTATTCCATCAAAATCATACACCACAACATCTTCAGCCATTCCAAAATTGATAGCAATCCCCTCAATTTCCAATTCTTTGCCACCACAAAAAGAGCTACTACAAATATTTTTGAACATATAGGTCCTTTTTCTTTTAATATGTGAGTGATACTGTTGCATCAAAGGGTATGCACAGTTTGAGAGTCCTTTGGATGTAGTTCCAAATTGCTCTCCAGAATTGTTGGATCAGTTCACAACTCCACCAATTGTGCATTACAATCTCAATTTTTCCACATCTGCTTCAACATTTGTCATTTTCCTTTTTTATCGTATTAGCCAATATGACAGATGTGAAGTAGTATCTCAGAGTTGTTTGAATTTGCATTTCTTAATCAATAGTGATTTAGAGTATTCATATGACTATAGATAGCTTTAATTTCTACTTCTGAAAACTGCCTATTAGTATCTTTTGACTATTTATCAGTTGGGGAATGACTTGTATTCTTATATTTGACACAATTTTCTATATATTTGAGAGATGAGGTCTTTTCAAAGAAATCCACTATAAAAAATTTTCCCATTTTGCTGCTTTCCTTCTAATCTTGGCTTCATTGGTTTGTTTGTGAAAATCCTGTTTAATTAAATGGGATGTGATCAAAATTATCCATTTTATATCTTGCAATGCTCTCTAGCTCTTGTTTGGTCATAAATTCTTCTCTTAGTTATAGATCTGACATGTAAACTATTCCATGTTCCCTTAATTTGCTTACGATATCACCATTTATGTCAAAATCATGTACCCATTTTGACCTTATCTTAGTATATGGTATGAGATGTTGATCTACACTTAGCTTCTGCCAAATTGGAAAGCAATGTTTCCCAGAAATTTTTGTCAAATAATGATTTCTTTTCCCAAAATCTTGGATCTTTGGGTTTGTCAAACACCAGATTACTATGGTCATTTACTACTACGTATATACATATTCTTTTCCACTGATACACCCCTGTATTTCTTAGCCAGTACCAGGTTGTTTTGGTGATTATTGCTTAGTATTGCAGTTTGAGATCTGCTAATACTAAGCCATATACCTTCACATTTTTTTCATTGATTCCCTTGATATTGTTGACCTTTTGTTCTTCCAGGTAAATTTTGTTGTTAATTTTTCTAGCTCTAGAAACTATTTTTTTGGTAATTTGATTGGTATGGCACATAATAAGTAAATTAATTTAGTTAGAATTATCATTTTTATTATATTGGCTTGGCCTATCTATGAGCAATTAATATTTCTCCAATTGTTTAGATCTGACCTCATTTGTACTAAAAGAATTTTGTAATTGTTTTCCCATAAATCCAAGGTTTGTCTTAGCAAGTAGATTCTCAAGCATTTTATGTTGTCTGAAGTTAATATAAATGGAATTTCTCTCTCTCTTGCTGCTGGATTTTGTTGGTAATATACAGAAATATGAATGATCTATGTGGGTTCATTTTATATCCTGAAACTGATTACTGATTTCAAATAGGTTTTTAATTGATTCTCTAGGATTGTCTATCACATCATCTGCAAAGGTAGTTTTGTTTCCTCTTTGCCTATTCTAATTCATTCAATTTCTTTTTCTTTTCTTATTGTTATAGCTAACATTTCTAGTCCAGTATTTAATAATAGTAATGAGAATGAGAATCCTTGCTTCACCCCTGCTCTAATTGGGAAAGCTTCTGGTTTATCCCCATTACAAATAATGCTTACTGATAGTTTTAGGTAGCTACTAATCATTTTAAGGAAAGCTTCATGTATTCCTAGCCTTTCTAATAGGAATTAGTATTATATTTTGTCAAAAGCTTTTTCTGCATCTATTGAGATAATTATATTATTTTGTCATTTTTGTTATTATTATGGCCAATTATTCTGAGAGCTTGCCTAATATTGGATGTAAATCACACTTGCTTATAGTGCATGAACTTTGTGATACATTGCTGTAATAGTCTTGCTAGCATTTTAAAATTTTTTATTAGTATTTGTTAGGAAAATTTGTCTATAGTTTTCTCTTTCTGTTTTTGTTCTTCCTGTTTTAAGTGCTAGCAGTATATTTGTGTTGTAAAAGGAATTTGGTAGGACTCCTTTGCCTATTTTTCCAAATAGGTTTTATGGTATTAGAATTAGTTATTCCTTAAATATTTGGTAGAATTCCTACAGATCCTTTAAAGTTCAACTCAAATGCCACTTCCTGCAGGAAGCTTTATCTCATTAGTCAATAATGATTTCCCAGCTTGGACCTCACTTAACACTTTGTTTCATACTTCTCTTATTCATTTACATAATATTGTGCATTATAGCTATCTGTATTAGACTTTCCCATTGTAGACTCTAAGTTTCATGACAGCATGGACTCAGTTGTATCCAAATGTTGTATTTTACAACCCTACCATAATGATATTCACATAGCAAATGCTTAATAAATGGTTGTTGGTTTAATGAACTGAAAAATTATCCCATCTCCAATTGTCTCTAGCAAATTGCTTTCATAATCATCCTTGTTCACTTCTCAATATCCCCCTATCTATTAGTTTCTTCCCTAGACTCTAAAGACATACCTGAGATTCCCACCAAGTCCTCCCTTTTGTGGACAAACTCTAAAGGAAAAACAACTGTCTACACTTATTGATTCCATGTCCTCTTCTTTCACTTGCTTCTCAAACCCCTGTAATCTGATTTTTGATCACATTACCCAGATAAAAATTCGTTCTCCAAATTTATTAGGGATCTCTCCATGGCCAAATCTGATGGCCTTTTCTCAGTCCTCAGATGACTCCCAGTAATAGACGGCATTGTTGATTACCCTCAACTCAACTCCTGGATATTTTCTCATCTTGGTTACACTGTTCTCTCCCTGTGCCTCACTATCTGTGTGCGTGTGTGTGTGTGTGTGTGTGTGTGTGTGTGTGTGCATGTGTATCTCTGTCTCTCTCTACTCCTCTATGTGTGTCATTGTCTCTGTCTCTGTATGTGTGTGTGTCTCTGTCTGTCTCTGTCTCTATCTTTGTCTTTCTCTCTCTGTCTCTCTCTCTCTCTCTCTCTCTCTCTCTCTCTCTCTCTCTCTCTCTCTCTCTCTCTCTCTTTCTCTTTCTCTCTCTCCCTTCTTCTTCAACCTTCCTGACTACTCCTCAATCTCCTGTGCTCCTTCATCATCCATAGCATTCCCCCATTTATGGGTATTAATCAAGGCTAAAAACCAGTGTTGTACTTTGTCAAAGGTTTTTCCTGCATCTATTGAAATGATCATATGGTTTTGAATGTTTTTTAAATGATTAATTATATTGATTGTTTTTCTAACATTAAGCCATCCTTGCATTCATGATATAAAGCTCACTTGATCATAATGAATGATTTCTTGGATAAATTGTTGGAACCTATTTGGAAGAATTTTGTTCAAAATTTTTGAGTCAATGATCTTTAATGACATTTTCTTTCTATGTTTATCTTTCCCTTGCTTAGGTTTTAAGACCATGTTTGTTTCATAAAAGAATTCTGGTAGGGTTTTTCTTAATTTTTGAGAATAATTTGTAAAATATGAATGTTAACTGTTGTTTAAAAGTTTGAAAAAATTCTCCTATGAATCTATTAGGTCCCGTAGGCTTTTTTTTTTTGGTAGTTCTTTACAGCTATATCAGAGTGGGCCAAGGCCTTTAGGTAGAGAGCATTAGGTTAGCAAGAAATGAAAAGGGGCTGTGGCCTTTATTTGAAGGAAGAAAGAATCCCCTCCTGCCAGTTAGGGAGGTATGACCTATGCCTGTTGTCATCACATTTGAATAGATGACTTGCTTTCCTATGTGGAATGATTAATCAGATTAAAGCTTAGCCTTTCAGAGAATGTGAAAATGCATTAGTGAGTTGAAGACTTTAATCAAAAAAAATGCCTGTATTGCCCAACATATGCCAAAGAACTGTGGTTACATATTCTCAATTATTTTTTCTTCTTCTCTTCTTTCTAGGAATAATAGCAATGCCTACAATTAGTATTTCAGTTTTCTTAGGAGGATTTATTTCTAGAAAATTAAAATTAAAAACCCTTGGAATTGCCAAACTATTCTTCATTTCTCATCTTTGTTCTATTGCTCTTCAAGTCACGCTTCCATCATTCAACTGTGAAAGCACACCAGTAGCTGGCTTAACAGTAACTTACGATGGGTATGTAGATATTGTTGATCATTTATATAATAATATGAATATATAGTAATCTAATGATATTATTTATCAATTTTAATTGCATAAGAACTATTATTCAATTATATAATTATTTAGCATGTATAATTGTATAAATGTAACCACATACTTTATTGTCATATATCATAATATATGATTTAACACATGTTATGTCATATATTGTAAATCTCACATAACATATTATTGTATGACGTAATATAGCTTATATATTATATAATGACATATATTATGTAAATACAATTATATTATAAAGCATAGTTTATCAATTATATGATAGTGTAATAAACAGACAGTTAAGTGGTGCAGTGGATAGAGAGCTGGGCCTGGGGTCAGGAAGATCTAAGTTCAAATCCTATCCAAGATACTTACTAGCCAAGTGAACTTGGGCAAGTTGCTTAATCTCCATTTTCATCAGTTTCCTCAATTGTAAAATCATGATGATACTAATAGCGCCTACCTCCCAGGGTTGCTGTGAGGATCACATGAGATGATATTTGCAAAGTGCTTAGTACCAGGCCTGAAACACAGTAAATACTATGTAACTGGTGTCTATTATGGTGGTTTTTAAATTAAACATATACCACAAAAACAAAAGTCTATTTTGTACTATATGGCCCCAAACATAATTAATCAACTGATTTCCATCAAAAAATAGACCAGAATCATGGGACAGATTTTATACTTACCTAAAACATTTAAAATCTGAGGGATTTAAAAATTCAATTATAGAAATGGATGGGGCTTAGAAAAAGCACTCATGGTATAAATTCATTGTCAAGAATCCAAAGTACTCATATGAATCACTGAGTTTTTTTTAAATCTTCAAAAGAAGATCCCATGAACATACTATTAATTCATTCTGAAGCTTAACAATTTCTGTAATAAAGATCTTCATACTATTAAGCCAAATTTTCTTATTTTGCCAGCTAATAGCATTTCCTAATTCATTTTCACTAGAAGAGATAATAATAGTACATATCTAAAGTTTATATAGCATTTTAAGGTTTGCAAATCACTACATAGGTGGCACAGTAGATGGGGCACTAAATCTGGAATCAGGAAGACTCATATTTGTGAGTTTAAATCCATCCTCAGACACTTACTAGCTGTATGACCCTGGATAAGTCACTTAACCCTATTTGCCTCAGTTTCTCATCTGTAAAATGAACCAGAAAAGAAAATGGCAAACCACACCAGTATTTTTGCCAAGAAAACCCCAAATGGGTCATGAAGAGTTGGACAGAATGGAAACCACTCAACAACAACCACAAACACACACATACACACACACACACACCCAGAGATATGTACATATGTATATGTATGTAAATAAAAATATAAATGTTGATGTATACTAATATAATAAATATTATATATATATAATATATATATATATATATATACAATTTAATTTGATTCACACAGTAACCCTGTGATTTAGATGCTTTTATTATGTAAACCACAGATGACATCACTGAAGTTGAGAGTTTAAATGATTTACTGATGGTCTCATGGCTAGTAAGTGTTTGAAAAAGGTTTTAAACCCTGGTCTTTCTGAGTACAAATCCCATATCATGGTACATGTATTTCACAATTTAAAATTATTAATACTTAAAGCTTCTCTAAAACTTTGGGGTCACTATATCTGTCTACCTTAAAAGTATTTGAAAACCATTCTTAGGTTACACACCTCAACCTCCTTTTTTTTTTAGTCTATTCCATTATCTTAGCATCCTTGTCCCTCCCTCAATCAGGGAGTGTGCAATTTACAAGCACACCTCCATGCCTTCTTTTGATGCCTAGGACTTCCCACATAAAACAAATACAGAATCAGAATTGACCTGCCTAGTACTTGTATTATTGGTTTTATGACCCCCTAGAAGAACTCTCTGCCATGGATTGTTCCTTTTGGCTGTTCAGACAGTGGGGGAAATTTCCTGATTAAAGGTAAAGAACTGAAGTCTGGGTAATGATTTTAACAGCACCATGAAAGCAGAACAGCACTTCCATGGAAGGCACAGACTTCTCAGGTTTGTTTTCCTTAGAATCTGAATAAGAACCAGCACAAAAATGAAGCCATAACTTCATTACAATGCCCACCATCTTAACTCTTAACCTTACAAACTCAGTATTTATTTATTTTGCTATCATTTCAGGCAACTCTTTCACTTCTCAGCATAGATCACTGGCTAGATATCATTGGTATAAATGTTCTGCATGGCCTCATGTCTGCACTGAAAACTACTGTTTTTTAAAAGTTCAATAAATGTTCCCTGGTGGTGGTCCTCTAGTTTGAGCACAGAAACAGTCAAGTGGCATCTTATCAATGCATACCTTTTTTTTTTCCTACAACTCAGAAGGAAGAGGAATATCACCATTTTTTAGAATGCATTAATTAGGCATGGTATTGTGACAGGTTTGCATCAAGAGAATTAATTCACATAGATCCAAAGCATACTGTTGAGGAAAATTTGAACTCATTCAGTCTCCCTGGATTTTTCAAGACTGATGGAATGAAGCAAGGTAGTACAAGGTGCTATACCTAGAATCAGGAAGATGAGTCCAAATTCAGGATGAGACATAAGATAAGCAATCCACTTAACCTCTGACTGCCTCCATTTTCTCATCTGTATAATGGGAATAATAACGGTATCTACTTCTCCAGCTACATAGTTTTGTGGAGATATTTGTGAAACACTTTGCAAACCTTAAAGCACTATATAAATGCTAGCCATTATGATGATGATAATATATAATGGTGTTAAAATGTGTTTGTTTATATCATGAAAGGTGATGTAAAATAGTATATGATAAAAATATATCATATGTATATACATATACATTATATATATATATATATGTATTTCATCTATATGAATAATGTTCTTAGAAATTTTGAGCTGGTTAGATAAAATCAAGGTCTAGAGAAAAGGAATGAGTTGCCCACAATGATATGTCCAGAATAGAATGGAACCCAAAGCTAAGCCCATGCCTCCAGCACTCTCTTCTAGGGAAGCAGTTTCTCTTCAATAATCTATGAGTCACATGGTTTCTCTCCTTAATTACATTTCCACTGTGATAGTTCTCAATTTTTTGTAAATACAGAAGTAAAATAGGCATTTTAAAATGTTGCCTTTGTGATATCTTTATCAGCTTTGTTTCTTCATCAGCTTAGAAGACAACTTTCTTTCCGTTATCTCTGATAAATGTCAATATTTTTACTGCAGGAGTGACGTAGAGACACATCCACAAAACATCCCATTTTCTTTCTGCAACTCAGACTGTAATTGTGATCCTAATGTATGGGATCCTGTCTGTGGGGATGATGGATTCACTTACATGTCCCCCTGTTTGGCTGGATGTAAATCTTCAGTAGGCCGTGGAAAGGACTTGGTATGTAAGGTGATTGTTGTGTCTTCTGCACCATAATCACTACAAATTTAATTGGGCAATTGCATTCAGTTCGGTTAACAACTAAATAGTTCAGTAATATGTTCAGTCATAAGAGTGATACCACTTGACTTATTGCTGAATGCAGAGACATTATCAAATACATTTGTTCCTAACCGGAGCAAAATACATGGACACAAGCAGGCCTTCCTATACCTAAACACCAAACTCTGAGGTCGTGCTGTCACATATCTCTTAAATTTATAAATATGCGTGTTTGTATGTCTGTGTAATATTATGACATTCAAAGGTAATATGTAAGTAAGAGAATTTCTGGAAAATAAGAAGCCAGCAAAAATGGAATTAATGTTCTAGATAAGCAGCAATCCTAGAATAGAAAACTATTTCTGCTATAAAGTTTCTACACTGAGGAATTAATTAGGGATGGGGAGAGGAATGTATTTAGTTAAATCTTGACTGTCAATCAGTTTTGACTGTTTTAATCTATTATCTATGGGTATTTTCACAAATCTATTCTGTAGGCACAGTATGAATGAAAGATAGTCTTGAAACTTGCATTTAGCATTGAGTTAAAGAACATAAATCACATACTGGTGATAATAATCAGCACCTACTATTTGAATATAGCTACTTACTCCTGCTGGAGAAAGAAATGGCAAACTACTCCAGTATCTTTGCTAAGAAAACCCTGAATGGGATCACAAAGAGTCAGACATGACTGAAAAGACTGTACAACAACCCACTCCTGACCTAAATCTGAACCACTGAGGGAACATAGTGAGAATCTCCCAGTGATGACAATAGTTCTCTATATGTTCTAGTCAGTATCCCTTCTGGTTTCAGGCAACATATGTAGGCCCAAGAGTGTCCACGCCAATCCAAAAGTATAAAACAGTGCAGAAAATAGCAATCTCTGCCTTGGGATCACAGCTAGACTTAGTGATACCTGAGCACTGTTTTTCTCATTGGCTCCCTAACCTCTCAGACCTTGCATCTTGTCTGCTTGGCAGTCTTCTTTAGATTATTTCCTTAGACTCCACTTCTTATTTACAACAGAGCCAGTGTGGTAGAACAGAAAATATTAGCTTGGGAAACAAGAGACCTGGTATCTAATTCCTGTTCTTCTACTGACTAATTGAATGATTTTGAACTAATATCTTTACCCTATATGCTGTCAGATTTATCATCTATAAAATTAAGGGGCTTAGACTACATGATCTCTAAAATTCTTTCCAATTTTAAAACTTCCAAACTTGTTTAAATCTTAGCAGCTATTATGTCTTTGCTGACTCACTTACCTCCTAGTTTTAGCCCCTGATAGGTAGTCTAGTTCCATTGCCTTGCTGTGCCCAGTGTCTCACAATCAACATTAAATCAACAAATATTTATTAAACATTTACTATGAGGCACTGTACCTTGGTCCTGGGAATACAAATATAAAAGCAAAACAATTCCTGTCCCCAAGGAGACTACATCCTGTGAGGGAAGACAATATGCATGCCTTGCTCCAAATCAAAAACTGTGTCCTAAAGGGCCTAACTAATCCTTTAATCCTCCCTCACCAAACTCTTGCCCAAATGCCATTGGTCCCCATTAATGGTTGCCTCTGCTTCCTATTACATCTAAGCCTGGCCTCCATGGTGCTTTACTTCACTCCCAGGACATCAGATGCCTAGCTGTCAAGCATATGCCCTGCCTTACACCTTCTACTTCTCAAACAATAAACAAAGCAACTTTGTCATAGCTCCAGGAATGAGTCTATCAATTGATTTCCTATTTACATATGGTTCCATTCAAATTCCCTGTAACCTTCCAAAACAAAATACATCTCCTTTTCCCCCCACTCTTTTATAAGTTGTACTCCACTCTTAGCACATAAGACCCTTGAGGACAGAGATGGTATTTCCTTTATTTTATTTAATTTTATCTGCAGTCCTACCACATTGTCTGGCACATGATAAATAATCAACAAACGCTTTTTTGTTTACTTTATTTTTTCATCTCTGTAACTATAGGCAAAATATATTCAATATAAAGACAAGACCATTTTAAGAAAGAAGAGAAGAACCTGAGTTCAAATTCAGCCTCAGACACATAACACTCACCAGCTATGTGAATCTGGGCAAGTCACTTAACCCCAATTGCCTCACAAAAAAAAAATTAAGAATTATCCTTGGGGCAGCTAGGTGGCACAGTGGATAGAGCACCAGCCCTGAAGTCAGGAGGACCTGAGTTCAAATCCAACCTCAGACCAAATACTTAACACTTACTAGCTGTGTCAGCCTGGGCAAGTCACTTAACCCCAATTGCCTCACAAAAAAAAAAAATTAAGAATTATCCTTGGGGCAGCTAGGTGGCACAGTGGATAGAGCACCAGCCCTGAAGTCAGGAGGACCTGAGTTCAAATCCAACCTCAGACTAAATACTTAACACTTACTAGCTGTGTCAGCCTGGGCAAGTCATTTAACCCTAATCGCCTGAAAAAGAAAAAGGAAAAAAAAAGAAAGAATAGAGGTCCTATCAGCTGGGAAGGTTGGGTTACAAAAGGCCCTTGTGTGCATGATACACACACAAATATAACAAATCTCTTTTTCCTTTGTGCAGATATAATTGTAATCACATATAAAAATGCTCACCAAATCTTGATACACGATAACAGCTACTTGAATAAGGTATATATACAAAGTAGTGAACTGATAGTCCCACTTAATAAGAAGAAAGTGAGAATGGATAGGCAGAAATTAGTGAGTGAGTTACAGTGAAGTTAGCTAGAGATGAGGTGTTAACTCTAAGTAAAAGGAGTATAGAAAGTTAGGATCGGCTAATGATGCTTCATTTGCATTTTAGACATTACACACTAACTTGTTTGTTTTTAAGATAACGAGTAAAAAGTAATAGTTTCTTCCAAATATTTTTCATTAGTACCTCAGACCATGGAGAATAAATGAAGGGTTCTGGGAAACCTATTTACCTTTCAAATCATCACAGCAGTAGCAGAAGGAGCACTGAATTGGGAGTCAGGGCACCTGAGTTCAAACTTCAGGCTTGCTACTTATTATTTCTATGATTCTGATCAATTCAATTCCCTCTATGAGTTTCAGTATCCTTATCTACAAAATAAGGATTTGCTGGGCATTTTTAAAGATAATCTCTAAACTTAAAGCTATGATCAAATGAAAGACTATATCTACCAAAGGAGATTTTAGAATTCTCCAATATTTACTTTAGTTGATGGATAGTTCATTTTTAAATATGAGGAAATGTTTTAAGTCCTGTGTTGTGCTTTATAAATGAATTTTATAATAATTTTTGAATTTATTTTTAGGTCTTTCATAACTGTAGCTGTATTGAAGCTAATAATTTCCAATCCAGAAAAACCTCAGCTTATTTGGGCCAATGCTCAAAGAAAGATGATTGTTCAAGAAAGTTTATTTATTATATGGCAGTGCAAACTTTAAGCTCTTTTTTTGTGGGAATAGGAGGTTCCCCTAAAATGATGCTGGTGTTTAAGTAAGTAATGTAAAAATCATCACTGTTTATATGATTCCACAAATAATTCTCTCTTTTATTAAGAATCAAGCAGATTAAAAGATATACTGACCTTATTTATTTTCATTAAAATAAAGAAATGCTAGATTGATAGAATTCAGTATTTCCCAAGAGTTATATCCTAGGGTTTTATCCCCCATACAGATACTTTGGGGAGCGGGGGAATTGTTGTTTCCCAGGTGTTGTGGTTTTTCTTTTTCTTTGTTATTCAGAGGAAGTTTTTGCATTACGGTAAAAATCCAAATTCTGATGCCAACATTAGCTGGTATAATATCTTTCAAAAAAATTTGTGGATCTATTTTGATTGTTATATCATCATAATGATATAACTTTCAAGAAATGTAAGTTACCAAAGGTTTATAGATTTCGCAGAAGCTTCAGTTTTTCACATCATCAATACATCAAGAAAGCAGTTGTGAAGGCACTTAATATATGGAGCACCAAACAATATCACTAAGTAAAACGAAGTATAGCTTACCAGAAAGGAAAGGACTGTTGATTGTTTGGGAGTCTCCTTGAAATCAGCTTATTTCAGAACTGGGGATATGCACTCTACAGAAAAGAAATTAGGATGAAATACTAACTCTTCTTCAAGTATTTTAAGGCCCATAGCATGGAAGATAGACTAGACTTCTTCTTAGCCTCCAGAATGAAGAGCTAGAAACAATGGGTGATAGTTGCTGACCAGCAGATTTAAGCTTAATGCAAAAAACACCTCCCTAACAATTAGAACTTAGAACAATTAGAACAACTAATTCAAAAGTGGTACTGGATCCCTCAGGAGGTTACACATTTCCTTTCTCTTTAGAAGAGCACATGTTAGAGAAGGAGCATTCTGTGATCCTTTCCAATACTTATTTTGTGAGTCTGCATAAAACCATATCATTATGTATTTAACATGAAAGTAAAAATTAATGCCAAATTAATTGAAAACATCAATTAATTAACAAACATTTATTAAGCACTTGTCATGTTCCAGACACTGCATAACCTCTGAAGGTACAAAGACACGGCAAAAATGTTCCGTGTCCTCAAGGTATTTACTTTTTAATGGGAGAGACAACATATATCAATCTGGCCATATTGGATAAGTGTAAAATTGATGCAAGATAATTATATAGGGTGTGACACTGAAAGCTAGAGAAACCAAGAAAGATATCTGGGAGAAGGTGGCACTTACTCCCGGCATGAAGAAGAAAGAATGAGAAGTCACTGAGATGGAAGATGGTATGTTGTCAGAGAGGACCAGCAAATGGGCCAGTATGGCTGCATCATAGAGGACATAGAAAAGAACAGAATGTAAGAAGATTGAAAAGTAGAAAATAATTAATTGATGAATAATTCATTAGATTTTCCAAATAAGATATCATCAGTAACTTTCAAAAAAATAGTTTTAGTTGAATGCCAGATTGCAATGGGTTTAGAAGATAGTAAAAGAAGAAACATTGATTATAGATTGCTTTTTTGAGGTCTTCAGCTGAGAAGAGGATGGGAGATAGGAAATGATTGCTGAAAGGCAGGGCAGGATCTAGGAAAGATTTTTTTTTAAGGATGAAGAAGAGTTTATTTGATTGTAGGCAGAAGGGAAGGAACCAGTATATAGGGAGAGACTGAAAGTTAGAGAGTGAATGGGGATAATGGTGGAGGCAATCTGTTAGAAAAGACAAAAGTGGATAGGATGTAAACGGGTTGGCCTTAGCAATCAGAAGGGACATTTTATTATCAGATATTATAGTAAGTGAATAGATATTGTGAGATGATGTCAGAGAGATATTCCATGAGGAGGAGTGCAGAAAAGGGAGCTCTTGGTTAATTACCTCATTATTTTGGTGAAGTATGAAGTAAGGTCCTTAGGAAAAGGTATTGAGAGAGGGAACAACATGAGAAGCTTAAGAAAAGAAGAAAAGGTTTGGGACAGCTGATGTAATGAGTGGATTAGGGAATCCACTAGGAATAAGTATTAGGATTCACTTCCTGTAGTATGATGCCTGTTTAAACTAGCTAGAATAAATTTGTAGTAGACCTAGTAAACACAGTTTAGTGATTCCTTCTGGTTACTTTAAGAAGCATGTGAGTAGACAAGACAAAGATATTGGCAACTCCATGCTAGACTTTGCAAGTAAGCTGAAAATAGTTTGTTGAGTGTTTTTAAGTGTGTCACCTCTAGACACCTTTATTTGTGTTTGTATCTGGTCTGGCTTAGACATTTTCCAAGATTTTGTGTTCTTGCCTGCTGTGCCTCCTTTCTCACATAGTACAGTTGGGTGATAAAAAGACAGAGTGCAAAAATGCAGGAGGATAGAGTCAAGATAGCAGAGTGAGAGTCAGTATTTTTGCCCAGCTCACTCAACATACCTTCACAAAAACCTGGGAAAAGTGCTATGCTGAATTCTGATCAGGAAAGTAAAAAAAAAAACAACTCCAAAGTGAGTTTTTTCCAACCCAGGGCAGCTTAAGAAGATAGACAGAGAGGTCTAAGGTATGAGAACTAGACAGGAACATGGCTAGCATAGCAGTAATAAAGGTAATGGTGGGGAACATCTTAGTGCCTAGGGGCAGTAAGAGGACTAAGACTGAACACCAGGTCTGGAGTCACCAAGGCAGATAAAGATTCCAGGAGACCCTTGAATCCTTGAAATTTACAGCTCTGGAAACAGAAATGGGCACCAGCTGGCAGCTCTGTCACCCACTGCCCTATTCTGGATCACAGTTCCAGGGGAAGGAGGAAGTAATCATGGTCCCAAGCAAGAGAGGTGCTACCTGTGTACAGAGCAAGGAATAAGTTCCAAAATTTTAGCTATGTGGCTCCATGTCTAAGAGCAAAGAGGGTATTCCATTCTAATCTTTTAACCCCACACATAAGCCTACACTACAATAATCAAGACAGGAAACCAACACCAAAGAAGAGTTAAACATTTCAGTCACTCAAAATATGCAGAACCTTACACTGGGCTAATAATTGAGACTAGTAGCATTAGTCTACTGAAACTCAGCCATACACACACACATACACACACACACACACACACACACACACACACACAAAATCCAACAGACCTAAACCAGAGTCAGAAACTTTCAGAGATTGTATCAGAAAACCAGTGAACAAACCTCTCACCAGAAGCACTGAAGCTTACAAGCACTGAAAACTTATAGGCCCACAGACTGAGCTGTAAAAACAACATGAGGATATAAAAAGATAGAGGCTTAGGCCAGACATCCCTCAAGAAATAAGAAGAGCCCAACATTAACGTAAAGGCTAAAGTCAATAGTAGGAGGCTAAAGTCAATAGTAGGTGGAAGAAATGAGCAAATGACAACAACAACAAAAAGAAGCTGATTACAAAAAGCTACTGTAGTGACAGGAAACTGCAAAACAAACAGAAGAAGACAATGACTTGGAAAGGTCCACAAGCAAAGCCTCAAAGAAAAGTGAAGCTTGGACACAAGCCCAATAAGGATTCTTAGAAGAATATGTGTGTATGTTTGTGTGTGTGTGTGTGTGTGTGTGTGTGTGTAAACAACAAAAAAATTTAAACCAAATACAAACAGTAGAGGAAAAAAGTTGACCAAAAAATGAGTTTTGCAAGAAAGCCATGAAAAAAGAATTAACAGCTTCATAAAAGAGGTAAAAACTATTATGGAAGAAAATCATTCATTAAAAACTAGAATTAGACAAATGGTAAAAGAGGTCCAAAACTTTACCAAGGAAAACAACTCCTTAAAAATAGAACTGGACAAACAGAAGCTAGTGACTCCATCAAATATCAAGAAATAATTTTAAAAGACTAAAACAAAGAATAAAATGTGAAATACATCATAGAAAAAACAACTAACCTGGAAAATAGAATAAGGAGATATAATTTAAGAAGTAAACTACCTGAAAGCCATGAACAAAAAGAGTCTAGCTATTATATTTCAAGAAATTATAAAAGAAAATGACTCCATTTCAGAGGAAGAAATCAAAGTTATCAACAGCCATATGAAAAAAATGCTCTCAATCACTAATAATTGGAGAAATAAAATCAAAAGAACTTTAAGGTACAACCTCACACAAATCAGATTGGCTAAGATGACCAAAAATAAAAGGAAAATAACAAATACAAGCAGTGGTATGGGAAGATTAGCCCACTAATGTACTTTTGGTGGAGCTGTGAACTAGCCCACCATTTCAAAAAGTAATTTGGAATTGTCCCTTATCGATATTAAATTGTACATATCCTTTGACCCAGCAAGACTGCTATTAGGGCAAGAACATCAAAGAAAAAAGAAAAGGACCAATATGAACAAAAATATTTAAAGCACCTCTTTTTGTGGTAGTAAAGAATTGAAAACTGAGAGGATGCCCATCAATTGGGGAATGACTGAACAAGTAATATATGACAGATGGAATGCTATTATGCTATAAGAAATGATGAAGGGGATGGTTTCAGAAAAACTTGGGAAGATCTGTATGAATTGATGCCATATGGAGTCAGCAGAATCAGGAGAACAATCTGCAACATAACAGCAATATTGTGAAGATAATCAACTTTGGAAGCCTTAGTAACTTTTATTTACACAATGACCCACCATAATTCCAAAAGACTCATGATAAAACATGCTTGCCACCTATGGATAAAAAACTAATTGACTCAGAGTACAAATAGAAGCATATTTTTCTCTTTTTCTTCCTTTTTTAAATTTTGAAAATTAGCTTATGTGGGAATTTATTTTGTGTGACTACATATTTTAATGGATTTCATTTTTCTTGCCTTCAACGTGGGTGGAGTATGGGGAGGGAAAGAACTTGGAAGTGAAAAATAGGGTAAAAATCCCTAAGCTTAAAAAAAAGAAGAAACAATGAGGCAAAGAAACAATAACAAAAAAAGTAGACACTTTTAGTCACTGGGGAATGCTTAAAGGCTTTTCAAGTCCTGTGTTACATATGCCAATGGAAATTGGACTGTTTTAGAGCATTATATAGTCAGAAGAGTTGCCCATATTGCACGTATGCAAAATGCACTAAGAATGGTGTTTGTTTGTTACATAATTTGATAATCTGGAATTGTCTTACTACTCTTTGTTTTTATTTTAGGAATGTTGAGCCTGAACTGAAATCACTTGCAGTGGGTCTTCATTTACTGGTTTTGCGAGCAATAGGTATAAGATGCATACATATATCTGCATGTGTTTATGCTTTATTACAAGCTCATCAACTCTTAAAATGTTTATGAAAGTGAATGCAACACATATTTTAAATGGGAGTAAATTGTGTTAGAGATTAGAGTAGGGCTTAAAAAGACATAGTTCAGGCCCTCAAGAGGCATACAACATAATGTGGCAAGGGAAGTCCATGTACATAAATATGATGCAAAATAGAATGTGATAGAGGCAAAATACAGACCCAAAGAGTTCTAGGAAAACATTGAAGAGGGGAGCAGAAAAGCTATTGTTTTCAGCAGGTGAAATTGATGAGGGTTTCATGAAAGAAGTGGCTTCTGAGCTTGGCCTTGGAGAATGATTTCAATAGTCTTATGAAGGGGAGAAATTGAATTCTCAACAAGAAAAAATAGTGTACTTGATGAACAGAGGTGGGAGAAAGCAAGGCAAGATCAAAGCACAGATAGTGACCCAATTTAGCTAAAATAAAAAGTGTGCAAAGAGAAGTATAAGTACAAATGGAACATTTGCTTAGAATCATATTGGAGGCTTTTAAAATTCAAGCTGAAGACTGAATTTTGTTCTAGAAAGAGCCATTGAAGTTGGGGGGAGGGGTTTTGGTTGTTTGTTGTTTGTTTGTTTGTTTCTTTCTTTTTTAAGTAGAAAGTGACCTGGTCAGACCTACGCATTAGGAAGTTTATTTTGGCAGCTTTGTGAAGGATATACTTCGGAAGAGAGAGACTGAATTCAAGAACAATTAGGAGATTATTGTGGGAGTTGGGGCAAGAGGTTATGAAGGTCTGAATTTGGGTGGTTGCTTTGAGTATAGATAAGGAAATGGATTTGAGAGATATGGAGGTCAAGCCAACAAGACTTTCAGCTGATCTGCTATGAGGTTGATGGAAACAGAAGATTCAGAGATGAATAGTTTTGAACCTGGATAGCTCAAGGATAACCACCAACAGAAAGTAAAATTGGGATGAGGGAAAAAGTTTAAACAATTACAGAATGTCAGAGCTGACATGGATCTTAGAGATCATTTAGATCAGCCCCCTTGTGATTTTTGACAAATATTTTTATTGATGGCCTTTTCTAACATTTCCCGATGACTCTTCCCTAACTAAAAACAAAACAAAATAAAACGAAACACACCCTTGTAATAAAGAAGTAAAAATAAAGCAAAGCAATGCATGACTATGCATGACAATATATATTTTCTTCTATATATATATAATCCATACCCTTTCTTCAGAGAAAAGGAAGGCATGAAGTTGCATACTAACTGAATCTTAGAATCATGGACCTTAATGGCCATTAATCTAACCCATGTCCAAAGAAAAGCTTCACAACACTACACTTTTGAAATTCTAATCTATCTGAAGATATTCAGTGAAGGTGAAGAGTCGCTACTGGCAGCCTATTTCATTTTAGGATAGCTATAATTGTTAGATAACTTTCACTTACATCAAGCTTCCATTTCCACCTTTGCAATTCCTGACCTTTATTCTGAATTCTTTCCTCTTCAGCCAAAGAGAGAAAGTCTAATCCCTCTTTCCTAAGTACTGAAAAATATCTATCATACCTCTTCCCTCTGCTCCCAACCTTCTCTTCTCTAGACTAAACATGCCTTGTTGCCGAGTCATGGTTGCTCATTGACTAATGGACACTTACATTTGAAGGGTGTGAAGGAAGATTCAGTGAAAGAGACAGCAAAGGAGTGGTCAGATAGATAGGAGGAAAACCAAGAAAGCATAGTATCTCAAAAAGCTAAAGAAGAGAGAGTATTAAGGAGGAGAGAGTGATCAACCATGTCAAAGGCTGCAGAGAAGTCAAGGAGAATGAGGATTGAGAAAAAGACATTGGATTTGGCAACTAAAAGATCACAGAAACTTTGGAGAGAGTAGTCTTGGTAGAATAATAAGGTTGGAAGTCAGAGTGTAAGGATACATAGAGTAAAAGAGAAGAGGCTCTAATATAGATGGGCTTTTTGAGGATTTTAGCAATAGAGGGCAGAAGAAAAATAGGATAATAGTTAACAGGAATGGAAGGAACAAGTGAGGGGTTTTTTAGGCTAGGAAAGAT
The DNA here is from genome assembly GCF_003287225.1 of Phascolarctos cinereus. Classification (NCBI taxonomy): domain Eukaryota; kingdom Metazoa; phylum Chordata; class Mammalia; order Diprotodontia; family Phascolarctidae; genus Phascolarctos; species Phascolarctos cinereus. The sequence continues at coordinate 176,397,404 of NW_027555514.1, read as the reverse complement.
ATGGACATGTCTTGTAGATAGTAGGAAAGAAGCTAGTAGAGAGAGATTGAAAATAAGGTACAGTGGGGGTGACAAAGGTGGAGGAGATGGTATAGAAGGGATCACTTGAAAAAGTAGAAGAGTTATTGTTGGTAAAGAGTAGGGCTACTTCATCATATGAAACAGAGGAGAAAGTAGCAGAAGGCACTTGAGTGATAGAAGATGAGGAAGAGAGGAGAAAAGGGAGGTTATGGTGAATGGCCTCAATTTTTTCTGTAAAATATGAGGCAAGGTTCTGAGCTGAGAGAATGGGGGAGTCATGAGAAATTTGAGGATGGATGGAAATGTTTGGAAGAGAAACTGTGGTGAGTGAGATAGTGAGCTGATAAGGGAGGTATAGTATAATTGAAGTGGATCCACTCAAAATAGTTTCATGTCTTTTTCTGCCTTCAGCAGCACGCATACAGTTAAGAAAGTGAAATGGTGAGAATAATCTGAGGCTCAGGCTTGGCCAGACATAATTGGTGGTAGGATAAGGAGGCTAAGTATTCAAGAGAGGAGGACAGTCTACAAGTGAATTGGTTCACCAAGGAGTCAAGATGGGGAGAAAGAAAAGAGTTCCTAGTATGGAGTAGGTGGCCTGAGAGAGAACTGAGGTGTCAAGGGATTGGAGGTCACAGTGAGGACAAAGTGTAGAGTTATGTAAGGGAAGGCAGAGGAAGAGGTAAAAGGACAATAGATTAAGGTCAAGTAATTGGTAAAAAGTTATATCTTTGTTTCCTTTGTATACCTATTCTAATTTCTTCCATTACTTTTTGTTATTTTATTGCTATAGCTAACATTTCTAGTACAACATTAAATAACAGTGATGATAATGGACATCCTTAATTAACCCCCGAACTTATTGGGGAGGCTTCTAGTTTATCCCTATTACAGATAATGTTTGCTCTTCATTTTAGATGTATAACTTATAATTTTAAGAAAAAATCCATTTATTTCTGTGCTTTCTTGTGTCTTTAGTAGAAATGGGTATATTTTTTGTCAAAAGCTTTTCCTGCATCTATTGATATAATCATGTGATTTTTGTAGTTTTTGTTATTTATATTGTCAGTTATACTTGTAGTTTTCCTAATATTGAACCAGCCCTACATTCCTGGTATAAATTCCATCTGGTCATACTGTTTTATCTTCGTGATATATTGCTGCAATCACTTTGCTAGTATTTTATTTTTTAAAAAATTTGTGTCAATATTCATCAAGAAATTGGTCTTTAGCTTTCTATTTTTTTTTGTTTCAGCTATCAGCACCATATTAGTGTCAAAAAAGGAATTCAGCAGGATTCCTTCTTTACTTATTTTTCCAAATAACTTATACAGCATTGGAATTAATTGTCATTTAAATGTTTGGTAGAATTCACTTGTAAATCCATCTCATCCTGGGGATTATTTTTTTAGGAAGTTCAGTTTTTATTTATTTAATTTATTTTTCTAAGATAAGTTTATTTAACTACTTTTATTTCTTTTTCTGTTAATCCAGAAAATTTATGGGTTTTTTTTGTAAATTTTCATCCATTTCACTTATACCATCAATTTTATTGGCATATAATTGGGCAAAATAGCTAATAATTGCTTTAACTTCATCTTCATTGATGATAGGCATAGTTACCCTTTTCACTTTTGATAATGGTAATTTGGTTTTCTTCTTTCTTTTTAAAAATCAAATTAACAGAACAATGTTTTATTATTTTCTTCATAAAACCAGCTCCTTTCAATTTGTTTTACTTTTACTTTCAATTTTTTTATTTATTTTCAGAATTTCTATTTTTGTATATTTGGGGATTTTTAATTCATTCTCTTTCTAGTTTTTTTTTTTAGCTGCATGCCTAATTCATTAAAATCCACTTTTTCTCTCTTTGAAGTAAACAATTTAGAGATATAGATTTTCTTCTAAGTACTACTTTGGCTGCATTCCACAAAGTCTGATATGTCGTTTCTTCTCATTGTTGTAATTATTTTTTATGAAATTATTTATTGTATCTATGAGTTATTCCTTGATCCACTCATTCTTGAGGAGCAGATTATTTAGTTTCCAATTGATTTTTAATCCATCCTTCCACAGCCCTTTATTTAATGTAGTTTTATTGCAGTATGGTCTCAAAAGAATGCATTTAATATTTACATTTTGTGCATTTGTTTGTGAGGATTTTATGCCCCTATACATGGTCAATTTTTGTAAAGGTGGCATGTACAACTCATTCAATTCTCTCCAGAGGTCAAGCATTTCTAATTTTTCTAAAATTTTATCCACCTTGTTAACTTCTTTTTTATTTATTTTGTGGTCAGAGTTATCTAAATCTGAGGCAGAAGGAAGTCCCACTAGTATATTTTTACTGTTTCCTCCTGTAGCTCATTTAACTTTCCCTTTAAGAATTTGGATATTCTGCCGCTTGGAACAGATATGTATAGTAATATCAATTCACTGTCTATGGTACCTTTTAGCAAAATGTAGTTTCTCTTGTTATCTCTCTTAATTAGGGCCATTTTTGTTCTTGCTTTTCTGAGATCATGATTGTTGCTCCTATCTTTTGTAACTTCAGATGAAGCATTATAGATTCTACTCCAGTACTTTATTTAACACTCTGTGTGTGTGTTTCTGTTTCAAGTGTGTTTCTTGTAAATGTATTGCTAGATTCTGGTTTCTAATCCATTCTGCTGTCTACTTCCATTCTATGGATAAGTCCATCCCATTCACTTTCACAGGTGTGATTACCAACTGTATATTTCTCTCCTGTTTTCTTCTGCTTAAACATCTCTCTCTCTCTCTCTCTCTCTCTCTCTCTCTCTCTCTCTCTCTCTCTCTCTCTCTCTCTCTCTCTCTCTCTCTCTCCCTCTCTTGTTTACCCTGTTCCTCCTCAAAAGACTCTTTTGCTTCTTACCACTGGCTCCCTTTATCTACCCTCCCTACTATCCCGTCCTCCCATCCCTGCTTTCTCTTAGCCTTCCTCCTCCTACTCACCTGTTGGGTAAAATAGATTTCTATATCCAACTGAATGTGTGTGTATACACATACATATACATATATACATACATATTCTTCACTCTTTGAACCAGTTCAAATAATAGAGAAGTAAAAGCACACCTCTATTTTCCCCTCTGTTGTAAAAGCTTTTCTTTGTTTGCCTCTTTTATGTGATGTAATTTCCCCATTCTTCCTCTCCTTTTTCCCTTTTCTCATTGAATTGCTTTTTGTCATCCCTCCATTTTTTTAGATCAATCCAACATAATTGACTCACATTCATGACCTCTGTTTATGTAGACTCCTTCTAACTGCCCTAATAATGATAAAGTTCTTAGGAGTTACATGTATCATGTTTCTATATAAGTATGTCAACAGTCTAACCTTAAGTCCCTTATGATTTCTCAGTCATGCTTACATTTTTAGGCTTCTCTTGAATCAAGTTTGAATATCAGATTTTCTATTCAAGTCTGGTCTTTTTCTCAGGTCAAATTTCCTTGAGCACTTATAAATCCATTCTAGGAGGCTGTGCAATATTCTAGGGTTTGGTGCAATGCCATCTACAACAGCAACTTCTAGAGGATCTTACCATCCATTAGGAATCTTTGTCCAATTTGGATCTCTTCTGGCACAGTGGAAAATACCTTTGGGAAAAATAAATCACGTTGTTTTTTCTGCCTTGCCTTACATTTATTATCAAAAGCTCATTAAACAGCCATTTAAGGTATTTTTTTCTATCTTCCAAGGAGTCATGAATGACCTTTATGTGTACATGGAAGGAAACTTACTGTAAAAGACCTGTAAGGTAAAATCTTGTTCTACAGCATCATAGGGTTTTTGGGGTTTTTTGGTCATAAATAAACATTAAGCTCAATAGCATCTCATAGTCCCTGTATCTTTCAGTTAGTAGTAAAACAGTAAAAATGTGATCCATTACAGAACATCACCTACAAAAGCATGTTTATTCCTTAACATATCCTTATTGATTATGTCCTCAATTCATCCATAGGGAACTGTTTTAAAGATTTTGGATAGATGGAAGAGTAAGTAGGAAGACTGCTGTTTTCTCAGTCACACTTTTCCAGTGCTAATCACATCCAAGGGTTTTTCTTCCCCATTTAAATTATTTTTTCAAGTAACAAGCATTTACTCTCTTTCCATCCCACTTCTGCCACCCTTGGAAAAAAATTAAAACAAAACCCCTCCTATAAATAGTAAAGCAAAGCATATCCCCATGTTCATCACATCCAAAAATGCAGCTCTACATATCTAAGTCAGCTCTTGTCTTTGAGGATGTCAGTAGCATTCTAAATTACTGGTCCTTGGGAATCATGATTTATCATTGTATTGATTAGAGCTCTTAAATCTTTCAACATATTTATTTTTACATTGCCATTGTTACAATTTAAGTTGTCTTCCTGGCTCTGATCACTTTACTCTGCATCAGTTCCAAGTGAAGTTCAAATCAAATGCACTCAGCCAACCCCTTTTTTTATTTGTATAGATTTTTTTTCTTGTTCCCCCCAGTTACGTGAAATAAACCCCAATATCCATTCCTCCACTTTTCTTCTTCAGTGGATCCTTTCCCTTCTCTTTCTGTTCTTCTTTTGATATCATAAAAATATAACAAAAATAACTACCAAGCAATCGGTCTTATTTGACTCCCTCTATGACTTCTGTGACATTTCAATTCTCAGCAGAGGCTTGTATCATCCTCCTACATTACTTCCCACAAACACTTCAACTTTCAAAAAGTTTTTTTTCTAATTGTTCTGATGTATTTACCTTTTTATGTTTCCCTTTACTCCTGTGTTTATTTTTCATAGTTTCTACACAGCTCTAGTTTTCTCCGCAGGAGTGCTTTGGATTCTCTATTGCATCAAAGATCCATTTTCTTCCCTTTTAAAATTATACTTGGGTTTCCTGAGTAAGTCATTCTTAGTTGCAATATCTTTTTGTCTTTTGGAATATCAAATTCTATGCTCTCCACTTCTTTAGAGCAGTAGCTGCTGAATCTTCTGTGATCCTCATGGTAGCTCCTCAATTCTTGAACATTTTTTTCCTAGCTGCTTGCAGTATTATCTTCAACCCAAAAACTAGAGATTTTGGCTATGATGGGAGGAGGGTTTAATTTGGGTTTTTTTTAAGAGTTTATGTAGATTTTTATTCACTTTGCCCTCTGGTCTAAAAGGAGCTGAGTTTTCTTTCATGATTTTTAAGAATAGGATGTCAATTCAAATCTGGCCTCAGACACATAATACTTACTAGCTGTGTGACTCTGGGCAAGTCACAACTCCATTGCCTAAACAAAGACAACAAATAAATAAACAAACAAACAAACAAATAAATAAATAAATAGATAAATAAATAAATAAATAAATAAATAAATAAATAAATAAATAAATAAATAAATAAATGAATGAATGAATAGATAAATAAATAAATAAGTGAATGAATGAATGAATGATTAGATAGATAGATAGATAGATTGATAGATAGATAGATAAATGAATAAATGAATGAATGAATGAATGGATGAATAAATAAATAGATAGATAAATAAATAAATTAATAAATAAATTAATAAGTGAATGAATAAATAAATGGATAGATAGATAGAGATAGATAGACAGATAAATAAATGAATAAATAAATAGATGAATGAATGAATGAATGAATAATGGATAGATAGATAGACAAATAAATAAATAAATAAATGAAGATAGGATGTCAAGGCTCTTTTTCTGTCATGCCTTTCAGGTAGCTCAGCAATTCTTATTATTTCATCTTATTATTTCTATCAGTTAATTTTATATGAGACATCTTTTATATTCTTCCTTTTTTATTTTTTATTTTATCTTAATATTTCCAGTGGTCTCATGGACTCATTAGATCCTATTTAACCCATACTATTATTCAAGGAGACTGCTATTTAAATGACTTGGTACTTTTTGTGCTAGGCTATTTATTCTTTTTCCAGTCTCTTCAGAACTTTCATTTTCTTTTTTAGTTCTTCCCTCTATTACTCTCATTTCAATTATGTAATTTTTTATTTCAAATTTATTATTTATTGATTTCTAACTTCCTTTTTTTGAGTTCCAAATTATCTCCTTACCTCCAGCTCCTCACCCACATACTGAGAAGGCAAGCAATATGATATCAATTATATATATGAAATTATGCAAAACATATTTCCATATTAGCCACATCACAAAAAAGTAACAAAAGTAAAGAGAGAAAATTATACTTCAGTTTGCACTCAGAGTTCATCAGTGCTGTCTCTGGAGAAGGATAGCATGTTTTTTCATGAGTTCTTTGGAATTGTCTTGGATCATTTTATTGATCAGAGTAGCTAAGTCTTTGACAATTGATCATCATTACAATATTACCTTTACTGTGTACAATGATTTTCTGTTTCTGCTCACTGTACTTTGCATCAGTTCATATAGGTCTTCCCAGGTTTTTCTGAAACCATCCCCCTTATCATTTCTTATAGTACAATAGTATTCTGTCATAACCATATACTACAACTTGTTCAACCATTCCTCATTTGATGGGCATCCTCTCAATTTCTAATTCTTTGCCACCACAAAAAAGGAACTATTACATATCTGTGTGTGTGTGTGTATATGTACATGCATATATATATATATATATATATATATATATATATATATATATATTACATAAATATCCTTTTCTTTTTCCTTTGATCTCTTTGGGATATAGGCCTAGTATTGGTATTGCTGGGTCAAAGTGTATACGTAGTATCTTAGACCTTTGGGTATTGTTCCAAATTAATCTCCAGAATAGTTAAACCAGTTTACAACTCTACCAACCATTCATTAGTTTACCTGTTTTCTCAGATCCCCTACATCATTTGTCATTTCTGATGGGTGTGAGGTATTAGTGCAAAGCTGTTTTAATTTGCATTTCTCTAATCAATAGTGATTTAGAGAATTTTTTCATATGACAATAGATAACTTTGAATTCTCCCTTTTAAAACTTCTTATTCATATCATTCATTTATCAATTGGTAAATGCCTTTTATTTTTATAAATTTGACCCATTTCTCTATATATTTGAGAAACAAGGTCTTTATCTGAGAAACTTGGGGCAAAATTTTTTTGATATTACTTCACTGTCTATGGAACCTTTTAACAAAATGCAGTTTCCCTGATTATCTCTTTTAATTATGTCTACTTTTGCTTTTGCTTTGTCTGAGATCATGATTGCTACTTCAGCTGAAGCATAACAGATTCTATTCCAGCCCCTTATTTTAACTGTCTACGTGTGTCTCTCAAGTGTGTCTCTTGTAAACAATATATTATTGGATTCTGGTTATAATATCATTTTTGAACCTTTGCATTATTTCTTCTAAGAATTCTAATTGATCTTGTGGGCAAGCTGCGATTTTCTTTGAGGTTTTGCTTATTGGCATTTGGGAGTTTTCTTCTTGGCTTTTGTCTTAGGCACCTAGAACTATTTTATTTTGTTTAGTCATTAAGCATTCTGCTCTGGGTAATCCTTTTTTGCAAACTTAGCTAGGGACTCTGGGAACCAAATCAGTAATCCTGACATTACCACCCCCAGTGGAACCCAGGCATCCACAATCTGCTCTGTTATAAAAGACTCTGTTTAGGGCTCTTAGCACTGAGTTGTCATTCTGAACACCTCTAAGAAATCCTGCACTGCAGGCCTAGCTCAGGGCTCTAGGAACAGAATCTATGCCTTTAATGCAGGAATTTCATCAGCTGAAATGCTGGCCTAGCTCTGAGATCTGGGCACTGTAATCCTGCCTGAGTACTATTTCACATTTTTTGCCCTGGTCACTTACCTTTAAGTCAAACTTGTGATCTGGAGCTGACAAGGTAACCCAATGTAATTTCACTTTTACTTACTTATCATCTATATTAAACTGTTTTTGCTTCTCAGATTGTGTTTAGAGTAGTTGGGGTGCAGAACTTAGCCATACTGTTCCTTTTATTCTGCAATCATGGCTATATTCTATTCCAAGGATTTTTCCATGCCTTTGGTATCCTTTACTCCTTTTTATATATATATATATATATATATATATATATATATATTGGTTTCTCCCATATAATCATATCATAATTGTTTGTGGTATGAATCTCCTGTAGACATAGTTGATCCAATATGACTGTTTTTCCCGCTTTTGTTCTCATTTCTATTCACATTTCTTCCTTCTGTATTTGCATATCTGAGACTATGATGTTAGTATGGTAGTCCTGTGATGTTTGATGGAGAAAACTTTGTCCAAATGGTTTTTTTCAAATTTTTTTCATTTTTCTTCTGTTTTTAGTCCTTCAATTTTCATACTTAAGTGTCCTTTAGATCATTTTTATTAGCTAAATATTTTACAAAATTTTTCTTTAAAACTGTTCTATCATCTATGCATTGCTGTTTTATGGGATGATATTGCTCATAATTATCCATCATTCTTCATAAAATTTTACAAATGAATTTATATTTAGAAATGCATGGCCTCTAGGAATCATCTCTTGATTTGGCCAGCAAATGAAATATTTGCTAACCAAGGAGGCTTTCTGAGCTCTTTTCTGGTCTCCTTGTTGCGGAAGTTAATTATATTAGTTAAACATTTAGATAAAATTATTAGTTAATGTGGATGACATGTCTGTTGTCCTTTTTTCCATTTAAAAGTTTCAGCTTTGTGTTTAAATAATATGGGACATACAAAAATATTTCAAGAGTGAGAGAACACAAGGAAATGGAAGCAACAGAAAAAGCCTCATCTAGAAAAATCAGTAGAACTTGATCATTTGCCATGTGTGTTTTCTGTCTCTCTGTCTCTGTCTGTCTGTCTCTCTCTCTTTCTGTCTCTGTGTCTCTCTTCTCTCTTTTCCCCTCTCCTTTCTCTCTTGTTCTTTCTCTTGCTCTCTCTCTGTCTTTTTCTCTCTATCCTTCACTCTCTTCCTTCATTCATTCCTTCTTGTCTTCTTTCCTTTGTATTTTCATGGATGCTACTTCATGATAGCATAACAGGCTGTTGGTTTTTTAAACAAGGAAAATCTTTTGGCACTATTCACATCATATTCTCCTATAATCCCTGATATTTTCAATGTAAACTGCCGCCCTAGTTTTCTCATCCATTTGAAAGTGAAAGGGATGGAATCAAGAAATATGTTTTGTTATTCAAATTTATAGTATAACAATGTTGGTTCTGAAATATATCCTTTACTTCAGAGGTTATTAACCACAGGTCTGTAAACCTGTTTTTTTTTAATTGATGTGCTTTAATATAATTATTTTCCATTGTAATTTTGTATATCTTATTTTATACTTTTAAAAAACTAGTATTTTGAAAACTGATCTAAAGAATTCAAAAGGTTGCTAAAGAGTCCATGACACACACACACAAAAAGGTTAAGAACCCTTGTTTTAATTTGGCATTTGGCTGTTTATTACAGGAGGAATTCTAGCTCCTATTTATTTTGGAGCAGCGATAGATTCATCATGTCTGAAATGGGGCACCAATAACTGCGGAGATAAAGGGGCTTGTAGAATATATGACTCCATATCATATAGGTAAGTTGATATTAAGAGGTTCCATAAACCATGTAAGTTTTTACCAATGACTCTGTTTATTCAAAACAAATGTAATTACATCATCATTTGATATTGAAGGCATGTTCAATTTGTTGTGGTTTGTCTGAAAGGGCTGAGAAAGACCAGGTTGAGTACATTGTACACTCTATCCAGGAATCTTGGATGAAAGGGCAAAAATAGAATTAATGGCAATAGAGAATTCCATTCTATAATTTTTTCCTTGGAACTGTTGATTCATTGAAGGCATGAAGATAAATATCCTTATTCTTTCTACCCTACAAAGAGATAATATATTCTAATGGAAAAAAATAATTGTAATTTACATTTGGTACATTTATAGCATACAAAGTACTTTCACATTATATATATCATCTCACTTTAAAAATCACTAGAAAAAGGCTAGGAATTAAAATATCTGAACTTTTCCTTGTACTCCACAAAATGTGTGCCCTTGGGCAAGTTACTTAACCTCTCAATAACTTGGTTTCCTTGTCACTGAAAATGAGATCTAGTTCCTGCTCTACATACCTCAGAGAATTATAAATTAATTCAACTTAATTCAATAAAGATTTATCAAGTAGTTTATACATGCAAGACATTGTACTAAGTTCTGGGGATACAAAGATGAAAAAATGACAAGTTCTTGCCATTATAGTAGTTACAGAGTAGAAGGAAGGTTGAGATAACTTAACATATCATTTTAATACATCTAAAAGAATAATATATGCATAAAAGTCAGAGTGATAGGGAAGGATAGATCAGTTGTAGCTGAGGGGAGCAAAGGAAATGAAAGTAAACATCAAGAAGGAAACAAAACTGGAGTTTGAACTTTGGCACAGGTGAAGGATTTCAGTTATCAGAGATTGGGGATCCATGGTAGCTGGAAGAATGAATGAATTAATGAACAAGAATTTTGTTGAGTGCTTTTTATGTGCCAAGCATTTGGATAAGTGCTGGGGATACAAATGGAAAAAAAGGTGAGATAATACCTGCTTTCGAGAAGCTCATACTCCAACTGTGGGAGAAAATGTATGAAAAAAAAATTGATCTACAGGATTCATGGACAGCCCTGGAAGTTCTAAGGGTGAAAGGATAAGAAGATGATAATAAGAAGCACATGGTTACTCAGGATTCATCAACAAGCCAAATAATGGGGTGGGGGAGGATAAAGATTGTCTATCTCTATCTATTACCTAGGGCACAGTGACAGACAGTAAGGTTTGATGGTCCTCAATCTCCCATTAGATTTGTTACTCCCATCAGTTCAGAGTGGCCCAGGAGTCAGAGGAGGGGTAAAGGAAAGGCAAGAAGGATGGGTGCCCTTTTACAGGTTTGGTTGGAGCTGGTCGGTAGAAGGAAGACTCACCATGAGGAAGGCCACTCCTCTTTACCTTCTAAGGTGGAAGAGGGCAAAATAAGATCAAGAACAAACAATCCAGTTTAGCTAGAAAAGTGAGTACTCAATTGCATATGTTAGAAGGCAAGACACCTTACTTATGTAAGGGGTTATCAAATGACCCTTAATCCTGAACTGGTTGTGTCAAAGTTGGTATTTACCCTAGAACTACAAGCAACAGGAAATGTAGTAAAGAATTTACATATCTGTAACACCAAGTGAAACTCCTCTTTGTGGGTCAGTAAAGGAGACTCAGTGCAGTAATGGCAACAAATATTCCTCACGATGAATAGGTGTCTACCACAAATACAAAGAGCAAAGAAGTTTGTAGCCATCTAGTTTGCAGCAAAAAAAAAAGTAGTACACATAACCTCTACTAAACCATGTGATAAAGGAGGAATTCTCTAGGTAATCAAGTATACCAGCTGTATTAGAAATATTTTTTCTTAAAAGTAGAAACACAGGCATTTCACTCATAAAGAATGACAAGTAATGGATAGACCACTCTCTAACAGATTAAATCTCTTACAAATACAAAATATAAAGAAGTTAAAATTTTGATGGGATATGCTAATGATCCAGCTATTTGGACAGAAATAGAAACACTAAGTACAAATCATTGATTCTGGCTTTCAGTGGATCTAGGCTGTCATGGCAAACCATGATTTGAATACATATGAGTTTGAATGTTGCCTCTGACACTAGCTATGTCAACATGGAGAAGTCATTTAATCTCTCTGAACCTCAATTTCCTTGTATGTAAAATGCAGATAATAATACCACTACTGGATTGCTGTGAAGATCAAATGAGATAATGTATATCAAATGCTTTGTGAACTCTAAAGAGTTGTATGAATGTCGGTAATTCCATGATCCTATATTTTCCTGGTTCTATTCTTATCTGTTGGATGGGTCTTTTCTCAATCTCCTTTGCTGGATCTTTCTCTCTTTTCTGCCATCTCAGCAGGGCTATCCCTAGGTGTCTTTTCTCTACACACTTTCTTATTTGGGTATCTTTTCTACTCTCAGGGATTTCAGAGTCATCTCCTGGCAGATAGCTACCAATCTATTTATTCAACCCTAATTTCTCTCCTGGGCTCCAGTTACACATCACAAACCATTTACTGGACATAGTCCCTGAATCAGAGAATTTCAGTTTTGGGAGGGACCTCAGTGGATGTCTAGTCAAACTCATACTCCAAAAGGAATTCCTACTACCTGATAAGGGCTCATCATAAACAGACATGGAGCATGTGTTACAGCACCCTGGAGTGAGCTATAATTAAGCCCTTCTCAATACCCTCAAACACTCAATTCACTACATCAGGCGTTCCCAACCCAAACTTAATGTACTCCACTATGAAAGACTTGTCAAGTGGTCATGGAGAATACTTTGATCTGATTTTTGAACTTATTTCCGATTAACAAAATTATGAAACTTTTTGGTGTACCTTTGGAAAAGGGTGTCACATTCTTACTAAATCGGCTCATAAGGATTTAATTTAATTATTTTATTTTTATATATGGTGAGGTCTTGAATGTGTTTCCTTTTTTGTTGAATTGGGGGTACTGGAAGATTTTCAGAAATTCCAAGGACACTAGGAGTGAAACAGTTCAAGAAGCCTTGCACTATACTCAAGGGTGGGGCCAATACTAATCTCTCTGGGCTTGCCAGCAGGTATGTCCCAAGTTCTATGCACTCCTATGCAAATTATACAGTCTCAGTTTGAAGGTTTCCAATGAGGAGAAATCTCCCTTTTTCTGAGACATCCCATTTCACTTTTGGATAGCTCTAAATGTTAAAAAGGTTTTTCCTCCAATATCAAACCTAAATTTTTCTTGCATTATTGCCCCTGGTTCTACTTTTGGGACCACATAGGTCAAATCTAATTCCTCCTCCATATGATAGTACTTCAAATATTTAATATACATATTACGTCCTCGCTGGGTCTTTTCTGTAAGTAAAGCATAACTTTTTTCAATAAATCTTTATTTGGTCTGCATTCTCATATCACATCTTCCTGGATGTACCATTGGTATCTCAATATCAATATATTTAAAATGTAACTCCTCTCCTTTGAACCTATTCCCCACCCCCAGGTGTACCCCAACATACTTCCTTAATCCTGTTAGAGGCACCACCATCTTTCCAATCTGTCTGGTTCACAACCTTATTCCTTACCTCTCCACCGTCCTGTCCAATCAATTGCTAAATATTGTGATTCTGTTATTAGAACATTTCTTACACCATTTCCTTACCTGCTTCTCACTTAGCAGTCTTCACACTCAATTCACTTTCACCATGACATGACCATTATCCTTACTTAAGCCCCTAATCATCTCTCTACTAGACTACTAAAATAACCTCATGATTGGTCTGTCTTCTATCAGTCTCTCCCTCTACCAATCTGCCATCCTCAAATGACCATTACAATCTTCCTAACACTAGCAATGTCGATAACAATGTCATTCTTAATCTATATATTTTGTTTAATATTTTTTATAACTGAATATCAACACAATTGCTTTATTCTGTAATCTGTATTTTACAAATAAAAAAATATTCTAGAAGAGGTTCATAGGTTTGCCTAGATTGCCAAAGTCTATGACACACACACATAAAAAAAAAGTGTTAAGAACCCTGCCTCAGAGACTAAAATAAAATACAAACTTCTCAGGATTTCATTAAAGTCCTATACAAGTTGGTTTCTATCAACTTCTCTATCCTTATTTCCTATATACTATTCCACTTAAAGAATTCCATATCCAGCCAAAACAGACTTCTGGCTAGTCTTCAAATTCAACCTGACTTCTTCAGTTCCTTCAAATTTGGACAGGATGTCCCTCATGTGAACTACTTTCTCACACCTCCATCTTTCTCAATTTTTGTCTTCCTTCAAGGGTCAGATCAGGTGTCCCCATCAGGAAAGACCCTTCTTTCCTGATCCTGCACCATCTCTTCCCCATTTTCTAGTTCTTTCTCCCTATTGGTAGATATCAAGCAACTTTGAATTTGTTTATCTACAAACCTATTCTATCCCTAGATAAAATGAAATTTCTATAAGGGGACAGGCTATTTTTTGTCTTGGTATCCAGTGCCTTGGACTTTACATGTAAATATTTCTGTTTAGGTGAATTGAATCTTGTGCTTCAGTTTCCAAGTGACCTGTTCTGCACCATTTTAACCAGTCTAAAGATCATTCTACTTGGCAGAAAAAGAAAATTTAGAAAAGTATTTCTCTTTTCTCCATTATCAATCATACTCACCACATCCACCCAAACCCATAATCCACTCTGAATTTTTACCTTTTTCCTGCCTCTACCATAAATACAGAGTCACTTTTTGTGCTCTGAGTACTTATTTCCAGCGTCAGATTTTTTTGAGTGTCATCATAGCATTCCTCACCCTTACCTCATAAGATCACACACTCCATTTCATTTCTTCTCAGTAATCTGATGTCACTTCCATAATTGGTACATTTCTTGTCAAAATATAAAGTCCCCTCTCTCTCACTCATGAAAATAATTCACGTTTCAGAATTTCAAACTGGATCTGGCATGGATATCTTATATTCAGGTTATCTAAATCTGAACTCATTATCATTCCTACTAATTTCTTATTCATCCAGGCTCCAACCTAGTTGTCATTATCAACTCCTCAGTCTCTCCCTCCTTACCCTCAATCAGTTTCCAAGTCCTATTGATTCTAATATTGAAACATCTCTTGTATATGTTCCCTTTTCTCCTCTGGAAGTACCACCACCCTGTTATAGGCCCTTATCACTTCACACCTATGTGTGTCTGCTAGTTAGTTTCCCTGCTTTAAGCCTCTCTATACTTCCATCCATCCTTCACTTCCCTTATCAAATTGATCTTTCTAAAGCACAGGTCTGATCATGTCACTTTCATACTCAATGAACTCTTGTGGCTCCCTATTACCCCTAGGTTGAAATATAAAAGTCTCTGTTTGGTTTTTAAAATATCTCATACACTGGCCTCTACCTACCATTTCAGTATCCTTGCACCTTGATCTCCTGCATATACTCTGATCTAGTGACATTAGACTCTTTGTAAATCAAACAAGACGCTGTATGTTTTCACTAGCTGTCTCAAATGCCCAGAATTCTCTCCCTCCTCATCTCTGCCTCCTGGATTCCTTGGCTTTTTTCAAGTTTCATTTAATATCCCACCTTCTGTAAGAAGCCTTTCATGATCTCCCTTAATGCTAGTGCTTTCCCTATAACTTATAATTTATCATGGATAAAGCCTGTTTGTACACAATTATTTACCTATTGTCTGTCTCATTAGACTATGACCTCTTTGAAAGAAGATAGAAACTATTTTTTGCCTTTTTTTGAATCCACAGTACTAAGAACAGTGCCTGGCACATGCAGACACTTAATAAATGTTTTCTGACATCTTCCAGAATTTTATTCTTGAAAGTAGCCCATTTCTTTTGGGCTAACTTCTGCTGTAGGTCATTGGATTCTAGTTCTGCTTCTCTGGAATCTGAATTCTAATTCTCTCAAAATTTGAGATGTGTGTCACGCTATATTCAGTTTGTGGTTTATGCTTGCTTTCTCTAAAGATTCCTCTTATTTTCCCTTTGGCAACCATTTTCTTTTTTTTGGTTAAAATCAGGCCCAGAATAACAATTTTCTTTCCAACTTTTGAAGAATTTCAGATCACTAAGGCAAGTGGAAATTTTGTTTCTTTTATACCCAGAGAGCACTTAGTCAAATCATAGGATGAAAGATTTAAAGCTAAACCATGGAGATCCTGTGGCCTAGCCCCATTATTTCAAAAGTGAAGAAATTAAGACCTAGAAAAAATAAATGTCAAAAAGCACATGGTTAGTAAGTAGCAGAGCCATGATTTGAACCTAAGTTCACTGACTCTAAAACCAGGACTCTTTATATAAGTTCTGAATGGTTGAAATTCTCTGTCTCCTATTGCTTCCTGCTTTGGTGCCATATGTGTGATATGTTTCCATTTCTTCTCTCTTCCTGAGTAGGCTACAACATATTTGCACCATGTTGTTCCTTTTCTCTAATGATCCTCCCATAAAAGTGACTCACCTCTAGTTGAAACATTTCTCACCTAAGTACATCTTCTTATTAAGCAACGCAACTCTGCCACCCCATGCCTCTAATGAGTTGCTTCTGAGTAAGTTGTACCTTTTTCCCACCCAAAGTGCAGCCATTAGTCCCATCTTTCCATATCTCAGTGATAAAATGTACCCCTTGTGTTAGAGATGTTCGTGTCACAATAATCACAAAACCAACTTGAGATATTCTCTTACACACTTTGGCTGATATTCCCAAACATAACACCTGGGGAAATGTATTCATTGTAACCACCAAACTGATTCCCTTCTTGTAAGCACAATATTCACAATATTCCAGAAGTCCAAAATAAGTGTTATTAAAAAAAATAAAGCAAGACAGAATTTCATGAATGAGCAACAATTAGTTGGAAAATTATGTGGAACAGAGTGGCATGGATGGAGTGTGGATGTAGAATCATGAAGACCTGGATCTGAAATCTAGCTTTGAAGCTATGGGATCCAGACTAATAATTTACCTTCTCTGAGCTTCACTTTCTCCAAGGAGATAATAATGGAACACAGAGTTGTTGTGAGTATCAAATGAAATGGTAAATGTAAAGCATTTTACAGACTTCAAAACACTCTTCAATGTGTCCCAGAAATCTTAAAGCAGTTTTAACAATTAGTTAATCAATTAACATTTGTAAGCACATATTGTGTGCCAAGCACTGTGCTCAAATATTAGAACTAAAAACTGTACTAAAACTTTGGGGATATGATGCATAAATGTTGGCCATTATTATTATATATATTCTCATATTCACAGTCCTCAGTATAAAGTTCAATTAATTGAAACTTCTATATGAGTCCTGCCATTACTAGTCAAAGGTAGAAAAAAGAAGAGGTATATTTTGGCAGCTTTTATATTCATTTTCTACCCATTTTTCATGATTCTTCCAACTCTATAGTACAGAAGTTGAGTAAAAATCTTTAAGGCTGTGCAATTTTCTGGTCCCACCTCTTCTATAAAAAATGAAGGCAAAACTTCCAAAGGTCTCACCTCTCCTGATGTAGATTACCTCTCTTTGATTCTTCTGTTTTTGTCTTTTGATCCCCCTTCTATTCCACCAATAATCATCCTCATCTTCCATCCAATACCATCTAATGAATGATTATTTTTCCCTTATATACTAATGTGAGAAAAATAGAAGGAAGGGAACAAAGACATTATGATGAAGTATGCTTGCTTGATTAAGAACTCTAGGTCACTGTATTTATTACCTATTCCTTTAAAACTTGTTCCAGATGCAAATGAACCAACTTGTTTCTCACAGGAGTTAACTCTACTGACAATACATCAGTTTGTGGAATGAATATATTTGGTTTGTGAAAACAAAAATTCTTAAATCCATTTTTGAATTATCTTTTTTTAAGCAGCTTCTGTAGTCTGACTGAGATATTGAAAGAGGAATAAAACATAATTCTAATTTTTATCATATTTAAATTTTATTATTTCTACATTTAACAATTTATTGTAAATCCTCTTGAAGACTTTTACATAGTACATAAATTATTCCATTTCATTAAGAATTTTAAAGTTGATTTTTTTCATCTTCTTTTGCAGAAATATCTTCTTTGCCTTGTGTTTAGGGTTAACGGTACCAGCGGTCATCTTATATGTCATATTATACATGATTATGAAGAAAAAATATGGAGAAAACAATGGATCTTCTAATAGTGGGGAAATAGATGTGGATGAATCAAACCTTAAAGAGCCTTTAAACAATAACAAACAGTCTGTAGCTTCTGCTCATGAGAACAGTGAAACACACATTTAAAAAAGGTTGTACTACTATTTGTTCACAACCATGATTTCTTTACTTCCTTTTTTAATGAGATTCAAAAGCATCGGGAACCAAAATGTCAGCTAGGAGCAGATATTTGATTCAGTTGCAATTCTCTTTTTGAGCTGAAACTGTTCTTTTTCACTGGGAATACCTACACTTTTTTCTCATAGAACACTAATTAGGGATATGGAAGTGATAATGACACAAAACCTAAATGAAAAAAGGTGGTGGAACATGTCTTGCTGCTATGTAGTTCTGTGATTATGATGAAAGCACATCATTCACATATCCTTGAAAACTAAAATAACTTGTGAGATTTAATAAATAATTGAAGAAGAAAGATTCGTTCAGTTAATTATTCCTGTGAATTAGTCAAGTAGGCAGATATTCTAGGCATAGTTCAAAGGAAAGATGAAAGAAGAGCAGTTAACTCTTGCTGACCAAGAAGATACTCTTATTGGACAAGCAACTCATAAGCCAGTGCATGGAATGGCTACCCACTGTTAAACTGTGCATCTTTCATTTTCATGCACTAGGACAAAACCATACCAAGGCATGAGCATTGAAAGAAATGTGATAAAACCAATAAACACTTCTAAATTTTTTATCCTCATGGTAGAAATGAGGACAGATATATTTGTAACACCTTTTGAATAGTCTTCCCATTCCTTGAAATGAGAAATGCTGGTCCAGCGTTCCTTACTTCCTAGCATCCAGTACTCAGGGTTAGCTTAATTTATGGATAGAACATCAGTTAGATTTTCTTATCTTCACTCACTAATGTCTGAAATTCCACAACTGGAATATATGGAGCCATACCAGTAATTCACATAAAAACTGGAATGAGCTAATGATACAATGTAAGCCAATCATGGTTCAAGAGGATCATTGATTTATTCTACCAACCTTCTGAAAGACAGGTAGTGGACTAAATATGCAGAATGTGGCATTTTTTAATGTGGTTAATATGGGAATTTGTATTATTTGATAAATAAAATTTATTTTATTTGTTACAAGAGTTTTGTTTTTCCCCCAGGGGGAAGAGAGACAAAAGGAACAGAAAATAAATACTTATTAATTAAAAGGAAAAAACAATTTTGAAAATTGTTATCTCCTCAGGAGATAATGTTTTCATTTCCCTGTAAATCTTCAAGGAGAAGCTGTCTATCTGCTTGTTGGATATGTTAGGGTGGGGATTTCTTTTGTGTATTGGTTAGACTAGATAGCTGCCGAAACCTCTTCTAGCTCTCAAATTCTGTGATCTACTCCTACAGCATCAATTATCACACAACAGAGATGACTGTCAGAGCTGTATACAAAGCCAGAAACCACAAAATGACAGCTGCCTCTTCAGACATCTTTACTCCAAAACCTGCTCTGCACCTCAGAATATGAGTGAAGGGGTAATTCACATTTCCAACATGCTAGGACCCCTGATGTCATCTGCTGGCATTATCACAACTGCTCACCCTGAGCTTAACTCTCTCCTGCTGGATATACTGTTTTGCAAGTCTCTTGTGGTTACCCCACATAATCTCCACTTGTACTTTGCTCTTTTTCCTGCTCTGTTTGGCAAGTGATTTCTGCTAAGCATTGCTCCTTGTTATAATTGTCTGAGCTCTTCTCTTCAGAACCAAGTCATCTAAACTCAAGTCTCCATGGTGGGTGAGATACTGAGTAACAACCCAAATCTTTAAAGGATCACAAGCCAGGCCATTTATTACTCACAGGAATTCAAGTCTGCAACTTGCCAGGCCTAGTTCCATGGGCAAGCACTGATAGTGATGTAGCAGGAATATGGTAGGATCAAGATCACAGAGCTTTGGGTCTCTCCTCTCATATCAGATTGTTGTTGCTGGGCAGATTCACAGGAACTGAGTTGAAGAGGGATATTAGGGAAGTCAGTGTGGGTGACCTAGACCGGAACCTCCCCTTATTGATTATGAGGACATCATAGGAGAGTTTATTAATCTTGTATACCTAGATTAATAGAGTTTGATAAACTGTTTATATTCAGGAGTGCTTGTATTCCTTGCCTAAATGAAGCTGACTAAGCCAATTATTGAGTGCTTAGGAACTTTTCTAATGAAAAGTTCTTTACTGTTCTCTACATTAGTCAATTAGTGCTCAGACATGGAATCATTTCTGGCACTAGGCCAATCCTCCCATGTATGGTGGCTGGAACCTTACTAAGACAGTTTGCTAGCTCCTTAGTCATAACTGATATACCTAGCTTTAAGATCTGAGGTTGATGTTAGGTCTTTCCTTTTCTAACCTTCTGTCTTGGTAGAGATCAAGGTCTCACGTTACACAGAAGTTCCAAAATTAGGATTCCAACAGTCACATATTGCCAAGATCCTTTCCTGTTTGGCTGGATATGAATTAGAGAAAGAATAAAAGATAGTCTTAAAAGGCAATACCAGAGTTCTCCATTTGCCTATCCCTGTCTTTGTTATTCAAATGCTAAGTGCTTTGATGCCCTATTTGACTACTGTGAATTTTGGTTATGATTTTAATGCTTTTATAATGTGATAGTACAGCATGGTACAAGGTATTCCTGTATTTCTGTCTGGCTGCTTCACATTTTTTTTCTTTTTTGCGTGCGTGTCTCTGTTAGCCACACTTTGACTTAACATTACAATCATTCCCACTAAACAGTACATTACATTGCAGAAAATGTTTGCTATAAATGACAAGTTAACACCTTTGTGCCTTAGATGTCATCACTCACTTACTTGCCCAGGGAACATAGTTATTTATGCTGAGCAAGCAAAAGAACCCTAAGAGCTCACTTTGCTACCATTCCCCACCATCAGAAAGGAAAATCTTACTTAGCAACAACAACAAATACAAGCTAGTAAAATTTCAATCTTATTTAACAAATCTTTCTTAAGTGTTACTGGAGAAGGAGAAGATAAACATTTATTAAGCATCTGCTATGTGAAAATCACTGGTGCTAAGTGCTTTATAAATATTTTCTCATTTGATTCTTACAATAACCCTGGAAGGTAAGTGCTATCATTATCCTCATTTTACAGTTGAGGAAACTGAGACAGAGATTAAGTGACTTGATCAGGATCACACAGGTAGAAAATGTTATGGGTCAGATTCAGAATTCAGCTATTTCTAACTCCAGGCCCAGTGCTATATCCACTGCACCACCTAGGTGCCTCTGTGTAGTTAGTACCTACAAGACTGGTTTGCTTAAAATTCCCAGACACATTACTTAAGCAACAGTAAAAGAAAGCTGATTCTAGAAACTAGACAAAGTAATAGTATCACACGTATATAGCATACGTAGATAGCAGTATGGCTCAGACCGCTGGTCATGCTTCCATTTAACCCTCGCAGACATCATCCAGGGAGAGGAAACTCTTGTGGAAAAGGGGTCAACCATGCTCATCAACTGCCATTCACAGGACAGGAAATCCAGCCTAGCCAAAGCAGGAGGCAGGATATATGAGGAACCACTACCACCACTGTCACCACCACCATCATCACCACTATCATCACTTTGACCAACATCTCCCCTCTGATCTAAAACTGTGAAGCTGAAAACCTTGGAAATAGCAATGCTTCCCTAATTGCCCAAAGCTGAAAACCCCCATCCTGGGAATCATCACTGGGATGATGCAGCCTGGCAATTGATTTGACAAGTACTGCAATCACATCTATTAAAGACCCAGAAAAGAAAGTTCTAGTCACCAAAGTCTTTGGTACCATAGAATGATGCAACATCAGAAACTGCTATGATTTCATCACGGTAAAGGCATTAAAAAACAAGTATAACTGTTTTGCCACCTTACCTTAAGTACCATGGGGCTTGACTTGAAGCTAAAAACTTCCAAATGTATTGTCTCACCCTTGAGAGTACAGACTGTCTTACTTCTGTACTTTTATCCCCAGGACTTAGCACAGTACTTTGCACGTAGCAAGTATCTAGTAAATGCAAAGAGCAGGTGGGGGGGGAGGGTGGAGAAGGGAACAATTATTTATTAAATGCCTACTTATTTAAGTGCCAGGCACTGTGCTAAACATTTTTACAGATATTATCTCCTACCAGGGAGTACATTTAAACCTGAAAATATGGGCATAGATACAAAAAGGTATGGAAATGAGAAAGGGCAGGGATTATTCAGAGGAAAAAGAATAATCTCATATAGTGGCAGCATTAAGTGCATGGAAGGAAATTGCATAAGTTAAGGCTGCAAATATAAGCATGGCACTAAATCATGTAAGACCTCAGACAAAGGAGCTCAAAATTTACTTGGGAGGCAATAAGGAGTCCCTTAAGATTCTTGAGCAGATCATTGGCTAGATCTATGCATATGGGAGACTATTGGGGCAGCAGAGTGAGAAATACATTGGAAACACAGATGTAGAAATACCTCTCATTAGGCTATTGAAATAATGTAAGCGGGTTTATGTAAGGGCCTACAAGGAGATAGTATCTGTGGGAATAGAGACAAGGGGGTACATACAAGAAAAGACTTGGTGACTTGATTGAATGTAAAAGGTAAGGGACAATATCAATATAATACCAAAGTTTCAAAATAGGAAACAGGAAGAGGTGGGCACATTGATAGAAATAATAAAGTTGAAAAAAGGATCAGGACCAGGGGAAAAGATAATATGCTGACTTTAGATATATTAAGTTTGAGATAATGGTGGATAATTCCTATAGGTAGTTGGAGAGGCATGTTTGAAACTCAGGAAGAATGGTCAATGTTGGATATGACTATTTAGGAGCCCTCAACAGAGGCCAAATTGTGATAGTAAATGAAATTTTTGATAAAAAGACTATTAAGGAAAAAAGGGTCAAAGATAGTACTTTGAGAATCACTCACCTTACAGAGGTCAAGAAAAGGATGAAGCAGAGATAAACCAGTTAGAGAGGTAGGAGAATCATAACTCCTGTGGAGCATAAGAGATGGAAAGAATTACAGGCATCATTTAAGCCAATGCTCTCATTTTACAAATGAAAAAAAATATTGAATTACTTCCCTCAGGTCACATAGGTAGGATAAGTAATAAAGATGGAATTTCAACCTATTTCTTTGGACTCCAAGCTTTTTCTAATACCTCAGACTGTCTTTTTTTAAAATTTTATTTATTTAGTTTTTTGTAACATTTTTCAGTTCCAAGCTATATCCCTCCATCCTTCCCAATCCCACACTAGGGAAGGCCAACATGTCACACACACACATACATGTGTGTGTGTGTGTGTGTGTGTGTGTGTGTGTGAAACCATACAGTAAGTACTTCCATATATCAGTTCTTTCTCTGGAGGTAGATATCTTTCTTCATACATCTTTTGTTGTTGATCTGAATATTCATATTACTCATAATAACTTAGTCATTCACAGTTAGTCTTTGAACACTTTTGTTATTTCTGTATACAGCATTCTCTCACCTCTGCTCATTTCACTCTTCATTATTTCATACAAGTGTTTCCATGTTTTTCTAAAATCAACCTGCTCATTATTTCTTACAGCATGGTAACATTCCATCACAATCATATAGCACAACTTATTCAGCCATTCTCCAATTGATGGCCATCCCCTCAATTTAGTTCTTTGCCACCACAAAGAGAATTGCTATGAATATCTTAGAATATATTGGTTCTTTGGTTTTTTTTCTCTAATCACTTTGGGAAACAGACCTAATAGTGTTATTGCTGGGTCAAAGGATATATACAGTTGAATGAGTCAACTTCAAGGAGCCGAGATGGCAGAGTAAGTCAGAAAATCACCTGAATTCTCCTAAATTCACCTATAAAATAGCATCTCACAATAAATTCTGGAATGGCAGAACCAACAAAAAAGACAGGATGAAATAATTTTCTAGCCCAAGAAAACTTGAAAGATCAGCAGGAAATGTCTGCCTCACTTGATTAAAAGGAGAATGCAGTCCAGGCAGGCTATGTACAGGCATGTTAGCAGCAGGCCATGCCCCAGCAAGCCAGCAAGAGTCCCTGAGCCCCAGCACAGGTCAGTAACCAAAGCCCCACAACCCCAGTGCAGCAGCAGATGAGTAGCCAGAGAAAAAGAACAAATTAAAAATCCTCAATGGAACACTAAATTGGAAATGCTAAAAATAAAAGGTGAAATTAATCAAATTGAAAGCAAGAAAACTATTGAGCTAATAAATAAAATTAAGAATTGGATTTATGAAAAATAAGATAGATAAACCATTGGCTAATTTGATTTAAAAAAAGAATGAAGAAAAGGGTAAATTCACCATCAATGAAGAGGAAATTAAACCAATTATTAGGAACTATCTTGTGCAATTATATATCAACAAATCTGACAATCTAAATGAAATTGATGAATATTTACAAAAATATGCATTGCCCAGATTAACAGAAGAGGAAATAGAGTGCTTAAATAACCCCATCTTAGAAAAAGAAATTGAACAAGCCATCAGTGAACTCTCTAGGAAAAAAAACCCCAGGGTCAGATGGTTCACAAGTGAATTCTACCAAACATTTAAAGCACAATTCTTACAGCACAGTTGCTGCAATTTTAAACTATATAAACAATTTGGTAAAATAGATGAAGAAGGAGTTCTACAAGTTCCTTTTACAATACAAACATGGTGCTGATACCTAAACCAGGAAAAGCTAAAACAGAGAAAGAAGGCTATAGACTGATTTCCCTAATGAATATTAATGTAAAAAAGAATTAAATAAAATATTATCAAGGAGATTACAGCAATACAGAAATCATACACTATGACCAGATGGGAATTATGCCAGAAATGCAGGGATGGTTCAATGTTAAGAAAACCTTCAGTATAATTGATTATATCAATAACAAAACCAAGAGAAATTATATAATTATCTCCATAGGTGCAGAAAAAGCTTTTAACAAAATGCAGCACCATTCCTATTAAAAAACAGTAGAGAGCAAAGAAATAAATGGACCTTTCTTGAAAGTGATAAGCAGTGTCTATATAAAACACATCAGCATCAGCAAGCATTATCTGTAATAGGGAAAAGCTAGAAGCCTTCCGAATAAGATTAGAAGTGAAGCAAGGATGCCCATTATCACCACTATTATTCAGTATTGTACTAGAAACGCTAACTATAGCAATAAAAGAAGAAAAATAAATTTGAAGAATTAGAATAGGCAATGAAGAAACAAAATTATCACTCTTTACAAATGATATGATGGTATGCTTAGAGAACCCTAGAGAATCAATTTAAAAACTAGCTGAAATAATTAACAATATTAGCAAAGCTTCAGGATATATAAAAAAAACACATTGCCTTACTAATGATAACATTCTTAAGAGTTACACATAATCCCAAAGAGATAAATATAAAAAGGGGAAAGAACCTATTTGTACGAAAAATATTTATGGTGGCTCTTTTTGTGGTGGCTAAGAATTAGAAATAGAGGGAATGTCCATCAATTAGCAAACGGCTAAACAAGTTGTGGTACATGATTGTAATGAAATATTACTGTACTATAAGAAATTCTTAACAGGATAATTTAAGAAAAAACTGGAAAGACTTACATGAACTGATACAGAGTGAAGTGAGCAGAACCAGGAGACCATTATACATACAATAGCAATATTGTATAGTGAATAGCTGTGAATGACAGCTATTCTCAACAATACAATGATCCAACACAATCCCATCATGATGAAAAATGCTATCCATCTCCAGAGAAAACTAATGGCATCTGGATACACACCAAAGCATACTACTTTTCACTTTCTTTTTTTGTTTTAATTTTTTCAACAAAATGACTAATATGGAAATGTTTCATATGATTGACACATGTATAACCTCCATCAGATTGCTTACCATCTCAGAGAGGAAGGGGAGGAGGAAAAGCAGGATAGAAATTAAAACTCAAAACTTAAAAAAAATGTTAAAATTGTTTTACAGGTAATAGGGAGAGGAATAAAATATTATTTTTTAAAAGTTACACATATTTTCCCATAGAAGACGTAAACAGTTTAACCTTATTAAACCCCTTACAATTAGTCTTTTATGTTTGTCTTTTTACATTTTTCCTGATTCTTATAAGTGAAATTTTCTGTTCAGTTCTGATCTTTCCTCAATAGTAGCTAAAAGTCTTTTATTCATTAAATAGCCTTTTTTCCTTGCAGGATTACACTCAGCTTTGCTGGGCAGGTTTTCCTTGGTTGCAAACTCAGTTCCTTTGTTCTTTGGAATATAATATTCTATGTACTTCAGTCTTTTTAATGTAGAAGCTGATAAATCCTATGTTATCCAGTCTGTAGCTCCACGATATTTAAATTGCTTTTTTTTCTAGTTACTTGTAATATTTTCTCCTTGACACATGAACTTTGAAACTTAGCTATAACATTCCTGTGACTTTCATTTTGGGATCTCTTTCAGATGATGATTGGTGGATTTTTATTCAATTCCTATTTTATCCTCTAGTTCTAAAACTTCAGGGCAATTTTCCTTAATAATTTCTTGAAATATAGTATCTAGACTCTTTTCTCACAACTTTCAGGTAGTCCAACAATGTTTATGCTATCTCTATTTGATTTCTTTTCTCATCAGTTTTTTTCTGATGAGATTTTTCATATTCTCATCTGTTTTTTCAATGTTTGGATTTTGTTTTATTATTTCTTGATGTCTTATGAAGTCATTAGCTTCCCTTTGCCCAGTTCTAATTATTAAGGGGTTATTTTTTCCATAAGTTTTTGGATCTCTTTTTCCATTTGGTTGGCTTTCTTTTCATAATTTTCTTGATTTTCTTGTATTACTCATTTCTTTTCCCACTTTTTCCTCAATCTTTCTTATTTGACTTTGAAAGTCTTTTTAAAACTCTTCCAATAACTCTTTTTTGGCTTTTGACCATTTTACATTTTTCTTTGAAGTCTACAAGTAGCTGTTTGACTTCATTGTCTTCTAAGTTTGAACTCTGATCTTCTCTATCACTGTAGTAGCTATCTATGGTCAGGTTTTTTTTTCTGTTTTTCACTCATGTTTAATGTCCTATTTCTTGGCTATTGACTTTATGTTAGGGTTGGGCTCTGCTACTGGCATGTGGGGGGAAATGTCTTGGGCTTCAGATTTTTTATGCTGTGGTTTTCTGAGCTCTGTTTGGGGGTCTTTGACTTTTTGGTTCTTCCAATGTTCTATAATCCAATGTCAGGTATGGTCAATGCCACTCTGGCTCACACTTGGGTCTATGAGTAACCTCAGGTACTCCTGTCCACTCTGAGCTGTGACTAGAGACCCAAGCATTGCCACCACAAATGTTCTTGCTCCCTCCAGTCCCTTTGTTGGCCACAACCACCACTAATCCCTCTGTCCTGAAACAGGGCCTCCAGTCTCCCACAACCAGCAGGGTCCCACCCCTCTGCAATTACATTTACCAGTATGTGCTCACTCCTCCTCCCCCCTCAAAGCCACAGCCTGGGACCATGTCTGGTCAATCATTACCTTGTATCCAGCACCAGTGAAGGGCCCCCACAATCTTCTCCTGATCAGTCCCCTTAGCACCACACTATCCATGAGTAAAAGTTCTCAAAGTTAAAGCTGCCACCAACACAGCTGCCTCCAGGTCTTGCTATTTGTCGACTTGCTAGATGGTATAGGCACTTTACTAGAGTCATACCCTCCACTTCCACTTTAGGAGGCCATATCTTTCCTAACATCCTACCAAGTTGTTTTGGGCTGGATTTGGGCTTTACCCTGACTTTTAATTATTTCTGCTGCTCCAAAATTCCCTTTGAGGTTATTTTAAGTTATTTGGGAGGAAGGGAAAATTTAGGAGAGCCAGGTAATTTCCTGCCTTATTCCACCATCTCTCCACAGTTCCCTCCTCCAGACCATCTTTTAAAAACCAGAAGAATGACAGGCAGCTAGGTGGTGCAGTGGATAGAGCACTGGCCCTAGATTCAGGAGATCTTGAGATCAAATCCAGCCTCAGACACATAACACTTACTAGCTGTGTTACCCTGGGCAAGTCACTTAACCCTGTTGCCTAGCCAAAAACAAACAAACAAAAAAAAAAACAGAATGAAGGAAATGTGATATGACCGAATCAAAAAAAAAAAAAGAGAGAGAGATAGCAAAGAGTAGAATGGAATAATCCATTGAACCAAATATGCTCAAGAAATTAAGAAAGAAGAGAACTGAGGGATAAAAAATCACTGTGTTCAGAGATTAAGAAGCCACTGATTGTTTTAGAAATAGCATTTTTACTAGATCGGTAGGAACAAAAGCAAACTGCAAGGGTTAAGAAGATATGGGTAGTAGGGAAATTGAGGCATCATGTATATGTCTTTTTCAAAAAGTTTTGAAGTGAACAGGAAAGAAATGTGACTATATCAGGGGTTTTTTTAGGATTTGGGGGATCTGAGCATTTTTGTAAGTATATGGGGAGAGAAGCCAATGGAGATGCATGACAAACAGGACACAATTTCCAGAGCAAGATCTCAGGGAAATCAGGAGGGAAGGAAAGGAAGGATGTATGTAGACATTTGTTTTAGTGAAGGGCAGAGATAGCCCTCACTATGATAAAACCATAAAATTTCAAATCCTTAAAAGTGGCTTAGAGGTCTAGATCCTCCATCCCTGGGGTTCTTAACTTGGGGTTCTGTAATCTTTTTTCTTTTAATTAAATTTTCTTTTTTTCAGCAAGCAAAATAGTCTCTCTCCACTCCACTGCCATCACCAGCCCACTTGTAAAAAAGAAAGAAAAGGCAAAATTCCTATTATAAGCATGTATAGTCAAGCAAAACAAATTTCTGTATTCAGCATGTCCAAAAGAAGTCTCATTCAGCACTCCAAAACCTTTACCTATCCATCAGGAAATGAGTAGTATGTTCCATTATCAGTACTTTAGAATTATAATTGCCTATTAAATTTATCAGGGTTTCTAAGGTTTTTGAAGTTGTATTTATAAAATTGTTGTCATTGTATAAGTTGCTCCCCTGGTTCTATTCATTTTACTCTAAATTAGTTAATACCACTTTTCTCAGGTTTCTCTGAAACCATTCCCTTCATCATTTCCTAAGCACAATATAATATTTGATCAAATTCATACAACACAACTTTTTCAAAAATTACCCCTAACTGATGGTTATCACATCAATTTGCAATCTTTTGCCACCACAAAAAGATCTACAAATATTTTTGTGCATCCTTAGAGTTTATTTTGCAGAGGAGTAATTCCCTTCTCAACTATTTTCCCTTTAGTTTCCCTTTCTTCCTTTTCACTCCTATTTTCTTGTTTAATAAAATTTATTTCTCTTCCCAACTTGTGTCTGCATATATATACATATATGTGTATACGTGTGTATACATATATATGTATATGTGTGTATATATGTATATTCTTCTTTCCTTTGACCAGTTTAGATGAGAGCAATGTTCAAATATCAACCACTACTCCTCCCACCTCTTCTGTTTACTTGTATAGACTTTTACTTGTAGTGACTTGTTTTCATACATGCACATATACATCCATACATATATGTATGCAACTATTTTAATATAAATGGTATCCTATGTAACTCATATTGCATAGGATGGTTTTTAAGGCGTTTTAAGCCATTATTCTGAAAAGGAGTATGTGTGCTTCACCAGATTGCCAAAGCAGTCCTTGTGACAGTAAAGGTTCCAACTTCATCATTTTCCACATGAGAAAAAAGTTCAGAAAGAATAAGTTGCTTTCCCATAACAGCTAGTTAAAGGTAAAACCAGAACTAAGGAAAAGTCCTAATCCAAAAGAAGCTCTTTCTGGATGAAAAAATGAAAAGTTGCATGTAGAATCACTCCCATAGATTTTAGTGTCTCAGTAAAACTCCTAACAAGCTACCTCAATATTTTGCTATAGAAAAAAGGAACATCTTTCTGATATCTAATGCAGTAATTTTCTCATCAACCACAGTATAGGGAAATCAGATAGCAGAAGGGTGATAAAAGGTATTGGACTTTAGTCACTGGAATGCATGGTACATGAGCAAAACCTATTTACCATACTTGTGCCAGGCTGTATGCATCAAAAGCCAGAATTAAGGTTGCCCAGAGAAATATCAAGTCTCAGACATGCAGACAATACAACTCTGACGACAGAAAGTGAAGAATTAAGAAGCCTCTTGATGAGAGTGAAAAAGAGAGTGTAAAAGCTAGCTTGAAGCTTAACATAAAAAAAAAAAACCCTTAAGATTTTAACAACAGATCCTGGCATATAGGAGATGAAATGGAAGCAGATTTTATATTCTTGTGCTCAAAGATTACTACAGATGGTGGCTGCAGCCACAACATCCAAAGACACTTGCTATTTGGAAGGAAAGCTATGGCAAATCTGGATAACATATTGAAAAACTGAAGTATGACCTTACCAAAAGGTTCATATAGTCAAAGCTATGGTTTTTCCAGTAGCAATGTATGGCTGTGAAAGTTAGATTATAAGGAAAGCTGAGCAATGAAGAATTGATACTTTCAAATTGTGGTGCTGGAGAAGATTTTTGAGAGTCCACTGGACAGCAAGGAGATCAAATCAGTCAATACTTAAAGAAACTAATTCAGGCTGTTTAATGGAAGGTCAAAAGCTGAAGATGAAGATTAAATACTTTGGCCAAATAATGAGAAGACAGTACTCCGTGGAAAAGACCTTCATGTTGGAAAAGATTGAAAGCAAAAGGAAAAGGGGATGGCAGGGGATGAGATGGATATATGAGAAGATGAGGTGGGGGGATTAAGGGAGTAAATGGTTAGAAGCAAATAGACATTTCAGGAGGGGTAGGATAAAGGTGGGGGAAAGAAACAGAAGATAATGAGTTGAGGGAAATATCATGGTTACATAACTGTACATGTGAATGAGATGAGCTCACCCACAAAATGGAAGAAGATAGCAGAACTAAATAGAAACCAGAATCCAACAATACTTTCTTTAAAAGCAATACACTTGAAACAGAAAAACACACATAGAGTTAAAACAAATGTCTGGAGCCGAATTTAATATGCTTTAGCTGAAGTAAAAAAAAAAAAAGCAAGGGTAGCAATCAGGATCTTGGACAAAGCAAAAACAAAAATACACCTAGATAATCAAGGAAACTACATTATACGAAAAGGTACCATAGACAAAGTAATATAAAAACTTTTTATAAGTTTCTCTGATGAAACACCTCTTTTCGCAGATATATACTGAGTAGAGAACTGAGTTAAACTTATAAAAGTAAGAGCCATTCCCCAACTGATAAATGGTCAGTGGATATAAGCATGAAGTTTTAGGGAGAAATCAAACCTGTCTATAGTCATATGAAAAAAATGGTATAAATTAGAGAAATGTAAATTAAAACAACTCTAAGGTACAGCTTCAAACCTATCAGAAACGATAAAAGATAAAGGCAATGAGGAGGGGGCACGTACGTGGGGCAGTGAATAGAGCAATGCCTTGGAGTCATGAGGACCTAAGTTCAAATCCAGCCTCAAACACTTGACACTTACTAGCTGTGTGACCCTGGGCAAGTCACTTAACCCCAATTGCCTAAAAAATGGTAATAATAATAACAAAGGCAATGAGGGGAAAATAGGTACAATCATGAGCTGCTGGTAGAAGAGCGAACTGATCCAACCATTCTGGAGAAAAATTTAGAACTTATGCCTAAAGAGTTAAAAGCAGTGCATATGCTTTGACCCAGAAATACTACTATTGTTGTTCAGTCATTTAACACTTTTTGTGACCCCATTTGGGGTTTTCTTGGCAATTCTTGTAATTTTCTCCTCCAGCTCATTTTACAGATGGGAAAATGGAGGCAAATAGGATTAAGTGACTTGCCCAGGATCGCACAGCTAATAAGTGTCTGAGGTTGGATTTGAACTTGGGTCTTCCTGACTTCAGGTCTGGCACTCTATCAACTGCACCCCCTAGCTGCCCCAGTAAGATCACTACTAGGTCTATATCCCAAAGAGATCAAAGGAAAAAGAAAAGGAGCTTTATGAACAAAAATAATTATAGAAGCTCTTTTTGTGGTGGTAAAGAACTGGAAATTGAGGGAATGCTGATCAATTTGGGAATGGCTGAACAAGTTTGGTATATGATTGCGAAATGGTAAGGGGATGATTACAGTAAAACATGTCAAGACCTATATGAGCTGAAACAAAGTAAAGTGAGAAAAACTGGGAGATTATTGTGAATAGCAAAGCAATGTTGTAATGACGATCAATTGTGAACGACTTGGCAATTCTGATCAATACAATGAACCTGGACAATTCCAGACAAGTCACAATGACGAAATGCTGTCTACCCCCAGAGAGGGAACCAGTGAACTCTGAGTGGAAGTTGAAGTATAATTTCCTCACTGTATTTTTCTTCCTTTTTTTGAAATATGGAAATATGCTTTGCATGATTTCACATGTATAACTGATACATTGTCTTCTCAGTGAGTGGGGGGAAATGTGTGGGGGAGAGAGAGAGAGAATTAGGAACTCAAAATATAAAAATAAAAGAATGCTAAAATAAACAATAAGTTAGAATGTTACAAATCAAAATATAATGTTATACAAAAAAAAGATGTTACTAGTGAAAGATGTCATTTAAATGCCCTACACTAGACATGTTTTTAGGGTGAATTATATCCCCTTTGAGTAGAAATTTGTTTCAGTGATAGTGGTACATATGGAAGGGCCAGATGAATTGTATGACTCTTTTTTGGGGTTGTAAAATTTGCTGCAATACTCCTCGAGGCCAATTATATAAATTTCAATACAATTTGACTTTACTTCATGAATCCCTACTCCTACCTCTTCAGCATCTTTGAACTTTGGAATCTTTAGCAGAAAGGCATAGTTTGGAATTAGTAGTAAGGTCAATTGCTATTGCTATAATTTAACATGTACTATGTCATTTGTTCTTTCTTGTGGCCAATCCAGCCTTTACTAAAGTCTTGCCCTGACGCCTCCTCATAGTACATAGAGTCAAGGTTGTCACTTCAAAGCATAATCTCTGCCAGATACAACCATGCATCAGAGACGTGGCAACCAATTGCATGTTGATCTTGCAACAATGAACAAACATAGGTGAACCCAGAGAGGATTTTTAGATGATGATTTTTCATTTAAAGCAACAGCTAGTGAGTCATGGAGAGGTTGTGATCAACAGAGAAAGTGCTCACATTGATGAAATCATGAGTCCTTGAACTGTGGTCCAGCTATGTTAGGACACATTATTCAATCTGGCAAACATTTATGTCTGTTAGACATAAGTCACTGTCCTAATCCCTGAGCTAGCTTTCAATCTAGCAAGGAAAATAAAATATTGAAATTAAATTAAATTAAAATGCAAAATTAAATGTGTTACATGGATGGGAGATGCAAACAAAAGATTTATGACAGTCCAGAAAAAAGTGAGGTCACCCCTGGTAGAGAGATATGTCCAATTTTCATAGAGAAATAATTATCTGATCGATGTGATGTTAATAGGCAGGGATGGAAGAAATACATTTGAGAGACATAAAAGGCAATATCACAGAGGAGGAAAACCTGAGGAAAAGTTCAGGCTGTAGTGATAGTCCTGTTTGGAGAACTTGTGTAAGAGAACTTTCATATTTGAATTCTTTGGCTCCTGAATGTGGAATGAAAAGAATATTTGTGTACAGAAAATTAATAAAATCCACTTGGGAAGAAACTCACATAGATTGTTCTGAGGACCTAATACAGAGTTGTTTATGATGAAGCTAATGAGATGACATGTTTTAAAGTAGAGCAATAACTACTGATAATGATAGCTGTAGGACATTATGATCCATTAGTTGACTTCTGCGTGACTGTTTAAAGATTTTGACATTTAAAATTAACAAAATTATAAGCAAAATAACTGTTTGGGGAAGATCACATAAGCAATGTTGAGTTCATTGTGAGTTTATTTTGTAAGGTAAAGATGAATCACATTGCTAGGGGCCTCTAATTTCAGGCAGTAGAAACTGTTAAGACACAAGCAGGAAAGTACGCTATAGGATGAGACAGAAGAAGGAGTAGGAGAAGAGTGCGTGAAGCTGGGGGTGAGAAGACAAATGCTGGTCACTGGGATAGGTGAGTTCTCAGCTGCTTTTGCTGAGAACTTGCTGATTGGAAGACAGGCATTGCTTTGCTGGTTGGCTAGAGAAAAGCTGGAGCAGCTGCTGGAAACTCCCTGGCTGAGAGCTAAATCTGATTGCTGTGAAAAGCAGCCGAGTTTATTGCTCTCTGGTGCCACCCAAAGGCTGGAGAAAGGAAAGCCTCTCAGATGTGCCCGAGTTGCTTTTCACTGGTTTGGTAGGTGGTTTTCTGTAGCCAGAGGGCTGGACAAAGCAAAATCCTCTCCTATATGTTCCTCTGAGGAGCCTGACAGTTTAACAGCTTACATATGTAGGCTAACCATGGATCTTTCCACTTTCTTTGAATTATTAGTAATTTCAATGCTTTCAATATCATGGGGATACAAGATTTGCAGGCATATAGCATTACATTGCAAAAATACTGATATTCGAGAGATTGCCCTTTGAGTCACAAAGCAGGTTGGAAATAATAAAGGCACTGAACCATTTCCCCAAAGTAATCCAACCAGCTGCTTCTTACAGCTTTTCAGAACCTAGCTCATGAGCCGTCTGCAGTACATGCCCCAAACACATGTATTGACAAAATAATTCCATAGCCTATCTGTCCATAATCGGAATGATATACACTTTTCATGACTTTGTGTTCCTAGTTCAGATGGTTAGGGCAATCCTTTACAGGGATAGGAGTAGGCACTTAACCTATAATTTCATTGGCATAGGAAACTCCCTCTGTCACTGCAGATTGTCACCTCTGTAACTTACACTCTTAAGAGAGTTGTCTAGTGCAATGAGAGGTAAATTACTTATCCAGGATCACATAGCCAGTTATTTGTCGGAGATAGTCTTTGAACCCAATCTTTGATGATAGCTCTCTATCCCAATGCAATACTAATTTCCTTTATAATTCTTATGTATTTCCAAGTCACTTGACCCTATTTTCCTCAATTTCCTCTACTGTAAAGGAAATGGCAAACCACTCCAGTACCTTTGCCAAGAAAACCCCAAATGGGGTCATAAAGAGTTTGACATAACCAAAAAAAAACCCTGAACAACAATAAAGACTTTGTAGTTCTTCAGAGCCCAATACAATGATAACTCTTTTAAGCAAATAGGAACATCTGGAAAACCTCACCATCAATAGAGAAATCCTTTTATTTTGGCTATATACAAGGTACCTAAAATGTCATTAACAAACACCTTTGGCAAACTCATTTTCTTGTTTAGCATCTTAATTGATATTAATACTTGGAGAATGGATCTAAAAATAATTCCAAACTTTTCTAGTTAAAGGGGCCAGGCTGAAAGACTCAAATGCACATTTTTTAAGTCTTTCCCCCCCCCCTTTTTTTCTTTTTCTTTTACTGAGTGCCCCCTGGTGGAATCAGGTTTTAAACCAATCTAAGCTGTAATGATAAATCATTGTCTAAAAGTATGTCTTAGCCCCCAAATAAGTAAGGTTATGGAGATAATATGAACACTTATTCCTGAAAAGGGAATAGATTACCTCCCAAATCATCGACAAAGAGTAGGCACTCATTCCTGTTCTACTGACCCCAAGTTTAGCAGTCTGACCAACACAATCCTCTAAACAACTTTTAAAAGCACATCAAATCAAATTCTACCCCATTTTTCCAGCCCAGGGCATGTGTGCCTGCAAGATATATTGGAGAAACATAATGGGCAAGATGATCATTGATTGGATATTGGGAGGATGAGAGAAAAGAATACATTAAGGATAATAACTAAGGTTGTGAGTGTTGGCAACTGGCAGGGCGGGGATGGCCTCAGCATCTACATTTATAGCCCTCTATAATCTGTCTCCCACTTACCTTTTAAGCCTTTCTTTGTCCAGATCTGAACTACAACCTTAAGAAATGTTTGTATGGTAAGGGCAAAAGAGAGACTTTCAATTAATGAAAGGTCATAAAGCAACCCCACTCTCCTACTAAATATATATACATATATATATACACACACACATATATATACACACATACATATGTGTGTATGTATGTATGTATGTATGTATGTATGTATATGAAGAGCACTAGGAAAAACGATGATCATGAGCACCAAAAAGAAACTGCAGCAAGTTCCTCTCCTCAGGCCAGAACTCCACAGGAAGATATCCAGAAGCCTATGGGCACTTGGGAAAGGGTGCCAGTAGGAGAGGCAGAAGACAAGAGGAACAACTACAAACACCATGAAGTCTGTAGGTGCCCTGAACATGGATGCACTGTTCTGGGGAGTGAGGGAAAGCAACTGAAACCAGCCTGATGACCCCAGGACAGAAGGTTATAGATTCTCAAAATATAGCCCCTTTCCTCAAGACGCTTACTTTCTAATAGGAAAACAACATGTAAACAGCTATATAATTCTGAAGTCTCTAAAACCTTAGTTTTCTCATTTGTAAAATGTGGACATTAGTACCTGCATTGCAAGGATGCTGCGAAGATTAGATATAAGATATTTTGTGAATTTGAAGGTTCTATATAAATTAAGCTATCATCATCATTTTTATTACAAACACAATAACCAGAAAAAGAAGCCAAGAAAACTCAGTCATCCTAGGCTGCACTAATAATGTATCCAAAATGTCAATCAATCATTTCTTAAGCACCTACTGTGTGTCAGGCACTATGCTAAGGGCTAGGGATACAATGAAAGGCCTTGATCTCAAGAAGCTTGCAATCTAATAGAGGAGACAATACTGAAATAACAATGTACAAACAAGGTAAATAACAGTAAATTGGAGACAATCAACAGAGGGGCAACACTAGCATTAGGGGAAATCAGGAAAGGCTTTCTATAGAAGGTGGGACTTTAGTTGGAACTAGAAGGAAGCCAGTAAAGCCAAAAGGCAAAAATGAGGAAAGAACATTCCAAGCATGGGGAATAGTCATCAAAAATGTCCTCTCGGGGCAGCTACATGGCACAGGCTTGGAGTCAGGAGGACCTGAGTTCAAATCCAGCCTCAAACACTTGACACTTACTAGCTGTGTGACCCTGGGCAAGTCACTTAACCCCAATTGCCTAAAAAATGGTAGTAATAATAATAACAAAGGCAATGAGGGGAAAATAGGTACAATCATGAGCTGCTGGTAGAAGAGTGACCTGATCCAACCATTCTGGAGAAAAATTTAGAACTTATGCCTAAAGAGTTAAAAGCAGTGCATATGCTTTGACCCAGAAATACTACTATTGTTGTTCAGTCATTTAACACTTTTTGTGACCCCATTTGGGGTTTTCTTGGCAATTCTTGTAATTTTCTCCTCCAGCTCATTTTACAGATGGGAAAATGGAGGCAAATAGGATTAAGTGACTTGCCCAGGATCGCACAGCTAATAAGTGTCTGAGGTTGGATTTGAACTTGGGTCTTCCTGACTTCAGGTCTGGCACTCTATCAACTGCACCCCCTAGCTGCCCCAGTAAGATCACTACTAGGTCTATATCCCAAAGAGATCAAAGGAAAAAGAAAAGGAGCTTTATGAACAAAAATAATTACAGAAACTCTTTTTGTGGTGGTAAAGAACTGGAAATTGAGGGAATGCTGATCAATTTGGGAATGGCTGAACAAGTTTTGGTATATGATTGCGAAATGGTAAGGGGATGATTACAGTAAAACATGTCAAGACCTATATGAGCTGAAACAAAGTAAAGTGAGAAAAACTGGGAGATTATTGTGAATAGCAAAGCAATGTTGTAATGACGATCAATTGTGAACGACTTGGCAATTCTGATCAATACAATGAACCTGGACAATTCCAGACAAGTCACAATGACGAAATGCTGTCTACCCCCAGAGAGGGAACCAGTGAACTCTGAGTGGAAGTTGAAGTATAATTTCCTCACTGTATTTTTCTTCCTTTTTTTGAAATATGGAAATATGCTTTGCATGATTTCACATGTATAACTGATACATTGTCTTCTCAGTGAGTGGGGGGAAATGTGTGGGGGAGAGAGAGAGAGAGAATTAGGAACTCAAAATATAAAAATAAAAGAATGCTAAAATAAACAATAAGTTAGAATGTTACAAATCAAAATGTAATGTTATACAAAAAAAAGATGTTACTAGTGAAAGATGTCATTTAAATGCCCTACACTAGACATGTTTTTAGGGTGAATTATATCCCCTTTGAGTAGAAATTTGTTTCAGTGATAGTGGTACATATGGAAGGGCCAGATGAATTGTATGACTCTTTTTTGGGGTTGTAAAATTTGCTGCAATACTCCTCGAGGCCAATTATATAAATTTCAATACAATTTGACTTTACTTCATGAATCCCTACTCCTACCTCTTCAGCATCTTTGAACTTTGGAATCTTTAGCAGAAAGGCATAGTTTGGAATTAGTAGTAAGGTCAATTGCTATTGCTATAATTTAACATGTACTATGTCATTTGTTCTTTCTTGTGGCCAATCCAGCCTTTACTAAAGTCTTGCCCTGACGCCTCCTCATAGTACATAGAGTCAAGGTTGTCACTTCAAAGCATAATCTCTGCCAGATACAACCATGCATCAGAGACGTGGCAACCAATTGCATGTTGATCTTGCAACAATGAACAAACATAGGTGAACCCAGAGAGGATTTTTAGATGATGATTTTTCATTTAAAGCAACAGCTAGTGAGTCATGGAGAGGTTGTGATCAACAGAGAAAGTGCTCACATTGATGAAATCATGAGTCCTTGAACTGTGGTCCAGCTATGTTAGGACACATTATTCAATCTGGCAAACATTTATGTCTGTTAGACATAAGTCACTGTCCTAATCCCTGAGCTAGCTTTCAATCTAGCAAGGAAAATAAAATATTGAAATTAAATTAAATTAAAATGCAAAATTAAATGTGTTACATGGATGGGAGATGCAAACAAAAGATTTATGACAGTCCAGAAAAAAGTGAGGTCACCCCTGGTAGAGAGATATGTCCAATTTTCATAGAGAAATAATTATCTGATCGATGTGATGTTAATAGGCAGGGATGGAAGAAATACATTTGAGAGACATAAAAGGCAATATCACAGAGGAGGAAAACCTGAGGAAAAGTTCAGGCTGTAGTGATAGTCCTGTTTGGAGAACTTGTGTAAGAGAACTTTCATATTTGAATTCTTTGGCTCCTGAATGTGGAATGAAAAGAATATTTGTGTACAGAAAATTAATAAAATCCACTTGGGAAGAAACTCACATAGATTGTTCTGAGGACCTAATACAGAGTTGTTTATGATGAAGCTAATGAGATGACATGTTTTAAAGTAGAGCAATAACTACTGATAATGATAGCTGTAGGACATTATGATCCATTAGTTGACTTCTGCGTGACTGTTTAAAGATTTTGACATTTAAAATTAACAAAATTATAAGCAAAATAACTGTTTGGGGAAGATCACATAAGCAATGTTGAGTTCATTGTGAGTTTATTTTGTAAGGTAAGATGAATCACATTGCTAGGGGCCTCTAATTTCAGGCAGTAGAAACTGTTAAGACACAAGCAGGAAAGTACGCTATAGGATGAGACAGAAGAAGGAGTAGGAGAAGAGTGCGTGAAGCTGGGGGTGAGAAGACAAATGCTGGTCACTGGGATAGGTGAGTTCTCAGCTGCTTTTGCTGAGAACTTGCTGATTGGAAGACAGGCATTGCTTTGCTGGTTGGCTAGAGAAAAGCTGGAGCAGCTGCTGGAAACTCCCTGGCTGAGAGCTAAATCTGATTGCTGTGAAAAGCAGCCGAGTTTATTGCTCTCTGGTGCCACCCAGAGGCTGGAGAAAGGAAAGCCTCTCAGATGTGCCCGAGTTGCTTTTCACTGGTTTGGTAGGTGGTTTTCTGTAGCCAGAGGGCTGGACAAAGCAAAATCCTCTCCTATATGTTCCTCTGAGGAGCCTGACAGTTTAACAGCTTACATATGTAGGCTAACCATGGATCTTTCCACTTTCTTTGAATTATTAGTAATTTCAATGCTTTCAATATCATGGGGATACAAGATTTGCAGGCATATAGCATTACGTTGCAAAAATACTGATATTCGAGAGATTGCCCTTTGAGTCACAAAGCAGGTTGGAAATAATAAAGGCACTGAACCATTTCCCCAAAGTAATCCAACCAGTTGCTTCTTACAGCTTTTCAGAACCTAGCTCATGAGCCGTCTGCAGTACATGCCCCAAACACATGTATTGACAAAATAATTCCATAGCCTATCTGTCCATAATCGGAATGATATACACTTTTCATGACTTTGTGTTCCTAGTTCAGATGGTTAGGGCAATCCTTTACAGGGATAGGAGTAGGCACTTAACCTATAATTTCATTGGCATAGGAAACTCCCTCTGTCACTGCAGATTGTCACCTCTGTAACTTACACTCTTAAGAGAGTTGTCTAGTGCAATGAGAGGTAAATTACTTATCCAGGATCACATAGCCAGTTATTTGTCGGAGATAGTCTTTGAACCCAATCTTTGATGATAGCTCTCTATCCCAATGCAATACTAATTTCCTTTATAATTCTTATGTATTTCCAAGTCACTTGACCCTATTTTCCTCAATTTCCTCTACTGTAAAGGAAATGGCAAACCACTCCAGTACCTTTGCCAAGAAAACCCCAAATGGGGTCATAAAGAGTTTGACATAACCAAAAAAAACCCTGAACAACAATAAAGACTTTGTAGTTCTTCAGAGCCCAATACAATGATAACTCTTTTAAGCAAATAGGAACATCTGGAAAACCTCACCATCAATAGAGAAATCCTTTTATTTTGGCTATATACAAGGTACCTAAAATGTCATTAACAAACACCTTTGGCAAACTCATTTTCTTGTTTAGCATCTTAATTGATATTAATACTTGGAGAATGGATCTAAAAATAATTCCAAACTTTTCTAGTTAAAGGGGCCAGGCTGAAAGACTCAAATGCACATTTTTTAAGTCTTTCCCCCCCCCCTTTTTTTCTTTTTCTTTTACTGAGTGCCCCCTGGTGGAATCAGGTTTTAAACCAATCTAAGCTGTAATGATAAATCATTGTCTAAAAGTATGTCTTAGCCCCCAAATAAGTAAGGTTATGGAGATAATATGAACACTTATTCCTGAAAAGGGAATAGATTACCTCCCAAATCATCGACAAAGAGTAGGCACTCATTCCTGTTCTACTGACCCCAAGTTTAGCAGTCTGACCAACACAATCCTCTAAACAACTTTTAAAAGCACATCAAATCAAATTCTACCCCATTTTTCCAGCCCAGGGCATGTGTGCCTGCAAGATATATTGGAGAAACATAATGGGCAAGATGATCATTGATTGGATATTGGGAGGATGAGAGAAAAGAATACATTAAGGATAATAACTAAGGTTGTGAGTGTTGGCAACTGGCAGGGCGGGGATGGCCTCAGCATCTACATTTATAGCCCTCTATAATCTGTCTCCCACTTACCTTTTAAGCCTTTCTTTGTCCAGATCTGAACTACAACCTTAAGAAATGTTTGTATGGTAAGGGCAAAAGAGAGACTTTCAATTAATGAAAGGTCATAAAGCAACCCCACTCTCCTACTAAATATATATACATATATATATACACACACACATATATATACACACATACATATGTGTGTATGTATGTATGTATGTATGTATGTATGTATGATGAAGAGCACTAGGAAAAACGATGATCATGAGCACCAAAAAGAAACTGCAGCAAGTTCCTCTCCTC
This sequence comes from Phascolarctos cinereus, assembly GCF_003287225.1. NCBI lineage: Eukaryota > Metazoa > Chordata > Mammalia > Diprotodontia > Phascolarctidae > Phascolarctos > Phascolarctos cinereus. The sequence continues at coordinate 176,355,798 of NW_027555514.1, read as the reverse complement.
AGGCCAGAACTCCACAGGAAGATATCCAGAAGCCTATGGGCACTTGGGAAAGGGTGCCAGTAGGAGAGGCAGAAGACAAGAGGAACAACTACAAACACCATGAAGTCTGTAGGTGCCCTGAACATGGTGCACTGTTCTGGGGAGTGAGGGAAAGCAACTGAAACCAGCCTGATGACCCCAGGACAGAAGGTTATAGATTCTCAAAATATAGCCCCTTCCTCAAGACGCTTACTTTCTAATAGGAAAACAACATGTAAACAGCTATATAATTCTGAAGTCTCTAAAACCTTAGTTTTCTCATTTGTAAAATGTGGACATTAGTACCTGCATTGCAAGGATGCTGCGAAGATTAGATATAAGATATTTTGTGAATTTGAAGGTTATATAAATTAAGCTATCATCATCATTTTTATTACAAACACAATAACCAAAAAAGAAGCCAAGAAAACTCAGTCATCCTAGGCTGCACTAATAATGTATCCAAAATGTCAATCAATCATTTCTTAAGCACCTACTGTGTGTCAGGCACTATGCTAAGGGCTAGGGATACAATGAAAGGCCTTGATCTCAAGAAGCTTGCAATCTAATAGAGGGAGACAATACTGAAATAACAATGTACAAACAAGGTAAATAACAGTAAATTGGAGACAATCAACAGAGGGGCAACACTAGCATTAGGGGAAATCAGGAAAGGCTTTCTATAGAAGGTGGGACTTTAGTTGGAACTAGAAGGAAGCCAGTAAAGCCAAAGGCAAAAATGAGGAAAGAACATTCCAAGCATGGGGAATAGTCATCAAAAATGTCCTCTCGGGGCAGCTACATGGCACAGGCTTGGAGTCAGGAGGACCTGAGTTCAAATCCAGCCTCAAACACTTGACACTTACTAGCTGTGTGACCCTGGGCAAGTCACTTAACCCCAATTGCCTAAAAAATGGTAGTAATAATAATAACAAAGGCAATGAGGGGAAAATAGGTACAATCATGAGCTGCTGGTAGAAGAGTGACCTGATCCAACCATTCTGGAGAAAAATTTAGAACTTATGCCTAAAGAGTTAAAAGCAGTGCATATGCTTTGACCCAGAAATACTACTATTGTTGTTCAGTCATTTAACACTTTTTGTGACCCCATTTGGGGTTTTCTTGGCAATTCTTGTAATTTTCTCCTCCAGCTCATTTTACAGATGGGAAAATGGAGGCAAATAGGATTAAGTGACTTGCCCAGGATCGCACAGCTAATAAGTGTCTGAGGTTGGATTTGAACTTGGGTCTTCCTGACTTCAGGTCTGGCACTCTATCAACTGCACCCCCTAGCTGCCCCAGTAAGATCACTACTAGGTCTATATCCCAAAGAGATCAAAGGAAAAAGAAAAGGAGCTTTATGAACAAAAATAATTACAGAAGCTCTTTTTGTGGTGGTAAAGAACTGGAAATTGAGGGAATGCTGATCAATTTGGGAATGGCTGAACAAGTTTTGGTATATGATTGCGAAATGGTAAGGGGATGATTACAGTAAAACATGTCAAGACCTATATGAGCTGAAACAAAGTAAAGTGAGAAAAACTGGGAGATTATTGTGAATAGCAAAGCAATGTTGTAATGACGATCAATTGTGAACGACTTGGCAATTCTGATCAATACAATGAACCTGGACAATTCCAGACAAGTCACAATGACGAAATGCTGTCTACCCCCAGAGAGGGAACCAGTGAACTCTGAGTGGAAGTTGAAGTATAATTTCCTCACTGTATTTTTCTTCCTTTTTTTGAAATATGGAAATATGCTTTGCATGATTTCACATGTATAACTGATACATTGTCTTCTCAGTGAGTGGGGGAAATGTGTGGGGGAGAGAGAGAGAGAGAATTAGGAACTCAAAATATAAAAATAAAAGAATGCTAAAATAAACAATAAGTTAGAATGTTACAAATCAAAATGTAATGTTATACAAAAAAAAGATGTTACTAGTGAAAGATGTCATTTAAATGCCCTACACTAGACATGTTTTTAGGGTGAATTATATCCCCTTTGAGTAGAAATTTGTTTCAGTGATAGTGGTACATATGGAAGGGCCAGATGAATTGTATGACTCTTTTTTGGGGTTGTAAAATTTGCTGCAATACTCCTCGAGGCCAATTATATAAATTTCAATACAATTTGACTTTACTTCATGAATCCCTACTCCTACCTCTTCAGCATCTTTGAACTTTGGAATCTTTAGCAGAAAGGCATAGTTTGGAATTAGTAGTAAGGTCAATTGCTATTGCTATAATTTAACATGTACTATGTCATTTGTTCTTTCTTGTGGCCAATCCAGCCTTTACTAAAGTCTTGCCCTGACGCCTCCTCATAGTACATAGAGTCAAGGTTGTCACTTCAAAGCATAATCTCTGCCAGATACAACCATGCATCAGAGACGTGGCAACCAATTGCATGTTGATCTTGCAACAATGAACAAACATAGGTGAACCCAGAGAGGATTTTTAGATGATGATTTTTCATTTAAAGCAACAGCTAGTGAGTCATGGAGAGGTTGTGATCAACAGAGAAAGTGCTCACATTGATGAAATCATGAGTCCTTGAACTGTGGTCCAGCTATGTTAGGACACATTATTCAATCTGGCAAACATTTATGTCTGTTAGACATAAGTCACTGTCCTAATCCCTGAGCTAGCTTTCAATCTAGCAAGGAAAATAAAATATTGAAATTAAATTAAATTAAAATGCAAAATTAAATGTGTTACATGGATGGGAGATGCAAACAAAAGATTTATGACAGTCCAGAAAAAAGTGAGGTCACCCCTGGTAGAGAGATATGTCCAATTTTCATAGAGAAATAATTATCTGATCGATGTGATGTTAATAGGCAGGGATGGAAGAAATACATTTGAGAGACATAAAAGGCAATATCACAGAGGAGGAAAACCTGAGGAAAAGTTCAGGCTGTAGTGATAGTCCTGTTTGGAGAACTTGTGTAAGAGAACTTTCATATTTGAATTCTTTGGCTCCTGAATGTGGAATGAAAAGAATATTTGTGTACAGAAAATTAATAAAATCCACTTGGGAAGAAACTCACATAGATTGTTCTGAGGACCTAATACAGAGTTGTTTATGATGAAGCTAATGAGATGACATGTTTTAAAGTAGAGCAATAACTACTGATAATGATAGCTGTAGGACATTATGATCCATTAGTTGACTTCTGCGTGACTGTTTAAAGATTTTGACATTTAAAATTAACAAAATTATAAGCAAAATAACTGTTTGGGGAAGATCACATAAGCAATGTTGAGTTCATTGTGAGTTTATTTTGTAAGGTAAAGATGAATCACATTGCTAGGGGCCTCTAATTTCAGGCAGTAGAAACTGTTAAGACACAAGCAGGAAAGTACGCTATAGGATGAGACAGAAGAAGGAGTAGGAGAAGAGTGCGTGAAGCTGGGGGTGAGAAGACAAATGCTGGTCACTGGGATAGGTGAGTTCTCAGCTGCTTTTGCTGAGAACTTGCTGATTGGAAGACAGGCATTGCTTTGCTGGTTGGCTAGAGAAAAGCTGGAGCAGCTGCTGGAAACTCCCTGGCTGAGAGCTAAATCTGATTGCTGTGAAAAGCAGCCGAGTTTATTGCTCTCTGGTGCCACCCAGAGGCTGGAGAAAGGAAAGCCTCTCAGATGTGCCCGAGTTGCTTTTCACTGGTTTGGTAGGTGGTTTTCTGTAGCCAGAGGGCTGGACAAAGCAAAATCCTCTCCTATATGTTCCTCTGAGGAGCCTGACAGTTTAACAGCTTACATATGTAGGCTAACCATGGATCTTTCCACTTTCTTTGAATTATTAGTAATTTCAATGCTTTCAATATCATGGGGATACAAGATTTGCAGGCATATAGCATTACGTTGCAAAAATACTGATATTCGAGAGATTGCCCTTTGAGTCACAAAGCAGGTTGGAAATAATAAAGGCACTGAACCATTTCCCCAAAGTAATCCAACCAGTTGCTTCTTACAGCTTTTCAGAACCTAGCTCATGAGCCGTCTGCAGTACATGCCCCAAACACATGTATTGACAAAATAATTCCATAGCCTATCTGTCCATAATCGGAATGATATACACTTTTCATGACTTTGTGTTCCTAGTTCAGATGGTTAGGGCAATCCTTTACAGGGATAGGAGTAGGCACTTAACCTATAATTTCATTGGCATAGGAAACTCCCTCTGTCACTGCAGATTGTCACCTCTGTAACTTACACTCTTAAGAGAGTTGTCTAGTGCAATGAGAGGTAAATTACTTATCCAGGATCACATAGCCAGTTATTTGTCGGAGATAGTCTTTGAACCCAATCTTTGATGATAGCTCTCTATCCCAATGCAATACTAATTTCCTTTATAATTCTTATGTATTTCCAAGTCACTTGACCCTATTTTCCTCAATTTCCTCTACTGTAAAGGAAATGGCAAACCACTCCAGTACCTTTGCCAAGAAAACCCCAAATGGGGTCATAAAGAGTTTGACATAACCAAAAAAAACCCTGAACAACAATAAAGACTTTGTAGTTCTTCAGAGCCCAATACAATGATAACTCTTTTAAGCAAATAGGAACATCTGGAAAACCTCACCATCAATAGAGAAATCCTTTTATTTTGGCTATATACAAGGTACCTAAAATGTCATTAACAAACACCTTTGGCAAACTCATTTTCTTGTTTAGCATCTTAATTGATATTAATACTTGGAGAATGGATCTAAAAATAATTCCAAACTTTTCTAGTTAAAGGGGCCAGGCTGAAAGACTCAAATGCACATTTTTTAAGTCTTTCCCCCCCCCTTTTTTTCTTTTTCTTTTACTGAGTGCCCCCTGGTGGAATCAGGTTTTAAACCAATCTAAGCTGTAATGATAAATCATTGTCTAAAAGTATGTCTTAGCCCCCAAATAAGTAAGGTTATGGAGATAATATGAACACTTATTCCTGAAAAGGGAATAGATTACCTCCCAAATCATCGACAAAGAGTAGGCACTCATTCCTGTTCTACTGACCCCAAGTTTAGCAGTCTGACCAACACAATCCTCTAAACAACTTTTAAAAGCACATCAAATCAAATTCTACCCCATTTTTCCAGCCCAGGGCATGTGTGCCTGCAAGATATGTTGGAGAAACATAATGGGCAAGATGATCATTGATTGGATATTGGGAGGATGAGAGAAAAGAATACATTAAGGATAATAACTAAGGTTGTGAGTGTTGGCAACTGGCAGGGCGGGGATGGCCTCAGCATCTACATTTATAGCCCTCTATAATCTGTCTCCCACTTACCTTTTAAGCCTTTCTTTGTCCAGATCTGATCTACAACCTTAAGAAATGTTTGTATGGTAAGGGCAAAAGAGAGACTTTCAATTAATGAAAGGTCATAAAGCAACCCCACTCTCCTACTAAATAAATATACATATATATACACACACACACATATATATACACATACATATGTGTGTATGTATGTATGTATGTATGTATGTATATGAAGAGCACTAGGAAAAATGATGATCATGAGCACCAAAAAGAAACTGCAGCAAGTTCCTCTCCTCAGGCCAGAACTCCACAGGAAGATATCCAGAAGCCTATGGGCACTTGGGAAAGGGTGCCAGTAGGAGAGGCAGAAGACAAGAGGAACAACTACAAACACCATGAAGTCTGTAGGTGCCCTGAACATGGGTGCACTGTTCTGGGGAGTGAGGGAAAGCAACTGAAACCAGCCTGATGACCCCAGGACAGAAGGTTATAGATTCTCAAAACATAGCCCCTTCCCTCAAGACGCTTACTTTCTAATAGGAAAACAACATGTAAACAGCTATATAATTCTGAAGTCTCTAAAACCTTAGTTTTCTCATTTGTAAAATGTGGACATTAGTACCTGCATTGCAAGGATGCTGCGAAGATTAGATATAAGATATTTTGTGAATTTGAAGGTTCTATATAAATTAAGCTATCATCATCATTTTTATTACAAACACAATAACCAAGAAAAAGAAGCCAAGAAAACTCAGTCATCCTAGGCTGCACTAATAATGTATCCAAAATGTCAATCAATCATTTCTTAAGCACCTACTGTGTGTCAGGCACTATGCTAAGGGCTAGGGATACAATGAAAGGCCTTGATCTCAAGAAGCTTGCAATCTAATAGAGGAGACAATACTGAAATAACAATGTACAAACAAGGTAAATAACAGTAAATTGGAGACAATCAACAGAGGGGCAACACTAGCATTAGGGGAAATCAGGAAAGGCTTTCTATAGAAGGTGGGACTTTAGTTGGAACTAGAAGGAAGCCAGTAAAGCCAAAAGGCAAAAATGAGGAAAGAACATTCCAAGCATGGGGAATAGTCATCAAAAATGTCCTCTCGGGGCAGCTGCATGGCACAGGCTTGGAGTCAGGAGGACCTGAGTTCAAATCCAGCCTCAGACCAAACACTTGACACTTACTAGCTGTGTGACCCTGGGCAAGTCACTTAACCCCAGTTGCCTCACCAAAAAAAAAAAAATGCCCTCTAGTTTGTAGAAGGAATGTATTGTGCAAGGACAAGCGAGAAGGATAGTGTCATTACATTTCACGTGGAAAGTAAAGAAAAAGAATACTGGAAAATAGGGGTGAGTTAGGTTAAGAAAGGTTTTGAATGTCAGAGTGTTTTTATATTTGATCCTGGAAGTTATAGGAGCCACTAGAGTTTATTGAGAAGGTTGGAGTGGAGGCAGGGCTCACATAGCAGAAGGTATTCATTACATTATACTTTGCCATGGCCAGGCCACATTTGGAGCACTGTGTCCAGTTCTCATCGCCACATTTTAGGAAAGACATAAACAACTTGGAACATATTAAGGAAAGAGCAACCAGGATAGTCAATGTATTTCTATTTGAAAACATTTGACATGAGTGTAGGTAAAAGGAACTGGTGATGTTTAGCCCAGACAGGAAGACTTAGTGGTGACATGAGAGCTAAAATATTTGAAACACTGTCATGTGAAAGAGGGATTCTATTTCTCCATCTTTTCTTCCATCTTCATCCATTTTCTTCCATATTCCATTTCCTCCAACAAGACTTTCAGACATGAGAGGACAGAAGGAAGTAGAAAGGGATGAAGTGAGGCTGTAACTAACCTACAATGCTAGGGAGGCTCCCTCTCCTTAGTTCTACTAGCCTAAACACAACAAATAGACTATTTGTGGCTATGATATGTCACTAGGCAATTCTAGAAACACACTTAACTTGCCTAATACTCACTCAGTGAGAAGGAGGTAACTAGGAACTTAAAAGAACTGAGGGAATAGCAGATTACCATCTCTTATCTGGTACGTTCATAGCAGGGCATGTGCTTCATTGAGTAGAATGGGGGAGAGGGTCTGGTCTCTGTGCAGAATCTACTTATGCCTCCACAGAGTCCCCAGAGGATTATTGGGAACTGATTGAGAACATGGATATTGTGTTCAAAATGTATCCCTGTCTCTTTGCCTGGAATAGTAAATTTTTAAACAAGGTAGAGGAGCCTAATAAAAGTTCAGAGACCATCAGTTTGCTAAAATGGAATCATCTACCTGGAGACTGCTTCTTAGATAGCTGATGGGGTCTGCCCATGCTCTGGACACCCACTACACCAACTATTTAAATGATTGGTTTTTTTTCCCCTATGACTCCACTTTAAGCTATAATTACTGTCTGTAATTCAAAGATTATAAACTCTTTGAGGAAGAGGAGCATGTCTTATTTATCTTTAAAGCTTCCCCAAACACCCAAAAATGCCTTATAAATTTTATTGAGCAACTAAAGGAAGGAAGGAATGAGTAAGTACTCAGTAAGTATTTAGTGAATTAACTAACCTTCATTCATGTAAGGACCGGAATTGGGCAGTTATCAAATTCAAAGAGAAAAAACATTTACGGTTGATTATGCTAAATCCCTTCAGAATCACACTTTTAATAGGCTGCACTCAGCGCATTTAGATAAATTAAAACTGTGTTCTGTTAAGTTAGCATCTTGGCTACTTTGAATGGAGTTACTCAAAGAAATATTGTCAAAGCGAAAAACATTGGCTTTGGCCCATTCCACTGCCCTAGATTCATAGGCAAAGACTTTAAGAGAGATCTTTTGAACTGAACACTGCTAGGATTTTCATTGAAGTATACACACACTTAGACATATATTTTCATAAGCTGATTCTTTCAAGGCTAAGCTTCTGTGCAGCATAAATAAATATAGATGTAGATCCAAAAGATATTTCAGAGCAAACTTGATGTGGATGACATAAGTCTCTTGAAGGTAGGTTCCTTATTATGTTCCCTTTGGAGATTTTTTTCAGAAAGATCAGGCTCCTTCCCCTTCCCTCCCACTCTTCTCCTTTTTTGCACCATTATTCTCTACCAGTATAATTTGACCTTCCCATAATCCCTTCCTCCTGACTTGCAATTTGAAGGTTTTTCTTGGATCTAAACATTGCTATACAGTATTCCTCAGCCTGGTCTAATTATTAACATTCCATGTTTCATTGTTTCCTTGCATCAGAAGTTCCCCGGAATTCATTTGCCCTCCTCAGATTCCAAAGAAGCCATGGTACTCAAAGAACTTGAATTTGGATACTAACCAAATACAGATTGTTAAGGCTTGCTAAGACTACTGAAGCAGCTTTCAGCAAAAACACAGTTTAATGTCTTTAGTTCCTAAGAACAGGGTGTTAAGTTTCTGTTTGGTTGGTTGTTTTCAAATCTTTGTCCATAAAGTTCACATTCAGTTCCATTTGTTTTGGCTGAAGATATCAAGAGCTTCCTTTAGATCCGGTTCTACTATTTTCAAACCTTTGGGTTTAGGTTTTTTTGTTTGTTTGTTTGTTTTACAATTGGGTTCTGGCAAGATATTCAATGTTTTTAATATCATTAAAAATTAATCAACACTGCCTTTAACTTAATCATTTTTAATAGAAAAGTTTATATGAACAAGTCTTCCCTAACAGCATCATTATTTAGAATTGCATTAAAACTACTGTAAGTATTTTTGCAGTATATTCAAATGATTTAGATCAAATGATCCAACCTTTGTGAATTTCTGGAATGAATAATGTCTTTGAATGTCTTCATTAGTTGAAATTACTTTTTGTTGTTATTTCTAAAAGGTCAGTGTTAAGAATTGTCAAGAAATAAACAAACATTCAGGTGCACTTGGAAGAACATGAGAGAAACTGACAAACAGATAAAGTGTATTTCCAAGATAAAGGTATGGAATCTATTTAATGTATATATGAGCATGTGTTTAGCAATTTAGAGAGTACCTGTAAAATAGCTTTTATTTAGTTGGTTATCTAATAGAAGTTACAAACTTAGTTTGTTTCAAAGACATTACTTTGTATATTTGGATGCCTCTGTGTGGCACTACTATAGCAAGGATTTTTGTCAAAAATAACCAGAGTGGGGAACCATCTGAAAGGTATGGGATTTTTGTTTAATTTAGAAGCAAATGAATGATTTTCTGTGTGAGTCTTTATTCTGTAGAAAATGTTGGCTTCTGTGATCTCATTTGTAAGATGTTGCACTTCAGGCTATCACATACACATTTTGTTCCAGTTTTGTGGGTTTTTGGTTTGTTGGGGTTTTTTGTTTGGTTTGTCTTGGAAGAATGGTAACATGGGGACAGTAGCATGGTGTTAATATGGTTACAGTTCTCCACAATAAATCAATACAAGTGCTTTATCCAGATTTGCCAGTATGTTACCATCAAAATGTCTACTTGTATGGTGTTTTTGTTTCCACAGCAGCCCTGGTTATTTGACTTCACAGCGACTTTTCCCCCCCATTCCTAACCATATTTAGTTTAAGTTAAATTGCCTTTCCTTTTTACTGGCATTATCCAGATATTTGTCTGAGTTCTTGAGAGTCATTGAGTAGAATTGGTTTCTACCCTGACACTGTTATCAAAATACTCTTTCCGAAATGATTGCTTGCTACCATTCAGGTGTAGATAAGAAAGATCTACATATACAAAGAGAAGTCGAGAATTTAGATGACCATCCAGATAACTTAGAGAAGAAAATACTTTTCACTTAAATGTAAAAACACTGAAGTGCTTTTTTTATCACTCCATTTTTCATGTGAAGAATTATATTATGTATGTATGTATATGTTATATCCATAATATATAGATACATGACATATATCTATATCTATGTAAAATGTTTTATGAAATTTTAAAACACTGATTGAGTTTTAGCAAATCACAAGGAAAATCTAATTATTCTTTTAAAGTGATCTTAAATTCAATATTACACTGCTAATTTCATGTCAAAATATCTACTTTGGTCACTAATATAAATAAAAGTTTCTGAGCTAGAGCAAAACAGAACTAAATCATTACTTGTTAAAATATGTCAGATTATCACTGCTCAGCTGACTGAGGACATGAAGCCAAATTATTAAGGACATCTTTAAAGCTTAATGTGTTTCCAGGGACTTCTCATCACATAAAATACTGTAACGGGTATATCAAAAAATATAGATTACCCCCTCACTAGGCATATGTCAATAATGCCATTTGGAAAAATCTATATGGGTTGGTGATACTCTAAGTAGTGTGCAACCATATTATCCAAATAGTTTAGGCAAGGAGTCTATTTGACATATGGACAAGAGCCGCAAGTCATGAATGGATTGTGATTTGAGTCACTGGAGAGAGTACCTACATCCCTGGGTTTACAGATTTGCTAAAATATAAATAAAAACTGTGGGTCAGTTTAGCTAGTTGCTTACTTTCATGGCCCAAACTTCAAAATATGTGTAGGACCACGTAATTTTTTTTGATGAATTTGCATTTGAATAGAAAATTAAACTAGGGGTCCATTTAATCCACTTATGCTTAAAAAATTGCCATACTGAAACAGAGAGATCAAAAATGCTTCCAGAAGTGGTTATTTCATATTTCATGTTAATATATTTAATATGAGAGATAGAATTAAATTATTATTTATTAAATATGAGCAATAGTCTATTATGGAAGCTATATGAAACAATGAGTTTTCTTCTACTTAAGCAGGGGTTGTTACAAGGAGAGAAAAAGCATGTTAACTAAGTAGCTAGATTGTACAGTGGCTAGTGCTGTACCTGGAGTCAGAAAAACCTGAGTTCAAATCCTGTGTCAGACACTTGCTGACTGTGTGACCCTAGATACTTTGCTTAACTTCTGTTTACTTCAATTTACTCAGCTGTAAAATGGGGATAATAGTAACACCTGGTTGTTTGTGAGGACCATATGAGATAATATTTATAAAGCACTATGATAAGTGCTGTACAAATGCTAATTATTACTATTATTATTATTATTATTATTATTATTATTATTATTATTATTATTATTGTTACTGGTGGGCAGTTAGGTGGCACAGTGGACAGAGTGCCAGGCCTGAAGTAAGGAAGACTCATATTCCTGAGTTCAAAACTGACTTCAGGTACTTGCCAGCTCTGTGTCCTTGAGCAAGTCACTTTATCCTGTTTGCCTCAGTTCCTCAACTGCAAAATGAGCTGGATAAGGAAATGGCAAACCAGTCTAGCATCTTTGCCAACAAAACCCCAAATGGAATCATGAAGAGTCAGACATGACTGAAATGATTGAACATTAATATTACTATTACTACTACTACTACTACTATTACTACTATTACTATTTTCATACTGGAGAATAGTCTATCTCTGCTGTTGCTAACTACAGGTTCTGAGAATGGTTCCTCCTACCTCGTGTTGCCATCAGCTGATAAAAAGAATAGCAAGACAAAATGACAAAGCATTTGACCAAGAGGCTCTGATGCTGGAAAGTCTACCATCTCTATGCTCAGTGTCTCTCTGATTTCTCTAGGACATTTTTTTTCAGTGATAGTGTTTCTCTGTTGCTTCATGTTCCACTTCCCTTTTCCCTCCATACTTCATGCTTCTCTTCTCAGGAATAATCAATTAATAAATGGGCATTGATTTAGCACCTATTATATGTCAAGATAAAAATATAATGAATGAAGCAATCTGTATTCAAAATGAGTTTGCATTCTAATGGGGAATGCATTTGCTTTCCCTAGCTTTTATTGTAAAGCACCAAGTAGAAAGACATTAAATTATTGCATTGAGTGATTTACTTAAATGATGGCTCAAGATAGATACCTATATGCAAAGTGGCTTCACTTTTCCCATGAAGCATGGGTATCAGAAGAAAGCAGAGAGCACATCACTGAAATTATAATATCAGTTAATAGAAAAATAGGATTCATTTATTCCAAGGAAATAACTTTATATAGATCTAAAATATAAAATCCATTACATTAAAAAAAAACTTTTGTTACTATTTCTAATGAAAATAATACTTATTTTCCCCTAGATGTTTCTGCTGGCATTGATGTGTGCGTATGTCTCCAAAACATTGTCTGGATCTTTTCTAAACTCCATCCTTACACAGCTAGAGAGACAATTTAATCTCTCAACAACTCTGGTTGGACTTATTAATGGAAGTTTTGAAATTGGTAATTATTTGTGTTTATGGCATTAATTATTATTTATTTAGAGTGAACACAAAGTATCTTTAGCTCTTTGTCATATGCCTGTCTTTAGATCTGCTTAGGAAGGTAAGTTTAAGGTGAATGTTCTCTCTAACTATATCAGAAATTTGTTTCAAAACAATGTATTCCTAAAAAACTACTGAGTATGCCAGTTGCTGTACCTTGCTGCCCTAGTAGCATCAAAACTTGTGAAGAATGGGTTAAGATCTGTACTTTCTATTTTGCTGATTTGAGCATTTTAAATTTTGAGACATATTTATCTATTTCTTTTAAATCCCCAGCTTTGCTGGCATATTAAATATGAAAGGCAGCCTTGGAAAAGTGGCTAGAGAGTTGAAAACAGAGGTAAGAAGACCTTCATGCAAATCTTGCATTCAGTACGTATTAGCTGTGTGACCCTAGGCAAGTCACAGTCACTCACTGCCGAGGTAATCCTCTGAGACTACAAATTGCAATGCAGGTGCAGGTAGAGGGAGTGTTCTCAGTGAAGGTTCCCTATCCTAGTGAAATCACAAGTTTAGGTTCCCTCCCCCACAACATATCAACTGTCTAGAATGAGCAATAGATAATATTCAAAGTAATACAATAATTTATTTTTATTTTAGGGGGAGAGGACATTCAGATCTGTGATTTCACTGGGGTAGGGAACTAATACAGAAAGATAATCAACTATTCATCAGTGTTAAAAACTGCAGAGAAGCTAATGAGGGCAAAGATTAGTCACTCACAATTGGTCATTAGGAGGTACATTGTGACCTTAGAAAAGATGAACTTCAATAGAATGTTGGAGACAGGAGTCATCTTGGAGGAGTAGTGAAGTAGTAGCATTGAGCATAGACAGCTTTTGAGTTTAGCAGTGATGAGGAGAGAAATGGGATAGTAGCTAGACAGGCTAGAACATTTTGAGGGGGTTTAAAAAATTTGAGTGACTTAAATGTAGATGGGAAAGAAATAGTGGTGAATAAGAGGTTAAAGCTACATGAAAGAATGACAAGATTGCCCAGGAGTTACCTTGAGTAGTAAGAATTTAAGTGAATTGCCCAGATTCTTATAACCAATATGTATTAGAGATAGGACTTGAACCCAAATCTTGCTGGCACTTAAGACTGGTCCTCCAGCCACCGTAGCACGTTGCATCTCACCATCTGATATGGGCATCATCATGCTGTCTGTCATAATTTGCCTAGATTAAACCATTTAGAAAAACTGACTCCAAATTCAGTTCTCTTTCTCGTATGCCATGCTGGAATCCCTCATGGCATAACCAGGAGTAGTAAATGGAAAGAACTAGCTTTAAACTTCATATAAGAGGGTAAAAAATTCTAACAATCTGAGATAGGCAAAAGAAGAATGGGCTGCCTCCGAACATAGTAGCCTCTTCTTCATTGGAGGGGAGAAGGTCATCATGTAGAGGCTAACTGATCATGTGTTGGGTATATTTTCCTGGTAATTCTTGTTCAAATGCAGATGAGACTTGAACTTAAGTTTCTGAGGCCCCTTGCATCCCAGATTCTCTGATGCTAGATTCTTAACCAGCCACAAGTTACCTCCACTAGAATATCTATACTTAAGGAGAACTCGTTATTTTTTAAAGCAGCCCCATTCCACTTTAATGCCTTTAATTGTTCATCCATCTCTTTGTTCATCAATTTGTACATTAATTAATTTTATGATGATGTTCTATGCTAGGACCTGTGGAGGATACAAACATGGAAAAGACATAGTTTCTGCTCTCAATAAGCTTATACTTATATGCTCATGATCATATCCTTTTTGAAATTCCTTTTTCAAATTTGACTATTTCTCAGGTTGCTCTGATAGCTTTAGCTGGGAGCAAGGTTGGCCTGCCACTGCTAAACTTTGGAAGGGGGGGAGAGAATAAGCTTTTAACCTACTATGTGTCAGGTACCATGCTAAGTGCTTTACAAATATTGCCTCATTTGATCCTCATAACCACTCTGGAAGGTAGGTGGTATTATTATGCCCATTTTATAGTTGAGGAAACTGAAGCATAGGTTAAGTGATTTGCCCAAGATCACACAGCTAGTAAAGTATCTGAGGCCAGATTTGAATTCAAGTCTTTCTGACTCTGGCCCAACACTCTATCCACTGTGCTACCAACTGCCTCTAAAGATGAGTATTATAGATGTATTATTTGAGGGAAAAAAGTTGTTAGTAAACAAGCACTACAATCTGGGGGACCCAGAATAACATGGCTTGTGGTCTAAGGGCTGCACTGACAGAGGACCCCTTCTTAGAGATTGGCCTGGTATTAAAAATCTTTATACTTTTATTTCACATTTAAAAAAATTTTGCAAAAAGTTCTACAAAGTACTTAGAAATCGAATTGTAGAGTATTCAGCCCTTATAACAATAAAGTGAAGTAGTTGGGAAATTTCTTTGTTTTTGTTTTTGCTTCTACCTTCATTAACATGCAAGAGAAAGAGATTTGCTTAAGTGAAATTAACCTATGTGTCTGAGGTCATTCATCTAGTTAGTGACAGAAACAAGACTAAAAACCAAGTCCACCAACCCTAACACCATATCACCTTTGACTTACTTTAAGCCTCCACTCAAATCTCATCCACAGGACACTTTTCCCAGTTGCCCCAGTTACCAGGGCCCTTCTTCTCAGGTTACTTTCCATCTACTTAGAGTATTCTGTCTTCCATGAACCTAGATATTTACATCAACCAATAGACATACTCATAAGCAAATCAATCAATAAACATGTTACGTGCCAAGCACTGTTCTATGTCATCTCCCCAATTCAAATGTAAGCTTGTTGAGGGCAGGGGCTGTTTTTTGCCTTTCATTCCCCAGCCCTTAGAACAGTGCCTAGCATATATTAATAGCTTAATCAATTCTTGTTGACTGATCATTCACCATTATTTCAGAATATTTAGAGTTTCCAAAGGTATTATTTTATTTCAGATTTCTGCATTACCAAAAAGTTTTCCCAAACTGAGTCTCTAATGTTAAGAAATGGAAACAAGTGTTCTCTTTCCTAGGGAATCTTTTGCTGATGGTATTTGTGAGTTACTTTGGAACAAAAATGCATAGACCTATGTTGATTGCTGTGGGGTGCATGACTATGGGCATTGGATGCTTCTTGCAGTCATTACCTCATTTCTTAATGGATCCGTAAGTATTTCAATGCCTGATGACTCTTGATATATTTTGTACCTGCAAGAAATGAAGTTTGTGATTTCTTTTTGAAAAAGCAGTGTTTTATAGTAGAAAAAAAGAGCACTGGAAAGAAACTCAGAAAGAATGACTTCTCTTTCACCACCTTGCAATATGACCTTGGCCCTCTCACTTCAGCTTTCACGGTCACACAGTTTCCTCATTTGTAGAATGATGATAAGACTTCATTTTCCTTATGGAATTAAAGTTTTTTGTTAATTTTTTTTTATCTAGTGCATAAATTCTTTTGCTTTTCCAGATTTGAGTGAAACCAAGTAGTTCTTTGGCATTTCCAGGACCCCTAGAATACAGTATTGTGTTGTCTACACAGAAGGCATCATTTTTTTTCCTTCCCAGTGAATTTAACTTCCCAGTTAGCTCTACTTAAGTCATTTTACTCTTTGTTCAATGAAAAAGCATTAGATAATAATAGGCAAAGTGATCTAGAAATATACTAGAGGATACCATAAAGTAAGTAGGGCATTAAAAATGTGCCATGGATAATACACAAAGCAGATAATTCAGACACTTGTATAGTAAGAGGTAACTGGAAAGGATGAATGTAAATTTACATGAAGCAGAAGGTCTCCTTCATCAATTATAATTTATTATCATAATGATAAGCAATGTGGAAACCTTCACTTATTCTACCTTATTGGATTTGAGTAAGATTTGCCCTAAGTATATCTAGTAATTAGTAATCTGGCCAGTGTTCATACAGTATCATATTCATATCAGTATCTTCAAATAAAAATATTTTGTTTGTTTTCAAATAGATATGAATATGAGACAACAGTTTCAAAGACATCCAACTCTTCTTCAAATGATTTCCTATGCATGAGAAAGGAAACTCAGATTTTCACACCAGCAGAAGATCCATCAGGTAGGCTATTTCTCTTGTGCCTTTGCAATTTACTGGTACTCTGGATCCTTTGAATGAGATGAAACGTCTTGAATTAAGATGTGTTATTTAGTGAGTGAGGTTAATTTGTAGAAGCAACACAGTGTAGCAGAGAGGCTGCCCTGGCATCAGGAAGATCTGATTTCAAGTCTCATCTCTGATACATACTGGCTTTGTGATCCTGGGAAAATCATATAACTTCTCATTATGCCTTCAGGCAATAATCTAGGATCATAAAAGTTGCAAAGTGGTTGTTGATCTGCATTAATAGAGGCAGTTTTCTCCCAGAGAGTTGCCTACACCAGTGAAATTATGAGTCTCTTCCATAGCAAATGAAGAAAAGATATTCTCTCTTCTTAGAAAAAGATAGAAACAATTATCAAAGATATCTTAGCTATTAACATCTTAATCCTGAATGAATTAAGAAAGGCAACTCTGTCTACTTCCTAAAATTCTTCTAAATATGGTCCTAAAACAATTTTATGAAAAACAAGGTATGGTTAGGATAAGACGTAGAGAATCTTTAGAAATTTGGACAAATAGTCATAACTATTTCAGACTCAATTCATGTTGTTATGGAAATAGATGAGTTAGTATGTCTAACAGACAAGGATTCAAAGATTCAAGGGATTTGAATTATATTCCTTATCTGTCACAACAGAAAAATCAGGAAGGTACAGGATAGTCCTATTTCACTTTGTGACCTTTTTCCTTTTTCTCTTCCTGTTGTTTCTTTTGATAATCACTGTCCAGTTCAGTCAGTAGACCTACTTTCTCCAGTATGTTGCCACCTCCAGTTACCATGAGTGCTATCCTCTGCCCTTCCATGGTCTGGAAAATTTTCAAAGCTGGAGTAACTAAAGCCATCATAATCCTCACTTCCAAAGCACAGGGGCAAGAACTTCTAATGACTAAGGACTTGCAAATGGCTTGTTCACCAATGTTAGATAAAACCATGCATAAAGGAGGCCACTCTGACCTCACACTCCCTCCTGAGCTGATTTCTAGGTTGGCTTTGGGGGTACAGGTCTGTATTAGAGAGATCAACAAGGTTTTCTTCATTTTGGTAGTTCTTCATGAAACATTTCTTTGTTCATTCCTCAGTTTTAGGTTCATTTTAAAGTGAAGGGTTTACCTGTGTCCCGAACCAGAAATCAATATATACACCTTAGAGTAGATCTGAATCCTCACCAACAATCCTGAAACTGATTTCATTCTCTCTATCTATCATACAGGCTTTCTTGAAATGAAAATGTATTGCTATATAGTTTGGATCCTCTCATGTTCTGCTGTGCACATGACATGCTTTTTTTTCTTTTCTTATTTTGTATTTAAGTTTCAATATTTAAGTTTATTATATGTCTCTTTTTCTTTTTTCTATTCTGTATTTGAGTTCTGGTGCTTGAGTCTAGAATTTAAAAAAAGACAAAAAAAAATCAGGGCCAGGTGGACATCTAAAGGAATCTCTTGGGCTAACTGTGCTCTGGAATTAGGTACCTTAGCAGACTCCAAACTAAATGGGCTTCTGATCATGAGTGAATGAGGTATCATTCATCCTATTTCTTTCCTATTAACATTCAGTTCAACCTCATTTCCCTCACCATCTTTGGCTGGACTCATTGGGAGGAGTGAAAATGAACTGGCACAAATTATAAGTGAAGGTGCTATTATCTTACTATCATTTACCAAGAATTAGTCAAGACTAATGACATACTTTGGTTTTAGTTTAGATATGTGAAGTATTTTAACCATTATAGAGGACAATTGAGCTACAACTCAATTAACACATTTTCAACTTATCCAAAAGTGTGGTCTTTGTACAAAGATTATTGAAATTACAGTAATAATGTTTTAAATTAATTTTAAAATTAAAATTACAGTGATAAATTTTCTTTTTTTTTTTTACACCAGTCCTATGGTCTTCAGTAGGGAGAGCTCCCAGTTAAGGATTTCCTCTGACAGTGCAGATTATTAACGCCTCTGCAAATTATAATCTTAAAGAGTTATCTGGAACACAGAGATTGAGCAATTTGGCTGGGATCACAGAGCCAGAGTGTGTGTGGAGGACTGAAGAGTGGAGGGAGAGGTGGGAAAATTGAGCCACACTCCAAGACCAATTTTCTCTCCACTGAGTCACAGAGCCCCTCATTTTAATTGTTACAAATGTATAAATAGCACCGAGGAAGGAGACTGTCTCCCAGCCCTTACTATTTCACCCAAACACATTGTTTCCTGGAGGTATTCAGTCATTCATGTGCTAGACCAGTTCTTTCCTACCTTGGCCTCCTTCTGAGGTGTTTTGTACTGTTGTGGAAAGAGCACTGTATTTGGAGTAAGAGGATCTGGGCTTGAAACCTGACTTTTGTTTACTATGTATATATGCATATGTATGTAGGTATGTATAGCATTATACATATAAACAAAACTTATTTATTATCTACCTACCTATATCCATCTATGTCTATCTATTTAATCTATCTAGGTCTAGATATAGACACAGATACAGTGATGGAGATGTAGACATAGACAGATATAAATGTAGACATAGACATAGAGGGATAAAGAGAGATATAGAAATGATCTCTCTTTTCTCACTTGTAAAATGATATGATTGGATTAAATGGTCTCAAAGGTCCCTTCCAGTTCTAAATATATGATCTTATGATAAGATGGTTTATAAGATTTTTTAATGTTTTAGATCCTATGGCCTAACGACCTATTTCTTTCACTGGATCATTAGTAAATAGCAGTCTTGTGGTCATATAGAATGAATCTTGAAATCTTTTACTTATAAAATTTAGAATTTAGAAGCATCATAATCACTTTTTAAATCTTAATGTCAAAAATTCTGACAGAACTTTTTTTTTCGATTTGCAGAATGTACAAATGAAGTCAAATCATCAATGTGGCTATATGTACTAGTAGGAAATGTAATACGTGGAATTGGTGAAACTCCCATCAAACCTTTGGGTATTTCCTATATAGAAGACTTTGCCAAAACTGAAAATTCTCCTTTATATATTGGTAAGTTTGCAAAATCAATTGTATGTTGTTTCACTGAATTAAAAAAAAAACTTCTAATCCTTTTCCTTGTTTTATGAAAGTTTTACTATTTATTACTTAGTGTATGCTTTTTCCCTTCAAGTCTGCCTAAACCTAACCATTTTCCTGCTTAGAAACTGAAGACTGTCCAAACTGACAACATCCCCTCATGCCCTCAGACATTTCTCCATACGAGTCATTTTGAAATCCCAATTTGTTTGTCAGTCAAGATTAAGATTCCAGAGTTTAAAGAACAATACAGTTAACAATTTGCTTCATCAAATTGAGTAGTCATGACTTTCAGCACACCTGTGGAGAATAAGTTTCTTAAAACCATTCAATCCCTCTTTGATCTCTCCCTTTAAAGATACTCCTCTATAGCTGGTTAAAGAGGAACTTAAGAAATATTTCCATTAATTGAAGAAATAAGACACCTCTTACTTCTGATCATTACCTAGATAGGGTGAAGGTGGCTCAATCAAGGGTTCTTTGCCCCTGTTCAATCCACCAACCTAATTACTTCAGGGAGGAGTCTCTCCTGAGCTGATCTGGAGAGAGGGGAGAAGGACATTGTTTTAGACTTGAAAGTTTAAGAAGACTTATAAGTCTTCTGTTTCAGATGAAGTTTAAAGGTTTTAAACTAGGTGCAGAGGTGGGGAATCTGTGGCCTTAAGTTACATGTGGCCTTCTAAATCCTTAAGTGCTACCTTTTGACAGAATCCAAATTTTAACAGAACAAATTCTTTGTTCTGCCTTAATGATGCAGGTTTCCCACCTCTGGACTAGGATAATTTTAAAGATATTTTCTTAATATTTCTAAGAGAAAGAATATGAGGACAATCTGCTTCCACATCAGTGATTCCTAAATTTATATTTTCTGTTGTCTCAAATGTGCCTGTAGTTTCTAGAACTGACCCATAGGTCAGTTCGTAACTAGCAATCCAGCCAAGACTTTCTTGAAATTACCTCCTACTTCTGCCTTTCTTTCATTACTCCTTCTGCAGCCAATAGTTATCATATCTGCCAGTTCCACAGTGTCCTTCCATACCATGTTGACTACCACTACTTCTATCCAGTTCTCAAAACATTCATAGTCACTTCCTTTCTGGATTTCCATAACTGCCTACTTGGTGGACTCTCTGTTCCTTGTTTTCCTTCCTCCACAATCCGTCCTATGTCTACTGCTAGTGTGTTTCTCAAATACCACTTTTTTGTCATTACATATCCACAAAAGTCATACTCCAATGACTCGATGTGGTTGTGGAGGTCATCTTAGGTTTTCTATTGCTATACCTGTAAGTAGGTTGTTATACAAAGAAAAGATGTGACTTTGAAGGTTTATGAGATTGACAGAGAAACAGCATATAGGTGTCTGAGTGTAGACTCAAACCTTCCAAATTAGAAGAATTATACAATAAGACTGCAGAAACATTAGAGATCATCTAATCCAATCTTTATTCTTACAGACTTAAGAAAACTGAAGTTAAGAGATGAGAAAGGCACTACATTTTTGTGGTAAAGATGAAGAGCACACAATTAGAGCTTTAATAAACTTTATTGCTACTCACAAAGAGAGGACAAAAACACCTACTAATGAGGACACTTCTGGCATGTGAATTCCATGCCCATAGTGGGTAGGCAGTACACAGAGGGTAGGAAGGAATAGATATCAATGCTGCAGTTGAAGGCCTAAAGCCTCTCTAATGGCTAAAATTTATATATTCTTGGAGACAAAGAGTCACTATTATACCAAGGAGACACTGCCCTGTTACCTCAAGTCCAGTGAAGTGAGGGCATCTTCTAAATTACCTAATAAGGAGGAAAGAATGAAGAAAGAAAAATAGGAATGAGGAGCACAGAAGCAGGGATTTATCCTTAAAGGTACCAACAGGAGGTGGACAGGATTAATGCCCAGTCTCTGGGCTTAATTAGCCTCAGCATATTTATAGCTTGGGATTCTAGGGCTATAACAGTCAAATTGGTTTCCACTGGCTAAAAACTTAATTAAAACAGCTTTACCTAGACACATTTAAAATAAGCAGTTAAATCCTGAGAAATGGGAAATGAACAAAAGACATTGATTTCCTAGAGAAGTTATTCTCTGTGTAACCCTAGTTTCAAAGTCCATTGGCATGGGAATCTTTCTTTATCAGTGGAAATGAATGCCTTGCCCTGTGTGAGGGGTGAGGTAGAGCTGGAGAGAGTGGGAAAGACCTTCAATCTCTTTAGTCATTGAGTTCTCTTCAAGCTTCAACTTGCTTCAGGTACTATAGTCACTTCATGTGCTTCTGGCTTCCAGCTTCAAGAGGGAAGGTAGATGAGACCAATCCCATTTTAGGTTGCTGAAGGCAAAGACTTTGGAAAGAAATGATGAGAGACCGGGCTGAGCTCATTCATTGTCCAGCCATACTCCTTTCCTAGAAATACATACTGATGGAGAAAGTTGATAAGATATCCATCCAAATGCATGTTGAAAAATAGGCAACAGATACACTTCTTCTTGCTTAGACTTTCCTGTGTAGGACAAGCAAATTTCTTTTAAAAAAAAAAATTACAGAGTCCCTAGGGGACAAGGTGAGGGAAGGAAACAAGCATTTATTAAGCTCCTACTATATGACAGATACTGTGTTAAATGTTTCATAAATAGTATCTCATTTAATCTGAAATTAGCAAAATGTCAGCTACCAATGGAAACATCTGGAGAACCTCACCATCCACAGGGAATCTCTCCTCAGCCTGGACTTTGAATCGGATCTCCTTTATCACAGTGGCAAATACCTTTGGAAAATACACGTCTCTCACCCTATCTCATGCCTCACCTGATGTTAATTGTTAGAGGATCATTGAACAGAACTATTTCTGTTGTTACATCTTCCAGGGAGCCCTGAATGATCTTGATGTATGGATGCTATAAAGTGGCCCATAAGAGAACATTTTGTTCTACCAAACTAAATTCTGATTTGTGTTGGAAATGAGAAGGAAAAAGGTTAGATTGCTTTCAAGAAACTGCAAAATGGATCCCAAGCTTCCCCTATAAACAAAGACACATCTTTTCAATAACAACTTTTTACTGGTGTTGCTATATGGCAACAAGAGGTAGAGCACCATTGCCACCAAAAAGAAGGTATTTTAAAAAGACCAACAGGAAAATAATTATAGTTCATGTACTAACATCTATTACACAGAGAAAGGCAGAGAAATTTTATGAAGGCCATTCAAATGTTAAAATAGCATATATTTTAATATTAAATGACTGCAGTACAAAGATTGGCATAAGAAAGTAAAAAATATAATGGAGAATATGGCTCATAATAAAGAAACGAAAGAGGGCAAAGATTTATTGACTACATAGATGACTATAACATGTATTATAATTTTTTTCAAAAAGAGAATTGGGCGGTGCTAGACCTGGCAAGCACCAAAAAAAGTATCAAAACATAAAATTTTCTATCAGTTAAGAGAAAGGACAGGACTAGTTAGCAATGTGGGAGTAATTTCTGAATTAATTATGTATAGAATTCTTTAGAGCAAAGCTAAAAATCAACATGATATAAAAAACATTAGAATATGAAAGGCCTCTTCAATAAGATCCACAATTCTTCAAAAGCAATTAGCTTAGCCACCCACAGAGGAAAAGCAAAGTGAATGAAAAATGTGCATTGTCCATGAAATTGAATGGGAAGCTGACTAAATTAGTCATTAGGACAATTGAAGGATATGTACCACAAATTGACAGTGAACTGGGCCAAGAGCTTAACAAAGAAGTGATTGCCCAAATCATATTTGGATAATTATCTATTACTTTCAATTATTCCAAGCTACATACTATCATTTTTTTTAAAAGCCCACCTTTTAAATATCAGTATTCTCTCAATGATAAGATATAGCTCTAAATCTATCCATATACAATAATGAAAGGTAACAAATACATATAGGATAAAAAATAGCTTTTCCCCATCTCTCTCCAGGAAAATGAAGAAGGCACAAAGGACTCACAGAAGCTCCAAACATATTGCAAAATACAGAAAGCAGTTCCTCTGACACTGCCAACACGATGGTGTAAGCCCTCATCACCATTGTTGTTGCAGTCACTTTAGTCATGTTTGATTCTTCATGACTTCTTTTGGGGTTTTCAAAGCAAAGATGCTGGAGTGGTTTGCCATTTCCTTCTCCAACTCATTTTACAGATGAGGAAATTGAGGCAAACAGGGTTAAGTGATTTGCTCAGGGTAACACACCTAATAAGGATGGGAGATCTGAGGCCAGATTTGAACTCAGGAAGATGACTGCAAGCCTGGTATGATATCCATTGCACCATCTAGCTGCCCTTCCTCATCACTATATACCTGGACTATTGCCATAGCCTTCTGGTTTGTCTCCCTGCTTCAAGTCTCTCTACACCCTAGTCTATTCTTCATTGAGCTATCAAAGTGATTTTTTTTATTTAGTATTTTATTTTTCCCCAGTTACATGTAAAAAACAATTTTTAACATTTGTTTTTAAAACTTTGAGTCTCAAATTATCTCCTTTTCTCCCTCCCCACCCCACCCCCATTGAGAAGGCAAGGTTATACATGTGTAGTCATGCATGACATTTCCATAAGAGTCATGTTGTGAAAGAAAATATATACAAAAAAAATTCAAGTGGGGGCAGAGCCAAGATGGAGGAATAAAAGCAGTGACTTGCTTGAGCTCTCCCCCAAGACCTTCCAAATACCTGTGAAAATGGCTTTAAACAAATTCTAGAGCAACAGAACTCACAAAAAGACACAGCAAAACAAATTTCCACCCCAAGACAACCTGATTGGTTGATTGGAAAGAGCTATTGTGCCAGGCTGAGACAGGAACACAGTTCAGTGTGGGCACTCAGGCAAAGACCAGGCTTCAGTGAATTTGTAGCAGGCCTCAGGGAACTGAATCACAGGCAGCTATGGTGGTTTCCAGACTTCTCAACCCACAAACACCAAAGACAACTTAGAAGGTCAGTGAGAAAAGTCTGTGATTACAGTGAGACAGGAGCTCAGTCCCAGCCCCAGTCCTGGTGCAACCCTGTGGCAGCACCTGCTTCTGCAGCTCTCAGCCCACAGATGGAGCAGGGATTGAGTGATTGATCTGAGGGAGATTGTAGGGATCCCTTTGCTGGTGGTGAGGAAGGATTCTCTTGCTTCGCCCATGCTTGGATCTGGGTCGAATTTCTGGGCAGCGGTCCTGGGCAAGGAGGTGTGCTGGCATGGAGGAGCTTATAGTGGCTGTGAAGAGAGAATCCTACACACAGTTCCAAAGCAGAAAAGAGCGCTTGTGGTCACTCATAGACCACAGTCCAGGCCAGGAAAAGAGTAAACATCTCACCCTTGATCATACCACTTTGGAAAAACTGAAAATTTACAAGTCCCTAGAAGTATCTCTGAAAACAGCTGCACAAAACCCCCAAAGCTTGAAACAGTGCATTCTTTACACTGAAAGCAGACTGCTACCTTAACAAAAAGTTTAAAACTCAAGTAATTGGCTGGGATCATGAGCAAACCTCAGAAAAAAAGTAAGGCCATAGAATCTTTCTTTGATGACAAAGATCAAAATATACAACCAGAAGAAGACAACGAA
Source organism: Phascolarctos cinereus (assembly GCF_003287225.1). Lineage (NCBI taxonomy): Eukaryota > Metazoa > Chordata > Mammalia > Diprotodontia > Phascolarctidae > Phascolarctos > Phascolarctos cinereus. Next base: position 176,330,511 of record NW_027555514.1, on the reverse strand, counting down.
GTCAAAGCTCCTACATCCAAAGCCTCCAAGCAAAATACAAATCAGTCCCATTCTTTGGGAACCCATTCTTTGACAAAAACTGCTGGGAAAACTGGAAAACAGTATGGAACAGCTCAAAAAAGGATTTTGAGAAGCAAGTAAGAGAAGTAGAGGAAAAACTGGAAAGATAAATGAGAGTGATGCAAGAAAATCATGAAAAACAAGTTAACAGCTTGCTAAAGGAGACCCAAAATAATGCTGAAGAAAATAACGCCTTAAAACATAGACTAACCCAAATGGCAAAGGAAGTCCAAAAAGCCAATAAGAAGAATGCCTTCAAAAGCAGAATTGGTCAAATAGAAAAGGAAGTCCAAAAGCTCACTGAAGAAAATACTTCTGTAAGTGGCCTAGCCACTCCAGATCTTACATTGAATTATAAAGCAGCAAACATCAAAACTGCTTAGTACTGGCTAAGAAATAGAGTGGTGGATCAGTGGAATAGGTTAAGTGTGCAAAACACAGTAGTAAATGCCTATAGTGATCTATTATTTGTTAAACCCAAAGACCCCAGCTTCTGGGATAAGAACCCTTTCTTTGACAAAAACTGCTGGGAAAACTGGAAAACAGCAGGGCAGAAACTAGGCATAGATCAAAATCTCACACCATATACCAAAATAAAGTCAAAATGTGTTCATTATTTAGATATAAAAGCTGATACTGTAAGCAAACTGGGAAAGCAAGGAATAGTTTACCTATGAGACTTAAGGAGAACAAAATAATTCATGACCAAACAGAAGATAGAGAACATTACAAAAAGCAAAATGGATAACTTTGATTACATTAAATTGAAAATGTTTTGCACAAACAAAGCCAATGGAACCAAGATTAGAAGGAAAGCAGAAAACTGAAAGAATTTTTACAACCAATCTCTCTGATAAGGGCTTCATTTCTAAAATATATAGAGAATTGAGTCAAATTTATAAGAATAAAAGTCATTCCCCAATTGATAAATGGTCAAAGGATATGAACAGGCAGTTCTCAAATGAAGAAATTAAAGTTATCTATAGTCATATGAAAAAATGCTCTAAATCACTATTGATTAGAGAAATGCAAATCAAGACAACTCTGAGATATCACATCACACCTATCAGATTGGCCAACATGACAAAACAGGAAAATGATAAATGTTGGAGAAGATGTGGAAAAATTGGAACACTAATGCATTGTTCGTGGAGTTGTGAACTGATCCAACCATTTTGGACAACAATTTGGAACTATGCCCAAAGGGCTATAAAAATGTGCATACCCTTTGAGCCAACAATAGCACTTCTAGAGCTATATCCCAGAGAGATCACACAAATGAGAAAAAGACCCACATGTACAAAAATATTCTTTTTGTGGTGGCCAAGAATTGGAAATTGAGAGGATGCCCATCAACTGGGGAATGGCTGAACAAGTTTTGGTATTTGAATATAATGGAATACTATTTTGCTATAAGAAATGATAAAGTGGCTGACTTCAGAAAAACCTGGAAAGGCTTTTATGGTCTGATGCTGAGTAAAGTGAGCAGTACCAGGAGAACATTGTACACAATAACAGCCATGTTGTGCAATGACTAATATTGATAAACTTAACCCTTCTCAGCAATGCAAGGATCTAAGACATCTCCAAAGGCCTCGTGATGGAAAATGCTCTCCACCAAGAAGAAAGAACTGTGGAGTTTGAATGCAGATCGAAGCATACTATTTGCTATTTTTTTTCTTCTCTTCTATTTTGTTTCCTCTTTCTGGTGGTTCCTCCTATTGGTTCTAATTCTTACATACAACATCACTAATTTGAAAATATGTTTAATAGGAATGTATATGTATAGCCTATATCAGATTGTGTGCCATCTTGCAGAGGGAGGTGCGGAGGGAGGGGGAGAAAAATTTAAAACTCAAAAGCTTATGAGAGTGATTGTTGATAATTCAAAATAAATTAATAAAAAAAGAAAAAAAAGAAAATACTTCCTTAAAAATTAGAATGGAGCAAATGGAAGCTAATGACTTTATGAGAAATCAAGATATTGTAAAATGAAACCAAAAGAATGAAAAAATAGAAGGCAATGTGAAATATCTCATTGCAAAAACAACTGACCTGGAAAATAGATCCAGGAGAGATAATTTAAAAATTATTGGACTATCTGAAAGCCATGATCAACAAAACAGCCTAGACATCATCTTTCAAGAAATTATCAAGGAAAACTGACCTGATATTCTAGAACTGAGAGTAAAATAGGAATGGAAAGAATCCACCAATCACCTTCTGAAAAACATCCCAAAATTAAAATTCCCAGGAATATTACAGCCAAATTCTAGACTTCCCAGGGGGCAGCTAGGTGGCACAGTGGATACAGCACCAGCCCTGGAGTCAGGAGAACCTGCGTTCAAGTCCGGCCTCAGTCACGTAACATTCACTAGCTGTGTGACCCTGGACAAGTCACTTAATCCCAACTGCCTCATCAAAAAAAAAAATTTATAGTGAGTTTCTTTGATGAAGACCTCATTTTTCAAACATAGAAAATGGAGTCAAATTTATTTTAATAAGACCTGTTCCTCAATTGATAAATGGACAAAGGATATGAACAAGCAGTTTTCAGATAAAGTAATCAAAGCCGTCTATAGTCATGAAAAAAAGTGTTATAAATCACTACTGATGAGAGAAATGCAAATTAAAACTCCAAGATACTGCCTCACACCTGTCAGATTGCTTAATATAACATAAAAGGAAAATGACAAATGTTGGACACGTGGGAAAATTGAAACACTCTTGGTGACCATTCAGGAAAGCAATTTGGAACTATGCCCAGAGGGCTATGAAACCATGCATATCCTTTGACCAAGCAATACCACTATTGGGTCTGTATTTAAGAGATTAAAAAACAAAAAGGAAAGGGACCTATATGTACAAAAATATTTATAGCAGCTCTTTTTGTGGTGGCAAAATAGTTGGAAATTGAAGGAATGTCCATCAACTGGTGAGTGGCTGAACAATTGTATATGATTGTGATGGAATTTTTGTGCTTTAAGAAACAATGAGCAGGATGCTCTCAGAAAAACATGAAAAGACTTACATGAACTGATCAAAGTGAAATGAGCAGAACCAGAACATTGTACATGGTAACAGCGATATGGTATGATGATCTACTATGAATAACTTAGCTGTTCTCAGCAATACAACGATCCAAGACAATTCTATAGGACATTTGATAAAAGGACTTATGCTGTCCATCTCCAGAGAAAGAACTGATTAGAGCCTGAATGCAGATCAAAAATATTTTTTCTTTATTTTTCTTGGGGGGTTTTTTGTGTCTTTTGTGTCTGTTTTCTTTCACAGATTGACTTACATGGAAATGTATTTTGCATGACTAAACATGTATAATCTATGTCAAATTATTTTCCTTCTCAATAAGATGGGGAGGGGAGGGAGAGAGAATTTGGAACTCAAAATGTGAAAAAAAAAGAATGTTAGAGTTGTTTTATGTGTAATTGGGAAAAAATGAAATATTAAGATAAAAAAAAAAGAAATTATCAAGGAAAACTGCCTTGATATTCTAGAACCAGAGGGTAAAAAAGAAATAGAAAGAATCAACCAATCACCTCCTGAAAGAGATCCCCAAGGCAAAACCCCTAGGAATATTATAGCCAAATTCCAGAGTTCCAAGGTCAAGGAGAAAATCTTGCAAGCAGCCAGAAAGAAACAATTCAACTATTGTGGAAACACAATCAGGATAACACAAGATTTAGCAGCTTCTACATTAAGGAGTATGATATTCCTGAGGCAAAGGAGATAGGATCACAACCAAGAATCACTTAGCCAGCAAAACTGAGTATAATCATTCGGGGGGAAAATGGACATTCAGTGAAATAGAGGACTTTCAAACACTGTTGATGAAAAGACCAGAGCTGAATAGAATATTTGACTTTCAAATACAAGACTCAAGAGCATCATGAAAAGGTAAACATGAAAGAGAAATCTTAAAGGACTTATTAAAGTTGAACTGTTTGCATTCCTACATGGAAAGATGATATTTGTAACTCATGAGACCTTTGTCAGTATTAGGGTAATTAGAGGGAAAAAATTATATGTGTAGACAGATAGATAGACAGACAGACAGACAGATAGATAGATAGATAGATAGATAGATAGATAGATAGATAGATAGATAGACAGACAGACATAGATGGCACATGGTGAGTTGAAGATGAAGGGGTGATATCTAAAAAATAAAATTAAAGGGTGAGAGAGGATTATACTGAGAGAAGGAGAAAGGGAGACGTAGAATGGGGTAAATCATCTTACATAAAACAGACAAGAAAAAGCTTTTACAGTGGAGGAGAAGTGGGGGAAGGGGAGAGGGAATGAGTGAATCTTATTTTCATCAGATTTAGCTAAAGGAGGGAATAACATACACATTCAATTGGGTATGGAAATCTATCTCACCCTACAGAAATATGGGGGAAGGGGATGGGGGGGAATGATAGAAGGGAGGGCAAATTTGGAGAGAGGTAATCAGAAACAAACACTTCTGATGAAGGACAGGGTCAAAAGAGAAAATATAATAAACAGGGGATGGGATAGGATGAGGGGAAATATAGTTAGTTTTTTCACAACATGACTATTATGGAAGTGCTTTGCATGACTACACATGTGTAACCTGTATCAAGTTGCTTGCAATCTCAATGAGGGTGGGTGAGGAGGGAGGAAGGGACAGAATTTAGAATCCAAAGTTTTAAAAATAAATGTTTTAAAAAAGTTTTTACATGCAACTGGGAAATAAGATATACAGGCAATGGGGTATAGAAATCTATCCTGCCCTACAGGAAAATGATAGAAAGTGATAGAAGGGAGGGCCAGATTAAAGGAAGGAGTATTCAGAATACAGACTATCTTGGGGTGGGGTGAGAGGAAAGATGGTGAGAAAATATTACTGTGATATTTGAAGAATTTGCCTTTTATTCAAACAGATATCATTCTGTCATTTTTGAGGTTATACCCACGTATTGCTTTTCTCACCCTTTTATTAACTGTGAAGCCTACTCTACTTCTTAGGGATTCTTGCCCGCAATAGTGTAGATAGTGATCGCCTAAATTAAATTCATTCATTCCAGCCCATCTAAGTTCACTGACACCCTACGTGTCAATGTTTAATCTTTTCATCTCCTGTTTGACCTCATCCAGCTTATATTTTGGTTGATAGATCTTACATTCCAGGTTCCTATGCAATATTGATCTTTACAGCATTGGACTTTTCTTTCATCATCAGACATAGCCACAGGTGAACTTCCTTTCTGCTTTGACCCAACCACTTCATTCATACTGGAGCTACTTGTATGTGTCCTCTGCTCTTCTTCAATAGCATATTGGACATCTTCCAATCTGAGGGGTTCATCTTCCCAGTGTCATCTCTTTTATCATTTTAGTCCATGAGGTTTCTTGGCAAAGATACTGGAGTAGTTTGTAATTTCTTTTTCCAGTGGATCATCTTTTGTCAGAACTCTCCACCATTTGCTTCTCCAACTCATTTTACAGCTGAGGAAACTGAAGAAACAGGTTAATTGACTTGCTTAGGATGACACAGCTAGTAAATACTTTTGCAGATGTATATATAATCTCTTTAAAAGGGGAATAGCTGAAGATGGAATAATAAATGCTATGAATCTCTTCCATTTATTCTTCCATCTTCTTATTTCAAGTAAATAAGTGAATCAAGATAAATGTTATGCTGTTTTAAGTTATTTTGTTTAATGTTATTTTTGTGATTCATTACACTAATTAATTTTTCTGTGCCCCCTTAATATTGTTTTGGTCCTGCCTACTTCACCTTTTCTCTTTCTCACTTCAAATCTCTTCACATAATAATGTTAAAACAATTAGTTTAGAGGAAATAGATTAGATCTACATTTTGTTGTAATTTTCAAGGAATTTAACATATTATGGGATTGGGCAATATCTCTAGCATTTTGCACACTGTCTGGCACATGAATAAATAATAATTGGCTCATTGATTTGGTGGACCCAATTAAAGGGGTTTGGTTATGTAAAATATTAGAAAGAACTTCATTGTACCAATACTACATTCGTAACTTGGTCCCACAAATAAGCAATATACTCTGAAACTAAAGTTTCAGTGCACAATCTATAACTATAAGATCATGAGACTGTTTTTTTGTGAGAAGATTGTAGAAAAAATCTCCTTACTTTATAAGCATATATTTTAAATAAATTTCCTAGCTAAACAAATACTCAGGAAAATGAAAATTTAAAACATTGATTATACATCTTCTGTGTGTCAGGCAATAGTGGAAGTAGAAAACTTGGACAAAAAAGCTTCTAGCTTCATGGACATTACCATTTAATAGTGGAATATGTCACACACAAAGATAATACAAATAAGTAATTCCAAAGAAAAGTGAGGAAACAGAATATATTTAGTTCTTTTAAATACTTGTAATATCACCTAAATTTATTATAGTAGCTATATGTTTTTGCATGTGTTTAAGTCCACAAAAAGCTTATGTTTCTCTTTTGTTTTTAGGGTGCTTAGAAACAGGAGCTATCATTGGTCCTTTGATCGGTTTTTTGTTAGGATCATACTGTGTGAAAATGTATGTAGACATTGGATCTGTGAATACAGGTAATCCGTGTGTGTGTGTGTGTGTGTGTGTGTGTGTGTGTGTGCACATGCACGCACGTATGCACAATAGAAATACAAGGTATCACAAAAGTCAGTATTAACTCTTACCTCCCCTTACTCCTGTAATCATGGCCCTGGGAGATATTGAGCAACTTGGACACTTCAAGATTTAAACATTTGCCATGACTTTATTTGTCATTCAATGTATGGCCCACTTGAGGGAAACAATCAGCATGTCTCCCCAAACCCAAATTAACTCTATAGTTGCTAACAAAAACCTCATATATTGCTAGATGTCTCCCATAACACTCTTCATTCCCATCTCCTTTCCTCTCTCTCTCTCTCTCTCTCTCTCTCTCTCTCTCTCTCTCTCTCTCTCTCTCTCTCTCTTTCTCTTTCTCTCTCTGTCTCTCTCTCTCTTTCTGTCTCTCTCTTTCTGTCTTTCTCTCACAAGTCCCAGCAAGAAACATTTTCCTGCACCAAGTTTTTGGTGTCAGATTTCACTGATAAAATTCATCATCTTGGCCAATCAGGGCATAATGCTTCATTCACTATAATCTACTTTAGGATTCTGTTTCCTAAGATGTTCATTAGAAAACACTTCCAGTAAACAGTGAAGATTATACCTCAGCATATACTGTTAATTTACTGTTTTCATTTATTGCCTCCTGTTTAAAAATCCTGAGGCCTTCATTCTATGCCAGGAGGCAGCTAGAATGAGCTTTTCTCATGGCCACAGTAAATACCTTAGGAGGTAGATTGTCAACAATATATATATAAAATCAAGGGCATGCATATGAGATGTTCTGAGTATGCCTAGGTGTACCTTGTATCCAAAAAAAAGGTAACTTTACGTTTGAATTTAATCAAATTGTTTTAACATTTTTAATATTTTTAAATGTTTTCTATTATTTAAATAAATAATTTAGATAAATAAATAAAATTTTGTAATGAATAAATTTATTGATTTATTTAAATAGATATTATTTAATAAATTTAGTTTTATTAAATAATTTTAATTATTTAAACTTAGATATTAAATACATTATTTTAATAAATAAGTTTTAAGTGTTATTAATATTTAAATATTTTAATATTAAAGTGTGAATTGTATCATGTCATAAGTGATGATTAATAGTAATACAGATGTTATGTATAGCTTACACTTGACCATAGCTGCAAGGGAACAGAGACTAATGAGAGGAGACTCACTTGAGCCAATAGATAGGCTATTATCCAAATTCCCAAGTGCTAATCTTGCCTCTGACATTGGGATTGTGGGGGCTTATGGAGAGCAGAAACAGGAAACTATCACAAACAAGAAAATATGAAAGAGGAGCCATTGGGAGCAGCTGCTGAGAGGAATCATAAGGTGTGAAAGGAACAGTGAGAATATTCCCTAGAGAGGGAAAATGGGATGACTGGATCATATGAATTGAACAAAATCTGTATCGATATTCAGGCATGAGCTAGGAAGAGATGATGATATTCCTTTCTCAGAAGAAGTGAATGTGTTATGAGTTACCTATTCACTTTAACACCTCTATTTCTCTCTGAGACAAGCTCAGAAAATTTTAGTAGCTGTTCTGAATACTCATTTTTACTTCTAAACTATTATATGCAATAAAACTGTAGGCCAACAAAAACCCAAACTGTCTGTCCTATTTGAGTTAATGCTTAAATGCATAGATAAAGTGGTGGGGGGAGGGGGGATGAGTTCTTTTTACCAAAATGAAAGATTTTATTATGCTGGAGCTGGATCTGAGAATTTGAGATAAGTGAAGGGTGAAGTAGAGACTAGCATTAGACTTTAATAAGTCCTGCAAATGTAAGATTTTTTTGCTTAGTTTGATTAATAAAATTAATGCATTTTGTGATTGGATGTCTAATACATACTGTCCTTTTGAAAAACAAAATTCTCTGAGTACTGTATCTGCATAAAACTAACTTATTTCTTACTTAGAATGTGTTTAGGTCCATTCTCTTTATGTTTAACCAGAAAGGCATTTAGTGCTAATAAAATAGACTTTTTACTTCAATTAAACTTATAGTTATTCAGAAATAAATGCCTTAAAATTCTTACTCAAATACTCAAATGGCTCTCTGATCTCCTCAATGTGGCTATTCCCTCCAATGATGCAGAGCTCAAACTCTCCATGGCTAATCATCCAGTGCATTTCATGTCTATTCCACATTCTGAAATATCTTTAAATATAGCACTTTATTTGAGATGGGCTATAAAGAAATTATCTCATTGCTAAATTTTAATGCTTAAGTATAAGGCTAAAAATTACAAGGTAAAACTGAGTTTCATGAGTGCTTCCTAAATTAGCATTTTGTACTTAATTGGATCTCAGGATCTACCAAACAATATAAACTGTAGAATTCAGAGTTAATTTAAACTATATTTATTGATTTCCAGATGATCTGACCATAACTCCTGCCGATACACGGTGGGTTGGCGCATGGTGGCTCGGTTTATTGGTATGTGCAGGAGTAAATGTGCTTTCTGGAGTTCCTTTTCTCTTTTTGCCCAAATCTCTTCCAAAGGTAGGATTAGAAACTAATATGAGTATTATAGAAGAAGATGAGAGAAATGAAACCAAAGCAGAAAAGAGAGATATCACTATAGGTAAGTAAACAAAAAAAAATTTAGAGGTTTTAAAATTTATTCCTTATATTATGTACATATTTTATACCTAACATAATTTATCTATTCATATTGTTTTGAGATGGCTGATTATAACTAATTTTGATTATTTAATTAACAATGTTTTTTTAGAGAACAAACTTTTTTTAAAGGATCTTTGGTTTTAGTGATAGAACTTCAGATGTTAAAACCTCTTTTACCAATGTAGATAAACACTTGTTCTTCAATTTATAGTATTGCCTAGGGCACTGAGACTTTAAGTAGCTTACCCGTATTGGTTTGCCAATATTTGCTAGAAGTAAGATTTGAACTTCAGTATTCCTGACTTCAAGAACAGCTCTCTGATGACTATACTATGCTGTCTCTTGTTTAAACTACTAAAGTAGAATAAAGTAGACTATTTTAGAAGTTTCAGAATTTGGTGTTATTTGGACAACATTCCCCTCCTTGGTTAATCATCATGATTGGAAAATAAAGCATTCATTTTAAAGAACTATCCTGGTTAATATCCCATACACAAATTACCTATTTTCAGGGAATTATAATTCTGGTCATTATTTAATCTCTATTTGGTGCCACAGGAGCAAATTAGGTTCTTCACTTCTTCATTCTGCTACATGTGTGCAAATATAGTGAATAATAGAGATTCCCAGTTCATAGGCTATTGAATTTTTGCTTTTTTATCTATACTTATGATTTCATCACTGTGGGAAACTACTGGTATGGAAAATCTCACCACAGATGAAGATGACTGTACTTTAATTTATAGCATTAAGTCAGTTATTTAGATCACAGAGACACTCTGACTTGTATATGTTGGATGCAAGATTTGAATACAGGTCTTTTTAACTCCAAGACTGGCCTTTATTCACCCTACCATGCTGCCTTTCAGATTATCATCTAAAATTAATAAATTATGCTTTTGCAATAAATTAGAACATTAAAGGGAATTCTTATGGCTGGAAACAGTCCTTCAGCTTTCAAAGGAACTTAATTTGTTCATAGATGAGCTCAAATGCACTATTCTATGCAAAGTATAAGCAACGAAGACCTTCCCCCACAACACATAGCAATGTTCTGGGCATACAGTAGGTGAACATTAAGTATTTATGGAATTGACTAAAGAAATGTGCTAATTGTCCTAACATCCTCTACTTGCTGAAGATGCATTTTAACAGCAAACAAGGATAAAGTTCTGGTGGTGGCATATCAGGCATCCATGACAGTTAAGAGAAAATGGAAAGGAAGAGAAAAGGGAAGAGTCACAACAGGGTATAATAGTTTTCTTGCGCTTTCCATTTTTACTGTCTGGTACCATTCATTCAATCAGAAAGTACTGATAATAAATGCATTAAGCACCTACTAGTGAAAGGATAGCACTATAGAGACCACCTAGACTTCAGGCTTGCCATTTTTTTTAGTGTCTCTGAGGGTAAAAATATCCTCCCTTTAAGGAGAGACATTGGCAAACTATGAAGGGCACAGAGCAGGATGGAGCAAGGAACTGGAGACTTGTGTTATATGAAAACAGGGAGAAAGAACTGAGGATGTTCAGTCTGGAGAAAAGAAGACTGTAGAGATGGGTCCACATCACAGTGGCTGTCTTCAAGTATTTGAGGGGTTCTCATATGAAAGAATCATACTTTTTTGCTTAGCCCCAAAAAACAGAATTAGGAGCACTTGACAGAGATTTCAGAACTGCATATTTGTTTTTGGTAAAATAAAAAATTCCATAATAATTAAGAGGAATGAGCTGCTTTGGAAGGTAGCACGTTAATCTCCTATAAACAAAAGTTGTATGACCATTAATTAGGGAAGGATAAGATAAGATTTCTGCTCTGGTCTATGCTGGACTTCCATGGCCTAAGAAATGCCTACCAATTCTGATATTCTTATGAGTTCAAGGCTGGTCCCGTGTGTGTGTGTGTGTGTGTGTGTGTGTGTGTGTGTGTGTGAGAGAGAGAGAGAGAGAGAGAGAGAGAGAGAGAGAGAGACAGACAGACAGACAGACAGACAGAGACACAGAGACAGAGAGAGACAGAGACAGAAAGACAGAGAGACAGATGCAGAGAGAAATAGAGACAGAGACAGAAAGACAGAGAGAAAGAGAGAGAGCATAGACAAACTACTTAAACTCTGTCTGCCTCAGTTTCTTCAACTGCAAAATGGGAATAATAATAACAACCCCTATTTTCATGGGGTTTTTGTGAGGATCAAATGAGATAATATATGTTAAACAATTAGTATAGTGTGTGGCACACAATAGGAACTTAACAAATGCTTGTTACCTTCCCTTCCATCCAAAGATTATCTCTAAATATTTCATAATTCTGCTTAAACTTGCCTTATGTTAGTTGTTAATTAAGGCAACTAAGTTAAATAAAGTCATATTTATTGCTCTTTAATCTATGCTGGGTCATTGGCCTATAAGAGTCCTATGTGTGTGCCTAGGCATGTGATAAGTCTGTGCCTCATACAAAGTTGCCCCAAAGTCATAGGATACAAAGCTGGAAAGGACTTCCAGCAGTCATTTAGCCCAACTCTCATTTTACAAATGAAGAAGTGGAGACATAAGAAGTAAAGTGGCATGACCATGGTCTAGCTACTCATTTACAGATGACTAAACTGGTGTCCAGAAAGGTTCAGTGATTTGTATAAAATTACACAACTACTAAATAAAGGCTATACTTGGTATTCTGTGCTCTTTTGTTCTACCAGATTGCCTCTTACAAAATTATACCACTAATATATTATGACCAAACTCACTGTAATGCTGTGAAGTCCCTGGTCTGGAACAAATTCTTTGTCCCAAAGATGTGAACTCCTCTGGTAATCCATCTGTTTACTGTGTGTACATCAACATCCCTCTCCTTGAATTCCTTGGCCCCAGAGGGGGAAGAAAACTAATGATTCTTAGTTGTCTATAATAATCAACAGAGCCTGAGGGAAGAATTTTCCTGGGGAAAGAATAGAACATGGTTTAAGTCACCTTCCAAAAAGGAAAATAATAGTCTCTGCTTGAGTAACAAAACTCAGAGAAGATAGAGAGCCCATCTTGAAGTCAGGAAAATCTGAGTTCAAGTCCTTCCTCTAAGAATAAGGCTGTATGACCCTGGCAAATCCTTTAACTCCTCAGTGCTCCCAGGCAACTATCTTTTATATATCACTATATTGTAGTATTATAACTATATTTTAGAACAGATGTCAATCTGCCTTGGTAGGGTAAGTTTCCTATGCCAAAGAAACCTCAGGTCCTATGAAAAAAAAATCCAACAGGTGGAGTAAAGTAGAAAATGGAAGTCATAGCAATGGGAAAATCAATCTGAAGTGTGTCAGTGTAAAAGCCATTTTTATGTAAAATGTAAAAGGGAGTGGTAAACTATGGCAAGATGATGATTTGTTCCCAACCAGTTCCCCACCCAAGATAAAGGACTTTTATGCTCTTATTAATCATGCTTCAGTCTCTCCAATAAACCATAATTTTGATGAGATAAACATTATCCCTTAACTCTGGGGCAAGGACATTCCATGTGGCTCCCATGGCCTCTCTTCTGGCCCATAGTCCAACTAGTTTACCATTCTGGAAGCAAAACCTTTGTCAAAATAATCTAAAATTTCCTGGATAATTGTGCATCTATAATTAAATTGGGTGAATAAAATTTGGTGTCTCTAGATCAAGGATGAAGTAAATTCATTGCAACCTTGAGAAGGGTAATAGTCAACAATTCATAGGGCTCCCCACTTGAGTGATGGAAAGAGACCTTTTATTCAATCCAATTGTTTCAGGAAAGTTCTATCAATCTACAAGTAATGGAAAAATAACCTAGTTGATCTCTGACACATAAAGATTTCTAAGAGTGCTGATAGCCAGCCTATTATTTAAACACTAGTTTGACCACCCACAAGTTACAAATTGGCCTGGGTTAGGGGCCTGATCAGGGCAGAGAAGAACAGAATTATCTCTTCACTAGTCCTGGACACTATCCTTTTACTTTTAATTCAGACTAAAATAGCAATAGCCTTCTTGATTGACATAGTATACAGAACCTGTATTTGTCTCTTTACAGTTTTCACCCATTGCTTTCTCAGGGGCCAAGAGGAACTAGAGCTTAATTCCTTTCCCACACAATGGCCCTTCAAATATTAAAGACAACTTTTTCCAGAATAACAGTCCCCAGTTCCTTCAACTGACTCCTCATAAGGCACAATGCCTCACAAGGAGGAGAGCACAGTGTAATGGAAAGAACACTGGCTTTGGAGACAGAGAACCTAGGTTAAATTCTTGTAATTCTACTCATTATCTACCTCTGTGACCTGGGGCAAATCATTTCACCTCTCTGGGCCTCAGTTTCCCAATCTGTAAAATGAGAGAGTAGAATAGGATTGCCTTCAAAGGTCTCTTCCATCTCTCAACCTATGATCCTCATTTCAAACCCTATTATTATTCAGGGAGCTTTTATCTGGGCACTCTCTAGCTTTTCAAAATCCTTCTTCAAATGCAGGCTTTTTCTGAGAGAGGTCATGAGGAAAGAATCCCAGAGAAAAGAGTGGAAGTGACATTCTAAGATAGAAAACCAGAATCTGGGCCGAGTTGGACCAAAAATCCACTAGCTTGCCAAAATCCAACAGACAACATGATAAGAGGGAGATGAAGTTTGCAACATGGCTCTAAAGCTGTATGAGTCAATATTAAATACGACAGGATGAAAGCAATATATGGAGAAGAGGTAGATATCTCTAAAATTACTATGTTTTCCCCTTCATACAGCCTTCCTGCCCAAGACCTTTTACGTGCTAATAAGAGTTCTCCCTTCTTTAGGAGTCTGAGCATTAACAGTGGACCAAACTGTTGCATAAAAATATGACTGATCTTTGTAATGCTGTTTTGCCTAACACTATTAAGAGCAAATTAATAGCATTAAAAGGTATGCCAAAAAATCAGTATTAGTGTTTTTGTCCCTCTTGGATTCCTCTGAGGATTTGGTTTCTTGAGTATTTGGCTTAAACAGCAATAAAACTATAATATTTCTAAAGTACAGGAGAGTTTGTAATAATACGTTGTAATAATGCTATCACTTGGAAGCCTACTGGGTTTTTGCCTCTTTACCAATACCTGACAAAATGCTTGTTCCATAAGAAGTAAATTTCAAGAGAGAAAAAGGAAAGAAAGAATAATTAGAAAGCATGTGAATACACACACACACACACACACACACACACACACACACACATACACAGAGTCATATTTAAATCTTCTGCTCTTATATTTACTATTTAATCATACAATGAAGGAAGCAAATAGTCCATAAGCTGTTGTGATTTTTTTTCATTTCAGATTTCTTACCATTAATGAAAAGTCTTTTTTGCAATCGAATTTATGTGTTATTCTTGGTCACAAGCATATTGCAGTTCAATGCTTTTGTCATTATGTTCTCTTTCCTGCCTAAATATATGGAACAGCAATATGGCATATCTGCCTCAGAGGCAATCTTCCTAATGGGTATGTCAACTTCTACCTACAATATAAGCTGATTTTTTACTATAAAGTACTGTGTAATGTAACATAATGGGCTCAGGAAAAACCCACAGATAGAAGACTCATTGGGTTATTTTCACTTCTGGTACATATTTCACTTCTACCAGGTAAGTGAATGGGAAATTGAGAAGGAGCAAAGCCTCCAAAAGCTGCATCCTGGGAAATACAGGCTTTCTACTTGATTTCTCCTATAGGTCTCCTTAGTAAAATTTCATCAGTGCAACATGGACTCAGTCAACCTGTTGGAATGAAAACATATTTTATTCTTACCTTTGTAACCTAATTTACTCTTCTGGAAGTGAGTGAGGTGGCTATAGGAATGAGTATGGTGAGAGGTGGTAAGGAGTGGTGCTAAGAACATTGAATTTGTGTCACAAGGACTGGGTTTGAATGCTAACTCTGCTACTTACTACACTACATTTGTGACCTTGGACAAGTTAAACATCCCTAGGCTTCCAATTCCTAAGCTGTAAAGGTAAGGGGTTAGGATTGAATCATCTCTAAGGTCCCTTCTAAAACTGTGATCCAAGACATCCTACCCATCCATGAAGGTCCTGATAAAAATAACACCTCCTCCAGGAAGATCCCTGATATACCTGATCAGAACTGAGTCCTTCCTCCTATGAAGTGGCATCCTACTTTTTACTTCACAATACCCTTTTATATCTTGCTCTTATTCATATCTCCCACTCTACTCATCACAATGCTGTGCACCTATCAGGTCTCTAATGAATACAGGGTGTCCCAAAAGTCTTAATGTGGTTTTAGGCTTTGGCTTAAAGGAAAACTCCCAGATAGGAGGCTCACTGGCTTTAGCTGAAAACCACACTGAGACTTTTGGGACACTTGTACTTGTGTAATTAGTAGGACTTCCCTCCTCCATATTCATCCTTCATTTCATATTTTATACCACTGCCTGCCTGATTTCACAGAACCACAAATTTTAAAATATGAAATAACTTTAGGGGTTATCTAGCATGCTCTTCATTTTACAGTTGAGGAGGCCAAAGCTCAAAGAGGTTAATTTACTTGCTCAAGATCATACAGCTAGTAAGCATCTGAGCAGAAACTTCTCCACATCCAGTTGTCCCACAATGCCAGCAAACTTCTGGCACATCACTCCTTTGCTTAAACCAGATAGACAAAATGGGTTACTTACTAAAAAGCACTTTCAAATGTTCATTCCCAGAGATAAACTTAAACCTTTAATCCTATTCTTCAAATAACTCAATCTTTCCTTATTGGTTTACAGATTCACTCTTTGTTCCCAATTTGTAACTTTTATGCCTAAAACCACAAAAACCTCTCCTGATTTTAATTAGCCCCTTATTACCTTGTTTCTCTTTTACTGGCGTATGCTCTTCATTTGTTTGTTCATAAAAAAAATTTTTTAAATGTTAAGTGCTAATACATATAGAGCACTCAGGTGGTGAAAGAACTGCAAAGTATAAACAAGATGATGCTTGCCTTCATGAAGTTTACCCTCTAGAAGTAGGATAAATCAAAAACCTAAATAGCTTATAGAATATAATATGTAACCAATATATTAGAAAGGTTCAAACAAAGTCTTATTAAAGATCTTAGGGAAAATGTGACTACTAATGGATAAAATCAAGGAAGGTTTAATTTAGAATATGGCATTTGGTTGATCTTTAAAGTTTTAAAAGTTAGGAATTCAACAGATGAGGAGAGGAATATAAGATATTTCAGGCTTGAAAACAGCATGAACAACAGCATATGAACAGAAAAGAAAGGATGTATTTGTAATGAAGAAAGTAATCTAGCTTTAGTGGAGCAGAAAGTACATAGGAAAGAGTATTATGAAGGAAGAATGTAAAGAAATGAAGGTACCAAATTGTGAAAGGTTTACAACACTAGGCAAAGGAGTATGAATGTTATTTGGTAAACAATAGGGAGGTCCTTAAAGACAAGCCCAAATTTTCATACTGTATAAAGATTACTCAGGTAATAATGTAATGGACAGGAAGAGGGATGGGAAATATTAAAATTAGAAGAGGAGGAGACCTATTGACAAAATTTTTGATGTACCTCAGTTAAGTGGCAATGAGGACCTGTATTAAGGTCATGGCAGTAAGAATAGAAAGAAGGGGATGAGTGATTATGAGAGATGCTATAAAGATATAGTTGATAGGACTTGGTAATTGGTCAGAAATGAGTGTGAGGGAGAGGGAAGATTCAGAATTCCAAGGTTTTAAACACTGGAGGCTGAATAAGTGATGACACCAAGAGACAAACTGAGAATTCAGAAAGAAGAATTTTAAGGGGAAAGATAATGGCTTCAATTTTGAACTTGCTGACTTTGAGGTACCATTGAATCCTTGAGGTAAGGATGGTCTATAGGGAGTTGGAAATGTAAGTCTGGAACTCTTTAAAGACATCAGAGTTTACAATATATATCTTATAGTTATCTTTAAATAAATGGTAATTAAAAACATGGGAGTGAATGAGTTTGCCAAGGAAAAAGGTATAGAATAAGAAGAGAAGAGAGATATGGACAGAACCTCAGAGAACATCCAACATAATGGTTTAGGAAGGAGACAAAAATCCTGAAAAGAGACTAAGATAGGAAGAAAAACAGAAGACTACAAAGTTTCTTTAGTCAAGGAAGGAAAAGGAATCTAGTAGTAGGGGGGATTGTCAATAGTGTCAAATGAAGAAGAGTATGAGGTTGGAAAAAACATCATTGGATTATGAGATTTGGAAATCATTGGCAACATTTTCAGTAGTATGGCAAGAGCAGAAGCCAGACTTAAGAAAAGAGTGAATAGAAAGGGAATGGTGACATTGGATGCAGGCAAGTTTTTTGGAGTTCAGCAGTAAAAGGAAGGAGAAAAATGTAGTAGCTAGATCACAAAAGATGGGTCAAGGGATGACTTTTAACAATTATGAGGGCTAGGTATGCTTCTAAACAAATGAAAAGGAACAGGTGAAGAAAAAGGTTGAAGATGTGTAAAAGTGTCATGGTTGCTGGAGCAAGGATCTAGAGCAGACCTGCACAATCTGTAGAGCAGGCAATACCTTGCAGCATTCCTCACACACGAAAGATGTTTTCCTCTACATTTTTTCATAGGCTGCTGTCAAATCTTTTGATGTGCCCAAGTGGCCCAAGGCCTGAAAGCTGCCCACAGGCTGCAGGTTGTGCACACCTGATCTAGAGTAAGCAGGAGAAAATGGAATCCATGGCAAAAAAGGATATTAGTCTTAGTAAGAGTAGGGAAAACATGCTTTGTGTCCTAGAGGAGGGAAAAGAGAAAAAGTGGTGGTGCTGAGATGTTTTGAAGAATGGAGGAGGAAGACTGAAGGACCTCATGTCAGATAGTTTCAGTCTTTAGCATGAAATTATTCATCCACTAAAAGTTTTAGGAAGAGAAAGACAGAATGGGGAAGAAGAGAAGAGAAGATTTGTAATAGACGCTCTAAGAGTAAAATACAGATCAAGTTTAAGGATTGTCAAGTAGTAGCTGCTTTCTAGCTGAGTTTATACAATACAAATGTATAATAAGTGATGTGAAGTCACTTTATCTTCTCTTTCAATGCTCAGTAGCA
Source organism: Phascolarctos cinereus (assembly GCF_003287225.1). Taxonomy (NCBI): domain Eukaryota; kingdom Metazoa; phylum Chordata; class Mammalia; order Diprotodontia; family Phascolarctidae; genus Phascolarctos; species Phascolarctos cinereus. The sequence continues at coordinate 176,312,103 of NW_027555514.1, read as the reverse complement.
CTAGAGCAAGACCAAAGAAATTGGATGATGGAGGTTAACTAGGGCTGAAAATCTACAGGTCCAAAATAGTTAAAGCTCAGGGGACAAAGAGTTCTAAGGAAAGACTTGGTGAAATAAGTAGACAACCACTGGATTAAGGGTGGGCTTGGGAGCAAGCAAAGCCAGAGTAGAAGAGATAGACTGAGAAAACAGGGATGGATCAAGGCATTAAATGTCATGATAAGGGCAAAAAGAAAGCTTAACATGAATGAAAGAAGGCAGGATAGGAGGCTATTATTTTAAAGGAGAATTTTGAAGTTCCAGATTATAAATGTGATACAATTCTAAGAGAAAGTGAGGTGTAACAATGCTGGTATGTGGCTGATGGGGATTGGAGAAGGAAATCGTTGGACTTGGGAGAGGCTGATCAGTTTTGTGGTTAGAAGAACGATCAATAAAAATGTTGAACTTCCTTAAAGAAAGGGTGGGAGTGAGACACAAAGAAGAGTATGAACCAAATAGTAAAGTAACAGAAAGGGGGAAGAGTAACTGAAGGTCCTTAGACTATGCTATTGACAGTAGACAATGACATAGGGTGGTATGAATGGTTGCTCTCTACAATAGCTGTTTCTTGGATCATTCCCACTTCTTGTTCTCATACTTAATCCAGTGTTACCTAAAATGAGTCACATCTCCATTTTCCTGACATCCTTATAAAAGTTCCTAAATTTATTTTCTTCCTTAATCTGTACCCCACTCCACACACATATATACATGCCACAGGTAGTGTGCCTGCATAGTAGTATATGGAAACACATAGAAAGACACATACGCACACTTCCCAACTAGACCACACAGGAATCTACAACCTCTAGCCTCATCGGTACTGCACAAACCAATTAGTCCACTAGAATTACATGAACACTTGTTTAAATAAAGAAAACTATGACCAATTCTTATATTTATCTTTCTTTTTCTACAAACTCATGATAGCTGAGATTAAAAGGAATACTCTTCTAACTTTTGGCCCACAGAAGCAAACTTTAGTGTAACTAAAATCAGTTACTTCACTCTGAAAATCATATCCAAATCCATTTCAAATCCAAATTCAACTAAGTAGATGAAAATATGATGTACAGTACAGTCAGTAACTTAGTCTTGTTTTAATGTTTCTTCTTCTATTTTCCACATTGGAGTTGGTTGAAATTAATGACTACACTTTGAAATTTTGAACTACTTTAAGGAAACCAATCAGCAAATATGTATTAGGCACCTACTCTACTACTATTTTGTTAGAAGCTATCAGGGATGGGAGTGGAGGCACAAAAGTAGTTTAAGACAGGATTCCTGGTTCACAAGATTCCTTCAACTTAACGTTATTATATAATTCTCCCTAAGTTTACAAAAAATTTATCTTTGGAAATCATTTTAACTATATTTTTTTCAATCCATACCTCTCTGGAGTAGGTACATAGATGGTGACATAAAAGAGATCAACTATCTTTAATTTTTGCTAAACCTAAAACATTAATTACCTATGGCAAGCAGAACAGCAATGAATTCTAAGGTTCAATGACTACAAGATTACAAATGTGTTCCTTTCATTGTTTTTCCTAGGCATTTATAACTTGCCTCCAGTATGCTTTGGATATTTAGCTGGTGGTTTCATTATGAAGAAGTTCAAGATAAACATGAAACAAGCTGCTTATATAGCATTTTGCACATCTTTATTGGACTACTTTTTGAACATGTTATGTTTTTTAACAGTATGTGATAATTCTCCAGTTGCTGGCCTAACTGTCTCCTATGAAGGGTATGTTCATTTTAATTTGACATTTTCCACCTAAAAAATAACAATTCAGGTTTGGGGCATAATTTCTTCCCATAAACAAAAATTAAATAATCCTTTTGTATCCATGAAAAAAATTGTTTTCTTTTTGGATGACTTACTTTTATCCCAGGCATTTTTTTACATTATTTTCAACTCATCTATTCACCACTACCATAGTTTGACCAGATAGATCTAGGTGATCAGCAATAAATAAAGTAGGGTTGAGATTAGGATCTAGGACACAGAGAAAATGTATTTGTTCCTCTGTGTGTATATGACTGCATTCCAAAATCTAGAGCACTGAGCTATGAGTCAGAAGATATGGGTTTTAGTAATAGTTCCACTTATTAGTTATTAGTGGTATAACCTGGGGCATATCACTTCCATAATCTGTAAAATGAGAGGATTAAAATAAATAACATCAATTATTTCGCAGTTCCATAATTCTATGAGTTCAGAATCATTTTTTTAATCAATCATTCTTTGGCTCCTTCTCTTAGTACTGGTAATTAAAAGTTCACAAGATGGTTATAAAGCACACACACATATACACATGTACATATGCAAGCAGAATTCATGAGACCTGTGGTTAGGTAATCAATCCTTTGCTCTCTTGTCTCCAAGAGAGGTATTGAACAACTGCACAGCAGATACTTGTAGTCTAGGAGTACAATTCTTTTTGGGGGTGGGGGGTAAGAATAAAAATCACATGCCCCGGTCACTCTAAAGAGTAGGTAATGGGTCACTCTCAGCCAGTTTCTCTCTCTACCATCAAACACTGGTCACACAAAAAACAGTCTTAAATATTAAGCAAATACATTTATCTAAGCTAAAAGTAAACAAAATTGAATTTTGCAGATTAGCGTAGATAATAGAATATAAAAGAATGAATAGGATCTTTGACTTATGATCAAGATAAAAAATCTTAGCTCTATCAAGGAGAAAATGACCTCACAGCTCAAAGATGTATCAGACAATCAAGAGTCACATCTCTCTCCATATATACATAGATGAATTATCACAAGACTATCCTTTATGGATCTGCCCTGTCTGCCAGGGGCATATAGTCACATATATAATGTCTCTACTATATTTGGCACCAAATATTCAGAATACTACCATTTTTATTATGTGGGCATGGCTCAGTCATAAACACTTGATATCTCTCCAATTATTTTATTATTTCTTTAAAGAGTATTGTATAATTATATCTATGCAAGTACTTATATGCCTTGATTGAATGACTGCCAGATATTTTATGCATTTTTAGATATTTTGAGGGAAAAGTAAAGGAAAGAAAAAGTTATATGTGAAGGGAAATTATAGAAAGAATGTCATCAAAGAAACATATGATCAAAAAAAAAAGAAGATGGATTGACAACGTGGTAAGACCTAGTGAAAACTGAAAGACAGCCTACACATTCCATTAGTATCACCATTATATCGAAAGATTTTGAGGAAGATGCCCAGGACACTTGCTGGACCCCATGTGAATTTATAATCAACGTCACTGAAGGGAACAGCTACAGTGATTAGATCACAGATCTATTGATTAATGCAGAGGACTGCATTATAAAATGTTTACATGAATCCATTTGAGATTACACAGATATAAATTAAATAAAAGTATAATTCTGCTTAGTACCCCCACCCACAACACAACACTTAGCACAGTGATTGATCCATGGCAGATGCACAGCAAATAAATGTTTATTTGAAAGAGGCAATGCATTTTATTTGAAAGATCACTGGTCTTAGCCAGATTCAGAAAATCTGGGTTCCAGTTTAGGCTCTGCCACTTATTAGTTATTAAAATAACTTAATTTTATCTAAGTCTCTGTTTTCCTTTCTAAAATGAGAAATTTGGTTGTACAAGATATGTAGGTTCACTTACAGCTCTGAATCTTATTATACTTTGTTTTTATATACTTGGTTATCAAGTTCTTTTCCAGATTTAACATTCTATAAGGTGATGAATCAATGACACAAACATATACATTAATATTTAAGTTAGTCATGTAACTTTCACATTTCAGTTGTACATCGTTTCAGAGCTCTAACTTTTCCTATGATCTTATTTCCATTTTCAAGACTGCACGGCTTCCCACCTTCTGACTCTCCCATCTTAGGTCTACTTCCTACACCTTGGAGTGAGTAAAAATGATGGAAGTAGTCAGCAATATTCTTACTGTAACACATTAACATTTTTAGGTGACACAGTATTATATAGTCAAAAGAATGTTTATGAATTAAAAGACAGTTTCAAATACCATCTCTGAAAATATCTATGTTATATTGCTGGTTGCTTAGCCATTTTGAGTCTACATTTCTCATTTGTAAACTAGTAATAGAGATATTCCTATCAGGTTGTTGAAAGAAAATTATTTTATAAATTATTAAGTTATAAATGTAATCAGAGATTCAAAGCCCATTTATATAAGACTCTCTTCATTGGTGGTGATTAAATTACTTGATGCTATGCTTTCATGACTTTGGGAGAAGAGAGATTCTAAGTCTTCTGGTCTCTAGCTTCAAAAGAGAAGGCATGCAGTTTCACATTTTCTTCAAGGAGAAGTCTCTAGCAAAAGAGGAAGATGCTGGGAAGAGGAGCCAGCACCTCCATTAGGTCCTTATAACCAACTTGCCACAATAGAGATTGTGGAGAATTTCCCCCATGAATGAGAACTGAGCGTATCTTCCAAGCTTTCACCAGCGCTGCCCCTCATGCAGCCACAGAGCATCAAGTAATATATACTATGAGATGCTATTATTATCTAAGTGCTAAATGTCCTAATATCAATACTTGCTTACAGCATTTTAAATGAAAAAGGAAAGAATTATGACCTTTATTTTGAAAAATGTATAATTCTAATATATTTTGTATCACTTTAAATCATTTACAGAACACAACAGAATGTGAATATGGAAAGAAATGTACTGGCTGACTGCAACATTGACTGCAATTGCCAAGATAAAATATGGGACCCTGTGTGTGGAAATAATAATTTATCTTATATGTCAGCTTGTCTTGCTGGTTGTGAGGCATACTTTGGAACAGGAGTGAATATGGTAATGTATAGAAAGTCTTTGCGGAAGTTGTAAACTTGATTTCATCTTTACAGCTGAAATCAGTCTAGATATCATTTTGGAGTCATAAATTCCAACTTTCAAATTTTCTTTAAAATTTAAATTAATACTTTATATACATTTGCAGGGATAAATAGTCAATTTCAATATACTTGATTTGTTTTTTTGCTTCCTAAACTTTACTGGACTAGTATCAAAACAATTCCACAGCAGCTAAAACAACATGCCCTAGCAAAACAAAGTGTAACATTTAGATAATTATCCAGATAATTAGGTCCCTTTCCCCCCCAAAAAAAAATACCAACCCTAAATAGTCAACTCTGAAACATTTAAATAACTGAAATAAAAGCAAGGGAATAAAATGTGATTACATAGATAAGTTGTTTTTATTTATTCTCCTTTTGACAAATAAATTCAGATTCATTGAGAAAGCAATGATATTGCCCGGCATTTTGTTGTTGTATTTACTATCAAAGTTGTGACTGTGTAAACAATACTAAATGTAGACTCTGAATCTATGTTCAGAGTCTATGGCCTGAGGAAGCCAGGACTTAGGGAAATGATCCCTTAGCTAATGGGAATTAACAGCCCTCAACTTGATCTTGATTTTTCAGTTCAAGATTTTACATAATTTCTTTTCTTCTAATGGGCTAATGGGGGGGGGGGGTTTGTCATATAATAAAGTATAAAGAAACTGCTCCTAATTAAATTGTTTGTTGTTGTTGGGTTTTTTTGGACAGGGTTTCCAAAACTGTAGTTGCATCAAATCTTCAAAAAATGCTTCAGCCTCTCTTGGACTATGTGGTAGTAGACCAGCCTGCTCTCTGATGCTACAGTACTTTCTAATATTGTCAGCACTCAGCAGTTTCATTTATTCTTTAGCCGCGATACCTGGATACATGGTCTTTCTAAGGTATGAAGATTCTCTTCTTTAATACTGAAGATCATTACTTTGGGCTGCTCATTGTTTTAAAAAGTTCCCTATTCTTTTGTGTAACTATGTGAGTGACTTTCTTCTATTTTGTATATCCTACAGTGATTAAGGTTATATAGGGTTCCAATATAGCCCATGCTCTAAGTGTGGCTGGTTGGCTTGCTCACTACCATGGTCAAGAAAAATATCCATATGTTATTCAATCTTGGAAATAATTTTAACAGCTAGTTACTATTTTTCTTTAGCTCACATTTTTACCAGTCCTGTCCTTTGCTCTTAAGAGTAAATAGATAAAGCATACCTTTTATTAACCCAATATGAGGACCAAGTTATATAGAATATTATTATAGATATTTTGCCAAATGTTGGACAAAAATTCACAAGGTAAACAAAACACAAAGCATAATGTCATTACCATTCCTTAAACAAACCTGATCATATTTGAAATGTAGAAAGTACATCTTAGGGGCAGCCAGGTGGCATAGAGGATAAGGCACTCTCCCTGGATTCAGGAGGACCTGAGTTCAAATCCAGCCTCAGACACATAACACTTACTACTGTGTGACCCTGGGCAAGTCACTTGACCCCATTGCCTAGCCAACAAACAAAATAAAAATAATACTAAAAGTACATCTTGCCATCTTCTTTGCATCTTTCTCAGACTTAGGTCTTAAATATTCACTGGTTCTCCAAGACCCCACAGTACCAATTTCCCAGTGACAGAATGATGATAAAGTTAATGAAAGTAAATAATAGCTTATAAACCTATAGTAAACCACTTAAAAGGGGACTGGGAAATCTTTCTTCTCCATGCTATTGTATTGAAGGGGGTGAGAGGGTTGAAAACTCTGTTAGTTAAGAGAGAAGTCAAATGACCCACCCACCAAACAACAACAAAATCTGAGGGCCATCTGAGACTCAATAAAATAATTTGGTGCTACTGGCATCTACTGCTCCTCTGCTGAATTATAGATGCTCCTTGCCCCCCTACTTCAAGGAAGTTGGTGAAAGCTTTTTTGAAACTAGGCTTCTGAGTATGGCCCAGTTTTTATTTTTTTACCATGCCATCTTTTCAGTCACCTATTTTGACAGGCTTTACTTTGATATTTTTGTCAATAATTAATATAGTTTGTGGAAGCTTTAGGCCATGAAAGGGGGAGGAGCAGTATATGGCCCCTGTATCCTTGCCAGGTGTGCCTTCTGTTATTTCTTTTATTTATCATAAGGACATACAAATGTAATAAAGAAGGCAGTGAGATGATGGGGTGCATTTTACTTTTGCCTTGGATCATATGTCTTAGGATTACAGAATTTTAAAGCTGGAAGGAAGCTTAAAGTCCGTTTACTCCACTCCCCTGATTTTATAGTTGTGAAGACTGAAGTTAAGATATAAAAGTGATTTATCCAAGTTACATAGTTAATAAATAGCAGAGCAAAAATTGGAATCATGATCTTCAATCTCCAAAACCAGTGCACTTTGCCCTTCATTACTCTTAGTAAAGAGCTAAATTCTCTCTCCTTCCTCTAGCCTCAAGTCCCTAATTACACTCCACTGTACATATATAGTTCTAGCCTTTAAGAAATCATGTCTTAAAAAGAGATGAAATACTTACATATGGGCAGCAAAAGTTGCATAAAGCCATGTAAAGAGACTTGTCTAGAACCCCTTTGCAAAAGAATAATGTGTTGCTGTTATTGCTTCTCATTATAATAGTACTGACTGCCTCAATTACTAAAGTGACTTTATTTTACTGATTTAGAATTTCATCTTTCTGGGGCCAGCCAATTCTTCATGAATAAGAATTACTTGTCAAATAAATCTAAGAAAGCAAAACTAAGGAATTTTTGTTCATTGAGAGCCACTTTTCTTCTGGAGCTTATCCATAAATAACTAGTTGTTTAATTACAGAGGTGGACTCATGGAGCATAAATAATTAACTGAAGAGTGTAAAGGTCTTAAGTGAAGTAGTTCATCGGCAAGTCATAGAGATGCTTCTTGTGGAGCAAAGGTTCTTGCACCTTTTTTTGTGTCATGGACCCTTTTGGCAGTCATTAGTATAGATCAATGTACTGGCCAACATCTCTGATTGATTCAACTACAACAATAAATGGGCTTTTTCTACATTCTTGTCTTATCCATAGCTCTAATTTTCTCAGTTTCTAGGCTCAACAGCAGCAGGGCAACCCTAAGCAAAATTAGAATGTAGTCAAAGTTAGCCTTGAGTGCCTCTGGACTCTCCTTTTATCTTCCTATGCTGAACATTCCCATTTAGTTTTTACCTAGGGTTTCCATTTATCTATTTAGCCCTCATCATAAACTGCATCACCTTTCTGACTAAATTGTAAGCTCCTAGAATATAGCAACTATGTAGATTTTATAAAACTTAAAGGTGAGTTCTTGAGTTCTCCAAGGTGCATCTCATCATGACACTTTGCACATAGCAGGTACTCAATTAATATTTAATGAATAAAAATCTGCTGTAACAAAAGAATAAAATATCAAATATCATATTTATACTTTAGTGTGAATGTAAGTTCATGTGTTACCTGCCCTAGGGGTATTTACATTTTAAGTCATCATTAATTGTGAAATAAAAGACTTTGCTTCCTATCACAAAAATCAGAGACGTCAATAAGCCTGAAATATAGGGGACAAAAGAAGGGGGAAAGTGTTGTAGAAAGAGGATTGGGCTCAGAGTTTTTACAGCCCTGGTTCTACATTCTAGCTACATGACCATAAATAAGTTATTTGACTTCTTCAAACCTCAGTTTCCTCATCTGTAACAAAGTCCAAGTCCTTTTCAAACATGAATCTCTGAAAGTTAATCCCAGTTTCAGGTCATGCTTTGGGTCAGCATCTTTTCAACCTATCTCATGCTTCTTTTTGTCAGATCAGTCCTGAAAACACATTAACTCAAAGCAAAGGCACTTAAATAAATAGAATAACAAGGGAAATAACAAGGGGAAAAGCTCTCATGCAATCTGGGAATGCTTTCCCACCGACTAGTTAGGAGACAGTGACCCGATAGCCTCAGAATAATCAACTCCTTAGTCAATCAGACCCAGCTGCCACACCTAGAGAGTGCTTCAGGTCAGATTTAGCTTTGAAACTTCCTTAAGGCAATTCCTTCAAGCAAACCTGATATTTGTGTGATATTAGTGTAAGTATATTTAATCCAAATACTTTCATGACTCTATCGACTAGTCTATGTTCTCATAGATTACTATGGTAATTTATTTAATAAACAACAAAAATGCAGGGTAGAACTGGGAACCTTTCTCCTGTATCACTAAAGCAATATTCAAATTACTTCTCTCCTTACAACAAAATGGAGAAAATAGTACTTGCAGTAACTCTTTCATCGGGTTGTTTTGGAAAACTCTTTATCCAGAGTGCTATCTGAATAAGATATTCTGCTTATTATAACCCTTGAAATCAGAAAATGTTGATTAGTCCTGTCAGGTAGCTTCTTGGGTATTTTTTCAATGCTCTTTTATTTTCTCTTCCTTTCCTTCCCAGTTTGACTTCAGGAAAACTATGTTCTGCAAAACCCCTAGAGTTTAAGCTGTTAAAATTCTATCATTCTGGACACACACAATTTTGATCTTTGAAACAATCCCATAGCAAACCTGGTGCTAGGTAACAACATTTGCATCTCTCTTCCTTTGCTAACTTTCAAACCATTTCAATTAAACCAATATTTATTAACCCCTTAGGTACACGCAGCATCATATTAAGCATCAGGTTAGTAAAGAGGTAAATAAGAGAAGATCCTGCCTTCATAGAGCTCAGTCTAGTTGAAGAACGAGAAATGAACACAGATAATTATTGAACAATAATATGTGATAATTGCATTTGAGAAGTATAAAACCAAGTGCTATGCATAAGTACAAAGGAATTGTGAAAATAAATCAAGCAATCAAAAAGCATTTATTAAATACTTTTTATACACTAGAAACTATATTATCACGATAACATTTTTCAATGTGTTGATGAGCTTTACTGAATCAATTTTTTTTCATCTTCTTCCTCTTTTTATTAAAAAAAAGCCTTTGTTATAAGGATGGCTCTCTGGGAGAATGGGATGAAGAGGGGAGGATATCTGAAGCATACAAACAAAAGATATAAATAAAAAATATTTTTAAGGAAAAGAATTCAACAGGTAAAGGCAGGGGGTGAGCAGTTAGGACATTCCAGACATAGAGACTAATTTGGGGAAAGACAGTGAGCTAGCGAAGTGAAGAACAGGACACCTCCCTCCTCTAATTAGAGAATGTTCAGAATGTGACTATCAGACTCAGTGTTCATCAGTTGGTTCTGCTAGACTCTTTCTTTTTGATACTGGGTAGGTTTTAAGTGTTTCTGTAATCTGGAAACAACTGTGGTATAGAAGAGGGATTTGGGGGTAAGGTATCAATGAACTTTAAGAAAGAAATGAAAAGACTGTACAGAAAAGTAAAGTCTTGTTTGGTGGATTAAAAAAAATAGTCCTACCTTCAGGAGCATAGAGTGTTGAGGGAGAGGTCATTTGAGAATAGGTTGGAAAAGTAAGGAGGTTCCAGTTTGTGGAGAACCTTAAATGACAAAGAATTTTAACTTTACTTGGGGGATAATAGAGACCTATTTTTGTTTTTACCAGAGAGGTGACATGACCACATCTATGCATAAGAAAGATTAGTATGATAGTGGTAAGAATAAAAAGTGTAGAGGAAGGAGTCGATTCAATTCAAGCAGACATATTTAGAAGTCATTGCAATATTCCAGGAATGTGTAATAGGAAACCATAAAAGGGTGGCAGCAGAGGGAATAGAGAGATGGGGATAGGTGAAAGAAATGTGATAAAGTGCTAATGAGCTATAAAGGCTACAAAGAAGGAAGGAGGAAAGTAATAAAAATGGTGATCTAGTCACAAAGAGTATAACCACTCTCTGAATAAACAGAAGATGGCTAATACTAATCATCCATTCAGGCTTCTAAAATGTGTAAAGTTGTCTGAATAAGATGTATGATTGTAGGAAGTCTTTTCTAACCCTATTTCTATTGGCAGTATGACTTTATTTCATTCTTCCTCCCCCCTCCACCTCCAGGAGCCTCAAGCCCAAAGAGAAAGCTCTTGGTGTGGGTCTACACATGCTGTGCACAAGGATATTTGGTAAGATGAGTTATTTGTCCCCTCCCCAATATAATAAAAATACAAATGAAACAAAAACTGAAGGTTATATAAATTATGTAGTTTTATCAGGGTAAAATTCTAGTAAATACTTTCTGTATGTTGATGTTACTTTATTTTAATAGATAATTTCATCTTAACTTCCATCAACATATGTACATTTTCAAACATGTACATATATAAAGACAAAAATGTAAAATAAACAAGGAAAACAATAAACAAGAAAAAATTCAAACAATACACTTATAAGCAAAACAAAATTCCAAACTTCTAAACAATTTATATAAACAATATAAAAAGTGGTTTCAATTGATTATACATGTAAAGATATCCCTTATTTGTTTCTTAGTAACAGAAATTGTATACATTAACTTTAATAAGGTAACATCAACATTCTTTGTCTTTACCATGAGTTTTGCTGTTTCTTGATATCACCCTTTATATAACATTCTTTTGCTCTTCCTTTCACTTCATATTTTCACATTATTATTTCTCCATATTCCTCACTTTCCAAGAATTATACTTATATTGAACATTTTATTCCCCATTCCCCAATTGTTGGACATATAATTTATTTCTGGGTTTTTACTAACAAATTCCCCTATGACTTATTTCTTCATTCTACCTCAGCTATAAATAGACACAGCCACATTATTAAATGTTCCACTTCTACAATGAAAAATTCTGAAATTCCTTTATACAACTATAATTTTCTACTTTTCTATCTCCCCCTACAACACTCTCCCAAAACTATTCATCATTACCTTTGTTAATTTGATGAGGGTGAGGCAAAACCTCAGAATTGCTTTAATTTGCATTCTTCTATGCATAACTATTGACATCTTGGATTTCTTCCTATGAAAACTACATTTTCATATCTTTTGATCATTTATATATTAGTGAATGGCTTTTGTTCTTATAAATTTGAGTTAGTTGTTTATCTGGGAAATATGCTGCAAAAATATTTTTCCTAGTTACCTTGTCTCCTTTTTACTTTTAACTTCATTGGTTTTATTTGTGCACATTTTTTTTTAATTTTATAAAATCAAAATTGTCCATTTTAATTTCTGTGATAATCTCTATCTTGGATTTTGTCAAGAAATTTTCCCCTGTCCATAAATATGAAAGGTGTTTTCTTCTTTGTCCTTCTAATATCTTTATGCTGCCATCTTTTATGTCTAAGTCATATACTCATTTAGAACTTATTGTGGTGCATGGTGTAAGGTGCTAGTTGTCACCTTATTTATTCCAGATTTCTCTCCATTTTTTTCTAGCAGTTTTTGTCAAATAGCAAGTCCTTATTCTAGTAGCCAGAGCCTTTGGGTTTAAGAAACACTATATATTGTTTTCATTTGCTTCTGTATGTCATGTAATCCCTTTTTCTCTTAAAGACAAAATCCCCCTCTCCCTCCTACACCCTTCTCTAAGCTATTAAAGGGTTTAAAAAGAGCAGCAAAAGAGGATACCCTAAAAAAAATTATAAGACTAGCCAAACACATCATAGAATAGTAAAAAGGGAAGAAGGAAACAAGCTTTTATTATCTTCTGTGTGCCAGTTACTGTGCTAAGTGCTTTATAGATACTATCTCATTTGACCCTCACAACAGTCCTGTGAGGTAGGTGGTACATATTAACCCTATTTTTACAGTTGAGGAAACTAAGGCAGACAGGGAATGAATGACCTGCCTAGGGTTAGACAGTAGTACTTGTCTGAGGAGGGATTTGAATTTAGGTCTTCCTGACTCTAATTCCAGCGCCCTATCCCATATACAATTTAGCTGCCAAAAGATCCTAATGTAGTTAGTATTTCTAGGTGAATCACTCATCATCTCTGGGTTAAATTTTTCTCTTTTGAAAAGAATTGTCTTGTGGGCTTAGCAGGTTAAGACCCCAAAGCAATGTTATCTTCCTAATTCTCTAGTAAAGAAAATTTCCTTTGATTCCATATTAACTTTATAAGATAGGGGTAAGAAGTAAATTTGTAATTTCACTAGCATAAAGAACTCCCCATGAGGCAGCTAAGTTGCTCAGTGGATAGAATACTGGACCTGGAGTCAGGAAGACCTGAGTTCAAATTCAGACTCAGACATTCACTAGGTTGGTGACCCTAGGCAAGTTGCTTTACCTCTGTTTGCTTTAATCCACTGGAGAAAAAAAATAGCAAGTCATTCCAGTATCTTTATCAAGAAAACCCCATATGGGGTCACAAAGAGTCAGACATGACTGAAAACTGACTGAACAACAACAACAGGGAACTCCACAGGGAGGAGACTCCCTCCACCAGTTCAGGTTGGCACCATCTAATCTGTTCGAGTCACGCTAAGAGGTTAATACTTAAATTGCCCAGGGTCGCATAGCCACTATGTCTCAGGGACAGAACTTGAACCCAGGTCTTTCTGGATCTGAGGCTGACTTTCTATTCACTACACCAGTGGTGCCAAACTTAAACCGAAATGAGAGGCGCTAAACCATACATAAAGATCAATGTGAACTGCATATTGACTTAGAAAACTACATATTAACATTATCTATATTTTATTACATCTTTATTGATTTTCTTAAATATTTCACAAGTGCATTTTAATTTGATTCTGCAAAGTCATGAATGTTGTGGGCCACATTGAGGCTGGCCATGTGTTTGCCTCAGATGGAGGAACTAATCTGTAAGAGGGAAAAAGAAGAAAAAATATGGAAATAATATTACAAGATAGCGCTTGATCTTATCAACCAACTTTTTTTGTCTTAGCTGGAATTCCAGCTCCCATTTACTTTGGAGCTTTAATAGATTACACATGTTTGCACTGGGGAACTTTGCGGTGTGGGAAATCAGGAGCCTGCCGGATATATGATTCCATCAATTTCAGGTAATAACTGTTATTTACTGGACCACTAAGTAAAAGGTCCTCTATTGAGGTATACTTTCAGTAAAGTCCTACATGAATTCCTCATTGTGTCTTGAAAGTGATCTCGTGTGTGTGTGTGTGTGTGTGTGTGTGTGTGTGTGTGTGTGTGTGTGTTCTAAAAATTCTTCCAGGGGAGCACAAACAGAATTAGGTCTTCCCAGCTAGAAAGACTTCAGTTATGGGTCAGATAATAGACTGTATACCTGACACCTGAGGACCTTCGGAGAAGTTCAACACAATATGATATTGGTCATCGGCTAATGAATTATTCTGATAACAGCTCAAGAAGACTGTTTACTAAGAGGACACAGGATCACAGGATTATGGATTTGGTGTTGGAAGGAACTTCAGAGCTCATCTAGTGCAGCTTCCTCATTTTAATAGATGAGGAAATTGAGGCCCACAGAGGTGAAATTACTTAACCCAAAGTCATTCAGGTAGGTAAGCAGCAGAGTTAGGATTTAAACCCAGGTCCTCACACTCCAAATCAAGCATTCATTATACCACACAATGCTGATGTGATCTGTATTGGTGAAGCAAGTACCTACCATGGTAAAAGCATGCATTCTTGAACTATTAAATAAAGACATAGTAGTGCCAGCCTTATCTAGGGTTTCCTTTAAGGGACAATAATTTTTCTATGGCATTATTTTTTCAATTGCTTTAAGTGAAGCATTTCCCTTAGGTATTAACATAGTGCCATTTTCTTTCTCTGTTTTCAAAATAATAGCAGATATTTACATAGCTCCTCAAGGTTTGAAAAGAGCTCTACTTACATTATCTCATAAAACATATAAACTCAGATCACAAATCATGACCAATGAAGGTATGTAAAATGTTATGTAAGCAGTTATAACATTCATAGAATTATATAACTAGGATTTGAATAATAGGTAGCATTTATATCTCATTTGGTTTTCCAAAGATAGAAGGAAAGAAAGATGATAGATGAGAGAGAGAGAGAGAGAGAGAGAGAGAGAGAGAGAGAGAGAGAGAGAGGATAGAGAGAAGATAGAGATAGATAGAGATCATCTCATCTGTCAGTCATTCAATAAACATTTCTTAAGTTCCTACTATGTGTTAAATACTGGGGATACAAATACAAAAAAAGAAAGATTGTCTCTGCCATCCAGAAATTTACAATCTAATGGAGGAAGATAATGTACAAAGGGAAGCTGTAAAGGATCCAGGGAAGGAAGGTCAGAGGAAGGCAGGGAGGGAGTATCTGATGCCCAGACATGGTGGAGGAATTAGAGAAGTCCCAGAGTAGTGCATCCAGATGAGAAATAAGATTTGATCCTTACAACAACCCTGGAAAGCAGGTGCTATTATTATTCCCATTTTATAAATGAGTAAACTGAGGCTGAGTCTGAGAAAGGTTAAGTTATTTGCTCAGTGTCACACAACTATCACGTGTCTGAGGCAGGATTTGAACTCAGGTCTTTCTGACTCCAACTCCAGTGCTCTATCCACTGTGCCACCTAGCTGCTTCTTAATGACCTGAAGGAGATCATCTAACCCAGCCCAGACTTGAGCAGAGCTCTTTTTGCCAATATTCCTGACAAAAAGCAGGCCAATCTCTGCCTGAACCCCACCAATGACACATCATTTTTATGCAACTCTAGTTGTCAATAATTATCAAGCTTGATGATACTGACTAGTTGGGACATACAACTTACTGATTTCCCTTTGGTTTCAGTATCTCAACACCACCAACAGAGGCCTATCTATTTTCAGTTCAATGTCTTATTTTGGGGAGCTATAGATTGGTTACTCAAACAAAAAAAAATAGATGTAAAATGATAGATCTTTAGCACTGGAAGGGGCCTAAGTAATTATTGAGTCCAACCTCTTCATTTTACAGAAAAGCTAGGAGGTTAAGTGACTTGCCTGAAGTCACATAAATCATGATGCCAGGACTTAGGTCCAGGTCTTCTGACTCAAAATCCAGTGACCTTTCCACCTCACCCCTCCTGTATTCTCTCTAAATACATTTAGTCTTTCCTGGAGGGGACAGGGAAGTATTCTTAATTGACCACAAAAAAATTTATGTATATACATATATATTTACACAAAAATTATATATAATATATAATTTATATATATATGAATATATAAAATATATGTAGATATAAAATTATATACACATGAATATGTATGTAGGTATGCACATATTTACACATATATACATACATGTATCAATATAAACACATGTATATATTATATATAAAATATATCAGCATATGTATGTGTACATAGAAGTCATTATATGCAATTGTTAGATTATAATTTCCTTTAGGGCAAGGATCACGTCTTCCTTATCTTTATCATTCCTAGTACTATCCCTTATACACAAAAGGAATTAGCAGAAGCATTGTAGTATAGTGGATAGAGCATAGGATGAAGTGTCAGATGACCTGGGTTAAAATCTTGGGTCTGCCACTTACTAATAGTGTGACCTTGGTCACATCATTCTACTTATCTGGGCCTCGGTTTCTTCATTTGTAAAATGAGGGTGTTGGATGAGTTGATCTCTGAGATCCCTCCCAGCTCTAACTGCCATGAAACGATGAGATATTAATAAAATTATAGCAAGGATAGCCTATGCTCCTGCATAGGCAATTCAGTGTTTGAGAGTGGGTGTGTGTTCAGTATATTGCATTACTGCATAAGATCTTATGAATCTACATTTCTTCACAGAACTATCTATCTTGGATTGTCAACCATCTTAAGAGGAGTGGGCTATGTCCCAGCCATGATCATCCTATTTATTTTGAGGAAGCAGTTTCAGTCAGCTGAAAGCAATGCTACAGTAATGGAGACGGTCGTTAAAAGAAAGGAAAAAGAAGACAAAGAAATAAACAAGCGATCTGTATATTTAATAGAAAATGATATACAAACAAAATTTTAATATTTAGCTAGAAATTATTTCTCAGAGTGGGAAGCCATACCGCACAATTTATTTACTATCAAAATTGATCATAATTTTATTCTCATTAAGTGATAATACATAGTGATGTTTTTCTTTTCAATATGTTTTATTGATGCTTTTTGTTTTTAAATCACAGTCCTTTGTGGAAATACACCCTCCTACCCAGCTGGAAATGGAACTCTCTCTAGCATTAACAAAATACTCAAAAAATTAAGCAATGACCAAATCTGACAAACATATACATTTTACCCTCATAGTCCCTCTTCTCTGTTGAGAGGAGGATATGTTTCATTATCTGTTCTCAGGATCATTACTGATTTTTATGTTACTTAGAGCTCATAATTCTCTTAGTGATTTTTTTTTCATTTGCATTATGGTAGTTACTGTGTTTATTATTCTTTTGCTTTCATTTATTTCATTCTGCATCATGTTATACAAATCTTCCCATCTTTCTCTGAATTTCTCATTTCTAATATTTAATTACATTCAATATTTAATTACATTCAAATAATGCAGTGCTTTCAACCATTTCCAATTGATGGTCACTCACTTTGTTATGGTTCTTTGATACCACAAATGTGCTGCTATGAATATTTTGGTGTATTTTGGACCTTTGTTTCTCACAGAAGAAAAAAATAAGGAATAGTCCCTGATACTTTTCTCTCTCAGTCAAAAAATGTGAGTTTATTCCAATTATACATGAAACACATGTAATGTTCACATATGTAAACTGATGTATACTCCACTTTCTGTCATACCATGGATGGCCTACCTTTTCTATCTTCAAGGTGAGCTCCTTACTGAGACCTCATCCATCACTACCAAGGATCCAAATATTCAGGGATGCAATCACTAAGGAGAATGGAGGTGCTGCTGAGATTGATATTACTGCCACTGTCCTTGGAACCTACTATGCCCTCTATGATCACATTTTCCAGAAAGTACTAAGAGCCTAAGTCCTAGCCCCTTTCAGGGACCAACCACTCACAGTGATTATGATCTCCTTACTACATGGAACAATTGGCTGTCTTTGCCATCCATACAGGATACATCTTTTCTACTTCCCTATGCTGCATCACCAAACATATTTGTCATCTTTGAACACGGCATGTAATAAGGCCTCTATCATTTCCAAGGGCTGAGTCATTTAGAAGATGCTGCTGCTAAGGAGAGAGAATGTCTTCCTATTACTACCACTGATGCTACTAACAGTTGTAGCCTTGGCCTTTCGTTGGGATAGTAATAGAGATTTAATTTATTCAACAAACATTGATTCAGTGACTATGTGGAGGGCATTGTAATAGGGAATAGAGATCCAAAGACAAAAATGAAATAGTTCCTGCCCTCAAGGAGCTTACTTTCTATTGGGTTTGTGTAACATGTACATAACTTAATCAATATAATATAGCATATGTACCAGTTAATACCAATAATTTCAAGAGGGGAAGCATTAAAAGGCTGTATTTTGGAAGCAAAATCTAAGCTGTGTTTTTATTTTAAAAAAAAAAACCTAGAGACTCTATGAGGCAGAGATTAGAAAAGTATACCTTCCAGACACATGAAATTACTTTCATGAGGACATGAAAGTGAGAAGAAGAATGTTGTGTATGGGGGCACATCAAGCAGAACAGTTCAACTAGAATAGAGCATCCCTAAAGGATAACAAAAACAATATAACAATAACAATATAAAATGGGAAAGGGGTAGGGGAAAGGAGCCAGATTATGGAATATTTTCAATTTCAGGCTGAGATGTTTGCCTTGAAGCTATGAGGAAGCCATTGAAGGTTTTGAGTTGGAAGGTGACATGATCAGATCTATGTTTTAGAAATATCAATTTGCAACTCTGTAGAGGATAGATTGCCAAGGGGAGTGGACAGAGTCAAGAAGCTATCGCAATAGTCCAGGCAAGAGGTCATAAGCCAAGAATTTATTACCTCTCTGGGTATACATTTTTATGAAAGACTACATTAAATCTGGCCCAAAAAATGCAGCCTAAAGAATAGACATGACAGATTGTCTTCTATCTTGTTGATGCTTTAGAAAAGAGTTTTGAGTTGGCTGTGAGAAAAGTACAAGATATTAAATGACTGATGAATGGTTCTAAGAACAAGAAGGAGTATACTAACAGAATAAAGAGAAGGAGAAGAAGGAGGAGGAGGAGGAAGAAGAGGAGGAGGAGGAGGAGGAGAAGGAGAAGGGGAAGGACAAAGAGGAGGAGGAGGAAGAGGAGGAGGTGGAGGAGGAGAAGGAGGAGGAGAAAGAAAGATAGATGAAAACATTAGTTTGGGTAAGAGATTTCTTTCCATTTGCAAGTTGCAGGTGAAAGGGATATAAGCCAAGAGAAGAAAACAGACTTTGTGGAAAGTGGCTGCAAATCTTGTGGCAACGCAAAAGAAAGCAATAGGTGTGTAGAAGTAATTGGTACCAGTGAAAATACTTCATATACTTGTCTGAATAGTTGGCAATCTATTGGGGTCTCCTAAAAAGAGAAATGTTTATTTTCACACTATTAAGGTAAAGATTGTGAATGACAGGGAGTGAATTTCCATACTAGGATTTCTCTCCTTCATCCCCTTCACCTGTCTTCCCTGGCTTTCTTCAAGTCCCAAATAAAATCTCATTTTCCACAAGAAGCCTTTCTCAATCCTGTTTAAAGCTAGTGACTGCCCTCTATTGATTATATCCATCTCTAATTTATCCTCTCTATATCTTATTTGTACCAGGTTATTTGCATCATTGCCCCCATTAAACAGTGAGTTCCTAGAAGGCAGAGGTTGTTTATTGTTGGGAGGAGGTATTTTTTGGCCTTTTTTTTGTACCATCCAAACTGCCCCACCCCACCCCCACCCCACCCCAGCACTTAGCACAGTACCTGGTACATAAGTGTTTAACAAATGCTTATTGACTTGACTTGTTATTTGTTCTTTTGAGAGTTCAGATGAAGCCCGCATTGAAATTATACACAACCACTCTGATGATTCCTGTGTTTATCCCTGTTACACAGGAGCTTCTGGGCTCCAGCCTCTAACAGGTTCACTCTGGATCCAGGCAGCCAGAGGGACAGCAGGTGAGAAATAATAAGGGGTTAATTTACTTTATTCTTCTCAATTACTCTTCTCACAGGGGTTGGTGAGAATGAGAGTAGGAGCACCAGCTCCTACAGCACCCCCCTAAGCCTTGATGGTGATGGGTCAAGGAAAGCACAGCTTTCCAGCTTCACATTCCACAAATCCACAATTACTGACCAGTGCTCGCTTGATTTGTAGAGGAGCACACAAAGAAGGCATTTTGCCAGCAGTAGGCTCATAAGGTTACATTAACTTTAGCAATATCATGGTGAATCAGCATAGTACAACTCAGTGGGCTGTTTACAAGTTAAGCTCAAATGTTTATATTATGCACAAGTGCAATGGAGATTGTTTATGGCCACAGATCTTGGGAACCAGTATTTTAAAAAAGAAGAAAATCCACTTTACATGCAATCCATGATAACAAAGAGGTAGAGAGCAATAGCTGTGTGAAATATTGGACTAATTCTAACTAGCATAATATGAAATGGAAAAAAAGAAAAAGAAAAACAAAATGTTGAAATGTTCTTAATGTATCCAAAAGCTTAGAAGCTATATTACAGATGTGAGTAATCAAGAGACCTCAGGAAATACCATGCATATGGCATTCCACCACAGCAAGTCCAAAGATATCCGTGGTGAAGGATGAATGCATTATCTTGATTTGAACATAAGAAATACATACCCCAATTTGAAAAACCCATGGAAACACTCTGGAAAAGGTAACTTTTGAAGAGTTTGAAAGCCCTTCATGTGAAGAGATCTTTATATTGCATGATGAAATGCAGTCATTTATAGTAAATAACAAGTCTTTCTATGGCAACATAGAACTGTACATCTGAAGTAGAAATTTAACAAATGTTGCCACTTAAATGACAGAGGAAACTAAAATGTAAAATAAATAAAATAACTGAACTGTTCAATATGACTATTACATTTTCTCTTTCAAAAATTCTCAATTCATGAGGAATTCTTGGAAGATGGCAGAATAAGGTAAGCAATTATCTGGCTCTCCTAAATTTCCCCACAAAAAAAATACACAAAATACCTTAAAGTGAGTGAACTTTGAGTGGCAGAAATAATTAAAAGTTAGGATGAACCAGTTGTTTATCTAATTTAACTTGGGAGGATATTAGGAAAGACCTGACCTCCCAGTGAAATACTGCTGAATCAACAAACAAGCTGTGTGAGGTGGCAGCTTCAGCTTCCTCAGGAGGGAACAAGAGTGTTTGTGCTGACAGCCTTGCTGGGGCCCTGGTCATCACTCAAGAACAAAGAGGAATGCCTAAAGTCAGGCAACTGGAAAGAGCTCAGAAAACAACAGCGCAAAAACCTGAAGCTTGAGATATTATCCCCCACACCTCAGGACTAGAGCCCAACTTTAACACAAAATTAAGAGATAAAAAAATAAGCTGCTAAAGAAATGAATAAGCAAAAGAGAAAGAACCCAAACATAGATAACTACTGTGATGATAGAGAAGATCTGGGTTCAAACTCAGAAAAAAATAGTGAAGTTAAAACAGCTACTTCTATCTCAAAGAAAAAAGCAAAGTGGTCACAAGCCCAAAAACAGTTCTTGGAAGCGGCTAAAAAGGACTTTAAAAATCAAAAGAGAGGTTAAGGGGGAAAAATTTGGTAAAAATTAAGAGTAATACAAGAAAATCAAGAAAATTATGAAAAGAAAGTCAACCAATTATAAAAAGAGATCCAAAAACTTATGGAAGAAAATAACTCTTTAAAAATTAGAACTGGGCAATAAAAAGCCAGTGACTTTATGTATATAAGGTGGATTTTGTTATTCTTTTTCAGATAATAGTTCTCAGGATCCATGGCCATAAACAGTCTGCTAGTTCCCAGAATTTCACATTGTAAACAATTTCTTTTATGACTGCACAGTGACATATAATGATGAGATAATGTAAACATTAGAGTTATTTTGTAAACAGCCTACTGTGCTTGCACTATGCTGATTCACCATGATATTGCTAAAGTTAATGTAAACTTGTGAGGCTATTGCTGGCAAATTGACTTCTTTGTATAATCCTCTTTAAATCAAGTAAGCACTGGTCAGTAAGTGGGGATTTGGAGAAAATGCCAGCTGAAAACTGCATGCCTTGACCTGCCCCCATCAAGGCTTGGAGGGAATGTGACAGTGTAATGCTGTGTTCACCTCAACTGGTCCCCATTGAGGCTTGGGAGGAATGCACAAGTTAGAATGCTGTGCTGCCTTGACTGGCCCCCATCGAGTCTTAGGGGAATAAGACAGGAACTGGAGCTTCTACTCTCTGTATATTCTCACCTGCCCCTGTGAGAAGAGTAATTAGGGATTCTGTAGGAGTTGGCGCTTTCATTATCAGGAGACCTTGAGAAGAATAAGAATAAATCATTTAACCCCTCATTATGTCTCTGTTCCTGGCTGTCCAGATCAAGAGCGAACCTGCTAGAAGCCCTCCTGCCTTGCAATTGGCATGGTCAGTAGCTCCTGTGTTACACTTCAAAAAACACCAAGGAATAATAAAACAAAATCAAAAGAATGAAAAAAAAATAGAAGAGAATGTCAAACATATCATTAGAAAAACAACTGAGCAGGAGAATAGATTGAGGAGAGACAATATAAGAATTGTAGGACTACCTGAAAATTATGATTAAAAAAAAGAGTCTAGACATTATACTTCAAGAAATTATTAAAGAAAATTGCCCTGAAGGTTTAGAATGAGAAGGTAAAATAGAAATAGAAAAAATCCACCAATCACTATCTAAAAGAGATTCCAAGATAAAAACACACAGTAACATCATAGCTCCGAGGTTAAAAAGAGAAAATATTACAAGCAACTAGAAAATAAGTTTAAATACTGTGGAGCTACAGCCAGGACAGCACAAGATTTTGCAGCTTCTAACTAAAAGAACAAAAGGTATGGAACAACATATTCCAAAGACCAAAGGAGCTGGACTTGCAACCAAGAATAACTTACCCAGCAAAACTGTGTTATCCTGAAGGGGATGGGGTAAAGCAGGAATGAAAATTTAATGAAGTTTAACTTTAACTATTTTTTAGGACTTTCAGATATTTGTGAGGAAAAAAAGTCCAGAACTGAATGGAAAATATGAACTACTAGATTTGGGAGAAACATAAAAAGGTAAACATTAAAGACCAATTATAAAGGACTTAATAAAGTAAAAATCTTTACTTCTTATATGGGAAAACATTATCTGTAACTCTTAAGAATGTTGTCATTACTTGAGTTGTTTGAAAGAATATACATAGACAGAAGGCTTGGGGTTGAATTGAATATGATGGGATAATCCTAAAAAATAAAATTGGGTAGGGACAGGTAAAATGGAGCAATTATCTCATACAAATGAGGTATAAATGGAAGAATCGTTACCATGGAGGTATGAGGGGGTGGAGGGCTGGTAGTGCCAGAACTTCATTCTCACTAGAACTGAGTTAAAGAGGGAATAACATATACCTCCAGAAGGGTATAAAAGTCTGCTTAACTTACAAAGAAATTTGTGTGAGGGATAGGATAATGGAGGGACTTCTAGAAGGGTATGCAGATCAAGCAATAGGAGGTTAAGGGGAAAGGATAAGAGAAGGACTATTATAAGGATGGGTAAATTAAGGAATAGGGTAAAAAGAGAGGGAGAGAAGGATAAACAGTGATGAAAAACAGGATGGAGGGAAATGAACAACTAGTAATTATTATTTGGACTGTGAATGGGATGAGCTCACCCCTAAAATGGAAACATACAGAAAAATGAATTAAAAACCAGAATATGGCAATATGTTGTGTAGAAGAAAAACATTTTAAAATGAGAGATAAATATAGAGTAAAAATAAAGGGCTGGAGTAGAATTTATTATACTTCAGCTGATGCTGAAAAAAAAGCAGGGGGGGAGCAATCATTATCTCAGACAAAGTTAAAACTAAAATAGATTTAATTAAAAGAGATACACAGGGAAACTACATTATGATAAAAAGCATCATAGATAATGAAATAATATCAATACTAAACCCAAAAGCACCAAATGCTATATTATCCAAATGTTTAAAGGAAAAGCTAAATGAATTACAGATGGAAATGGAGTGCAAAACTATAATAGTGGGGGATTTCAATATTCCCCTCTCAGAACTAGATAAATCTAACCAAAAAATAAATAAGAAAAAAGTCAAGGAGATGAATAGAATCTTAGACAAGCTACATATGATAGCTATCTAGAAAGAATTGAATGGGAATAGAAAAGAATACACCTATTTCTCAGCAATATATGATACCTCTATAAAAATTGACATATACTAGGGTGTAAAAACTTTAGAATTAAATACAGAAAAGCAGAAATATTAAATACATCTTTTTCAGATCATAATTCAGTAAAAATTACATATAATAAGAAACCATGGAAACAGATTAAAATTAATTAGAAACTAAATAACCTAGTCTTAAAGAATTAGTGAAAAGTCATGGAAATAACAAATATTTTATTAGTGAGAATGATGATAATGAAACACATTTAAAAATCTATGACAGCAAAAACAGTAATCAGAAAAAAATTATATTTCTGAATGCTTATGTCGATAAAATAGAGAAAAGGCTTACCAATGAAATGGGTATACAATTTAAAAAACTAGAAAAAGAAAAAATTAAAAATCCCCAATTAAACACCAAATTGGAAATCCTAAAAACTAAAGGTGAGATTAATAAAATTGAATGTAAGAAAACTATTTAATTAATAAATAAAACTAGTCAGTTTTATGAAAAAACAATAAAATACATAAACCATTCATTAATATGATCAAAAAAAGAGGGAAAACCAAATTACTAGAATCAAAAATGAAAAGAGAATATATAACTAAAGAAGACAGCATCAAAGCAATTATTAGGAGCTATTTTGTCCAATTACATGCCAATAAACTTAACAATTTAAGTGGCATGGAAGAATATTTACAAAAATATAAACTGATTAGATTAGCAGAAGATGAAATAGAATATCTAAATAAACCTGTTTTAGAAAAAGAAATTGAGTAAGTCATAAATGAGCTTCCTAAAAAAAAAGCATTTGCAACAGAATTCTACTAAATATTTGAAGCTCAACTAATTCCAATGTTAAATAATTTTTTTGAACAATAAGCAAAGAAGACATCCCACCGAACCCCTTTTATGAAATAAATATGGTGATGATACCTAAACTGGGAAGTGTAACAGCAGAAAGAAAATTATAGACTAATTTCATTAATTAATATGGATATAAAAATTCTAAATAAAATACTACTTAGGAGAATACAATAATATATCACAAAGGTTATACATGGTGATCAAGTAGGATTTATACCAGAAATGCAGAGATTGTTTAATATAAGGAAAACTATTGACGTAATTGATTATATCAATAACAAAAGTAACAAAAATCATGATTATATCAATAGATGCAGAAAAAGTTTGACAAAATACAACACTCATTCCTATTAAAAACACTCAAAAGCATACATAGAAAAGGATTTTTTTCTTTAAAATGATAAGAAGCATCCACCTAAAATCACCAGCAAATATTATTTGTAATGAAGATAAGCTGGAAGCCTTCCCAATAAGATCAGGAGTTAAACAAGAATGCCTATTATCATCAATATTATGCAATATTGTATTAGAAAGGCTAGCAATAGCTAATAGCAAATAAAAAAAGAAAAAGAAATTGAAGGAATCAGAATAGGCAATGAGGTAATAAAACTATGTCTCTTTGTAGTTGATATGATGATATAGTTGGAAAATCCTAGAGATTCAATCAAAAAGTTAGTTGAAACAATAATATTAGCAAAGTGGCAGGATGTTTATAAAATAAATCCACAAAAATCAAAACAGCCTAGTAAATGTTGAGAAACTGCAATCTTGAACTTTTTATGTAAAAAAAATGTTAATTTGTATGGGTGACTCACAAATGTATTCTTATAGTTTACATTTAAGTTTTTTTTGTCTATTTTTAGTAACCTTTTATTTTTTAATCAGTATTTTAAATGCAGACTTGAAAAGCAGATTTTTTTGTTACTGTAGGTTTTTATTAAAGGTTTTTTGGGGGGAAGTTTAATTATATTGAACAGGAAAAAATTGTTTTTTTATTCATTTCAATTATGCCCATTTCATAAGCAAGTAAAAATATTTTAAATCAGTTGGATAAAATGTAAATTTTTTGTGGGCTGAGGTAGAATATTTTAAATGGTGGAATTAATATTGCTGTATCCTAATATTTCAATGTCAACTTTTCAAACATCTTCCAATTTTAAAATAAAATATGCCAACTACAAAAAAATATTGCTATGTATCACCAACAAAACCCTGTAAGAAGAGATAGTAAGAGATACCCCATTTAAAATAACTTTAAAATAAAATAAGATTCTAGAAAACACCTGGGAATATACCTGCCAAGAGAAACCTAGGAACTAAATGAATATAATTATAAAACACTTTTTATACAAATAAAGTCAGATTTAAAGTAATATTAATTATTCATGAGTAGGCAGAAACATTATAACAAAAAGGACAATTCTACCTAAACTTATTTATTCAATGCCATCTCAAACTACCAAAGAATTATTTTATCGAGCTAGAAAAAATAACAATAAAATTCATTTGGAAGAAGAAAAAGTCAAGAATATCAAAGGAAGGGCAATGGGTGGTGCAGTAGATACAGCTGACCAGCCCTGGAGTCAGGAGGACCTGAGTTCAAATCTGACATCAGATACTTGATGCTTACTAGCTGTGTGATCCTAGGCAAATCACTTAACCCCATTACCTACCAAAAAAAAAAGAATATCAAAGGAATTATTGAAAAAATTTGAAGGAAGAAGTGTCAGATCTTAAACCATATTATAAGGCAGTAATTAGCAAAACTATCTGGCACTGTTAAGAAATAGAAAGGTGGATCAGTGAAACAGAGTAAACATACAATACACAGTAGCAAACTATTATAGTAACTGTATATTTGACAAATGTAAAGATTTAAGTTTTGGGGATAAGAATGCACTATTTGGTGAAAAAAAATTGTTGGAAAGACTGGAAAGCAGTCTGGCAGAAATGGAGCATAGAACAATATCTTATACCATTTACCAAGATAAGATCAAAATGGATACATGACCTAGCTATAAAGGGAGATATAATAAGAAAGCTGGAACATGGAACACATTAACTATCAAATTTATGGATAGGAGAAGAATATATGAATAAACAAGAAATAGAGAGCATTAGGGATGTAAAATGGATAAATTTGATTACATTAAATTAAAAAGGGTCTTGTACCCAAAAAATATATAGTCATTGAAGGAAAGCAGAAAATTGGGGGAAAATTTTTATAGACAGTTTCTCAGATAAAGATCTCATATCTCAGTATATAGAGAACGTTGTCAAATTTATAAGAATATTAGTCATTCTCCAATTGACAAATGGTCAAAGGTTATAAACAGGCAGTTTTTCAATGAAGAAATCAAAACTATATAGTCTTATGAAAAATGTTCTAAATCATTACTGATTAGAGAAATGTAAATTAAAACGACCTTAAGATATCATTTTACACCTATCAGATGGGCTAAAATGATAGAAGGAGAAAACAACAAATGTTGGAATGGGTGTGGAAAAATTGGGACTCTAATCACTATTCATGGAACTATAAACTAGCCAACCATTTTGGAGAGCAATCTGGAATTATGCCCAAAATATTACTAAACTGTCTATACCTTTCAACCTAATAAGGCCACTATTAGGTCTGTTTCCCAAGATGATGAGGGAAAAAGGAAAAGAACTTATATATTCTGAAGTATTTTTAGCGGCTCCCTTTGTGTGAAGAACTAGAAATTAACAAGGTGGCCATCAACTGGGGAATGGCTAAACAAATTGTGGTGTATGATTGTGATGGGATACTATTGTGCTGCAAGAAATGATGAGCTGGTTGATTTTAGAAAAACATGGAAAGACTTGCATGAAATAATGGAGAATAATGTATACAGTAATAACAACAACAACAATATTGCTCAAAGAATAATTGTGAACAACCAAGTTATTCTGAGTGCTATAAATACTCAAGTCAACTGTAAAGGACCTATGAAGGAATATGCTATATCCACCTCCAGAGAAAGAACTGATTAATAGAAGTATTTATAAATCTACATCAAGTGGTGGCCTTCTCTAGTGTGATATAGGGAGGGAGGGAAGGAGGAAGACAGTTCAGAATTTAAAATGTAATCAAAATTTTTTTATTTAATTTTAAAAAAAATAAAGCAGTTCACAAACTGGGAAAAAAAAAACCTCTTATTTCAGTTACATGGAAGAATTTTGTGATAAACTCCTTTGTCTTTCATTCCAGGGAAAGGGATAATGAGGTAGAACACTTCATTATTTTGTTTCTTCTTCAAACTTTTATATTTAGTTGAGTAGCTGTGCTAGCCTTTCTTAAATTTTAAGCCATCTCTTTTCATTAATTTTTTCATATCTAGATATCCTTGTCTAATTGGGAAAAATAAGTTTAATATAATATAATACATCAACCCATCAGTGTCATTGTCATCTTAAGAAAGAAATTAATGAGGGTAGGAATGTAAAGGGAGCAGCAGCTCAGGATTAGAGGGCCACTTCACCAAATGACCTTCTTGGTTACTGTTACTATCACCTTCCTCACTACCAAGTCCAGAGCCCAAGTATTCTCTTATCAAGGATCATGATAGAGAAATGAGTGAAATATCGGGGCAGCTAGGTGGCACAGTAGATAGAACACCGGCCCTGAAGTCAGGAGGACCTGAGTTCAAATCTGACCTCAGACCAAACACTTGACACTTAATAGCTGTGTGACTCTGGGAAAGTCACTTAACCCCAATTGCCTTAAAAAAAAAAAAAGAGTGACATATCTACCATGCCTCCTAATTGCCTAGAATTACTAACCTATGGTCTTCATTGATCACATTACCTTCCCAGCTGCCATATTCTGCTGATCAACTTGTACTTGATATTTTTCATCTCTTTCATCCTTAGTACCTAGTATAATGCCTTGCATATAGTAAGAGATTATTAAATGATTGTTGAATGAACATCCTAAATCTAGGATATTCTCATCTCCTACTTTTCTAATCTCTGTGACTCAGAGTTGTAGGTTGCTGGGATAAAAATTCTTTTCTCATGTTACTTTTTATTGGATTCTTATCCTTCTCCAGATGAGCCATCGTGCTAAACAATAATCATTGTGATTGCCATTTATATTTGAATTAATTATGTCCTCACAAAAGGCTCAAAGATGATTATACCCATTTTACAGTTGAGAAACCTGAAGCCCAAAATCATAAATGACCCATTCAAGGTTGCCCAGGTAGCAAGGAACAACAGAAGCCAGCATTTTAGAGATTTTGAAGGGTTGGGGTTTTTTTTTTTGTTTATTGTTGTTTTTTCTCTTAGCTCACAACATTGGCTTTCTACAACAATTTCTTAAATAAGAACATGACATCTAAGGGCATTAAATGACTCTCAGTCTGTACATATTTAACAAGATTATAGTTTAAAGCTCTTAGGCCAATTCAAATTTCTGGGCTCCATGTTTTAAATTATCTAGTGTTAAGTGAACAGTGTGGTCATTTTACCCCCAAAAGAAATCTTATCATTTTAAAATCATCTCTCTAGCAAGGCAAATAAGCTGAATGAAAAGTTTTCCTAATAATTCGTAAATGAATAGCAGCTTCCCTTGAGAATTCAGTATGCAGGACAAAAATCAGAAGAATTCTCACAGATGTTAACAATTTTTCACAAGCTCAGTATTATTATATTTTATATACATGAGATCAAAGGAAAGACACACATATATATACTCATGCAATACATACACATGACATACAGATGATAAGATTTGGGTACATATTGTGACATACATTTCAGGCTATATGATATACTTACTATGTGTTACATACAATACTATATTGTGATATTACATATGAGTGAAGTATGGCATGGTGGACAGACAGCTGATCTCAGAGTTAGGAAGAACTGGGTTCAGTTCCTACCTCAGAAACATACTGACTGTGTGACCCTAGGCAGCTCATTTATTTTCTTAGTGTCTTGGGCAATTCTCTAAGATTATGGTTTGCAAAAAAGGCTCTGGTATGCATAGATCACAGAAATTTCCTCATCTGGAATTTTGCTATGTAAGTAAAATCACTGGTCTGGTCCCTTTTCTATTTTGTATAAAGAGGATCCTAAAAGAGACAAAATGTTGCAGGGGGGGGGTGGAGAGCAACCTGGGTTGACATATGTAGAAGCCAATATTTGGGAGATGTTCTTATTATTAAAACTCTGCCACTATGAATAAGTGTTGCTCTATGCCAGCTATGTGAGAAGTCAGATAGCATTAAATTCAGCTGTGACCCAGAGCAACTGCTTAGTGAATTTCTTCAGGTCAGGAAAATAATCATACTCCCTTTGGCTAATGAAAACATGCCAAGTTGAGTAATGAAATGAAGGAGACAAATAATTTCTGAATGTTTATATTATTAAAGGAGGCAGCTTGATGGCACAGTGGCTTGAGTGCTGGGCTTAGAATCAGGAAGGCCTGAGTTCAAATCCAGCCTCAGACACTTACTGCCATGTGAACCTGGGCAAGTTACTTAACCTCTGTTTACCTCAATCCACTAGAGAAGGAAATGGCAAACCATTCCATTATTTTTGCCAAGAAAATCCCATGGACAGCATGGTCCATGGGGTCATGGGGAGTGATGTCAATAAATGACTGAACAACAACAATAAATGTTTATTTGTTCTTTTATTTCCACATCTAAGTCTTAGACCATCTTCTTCATACACAATAAGAATTCAAACAGCCTATTTTTATGATTTGTAGAGTGATTTCCTTGAAGGCCACACCAATGGAGGAGAAGCTCTGTAGCAGGTCCCACTTCCTTAGAAAAGGCCCAGTAACAGATTGTATGTCTGGGCTTCAAGGACCAACATAGCAGCCATGATTGAAATCTACATCAGTGGAGACAGTGCCCACATTAACCAAATCAAAAGTTGAACCTTGAAGTATTAAAGTACTAATGGGACCAGTATGTGCACAAAAAGCCTATATTGGTGTCTCCTCCTATAGAGAGGCTGAGGAACCTACTTCTGGCAAAGCCTGCTTTTGCTTGTGATGACTGAATGGAAATGCTTGGAGAGACGAGGAACATGCATAGACATTCTGTAACTGGGTGCAATCTGCTAACTGGTTAGGAGAAGACCTTTTTTAATTGACTATATAACTAGAACTTGAAGTTTATTCAAAAAGTCCTCAGTCAACCTTGATCTAGTCCTTTGGCCATTATCTCTGTGTGCTCTTAATGGACCTTTTGGATTCCACTGATTGAATCTGGTGAGAGACAATGCTTTCACCAGAGAGGCAGGCCATGAACGCTTCCCATTGAGGTAGCCATGTGACATTATGAATAGAGGCCTGGGCTCTTTGTTATTTTTCACTTTAGGTGAAGGGAAGATGGCACCCCAGCATCTAGGTTTCATAGCTGGCTCAGCACTGGTGCCCAGAGAAGCAGAGTGACTTTTCAGAATGACACATGGGACCTGCCCCCAGACAAGGATTCTTGAAACTGTGATGTTGCCTTTGGGAGTGAACTTGGTGAGATCAATGGTAGGAATTGAGTTAAATTTGAGCCTCACTTCCTCAGAGACAGAAATGAGACAAGGGAGAGTGTGTACTCTAGGTGTTTGGCAAAATTATTTGTATTTTTGTTACTACTATATCTTCAAAGTGAATAGCCCTTCCTAAAACTAACTGATAATCAGTGGTTACATGGATCTGAGATGCTACTTATTAGCATTTAACAGTAGGGGGCACACAGTCAATGGGAGGATATAGAAATGGAGGCCCTTTAACCTCTCAGGGCACCCTAGAAACATGAAGGACAGGTGTAGTCATCCTGACTTTGGAAGAGTGAGTCAGAAGGTACCCACCACACTTATACATGGACCTATAAGCCGGTGCTTCCTGTCTCCATCATTCCAAGCCATTGTCCTGTTCCTGCCCTCCAGTGTCCTAAAGGTCAAAGTTTAATGCCTCGACCTAAAAAAAAAAATACCTCATGTATGGCAGTTCTTTCTTTCAGACCCTAATGAAAAAATAATAGTTAAAAAAAAACCTTTGTGTATCATCCTCTTGTAAACACTTTATTTCACTGCATAGTACATAGAACAACAAAAATTGTAACCAAAAAAAAAAGGGGGGGAGGCAGCTAAGTGGCTCAATGGATAGAGCACTGGGCCTAGAGTCAGGAAGACCTGAGTTCAAATACAGCCTCAAACACTAACTGATTGTGTGACCCTGGACATGTCACTTAACCTCTGTTTGTCTTAATTCACTGGAGAAGGAAATGGCAAACCATTCCAGTATCATGGACAGTATGGTCCACAAGGTCAAGAAGAATCACACATGACTGAATGACTAAACAACAAATAGAGAGTGTAAATTAGTGTAACCACGAATAAGAGTTGGGAGCACTAGGCGGTATGGGGTAGCTCAGTGGCGAAGTGTGTAAAGTGCCGGGCCTGGAATCAAGAAGACTCTTCTTCCTGAGTTCAAATCTGGCCTCAGAAACTTACTAGCTGTGTGACCCTAGGAAAGTCATTCAATTCTCTTTGTGTCAGTTTCCTCATCTGTCAAATGAGCTAGAGAAGGAAATGGCAAATGTAGTCACGAAGAGTTGGCCATGACTAAAAAAATAATGAAAAAGACAGCATAGAAACAATAGAGAGGGAAGAATGCTGGGTGGGCGGGAGTTTGGAGTCTCATTTTTATAGGGTTTTGGAGGGAAACAGACCAACTCCTATCTCTGCCACTTTGAGGGTAGTTCATTAATATATCCAAATCATCTCAAAGTTATCAGGAAAACTTCAGTTATCAGTACCTTTTGAGATTCTGCTGAGTCTAGAACTGTGGAGGTCTGAAATTTTCCTGGGATTTACGTATGATAGGACCAAAAACCTTCACAGCTGTGCCTAGATGACTTTCACTGATTCAGCACATATTACTAAGGTTGATTTTTGGTTAATGTATGATATAATTTATAAATCATAATCCTTTGATCTTTGGGAAGGTTGGCACATGACTTCCTGGTTCCTCTTTGCAATCTTATTTCCTGCTATTTCCCCTTTATACTGGTTACTTATAAACTTACTATACTGACTAGAATTGGGGCGGGGAAGTGAAGGGGACCAGAATAAGATACTATTTTAAGACAATCTACTTCCTATTCCCCCGACCACCATCATACCCTACCATGTCTACAGATTAATCTAAACAACAAGATGTGCTTGTATAATTCTATCCCTTTATCGAAGACCATAGCAATGAATTCAAGCGTCATGCCATCATTCGTTTCCATAAAAGCTTTTCTGAGATAAGGCCATGGCTAGGTGGTAGCTCTCTTTCATCCCAACAACAAAATTTTGTTGGATAAAATTAAATTGAATTGAATTGAATTGATGTTGTCTGACTAAGGCCGAGTACAGAAGATTTATCAACTTCCTAGTTCAGGAAACAATGCTTCTTTTAAAATTTAAAATTACATTAGGTTTTTTGGCTATATGTCACACCTCTGACTCATATTGAACTTGTAAAATATAATTCTCATTTATATTGCGCTTTAAGGTTTATAAGTACAAGTACAAACAAGATTATTCTCAAAGTAACTCTTTGTGGTAGATAACAGAAGGGTTTTTATTTTCATTTTACTAATGAGAAAACTGAAACTTAGAGAGGCCAGGTGATTTCTCTAAGTTCACATAGCTAATAAGTGATAGAGGTGGGGATTCAAACTCAGGTCTCTTATTCCAAATCTTGGGTTATATTAAGGAGGAAGGGAATACCAGGAAATAATTCCAAGCTATTTGAGAATAAAAATTATGCTTAAACCCTATTCTACAGTTGAGGTGCTCAGAAACAGCAACAGCAACAATAATATCAATCATAATAATGATAGATGTCATGCATATAGCACTTAAATGTTTGCAAAGTGCCTTTACAAATATTTGCTCATTTTATCCTCCCAACTGTGAGAGGTAGATGTTGTTATTGTTCCCATTAAACAGATAAGGAAACTGAGATAGATGTCAATTAAGCGACTTGCCCAGAGTGACACAGCTAGTCTGAGCAAGATTTTAACTCAGGTCTTTCTACCTCAAGGCCCAGCACCCCATCCACTGCATCACCTAAAAGCCCAAAATATACCCTTGTAGCTTTTGAGTTCCATTCAGTGGAAGTGGAGTTTAAATTGGAGTACTGAACATGGAATCAGAGGACCCAGGTTCAAATATTCAGCTCTGCCACCTACTACTTGTGTGACCTTAGACAAGTCATTTTGCTTCTTTAACTCTCAGTTTCATCACTTATAAAATGAGGTGGTTGAACTAGATGATCTTTAAGGTCACTTTTAGCTCCTGATTTTGATGTTCTCATTAAATATTTCTTGATTAAAAAAACATAAAATAAACCAATCCATCAACAGTTAAGTTTTAAGCAAGTATTAATTAAAGTTTCATTTTCAATAATTTTCCTTCAACTCAAGTTACCAAAAGAATGACAATTTTGCTGTTTCTTAAAACCTTTGTCTTACAGAATGATGCCATCTTGACAGATGTTCTATTAATAGTAGCATTTTTCCTGCACTTTGAAAAAAAACTCCCAATCAGTCATATTGCTAACAGTTTTCCACAAGAAACAAATGAAGGAAAAAAAGGACCTGTCATACATATGTGAAATTAGGTAGAAAATTATCATAAAATAGAAATGATCCCATTTATGGCATACTGGCACATGAATGGTACGTTCTGTCACCAAGTTTCAATGAAATTCACAAAAAATGTGGGTGCTTTCTTGCACAGCAGAGCAGACAGGAGCCTGAGTAACAGAAGTAAAGCATTTGGTGGTGAAAGTTACTCAGGGCTGGGGGTTGGTAAATTGTGAGGACAGGGCTACAAAGTATTCAAGGGTGATGGACAGTGTATAGTAGAGCTTGTCACAAATAGAATGAAGACAGGGAAAGAAGGAAATTCAGGTCAGAGTCAGGGTGATGGACTGGGAAAGGAGAGTAGTATGAATGTTTAAAGATCAAGGTAAGGAAGATGATTAGGTTTAGAAGATCAGAAGTGATTTAGAGGAAGTAATGGAAGGTTCAGACATTATTACCACGTAAGGAATTGCCAGAGTTCAAAGCCATAATGAGTAGTACCATTATGGGTTCTGATGAGATCTAGGTTGTGACTGTGGGTGAGTGAAATGGGACTGAAGCTATAGGTCATAGGGTCAAGGTGATTGATGAATTGAGAGGCCAATATGCTTGTAGGGCACAACGACATTGATTTTGAAGTCCCCGATTATAAAGACAGGTGTTGAGACAGAGAAGAATATTGTGAGTGAGACACTGAATTCTCTTAGAAAGGTAGGAAAATGTCCTGGCTGACAGATAAATAAAACAAGGTTTCTGTTTTGTTTTGTTTTTTTCTGAACTAGACATGGTCATTTAGAATCTCAAAGAAGAAGAGGATGCTAGGTGACAGAGGCTAAGGTAAAGACTAACAGAGGGGTTCTTGGGAGCAAGGAGCATGTTAACTCTTGTCCCTAGCCACATACAAAGGTAAGGAAAGAAAGCACATAGGGCTGGAAATGGGAGCCAGAAAGACCTCTTCTATTGTCTTCTAGAAGAAACTGGGCTTCTGAGACTACGGAGGATAGAAAGAATATAAAAGGAAATAATCTAGAAGGCAAGTTTGTAAATGATAAGAATAGGGATTCTTTAAGGCACAATGGGAGGGGATGGCAAAGAAGGTTAGGGACTGGGGAAGGATAGGTTTAGTTGGATGGAGATAATAATAATAGCAACTAACATGACAACTTCTAAAAATATCTCTGGAAATTAATAGTAATAGTGATTCATTAGCATTTATATAGTGCCTACCATGTGCCAGGCACTATGGTAAGCATTTTATAATAATGATGTCATTTGATCCTCACAACAACTTTAGGAGGTAGGAGTTATTATTATCCCATTTACAGATGAGGAAACTGAGAGAAACAGAATTAAGTAACTTGCTCAGGGTCACACAGCTAGTAAGTGTCTGAGGCTGGATTGAAACTCAGATCTTCCTGATTCCAGGCCTAGTGCTCCATCCACTGTGCCACCTAGCTGAGAATAAGAGAGAGGGTAGTGATTTTACTCTGTTTAGGGGTTTTACCTCTATTGAGATGTGGCAAAATCTCTGAAAGATATAAGTCAATTTCAATCATTATAAGGCAAGAAATCCAAGGGAATAATACCTATACCAGCAAATTGGAAAGAGAGAATGTAAGCAATAAAGATTGAACTTGGTCACTTCTATCACAACAAATTATTTCTAGCCAGTCCTCAGATGTGCTGCCAAGGTGACTCTGCTACAACATCTTTCCTTTAGACACAAAAATTAACTCATGATAGATTTTAGGACATGTGCATAGACAATCCTCATCATTTGGTACTATTTGAAGAGTAGGTTCATGTTACAATTTTCCAATTTCTAATTACCAGGATGAGTCAATTGGTGTATTGTCTATAGAACCAAGGCCTGTGAACAGCAATACTGAGGATTATAGAACTGAAAAATACCTTTCCATGACAAATTTCAGAACTAAAAGCATAAACTATGCTATTTTGAGTGCATGGAAAATGGAGATAGGGAGATAGCATTACTCTAAATGGCTGACGACCAAAGCAACATTCTCTTATGGTACTAAATGCATATGAGTCATACATTCATGCTGGCTTTTTCCACTACAAAACTTAATTTAATCTGAACTAGAGAAGCATTACAGCATGCATAGAAAACCACTCTCTAATACAAATTGTCTGTATGACCCTGGGCATGTCAGGACCTCTCAATACTCCCAGGCAACATTCAAATAATGAGTGAATGAGTGAAGGGATATTCATTTATTCAGTGCTTTCTATGTGCAAGCACTTTGCTAAGCACTGGAAACAACATAGAAAAGTGAGACAGTTCCAGATCCCAAGAAACTCACCTCTAATTGGGGAAGATAATAAATAAGAGTGGCAGGATATAAGAAAAGACCCAAAAGTCCTGAGGGTACAGCAGTGAGATAGATGGCAAAGTCCAGGGGTCTTTATGGCATACAAGTATGATAGCAACAATACCAAGTAACAACAACAATTAGTAGTAGTACTACTAATAATAATAATTATTATTATTATTCACATTTATGTTGCACTTTAAGGTTTAAAAGCACTTTACTAATATTACCTCCTTTGATTCTCACAAGTCTGAGAGTAAATGCTATTGCTGTTCTCATTTTTATAGGTGAAGAAATTGAGGCAAACTGAGGTTAAGTAACTTGCCTAAGGTCACACAGCTAGTACGTACCTAAGGCAGGATTTTAACTCAGGTGGTCCTGATGCCAAGTCTAACATTCTACCCACTGTACCATTTAAGTGCTAACTGGCATTGGTATTGGGAATTCCTGCACAGTGAATTTCTTACACTGATGAAATCACAGATCCATTAAAAACAATTTTAAAAAAACCTTCAACTGGACTGGTACCGCATTGCTGCAAGTCAGTTCTTTTACTCTTCCATAATTAGCTATCATACTCCCTTAAATGGCTATTCTAAACTTTTCCCCTCTCAAATACTATATCCTAAACATTCTCCTTCCCTCTTGGCAGAAATTATTACCTCCTACTTTACTAAAAAAACATACACAATTCACCAAAATTTCCTATATTTCTCCAATTCCATACCTCAAAAGCCTTCAAAAGTGTCCTCCCTTCTCTCTTCCTTTTCTCTAGCTTCTGAGGAAGTGGTGGCCCTTCTCTCCTCCAAGACTGCTATCATCCCATCACTTCCTCTCTCTTTTGAGACTTTCATTCCTTGATCATTCCCTCTCTCCCATTTTCCCCTCTCTCCTTTTCTACTGTCTTCTCCTCTGCTGCCTAAAAACATGCCCAGGTCTTTTCAGCCTCAATTTAAAAAAAAAACACTTTAGTTGACATCTTCTTAAGCTATAATCCCATATCTTTTGACTCTTTCATAGTCAGACTCCGAGAAAAAGTCTTCTGTATTCATTGCTTCCACTTTCTTATCACCCTCTAACTTCTCAATCCCTTCAATATGGCTATCAACCAACCTCATCTCCTTACTGAAACTGCTCTATAGTACCAACTCTGATATTTTCCAATATTCATCATTCATGAGCTCTCTACAACTTCTGATACTTGTACTCTACCTGGATGAGGGTTATTGGGAGGATCAAAGAAGATCAGTATGTAAATGTTTGATACTATCATCATCATCATCATCATCATCATCATCATCATCATCATTAGATACTTTCTTTTCCCTTGACTTCCATGAAACTATTCTCTCTTGGTTTTCCTCCTACCTATTCTTTCTCAGGAGCTTGATTATTATCCAATTCCTATCTATTTGGGCATCCCCAACGTTCTGGCTTGGACTCTTTCCTCTCTCTTCAGTCTTTTGCTTGGCAATCTCATTAGTTCCCATGGATTCAATTATTACCTCTGTGGAGGTGACTTCCAAATCTATACACTCAGACTACATCTCTCACCTACACTCCAGTCCTACATTGCCAAATGCCTACTGGACATGTCTCACTGGTATTCAATTTAACAGGTCTAAACTGGAACTCATTATCTTTTATCTAAACCCACCCCACCTCCAAACTTCCCTCTTTCTGTTGAGAGCCCCACTAATACTCCCAGTCATGCAAATTTACAGACTTGGAAACATTCTTGATTCTTTTCTCTCCCTCCCTCCACCCTCTCACTTTTTTATCTAAACATTTGCCAAGTGTTATTGAATCGACCAACTATCTTTCCCATGATTATACTTTAGTTCATACCGTTATAACTTCTACCTTGTAATATTACAATAGTTTCATTAATATGTGCCCTGTTTTCAGTTTTTTCCTTCCACAGAGATACTAATGTAATCTTTCTTAGCCATGGATTTGAACATGTCACTTTGCTGCTTTAAAAAAAAAAAGTCTTCAATGGCTACCTATTGCCTCTAGAAAAAAATACAAATAATTTAACCTTGAAATTTAAAGCTCTGGATAATCCTGTTTTCTTCTACTTTTCCAGTATTATGTTATCTTAATCCTCTACATTCTGTCCATACTAGAATGCTAGCTGCTCCCTGAACTATCTTTAGCAATTAGGTGAAATCAATTTAGGTAAAACTGCAAAATTTAATGAGGTACCCAATATTCTTTTGCCAACTCCATTTATCCAAGATTATCTTCAGTTTTGATATGGATTGAGAAAAATTGTTTACTATAGCACATGAGTTAGAGTTCCTTGGGCAAGGAATTTATTTGCCTATCACTGTTCATACCAAGAGAAAGCACAGTCGGTGCTGTCAGTCCTTTATTAAAGAAACATGAACACTGAGTTACTAATAGCAAAACCCAACATACAAAATGGCTTATTCTGGGTTCCATAACATAGACAGCTATATAACTACCTTAACAATGAGGTAACAACATTAAGAGGTGGTGTGTATTGTAAAAGAAAAAAAAAACACTGCATTTGGAGTCAGGAGAGACCTTAGTTCAAAGCCTGTCTCTGATGTGAACTATATGAACATGGTCAAGCCATTTGAACTCTCTGGGCCTTAGTTTCCTCATCTGTAAAATGGGAATAATAATATCTCTAGATCACAAAGTTGCCACAACAAATGACATAATGTATTAAGTTCTTTGTAAGCCTTAATGACCCATATATGTCAGCTATTATGAATTTATGCAAACAAAATATCTAATAGCTCTATGGGAGGCCAATTGCGTGGTGATATGAGGGGACTCCATTGCCCAAATATAATCTTAAAATATTCAAGGATAATCACATGAAAGAGGGATTTAAATTTAAACTTTTGCCCTTAGAAGGCAGAGCCAGAAACAATGAGTAGATGTTATAGGAAGATTTAAGCTTAAATAATAACTTCCTACCAATTAGAATTACCAAAATTGGAGGGAATGGGTTGCCTTAGACAGTAGTGAAATACTCAAGAAGAGACTATTCTAGGTAATGAAGGGTTTGCAAAGAATAAGACAAAGTAACCAACAAGGAGTTTATAATCTAGTAGACTAGTTGAAGAAAGGGTTTCTTTACTCCTTCACTGGTGATCTTACAACTTTGAATTTGGATTATATCTAGATTCTGGCTTGTTTTCCCTCCTAATAGAGCATAGTCCTAGATAAAAAGACCAAACAAATAGAACTCGAAGGAACCACAGAAGCCATCTAGTCCAAACGTTTTATTATACAGAGGACAAAACAGGAAAACAAGAAGGCCATGATGACTTGCCCAAGGTCGCACATTTTGAGCATCAGGAAAGGGACTTGAATTCCAGTATTCTAACTTCAGGGCAATGTTCACTATACCATGCTACCTCCCTGGGGTGATATAGAGAAGTATGGAGATATGGGGAAGTGAAGAGGAGGAGTTAAATGTATACTTAAGGCTCTGCTACATATTTATAGACAGGGTAACTTAGTAACATTTATGGGGGAAATACACTATGAGTTTTCCTCCAATTAGAAAGTTATTGCCACTTGCATATGAATACCATGATCTTTTATTTAACCACCACCCCCAACAAATTCATTAGTATTTTGCCTTACACATCATCAAAACAATTGACTTGCTGAAATTTATCTCTTTAACATACAACTAATGCTTTTATCAATATTAGAGCTTCTGAAAGGCAATGTTCATATAACCCTTCACATTTAGTTACATGCAAATAAGCATCACTAAATGCTTTGAAAAATGACAATCTAACAAGTAACCAGAAGTGACATTATTCTTTCTATATGCACTAATTCAAACACAAAAATTTCTAGTTGCCCCATACTTTATTGCCAGAGAGTAATCTGACCTAACCTAGAGGATATCAGTCCACTCAATGAATCCATGATCTCACCAGTGTAGATACTATCTCTGCTGGAGTAGATCACAACTTATCCAGCTTAAAGAAGTAATTTACCCAAGGCCATACAAGGAGTAAATGGAAAAACCACAGACTCAAAACCCAAGTCTTCACACTCTGATTCTAGCATTTTTTCCACTAGAAGTTGAAGCTATGACTACACACAGACACATCTGATTCTTAAAGAACTCCCCCATAGATAAGCAGCCTTTTCCTGTCTATTAAAATGTAGTCATTTCACTTTTGTGTGTGTGTGATATTC
Organism: Phascolarctos cinereus; assembly: GCF_003287225.1. Taxonomy (NCBI): domain Eukaryota; kingdom Metazoa; phylum Chordata; class Mammalia; order Diprotodontia; family Phascolarctidae; genus Phascolarctos; species Phascolarctos cinereus. The sequence goes on along the minus strand of NW_027555514.1, from coordinate 176,270,929 downwards.
CGTGACTGTCAGTCTGCCTCTATTCTTGAAGACGGAATTCATGGTAGACACGGGTAAGGTTTCTGAGTAATTTACAAGCTTTTGATTTATTTTATATTTTGACTCTGAATCACAATTTTCTATTGGAAAATAGTCTTCCTAGCTCACCCTTAAGACCCCCTTTGTATTGAAGCAAAGCTATAATTATGGCAGGGCCATCAAGGCTTTAAACCAGAGTGGACAATTTGTTGAGAACCAATGGCACTTTCTGTGAGAGACCTCCACTGTTTATATAACTGGTGGTTATGTCAGGCCTTTTCCCTGAATTGTTGCTTCCCCTATAGTCTTTGTCCCAAAGACTGTCTGGGTCCCCCTCATCATAGCAGAAACTACAAGATATCTTGCTTGCTTTCCTCCTCTTTGCCTCCTCCATCCCCTAGATAACTTCCCTGTGACATCCTCTGTCTTGCCCCAGCAACAGCATCAAAACCTGGTGTTATCTCTCTGGCTTCCTTCCCATTGCTCCCAATTTCTCTACTCTAAGCTACACCTCCACTAAGAACAATGAAAATATAGTGTCAAGGCAGAATTTCATCTGACTCTTGCCCCACACTCAAAATTACTTTGATTCTAGGTGATTTCAAAGTAGAGCTATAACAATTTTTGAGTATGGTTTATAAGGAAACCAATTCTATCTGATTTTCCATCTGTCCATCTTTATTTGAGATAGTGTCCTTACATTCAGCTATGACTCCTTTCTTTTCTGTTTCCACTGAGAGAAAACCATTAGATAAAGATTACATGTTTACAGCACCAACAATTAATGTTTGGAAATGGTCTAGAAGTTCTGCCTGTTTTTCTGATACCATGCCACCATCATTGCAATCAACATAGCCATTTTTGTTCTCATTAGCTTTCCTTGTCAACCTAAACTCATTTAGGACTTTATTTAGTATGTTCACATTCTTTCTATTGGTTAGTAATATGTTTATGTTGTATATACAACTATAGAAGATGGAATCAGGGGGAGGTAAAAGGATTACATTCATCATTTTACCTCCCCCTGATTCCATCTTCTATAGTTGTATTTTTGTCTTCTCTCACTAACAGTAGCTTACCAATCATATCTGTCAGTTCTTTCAGGACCCAAGATGTAGCTCATCTGATCCAGGTGACATGAATTCATCCAGTACAATGTAGGCGCTCTCTTCCTATGTTCAGTAGAACTTATGTTAAGTAAGGATTCCCTATTAGCTGTTTTTGTTCTCTCCTTTCCAGTGAAAAGGCTAATCTCCTTGACAGAGAAAATTAAAACAAAATAATAATTAAACAGCTCTTCTTTTGCAACAAATAGTAGATAAAAGCTAACATTTATACAGTGTGTTAAGTTTTGAAAATACTACTTTACAAATGTTATCTCATTCTATTCTCACAACAATCTTTGAAGGTAGGAGCTATCAATTATTCCCATTTTACAGATGACAAAACTGTAGTGGAGATAGGTTTAGTGACTTGCCTGAGCTCACACAGCTAGTATGTTCCTAAGGCTGAATTTGAACTCAGGTGACACAATGGATAAAGCTCTGGGCCTGAGTTCAAATCTGGCCTCAGACACTGTGTGATCCTAGGCAAGTCACTTAACCCTATTTCCCTCAGTTTCCTCATCTATAAAATGAGCTGGAGAAGGAAATGGCAAACCACTCCAGTATCTCTGCCAAGAAAACCCCAAATAGGGCCATGAAGAGTCAGACACAACTGAAACAAATGAAGAACAACTCCTTAACTCCATGTCTGGTATTCTATACACTGAAGTCGCCTAACTGCCTCTCTTGTCAGTTATCAACCCATCTTTCCCTGGCAGTGGTTTTATCCTCTTTAATTCTCTTTCATTAACATAGCTATTTTAAAAAATCATGTTTTTGTTTTCCTTAGCTTCCCTTGCCAGCCTATTTATTCTGAATTTTAAAACTGCTGCTAGGATTTTTACAGCACCGTGTAACTCTCTGGTACTCATGCTCTTTAACAATCCCTTGCTTCCATCATCTATTAATATCAATTTTTAATCCAAATTACTAATTGAGTTCCCCATGCATCAGCATTGGGATCTTCAGACAGCTCCAGTTTTTCCTCCTCACCAGAATTGAATCTTTAGAATTTCATTCTTGAGAGGTGGTTTTTGGGGGGTTTTTTGTTTGTTTGTTTCGGGGTGGTTGTTGTTGTTTTGGTCCCACCCTGGGTTCACTTCAGGCCGAATTTTGGTCCACAGAATATGAGACTGGAGTTTGAGATTGATGGAAGAGAGAAAGCTTATTGAAAAAGGAGTTTCTTCATGTTTCATAAGCTGAAGGTGAGGTCTCAGAGATAAATAATTGATTAATTAAGCACTTTCTATATTTGTGGTAATTTATGAAGTAAAGTCACAATATATCCCTTAACTGTTTTTTAACCTAGTGTGAACAAATTAAGGTAATGAAGGAGTCAAATAACAGACTTAAGGGTGGATGTTTAATGTGTTCATCCCTAAGAGTACCTGAAAGTATTACCCAGTTCTTTGTGCTCTCATGACACACCTCCACCCTTATCCATGGAATTGCTTCAAATGGGTTAGCAAAGAGCTCTGTTAAAACTAAAGCATGTCTCTGGGACAGGCTTGTCTACTGTGTCCAAACTGCTCATTGATTTCATTTCTGTCTCAGTTGTCTATAGCAAACTCAAATGACAAAATCATTTCTTCTTCTGACTTTATTGATTTTTGCCCAAATTCTCCCCACCATTCTTCCCTCCTCTAAGACCTCTGATAAAATATAGATCAGCACTTTATCAGGTTGCATTAACAATGACCCTGTTGTCTCATGCAATAATGGACCAGACCAAATCATCTATACTTATTTTCAACAAAGGACCTCACCAGATGGATTCCAGAATCCATCACTATTTGGGGTTTTCCATCACTACCCCAGAACCCAAATGATAACTGCTCTCTACAACCTCCTTCCTCACAGTGGCTGTTAGAGCAGTTACTAAGTCAAAGAAATATTGCAGATTGGGTGAACAATCCCTACAGCCTTTACCAAACATTCTTAGAGGATCTCTCTTTCATCCAGAAATCAACCAGTCCTCCACCCTCAACAAAATTAAGTCCCAAAAGTTTATGAAGGAGGGGAAACAGCAGAGAAGCTAAGAAAACTAAAAAACAAAGGAAAACTAATACAATGAAGAAATATGACAAAAGTCATAACATCTTATTCTTCTTTAGGAATATCTCTTTCCTTTTTTGAACATACTGAAATGAAATCCTAAAATGTAGGTTTATATATTTGTTTAGAACTTTCTTTAAAAACTCTTTAAAAATCCAAAGATGCAAACTACAAGGGACAGAATTATCTCTCCCACAAACCCATAAAAATAAAATTAAGCTGTAAGCGAGAAGGCATTGCTCACTCTCACCTTGGATTCTGTCATGTAGGCCTTTCTCTCTCTGTGAACACCTTATTCACAAGTTTTGAATCTGGCAAAAGATATGAAAGGAGTGTCAGAAAATACTCTTTTGCTTTTGGGACTTACAAATTACTGTTCTGCATTTTTTAAGAAATGGCAAAAAAGAATGAATATTTCATGCAAAAAGTACAAAGGATTATCATACCTAAATTCTCAAAGATAATGGCAGTCGAACACAAGTTTTCACAGGTTCTACTAATATGGAAAGGCTTAGAATCCAGTGCCGGTTACAAACTAGTTACCAGATTCTGTATTCTAACATGCCTAACTAAGTGCAAAGAGGCTCATTACTAGTAGGCAGAGTACTTGGTAACAAATACTTTGCCCATGGCAACCCATGTATAACCTGGGGTTCTAGCCTGGAACATTGGCATAAGTTTCTCATCTTTGGTGGGGGAAATGATTACTCAATGTTTCATTTCTGTATGAGGCATGGAGTTGGTGAGATCTTGGGAAAAAGAAAGATCCTTTTAATTGTAATTTACAGCAAGAGATGCACACAGTTTCAGAACAAAAGAGAGAAGATGAAGAGAATGAATTTTGACTAGAATAAAGTAGAGAAACTGTACACTGACATGTCTACTTCCTCCCAAAATCCTTCCCTCTAGGGGCCTCTCCAAGAAAAACTGGAGCCCTCTTGGTCTATTCCTGCCAGAAGCCAGAAGAAGAATCTTTCCTATCCCCAGTTCTGGACAACTTTATCCCTCAAGACGGCACATAGCATTGAATAATCATACTCTCTATCCATGAGGAGAGTCATGAAAATGAAAAAGGCCTAAACTCCAAATTACACATGAAATGCCTCCTGGACTGTCAGTGGGAGTGGCAGGGACAGAGTGGTAGAGAGGCAAAAAGGGGGCCAAAAGTGCTAAGAATCACAGAGTAAATTATAAGTTAGCTGTTGATACTCTGTGAAATCCTCATCCAATGACCACAAAGTGGACATTCTAGACATTCTACTGGAGGAACTGAATTATATTAATCTTACTATTTAACAAAAAGTGCTGGGGAAATTGGAAAGCAGTCCAGTAGAAACTAAGTATAGAACAACATTTACAACATATATCAAGATAAGGTGATATCATTTAGACATAAAGGGTGATGTCTCAAGCAAATTAGGGAGTGTGGAAAATTTTACCTGTTTTATCTATGGATAAGAGAAGAGTTTATGATAAAACAAAAGATAAAGAGGGTTATGACAGCTAAAATGAGTAATTTTGATCATATGAAATTTAAAAGGGTTTGCACACGCTAAACCAATGCAGCCAAAATTAGAAAGAAAGCAGGAAACTGGGAGGAACTTTTTTACAGAAAGTCTCTCTGTTAAAGGTCTCATTTCTCAAATACATAAGGAAACTGAGCCAAATTTATATTTTTTTAAAAGAGCCATTTCTTATTTGATAAATGGTCAAAATGAACAAGTAATTCTCAGAAGAAGAAATCAAAACTATCAATAGTCATATGAAAAAAATTCTCTAAATCACCAAAAACTAGAGCAATGAGAATTAAAACAACTCTGGGGTCCCATCTCACACCCATCAGATTGGCTAACATTACAGAAAAGGAAAATGACAAATGCTGGAGGCTATATGAAAAAATAGGTACACTAATGCATTGTTGGAGAAATTGTGAAATGGTCCAACCATTCTGGAGAAAAATTTAAAACTTTCTGCAAAGGGCTATAAAATTGGACATACCCTTTGACACAGCAATACCAATACTGGGTCTATACACCAAAGAGATGCAAAAAGGGGGGGAAAGACCTATATGTACAAAAAATATTTATAGCAGCTCTTTTTTGTAGTAGCAAAGAATTGGAAATCGAAGGGATGCCGATCAATTAAGAAATGGCTGAACAAGTTGTAGTATATGATTGCAATGGAACACTTTTGTACTAGAAGAAATGATGAGCAGTATGGTTTCAGAAAAACCCAAGAAAACATATGAACTGATGCAAAGTGAAGTGAGCAGAACAAGAAAACATTGTGCCCAGTAACAGCAATATTGTAATGATGATCAAATGGAAAGACTTAACTACTCTGAACAGTAGAATGATCCAAGACAACTGATGAACTGAGTACAGATTGAAACAAATTTTCTTTCATTTTATTTTTCTTGCTTTTTTTTCAACATAACTAATAAGGAAATACATTTTGCATGATTTCACATGTATAATTGGTATCATATTACTTGCCTTCTCAATGGGTGCAGGAGGGTTAGAAAAAGGAAGAGAATGGAGAACTCAAAAAAAAATCTAAATGAATATTTAATTTTTTAAAACCAAACTCTTTTAACACCAAGTACTTCACTTATCTATGTAAATGATGGGCACCTTATGGTTATTGAAACTATTTTTTTGGGGGCAGCTAAGTGGCACAGTGGATAGAATGCCAGCCCTGAAGTCAGGAGGACCTGAATTCAAATCTGACCTCAGACCAAACACTTGACATTTACTAGCTGTGTGACCCTGGGCAAGTCACTTAACCCCAATTGCCTAAAAAGGAAAAAAAAATTTATTTTCTTGTTCTTTTAGATTTTTGTTCATGTTCTCCCATAAGTTTGCTGCAGAAGAACCCCTCCACATGCTAGGGGCCTTCCTCATTTTTGTTTTAAACCTGCAAGCAATCTACCCATTATCCCTAGCTCTTAAAATGTAATTTGAAAACTCATCTTTTTTATCAATTTCCCTGATAATGTCCTTTAGTCTGGCTCTTCTTCAAAGTTCCTTATTTGTTATATGTTGTAGCCTACTCTTATGTGCTACAAACCCTTCTTTTGCCTTTTATGTCATCAATAAGTGTTTAATTCTTCAAGGACCATGTTGTTTATGTTATATGAAAACGTTGGTGGAACACTGGTGTTAACTAGATGGAGCTTTGTTTCTGGGAGAAGAGGGATTTCATTAAAGAACTTTGAAATTTCCCAAAGGCAATCCAACCTGTTCTCTTTCTTTTGTTTAATGCTGGGTCAACTCATTAAACAAGATCATTTCTGTTATTCTGTTTTTCATGAAATCTGAAATAATTTTGACATATGGATGGGAAATATTTTGTTGGAAGAGATCCTCTAAAGCCGCATTTTGTTCTACCAAATCAAAAGTTATTTTTAAATGAATGGTCAACAAACACTGACCATAATGTGATCTTTTATCCTCTATATCTTTCAGTCAATTGTATGATAAGAAAGATGCGGTTTATTTTGGAAGATTACTCGTAGAAGCCTACCTGTTCCTTACTAAGAATGTTCTTATCAAGAATGTTTTTAATGCATGTATAGATAATTTTCAGGAAAAAAATTATATAGAAGTGAAAGTAAGTGTATAATTAATTGATATTCTCAAAGGTAGTTGATATTCTCTTCATTCCCTACTCACCCTTTTTTGGTATCAGTAAAGCCTCAGTTTTCTCCTCACATTTTCTTATCTTCTCTTCTTTAAGATAATTGTAAATCAATCCTTCAAGATCCTCACAACTATTGCCTACAGCATAGTCTTTTTGATGTACACTTGATATAATGTAATCTGGCTACTTGGCAGGGGGGGGGGGGCGGGTCTTTTGCTCTTATCAATGAATTAGGCATGCAACTGCAAAAACTAGAAAAAGAAAAATTTTAAATCCCCAATTAAACACCAAAATGTAAAAAAAAAAAAGTAATTGAAGGCTTTAAGAATTCACAGAAAGGCAACTTAAGATAGTGAGGTAAGAGGCAGCTAGGTGGCACAGTGGATAGAACTCCAACCTTGGGTTTTGATATTTACTTGGGCAGTCCTTGTTCAAATGAAATAACTTTATAGTTTGGAATGTATTTTAAAAAGCAATACATAAAGGTTTACCACCAAAAAATAACATCCAGCAAACCTGAGTATAATCTTACAGTGAAAAAAAAATGGACTTTCATAAAATATATTTCTAATTATTCCTAATAAAGAGATCAGAAAACGTATCTACACCTGAGTAGATACTTTGAAATGCAAACACAGCAGTCAAGAGAAACACAGTAAGGAAAAATATATCTGAGCAACTGAAATATAATGACAAAAGATGATGAAATATGGTATTGTAATGATGAAAAGAAGTAAGTGTTCCTTCAAAATACAAATGCTTTCATGGATCAAAGAGGAATTAATTAAGGCAGAGGACTCGGTAGTTTTATTATGTTTTGATGATCTTAGAGAAAAAAGAAAAGGAAAGTATAACCTTGACTACCATTTATGAGATAGGTTTATATAATAGGGCCCAAATACATGGTGATTCTGCCCTGAGAAGATTAATTATTAAATGTGTAGCTTGTGCTGAAGTCCCCAGTTAGAGAGTAAAATTCTCTAACAATGGGCTGTGGGTGGAGATCGCAGGGAGGGCTAAGAAGACGTCCTCTTACATAGCTCCCATTGTGCTGTCCTGAGAAAAACAAAGGGACATATAGCAATATAAGGACATGGTTGATCATAGGTGTTTATGAGAAATAATATTAAATCTGATAAAGGCATAACAGAATAAATTTAAGAAACACAAACAGTAGTAAGCTGGAACAGGGTAGGACCTACCCATTGCTCCTCTCAGAGCTCCTGGGCTAGTTAGCACCCAAGATAAAGCACACACACACAGTCACACACACAAACACACATTCATACTCTTACATACATCTTCTTTGTCCATTCAGATGGAGGTCATCTCTCATAGTCTTACAAAAGGACAAGGCAGATGTGGTCACCACTAGTAGCTGTTCTGGTATCCTAAAGTTGCACTGGGATAAAAACATCACCTCTTCCTTCTTCTCTTCAAGAGTTTGCCCTCCTCAGATCCCTGTCTTTGTCTTGAGTGGAAAAACAACAAAGACAAAAACAAAACTTCTTCCTCCACTACCACTCTTTATCATAGAGCTAATATCTTTCTAATGTTTTCTTTTCCAAAACCAGGAAGAACTATACATCCCAGGAGGTTTTGTGGTCAGCCAGTGCTTTGCCAGAGGTTGTTACAAAAAGAAAAAGGAATACAATAAAAAAGAAAGTGAGAAGAAGAGAATGGGATTTATTATCTTATATATATATATAAGCATACAGAAGATTATAAGATATGGAGGAAGTGATGGTGAAGCAGGCTGCTCATGAACCTCAATTTCATCTAAACCAGATGAAGAAATAGAAAACTATAATACCTGGTTGTCTCAATCTACCTCCGCTCAGACCTAAACAAATCTAACCAAAAAATAAAAAAGAATACAATCAAATATGTGAATAGAATTTTAAGAAAGTTACACACACACACACACACACACACACACACACACACATATGTACGTATGTCTGGCAATTGTTAAATGATAACAGAAAGGGATGTACATATTTCTCAGCTGTATATTGCACTTTGCAAAATTTCATCAGGGTATAATCACCAAATTTGCCCGGGTATAAAAACCTCACAAACCAAAGCAGAAAAATAAAAATATCAAACATATCCTTTAGTGATCACAATGCAATAAAATTATCTTTGATAAAGGGCTTTTGGAGAAAGGATGAAAAAATCATTCAAAATAATAATTCAATCCCAAAAGAATTCATGGATCAGATGACAAATCATAGAAACAACAGAATATTTCATCAAAGGAAATGGCAATAGTGAGGCAACATACCACAATTTATGGGATAACGCCAAAGCGCTCCTGATGGAAAATTTCATGTCCCTAAATATGTTCAACAAAAAAGGAAAATAATGTATTAATTGTACATGCAATTAAAAGCCTGAAAACCAGCAAATATTTAAAATTTAACTGAACCCTAAAATGGAAATTATGAAAATCAAAGAAGAAATTTAAAAAATTAAATGTAAACATGAATTGATAAATGAAAGGGGAAGTTGGGGTCTTTTTTTGCAGGAAGGATGAAAATAACTAATTAATTAGGCTCATTTTTAAAGACGAGGGAACCTATTTGCCAGAATTAAAAATGAAAAATAAGAAATCACAAGTGAAGAAATATAGGAAATTATTATATTTTCCCAACAAAACTGATTATTTAGATGGAATTTATAAATATGTACCAAAAAAGCAGATTAATATATTAAGGAATGGAATATTTAGATAACTCATTCTAAGAAATAGAAGTTGTACAAGCCACAAATGATCTTCTAAAAAAATTTTTTAAAACCCAGGACCACACAGTTGTACAAAAGAATTCAATCAAATAGTGAAAGAACAACTAATTCCAGTTATATAAGCTGTTTGCAAAATAAGCAAAGAAAGGATGCTCACAAATTCTTTCTATGAAACAAATATGGTTTTGATACTTAAAAGAGGAAGATACAAAACAAAGAACTGGAACTAAGAGAGTGCTAGTTTTAGAATTACCTTCAACAACTACTAAGAAAATTTTAATTTATATGGCACTCTTTTCTGGTTTTTATTTCCTTGAGGAGATATTTCAGTAGGATCTGTGTAAAATGTATGTGTAGTCTAATCATTTTCTTAAAAATATAATTCCAAATTTCTTTCTGGAATAGTTGAAGCAATTCACAGTTCAACCAATAATATATTAGTGTGCCTTTCTTCTCAAATGCCATTTAGTATTGAATGTTTCCATCTTTTGTCATCTTTTCCAGCTTTCTAGATGAAAGGTGAATCTCATTTTCTTGTCTATAATTGTGGATGTTCAAAGTAAATGGATACCCCCATTTCCTAAGGTAAAGTTGTTTTCTCTCTTTTTTCTACACATCATCAATGACAGAGGGAATCATAAGCAGGATAGCCTCATGCATACATAATGACCACTAGTGAATATTTTAAACTCTCTGAGCCTCAGTTTCCTCATCTGTAAAATGGACATAATAATGCTAACTCTATCTCACAAGACGGTGAATAAAGGGCAAATGATGGAAAACATTGTTATGATCATTTTTATTACTTCATTATTCACTTTTTTATGTTGGGTGAAGTTCAGATAGAATCAATCCAAAGATAAATTGAAGCTGTTCCTTGCTGTTTAATATTCAGTGGATTATCCTAAAGGTGGATAAAATGCTTAACTTTTTATAACTGAGTGAAAGTGCTGAGATTAAAGCAGGGACATACTGGTGAAAAAAATTTGCATAAATGACACACTTTTAAGTTTAATATGAATTATTAACATTTTCTCTATCACTTTCTAAAATCTAGAAATCAACAAAATAATAAATCAACGTCTGATTTTAAAAAAGATGAAATCTCAGTTGTTTGATTTGTGTTTTTTCTCATTTGTGATTTGAAGCAATATTTCATACGATTGTTGATAGCTTAAGAGTCTCCTTTTAAGAGCTGTTTATTCATATCCTTTGACCACTTATTCACTGGGGAATTATTTTTGTTATTAATAACTTTATGTTCATCCATCCATTGGACATCCTTTTTTTTATCAGAGATACTTGACAGAAAGATTTTTTTACCTTAATCAACAGCTGCATTTCTTATCTTAGCTACATTGAATTTTTGTGAAAAAGAAAAAAAGAAAAAAAACTTTTTCAACTTTTGAATAATCATAATTTTCTTATTTTGTCTTTCTGTGACAGCTTTTATCTCTTATTTAGTTTAAAAAAAAACTTTCCCCCACTAATAGTTATGGAAAAGACCTGTGTAACACCTTTTTATAATAATTAGCTTACTTTAAATGTTGTGGACTTTATAGTGACCACAAAGGTCTACTTGTTTTCTTCTTCTAAAAGTTATGGGTGCAGTCACAAACTCTCCAAGCACAACATTAATAAAATTCCTAACATTTAGTCAGAGATTGGAAAACAGAAGCTTAACAATCATAACTTTGAAGGTAAATGGGTTAAAACAATAAAAGGGGGTTGGGGAGGGGAGAAGATGGGAGCCGCATAATGAATAAAAAAGCAAATGTATGTACATATATACATATATGTATAAATACATGTGTATATGTCTGTGTATATATAATAGTATGTATATGAATGTGTACATGTGTGTATAAATACTTAGAGTTTTTATTCAGAATCCACACCAAAATTATTTCACACATACAAGTATGTATGAATATATACATATATACCTATAATATGAATACTATGTGTATATTTATACATCTATATATCATACATACAGAATTATATGCACACAATTAATTGTGTATACATTTAAGTATTGCCTGAAAAACAATAGGTAGGGACTGGGAATTTGATTTCATTGGTAAAAGGAATACATATATATATTAGGGTTTTAGAGAAAGATATTCAGATCAATCACTGCCTAGAGTTCCTACAACTGGAAGCCTGAGTTTGTCTGTATCTGCTATACCCATTATAAGGAGTGGGCTAAATGTGTGGATGCTGACTGATTTTTTTTTTGTCTTAAGGATTCATCTGTAACTACCATATATTTGGGCTAAATTTCTGTTTTCAGAAGTTTTAGAGTTTCTGTGGTTTAGGGAAAGCAACTACGTTGCTATCCTGTCTGGAGGGCCATAAATTGCCCACATTTTTAATAATTAAAACATTTTTGAAATATTCATAATTTTAAAATAAAAATAACATTTCTTTTAAAATATACAAAGTACATGATATCACAATTAAAAATTTAAGGAGAAATACTACTTTTAGAATGGAGATTTAAGTAAGAATGGTTTTTATCTGTATTATGTACATATCCTACATGTATATTATGTATATTATGTACATGAATGTCCATGTATTTAAACATGGACAGAGGTGACAACCTGGAAATATTTTCACTTTTTAAACATTTGCTTCCTTTTATACATCTCTGTAAACTGTTATTGGGAAAAGTTACTATAAATGATTTTTATGTTTATTTACAGAGAAAAGATTTCTCTTTTATTTACACTTTAACAGTTGTCCACTTTTGTCTTAGTCCCTTCCCCAATTTGGTATTTTGATTTTACTTATATTTCCATGATTTCTCATTACTCTGTTCTGTACTTCATGTTTGTCTTTAGGCAGAATGTTGTTGGGTAGTGAGATTGGGCTTAAGTTGCTTGTATTAATATTTCACTAATTCATCATTTCCATGCTAATGACAATACAGCATCAAATCCTTGAAAATTCCTACAAGAAGCAGTTAGCCTGCTGTTTCATCAAGATGTAAAATGAGAAGGTTTTTTATGTGTATGACACAACATTACCTGCACAAAACACCCTGTATCTGCTATGTTAATATTTACTGATATGTTAATGTAATAATGACCCACCTTTCTCTGCTCTCTATGAGGCACATTCTATCTATAGGGATGGAAATTAATAACAGTCTCTCTAAGCTGCCTGATGTCAGAGCCGAGAAAGGTGTGAAGGGTATATAAAAGCAGTATTACTAGGTAGCAAAGGGGTGGGGGGGGGGATTACTCCAGAAGTGGATGCAAGCTTGGAATTGTTTCGTGTACCTTTCTTGCCAGCAAAAAAAAAAAAGAGAGAGAGAGCTTTTCTGATTTCTTCAGTCCTTTAAGCAGTAAAAGGTAAAGAATTTCCTATTTCTGATATTTAAAGTATGTACTTGTTTGGGGCAGTTGGACAGATTGGGATAGTACTTTTTGTCATTTATTCAAAGAAAAATTAAAAGGAAGATGAACCATAATTTCAAATGATCAAAGATAGTTTGGAAAAGCAAGGAGGGGAGTTAAGAAAAAATTAATTTCATGAATTGAAGGAATATAGCAATCTGAACTGTGGTCCTCCTTAACTATGAAGTTTGATCGGATTTTTTTTTTAAACACAGCTTGTGATTTGGGATATCACTGGAGTCAGAGCTGCAAGGAATTCTTAATTTCTGTTCTAAATCATTCTTTCCAAAAAAATATAGGAAGAAGCAATGTGCAATCTAAAGCTGCCAGTTGTCCTTATTGTGTTCTCTGTTGCTTTAAGCTATCTGGAGGCTACACCTATTGATAGGTTGGTAACTTTCTAGTACTTATTTTTTAAAGCTTGAGAAATCCATTATATAATATTTCCATGGGGTTCTGAATGATAAATCTTGCCTAAGAACAGTAAGCTGTTCAACTGTGCTTTGTATTCTGTGTTCTTTAAAGACTGATGTCAGTGGCTGGTGATCTCTCCTATAGAACTTCTGACAGACAGGAATGGATATTGCCAATTCTGTCAAGAAATACACTGTTGGAACTTAGTGGAATGGTGCCTGAACAAGAAGCAGGAAAAACAAAAAGGTATTCCTTTAGCTTCTCTTATGTTGTTGATTCAAAAAGCAAAGACTTCAGATGGATACATTTTGAACTGGGGAATAGCTAAATATTACACATATTTTGTGCCTGCTCTTTACTTGTTAAGTTCTGTTGAAGGGATTTGGGTAACTACCAAAACATTTAAATCTACTCCTGGGAAGTAAAATGTATAGATATGTCCAAGAGACAAGTTACATTGTTAAGTTAAATTTGAAAAAAAAAAATTTGGAAAGCCAGTTGTTAGCACCAGATGGGTTATATTGGGGAGGGATTTCATTTTTATCAAAAATTAATACATATTAATACTTTTTAAATACTCAAAATTCACATCAATACTCTGAAAATAGGAATTAGATCTGTGATTCCACTGATATAGGAACTCCCCAGTGAGGAAATTCCCTCTACCAAAAGCAGGTTGGCACCATCTCTATAACTTAGAGGCATAGAGAGCTGGCTAGAATACTATATAGTTAAGGACTAACTTTAAATGATATGTACTCCCATTATTCTATGGTATGAAACATTTTTAAGGGTGTGTTATCACTTAAATATTATCTTCAAGATTAAGCCCCAAGTCCAAATGACAGCTGCTAATTATGTTTTTTTCTGAGAATTTTTTTATTTGTTTGAAAAATATAATTCTCCCTTTACACCATAGAACCACTGCAGTCAAGGTGTCATAAAATAACATTAAGAATATTTGTTTGGGTTTAAGTCAACTTTGCCTTTACATAATTCTAAAGAGCTGGACTTAACATACCTTACAAAATAGAGAACAATCAAATTTACTTTTGCAATGAATTCAATTATTTGAAACATAACATTTGCTATATAGAATTATAGAACTAGCACTTACTTTTTTTCCAATATGTAAAAACATTTCTACATCATTTATGTGCTATATCAAGCAGAAGGAACTGACATATTCACTTGTCTTGCTGTAACTTACCTGGTTTACAAGGTGCCCTCAGAACTATAACTAGTTCTCAATTATTGTTTTTTCACAGATTAAAAATAACTCTAAAACTGACATGAAGTTCCTCTTAAGCTGGCAACACAATGGCATTATGACAGGAAAATTAGCAGTATTACTTAGTATTTTTGTCTATATCTTGAATCATTTATTTCATTACCTAGTAGACATTTACTGAGCACATTTATGAAACATGTCTCTACATAGCTTTGCCTGTTATTATATAGCTCTCACTTGGAGATGGAATGGTTACCCAGTTCACTAAAATTCATTGTCTTCAAATAATCTGCGTATTAGTTTCACAATCTCTTCACTTTAAATTGCCACCTAGTATTTATGTTTTGTTTTTTTAAAAAATTCTAGAATTTTGCTTTTAACTAAGATAGTTGAAACCACACTGCTCTGTTTGGTTAAAGGAGAAGGATTTAATCGTATGAAGTTCTTTAATTTTATTTAAAGCCTAGACAAACAATATAAATTCCAATTGACTTTTTAAAAATCAAACCAATAGCAAGTCATCAGCCTTCTTTTGGAAACTCAATCATTTTCATTTTTGATTTTTCTATTCATTAAAATTTACAATTTAGGCCATTTGTGTTGAATATCTATAAGTACATGAAAATCAACTACATTTGAGACATATAAGAGGCAAAGATTTGCACTGTGTATTTGCCCAGTCTGTACCTTCCACCAGGTTGAGAAACGAGAGACTTACTTTCAAGTCCCAACTCTGCTATTTAATAGTGTCACCTTGAATGATTTACTTAACCTCTTTTGAGTTTCACAGTCCTTACCTATAAAATGAGGGTTTGGACTAGAGGATTTCTAAAGCCCTTCCAGTCCTGATATTTTACGATTCAGTGGGGTTTTTTTCCTACTTTATTTCAATCTTTGAACAACATGAAGGTGGTTCAATTAAAACCTTGGGGTGACAAAGTAGTTCATGAGCCCTCTATGCACTCCTTTGTCCATCTTCTAGCTTACTGACCTCAGCATGTGAAATGCTACATCTTAATTGTACTTACCCTTGGATAAGACAAGTCAAAGATAGAAAGAGTACTATAGCAAAGAAAATGGACTCAACCTTTGAGATGGAGAGATTTTAGAGATCTTTATAGTTAATGTTCATAAATATTTAAGATCAAAATATCCAAAAGTATTTTTTCTTTTAAGTCACTTATGCCTTATAACTCAAATTCATGTGTCCCAGTGATAGTTCACCATTAGTGGGTAGCCAGGTAGACAAATAGACAGGTCTAGCTCATCTATAACCTAGGACATTAAAAAATGGTGGTGAAATGAACTCTAGTAGGATTTCTTGACCATCTTCATGTAATGGTAGTTAATTATTTGTTCACCTTACTGAAACTGAAACTATATGTTTATCTGAAATGTCTTAACAGGCAAGACAGTTCTACCATCAGGAACCAATGCTTAACATACCATATTATTTCTTCTTAAGGTTAATGTTGTTAAACATGGCTTTAATTTTGATAAGTTGAAAATTAACAGCTTGCATTTCTTCTTCCTCAATGGAATGTTAGCTCCTAGGGGGCAGGGACTGTTTTGCTTTTATCTTTATGTTCTCAGCCCCTAGCATTATACCTAGCAAATAACAGGCACTTAATAAAATCTTGATAATTTGTTGATTCTCAAATTGATGTTTCTAAACCAAGTTAGATATTTTTAAGGTAATAGCCTTTTTATCACTTCCCAACTTGGCCAAAGTCTCTTAGACATTTTGCCTATAAAATTAATTCCTTTTCCTTCTCCAGACCTTGGCCAAGCTCATGTAAGGGCATATCTCATTTTGAAATTTTCTAATAGTCATTTAATCTACAGCTATCTACATCTTTGAAAATTGCCTGTTCAAAGTATTTAGAACAAATTGTTCTTACTCCCAAGCCTCAAGATAAAATATAAGCTTGTTTCTGCTAGAAGGAAAGGTCTTAGTGGCCTCAGAATTTAAAACTATTTTCCAAGAGTTCAGCCCTCAGAATTTTAAGCTTATTAAACTGTACTATAGCTATATCTATACCAGAAAAGTAGAGAAGGGAATTATATTCATAATTTGACCAGCATTGGAAAATAAATTAAACAATTTGGAGGTAGAGTCTAAATAATTGGCCAAAGTGAATGGATGGATGGATGGATGAATAAATGAATAATATACCATTTATTAAACACTTACTATATATCAGACATTGTGCTAAGGGTTGGAGATACAAATTCAGTTAATCAAGATTGTTCCTAACCTAAAGGAGTTTATATTCTAATGGAGGAAAGAAAACATATAGAGGAGAGCAATACAAAGATTGAGGAACATACATGGCAGCATGGTTTGGAAATGTCCTGGAAATGAGGCAGAGGTCTGATTCTGGCAAGATTATAAAAGATCATATATCAGAGCTAAGCATTCCAGAGTCAGATATTGGCCAAGTGCAGGTGGAACTTCCTCCTCTCACCAGAACTTTAGACTCTGTCCCTTGGAGACTATGTTCTATTAGGTGAACTTTGTCTTTATGTGGGTTAGAACCACACCTATATATCACTTTCTAGTCATTTCCAAACCATGTTACCTGAACTTCAGCCATTATCCTTACCATAAGCCCTACTAAATTATCTTGTTTCTATGATGTAGATAGATAGATAGATAGATAGATAGATAGATAGATAGATAGAGGTACTTTATTTTTAATAGTTTTATTGGTGCCTTTCATTTTTACATCATTCATTTCCCCCTTAAAACTGTACCTATGTATAGCCCTAATCCCCCACAGAATGCATAGTTGTGATCAAAACAAAATAAAACACATGCAAATAAAGCCTACTGACAGAACAACTGCATCTGGCATTCTGGATCTGTAGTCTCCATATGTCTTCTAAGAAGAGTAAGATGGAGCAAATAGATGGTGCAGTGGATAGAGCACCAGCCCTGAAGTCAGGAGGACCTGAGTTCAAATTCAGCCTCAGGCCAAAAACTTGACACTTACTAGCTGTGTGACCCTAGGCAAGTCACTTAGCTCCAATTGCATAAAAAAGGAGGAGGAGGAGGAGGAGGAGGAGGAGAGGAGGAGGAGAAGAAGAAGACGACGAAGACATATTACTTTATCAGTTCCCAGGACCAAGATGGGCCAAGACACTTTACTTGAAACTTAAAGCTTTAGATCCCATGGAAACACTCCAGCTATCTCTACAAAAGGAGTATGACTTATAGAAATAAGCAAATACCCAAAATAACTGAAGTTTCTTTAACCAGTAAGCTCCCCAGTGGGAGCTACCAGTGTCAACTGGTGGAGTTCTATCTATCAATGCAGATTGTCATCCATCTGTGACTCAACAGATAAATATTAACAGAGTTGCCTGAGTCATAAAGAGGTTAAGTGATTCACACAAGGTCATATAGCTAGTAAATATCTGAGCCAGAATTTTAACCCCAGTTCTTCCTGAATCCAATTCTAGCACTCCATACATAAGAAAGATAACTGACACAAAAATAGCTTCTGAAATAAAAGCAGTTTATTTGGTCTAAATTTTCCTTGATGGCTCATATACAGGAAACAATATGTAGTTCAATTATCCATTTTATTTCAAGGACAGGGTGAAGTCAAAACATTTCCATATTTGCCTTGTTAGTGACTGAACTACAAAAATCAAGTTATGTTTTGGGGGATGATACTTTTTACCTCTGTATCTATTCTAGTAGCATTTTAAAAGCATGCTAGAATTCTTAAAAAGCAAATTCAGGGATGTAATCAGACGGAAACAAAAGTTCTGCTACAGGTTAAGCAATCTGTAACAGCTGGCATTGTCTAACTAAGCTACAGTATGATTTTATAGTTTTTCCAGAGTACTTGAGACATTATACTGAATAGTAATATGACTGATGTAAAAAACCTTTTAAATATAACATTTAACCTAGTCCTATCATTAAAATTATTAAAAGCATACTCTATAACTTTTTTTCAAGAGCCAAGTAGGTGACAGGATGATAGTAATGTTCATGTATTTATGCTAACAGTAATATAACTCCTACATTATAAGTCAGAGTTCCTGAACAGGTGGAATTCTGATTCCTCATGAGATTTTACAAGAGTTAGCACTTCTTTCTAATGCCTTACATCCAATGATCTCAGAGAAATTTACACAAGGCAAGTAATTCACTTGATATTCAATGTTGTATCTTAATTTGACATTTCATACTTAATTTATAGACCGTTTTAAGCTATAAGTAAAGGTCAGAATGAAAAAGTGTTTGAAGAATGTAAACCAAAGTCACTTTTTTAAAAAATTAGAGGGGCAGCTAGTTGGCACAGTGCATAGAGCACCGGCCTTGAAGTCAGGAGGACCTGAATTCAAATCTGGCTCAGACCAAACACTTGACACTTCCTAGCTGTGTGACCCTGGGCAAGTCACTTAACCCAATTGCCTAAAAAAATAAAAACTTAAAAAATTTTTAAAAATTAGAACTGGTTCTTAACGTACATACAGAGAAAGTGTTGGGAAATGTGATCTTGATTCAGAAACGACATGGGGAATAGCAATAGCTATATTTTCACAATGCTCACACCAAAAGTCTATGCCTATAAGATGCCATGGTACATAATTTTTTTAAGTTAAAACTGAAATAATTTACAAATGGAAAAATTGTCAATTATTTGAATAGTTTTCCTTCATTTTCCATGTACATATATGGTGCCTCTATAGTTAGCCAATTAGTGGATGATGTGAAAACTGAACACAGAAGCCCTGATTCCCTTATGCTAACTTTTAACTTTTGCTTTATATTCTTAGTCATCATCTGGAAAAAAGGAAATGCAACACAGCCACATGTGTGACGCAGCGCTTGGCTGACTTTCTAGTTCGATCCAACAACAATATTGGAGCAATTTTCTCTCCTACCAATGTGGGATCCAACACATATGGCAAGAGGGATACAGTTGGGATGTTAAGCAGGAAACCTCTGAATTATCTCCCACATTAGGGTGTCATATTGCTGTTGTAACTCTGATGAACTTTTCCTATTTCATATATTAATGTTCTTAGTGATGTCATGTATCACTGATTTGCTTTCTTTTGTGTGTGTTTATTTATAATGATTCTTATATTTGTAGTTTGCTTATATGTGTAGCCTAACATGTAGCTGCTTATTAGCATTCAATACAAAATTTATTCATAGAAAGAAATACATATTATATATATATATATATATATATATATGGATGCAGTTGCTGACTGTTTTTAATTAAAACATTTGAAAAAGACTTGTATACTTTCATAGACGAAACTTAAGAACAAAGGAGCATATTAAGATCATACTATCTTGTCTTGCTACTTGAAAAGCATAAATTGTAAAAAGCTAAGAGTTTTAATTCTGAATAGGAGTGAAGTTAGCAATTGGAAGAACTAGGCCCTGGCACACTTTTGGAAGCAGTCTCTGTGAGTGCTCAATTATCTGAAAAGTAATAAAATACTAGTTAAAACAAAATTGAATAAAAGTATCAAGTTGCCTTTATTCATTCTAGTTTTAAAAAAATCACTTCCTTGCCTCAGTTAATTTTTCCCAATCAAATTCTTTGTTGGCCCTTGCTGGTTCTAACAGTTACTTAAAAATCTAAAAGTAGTATGAGCCCATGAAGACTTTATTGTAAATTAATAATTATACTCTTCATTCATTAAATGCTTATGTCCTTCATGTAAGTTGGCTTTCAGCAAGCCTCTATGACTGCCTTATGCAGGATCATAATAGCAGCTTGTGTTCCTATTCATCACATTCTCAATTAAAAAGGTCATTGTCTTCTGGAAACTATATAACATATGGTAGTTTATTTTTCTGTTAGGCTTTTTTAAACTAACTAGACATTTTTGTGAAAGTTAAATGTGGAAAAAAACTCATTTATTTCATTGAAGGAAGAGGTTAGAGGTTTGTGACATAAAACTCAAGCATTTTACTTTAAATCAGACTCTTCCAGGACCTGTGCCATGCCCTGGCTACTTGGGTGTCCTTGGAAGCTGCAGTAATTTTTTCCACGTGTAAAGTGCTCTTTAAAAATTGTACCATTTCTAAAGACACTTAACTTACTCACATCTTAAATTTTCATTGTGACATGTGCCTTAGATGATCAAGTTTTCACAGTTTGTGATAGTGGCTTCTCCTCTTTCTTTGTGGTTGTATAGAGGCTGTGGAGAAGGTCTATTTCTTGATTCTCTGTCTCATAAGAACTGAATTATAGCAATTCAAATAAATACATTCACTCATAATTTAATAACTGTCATGTTAAATTACTGAATATGGTTTCTCTATCCTTTAAAAAAAAACTTATGCTTTATCCTTTCACTCCCTCAAACTATACTCCTATATTTCTTTTTCCTCCCTTTCACAGCCAGAAGTTTGGGGGGGGCGGGGGTGGGGTGGAAGGGAATATTACAGATAATAATACATACCTCACTCCCTGACTGTGGGTTAGCTCAGCCCAGTATTGAGCCCTCATCTTTTCCTGTAGGTTCACTGTTTTTTAATGTGGATAACTCTCAGATCTACATATGCAGCCCTAGTCAAAATAGATGTCAAAAAATATATTCCTAAAATTCTCCTGAAGTCTGAATATATCAGTGTCCTGCTTAATAACTTTCAATGACTTTCTATTGCCTCTAAGACAAAATTAAGATCCCTCAATTTAACATTTAATGTTCAATACAACCTGGCTATAACCTTATATTCCAAAATTATTGTCTATCATGCCTTTTCATGAACATTGTATTAAAGCCAAAATGGCCCACTCACTGCTCTCCAAACTCAGTATTCCATCTCCCAATCCCATGCCTTTTAGAGTAGGCTTTCCTCATGCTTATTTTCCTCATCCTCATCGTCATCATCTCCACCACATAGAATCCATAGCTTCCTGGGGCATCTAGGTGTCGCAGTGGATCGAGCGCCGGCCCTGAAGTCAGGAGGACCTGAATTCAAATCCGGCCTCAGACCAAACACTTGACACTTCCTAGCTGTGTGACCCTGGGCAAGTCACTTAACCCCAATTGCCTAAAAGCAAAAAAAAAAAAGAAAAGAAACCATAGCTTCCTTCAAGTCTCTGCTAATATGTCATATCCTGTACTAAACTTTTGACTGTTCTCTTTAGGTATTAGTATTTTCTCCCTCCTCCTCCTCAGATTATTATATATATAAGCAGAGTGGTATATACATGGGGATATGAAGAGTTCTCTGATTATTTTGATGAGCTTATAGGGTGGTGAACCTTAGTCTGAAACCATCATTTTTCCGTACTTTGTACTCTTTAGACTGTTCTCCTTCTAGGACTCTTTAAATGTCCAATTGATACCTTGTAAAGAAGACAAAAAGACAGCCCCTGCTTAAGTTTTAGTCACTAGGAATGCCCTTAATATCATTTGGTTGGCTTGGACCCTTGGGAGGTGTTTTGTTGGGAGAAGCCACCATCTCCATTAGCCTATAAAGTGAGGCAACAGAACTTTCCACATATGCCCTTTTTTTGAGGGGGGGAGCTTCTTTTCACCTTTCACCTGGCCCCTCCCCTTTTTTCCAGAGTATGTGAGGAGGGAAGAGGGAAAAAACAAAAGAAGACATTACTCCCTTATAAGACTGTCTTGAAGTACAAGCACATGGAAGTTGTGTATGCTTGATGGCAGCTTTTTCACCCAATCAGCCCAGAGGAGAGTCCTGAAAGTAAGTTTCCTCAAACCAGATGTCAGTAGCCATGGCAATGCTGGAATATCATAGAAGAGCACATGGAAGGAGCATGTGTTCATAGACAATGTCCCTTATTATTCTAAATAGTGTGATAACAGAATCTAGCTTTCTAGCCAGAGAAAAGACATTTCTGGAACAGCAGCAGTTTTAGAGGCTGCCCCAAGAGTAACCTCAAGTTCAAAAGTGTAAGTATCTTGATTTCTAGAGGGTGAAGTAGAGCTTCTGAGCAGTGGGCCTCTTGGAAAGAGAACAGAATCACCTGCATGCTTCCCCCAACCTGAGAGCTGGGGAAACAACAAAGTACTAAAGCCACAATATGGAAGAGCAAAAATTTTGTACTTTCTTTCCCATTACCACTGTAAACTATTTGGAGAATGGAAGGTAAATAGGAAGGAAATTGCATATCCAGAACCCTAAAACATGTTTTCCCTCTTGGAAGAGTCCAAACCAAAGGTTGACTGTACAAATCTGGAAGATACTGTGGGAGAACCTTGCGAAGGAATAAGGAATTCACTAGGATGTCAAGATACTTCCTTGCTGCCAACACTCAGTTTGGTTTTCCTGCTCAAAGAGTTCAAACCACAGAGTGATGCTGAGTGAGAAGCACTCTAGGAACCTGAGAGAAAAGACCCACAAGAGAAAGAGGAAAATTGTGTTGATTGCATGTGGGCTACCATCAAGTCCAATCAACAAGCATTCATGAAGCTCCTATATACTAGGCACTATGCTAAGCAATGGGGGACATAATCAAAGTCAAAAATATTCCCTACCTTCAAAGAATTCATAATAAGATGGACTAGGAAAGGCTTCTTGCAGAAGGTGAGATTTAGCTGAGACTTCAAGGAAGCCAGGGAATTCTGTCAGAAATGAGAAAGAAAAATTTTCCAGGAATGGGGGATTCCATGCCTGGAGTTTATAAATGGAGTGAGTGCCTTGTGGGAATAACAGTAAAGAAACCAGTGTCACTGGGTCATAATAATGAATGAAGGGGAACAAGGTGTAAGAAGACTGGAAAAGATAGGAAAAGTCCTTCAAGCTTGTACAGAAACTGGGTAGCTGGCTACCCACATTTGTGGAAACTTAGATATGAGAATATTTGGAGAATTTTCAGAATAAATTGTGGGTGAGGACATATGAACCAGGAAGATATGATTTCTTTTTTGTGAGGCCTGGAGGACTAACGTAATCCATTTGAGTTCAGAGCTTGGGGGAGGGTGGATTGGGAGTACAGATTGGAAGCCAGGTTACACTTATGTGATGTATCTGCTGTACAACCATCACTACCACCACCTTAGCACAAACAAAATGAAAGTATTATATGCATACAGCAAGTCCTGCATTCATTTGACCCCAATAGGTATTACGGACTTGTTTTGTCCGTGTTGTCACAATTGCCTTCAGACAGGATGCTTTTTCTTGGTCAGCACCTTGTGTAACTGATGCAGCCCACCTCACAATTCTAGGTGTCATTAATGTATGATTTTTCCCTGTAGAAGTAAGGCTATGTAAAAGTCCAAGCTCCTAAGTGGCATTGGATCCATTGATTATTTATTTTATGATGAAATGACCAGTGTAATCCTTTGTGAGGAGATTACTTCCCAAGCAGAAGAAATACTTCTATTAGGTGAATTGTATTGTAACCCTTTCAACTCGGATGTTTTGAGTTAAGTTTTATTTTAAACGTGCCACCTTCTCTGTAATTTTTACAAGTCTTACTGTGAAGACTTCCTCTTAACCCCTCTCTATAAGGGTAGATGTTTCTGAGATAACTCTCAGAATAATTACTAGAACTTGCACAGAGCAAGCCACCCACTCTGAGCTAACAGCTTCTTCTTAAGGTTCCTGAATGTGACATCTTTAGGCAAATTATGGAAAGCTACATAGCATAGGCTTCTAAACCAGATAACAGCTACCTGTGTCTAAGACTGCTATGGATGTTGAATGCAGAAAGAAACCATACTGCTCCAAAAAACTCTTATGAATTCAAAAAGACTGTTAATAAGTTTAAGTATATGTACCATGGACAAAAAGCATTTCTCAAACCTTCAAGTCCAAATCACCAATGGGACTTCACTGATAATCTATGGCAAAAACATGGCTTTTTCTCTGCATAAACAAGAGCAACCCAGCCTCAAATCATGCTGCTACCAAAAAACATTTGCCCAAAAACAAATTATTATTGAAGCATATTCTTGGCAAAGGACACTGCTGCTAAAAAGTCATTGCTATCCAACTTCCACAGAGCTGATGAGACATGAAGATTTATCAAAGGCCCAGGAGGAACACCAGAGACAGTCATGACTGAATGCCTCTCTATCATCTTGGAATCCCTCGAGTTGGATGTAGTCTTTGATAAGCCCCATTTAAATCACATGTTGCACTCTCCTCATTCATTTTTAGTGGTAAAGCACTGACGCTTACCATATAACCATCTATTTAGAAAACAGTTACTGCTAAAGGTTCAGGATACAGCAGAAAAGACTGGTCACCTCTCTAGCCTCTGAAGTTAACCCATCAAATCCAGAATGCAGTGATAATGGAATGTAATAATTATTTATCCCAGAAATGATTATCAGTAATTTTAACAAGCAATTGCAGGCAGTGACTTTCTAGTTGTATCCATTTTTCATGTTTGCTAAGTTACTTCAGTAGCTTCAAAAAAGTTCATGTAGCTCTCAAAGTTTCTTAATTTACATGAAGTAGTTTCAGGACTAGAAGAATTTAACGGAGTATGTGCCAGAGAATGTTTCTACAAACTTCAGTGTTACCACACCTTTAAAAAAAAAAAAGAATGTGATCCAAGACACAGTTGCCCCAGCTTCATTAATTACTCATTACTCACTATTATTAATGCACTGATTTTATGCTGATTCAACATCAACCTAAACGGGTATTATAAAGGGCTTTACATGGGTCAATCTTGGGTAAAGTTGTCTATGCACCCAACATCTTCCCAGAGTAATCCATACGCTTCTTTGAAAAGATGATTTGGGACCAGGGCCAAGATGGCGGAGTGAAAGCAGTGACTTGCTTGAGCTCTCCTCCAAACCCCTCCAAATACTCATAAAAAATGTCTCTAAACAAATTCTGAAGCAGCAGAACCCACAAAAAGACAGAGTGAAACAAATTTCCAGCCCAACACAACCTGGATGATTGATCAGAAAGGTGTATCGTGCCGGGCTGGGAGCGCAGCACAGTGCGGCATGGGCACACAGGCCGCAGCAAACCTGGAGCAGGCCTCAGAGGACTGAATCTTGGGCAGCTGTGGAGGTTTCCAGACTCCTCAATCCACAAATGCCAAAGACAACTTGGAGGGTCAGTGGGAAAAGTCTGTTTCTGTCAGTGCTGAGACAGGAAGGTGGGGTTTCAGCTCCATTCCCCAAGAGCTTGGCCCTTGGGGGGGGGGGCAGCTGCTTCCCGAGCTTCTGGCCCACACACTGAGGGGGAATCCAGTGGCTGACCAGAGAGGGATTGCAGGGATCTCTTTGCCAGTGTTGAGGCAGGAATCTCTTGCTTTGCCCCTGTTTGGATCTGGGCCACAGTTCTGGGCAGCGGTGCTGGGGTGAGGAGGAGTGTTGGCTTGGTGGAGTTTGTAGTGGCTGTGGACATGAACCCCTCCTCACAGTTACAGGACAGAAAGGAGTACTTGTAGTCACAGACCAGCTTGCCCCTTATCATACCACCTTGGAAGAACTGAAAATTTACAGGTCCCTACAAGTATCTCTGAAAACAGCTGTACAAACCCCTGAAGCTTGGGACAATACATTCTCCACATTGGAAGCAGACTCTTACCTTAACAAAGAGTTTAAAACTCAAGTAATTGGCTGGGATCATGAGCAAGCAGCTCAAAAAGTGTCAGACCATAGAATCTTACTTTGGTGAAAAAGGTCAAAATATACAACCAGAAGAAGACAACAAAGTCAAAGCTCCTTCATCCAAAGCCTTCAAGAAAAATAGGAATCAGTCCCAGGCCTTGGAAGAGCTCAAAAGGGATTTTGAGAAGCAAGTAAGGGAAGTAGAGGAAAAACTGAGAGTGATGCAAGAAAATCACGAAAAACAAGTCAACAGCCTGCTAAAGGAGACCCAAAAAAATACTGAAGAAAATAACACCTTAAAAAATAGCCTAACCCAAATGGCAAAAGAGGTCCAAAAAGCCAATGAGGAGAAAATGCCCTAAAAAGAAAAATTGGCCAAATGGAAAAGGAAGTCCAAAAGATTACTGAAGAAAATACTTCCTTAAAAATTAGAATAGAGCAATTGGAAGAGTGACTTTATGAGAAATCGACAAACAAATCCAAAAGAATGAAAAATTAGAAAACAATGTGAAATATCTCATTGGAAAAACAACTGACCTGGAAAATAGATCCAGGAGAGAGAATTTAAAAATTATTGGACTATCTGAAAGCCATGATCAAAAAAAGCCTAGACATCATCTTTCAAGAAATTATCAAGGAAAACTGCCCTGATATTTAGAACCAGAGGGCAAAATAGAAATTGAAAGAATCCACAGATCTCCTCCTGAAAGAGATCCCCAAAGGAAAACTCCTAGGAATATTGTAGCCAAATTCCAGAGTTCCCAGGTCAAGGAGAAAATATTACAAGCTGCCAGAAGGAAACAGTTCAAGTACTGTGGAAACACAATCAGGATAACACAAGATTTAGCAGCTTCTACATTAAAGGACCGCAGGGCATGGAATATAATATTCCAGGGCAAAGGAGATAGGATTACAACCAAGAATCACCTACCCAGCAAAACTGAGTATAATCCTTCAGGAGGAAAAATGGTCATTCAGTGAAATAGAGGACTTTCAAGCATTCTTGATGAAAAGACCAGAGCTGAATAGAAAATTTGACTTTCAAATACAGGACTCAAGTGGAACATGAAGAGGTAAACAGCAAAGAGAAATCATAAGAGATTTATTAAGATTGAACTGTTTACATTCCTGCATGGAAAGATGATATTTATAACTCATGAGACCTTTGTCAGTATTAGGGTAGTTGGAGGAAAAAAATTATATGTATGTATATGTAGATAGATAGATAGAGGGCACAGGGTGAGTTGAAGATGAAGGGGTCATATCTGGAGAATGAAATTAAGGGATGAGATTATACTCAGAGAAGAAGAAAGGGAGAGGTAGAATGGGGTAATTTTTCTCACAAAAAAAACAGGAAAGAAAAGTCTCTTACAGTGGAGGGGAAACAGGGGAAGGTGAGAGGAATGAGTGAATCTTATTCTCATAGGATTTGGCTTAAGGAGGGAATAACATACACATTCAATTGGGTATGGAAATCTGTCTTACCCTACAGGAAAATAGGGGGAGAAGGAAACAAGAGAGCAGGGGGATGATAGAGAGGAGGGCAGATTGGGAAAGGGAGTAATCAGAAGTAAATACTTCTGAGGAGGGACAGGGGGAGGGCAGGATAGGATTAAGGGAAATAGAGTTAGTTTTTCACAACATGTCTACTGTGGATGTGTTTTGCATAACTGCACATGTACAACCTATATTGAGTTGCTTGCCTTTTCAATGAGGGTGGGTGGGGAGGGAGGAAGAGAGAAAATTTGAAACCTAAAGTTTTAAAAACATATGTTTAAAAAAAATGTTTTCACATGCTACTGGGAAATAAGAAATACAGGAAATGGCGTACAGAAGTCTATCCTGCCCTACAGGAAAATAGATGGGGAAGGGGATAAGAGAAGGGGAGAGAGATAGAAGAGAGGACACACTAGGGGAAGGGATATTCAGAATGCATGCCATCTTGGAGTGGGAGGAGGGGGAGATGGGGTATAAATTTGGAATTCAAAAACTTGTGGGAGTGAATGTTGAAAGCTAAAAATAAATAAATTTGTATTAAAAAAGATGATTTGGAATATACATATATATATATAAAAACATATATGTGTGTGTATATATATATATGTATAGTTTATACACATTGGTATATATCAATAAGATGATAAATATGGACAATATATAGCAAATGTATATATTGAAAGTTTCATTATCATTTTACATTAAAAAATTATAATGGTGCTTTGTTACTCTAAGATGTAATTGAGACCCTTTAACAATCTTACTTTTTAAATTCCTGGAAATTATCACTTTAATATCCATGGGGACATTGTAAAGAGAGTCTACTTCTTTTCTCCTATTCTAATTTTCTTCTTTCATCTGATTCTTTAATGAATGTTTATTTGCTGTCTGTCAACACATTATACTAACAGTAAAAAAAAAAGAGGGGAGGGGAAGAAGTTTTCTGAGCTCAAAATTCACTGGAGGGCTTTATGATTAAGGGAATGTCTGTGTATAGGAATGCTACTCCTGTGACCTGGGCGGGAAAGGGGGACAGAAACATTCTTTCCCCACTATCACACAAAGGCATTGAGAGGAGTCTGTAAAATAGATTAGGGAGAGACAGGCTCCTTGAGTAGTTTTCATTTTGTATCCATGGCATTATGCTGGCTCTGAACACCTCACAGCATTTATCTTCTGAAAATGGCTTGGCATTTACTTTTGACATCTCCAGGTAGACAATGAATGATGTAATCATGCTGTCTAAATTCATCATCTTATCAGAGGAGACATTTTACTTTGAATGGCTGCTGTATGAAAGTACCAAAAAGCTGAAACTTGACATGAAGTTCTATTTTGCCATGCACATAAAATGTAATGACTGATCTGCTATGAAGCAAAATCTTCCAAAGCATATTGACAACTTCTATTCTAGTCATTCCATTATTAACTCTTAATTTTAATATCTCATCATAAAAGCAAATTGTGGTGCCACTTTTCATGGGTTTCTGGTTCCAGTAATATATTGTCATTCCCCATCATACCGCTATAAAGAAATAAAACCTACCAAAAATTAAATCTCCCACATTAAACAAAAATGATTCAAGATTTCAATATTCAAATTTAAAGTATTTTTAATTTGAATTCGGTTTTTGTATTCGAAATCATTAATAAAAAGAAAGCAAAACAATATTGTATTTCATCATCCATACACATAAACACAATTTGAATTGTATTACATGCTCATTGACATTATTTATATCATTTTCACTCATCACTTTAATTTCTTAAGACCATTTTCCCACTAAAATAGCATTATGAACAACACTGTAAACGCAAACAACTTTGAAAGACTGATCTTTGACCACTGATTGCAATAACCAATAACGATTCCAGAGACTGATGATAAATGATGCTACCTACCTCCTAACAGAGAAGTGATGAACTCAAGATAAGAATGAGACATATTCTTTTTTTTTTTTACATAGCCAACATGGGGATTTGTTTTACTTGATTATGGATATTTGATAGAAGGCTTTTGTTTTGTTTTTTCCAAGGGAGGGGTGGAAGGGAGAGATATTTTCTTTATTTTTATTTAACACTTATAAGTTAAAAAAAATAAATTAAAGCTAAAAAGAGCAGAAAAAAATGTAGGTAAAATGGTATTGTTACTGTTACAAGGCTAATAAATCATAGACAGCTATAGACATAAGTTATTATCAATTCAGCATGGAAACTGATAAAGTCTCAAGGTAGTTTCCTGAATAAGATGAATAAGTTGGCACTGGGTGATTATCTAGTCAGATGACTTTGGAGGTGATTAAAGGTTGATATTAACCTGGAGAGAAAGTTCTAGAGAGAGACACAGAGCTGTACTCTAGTCACAACATTTTTTTTTCAAAGAATTGGGAGATGTGAAAGACACACATCACATTTGTTTTAGTTGCCTTGGGTATCTAGGTGACATTAAGGATACAGCACTGGGCCTAGAGTCAGGAAGAACTGAGTTGAGATTCAGCCTCAGATATTTACAAGTTGTGTGACCTTGGGTAAGTCACTTAATATCTGTTTGTCTCAGTTTCCTCAACTATAAAATGGAGATAATAATAGCACCTACCTTACAGGGTTGTTATGAGGACCAAAAGAGGAAATATTCATAAAGCACTTAGCACACTGCCTAACAAGGGTGGGGAACTTGTGGTCTCGAGGCCACATGTGGCTTTCTAGGTCCTCAAGTGCACCCCTTTGACTGAATCCAAACTTGAGGACCTAGAGGGCCATATGTGGCCTTGAGGTCACAGGTTCCCTACCCCTGCCTAGAAAATAGTAGGTTTTAATAAATGTTTCTTCTTTCCTTACTTCTTTCCTAGGTCACTGAGAGGTTAAGTGATAAAGACAGAAACTGAACCTAGGTCTTTCTTACTCCAGAGGGCTACCACTGTAGCTACCATATCAAACTACCTGTCCACTACAGAAAAATTACTGACCTGCATTAGTGGAGCGATCTGCTACATCTTTTTTTATTCCTTTTGGTCCAAACCTCTAATTATTCAAGGTAGGGAATACAAAGTGTGAAAACTTTCTTCACTACTATAGAACAACTCACCCATTACTTAAACTCTTAGAGAGCTCCCTGCAGAGGTTAAGTGCCTTACCCAGGATCACACAGCCAGTAAGTATAAGAGGCAAGATTTGAAACCAGCTCTTCTTGACTCCAAAGTCAGTCTTCTATTCATTATGCCATGCCACCTCTCTTTCACATCTTACATATGGTGAAATCACATGCCCAAACCAAAAATACATCAAATTTTTGGATGTATAGCCTACAAAGCTGTAAGGAATTTGAAAGATTCACATTTCAAAATTATTCTAATGCCAGCCCATCAGGTCGAAACCAACAGGATGGAATTTAATAATAAAATGTAAAGATTTACATATGAGTTAAGAAAAAACAATTATACTCTATAAATACAAGACTAAAGAAGCTTAACTTGATACCTCTTCATGTGAAAAACTTTCTAGCTGAACATAAGTTCAAAGTGAGTCATTGGTATAAGGCGGCTTCTAACAAAAACAATTCTCTCACACTAATAGCTCTGAATTTGACAGATACTAAGCACACTAATCTGCATTGGCAAGAGTGGCAAGACCCACTACCAAGGATCAATATCTATAATTATCCTTTTCCCTGAAATTCTTAATTAGCTTATAAAGTTATTCTTGGTCCTTCTCCTGGCTGTAAATCATCAGCCTCAGCAGCAAATTCACAAATATTTATCAAGAACATGTTATGTGCCAAGTACTATACTAAACACTAGGGATACTAAGAAAGGCAGAAACACAGTGTGTGACCCTGGGCAAGTTACTTAACCCTGTTTGCCTCAATTTCCTCAACTGTAAAATGAGCTGGAGAAGGAATTGACCACTCCAGTATCTTTGCCAAGAACATCCCAAATAGGATCACTCAACTGAAAAACAACTGTAGAAGACTACATAGCCAAAAGTTATTTATTCATAGAACATTAATAGAACCTGAGCTCAAAAAAATATAGTAGGACATAGGTCTGTGGTACTTACCAAAGGCGGAGGCATAGACAGGCAGCTCAGAAAGTTTGTCGAGTATCCCAAAATACATATTGATAATCAGCATAAGTATGCTAGGTGATCTTAATTATATAAAAATTAGGAGAGAAATGAAAATGCATCTAGAAGCAAAGTAAGAGCTA
Organism: Phascolarctos cinereus; assembly: GCF_003287225.1. Taxonomy (NCBI): domain Eukaryota; kingdom Metazoa; phylum Chordata; class Mammalia; order Diprotodontia; family Phascolarctidae; genus Phascolarctos; species Phascolarctos cinereus. The sequence goes on along the minus strand of NW_027555514.1, from coordinate 176,239,068 downwards.
GAAATTTAAAGATTAATGACCAAAATCGTTCCAGCATGACTAAGCGTGTATTGACTGGTAAGATTGTGACATGTTGATTGTAGGTCACATTCCTGTAGAATGATTCATGAGAAATCTTCCCTAGAGTGTTAATAATATCTTAATCATACTATGAAGCTTATTCATATGAGGAGGTCATATTATTCTTTTGGCAACCTATAGATCGATCTGATCTTTTCTGAGTATTCCATTCTTTATTCAGTCAATCTGAGAGGAATTCTGTCATGATAATGGGTAAGAAAGATACAAAAGCATATTGCATGAAAACATACTGCAGGATCCAGTTCTCTCCAAGCAGCCCCAGTTCTGCTATGAATCATCAAGTCTTTGATTCGCAAGCAACTGCAAGTTACCTGTGCTGTAAAAGGAACTGAATAAATAGAGGACTCTAGATGTATATGGATAGAAAAGCCTCTACAATACAACATTCCTTCTGTTACTGGTCAAGAAATTGCTGTGTAATAAGGCCTTTGGGAAAATTCCATGGTGCTTCGACAATTTCTTGTTCCTGGTCTACCTGTGGCGTGAAATACATTGTGGCTGTACAGAAGGCAGCAACGGCAGGTTCTTTAAAAATTGCAGACAAAATCTTCACCTCTTTTCAGCTGTGTGGGAGGTGTCAATAACATCCCTAGTGATTTCAAACCTGCTATTTCTCTATGATGACAGTGGAGAAATGCTTATGAGGTGAAAATAAAGGAAGAGAAAAAAGAAGATATTACAGTAATGAATCAGAGTCTTAAAAGTTAATATATCATTATTAAACTTTATTCTCCCTACTGTGGCCCATAACAGCACTTACAATCTTCATTACTAGGCAAAGAGTGGGAGAAAGCCTGCTTTCAGCACAGGCTTAGTACTCTCAAAGGGAAAATCAGCCTTCAGCTAAGTATTTCAATGGATTTTCCAGCTTATTGTTCTAAGGCAAAACTCCTCTGCAAAGTGTAGTCTTGCTAAGGAAGATGTTGTGAAGAATTCTATACATATGTATTTCTAGACTGTTGTCCTTCTTCGTTACCAGTCATGGTCATTTTTTCATGACTGCCTAAGTGAGGAGGCATTGCTTAGAGGCAGCTAAATATCAGAAGTACAATGTGTGAAATGCTGGACTTGGAGTCAGGCAGACCTAAGTTTGCTCATGCCTCAAAGCCCCATCCCCAGAATGCTACTCTCCATCCTCATCACCACCTTCAAGTCTCAGCTAAAATCCTACCTTCTATAATAAGCCTTTCTGGATGCCTCTTAATGCTAATGGCTTCCTTCTGTCAATGATTTCAACTTATTTTTCACCAAGGTTGTACATAATTGTTGGCATTTTGTCTCTCCATTAGATTGGGAATTCCATGAGAGCAAGGATTATCATTCATCTTTCTTGAATCCCCAGCACATGTCCCAACACATGGGACATAGTAGGTAAATTAATAAATATTTCTTGATTGAATAAATGATTGGCTTACTAGCTGTGTGACCCTAGTCATTAGCTCTGAGTCTATTTCCTTATAGGTAACATGAGGAAAATAATAGCACCTACCTTATAGGGTTGTTGTGAGTATTAAATAAGATATATTTAAAGTGCTTTGGAAGCCTTAAAGTACCATGTAAATAGTAGTTATTGTTTTTAGTGACACCTTGTTTGGATATATACTTGGATTTGTGGAAAGTTCCTGTTCAATCTGCCCCAGGTTAAAGCCACAGACGAACACCCGGGGGAAACTAGACTCTACTCTACATATCAAAAGAGGTGCCTAAATGTCTAAATTTACTGCAAGTTCTGAATTAGGCACAAAGAGAAATAGAACCCGCGATTTACTGAGGATCCATGGCCCCTAACTTGAAGATGAGAAAGAGCTTAATATCCTTGTTTCATAGTTGGAGAAGATGAAACTTTTTTTTAATCACCAAACCAAAGAAGAAAGGAGGGAAAGAGCCAGAATAAAAAGTTAGGTGATCATATTCTAAATCCTGGTATAGCTTGTTATATGAATGACTATTTCAAAGCAATTTGATTTGGCTCTATAGGCCACAAAGTTCTACCTTCCATCTCAGTGACTCAGCACTTGCCCTTCCTACCACTCCATTTTCCAGTTCCTTGGATTGTACTCTTTCCTCACGTCTGCCTCTTGGAATCCCTAGCTTTCTTCAAAGTTCATCTCAGGAATCAACTCCTATATCAGACTTTCCTTCTTTTTCTCTTTTAAAAAAGAGTTGTTGTTTTACTAAGTATGAAGAATTAAAATATGCATAGGTTAATTGGGAGGGATTGTAATTCATTCTAATGTGCAAGTCACCATCTAATTTCTTTGCATGGGAAATTGTTTGCTATAATCCAAAAATCTCAACTATCCATTCACACAAACATACACAGGTAAAAGATGGATTAGGACATTATATTATCCCAAGGAGCCCAGAGGACTAGACTCTCCCAAAGCCTCAGCTAGCTTCAAGAGTCACCACAAGAATAAACAAAAGCTGAATTAGTCAGCAATCTATGGGCCCACTCTCTTAGGCCTGGCTCCTATTACACGAGGCAGGGAATTTAAGGCTTACAGTTTTAGTTAGAACCTTATGCTCGAGATCTCCAGCAAGCTTGTTTATGGAGCATAGTCCTAATTCCACTTTCCTCAAACTGACTAGGCCTGACTGGTTAACCATTAGCGAATTTTTTATGCTATTCAGTGCTCCTAACCTAATACCCCAGTCTTAGCTGTCAAAGCAGGCCCTATATCTAAAAACTCCATGTAAATAAACCAGGCGGAAAGGGTAGCTGGGAATGGTGAACATAATAAGGCAAAATATAAAAGGATTAGTCTAACCAGATACCTAACCTGCTCCGATATTCACTGTTCAGGCACAGACATTGTTATTATACAGTGTCTATCTAGGATTACAAAATTATACTCAAAACACAAAAGGCAGGCCCTGAAACTACTTGATTATCCCCCTCATATTAGCCTATTCCTTCTCTATGGGGGCATTCTTTCTGTGATTTTGAGTACAAAGATGATAGAAACTTCCACTTCTCTATATGTGTACTTTGACAAGAATCCAAGTAAGGGATAATGTTGGCAGTGTCTCAATTAGAATATGTTGTTATTCAGTCATCTTTAGCATATAACTTTTCATGATCCCATTTGGGGTTTTCTTGGCAAAGATATTAGAACAATTTGCCATTTCCTTCTCCAGTTCATTTTACAGATGAAGAAACTGAGGCAAACAGGGTTAAGTGACTTGCCCAGGGTCACACAGCTAGTAAATGTCTGACAATGGATTTGAATTTAGGTCTTTCTGACTACAGGCAGGGCTCCATCCACAATGCCACCCAGCTGCCCTAACCAGAATAAAGCAGGGTGACAGAGGTAATACAGAGGCAAGAAGAAGTAGTAAAAGGTAGAATTTAGTTCTTCTAGTTAACATGTTTCCCTAAATACAGTGTCATGATAATTTTTCTTTAATGTATTACCAAGCCTCTAATCCAGAAAATTAACTACATAAAGACTATAAATTCTAATTCTAAACATTTATAGTCCTTTTTATTCTTATTCAATATTTAGTGGAGTCCAAGTTTCCTAACTTTTTTTGCATCAAGCATACCTTTTAGCAGCATGGTCAAGTTTATAGGCTCGTCAGATTATTGTTTTTAAATGTATAAGAATACAAAGAAAACCAATTATATTGATATGTTTTCAAAATAGTGGTTGTTGTTGTTGTTTTTGAAAACAAGTTCACAGACCTCATGTTAAGAACTCCTGGTATAATATACAAATATTCATTTGGTGCACAAGTCTCAGCTAAAAATTCCACCTTCTGCAAGAAGTCTTTCCTGATTCTAGTTAATATAAGTGCCTTCCCCATGATAATCTCCAGTTTATCCTGTATATAGCTTGCTTTCACATAACTGTTTGCATTTTTGTATCCCTTGATAGATTGAGAGTGCCTTGAGGACAGAGATTATTTTTGCCTTTCTTTGTATCTCCAGATTTTAGCACAGTGTCTGTTACATAGTAGGCACTGGATAAATGTTTGTTAAGCTGACTGGTTTTTTTTTTCCTATGGATATAGGCAAGTGGTTCAGATTAACTAAAAAATGATATAGCCAATATGCAGTTGCACAGAGGATAGCAAGGAAGTTTCCCCCCCACACACACAGGATTATGGTACCAAATATCACTATAACTCTAACAAGCCCAAGTAGAAGTTGGTCTCTTGATTTTCTCTGATTTGTTTAATACCTGCCTGGAACATAAGCCATATAACCAGGTAGATTAAGTAGTCACCTATATGTAATAATTTGAAGGGCCATAGGCCAAATCTTGTCCAAAATAATCTGCCCTGGGGCATTCCACCATCAGAGATTCATTCATCTATATCTTAAAGTAAATGGAAATATTTTTTGAAAGGGCAAACACCTTAAGCTGTCATCAGCAAACAGACAAAACTGGTCTTGAACACTACCATAGTAAGGACTAAATAATAGCAAATGGAAAACAGAGCTGTAAACATTCACCACAATTCTGGGTTAAACAAAAAGTTGAAAACTACTATATTAAAAGAGCATTATTTAACATTTCACCTCACCTTTCTCCAAAGACTCCAAACTTTAAAATCAACTTCTCCACCAGTAAAGCAGAAAGTGTACAGGGCAAATTACTTAAGGGACACTGGAAATAGAAGCTGGTGAAATATTGCAACCATGGGAAGCATTGGCTTCCAAAGTACATTTAAATATTGAAAGGATGCTTGTCCTCTTCATCATCTTAATGACACATGACTAACCCAACGTAACTATTTTAAGACTTAATTCACTATAAGCTCTTCAGTCACATATAAATTTCACACATCTCTAGTACATGTTGCCCTTTTACATATCTGAGTATGAGTGCTGGATTATCTAAAATGGATAATGTGTTTAAAAAGGAGCTTGGTCACTGTGACCAGATATCTGAGACAAATTTTTTCCATTTGAAATATAGAGAAACAGGCACAAGATTTATTAAAGCAACTTGTGAAAAGCTGATACATGTAATTATCATCATCATCATTGCTATTGTATATGCATCTAGAACTTTGTCTTAAAGGAGTTAGAGGCACATAAGAAATAATTGATCATATCTTGTCAAGGTATTGAAAAAAGGATGAATTGTAGTGATTGTTACTAGTTGGGTCTTCAAGGAACATGTGCTAAAATATCTTTATTAATTATTAATCATAGAGAGGCAGAGCCAAGATGGTGGAGTAAAAGCAGTGACTTGCTTGAGCTCTCCCCCAACCCCTCCAAATACCTATAAAAAATGGATCTAAACAAATTCTAGAGCAGCAGAAGCCACAAAAAGACAGAGTGAAACAAATTTCTAGCCCAAGACAACCTGTATGGTTGATTAGAAAGGTCTATACATGCCAGGCTGGAGAGAAATGCGATTCAGTGTGGGAGCACAGGCAAAGACCAGGCCTCAGTGAACCTGGAGCAGGCCTCAGGGGACTAAATGACAGGCAGCTGTGACAGTTTCCAGACTTCTCAACCCACAAACACCAAAGACAATTTAGAAGGTCAGTAGGAAAAGTCTGTGACTGCGGGTGAGATAGGAGCTAGATTCCAACCCCACACCTGGTGCACCCCAGGGCAGAGGCTGCTTCCCGAGCTTCCAGACCACAGACTGAGGGGGAATCCAGTGGCTGATCAGAAGGGGATTGCAGGGATCTCTTTGCTCCTACTGAGGCAGGATTCTTTTGCTTTGCCCATGCTTTGATCTGGGTCACAGTTCTGGGTGGCGGTCCTGGGGCAAGGAGGAGTGCTGGTACGGTAGAGTTTGTAGTGGCGGTAGACAGAGAGAATCCTCACAGGTCCAAGACAGAAAAGAGTGCTTGTGGTCACTCACAGACCAGAGCATAAGCCAGAAAGGAGTAAATACCTCACCCTTAATCATACCACCTTGGAAGAACTGAAAACTTACAGGTCCCTAGAAGTATCTCTGAAAACAGCTGCACAAAACCCCTAAAGTTTGAGACAGTACATTCTCCACATTGGAAGCAGACCCCTACCTTAACAAAGACTTTACAACAAGTAATTGGCTGGGATTATGAGCAAACAAAGGTGCAAAACAGTCAGACCATAGAATATTTCTTTGGTAACAAAGATCAAAACATACAACCAGAAGAAGACAACAAAGTCAAAGCTCCTACATCCAAAGCCTCCAAGAAAAATATGAATCAGTCCCAGGCCATGGAAGAGCTCAAAAAGGATTTTGAGAAGCAAGTAAGAGAAGTAGAGGAAAAACTGGGAAGAGAAATGAGAGTGATGCAAGAAAATCATGAAAAACTAGTCAACAGCTTGCTAAAGGAGACCCAAAAATATCCTGAAGAAAATAACACCTCAAAAAATAGCCTAACCCAAATGGTAAAAGAGGTCCAAAAAAGTCAATTAGGAGAAGAATGCCTTCGAAAGCAGAATTGGCCAAATGGAAAAGGAAGTCCAAAAGTTCACTGGAGAAAATATTCCCTTAAAAATTAGAATGGAGCAATTGGAAGCTAGTGACTTCGTGAGAAATCAAGACATTATAAAACAAAACCAAAAGAATTTTAAAAATAGAAGACAATGTGAAATATCTCATTGGAAAAACAACTGATCTGGAAAATAGATCCAGGAGAGAGAATTTAAAAATTATTGGATTATCTGAAAGCCATGATCAAAAAAGAGCCTAGACATCATCTTTCAAGAAATTATCAAGGACAACTGCCCTGACATTCTACAACCAGAGGGTAAAATAGAAATTGAAAGAATCCACCCATTAGCTCCTGAAAGAGATCCCCAAAGGAAAACTCCTAGGAATATTGTGGCCAAATTCCAGAGTTGTCAGGTCAAGAAGAAAATACTGCAAGCAGTCAGAAAGAAACAATTCAACTATTGTGGAAACACAATCAGGATAACACAGGATTTAGCAGCTTCAATGTTAAGTGACTGGAGGGCTTGGAATATGATATTCTGGAGGGGAAAGTATATAGGATTACAGCCAAGAATAACCTACCAGCAAAATTGAGCATAATCCTTCAGGGGAAAATGGACATTCAGTGAAATAGAAGACTTCCAAGCATTCTTGATGAAAAGACCAGAGCCAAATAGAAAATTCAACTTTCAAATATAAGACTCAAGAGAGGCATGAAGAGGTAAACAGGAAAAAGAAATCATAAGGGACTTATTACGATTGAACTGTTTACATCCCCACATGGAAAAATTACATCTGTAACTCATGAGACCTTTGTCTCATGGTAGGTTAGTTGGAGGAGAAAAAAATTATATGTATAAACAGATTGATAGATAGAAGGCACAGGGTGAGTTGAAGATGAATGAGTGATATCTGGAGAATAAAATTAAGGAGTGAGAGAAGATTATACTGGGAGAAGGAGAAAAGGAGAGGTAGAATGGGGTAAATTATCTCACAGATAAGAAAAGGCTTTTACAGTGGAGGGGAAGTGGGGGAAGGTGAAAGGGAATAAGTGAATCTTATTCTCACCGGATTTGGCTTAAGGAGGGAAAAACATACATACTCATTTGGGTATGGAAAGCTATCTTACCCTACAGGAAAATAGGGGGGAAGGGGATAAGAGAGTGAGAGAATGCTAGAAGGGTGGGCAGATGGGGGTAGGGGGTAATCAGGAGCAAATACTTCTAAGGAGGGACAGGGTCAAAAGAGAGAATAGAATAAATGGGGAGTCAGATAGGATGAAGGGAAATATAGTTAGTTTTCCACAGCATGACTACTATGGAAGTGTTTTGCATGACTACACATGTACAGCCTACATTGAATTGCTTGTCTTCTCAATAAGGGTGGGTGGGGAGGAAGGAAAGGAGAAAATTTGGAGCCCAAAGTTTTAAAAACAAATGTTAAAAAACTGTTTTCACATGCAACTGGGAAATAAGATATATAGCCAATGGGGTATAGAAATCTATCCTTCCCTACAGGAAAATAGAAGAAGGAGATAAAAGAAGAGGTGGGGGAGATAAAAGGGAGGGCAGATTGGGGGAAAGGGTATTCAGAATGCATGCTGTCTTGAGGTTGGGGGAGGGACGAGATGGGGAGAAAATTTGGAGCTCAAAATCTTGTGGAAGTGAATGTAGAAAACTAAAAATAAATAAATTAATGAATCTTTTAAAAAAGGAATAAAAATTATTAATCATGTAGAATATCCTACAATTATGACTGTCATCATCATTTATGATTAGTGGTGAATAATTAGAAAAAGGTACAGAGGTGGAGCCAAGATGGCAGATTAAAGGCAGGAACTCCTCTGAGCTGGCCCCCAACCCCTCCATATACCTTTAAATAATGACTCTAAACAAATTCTAGAGGAGCAGAACCCACAGAAAGATGAAGTGAAACAGTTTTCCAGCCCAAGAAACTTAGAAGGTCAGCAGGAAAGGTCTGTTCTGCCAGAGTGAGAGAGGAGCACAATTCAACACAGGACTTCTGAGCACAGACTGGGCCTCAGCAAACCAGAAGCAGGCCTCAGGGCAATTTAATCAGTGGCAGCAGTGGCAATTTCCAGACTTCTCAGCCTACAGATGCCAAAGACAACTTAGAAGGTTGGCAGGAAAGGTCTGTGAGAGTGAAGCAGAGTCCAGCACAGGCTGCATCAGCACAGCCGTGACCCCAGCAAATCTGGAGCAGGCCTTGGGAATCACTGAATCAGCAGCAGCTGTTTCCAGAGCTCTAAACCCACAGATGGTAAGGGGGTCAAACAACTGGGGTCAGAAGAAAATTATAGGGGCCTTTTTGATAGCACTGAGGCAGGACTCTGTTGCTTTGCCTATACTTAGATCCAGGTCACAGTTCCAGGTGGCAGTCCCAGAGCAAGGAGAAGTACTAGCACAACAGAGATTGTGACCACAGTGAAGCAGGTACCCTCCTCACAGTGCCAGGGCAGAAAAGAGTGCTTCTGGTTGCTCACAGACAAGAGCACAGGCCAGGAGAGGAGTAAACATCTCTCCTTAGATCATACTACCTTGGAAGAACTGAAAACTGGTGGGTCCTTAGAAGTATCTCTGAAAACAGCTGAACAAAACCCCTAAAGCTTGAGACATTGCACCCTCCACCCTGGAAGCAGAGCTGTACTTTAACAAAGACTAAAAAGTCAAGCAATAGGCTGGGAAAATGCACAAACAATGGAAAAATACTCTGACTATAGAAAGTTACTATGATGACAAAGAAGATCAAAACCCACCCTCAGGAGAAGACAACAAAGTCAAAGAAAAATATGAATTGCTCTCAGGCCATGGAAGAGTTCAAAAAGGATTTTGAAAATCAAGTAAGAGAGGTAGAGGAAAAATTGGGAAGAGAAATGAGAGTGATGCAAAAAAAATCATGAAAAATGAATCAACAGCCTGGTAACGGAGACACACACACACACACACACACACACACACACACACACAATACTGAAGAAAATAACACCTTAAAAAAACAGACTAGGCCAAATGATAAAAGAAATACAAAAAGCCAATGAAGAGAAGAATGCCTTAAAAAGCAGAATTGGCCAAATGGAAGAAGAAGCACAAAAATTCACTTTAGAAAAGAAATCCTTAAAAAGTAGAATTGGCTAAATGGAAAAGGAGGTACAAAAGCTCACTGAAGAAAATAATTCCTTCAGAATTAGAATGGAGCAAATGGAAGCTAATTTCTTTATGAAAAATTAAGAAACAATAAAACAAAGTCAAAAGAAGGAAAAAATAAAAGACAATGTGAAATATCTCATGGAAAAACAACTGACCTGGAAAATAGATCCAGGAGAGAGAATTTAAAAATTATTGGACTACCTGAGAGCCATGATCAAAAAGAGAGCCTAGACATCATCTTCCAAGAAATTATCAAGGAAAACTGTCCTGACATTCTAAAACCAGAGGGTAAAAAAGAAATTGAAAGAATTCACCAATCACCTCCTGAAAGTGATCCCAAAATGAAAACTGCCAGGAATATTATAGCCAAATTCCAGAGTTCCCAGGTCAAGGAGAAAATATTGCAAGCAGCCAGAAAAAAAAAATCAAGTATTGTGGAACCACAGTCAGGATAACACAAGATTTAACAGGTTCTACATTAAAGGATGGGAGGGCTTGGAATATGAAATTCCAGAGGGTAAAGGAGCTAGAATTACAACCAAGACTCATATGCCCAGTAAAACTGACTATAATCCTTCAAAGAAAAAATGCATATTCAATGAAATAGAGGACTTTCAAGCATTCTTGATGAAAAGATCAGAGCTGAATAAAAAATTTGACTTTCAAATACAAAACTCAAGAGAAGTGTAAAAAGGTAATCAGGAACGGGAAAACATGAAGGACTTACTAAGGTTAAATTATTTACATTCCTACCTGAGAAGATGATACTTGTAAATCATTATTAGAGCAGTTAGAAGGAGTATATATAGGCAGGAGGCACAAGTGTGAGTTGAATATGAAGGGATGATATCTGAAAAACAAAATTAATGGATGAAAGAGGAATGTACTGGGAGAAAGGAAAAAGAAAAGGTAAACTGGAGTGAATTGTCTCACATCAAACAAGGCAAGAAAAAGTTTTTTCAAGTGGGGAGGAAGTGGGAGAAATGAGAGGGGAGTGAGCAAATCTTACTCTCATCAGAATTATCTCAAAGAGAGAATAACATACACACTCAATTGGGTATAGAAATCTACCTACAGAAAAGTAGGAAGGGAAGGGGTAAAAGAAGGGGATGATAGAAGAGAGGGCAGATTGGGGGAGGAGAAGAGTAAAACACTTTTGAGGAGGATCAGGTTGAAAGGAGAGAAGAGTATAGAATAAATGTGGGGGTGAGAAATACAATGGAGGAAAATAAAGTTAGCAATATTAACTCAGAAAAAAAAATTTGAAGCGAGTTTCTCTGATAAAGGCTTCATTTCTCAAGCATGTAGAGAACTAAGTCAAATTTATAAAAATAAGAACCATTCCCCGCTTGAAAAATGATCAAAATGTATGAACAGTTTTCAGATGAAATAATCAAAGCTACCTATAGACACATAGAAAAATATTTGAACTCTTTATCTATTGGAGAAATTAAAATTAAAACAATTCTGAGGTACTATCTCATACCTATTAATTAGCTAATAGGACAGAAAAGGTAAATGAAAAATGGTGAAGGGGGTGTGGTAAAAATGAGACATTAATGCACTATTATCGTAGTTGTGAACTTATTCAACCATTCTTTAGAGCAATTTGGAACTATGCCCAAAGGGCTCTAAAACCATGCATGCCCTTTGACCTAGCAATATCACTACTAGGTCTGTATCCCAAAAGAGATTTAAAAAACGCAAAGGAAAAGGACCTATGTGTACAAAGATATTTTATGTCAGCTCTTTTCTGGTGGCAAAGAATTGGAAACTCAGGGGATGACCATCAATTACGGAATGGCTGAACAAATTGTGGTGTGTGATTATGATGTGCTATAAGAAATGACAAGCAAGATGCTCTCAGAAAAACCTGGAAAAACTTACAAGAGCCGATGCAAAGTGAAATGTGCTGTGTACAAAGCAACAGAAATATTGTAAGATGATCACCTATGAATGACTTTTTTTTAATTAATTTATTTATTTTTAATTTTCAACATTCACTTCCACAAGATTTTGAGTTCCAAATTTTCTCCCTATATCTCCCCTCCCTCCACCCCAAGACCACATGCATTCTGAATACCCCTTCCCCCAATTTTCCCTCCCTTCTATTCCCCCTGTCTTCTCTTCTCCCCTTCCCCTTCTATTTTCTTGTAGGGCAGGATAGATTTCTATACCCCATTGCTGTATATCTTCTTTCCAAGTTGCATGCAAAAATGATTTTTAACATTTGTTTTTAAAACTTTGAATTCCAGATTTTCTCCCTTCCTCCCTCCCCACTCACCCTCATTGAGAAGGCAAGCAATTAAATATAGGTTATACATGTGTAGCCATGCAAAACACTTCCATACCAGTCATATTGTGAAAGATTTTCTTTTTTGTATCTGTATCCCCAGCTCAGTGCCTGGCATACGGTAGGTGCTTAATAAATATTGATTGATTGATCCAAACTATGTGGGTCATATCATCATCCCAAGTTTCTTTGCAGTCCTGAAATCCAAGAATATAAGCTAGGTGAGTGCAGAAATACAGAGTCAAACTGGAGAAGACAATACTAGATCAGGAAACAATCAGAGTGAATCCCAATAGAGGCTCTGATGATATCATAGATCCACTAAAGCATTAAAGTACCCACAATTGGTGATGGTAGGTACAGATTAGGAAGGTGTCATTCAAGATCAAAATCAGTACATTACTAGCTGTGTGACCCTGGGCAAGTCACTTAACCCCAATTGCCTCACCAAAAAAAAAAAAAGTCAGTACATCATAACAAATACCAAAGGCATATGGGGTGCATAGAGAGTGAAGAGATAAACCCTAGCCTGTAGGCTGAATGATAAGAAAAAGTGTCCTTTCTGTGAGTTTCTTAAAATGTCTGCTGGCACAAAGGTTATGAGAAAATGTCCAGATTTGTTTCCTTAACCTCACGGACTGCCCAGGATTACAATGGTTACATCCTCCTGTTTATTTATCACTTTGGCTACTTGCAGAGTGCATTGCAGGTCAGTCTGGGTACTCCAGCTCCCCCAAATAGTTAATAATTATGGAAACTGTGGAGTACAGCTAGTACTGGGGGAGGACAAAACAACTACAACTGGGAGGCATAGTTCATTTAAAAAAGAAGTGTTATAAGTACATGAGGACCAAAGTATTAAAAAAAACAACAACAACCCTGCAGTATGTAGTAATGTGCAGCATCAGAGACAGCATGTCAATAAAAAGGCAAATTTTTACCTAGAATGTGTCCAGAAATGTATGATAAATTAGAGATTTTAATCTGAAGTCAGAGAATCACAGAATTTCAGAGAAGATAGGAATCTCAGTTGCTTTGTAGTCCAACTCAAATCTGAAAAAAGAATCTCCTATATGATATCCTTGTGTGGCATTTTAAAGTTCTAGAAATTTAATTTCAGAGTAATTTAATCATTTTATTAATAATGCTAGTATTTTAATAAAAGCATGGTCATTTGGCCATCTCTCTCTTAGACCAAGGACCATCATGGCAAATGCTTACAGCTTATGTCCATTGGAAAAGCAGGTTCCCTAGGGTGTTAACTCCGATTAGTTCACAATTAACAAGAGAATGAATATTACAATGTGGGGCTAAACCTATTCAAACAAACTTGATTGTGTCATTTACTTCTAGGTTACCCCCAGCCTAGGACAATCAATTCAAAGAATTTATACCCACCCATATCTGAGTAGAGCACCCATCTGGGTGAGGTCTAAACAAGATTGTTAAGAAAGTTAGTAATATCCTTCCAGAGACTGAACTTTTGAAATCAGGACTTTAGAAAAAGGAGGGAACTCTGGCTCTCCCAAAATCATTGGTTATTAATAATCAATTCTCTCACTTAATAAGTAGACCTTTGTTTGAACATCTCTGGAAAAGGGGAAACTCATCTCTTGAGCTAGTCCATTCTACTTTGGGTTAAATGTAATTGCTATATTTTTTTTCTTACATCAAGCCTATATTACCTGGTGATGCAGTAGATAGAATGCTAGGCCTAAAATCAGGAAGTTCTGAATTCAGATCAAAACTTACTAGCTGTGTGGTTCTAGGCAAGTTATTGAATCTCTGTCTGCCTCCATTTCCTCAACTATAAAATTAGAATAATAATAGCACCTACCTAGCATGGTTGTTGTGAGGATAAAATGAGACATTTGTAAAAAGTGGTTGGCACAGTGCCTGGCACATAGTAGGTCTTATATAAATACTTATTTTCTCTCTCCTCCCTTCCCCCTAAATTTTCCTCTTGGCAACATCTAACCATTGTTCTTAGTTTTGCTCTCTGGAATTAAGCAGAAAAAGCCTAATGTTTATTCTATGTTTAGCCTTTCAAGTATTTAAAGACAACCATCACCTACCTCCCTATTAAGCCCACTCTTCATATGAACTCAAAGCTCTTCACCATCCTGGTTTCCATCCTCAGGATGCACTCTAGCCTACCAATGTCTTCCCTAAACTTTGGCACCAAGAATTGAACACAATATTCCTGATCAGGTCTGATGAGGGCAGAGTCCAGTAATACTGTTATTGCCTTACTCTTAATTGCTTTGTCAGTCAATGCCATCTGAAAATCACATCATTTCCTTAGCTACTATACCATGTTTTTGAGCACACTAAAATTCCTATACCATTTTCAAACAAACTGCTCTCTAGCTGTATCTTCCCCATATTAAGAGTTACAGGTCATAGGATCAGAGATTTAGAGCCAGAAGGGACTTGGGAATTCATCTACTCCAACCCCCTCATTTTGTACTTGTGAAAATTATTTGTTTAATCAACAGAGTAAGTGTGATGGGAGACGAATGTGTGATGGCAGAGGGGAAGTGTAAGCATAGGAAAGAGAAGACTATGGAGCCAGAAATTTTTCTTCAGTAACAGGCTAGTAGCCTCAGTATGATATCAGGCTCCTCAGAGAGAAGGAAGTGAGCCAGCTAATCCAGTAACTCAATAGGCATTTTTATTAAGAGCCTACAATGTGTAAGGCACCCTGCTGGATGTACAAAAATTAAATAGTACCTGACTTCAAGGAGTGTACACACACATGCACATATACATATACCAACATATACAACATATGTATGTGTGTGTGTGTGTGTGTATATATATATATATATAATACATATTTATCTTTCCACACTGACCTCACATTACTGACCTTCGTGAACTCTATGTTCTAGCCAAACTGACATATTTGCTATTCCCTATGTAATGAGGATAATTAAGGGAGACTCCCCCTCCCCTCTGGTCTGGCTATTTCACACACACACACACACACACACACACACACACACACACACACATATATACATATATATGTATATACATACATATGTATATACATATATATATATATATACATATATATGTATATACATATATATATATATATGTATATATGTATATATGTGTGAGAGACTGACCAATGATCCCAGTCTTTATGAGCATGCACAGAGAGCTTCTGTTGCAATCTTAATGTGGATCTTGGAGCATGCAGAGACATTCTATAACCAGTTCTGGTCGGCTAGCTCTGTGGTAAATAAGAGCCCCTTTGGTTGGCTCAGTTACATAGCTGGAATTGGGAGTATGTTCAAATGTATATAATTTCTTTTAGTCTGGTGGTATACTGGTGAAAGATGGTGCTATAACGGGAGAGACCTCAGGCTCAGCCCATTCTAGGCTACTATGTATCTCATGAATATAGACCTCAGTCCTTGTTCTTTTCCTTTGTATTTACTTTTAATTTTAGATGAAAGAGATTGAAGATAACTATGACCTTATAAACTTCAAGAGGTCAGAAGAATGAGCCACAAGGTTCAGGGATTGAGTCCAGGTTTTATAGCCAACTGTATAGTTCTGACAGAGAGAGAAAGAGAGAGAGAGAGAGAGAGAGAGAGAGAGAGAGAGAGAGAAGATACTTAAATGTACCATTCATGACCTCAAGGAACTACAATTCATCAGAATGGGAAACCCCCAGTGTGGAAGCTCCTGCTATTGATATTGACTGACAACTTGTCTGTACCTGACTGTTCATAGTCACAGATTTAAATAGATTTCAGAGTCAGAGCCTAAGCCCAGCTCTTCCTAATTTCAAGGCTGGCCCTCAATAGACTATGCCTTACTCTCTCTTACAAAATACTTATGAAATAAATACAAATAATATTTTGGAGTGAGGAGAGTACTAACAATGGGAGGGATCAGGAAAGGACTTATCAAGGAAACAGCATCTGCAAATAACCAGATACTCCTGTTCACACATGCCATTTCGTAAGAGTCTAAAGCATACATCATCAGAAGTGGCCTAATAATATGGTCACCAGTAGCAGCCAAAGACACGTGGTCAGTATCTTAGATACAGCCGTGTAGTGGGGAAGAATTCACCTAATCATCCCCATTACATAGAAAACAACAACTAGGCCAGTTTGGCTAGGACATGAGCATAGAGTGCATAAAGAGGAAATAATGTTAAATTAATATGGAAGGTAGACTGAAGCCAGACTGTGAAAGGCTTTAAATATACAACGGAAGAGTTTGTATTTTATCATACAGTCAATAAAGAGACAATTAAGGGTCTTAAGAAGAAGAATGAAATGATCAGGCCTGTGTTTTAGGTGCAGTTCTTTGAGCCAGCTGTGTGGAAGATGAATTAGAGGAGAGACTGTAATTAGGTAAACCATTTAGGAAGTTATTGGATAAGTAACAGATACAAACTTAGGCTCAATATATAGAAAAAATTTTTTATCTAAAAATGATCTAAAAATTAATAAACAAAAAGCACATAAGACTAAAGCAGAATGGGCAACTTTGGAAGGTAGTGAGTCTCTTCAGTAGAAGTCTTTGAGCAAAGGCTAGCTGACCACTTGTTGGAGATTTATACAGATGATATTCCTGTTCAGTTACCAGTTGGCCTAAATGAACTTTGAGGCCCCCTAAACTCTAAGTTTCTATGCTTCTTTGAGAAATGTCTACATTTAGAGTTTTGAGTTGTTCAGTAATAAAGTGTCAATATGATTGCACCTATCTTTTTCTATCTTTTATAAAAAAGCTACAGTTGAATATAATTGTTTCCTATGTTGTCATCCCATGATCTTATGCCAAATTGCAGCAGATGATTTTGTTTTTCTTTCTTTTTCAGAAAGCAAAAGCAATGTACCAATGACTGTCTCTTTTTGCTTTAATTGTCAGAAAACTTACAGCCAAATTGAAGTAACTGGTAGTATTTAGAATATATTTAGAATTACATTCCTTGATTCTATTTGGTTTTATTCTTAATTATGTTGTTCATAATTGTTCTTTTCTATAACTGTTATGCCTCTTTTGTTAAGTGTCCTCAAATCCTTCTAGAAATAGATGAGGAATAAATTCTACATTTTGAAAAGTGTGCAATTATCAGAAATTATTTTATTATTTCATCCCCATAAAAAATAAGCCATATGCACATTTATTAGATAAATCCAAACTGCTAAGGAACTAAAGGGTACAAATTTTTTCCTACAAAATTTAGCGTAATTAACTATTCAACCCATGGTGACCTTGGAGAAGCAAACAGTGGAATAGAAAGTAATGAATTAGAAAAAATGGAAACACTGGGTTTTGAATTATGAGCCAATCAATTTGCCCAGTGACCCTATTTCTTGACAGGTGTTGATGGCTAACCTCTCCTCAGCAAACCTTGCAGAGAAAAGGTGAAAAATAGAAATCTCTCTGCTAACAGAAATATATCAAGACCTCTCACAACATGAATTTTACAAACGGACTAATTTGAACTTGCCAGGCAGGACTAATAAATATGGACTGACATCAGAGTGATAGGAAAAAGAGAATAACAAAAGTCAAACAGTCAAAATGATCTCCAATAAGATAAATTACATCTTGCATACTACAAAGTGTGGCAAAAGAAAGTAAAACATCTATCAAATATATCATCGGTTGAGAAATACAATAATAGCTCACTGAATTTTGAATCAAAAACTCTACCTACTAGTAAGGTAGTTTCTCCAACAATGAGAAACCATCTAGGTGTATTATAAGTAACCTTTCTTTATTACTAAGACTTTAGAAGGTCTGGTAAGGGTTCTCTTTTGTTGATTGTCCTTTTTTTCAATTGCTTTGGCTAATATTTGCAGAATATGTCTTTTGGATACAATCTTTAGTTTCTGTGCTTTTTATACATCCTTACATTCTCTTCTAAAATTTCTCTTTGATGCGGAATAATCCAATGCAAATCATTTTTCTTCATGTTGGAAAATCTGCCTAATAATATATGATTGTAAAATATGTTTTTTTGTCACTTAAGTCGATAAATTTAATGATCACATGCCTTAGAATCTGAAGTATGAGGATTTTCATGATGGTAACGAATTTTCTGCATCAATGCTTTGTTGTCTGCAATCAAAAATTCTGGAGAGTTTTCTTACATTATTTCTGGCATTACAGAATTAACATTTTTTTTATTTATCACATTCTTCTGGGACACCTATGATTATTATCTCTTGCATGCTGTCTTCAGTTATTTTGTCTTGTATAGAATTTATGTACTATTTTAAAGTGCCTTTTGCTTTTCTTCTGCCAAGTTTTCTTCCTTTTCAGTATTTCTAGCTTATAAATCTATATTCATCTCTCTCTCTCTCTCTCTCTCTCTCTCTCTGTGTCTCTGTCTCCCTCTCTCTGTCTCTTTCTGTGTCTCTGTCTCCCTCTCTCTCTGTCTCTGTCTATTTCTGTCTCCATCTCTGTCTCTTTTCTCTCTCTCTCTCTCTCTCTCTCTCTCTCTCTCTTCTCTCTCTCTCTCTCTCTCTCTCTCTCTGAAGGGCTGTCCAGACCTGTTGCTTTCATCAGTACAGGGAACTCCCACATTGTGGAAACTCCTTCCACAATTATAACTTCTCAATTCCTCTGTAATCAGAACCACAAGAGCAAGCAATTGGAGCTTTGCTGACAGAATTTTTCCTCTGTGCTAGTAATGGCAGCACTACCTCTCTGCCTCTGAACCCTGATAACTATCACGGATAAATTATAATTAATTATATCATTATTGATTCTTTAACAATATCAGCATAAAATTTTTAAAGAAAAATATCAAAGTGCAAAATATAATTTGTTGAATTTATTCTATAAAACATATAGCACCACCTCAGAGTAACTCCTCTAACCTACACTGGCATTAGAAGGTTGGGTCTCAAGATGTGCAATTGCTACTATTATCAGGGCTTTAGGACAGCCTAGGAGTGGCTGTCCTTCCAATAATGTTCTTAGAAGCCTTCAATGAAGTCAATCAGTAGCCTTGATTCTCTTTTTAGAAAAGGCATTTATTCAAATGGCATAGCAAGAATAGTAATTATAAAGTATTTCCCAAAAAAAAGATTAGGGTGCACTCTTCCACAAATGAAAATAGTAGATGGAACTAGGTAGAAAGTGGGCATGAACTTAAGTACAAGTAGGCACATATGTAAGGAATACACATGGCCAAGGCAATTTATAGCTCTAGAACTTCAGTTGCCAATACCCTGCTTTCTCAGAACAGTTCTCACAAGGTTGGCTGTACAGCATGGTCTTCATGATGGACAAGTTGTTCTACTACTGCTCAGTTGGGCTAGTTCAAAGATGTGGCAATATACTGCTAGACTGAGTCAAGCAGGGTCACTCAGCTGTGCAGCTGCCTCTTCACTAGTTTGGGTTGACACAAGTCCCATCTACTGGACTTCCTAGACTTAATCTCTGATAGGCAACTGCAATCTTTATTACTTTTAGCTCTGGTTTGGCTGGGTGTACAGCATTCTTCTCAGCCAGAGTGTTGCATTATACGTAAATTATATATAAGCACATACATGTATGTATGCATATACATGCATCGTTTTTAAACTTAAAGATCTTTTATAAATCACATGTAATACATTTCTAGGATTGCCCCACTGAAGCTCATTAGTTAATTACTTTCTACTGAAATCATTATTATATATTGGAAAAACAGTTTAGCTACCATCTAATAACCTATCTGTTCATTTTTCTTTTGTAGACAACATTGTGATATTGGTTATATGGAAGATAAAGGAAACATAAACAAAAATTTATTAGCAATTACTTGAAATAACTGGATAAAACCTAAAAATCCTTTTTTACTTATAACTTACAATATTTTCTATTTAATAAAATTGACATATTTTCAATATTGTATAAGTGGAGGAACACTTTTCAGTTGAGAAAATTATAAAGTAATGTGCATCCAGGTAAAAATGGCTGTTTCTCTCCAAATAACATAAAATATTGAAATTAGAATATATTATATTTCTGTAAGAATCTTAACTATGCTCAAAAACAACACAATCTATTCAGACATTTAATTTTACTCTTTTTTTAGTTCACAAAAGTATGGTATATTTACATATTCATGTATGCTGTTACTGATTTTATCACTTTGAGAAATAAACATTTGTAGATTTATACATAATATAGTTTTAGTTGGGTACTTTTTCTTTAAAGTAAAATACGCATTTGCTCAGCTTATTCAGAGGGGAATGACTAACCAAACATATCGGTCTAAAAATAAAAGAAAATTTCTCATTTAATTTTTTCAGGCATGGCAGAATAATAAAAATATCTGAAATATATTTAATCCTTATGACATGTCTGGCCAATTTCTTACATTGTTCAGATCAGATCATTTATTAGACTAGCTTAGGTTGTAGAATAGTTGTGTGAGAAAGACAATATTTAGTTTACAATCACGATGGGTAGCAGGTGTGTCATGGTTGTCAAATTACATTCACAGAGAGTAAAAGGTATTTCAAAAGAAAATAAAACATTTCTTGTTAAAAGAGATCCATCAGCTTCCAGAAGTGTGATTCATTTCCTGACCTCACAGGAGATGTGAAGTTTTTATCAGTAATGCAATAGCCTCCACACCAATCTTTTCACCCGTGCTCTCCAATCTGCCCTTAGAAAAGTTGTCAGAATAATCTTTTTATGCACATATATCATCTTGTCACACTTCTCAAACCCATTCAATAGTCCTCCATTGTCTAACAATTAAAGTTTAAACCTTCATAACCTGCACCTCTTAATCTTCCACCAGTCTTATATCATTCTATTCCCTGCTCCTACTCCTCCAACCCCCAGGTACAAATAAAATATAAAGACAATGTTCACATAGAGCTTTTAAGTTTTGCAAAATGTTTTACATAGTGCTGTGAAGTAGGTATTATCATTATCTCCATTTTACAGGTGAGGGAACTAAATCTCAGAAAGGTTTAATACCTTGCACTGGGATATGTGTCCAGCTAGGAACTGAAGAAGGATGCAAACCCAGGTCTTCCTTACTCCAAGACCAGTATCCTATCTATTATAATACAGCCTCTGACCACTACCTCCTCTATTCTACATTCTAGCCAATTTGGAGTCTTGTCTTGTCTTTACTTTCTTTCTTTTTCTTTTCTCCCTCCTCCCTTTCTTCTTCTCATCCTTTCCTTCTCTTTCTTTCCATACTCTTTTCTTTTCTTTCCTTCCTTCCTTCCTTCCTTCCTTCCTTCCTTCCTTCCTTCCTTCCTTCTTTCCTTTGTTTCCTACCTTGCCTCCTTCCTTCTCTTCTCACCTTCTTTCTTCCTTCCCTTATTCTTCCCTTCCTTTCTTTCCTCCCTCCTTCTTTCCTTTCTTCTTCTTTATTTCTTAAACACAATTTCACCCTGATTCCTATTGTTTACTCATCCAATTCCCTGTACCTAGAATGACCTTTCTACCCACTAAAGTATCATCATCATCATCAAGATCTGTAATTTCATCTGGAAACTACCTCCTTAAATGGGCAATTCATTTTCAATTTATACTCATATAAAGTTGCTTGGAACCAGTGGTGTGCTGGTGAACATTTAACAACTGGCTCTCAAAAAAATGTATGCATGACATACTGTTAAGTTCAATCTACATTATTTTCTCCATTATCCTTAAATCTAGACAATCAACAAAACAATAAATTAAGCCCTGATTTGTAGCTTTTGCCAATTTCTGAGGTGCAAATGCTCATAATGAAAATTTAACAATCAGCTCTCATGATCTGATACAAGCTTGATCTGACACCACTGCCTCTAGAACTGAGAGTTTTGATTCATAATTCTCTTATTGGTAATTATTTAGAGAATTCTTTCATACTGTTGTTAATGGTTTGCTGTTCTTTTGAGAACTATGTATTCATGTCCTTTGACCACTGGATTTTGGTTACACATAAATACACACATACACACACAAACATATGTATATACATATAAAATACACACACATTATTTGTTAAGATATTTTGGATATTAAACTCTTATCTGAGAAATTTGATACCAAGATTTTTTTCCCCATTCAACTACTTCCCTTCTTATACTAGATGAATTAATTTTATTTATAAACTTTTTGACTTTGTATAAGCAAAATGATCTATTTTACCCTCCAATTTACTTCTACTCCTTGTTAGGTTAGGAATAGAGTTTCTATCTAGAGCTATGAAACATATATGATTTATTTGGCTTCCAATTATTTTATATTATGATCTTTAATATTCAGGACATGTGTCTTTTGAATTTATTGTGGAATATGGCACAAAACGTTGATATAAGCCTAATTTCTGCCAGACTGCTTTCTAGTTTTCAAGTCAACAAATATTTATTAAGTACTTACTATGCACCAGACAATGGGCAAGGTGCTGAAAATACAAATATATGCAAAAAGAACGATTTTGGTTAGGGGAGAGAAGGTATCCATTCTGGCACATGGAGAAGAAATCTGTAATATCAGAAGCAGAGCCAGGAGAGAGATGAAGGAGTGAGCATGGCTGATTCGGAAGTTCCAGGAGGAATTTACCAGTCAGAGAAGGAGACCACAGGGCAGATGCATCTCCCAGAGTGAGAAATCTTCAAGGGAGAAGAGGCAAATTCCAGGGTGAGAAGACTGCTGGTACATGGAGAAGTTCAGACTCAAAAGTAGAGTCAGGAGAGGAGTGAAAGACAGCCAAGAGAAGAATAAGAGTTTGATATGCTCAAAGACCCCAGTTATTAGGGGAAACATTCACAATTTGCCAACAACTGCTAGGAAAAAACCAAACAGCAGTCTGGCACAGATTAGCTGTAGCCTTATACCTCACACCATACACCAAGGTAAGTTCTCAATTAATACATGACCTAGATATGAAAGGTCACATCAAAAACAATAAATAAAGGAGAAAGGAAGAAATTACCTTTTGGATCTTTGGATAGGACAAGAGTTTATGAATAAACAAGTGAATAAACAAGTGATAAACAAGGGGTGGACCACACAAAATAGAATGGACAATTTTGATTATTTAAAAGTTTTATTTAATTTTGATTATTTAAAAAGTTTTTGCAAATAAAACTCAAATTTGTAGTAAAAACTTGAAAGGAAACATGAAACCAGGGGGAAAAAACTTTGTAGCAAGTTTTTGATAAAAGACCAGTATCCAAGAGATAGATAGATAGATAGATAGATAGATAGATAGATAGATAGATAGATAGATAGATAGATAGATATAGTTGATGTTGTTGTTTTTTAGGCAATTAAGTGACTTGCCCAACATCACACAGCTAGTGTCAAGTGTTTTGGTCTGAGGCCGCATTTGAAATCAGGTCCTCCTGACTTCAGGGCCAGTGTTCTATCCACTGCCCCACCTAGCTGCCCCTACCAAGATATATTTTTTTAAAAAATCAAGTTTTTCACTAATCCACTCTTAATATACAAATGGGTCAAGGATTATGAACAGAAAGTTTTCAAATGAAGAAACCTAAGCTATCAACATCCTTTTGAAAAAAATGATATAAATCACTAATAAATTTTTGTTGTTGTTTAGTTGTTTCAGTTGTGTCCAATTCTTTGTGACCTCTTTGGGGGGGTTTTCTGGGCAAGATATTGGAGTGGTTTGCCATTTCTTTCTCCAGCTCATTTTACAAATGAGGAAACTAAAGCAAACAAGGTTAAGTGACTTGCCCAGGGTCACAGAGCTAGTAAATGTCTTAAGGCCACATTTGAACTCAAGTCTTCTTGATTCCAGGCCTGGCGCTCTAACTACTCTGCCACTAATATTAAAGAAATACAAATTAAAGCAACTTTGAGATTATACCAGATTGGCAAAAATGACAAAAAAGGAAAATAAATGCTACAGGGGCTTTGAGAAAACAAGTACCTGAGTGCATTGTTGGTGGTGGAGCTGTGAATTGGTCTGGAAATCCAGAAAGCAATTGATACCTTTCAACCTAGCTATAACACTACTAAGGCTATGCCCTAAAAGAAATCAAAGAAAAAAATAATTTATGCAGATAAAAATATAAATAAAATATAATTTAATTGAAATAAAATCTAAGGAAGAAAGAATGGGAAGGAGAATTAATTAATGGCTTAGAACAGAAAGTTGTAAACCTTACCCAAGAATTGTATTTCCCCTGAAAATCTGAATGGCCTTACCAGAAGCAGTGACCCATGAAGCAAGAAATATTAAAAACAAATCCAAAAATTTAAAGAAAAAAAATATAAGACATATATTTTCAAAAACCACATCCCTGGAAAACAAGCTGAAGAGGGATAATCTCAGAATCATGGAACTACCAGATTATTATGACTAAAAATAAAAAAGAGCCTGAGCACTACATTTTAAGAAATCACAAAAGAAAATTACTTAGAACTAGTGGTACAAGAGGGCAAATTGAAAGTAAGAAGAATCCACCAGACCCCTCTGGAAAGAAACCCCAAAATGAAAGCTCCTAGTTATATCATAACCAAAATCCAGAATTTCTAAGTTGAAGAAAATATTGCAAGTAATCAGAAAAAAAGAGTTCCAATAGTAGGGAATCTGTCAGGCTCACATAAGACTTGCCAAGTACTATGATATCCCAAAAGGCAAAAGATAAAGCCTTGTAATAAAGAATAGCTTATTCTAAGAAACTGAATATAATCAATCAGGTGCAAACTTCAAGGTTTTGCTGGAGTAGGTATGGGAGAGGACAATAATGCTCCTATTCAAGCAGCCATCTTGGCAGAAAAATTAGAAGAGATCTTGTGGTATAATATTCCAAAGAGTAAAGAGATAGGCATACAACCAGGAATAACTTATCCTGAAAAGTTGAGTGTAATCAAGTGTAAGTTGGACATTAGATAGATCGCTGGACCTGGAGTCAGGAGAGCCAGTTCTAATATGGTCTCAGACAATTACTAGCTGTGTGGCTCTGGGCCTTCTGCCTGGCTCATTTTCTAATCTGTAACATGGGGATTAAAAATAGCACTTTCTAGGGTTTGTTGAGGGGGTAAAATAAAATAGTATTTGTAAAGTGTTTTTGCAAACCTTAAAGTGTTATATAAATGCTAGCTATTATTATTAATCCTACAGGGGGAGAAAATGGGCTTTTAATGGAATAGGGGACTATGAAGTATTTCTAATGAAAAGACAAGAGTAGGAACTTCCAAATACCAGCACAAGAATACAAAGACTCCTACAAAGATAAATTTATTTAAGGAACTGGAAGGAGTTATATGACAACTAACAACCTAACAGGGAGAGAAGAAACAAGTGTCTCTCCAGAACCCTAATTCTTCCAAATGTATTGAAGGAGTTAAATAACAAAAACAGAGACCTTGAGGGTGAACTGGTTTTCTTCTGAGGGTTTTGAAGACAGGCCAATGAAGATAAAAGAAATGTATGGAAAACAGGGTGTAGCTTCTCATAATTGGGGTGATAGAGAAGAATATGCAAATATGGAGAAATGGGTAGGAGCAGCAGGCATGCCTTGAATATCACTCTTATCTGAAAAATATTGTACACAAAGACACAATTTGGTGTAGAAATACAGCAGACTCAACAGGAGAACAAACAAGAATAAGGAAAGACTCATTAAGAGAGACGATAATTTCTAGACAGCCAATAGTCACAAACTAAACAAATTCCCTGATCTTGAAAGGAGAATCAAAGAGGGGGAGTGGGAGAAGAGTAGTAGTACTTATGCCCTCCCCCCCCAAAAAATGTCCATTTAAACATTTTTTAAAGTTCACAGAAGAGAGTTAAGGAGGAAGCACAGATAAGAATGGAAGCTTTGAAAGTAACATGTAGAATTTGCTATATACTTGAACCAAAAAAAAAAAAGCAAGTAGTGTGAAATGGAGACTTATTATTTCATATATAATCCTCTTTTCATCCTCTGCTGTATGATGTGGATTTGGGTTTGGGGTTTGTTTGTTTTTTGGTACTTAAGTTCATAATATTTCACAAAAAATAATATCTTCTTACTATGGGAGGAAAATAAACCTTTAATAGAATAAAAAACTTTCAAGAATTCCTGAGGAAAATATCAGAACTTAGCAGAAACTCTGAAATGCAAACATAGGGTTCAAGAAAACAAAAACTCTCTAAAAGTAAGTACATTCGAACATCTAGAACAGACCACCAGCCTGCCACCTCCCCGACGTCACAACCCCTCACAGAACCACACGCACATCCCCTCCCCCCGCCCCGGTCTCGCAGAAAGTAAATGGAAGCGAGTAAGTTTGAGCGCTCTTGCGATCCGTAGGAAGGGCTTCTTCCGCTTCGGTGCGGGAAACGTCCGGGGCGGCAGCAAGCGCCCCCCTGGAGCGGCAACTATCTATGGTTTCTCTCTGAGAAACACCCGCGCTGGACTGGCGGAGATGGCGGCTGCGTGCCCTTCTGCGCCGGCGTCGAGGTTCGTGGTGGTCGGCGGAGGCATCGCGGGCGTCACCTGTGCCGAGCAGGTGAGAGCAGAGCAGGACCGGCCCCGGCCGGCGCCCAGCACCGAGGCCCGCCCCCGTGACCCCCCTCGAGGCTTGCTGCCTCCCCGCAGCTCTGGGCTTGCTCCAAAGCACGGGCCGCTTACAGAGACTGCTCGTGTTTACCCCTTTCCGAGCTAGACCGGAAGTTCCAGGAAGTCGAAAACTGTATCTTATGTGAATCTCCATGCCCCTCTGCTTTAACCACAGCCGTTTGCACGCATTTGATACTTCCTTAATGTATTGTTGACGGTTGCCGAGATCGCTGCTGGTAATTTCCTACTCCAGAGCTTGTGTAGAGGGAAGGACCGGCCCTTTCTTCTTTTTGGGGGGCCGAGGGCAGCCCTCTAGTGGGGTTTCTGCTCCGCAGTTGCCTGGGAAGCTTTCCAGTAACAGAAATGTGGGGAAAGGAGACTTGTGCCTTATCCCGTTAGGTAGGAGCCTGAAGTCTGTAGGGAAGAGAATATTCTTACAATCCTGTGGACAGACAACAGCATCGCCATAGTTGCTTTGTCTAACTTAATTAAACAAGTTGAATTATGGGTGTGGATAAATGCTAAATCTTTTTGATCTTATGTTCATTTTTTGATCTTATGTTCATTCTATTGTGATACCTATAATATATCGTCAAAAATCATCTCTTAGTGACTGTAACTGTGTGGAGATCACTTCACCTCTGCAGCACTCATACCCATCTGTAAAATGAGGTTGTTCAACTTTACAGTACTTAACCTTCTGTAATGTTAGCACTAAGATATTGATCGAATGGATGATTGAAGATATCCAGATAGACTGAGTTGAAAAAAGTTTGTATATTTAAAAAAATGGGAGTTAGGCATGCACTTGAGCACTTAATGGTTACAGTTTGGGCCGCTAGGTGGCGCAGTGGATAGAGCACTGCCCCTGGACTTCAAAGTGGGCCTCAGACACGTAACATTTACTAGCTGTGTGACCCTGGGTAAGTCACTTAACCCCATTGCCTAGCCAAAAAAAAAAAATCCAAAAATTTGGAAGAAAAAAAAAAGAAGAAAATATAAGTCATATATTATCAAAAACTACATCTCTGGAAAACAAGTTGAAGAGGGATAATCTCAGAATCATAGAACTACCAGACTATTTTGATTAAAAATAAAAAAGAGCCTGCACACTATATTTTAAGAAATCACAAAAGAAAATTATTTAGAACTAGTGGTACAAGAGGGCAAAATGAAAATAAGAACAATCCACCAGATCCCTCTGGAAAGAAACCCCAAAATGAAAGCTCCTTGGTATGTCATAACCAAAATCCGGAATTTCTAAGTTGAAGGAAATATTTCAAGCAATCAGAAAAAAAAAGAATAATAGAATAGAGTAAGGAATCTGTCAGGCTTACATAAGACTTGACAGTTACTTTTATAATGAAAAGATGATCATAGACTATGATGTCCTAAAAGGCAAAAGATAATGCCTTGTAATAAAGAATAACTTATCCTAAGAAACTGAATATAACCAATTAGGTGCAAACTTAAAGGTTTTGCTGGAGTAGGTATGGGAGAGAAGGATAATATGCTTCCAACTGTCCATTTGGGGTTTTCCTTGGCAAAGATATTGGAGTGGTTTGCCATTTCC
Organism: Phascolarctos cinereus; assembly: GCF_003287225.1. Lineage (NCBI taxonomy): Eukaryota > Metazoa > Chordata > Mammalia > Diprotodontia > Phascolarctidae > Phascolarctos > Phascolarctos cinereus. The sequence goes on along the minus strand of NW_027555514.1, from coordinate 176,211,058 downwards.
TTCTCCAGTGAATTAAAGCAAACAGGGTTAAGTGACTTTCCCAGGGTCACATATCTAGTAAGCATCTGAGGCCAGATTTTAACTGGGAAGAAGAGTCTTCCTGACTCCAGGCACAGGGCTCTATCCACTATCCTTCATGGAGTAGGTAGTATATGCACTTTATTCTTTTCCTTCTAAGAATGGAAGGAGGAGATTTCCACAGTCAGAGATGAGCATTCCATACATGGAAGAATATAGGACAAGGTCAGGGAACAAGAAATAATTGAGTTTGACCACAATGAAAGGAAGTGATGTGAAATAAGACTGGAAAGGTAGGTTGGAACCAAATTATGAAGGTCCTTAAATGCTAGCCTGAAAAGTTTCTATTTTGTGTTATAGGTAGTAGGTAATCCCTGAAAGTTTTTGAGTAAGAGAATAACCATCCCTTTACATTAACAATTTATTTTACCAGATGGTGAGGATTGGAGAGGGACAAGTCTAGAGGTGGTAGGTCATTTAGGAAGTTGTGCCAGAGTCCTGCTCAAAAATGACAAAGATCTGAACCAGGAGTGGGCCCAGCGTATGTGGAAGGGGAAGTATAATTGCAAGAGATACAATGATTTATATACAAGCCGTTACTGTTGTCCTGCCTCTGATACATATTGGCTGTGTAACTGTTTATATGTTATATGCCAGGCATTTTGCTGAGCTCAGGGGATACAAAGAAAAGTAAAGGACAATCCCTCTTCTCAAGGAGCTCATATGTAATGGGAAAGGGTCATTTAACCTTTCAGTGCTCTGGGCAGCTCTCCAAGGGTATAAATTGTAGATTAAGTGTTAACCTGCATTGGTAGAGGGAATTCTCTATATCAATGAAGTTGCAGGTCTACACCCCCTGAACTAGATCCTTGTCCTAACTACTGTGTTTGGTAGTATTACCGCTGTATGCCCATGTAAAATGGACAAATTACAAAATGTCATGTGAATGAGATTGCCAAGTATATATACAGCATGTAGAGAAAAGAGGGCCAAAGACAGCATATTGGGACATAGCTGCAGTTAAGTGGTTGGGAGAGGGATTAAATGCCAGTGAAAGAGGCTGAAAAGGAAAAAGTTAAGAGGGAAAACCAGAAGAGCGTTATGTCTCAGAAGGCAAGAGAAGAAAGAAGTAGATGATGCTAAAGGAGACAAAGAATGAAAAAAGATAACTGGTTTTGATAGGCAATTTTTGACTATTGAACTGGCTTGGTAACTGTTCCCCACAAACTATATTCCTTCTCTGAAATTTGCCTTTGCAAGAATGGTCCCCAGGCCCTGGAATATACTTCACCTCTACTTTATGGAATCCATACCTACCTTCAAAGTACAGCTCAGGTGTCCCTACCTACATAGTGCTTATTCTTATTCCCTCTCCTAACTCCACCAAGTTATTGGTACTTCTCCCCTCCCCCCAGTAGAATGTAAATTCCTTGACATCAGGTACTCTTTCATTTTGTCTTTGATTGTCCAGTGCATAGCCAAGTAGTTGTTTAATGAATGCTTGTTGAGTTAAATTGAATTTAATTTCTCCTTCCTTTCATGTTGTTTATGTTTAAAATGTGTTGTTGAATGTGGAGGGGAATAAATTTTAAGTTTACTAGGTAAAATAGATCTACCCATATTTGAGGCAGCTGGTGACCCAGTGGATAGAGTGTTGGACCTGAAATTGGGAAGTCCTAAGTTAAAATATGGCTTCAGACACTTACTAGTTTATGACCCTGGACAAGTCACTTAACCTCTGTTTGCCTCAGTTTTCTTATCTGCAAAATGGGAATAATAACAGCCCCTACTTCACAGAGTTGTTGTGTGTATCAAATGAGATAATATTTGTAAAAAGTGCTTAATGTAATACCTGCTATGTAGTAGGCACTTAATAAATGTTTATTCCTTCTCTTGCCTAAATTTTATTGTTTATACTTATATTCCACAGATATCAATACCTATACTAATTTTGATTTTTTTACCTGCTCTTTCATTGCAAGTTGGCTACTCATTTTCCATTAGAAGAAGTTCTTTTGGTTACAGCTTCTCCTGTTATTAAAGCAGTTACAAATTTTAAGCAAGTAAGTACCTGTTATAGCTTTTCTTAGTATTAGAAGAAAATGCTAGAACTTAACAGTTAAGACAATTTTAATGGTACTAATTTTTACAAATTTTCTTTTCATATTTACTTTATTTGCTGATCTTACTATTTAGAATTTAAAATATTTGAATACCTTAGACAACCAAAATAATGGCTGTTTTTTTAACTTCTTTTTTTCCATACTTAGGCTAAACACATTAACGCTTTTTTCAGGAAGACTCCTTAGATCATTTGAATAAAGTGTGCATAAATGCAGATATGAATATATGAATTATCTTAAGTTTTTCCAATTAAGGGAAGAAAAATTTCATCAAGCCAACTTTATTCTTTCGCACATTGTTTCAGCACTTTAATAATCATGTAAGACCATTTTTAGTATAACAGTGAAAATTTATTATAAATCAAATCATAGTATTATAGTTCTTGATCCCTTTCCATAGAAAACATAGATAATTAATACACAGTTTCTAGTGGCCACTTAGGGATGTATACTGTATTGCTTTTACGTAACTGCAGAAGAGCCACATATGAATGTCCTAGTGCCTAAAAGTACTGTAGCAGTTAACTTTTCTGTATTTATAAACTTTTATTTTCTTTGCATATACTTTGTAGTGTGTGTATATTGTGTCTCATCCTTCCCATCCCTTTCAATAAAATGTCATTTTGAGGGAAGGAACTATTTCATTTTTGTCTTTGTATCCTCAGCTTCTTGCTCTCTACTTTCCTCATCTCTCTATGGAGGCCAGGGGCACAGGGCACCTCCTGGCCAGACTTAATTATCCAAATAATAGGGATAGTCTGTAACACTGTAATTTTAATAAATAAGGCAACTACTAAAATCTTCATCCATCATCATATGGAATCAATCTTAGATTGAAGTGCCATTTCTCTCTTCAGATTTTTCTGGAGTACTTTTTTTCCTGTCTCTCTCCTTTACTCCCATCAGGCTACACTGCATTCAGTTCCATGTTGTTTTCCTAGGAAATTAGTTTCTTGGATAGGAAAGGGACTGTGTCATTTTTCATGCTTTGTATCATCGTCTTCTAATCACTGTCTTATATAAGAGTAGTTACTTCATAAAGGCTTAAATCGAAAACCATTTGTCAAACATTCATTTAATTGTTATTATACAGATTTCCAAAACATTGGAAGAATTTGATGTTGAAGAACAACCAAGTACTATTTTAGAAAAATGTTTCCCCAACATTAAGGTTTTAGAGTCTGGAGTAAAGCAGCTCAAGGCGACAGAGCACGTAAGATAATTTTTTCTAAAGCTTTTAATATAGAAAGTTTTCATTCTACCTGTTATATTTTTACTTTTCAACCCTTTTGATCCTTCTGTTTTTCTCAGTGGTGAAATAACCTATAGTATATGAATGTAATGAAGTATAATTGTGTAATAAGAAATGACAAATAGGAATTCAGAGAAGAACAGGAAGATTTTTGTGAACTGATGCCAAATGAAATAAGCAGAACCAAGAGAAAAATATATACAGTCACTACAAATCGTGTAAATGAAATATTATTAAAACTGAGTAACCAGCAAAAAACAAAAAACTGAGTAACCAAAAACACAATGAAGTCTTAGGGAACAGATAATGAAATTTACTTCTTCCTCATGACTTAGAACTAATAGAAGACAATATTGTATAATTGTATTGTATAGTTGTTTGATGTTATAATTGAATGGAGTCTTTGCTTAATTACTTGCCTTTGTAAAAAGGAAAGGATGGTTTGATTTGGAAATACAGTGGAAAATGACTGTGCTGAAAAGAAAAAAAAATAAAACTTGGGCTAACTAAAAACAATAAAATACATAACAACAGAAGACTTTTTTCAGAGATGCCTTGACTTTTAATCCAAAGTAAGACATGCTTTCCAAAGCTGTTTGCCACTATCAGGGAGGATATTCAGTAAGAATACCAATGAAACAGAGATTCCCTATGGTTTGTCAAGTTTTTCAGATATTCCTTCTTGAACATGCCAGTGTTCAGGATTAAGCCCTACATTGCAGTTTTCTAAATGAGATCTGAATTTATTCAAGAGGTCAGTCTAAATATCCATAGAAGAAAAACTAGGAGGATGAAGATTTCCATTGTCTAAACTCTCCTGTGCAGTTGAAAGGACAGCCTATAGATGTGGATATATCTTGGTCAGAAACTGCAAGGTAGAGAATGAACTGGAGCTAGGACTGAACAGGATGAACAAAGCAGTCTGGATTGCTTTGGGAAATTGTATAGTGCTTTTAATGACCCATACCTCCTCTCTATAACAAGGCCAGGCTTTTTATGATAAACATTTTTCTCATGCTGCTGTATAGTTGCAAGTCATGGAATACCACAGTCTCCAAAGAATTGAAGTTGAGAGTTACTGAAAAGATGATAGAAAAGTAGATATGAGTTGATTCTGATATATTCACCACAAAGAATTATGCTGGAGAAGTGGCATAAAGGATGTCAAAAGAAATATATGACCAGAAAAGAAAGCTTTGTCATGAAGGAAGAGTGAAGGACAGGCAGCCCACATGTGGCATTGATATCTACACAATATCAGCAAATCTAGAAAAAGGTCTCTAACACGTTGCGTTCTCCTACTTATTTCTCCTTCCTCTCCTTCTCTCTTGAAGGAAATGTTATTTTTCCTTACATATTTGGACTTCTTTGTTGTGTCTTAGATTCTGTCATATAAAAAACCTCTTAGCCCTCATCATGTTTCATCCAGACTATTGCAGCAATGTCCTCTTTGGTCTCCCTGCATTATCTTAACTCTCTCCAATTCATCTTCCATCCGGTTAACAAATTGATAGTCCTAGAGTTCAGGTTTTTTACCATGTTGTTTTTCTGCTCAGTAAGGTTCAGTAGCTCCCCAGTGCCTTTAGATTAAAATATAGACTCTGTTTGGCTTCTGAAGTCCTTCACAATCTGACTTCAGTCTGTATTTTTACTCTAATTACACATTACTCTGTCATTCACTGTTAAGCCAAACTAGCCTGCTTGCAGTTCTCCATACATCACAGTTAATCTCTCACTTCCATACCTTTGCATAAGCTGTCCTCCTTGCATGGAGTGCTTCTCCTCATTGAACCTCTTAACTCTTTTTAAGGCTCAGCTTAAGGTGCCACTTCCTTCAGGAAGCCTTTCCTGTTTCCTCTAGTTGCCGATTGCCAAACTTCCCTTAATAATCATGTTGTATTTTTTGTATCTATATTATACTTACTTCTTTGTGAATATGTTGCATACTCATAGTAGTTTGTAAGCTTCTTGATGACAGGAAATGTCTCACTTTTATATTTGTAACCCTAGATCCTAGCACATAATAGTTGCATATTAAATGCTTATTGATTGATGGATGGGTTGCAGGCTCAATTTGGGAGTCAATACCTATTATGGGATGACAGTTCCTTTGAGATCATCAGTTTTATGCAGTTGGCATGACTTGGTCCTTTAGTCATAATATTTTTTAAATTAACACTAAGTTATGAGGTCTTTTGGGAGACCAAAAGATGGAGAGAGGGTAAATATTCTTTTGAGCTAAGATAATTAGGTAAAAAAAAGATAGGATAATGTAGTAGCATTAAAATTTATATTGCATTTCTAGTGGTGACAGATTTCAATATTAGAATGCTATGTAATATATATGTCAATGAATGGTTATATTTAGGGATGACTCCCAAAATACAATATTCAGGACCAGTATCTATTATCTTTTTTTAAATTGGAATTATAAATAAAACTATATTTTTTAAATTGTGGGGATTATTATGTACTGTAGCATTTAAGTGACTCAGAATATATTACCATTTGAAAGTATCAGATTCATGTCTACGTGTTCTTAGCTTTTTTGAACATTCTTTAATGAATTAGAAAATGTCTGTTACTTTTATGGGCATTCATATTCTAATACCACTAGCTTAACAGAAGCTAATGAAAAGGTTTCCCAGCACTTAAATGTGAATCATCATTTTGTAAACTCTCTTGTGGTCTCAAACTTTTATTTTTCATCATATAAAATACCCAGCTTATCTGACCTTAATATTTTATGTTTAAAAAAAACAAATAAAACTGTACATTTATGTTGCATTTGAAATTGTTGGTTTCATGGCATTATTAAACAATTCTGGTTTTATTGTATTAGAAATAATGTCATAAATTGAGTGATATGTTTGTTATATTATTTCTGAATTCTGACACATGCTGGGTTTGTGACCCTGATCAATTCATGTAATCCCTCAGTGCTCTAGGCTTCCTTTTGTTACTATTCAAGTTGTAGAGTTGGTACTGACCTGAGTTAGTGAAAGGAATTTCCTTATCTAGAGGTTTCCTATGCAAGTAAAATCACAGGGCCAGTCTTTACACTAGTTTTTTTTTTAATTTTGTTATCCTTTCTCAGGTTTACCTGGTAACCTATAAATTATTCTATTTATCCATTTCATTCCTCCCGTAAATTTTATTTTGATACTGCTGCCAGTGACGTGATAAAACAGAATACTTCCTGATTCACTTTTGGGAGTTGCAGACCATGTTGCTGAAAATAAAATAATAAAATAGCACCTTTAAGGTACTTCCTGTTGGTACTCTAGCTAAAACATGATTGAATTACAGGATTTTAACATTTTGTTTTTAATGTGTCCTTTGTTTAATGTTAATCGGAGTTTAACAAGTTATCCCAAAATCTTATTTTCATAAAATATTTTAATAACACCTTATTCTCCAGTTAATAAAAAATATGAAAAGCTAAAGGAAAAAAATATTCTAAATAATGCCAAAATATTTATACATACTATCAGTGCTATAGAAAGGCATCAACTGCCAATTAGAAGGAGCAGCTTTATATTTTTTAGCTATTCTAAAATTGAATTTTTACTGCAAGCTTCTGCTTTTTTGGCACCATTTAAATCCAAATCTCCCTCCCTCCCCACCACCAAATTCTTTTATTTCAAAGTAACTTTTTTTCTTTATTGATTTATAATTTCACAGTGCATTTTAACAGAAGATGGCAATCAGTATAAATATGAAAAACTCTGTCTGTGTGCTGGAGCTAAACCAAAGTTAATATCTGAAGGAAATCCATATGTATTAGGAATCCGTGATACAGACAGCGCTCAGGTAATGTTTTAAGATTGTAGTATGTCACAGAACAATTCAGGTGAAAATCATAGAAAGGAATAGGAAACATGACCATTTTCAAAATGGTTCTTTAGTGAATATTTCACTCATTATTAATAAAATTTATGTAAACTTTCCCATAAAATAGTTTAGATGCAATTAAATTAGGTACACTTTTTCTTACAGCATCAAAGCTATATATTTTCATAGTCATCAAATACTTATTAAACACTTCAGTGCAAAAGAAAGAGACCAATAGTAGACAGCAGAGAAGCTTCACTAATACAATAATATTTTCTTCAAGAAGAAAATCTGAGGGGGTTCTGAACATAGGGAATATCAAAAAAATATCACAAAAAATAAAATTAACTGAATAGGAAATGACTTGTTTTTAAGTGGGAACTATATCTAAATAAATTATCCATGTACATACAGACCATCAGCTTGCTAAAGGGTAGATCAAAATCAAAATTGAATTAGAAAAAAACTGTAAAAACAAGAAAACATGACATGCATTTCAGACAGCTTCAATCTGACCTATTAAAAAAAGCTATTGCCCCCCTGCCCAGAGGAAATGAATAAAGGAACAAATGACAACATAAACTATCTCCATTCGTTATATAAGTTTAAATGATGTAAAGCAATTGCCACAATGAGGAAGCCAACTATAGTTTATTAGTCAATTTCAATCAGCAAATATTTAATCTCCTTGTCAACTGTAAAAACACAGCACCAAGAAGCAACACTGCAAAAGCTTTTGGAGGTAGATGGTAGAAGATTGCGAATGGAATTGTACCATAAAACAGAAGAAGTGGAAGGTAAAATTATTTAAAAAGAAATCTTGTCCTAAGAATCAATTAAGCATTTTAATATGAAAAAATGATTCCCAAGAGATAGAGAAGTCTTCTCAGTATTCCTGTTTGCAAATGGCATTGTCCTGAGTGCCTCAAGCCTTGACATATTCATCTTTGCAAAGCCAAAATCCCGTGGAAATAAATAGGCAGCAGCATAAAAGACATTATTAAAAAGCTACATGAATAGAAAATGTTTCAGGCCAGCTATGTAGTGAGAATAGTAAAGTCTATGTGCTGTATTGTACCCTGCACAATTTCAGGAGATCTAGAGGAGGAACACTGATATGTTGAATGGACTCCCTATGAAGGATTTAGAAGAGGACACAAGTAAGAATGATTTACCTATCTTTATTAATGAAACATACTCACATATCTGTGATGTCATCAATTTGAATATTCTCTTCATTGGTGCAGATGCTAATTTATTGATGCCTGCCCATCCTATGTGAGTCTTGTCTTGGTTCTTCCATAAATTTTCTACAGAGTATGCAGTTTGCTGGAGGCTTTCCTCAATTTCTCCTGACATTATGAGGATAACACATAGGTCACCATCTTTATATAAATATATTTAATCTTTAATACACTTGTTTGATGTGTTTTCCGTAGGACTTTTCTTCTATAGACTGATTTCATATTTTTTGGCTTTTCCTCTGAAATGTATTTTTTTTTCTTTTTTTTAATGTTTTGTGCTTTAACTTCATGATAATAGTTTTATCAAGGGAGACAGGCATGAAGTAAACATCTCTAAGAGATTTTGAACTCATTATTTTAGGGAGAAAATACAGAAATTCACTTCTTCAAGGGTATTCATTTCAGTATAGCTAAGAACTGTATTTTATTAAATTTCCTCAGAAAATAAATCCTAAAATATGATCATTTTCTAACATCAGCAATTCCTACCTAAATCATATGATTCATTTAATGTGTTTCTGTTGACCTTCAAAATTCTTAAAATGTCTAAGGAGTCATCCCATTCCTTTAGGCAGAGTTGAAATGGTCTGGAGCTAACTTAAATGAGATATCGTTTTGAGCCCTGTAATCAACTATCAGACTAACCCTGAATTGCCCAAAGTACTGAATGAAACACAAACTGAATTCAACTTCAGTTTTTCAGTCTTAGTGTCATAAAGTAGACAACAATTTTGGTGGACTTTCTTTGAGTTGTTATAACCATTGTTTATGTTTTAGGTCACTCATACAGCAATGTTAATTTTTTTTATTTCTTTTAGAAGGAAGATGCAAGGTACAGGTGCTTTAGTTCTAATTCTGAAGCAAGTAAGGTGCCATGTCAGGACCACAAAATGTCAAAAAAAAAATTAGTGGGAACCACTAGTTCATTCTAAACTATAGTGATCTCTCCTATTAAGTTAGTATATGACAAGTCCATCATTCCTAAAATATAGGCAAGAGAGTGTTGACTAGTATGAAAAAATGAGAGGTCATTGTCATATTAGTGAATTAAGTCTAGCACTAATATGGTGAGCCCCCTGCCTTTGTTGGAAAAACTAAACAGATTAAAGCTTCAATCAATCTGTATTAAGATAGGGCCCATGAGTGGCCACTACACTTCTAGATTCAGGGAGAGAGGGAAAGTCTTTAAAAAAAAAAAAGGTCTCAGGTTCAAATCTGACCTCAGACACCTTCTACTTGCTAGGTGTGTGACCCTGGGCAAGTCTTTTAATCCCAATTGCCTTCACCAAAAAAAAAAAAGTCAAAAAAGTGTAAAAAATGTAGGCTAGTTAAGAGTGCCATAAGGAAGAAGAAACTGCGATAATTATAGTGCGCTAAAAAAGGTACAATAAATATGATAGAAGAGATCAAGGAATATCATAAGATGATAGCTAACATTTATATCATGCTTTAAGGTTTTCCAAGTGCTTTTCATAAATTATCTTGTTTTGAGCCTCACAATAATTCTGTAAGAACAGCTCAAAGAAGGAGAACTAAAGGAGAAAATGAACACGTGGTTTGGGAGTTTCGAAAAATGGAGAGGTGGGGTAGTACTGGGGCTCCTCTGCAAATTAAACAAACCATTTGGCTATAAAATTATTATGGTATTCTGTTGCTTCAAATATTGCCCAGTACTGCTATAAGATTTCTGATTGTTCTCTCTTCAATACAGGAATTTCAAAAGCAGCTCACTAAAGCTAAAAGAATAACAATCGTTGGGAATGGGGGCATTGCACTTGAGTTAGTGTAAGTATACCTTTTGCTTCTTAATAAATAACTTTGCTGGGGCAGCTAGATGGCAAAGTGTATAGAGCATCGGCCTGGGAGTCAGGAGGACCTGAGTTCAAATCCAGTTTCAGACCATGCACTTGACACGTACTAGCTGTGTGACCCTGGGCAAGTCACTTAACCCCAATTGCCTCTCAAATTTAAATAAATAAATAAATAAACAAATAAATTGCTCTGGGATTTTAAGTGATTTTTAGCAAACCAGAACATAAAAAGGCTGTTAGCTGGATAAAAATATTTGAAAATTTTTTTTATTAATTTTCAAAGATAGTAAGTACTTGACTTTCTCTTTCCAGATGTTATAAGAACTAGAACATAAGATCTCTAATGTTTTCATACAGTTCTTTCAGAAGTATAGTATCTTCAGCAGCAAGGCCCCTCAAGTTTGATAAACGTGGATTATTTTCAATTCAACGTAGTTGTATATAGGGTTCAAAAAATGTGGTCATTGCTCGATATTCTGCATTGGTTAATAAATACATTGGTTCACTTTATCCTTGTGCTTTGTTCTTGCAGTGCAAGTTGGTATCTAAGAGTAAAGAGGAGTGTTATAATACTTGCTTTAGATTTTTGTGGTGTTACTATTTATACCCAAAGGTACAAAAATACAGAAAGTTTACTGTCTTTCCCTCTCAACAGACAGTAGCCTCTGTAAAGTAAGAGATAGTCAATATAAAGCATTTTCAGCATCTAAAGCCCTATGTTGTTAACTGTTACCTCTCTTGTTCCAAATTATTGCCCTGCTCCACAAGAAAAACAGATAATAGTTAAATCTTATTGAAGGTTAAGAAAAGGTGAAAAGTTTCTTAAATGTTCAGTAGTCAGACTTACCAAATCATTTATTAAGTAGTTAATTGTATGTAGTTCTCTTCTAAGAAACTTACAATAAAATAGTACGGTGGGAAGTTTACTGGGTTTATAGTCATAGGATGCAATTTCAAATCCTGCCTCTGCCACTTAACTACCTGTGAGACCTTGGGCAAATTATTTGACTTCTCTAGGCCTTGGTTTCCTCTTATGTAAAATGAAGGAGTTGGACTAATTGGTTTCTAAGGTTCTCTATCTAAATCTGCAATCCCACGAGCTTATGTAAAACCTGTGTCCATTGGGAACATACAATCTAGGACTCGTGTCTTTATTTGGGGCATAGAATAAACCAAGACATAAAAAAAATTACAAGGTATAGAGATAGCAAAACAGATCAATAGTAAGACCAATAGTAAGGTTTAGGGGTAAGTGATAAGGAAATATCTAGTAACATAGGTAGAGATCAAGAAGAGTTCTGTGTCCAGTTAGCGTTTCTTTGATCAGTTGAAGAAGGAACACTCCTGAGCAATGAGGTTTTTTCTTTTAATATTAAAATATGTATGTGTGTATATATGTATACATGTATTCTTTATATACTTTAAAAATCTTCCTATTTTAGTGTGATTTAATTATGATTATATTTTTTCATAGTATTTTCATTCATTTAACAGCACTAATTTTTCTTCTTTCACTCTGACAAATTTCCTGCCCTCATTTGTTACTAGTTCTATAATGCTTATAGCATCTTCTTTATTTTTGTTTAGTGGTGGAAAAAACTATCCATAGTTACCCATAGAGGCAAGAAAAAAAGAGGGAATATATCTTTAGGTTCCGAGGGTTAATAGTGTCCTTTTCAAAATGGCATACTTTTGGGGACGGAGCCAAGATGGCAGAGTGAAAGCAGTGACTTGCTTGAGCTCTCCCCCAAGCCCCGCCAATTACTTATAAAAAATGGCTCTAAACAAATTCTGAAGCAGCAGAACCCACAAAAAGACAGAGTGAAACAAATTTCCAGCCCAACACAACCTTGATGATAGATCAGAAAGGTATATCGTGCCGGGCTGGTAGCACAGCGCAGCACAGTGCAGCATGGGTATGCAGGCCACAGCAAACATGGAGCAGGCCCCAGAGGACTGAATCTCGGGCAGCTGTGGAGGTTTCCAGACTCCTCAATCCACAAATGCCAAAGACAACTTAGAAGGTCAGTGGGAAAAGTCTGTTTCTGTCGGTGGTCAGAGAGGAAGGCGGGGTTTCAGGTACATTCCCCAAAAGCGTGGCCGGGGGGGGGGCAGCTGCTTCCCGAGCTTCTGGCCCACACACTGAGGGGGAATCCAGTGGCTGATCAGAGGGGGATTGCAGGGATCTTTTTGCCAGTGTTGAGGCAGGAATCTCTTGCTTTGCCTGTGTGTGGATCTGGGTCACAGTTCTGGGCAGCAGTGCTGGGGTGAGGAGGAGCACTGGCGTGGTAGAGCTTGTAGTGGCTGTGGAGAGGAACCCCTCCTCACAGTTACGGGACAGAAAGGAATACTTGTGGTCGCAGGCCAGGAAAGGAGTAAACACCTCGCCATCTTGGAAGAACTGAAAATTTACAGGTCCCTACAAGTGTCTCTGAAAACAGCTACACAAACCCCTGAAGCTTGGGACAGTACACTCTCCACATTGGAAGCAGACTCTTACCTTAACAAAGAGTTTAAAACTCAAGTAATTGGCCAGGATCATGAGCAAGCAGCGCAAAAAGAGTCAGACTATATTATCTTACTTTGGTGACAAAGAAGATCAAAATATACAACCAAGAAGACAACAAAATCAAAGCTCCTACATCCAAAGCCTCCAAGAAAAATATGAACCAGTCCCAGGCCTTGGAAGAGCTCAAAAGGGATTTTGAGAAGCAAGTAAGGGAAGCAGAGGAAAAACTGGGAAGAGAAATGAGAGTGATGCAAGAAAATCATGAAAAACAAGTCAACAGCTTGCTAAAGGAGACCCAAAAAAATACTGAAGAAAATAACACCTTAAAAAACAGCCTAACCCAAATGGCAAAAGAGGTCCAAAAAGCCAATGAGGAGAAAAATGCCCTAAAAAGAAAAATTGGCCAAATGGAAAAGGAAGTCCAAAAGATTACTGAAGAAAATACTTCCTTAAAAATTAGAATTGAGCAATTGGAAGACAGTGACTTTATGAGAAATCAAGACACTGTAAAACAAATCCAAAAGAATGAAAAATTAGAAAACAATGTGAAATATCTCATTGGAAAAACAACTGACCTGGAAAATAGATCCAAGAGAGAGAATTTAAAAATTATTGGACTATCTGAAAGCCATGATCAAAAAAAAAAGCCTAGACATCATCTTTCAAGAAATTATCAAGGAAAACCGCAGGGCATGGAATATAATATTCTGGAGGGCAAAGGAGATAGGATTACAGCCAAGAATCACTTTTGCCCTGCAGTCCTTTAATGTAGAAGCAAAACTGAGTATAATCCTTCAGGGGAAAAAATGGTCATTCAGTGAAATAGAGGACTTTCAAGCATTCCTGATGAAAAGACCAGAGCTAAACAGAAAATTTGACTTTCAAAATACAGGACTCCAGTGGAACATGAAGAGGTAAACAGGAAAGAGAAATCATAAGAGACTTATTAAGATTGAACTGTTTACATTCTTGCATGGAAAGATAATATTTGTAACTCATGAGAACTTTGTCAGTATTAGGGTAGTTGAAGGGAAAAAATTGTATGTATGTATGGATAGATAGATAGATAGATAGATAGATAGATAGATAGATAGATAGATAGATAGATAGATAGATAGATAGAGGAGGCACAGGGTGAGTTGAAGATGAAGGGGTCATATCTGGAGAATAAATTAAGGGATGAGAGAGGATGATACTCGGAGAAGAAGAAAGGGAGAGGTAGAATGGGGTAAATTATCTCACAAAAAAAAACAGAAAAGTCTCTCACAGTGGAGAGGAAACAGGAAGGTGAGGGGGAATGAGGGAATCTTATTCTCATAGGATTTGGCTTAAGGAGAGAACAACATACACATTCAGTTGGGTATGGAAATCTGTCTTACCCTACAGGAAAATAGGGGGAGAAGGGGACAAGAGAGCAGGGGGGTGATAGAGAGGAGGGCAGAATGGGAAAGAGGGTAATCAGAAGCAAATACTTCTGAGGAGGGACAGGGTCAAAATAAAGAATAGAATAAATGTGAGGGCAGGAAAGGATTAAGGGAAATAGAGTTAGTTTTTCACAACATGTCTACTAAGGAAGTGTTTTGCATAACTGCACATGTACAACCTATATTGAGTCGCTTGCCTTTTCAATGAGGGTGGGTGGGGAGGGAGGAAGGGAGAAAATTTGGAACTCAAAGTTTTAAAAACACATATTTAAAAAAATGTTTTCACATGCAACTGGGAAATAAGAAATACAAGAAATGGGGTACAGAAGTCTATCCTGCTCTACAGGAAAATAGAAGGGGAAGGGGATAAGAGAAGGGAGGGGGGAGAGATAGAAGAGAAGGCAGACCAGGGGAAGGGGTATTCAGAATGCATACCATCTTGGGGTGGGGGAAGCGGTGAGAAATTTGGAACTGAAAAACTTGTGGTAGTGAATATTGAAAACTAAAAATAAATTTATATTAAAAAAACAAAAAAACAAAATGGCATACTTTTTTTATAATTTCACAAGTATATAGTTACCCATTATCTCTATCTCTACCCACCATTTAGCTTTCTTTTTATCACTTTAATACCATCTTAGAAACAAAAGCACTACTTTCCCATTACTGTTAGATTCCTCCTTTGTAAAACTCACGTATGTTTTAACTAAGGACTAGTGAACCTAACTGAAAAAGAATACATCATTTTCTTCCAAGCTCCTGAATCTTTTTCTATGATAAGACTTTGGTTTTGGTGGGATTTGGGGGAATTTTGTTTGAAATAAGCGACCTAGTTAGTGTGAGAACAAACAATAAAGAAATCAGCTTTCCCTTGTGCCTCCCCATATAATTTTAGTTGTGATAAATGTTATTTAATGTTATTTATTAACTGGTTTTGTAAAAACAGGACATTACAGTTTGTTCCATAGAAAGTGTTGTAAATGGGAGATGCTTCTTAGATGGTCAGAATTTGTACTATAAAAGCTCAAAATAAATCTTTCTGGAATTACCCAGTGTAAGTACCTGAACTGGTCATGATAACCCAAGGCATGAAAAGAGACAGGTGTTTACACTAATGCTGCTACCCCTTTGAGGAAGATCCAGAAGTGCTGAGAACCTTTCCTACTTGAAATGAAGGGAAGAACAGCATGACTTACATGGAAATATGTTTTGCATGCCTACATATGTATAACCTGTGTCAAATTGCTTGCCTTCTGGAAAAGGGAGAGAGAGAATTTAGAACTCAAAATTTGGGAAAAAGAATGTGAAAATTGTTTTTACGGGTATTTGGGGGGAGGGAATAAAATATTAAATCAGTGATTGGAATGAAAAATAAGTAAATAAACTAAAGGAAGAGACAGCATTATTCTTGGTGAAGAATTTTGATTGTGGGTGCATTTCCTACTTTTACTTGTCAAGAAAGTGAATTTCCCACGGGCAGAAGCTACTTAGGCATCAGTGGAGGTTTTGTAATTCCTAAAGCTTGATAAAGTGTTGCAAGAGTGTCTCTAGGACATGGCTTTATGGGTGCTAGTGGGACAATAGGTGATATTCATTAAGGTGCATACCCAGGTTTGAGCCTAACAAACTCTCCCAGGGGACATCTACTATTTCTGACTTCCTTTTCAAAAAATGGCCATGTGATCTGTTATCTGAGTGATAGAGGAGGATTTAGGAGTGTATTTGGATATAATGTTACCATGGTATCCTGGCAAAGGGACTTTAGTTGAGACCCTGTTAGATAAGGAAAGCTTGAATGTTCCTTAGAGGAATGATTATTACCAGATTACTTCTCCCCTCCTTCACCATTTAAAAGATGTGTATTTATTCATGTGAGTTCTTAATGCATTCTCAACCACTCTGTGCCCTTGTAGGTAATCTTTAGAGTTACCGTAGCTGTTTCATCACCCTGTGGCCAGCTTCGTGATGAACTTCTGTGAACTTAGTTAGATTGGTCCTAAAATTGCAGCACAGTCCGTCATTGGGTCTGTGTTTTCAGCCTTCAAAGCTTGGTGTAAGATCTCTAAGAGCTTGAACTTCACTGGCAAGCCTCTCCCCTCCTGGTGAGGCATCAGAATAGAACTTTAGTGGAGGTTACTAGGGCAATCATTTATTTTACAAGATAAACCTACATATTAACCAGGTTTTTAAAAAATAAAATAAAACATCGTCACTGTGGGCCCTACACAGGAATGGGGATTAATGGATTTAGAGAGAAAATGGAATTTAGAGATCTAATTCAACCCCCTAATTGTTCACATAAGGAAACTGAGACTAAGAGACTTAAAGCAATTCACCCAAAGTTACATTAGGTAGTAAACAACAGAACAAGGACTCAGACCAAGGTCTTCTAACCCTAAATTTAGTGACTTTTTGTTTTATACCATAATGCCTCTGGGAAACAGATTTCTTACATAGAATCTTCTGTGTAGAAATTTTCACTATAATGGAATTTTGCCAATATTCATTAAAATTGATCAGTTGTGGGTTCTTTTGGCCTATCAGATGAGTTCCTTTTATAAATCTACAATGAGCCTTTTATTCTAAATATATGTTGCATGTTACACATTCTTTTTCCATCTTGAGTCAAGATGTTTCTTGTTTAATAGTTAGTTGTTTAGATTTAAATAGTCTTATTGTAACTCATTTGTAACTATACTGATGCAGTTCAATAT